>NC_044264.1:2396422-3772844 GCF_003957555.1 Calypte anna
AGATGAAATGGCTTCCTAAGCCCCTTCCACACAGCCATCCCTGCAAGGGCAGAAAGTTAAGAGAAAAAGAAGGCACAAGAACAGGGGAAAAAACAAATTTTATACCTTCCATGGTCTGCTTCATCTTTATCTTTTCTTCTGAAATATCATTAGTTTCAATCATCTGAAATAAATGGAAAATAGGAGATGTAAAGCAGCCCAAAGATTCCAAGCAAAGTTCACAGCCACAAAGCCCTGCCCAAAGGAGAAGTTCATCTGGTACCCAAGGGAGAATTTTACACACCCCTGAGAGGGAAACTCAGGCTTTAGAGGAGCCACTCCTACACCTGGAGGCTCCAAGGTACCATCTGAGAGTGCCCACAGCCACCAGCAAGATTCATCCAGGAGGGAAAAGAGATCAGGCTCTGGTTCCACCTTTCTTAAACCCAAAGCTTGTGCAGAGTGATGGAGGAGCAGCTCTGCTTCAGACCAATCCCCTGGGGTTAATTATGGCAAATAATTGCAAATTCTCTCTAGCATTCAGTGTGAGACCTATCAGACAAGTTCCTCAACTTCTGAAGAATCTCACTGTGCCCACAGTTATAAAACCAGTAACAAAGCAGGGCTAAAACAATAACCAGAGGATGAACTCATGAACAAAAAATAAAGTAAAAATAGATAGAAATAAAATATATATAAATAAATAAAACAAAAATAAATAAAATAAAAATTTAAATAAATATATTAAAAATATATATATATATGAGCCAATGCTGGTTCCTATAGAGGAGTCTGCCTCTTCCCCACCCTTTTTTGTCCATCCTGCAATGAAAGGCCACAGAGTTCAGAGCTCACAGCCAAGCAGAGGCCACAATTCAGCCCTTGAAGCCTCTTCCCCTCCAGTTTGTGGGACCTCAAGAGATGCCCCAGCTCAAGCAGCTGCTGTGACCACCACTTTGGGGATGAAAGAAATTTGTTTGTTTAAAATATCTGGACAGTTAACACTGCAGTCATATTAAATCAGCCAAGACACCTAAAAATAAATTTGCCCTGTGATATTCCAGGGCTTTCACCCATGCACTTCTTCCTGTTTGCCTGATTTTTATCAGCATGTAGTTAAAACATGAACAATTTCAAGACTCCCTGGTTCCAATCCAACATCAGTGTCCCTCAGAGCCCTCTGATTTATCTAAAGGGCTCTAAAACAAGACTCCAACTTCTTTCTACATCCAGTGCTGTTGGAATATTGGCTATAACGTGTGATATGTTCATAGAATCATAGAATTTTTGGCATTAAAAAGGACCTTAAAGCTCATCCAGTCCCACCCCCCCTGCCATGCTCAGGGACACCTCCCACTGCCCAGGGTGCTCCAAGCCCCATCCAACCTTCAACACTGCCAGGGATGGGGCAGCAGCAGCTTCTCTGGGAAACCTGGGACAGGGGATCCCCATCAAATTAAAGAATTTCCTCCTAATGTCTGACCTAAATCTCCCCTCCTCAAGTCTGAAATCATTTCCCCTTGTCCTCTGACTACACACCTGTGTGAAGAGCCCTCCCCAGCTTTCTTGTAAGCCCCCTTCAGATACCAGAAGGTTGCTATGTGTAATAACAACCTGCTTTTCCCAGGCTTGTCCTCATTCTTTACAACTCTCTTCACTAGCTGAAACATCCTGAGCAACCCTTGAAGCACCATTCATGCTGTAAATCCCCCCTTGAGCTTTTCCCTCTCCTGCCCAGTTTGTGTCTTTTTGCAGGCACAAAGCTCTGACTTGGTCACCAGTGATCCATGGGCTGCACTTTGGTGCCCAGAAGTGCAACAGCTTTCAGTGGGGCTGTTCCCAATGGCAAATTAAACACAGAGACTGTGTTCCCTTCCTTGGCATCTCAGTCTGGGGAACAAGGGACTACAGCACCAGTGATAAATTTCAAGCAAGTATTCTAAAAAAGTGCATATTTCATGGTTTCTTTTCATTTCCTGCCTGCCCCCCCAAAGGGAGAAGTTGGAAATTGGGTTTGTGCTAATTTCTCCTGCAAAACTCAGACACAAAGAGGTCCAGCCTAGAGCTGTGAGCAGTGGATTTCCCCTCCTCACTCTGCTGCAAAGCCACCCATGTGTCCCTGTGCCATGCCTGAAGATGGCATCCTCTGCCAAACAAAAAGAAATCAATGAGCAGGACATAAAAAGACACAAAGGCCACAGAAAATAGACCCTGCCACATTATTACTGCTCTTATTCCAGCCTTCCCTGGTGGGGTCAGGGCTCTATTCAACCAGCAATTGTATTTCCTCAGCCTGCTGCCATCCCAGCCCCTCCTAGCAGCTCTTCCCCCACAATCCCCAAAGTCAGCATTTCCCCTGGGTTTCCTAAATATTCTACCAAGCCTCCCTGCTGCATTGCTGGCACTCACCTCCCCCCCAGTCCCCACCAGCTGGCCCCAAAATGGGGCTCTCAAACCATGCTCTGTGTGCTGAGCAAGCTACAGGCTCCACCTCAGCATGGGCAAGGATTCTCCTTCCACCCTGTCTTCCACCCACCCCAAATGGCCCTGGCTCAACAATACCCTGAGGCTGCTGCAGCTCCTTGGAGGACAAGACTTGTATTGCAGAAATGATGCTTTGGAGCCCAGAGTGCTGCTTGCCCTATTCTGCTGGAGCCCTATTTGGAACTTGCCCTATTTGGAGCCCTATTCTGCTGCCACTCCTGGGGCTTCAAGCCCAGATGTGGCCCACTTGCTTCTCTTGGCTCTGATTTCTGCTCACTGTGCAGCTGGACTGGCTTCCAAGAGTGGGAAGGCACCTTCAGCATGGAGATACCATGCAGAAAAAGCAGCACCCATGGAAGGTACATCCAGAAACTTCAAGGCATAGAAACCTCAGACAACTGGCCAAGGCAGCAGCTGAGGGCTGCTCCTAGGGAGGGCTACAAACAGTGATGATAAACAAGCAAAATGACCCAGAAGTCATACATTTGCATGCTGAGAAGGGTGCAGGGCCTCCATGGACTGCAGCTTGTTCTCTAAGACAAGCACTTTTTCCTGCAATCTCTGGATCTCCTGTTTGCTCTGGGCTTCTGTTTTCTGTAACACTTCATAGTCCAACATCTTCTTCTCAGCCAAAGAAATCTGCTCTTTCAAGAAAGCTATGGCTTGTGTCTGATCTTTATATTCACCATGAAGTTTCTCCAGTTCATGCATCCTCAGCTCAGCATCTCGACACTTGTCCTTCACATCCTGGAGCTCAAGAAGGTGCTGATTGCTTTTGGTTTCCAGCTGCATTTTCCAGTCACTGTTGCTTTTCTCCACTTCATCCACAGCCTCCTGCAGCTTCAGTTTGAGACTCTCTTTCTCCTTTATATGCACAGCTGTCTCAATGTCATGCTTTGCTTTCAGGTTCTCCAGCTCAAGCTGGTGTTCCATCTTTATACTCTCCACCACTGCCTTCAGTTCCACGATCTCCTTGTGCTGGGTGTCAGAGCCTGTGTTCAGCGTGGCTTTGAGATCCTCCAGAGACTTCTGGTGGTCAGAAGCCAACGTGTCCAACTTGGATTTCCAGTTGTCCATAAGCCCCATGTTCTCATTAGTAGCTTGCTGAACTTTATGCTTCAAGTCGACGATTTCCTGCGCGTACTTCTCGTTGAGAGCCTTCAGCTTTTCCATCTCCTGCTGATACTTCTTCAGTGTCTTCTCATACTTCTCCTTGAGCTGGCTGCTCTCCTTCTGATGCTCCTTGGTGGCAGACAGCAGCTGATCTCGCAGACGAAGAGCCTCTGACTGGAAGCCAAGGTTCTGCTCGGGGGGCTCTGCTTGGTGGGAGCTCCGGAGGCACTGCCGAAGTTCATCCACCTCGCTGCACCTCAGGCTCAGCTCCTCCTCCAGCTCCAGGATTCTGGACTTCTCAGCTACTGTGGTTAACTGCAAGATGACAGAGAAGACAAAGTCAGTACCCACCTGGCATCCTGCCTTTTAGGAAGTGTTTTCCAGTGGAAGTAAATCCAAAGGATGTTTATTCAGCAGAGTGCAGATAACCAGGGAAAAGAATAACCCAGCACCCTCCAGTCTGAGTACAGTTTTGCACCAGGGTAACTATCACTGGTAACTCTGTGCCAATTGCAATTTGGTTTTTCTGGAGAAGCAACACACACCTTTGAACCAAGCCTTGACGTTTCGTAGGAAGCAAACCAGTGGCTTAAGAAAAATAATGTCCTGAAAGGGCATTACATTCCCAGCTGAGGCACCTTGCCAGCTGATGCACAGAGGGAACGTGACTGCACATGCAGGAACACCACAAGCACCAAAACCAGCAGTAAGCACATCGTGTTTCCTTTACTTTTCAGCAATCCTCAGCCTACAGACCTCCCTCTCTCCTGCATTGTCATTTGTTTACCCTGGTGTAAAAAGGAAAGGGGATTTTTACACGTGAGTACTTGTTAGAGTTTAATAGCAAAGTAAAAACAAGGTGGGAGGCTAGAGGATGCAAGACAATAAATCTGGAGATGGTTAACATTGAGCATAAGGGCTATGGGTCAATGTCTGACAGTCTGGATGCAACCTACCAGGGCTGAACTACCTGTGAGCCACAGAGAGTTCAGGGGACTGCAGCTCTGGATGGAGAAGAGGAGATTGGACTAGAGGAAATAACAGAAAAAGGCAGAAGAAACAAGGAAACCAAGAGAATCTTCCAGTGCCAAAACACAAGGGATCAATTCCATTTCATGTCAGTCATCTCCCCACTACCCATCAGCCCAGGCCTGGGTATTTTTTTTATTTTAGATGGGAGTAGGAGCAATCCAAACCATTTAGTCCTTTTGGAGAACATCACATTTGTGCATTCTACAGCTCTAACAAATCCCACGGTGAGGAGCAAGCTCACAGGAGGCAAGTTGGCCACTTCCCACACCCCACATCAGCACAAAAAAAGCCCTTTCCACATCTTTCATGCTTTCAGCTTGGGGTGTGATGCTCAGCCTGCTGCAGGCACGGCCAAGGAGCAGAGCTGGTCCCCCTGCACTCACCAGCATCTTCTCTTTCAGGTGGAGGGAGGACAAAGGGAATGCTGAGTGCAATGTTCTTTTCCATTCCAGGCTGGGGGGAGCCTCCAGGCAGAATGGATTGTGCAGGTATTAGTTGGACATGTTAACTGAGAGATGAGTTGTGAAGAGCCCAGGGGTCAAATGGTGGCATGGGGCAGAGAAGCAAAACTCAATCTGAGAAACAAGTCCCCCATACAAGAAGCAAAGCTGGAAATTATAAGGTTCTACCATTTCCAGGAGAGCAAGGAGAAAACAAACCCAAACAACAGAACAAAACTCAGGGAAGCCTAAATTCAAGCCAAACCCCATCAACCCCACAAACAAACCAACCAAAAAAAACCCCAAAGCAAGGCATCATGAGCATCAAGGGAGGGGGCAAGCAGGCTGTTCTGCAGGCAGGGCAAGTGGGGGTCCATTACCCTGGTGTCCTCTAATTCTCTGAGGAGTTTTTCAGCCTGTGCCTTCTCAAACAGCAGGCTCTGCTCGAGCTCCCGTATTCGGGCATGCTCCAACTGCGTCTGAGTCTGGTCACACAGAGGGAAAAAAGAGAGTGGAGATGGGAAAAGGGGAAGGGAGAGAGAGAAAAAGAGAGGGAAAGAGAAGGCTGCAACATCATCTGCAGTGTACAAGACAAGGAAAGGCAGTTAACAGAAGGAGAACAAAGATCCAACCAAGTAGGAAAAAACCAAACCGAACAGAAAGTGGTCACTGGGGGATTTTACATGGTACTCCTGGTGGCTATTCCCCAAAAAGTGGAATTAGGATGGGAAAACATCCCTCTGCATTAGAAACCTGCTTCAGCCTTTTCCTGCATTGAGACTTGAAGACACTTCCTAAAAAACCCCAAAGCTCCCCACTGCTGCAGATCACCAGGACAGGACCTGTGCACTGCACCAGAGGATGCAAAGACCACGCACTGATCCTCTGCATCTTTCCACAGGAGGAATCACAAAATAGATTAAAAAAAAAAAATAAAATTGGAAGTTCCCATCCTCTTTTTTGCTCTGGAGGCAGCTTGAGCCCTGCTTGAACCCTTGAACCCTGTTGGGGGGAAAAAAGAAAAATCCAAGCAGGCCATAGTGGAGGCAGCATGTTGCTAAACATAGAACTACACTGAGAGCAAAGCAAGTTTAGATACCAAATGGCAGGATTTTTATTTATTTCATTTTAAACTGATGAGGAAGACGAGGAAACTAAGGCCAAGGAGTTTGTGCAACCTGCCAAATCCAGGAGCTTCACTGCCCTTCCCTTTTCCAGCAGGGAAGCTTTCAGCTGCACTTGGCAAACCTCAGGACTTTGCAACAACCACTGTAATATCATGTAAAATCTCCCATAAATAAAAGAGTAGAGGAGACATGGGAACATGCATGCAGACTCTGGCCTTATTTTATTTTTTTTTAGCTTACAAAAATCAACATTCTCCTTTGAATTCAACTGGGCTGACCAAAAACCCAAACCAAACTGATCAGAACCACTTTTTTTTTTTTTTTTTTTTTAAAACCTATTTTCTGCCCTTCATTTTCCATAGAATTATTTGTTCCTCCTTTTTCCACTGGAAAAAATTTTAGGGATATTCTGCCCTTTACTACAACAAAGGAACTTTTGATTAGGATGGAAACAGAAGCTTGTACAAATCCATGATCTCTCCTATGGCTCAAAAGATATCATTAAAAATATGTTCATAGATGATCAAGATCTCAATTACCAGACATCTTCAGACTGCTCCCATTTTTAACCTAGTCTCTTTGACCCCACAAAGAGGAAAAAAAGCCATGGTCTCAAAAATCCAAACATTACCAACATCCCCAAATGATATTATTGAAGTGCAAAGGTTGGCTGAACACATCCTAATAGGAAAGAAAATTTAATTTTGTACTGAGTGGTTTCTCCCACTCCCTGCAAAGCTCAAAGATCCCCATCACAAGATGAAGCTCCCCATCTTATTGATGAGGATAATTATTCCACTGCTACTACTGAGATTTCCTCACTTTACCTTAAAATGCCCAAATGAAACCTCAGCAACACAGACTTCTGAAATTCTCTTAACTGGTGACAGCACATCAGACACTGGCTGCCTGAAGATGCTGACCTATTCCAAAACTCAAGTTGTGAATCTCCTAAAAATCTCCCTTCAGACTCCTGATGCTGACACTCAAGTTCCCAGCCAAGCTTGCTCAGTATTTACCAATCCTGGTATTTTTCTGGTCTGGAAAAACACAGGAAAAAACAAGAGGAAAATTACCAGAGAAGAGAGAGAGATCAACTGGTTTACAGTCCTTAAATACAGCTTCAGGCAAGATCCACATCCTGCATTATTTTCTGCAGACTGGGTTTGCCCAGTTCTTATGACTCAAAGCCAAAAACCTGAAGTTTTCCTGCACTTTGAGAAAGCTGAGATCTGTTTTTTCAACTTGTTTCTTGCTATTACCCTTAATTTACTCCTCACAAATTACAAACTGACTTCTAGGTGCCAGGAGATATTTCCTTGAAGAGTTCAGCATTTCCTAAAATGTAGTATTTCTACCTTTTCTTAAAAGGTTTTGTTTTCCTCCAATTGCTTTTCACCTCCCAGAGCACTACAGCACCAGCACTGCCAATCAGACTCCAAAATGGGCTGAATTCACACCAACATTAAGACCAAGTCTCCAGGTTCCCCTTTTTTATATCAGAGGTCCCAAAACTGGACCTGTACGTCCAGGCACATGGGTTTCTTTGGTCCAAAACCTACAAGATATGATGAGAAACATCAGGGGATCTAGCTGAGCCTGAGACAACCTTTTCTTACCATCCTGGCTGTGAAATGCAAGATGAACCTTTTCCTGCAGGTGCTCAGAAATGGGGCTAAGGGGACTTCAAGGCCAGAGGAGGGGACACAGCTGTCACAAAGGAGCACTTATCCCCCTGATTTCCAAGGAGGGCTTTTTTTTTTTCTCCACAAAAACTCAGGAAGGTGAGAATTAACTCCAGTGAGTCAACCATTCAGTCTGAGCATCCAAATCAGACAGGACAGCAAAACCCTGGCAGTGTTTGTGCTGTCACTGGTGTTGCACCCCAGGGAAATAAAGCTGCTCCATCACTCTTCTCCAAGAAGATATTTGTTTTTCTGGATAGATAAAGTGAGGACAGGACCCTGGCAGCCTGCATGAAGCTTGGCCACATCCAATTCCTTCCCAGCCCAAATGGAAATTGCATCTATCCTCAGTTTGGGACCTGCAGTTATGCACCCATGTCCCAGCAGCTTGCTAAAGCATGGTGGTCTTTCAAAAATAAATATATTTGCAGCTAACCCTGGTCCCATTGCCACTCCTCAGAGCCAGGCTTGAAGACCTAAAGCTTACAGAGGGAGAATTCACTGCTCCCAGAGGGAGTGATGGAGCAGCTGGGGAACCCCATCCTCCTCGAAGCTCAGGGATGAACAGAAACCTGAGTTTGCACCAACACACTGGGTAGAAACTGCACTTTTTGTCCTTTAGCACAGGGCTGCTTGCAGTGCACTACTGATTTACACCCTGCCAAACACATTACTCTGCTTCAGCTTCTGGAGAAAGAGAAGAGGTTTATTCCAAGAGGGTCAAAGCCATAGTTACATACTCCATTGACTGTTTTTCCCATTTTTCTGGGCTTTAATTGACGTGATCAAAAGGGAAGCACAGAAGCAAGACCCTTGGCCCTTCTGTTATCAACCTTAACACTCAGACCAAAGATAAGGAAAACTCCCCATCTCCACACATAGAGCAGAGCCTTACTTTCAGAGAAATATCTTTTTCCTTCCCAAAGGAAGGAAATACCTTCCTTTCTAACCCCAAAGAAAAGCCTCCCACTGAAGGGCAAGCTCCCAACACCACTGTAGTGCAAACAATCCCCTGTGGCAGCATTGCTCTGAGCAACAGCCCCTCCAGACAGAAGGGTTTCCCAGGGTCAAACCCCACACAGGTGGGCAGAGGACTCTCAAGGAGGGTTCTGCAGGCCACAGGAGACACAGAATTTAGGCTGGAACAGAAGAGCATCCAGCTGGGAGAAGGGATGTGCAAAAAGCAGGACACTGCAGGGAGAGGGACTGAGCAGTCATTTCTACAGTGGAGAAATGTTCCTCCTGAAATGCATTTGGATCCAGTCAGGTTTTGAGCTGGCTTGGCAGCTCCCAGGAATGCTTAAAGCCAGGCTGGCTGCATGGGATTAATTCCAGGCAGCTCCCAGCATCACCAGTCCCTGGCCAACACACCAGAGAACAATCCTCACACTTTATACCAAGGTGTCTGCAGCAGGTCCAAAGCCACCAAGAAACAGCAAATATTGTTTATTGCTGAGCACAGTGTCAGGAATTGCTCAGGGGAGGCCCCCACATGCAGTTTGAGGTTTTAAGCCCCCATTTGGGGAAGGGGATGGGGAATTACCTCCAGATCTCCCTTTGTGATGGATTCTTCCTCCACACGGAACTGCAAGTCCTCCACTTTCCTGGGAAGGGGGAGAGACACAAATAGCAATGAGTAACCCCCAGCTCAGCATCCCATCTCTGAGCAGCCATTGCAGATGGGCCCCTTCTGCACAACCAAAGTCTGAGAGGGGTCCAAAAAAGCTTTGGAGGCAGAGTTCAGCAGGAGGCAAACACCAAGGCACGTGGAGGAAGACAGTCAAGAAACAAGCTCTCCACAGAGCTGATGTTGGCCTGCATGCAAGGAACATGCTCCCAGGATGCTGTTCCTACTGCTCTGCCTCTCAGCAAGCACAGCTGCTGGGTACCAGCACTGGGATCCTGAAAACACAAAAGTCACAACTGGTTTTTCACTGGTTTTTTGGGTGAGCAGCTGAGCACTGGACAGTTCTTGTGTCACAGGATCCACACCAAATATTTCATGGGAATCAGAGCCTCTGCCTTCTGGGGAGAGAGTGGGAAGTGTCTGCTGTTTCCATAGCATGGAAATGGGGAGCTACCCTGGCAAAAACACCTTCAGAGGTTGTATAGGCCAGTCATGCCTAAATGCAGACAGAAAACCACATGCACAAATGCCTGAGACTCCTTTGCAAAGTCTGAAGAGAAAAATCCAGTAATAATGAACAGTAATTTTTCTGCTAAACTCTGTCCTCTTCGTTCTCTTAACCAGTTTTAAAAAAAAAGCAATAATGAGGATGTTGAGCTGGTAGGCAGATGTAAGGACCCTGATTTTGTTCCAAACAAAAATAGCTGTAAGTATAGCTAGCTAACTTCAGCAACAAGCCTCTTTGTCTAAACCTCCTCTAATTAAAGGAGGCATCTGTTGATATTTAGGGAAGAACTCAGCTGCCTTGGGTTAAAGGGCCTCCTGGAGCTGGGAAAGCGAGCTGCCTACCAGAACAGGGAGACTTATGCAGAAAAGAACAATTCATCCTCAAGAGGGGCATCACTCAATGGAAATCAGCACTGGTTTCAGTTACTTAATACACAGAAACGTCTTTTTATTCCCATTGTAGAGTTTAATTATATATATATGGAGCAGTTGGACTCAGAGAATGACAAGCAGATCTTCACTCTCATCCAGAGAGGAAATGTGCATCATCAGGAAATGCATGGATGGAGCCTCTGGGATGTGTGGAGATGATGAACCACACTACAGTAAAGCTGTCCTCCAGACTGACTTCCCTTCCTCAGAAGGAACAGCCTTGTGATCATCACATCCCAAAAAAAAAAAAAAAAGGGGGGGAAAGAATAAGTGTTGAGCAAAGCCAGGTCTAGGATGGCCCAGCCTGCACTGTGCTCCTTGTTATGCAGTGCTATTTTATACTGTACCCTCAAGCCAAAACCATCTGAGGGCAAAGCTTTGTCCCCATTCACACCCATGCCATGACTTAATCCCACTTTTACTGAGTAATTCCATTTTACACAGGGCCATGGTTGAGTTTGGTGAGGGTTTGGTGAGGGTATCAGATCACAGCAACATGTATCACTGGAGCCCTTTTTTCCTTTGGGCAAATAACACTGCTTCTCCCTGCTTGTTCAGGCACTGAACAATAGGGAAAGCAGCTGAAAACCCTAAAAAAACTCACTGCCCCAGAAGACCAAGGATATTTGGGTCTTCTCCTGGCAGTGGTAGGTCAAGTGTTGGTATTGTTGGAGCAATGTTTGCCATGGCCAAATGCTCTTGGACATACAAGCAGCCTGTCAAATATTTATCAGGGTCATCACAGAAGTGCTAGAGCCCGGATTCCTCATCAGGAATGAAAGCTGGTGGGGTCTTGTTTTCTTCAAAAGTGCTGCAGGTATTTGGCAGGAAGTTTGGCACAGCATGAAACAACCCAGAGCTGTCCCTGTCCCAGTGAGGAGCTGCCCTGGGTGACTGGGTGTCTGTTTCCCAGTGGTATTGCAACAGCAGGGGAGGTTCAGCTGAGCATATTCAAACATCCTGAAGCTGCTCACATCACAGAATCAGCTCACTGCAACCCCACACAGCATCAAGTCTCCTCTAAGAGCTCTTGAGCCATATTAAGACTAATAAATATTTGACTGCTCAGCTGTGCTCAGCAGCAGTCTGTCAGCAAACAGGGGCACTCACAGCACTGAATGCCCAGACCTAGACAAGAATCACATCAGATTCTTGCAAAATCCAGGTAAGATTCCCATTGCCTGAGTGGGAATCAGAGCCCTTCTCTATGTGCAGAAGACCACAGTGGCCAGGAGAGTGAACCACAGCATAGCTGAAGTCATAGAAAACAGCCAAAAATGACTTTCCCAGGCACTTTCTTCTCCTTAGATCCAGTGAACAATGTTCTCAGGTAAAAGCTTCATCTCCTCCAAACCCATCTGTTCCTGCTTTACCTCTTCTCCTCTTCCAGCTGGTTCAGCAGCTCAATCTTCTCCTTCTGCATCCCATCCACCAGGGCTCGTGCTCGCTGGAGGTTTCCTTCTGCCTCTGTGACATACTGCATGGAAAAAAGAAAAACAAACAACTAAAAGAGAGCCTGAACCACACAAGTTAAATGTGTGAAGCACAGAGCTGTTTCAAAAAGGATCAGAACAAGGGAACAGAAGGTTTTGATGGTTTCTCTCAGAGGATGCTGTGGTAAGACAGTAGATTTTCCAAAGAGCCCAGTATGTAAGGTGTCAAAAAGGAGAAATTCTGCTCAGTCTCCAGCAGCTGTAAATTTCATCCATGCTTCAGTTCCTCTTTGACTTAAACCCTCTGAAGAATCCACCTCTCATGAAGAGTTAACAACTTGAAGGCTAAACAGTTTTAAAAATCTGGTCTGAGGTTACCAGGTAAAATTCAGGCCTGGTCATGAAGGAGACATTTCAGACTTGTGTTAATTCATTTGGTACTGGAAAATACCCTACACAAGGCAGATGTCAGCTTGCAGTTATTTGCCACCTGCATTTTGAGAGGCAGATGTGTCCCACCACACCAAGATGTCCAGTGCCATCTCTGCTCCCTAGGAGCTGCCTGGGATTTATAAACATGAACAAGAAATTCAAAATATCATTTGTACAAGTGCTTAGGAAAAGGAGAAGGAGAAGAAAAAAAGCTACAGGGATCATCCTGTTTTGCTTAGAGATCTCTTGGCTTCATTAATGTGACAAACACCCTCTCTGGCAGGAAAGCAGTGACACAGGACCTGAGCTGATGTTCTCAGCAGGGTCTGATAGTATCAAACCCCACTGCAATGCAGTCACAGCCCAGGCCAGATTGGGTGGCTAAGGCTGAGTTTGTGCTCCACTTGCATTTCAGCATTCAGATGTATTGATCCACCAGACACAAACTCTCAGCTGTCTTATTTCTGGCACTGCCCTTTTCCTGCTCCTGGCTTGGGACAGGAGTGAAAAAAGACCCTGAGCTTAACCCACTATGCAGAAAGCTGTCTCCAGATAAAAAGCAGGAATTCAGAGCCCAGGCTTCCCACCAGGAAGCTACAGAGGAGTAATGATCTCAAACTTTCAAAGGATGCCAAACATCTGAGTGCCAGTGACAAAGCCCCAGCACCTCCTACCTGCTCATGTTGTGCCTTCATGATGGCAATCTCCTTCTCCACCTCACAGATGTGGCTGGTGGCTTTGGCAACCTCAGCCCTCTCCAGATCCCTCTCTGCCAGGAGCTGCTCAATGTGCTGCTGCTTCTCCTTCAGTGCCTCCTGGAGAGCTGTGGTGCCAGAGATTTTTCGGGCATAGCGAGAAGAAGTCTCAGTCAGCTATAAAAAGAGTTAGAGAGAGGGGTAAAGTTGTGTCCCAGCCTAGAATATCTTGAAGTCTGTTAAATCTGGAACGCAGTTCGCTGACTGATCATTTATTAGGTTGTACAGAGCTGCAGTTCCAGCTCTGGACCCTACAGGTGGGGTTAATATGTCTGCAAAACATCTGGACACTGCTCACAAGCTCTCCTGCACTGCCATGGAAGGACCATTTCCCTAAGGACAGGACATGGGGTGGGAACTGGCTCAGGCAAGATTATCATGTAGTGTATCATCTGCCTTTCTTAACTAGATTTTATTGATGACCTGCACTGGTGCAGTCCCCAGCAGTGAGCTCAGCTGGAAGGACTGAGCTCAGCTGGAAGCTGGCATGGGCTGCCTGGAACCACTGCCAGGAATGGATACAGCACCCCAGGTCCCAGCCAGGATGACTGCAGGTGCTATGCAGCACACACTACAGCAGAGATTTTATCAATACTGCTGCCTGCTCCAGCATCTGCCTTCTTGAGTACCTGCCAAAGGACACAGCATGGGAGTGACCCAGGACACTGTCACCCCTCACAGCAAAGCTCAGTCACTGAAGGAGCCCTGGTGTGGCTGTTCAGCACAGCAGCAAACTGTGACACAGTCAGGCACGACAAGAGATGCTTATTTTTTTGTCATGAATCCAATATAAAACCTGCTCTTGACAGAGGAGTTGAGATTCACCCCACTGCAAAGACACCTCCCACCAGCTCAGGATGCTCAGAGCCCCATCCAGCCTGGCCTTAAAAACTTCCAGGGATGGATGGGGCTTCCACCACCTCTCTGGGCAACCTGTGCCAGGGCCTCACCATCCTCATGGGGAAGAACTTCTTCCTAACTTCCAACCTAAATCTCCCCTCCTCTAGTTTGAATCCATCCCCCCATGTCCCTAACATCCTAAAAAGTCCCTCCCCAGCTTTCTTGTAGCCCCTTCAGATCCTGTAAGGCCAAAATAAGGTCTCCTTGGAGCCTTCTCCTCTCCCCAACAACCCCAACTCTCTCAGTAAGACACAGGGGAGCTGCTCCAGCCCCCTGAGCATCCTCATGGCCCTTCTCTGGACACTCTCCAGCACCTCCATATCAAAGTTCAGGCTTTTTAATGGTCCCAAACAGCTTTTGCATCCATAGAGGATGTCAGATTTGCGAGGTGGGTAACAGTATCCCAGACCCCACTGCCCTCACCTCACTGACCCCATCCCTCCCAGCTCGGCAGAGCTGCCTCTCAGAAGTGGATGGAGGCTGCAGGGCTTGCAGAAAGAGCCACTCACCAAGCCACTGCGGCTGGGCCTGCCCCCAACAGATGATGCCACTGAGCTGACAGAGCTGATGGAGGAGCTGCTGGGGCTGTGGGTTAAGGCAGAGACCCCCATGGCCATTCTTTTGCTCTTCTTTGCCTTGGCAGGGCTGGTGGATGGGAACCCGATGCGGATCACCTTGTGGATGGGAGCAAAGAGGCCAAACTTGGGAGGGCATTGAAAGTACCTGTCAAGAAAACACCAATTAAAAAAAAAAAATAAATACAGGAGACACACCAAAGCAGAAGGGGCAGAGCACCCATCTCACCCAAGCTGAGCAATAAACAATCCCAGCCCCCAGCTCATCTCTTGCTGCTTTGCCCTGATGTTGTTTTCCTGTGTGGAAGTGGTTGGATTGCTCCCCTTCCCTACACTTCAGAGCAGTGGCAATCTCCATGTTTTCACTTGTGGTGCTTAAGCAGGGAAATCCAAGATAATTGCCACGTGCTACTTGCTGAGCACTTTGATGAGAAGCCAGGAAAGCCTCGTATGGTAGCCTGGACAACACAAAGAACCCAGTACATAAACACAGTGAGAGCACAAGCTCCTTTCCCTACAAACCAACCCCTTCCCTACAAACCAACCTGACCCAAAACTCACAATTGTTCTCTACCCTGCTTTTCAAAGGTGTTTCAGAGTGAAGTGCATCACAAGATCCCCATCAAATAGTTCCATAGAAATGTTCTAGAACATAAAAATCTTTCCTCCCAAAAGAGAAGGGGAAGCTGGTAATTCTCTGAAGCTAAAAACCCCTCTCCAGCCAACTCCAGAGTGTGCCACCTCCTCTGAGTGGCAAAGAAGGAGAAATTGGTTCCCAGGCAAACAAACTTAAAGAGAAGCAAACATTAGAAAGGGAGGATCAGATAAACTCTTCCCACAATTGCAGTGAGCCCTATGATTGTCTCTCTGGAGCCCTCTTTCAGAACACAAATGAGCCAAAATCCACCTTGGGAACCACTCCAGAGCTTGGGCTGAGCAGCTCAAGCCAAGGTTTATCTGCTGCACTGCAATCAAACCAGGTCCCCTCCAGGCATCACATCCTCTTGCTTCAAGGGAGCAGCCAGCAGAGAAAACTTTCTCCTTCTGGACCTCTCACAGGCTTCATAGCAAGGCCAGGACTAAATACTTGGGCCATATAATAGTCTGTCCTATGTTAACATTAAAACATAAGGGTCCTAATGAATAAATCCCATTCCACACAAATCCAGCTTCTCTAATACAAGTCCTCTCCCTCCAGATGTGAGCAGCTGTTTCCCTTATTCCTTTTTTAAGTGTTGGAAGTCCCAGGGCTGTGGACCTCTGTGTGCTTGGGAGGCCAGAGAAGAGCCTGATCTCCAGCCAGATGGGAAAGTCATTTTCAAACATCTGCTCAAGCCCCATTTTTTTCTTTAGCAATCTTAAAAAAACCCAACAACCCTCTACAACTCTAAATCACTCAGTCCCTGTGCTTGCTGCCAACACAAGCCTTTGGGTTTGGAAAACCAGTCATACCACAGGCTGACCTTGCTGCAGAACAGGGATGGGAGGAAGAAAAAAAAAAAAAATCTGCCTGACCTCTTGCAAAGCAGCCAAAGCCCTGCTCAGCATCATATTCTGAACCTGCAGCAGCCACGGGCAGCCTGACACAGCCCCTTCCACAGCTCTCCTCCTCTAACCACGGTCTGGCACTTGTGGCTGTACAGCAATGCCAAAGCCTAAGTGCCTCAAAAGCCCCCTGACAGCTCTTAGCAAGTCCAAACTTGCATCACTGTGTCTGTACACTTTCTTCTAGTCTGGACTGGAAGTAGTTGCAATTAACTTTTATAGTTCAGAAGCAGGAATTGGGTCCAGAGCACTTGGCAGGAAAAAAACCAAATAAAAATCCTTGAAATACAAGAGCTGCTCTCACCAAGTGCTAAGGAGCTCTGTGCTTAGGGAAGAGGGAAGAAAAGTGGTGTTGGGATGGCAATGCAGCTGCAGGTGGGAAACAGCACAGGAAATTCTGAAAGAGATAAAAAATTTTCCAGTGTCCAAGGCTGACATGTTTCAGGCTATGTAAAAGAAAGAGATGAGTTTAGAGGGCAAAGATTCCCATAGGAGCAGATACAGAAAAGGAAAAGCAGTAAAATAAGCAAGTAAAGGTTAATACATTAGAGGTGAGTCAGTGGAACGTGGCTTTGTGAATAAGGAAAAAACCAACCCAGCACTTCTCTCTCCTGTGCAGACAGGAAAGCAGCTGCAGCAAACCTCAGAGTCCCAGCAGCACCCATCTGATGTGCAGAGAGGAGATTCCTGCTCTCTCAGCCACTGCTACTGAACCACAGCCCAGAGGCAGCTTTCACCAGGTAGGAAAAGCTGCCTGGGGAACCTTCAGCCTTCCCTTGATGCATAGCCAGACCTGAAAGCTTTTCTAAACCTGCAGGAAAATCAGAATGACCACAAACTTCAGCCAATTCCCCACCAACTCCTCAGGAGTTGCCCATGGCAGCAAAGATGGGAGCAGTGTCCTTTGCTTGCTCATTTGCCCACAAATTGACTCTCCCACTTCCACCAGACCCCACTGTCTCAGGCTCAGCTCCTGGGACAAGCAGCCAAGCCAAGGATTCTCACTACGTGGCATCAACCCCCGAAACAGAGACTCCAGAGAGTCCTGGACAGTCTCTGCCCAGGCTGATTTTGGCAGGAGGAGCTCAGGAAGCATCAGAAATCCCATGTGGAAGATTGTCTGAGGGGTGTCTGCATGGACCAAAGGAGTCAGGAAAACTATGCTGGCTTCTTCTGGAACAAATTGCTTCTGTTGGAAGTGCCACGTGCTATACAGAACAAGTCAAAAGGCTGGATGAAGGCTAGAACAAGGGCAATGCTGCAACCCTTCAGCTGGAGAGTCAGGTAGTGTCAATTATTGCTAGAAAATCTGTAAAGTCAGCCTGGATGCAAGGGGGATGTCTTACAGACTTCCCTCAATCTCCCCTGTTTAACCCAAACCTCCTGATTCACTCCTGTTCCCCAAACCCTGCTGTAGGAGCTCTGTTTTTCCTGCTCTTGACAAAGTGTGAAAGAAAGGAGAAACCTTGAAGAAAAGGCACATAGCAAAACAAGAGCAAAGATGGAGCAGTTGCAGAAAACAGATGACTTCCAAAAGTTGTTTTTTCAAACCAAGAGAGGTGTGAGGAGGAGAGGCAGAGAGCACCCCCTTCCCCTCACATCTGCCTCCCACATGCAGAGACAATAAATCATTTCTGAGCACCCTGAAGATCAAGCTCAGAGCTAATTTGTAGTGGGTGAAAAAGAAAGACGGGACTTGGATTCACTCCATGACTTATTCCTTGCCATGCTGGTTCTTGGCTTTGGAGAATAGGCTGGAACTCAGCCATCTCCTGCCAGTCACTGACTGATTCCTTGTCCTGACATTGAACAAGGCAACATTTTTTTTTTTACCTTAAATGAAAGCACGTGGCTGCTGGACAGGACAAGGCTGACCCAACACAAGAAACCTTTCTTACAGAATTGAGATCTAACAAGGGAGGAACTCTCAGCTCCTCAGTTTGAAAGTTAAATCTCACCTTTAATGGAAGATTCCCTTAAAAAGCTCCAAGAAATCAAGTAGTTCCCACTAAAAGAACCTGTGAAGGACAAGGACTCAGTTCCAACTGGATTTGAAACAGGGTCAAAGTGCTGCTGTATAATTCAGACTTTAATATCACCAAGGTCAAGATCTGAAGCTTGGGGTCTTTTTTTTTTTTAAAGAGTGGAGGTGCCAGTGAAGTCAGAGGTGGTAAGATCAATCAGCAGACAGCTGTCACACTGTAGAAGGACAGACAACCAGAAGATGTTTTTCAGATCTCTGGAAATGTGGCTCCAGAAAGAAGAGAACAAACAGCATGAAGCTGAAGGAAAAAGAGTAAAATCTTCTATAGTTCTGGCAGTTTGACTTATAGAGTGCAAGCAGAAAGTTTGAGAAGGGACTGAGTGGTAGAAAGCAGAGCTAATACAGCCACAGAATCAATTTCTAGCAAAAACTAAATCCCACTATAAATTATCTTCCCTCCCTGCTCTCTCCTATTTCCTGAAGCCACTTGGGTTACTTCTTCACAGATATTATCCTGCATTTAAATGCTCCAGTGATGAGGTTTCTATTGATCTCCCTGCAAAGCTATCCCAAAGCCTAAAAGCCTCAAACCCCACAACATCAGACATACACATCTCTAACTCTCCCTCCCGAGGCCAAACAGAACTTGGTCCCAAGCTACCCAGAGGGGTGTGCAGAGCCCACCACGGCCCAGAGGCTGGGTTTGAGAGCACACAGTACCTTGTCCCAGCTACTGCCCCATCGTTCTTGCCCAGGGGTTCATCCAGCTCCACACCACACCACTCTCCTTTGGCAAAATCTGTCTCTCCCACGTAGCGCACGACTCCCGTCTTGGTCCCACCAACCTGTGTGAGAGAGGATCCTGAGGGTTAGAAACAGCACAGCCACCAGGGACTGAAGCTGGGACAGTTCTGGAGAGAGGAAAGGGGAGGAAAAAAAAACCCAAAGACATCAGTATTTTCGAGTTCAGATCTAAGGAAGCCAGAGCAGCTTTCGTACCGACTTCTCCCCTAGCTCTAAAGATGTCTCTCCAAAACCTGTTATCAAACTGACAAACTCCCACTTCTGGACTTGCCTGCCTGGAAAATGTCAGAACCAACATAATGATAACATATTTTAAGGTGTCGATTAATTGCATGGAGCTGCTTGTGAGGCCATGAAGGATTTTAAGCCCTCCAAGCACAGCTTATACCCACCATCCATAAAGAACCAAGATCTGGGGTTCCAGCCCTGTTCAAAGGGACAAGCTGAGTCAGGAGAACAGTCATCACTCTTCAGCTTGTCCCCACCCAGGGCCTGTTAGGATGTATTATAGAATCACAGAATTGGCTGGGTTGGAAGGGACCTCAGAGCTCATCAAGTCCAACCCTTGATCCACTCCCCCCGTGGTTCCCAGCCCATGGCACTCAGTGCCACATCCAGGCTCTTTGGAAATATCTCCAGACACGGAGAATCCACTACTTCCCTGGGCAGCCCATTCCAATGCCTGATCACCCTCTCCAGAAAGAAATTCTTTCTCATCTCCAACCTAAACCTCCCCTGGCACAACTTGAGACCCTGCCCTCTTGTCTTGCTGAGAGTTGCCTGGGAAAAGAGCCCAACCCCCCCTGGCTCCAACCTCCTTTCAGGGAGTTGCAGAGAGTGATGAGGTCTCCCCTGAGCCTCCTCTTCTCCAGCCTCAACACCCCCAGCTCCCTCAGCCTCTCCTCATAGGATCTGTGCTCGAGTCCCTTCACCAGCCTGGTTGCCCTGCTTTGGACCTGCTCCAGCACCTCAATCTCCTTTCTGAGCTGAGGGGCCCAGAACTGGACACAGGACTCAAGCTGTGGCCTCACCAGTGCTGAGTACAGGGGCAGAATCCCTTCCCTGGACCTGCTGGCCACGCTGTTCCTGAGCCAGCCCAGGATGCCATTGGCCTTCTTGGCCACCTGGGCACACTGCTGCCTCCTGTTCAGCTTCCTGGCAATCCAGACTCCCAGGTCCCTTTCTGCCACTCTGTGCCCAGCCTGGAGCTCCCCATGGGGTTGTTGTGGCCAAAGTGAGGACCCGGCACTTGGCCGTGTTGAACCTCATCCCATTGGGATCATCCCAACTCTCCAGTCTCTCCAGGTCCCTCTGCAGAGCCCTCCTGCCTTCCAGCTGATCCACACTCCCCCCAGCTTAGTGTCATCTGGGAATTTGCTGATGACGGACTCAATCCCCTCATCTAAATCATCAATGAAGATATTGAACAGAACTGGGCCCAACACTGATCCCTGGGGGACACCTCAGGTGACCGGCTGCCAACTGGATGCAGCCCCGTTCAGCACCACTCTCTGGGCCCGGTCCTCCAGCCAGTTCTTAACCCAGCACAGGGTGCAGAGGACAACAGTCCCAGAAAACCTGTTAAAATAGGTGTCTTGTACAGAAAAAATCCTCTGCTTTTACCTACACCAATTCACAGCACAAGTGGCTGCATGGGAGAGGGGCTCATCTCACTGCTCAGCTTCCAGCAGGCTTTTTTTTTCCCTTCCATGGAGAAAGAAGGATAAATGACACTTTTTGCTCCTCTATGAACACTTAAAAGCTTTCAGCATGCTGGGTAGACTCTAGGAGAACAAAAGTCAGGGATGTGTGGAGCTGTGTTCTGATCACTGCACATCTCACTGAGCAGCAGCTGCCTCTGGACTAGAAGCTCCTACACTTAAGATACCTGTGCTGAGAAAAGAAAGATGGAAAGTTAGGAGGGTGGTTTTCAAGGTTTGTACTTCAAGTAAATAAATTATTTCAACCCTTTTTTAGCCTTATCCTGCTAAAGCAGTTCAAGGAAGTAAGATTACAAAACATTAAGTTTAAAAGAACTTTATCTTGGCACCAGCTGCTGTTATGATTTCTTTTAATATTAAGTTTTACATAAATGGGTCCCAACAGTTACATTCTCCTACAAAAAACCAGTGATAGCTGAATCTGGAAATCTCCAAGTTGTTGTATTCTGGGATAGGGATGTTACAGATTTACCTATTTGAAATCCTGAAAAAAAAATCCTGAAAATTGCTTGTGCAAAGGAAAAAAAGAATTTTGCCAGCCTCAAAATAACTGCACCTGACTAGAGAACACAGCTCTGAAGTGTGGGTCCTTGATTTCATGTAATTTCTCTCACTAAGGATTCAAAGTGCTCCTTATGAAAAAACTTTTGGTGCTGTTCTCTCTGCTGTGGGAAGGAGGGAAATACTTGACAGCAGGAAAAGTATCACAAAAAAAAACCAAAACAACTTTCTGGGCCTTCACTGCACCCAGGAGTAAAAAGATGAATCCATTTCAGGACTTGGTGAGTTACAGATCTGAGGAGTTGCAGTGAAGTTCTTTGCCAATCAATCACAGGCAAATGACAAATCCCCTCTGTGATGTATTTGAGTTTACACAGATTTAGCCTCCTAATATTAATGAAATTATGCAATGCCATTCTTTAGCTGCAAGTTGAACTCAATATAGGTGTAGTTCACCTTAATGGCTGTCCTGGTTTGGGCCAGGATAAAGGTGATTTTCTGTTTTGTACTTTTACTTTTAGCTAAGTCTCTTGTAAGTAGTTGCACTTCCTGAAATTAACAGCAAGTTTCTCAGTCAGTGTGTGCATCTAGGACTGATAACACTTGATGTTTATAGTTACTGCTAGAGACTGGTGTGCAGAGCCAAGGACACTGCTCAGCTCTGAGGAACATTTTACTGTCCAGGAAGATAAAGAGGTCCCACCTGAGCCCTCCTTTGGGGAGGAACAGACAAGAGAGATGCCAGAATTGACCAAACAGAGGATTCCATCCCATATACGTCACACTCAGTATAAATTTGAGGTATCACGAGGGCCGAGCCAGATCTTAGCCGGATTTCCAGATTTCCAGACTTCTGGATTTCCTGATTTCCCTTCCTCCCTTCCTTCACCCAGCATCCTGGAAGGATCCTGTCCATTCGTCTGCCTGTGGTCCTGATCCATGCCAGCCCATATCTGTGTGTTCCTGCCTCTGGTTCCCGACTGCTGCCGACTCCAGGAGTCCAGTCTGGACTTTCCCAGGGCTGCCCTGCAGCCTCGGTGGTGACGTGAGAGTTACTGGGGGAAAGGAGGGAGGAATGTGGTTTCCATTTTCCTGTATATTTGTATAGATTTAGTAACTTTTCCTATTTATCATTACTGTTTCATTAAAGTTGTGTAGTTTAGTTTCCAACCCATCAGTCTCTCTCCCTTATTCTCTCTCCTTTCTTTATCAAGGAGAGAGAGATTAATAGAGAGTGTCTGTTATTGGGTTTAATTGCCGGGCCAGTGTTAAACCGTGACAATGGCATTTATAACTGCTGTTAAGCACTGTTTTATGTATATTAAGTTATAATTACAGATCTTAAACCATACTTCCTTTATCAAGCCACAAGATCCCACGTAAACACCTTAAAAACCTCCTGTAAACACCTTCAAAACCTGATGAGCTCCCTCCATCACTGTGACTCTTGTTATTCTGGCCACACTCCTCCATCCACACAAACACCAGAACCCCTCAGTTATGCCTCCAGAGGTATTAACTATTCTGAGAAAGCTGTTTCCCAGCCAGCTTGCTGCCTGAATACCCAATCTCACTATGCCAACAGCAAAACTGGGCAAGAAGAGAGCAGATTCCTACCCAAAACCCACCCAGCAGTGCAGATGCTGAGTGCAGACCATCTCTAACACTCCCCAAACAGCAATGGGATTCTCTGATTCTTTTCTTTTCTCTTCCAGGCATTAATTATTCTGCCATCTTTTCCATAAATACACCTTCCCTATACAGCAGTACCTACTCCCCCAAGCCAGAATGGACACATCTGCTCCCCAGCAGCCTGGGCAGAAGCCAAAATCAGGGCTGTCCCATTCACATGCCAGCACCCGACCTCCTTGCTGAGTTTCCCATCTTTTGGCAGGCCCACAGGGACTCTCATGGATGGAGAGCCTAGAAAATTAATCCAACTCAGACATGCAGATTTATTCAGCTCTGATAATCTGTTAATGCTGCTGAAATAAATGATGCTTTTTGGGAAAAGCCAGCTGGCAGGGCATCTCAGGGTACAAACAGAGCCATGTTTCTACAAGACCCTTCAATAAATCACAAGCATCACCTTGGAAGGAGGAGAAAAGGCAGTTTGGGAGAGCCAGGGAGGTTGGCAATGCACAGCACAGCTCCTGCTACCTTCCAGCTGCCCTTCTGCCCAGGTTCTGGTTCCATGCTCCAAACTCTTGGGGTGAGAGACTGCTACAGCCCAGCAGTTCAGACCTGCCACAGCTTTTAGAGCTGACAAGTTGCATTCAAAAATAAAAAACCCATGATTCCCAAAGCTTTTCTGGGAAGCCTTGACTAGTTACCTCACTAAAACTATTACTGAGATATCCCCTTCTCTTGGACATGAATAAAAAGTGTTATTGGTTTTAGTTAGAGCTGTTGCTGAAAAAAAAACAACCAAACAAAGCAAACAGAAAGCTTCTGTTTTGAAGCTCAAAAAACCAGACCAAATATTCACAGGTGTCCTGGTTTGGGCCAGGATAAAGGTGATTTTCTGTTTTGTACTTTTATTTTTAGCTCAGTCTCTTTAAGTAGTTGCACTTGCTGAAATTAACAGCAAGTTTCTCAGTGTCTGCTTCTAGGACTGATAACACTTGATGTTTATAGTTCCAGCCAGAGCCTGGTGTGCAGAGCCAAGGACACTGCTCAGCTCTGAGGAACATTTTACCCTCCAGAAGGAATAAAGAGGTCCCACCTGCAGCCTCCTTTGGGGAGGAAGGGACAAGAGAGATGCCAGAACTGACCAAACAGAGGATTCCATCCCATACACCTCATACTCAGGATAAATTTGAGGGATCATGAGGGCCAAGCCAGATTTCCTGATTTCCTGCTTCCCTTCCTTCACCCGGAATCCTGGAAGGATCCCATCCCTTCCTCTGCCTGTGCTCCTGATCCATCCCAGCCCATATCTGTGTGTTCCTGCCTCCAGTTCCCAACTGCTGCTGACCCCAGGATTCCAGCCTGGACTTTCCCAGGGCTGCCCTGCAGCATTGGTGGTGACATGAGAGTTATTGGGGGAAAAGAGGGGGGAGGAACCTGGTACCAATTTTCCTGTATATTTGTATATATTTAGTATTTTTTCCTATTTATCATTACTGTTTCATTAAAGTTGTGTAGTTTAGTTTCCAACCCATCAGTCTCTCTCCCTTATTCTCTCTCCTTTCTTTATCAAGGAGGAGAGAGACATTAATAGAGAGCGTTTGGTATTCGGTTTAATCGCCGGGCCAGTGTTAAACCCTGACAGGATTATTTGGTTTGTAGGGGATTTTGACCAGCAACAACATTCTGAGTTTCTCTTCTCCAGGTAAAACAACTTTTGATGAACAAACTCCTGGTGGTTCCCCCTCTCCAGCTGGATTTAGGCAGCCTCAGAGCCACGTTCTGATCCCTTGGGAAGTTCATCTCCAGGCTGAAGTTCTCCTCTTCTCTGATGAGCTCTTTTTTCACCCCTTTGACTCAAGGCTGTCTTCTCGACTTGGCCTTTCCTCAACAAAATATCTTCAGTAGTCTCAAGAGACATCCTTGGGCTCAACCTTCACAAGATGAAGATGTTTAACAGGGCTGTGTCCTAACTGGGGATCTGAAAAGCCCCGAGCACTCCTGCATGGACACCCACACACCTAACTGCAGCACCACTGGCACCATGGTTTATACTACAGCTGTCCCATCACAATGACAAATTGGATCCAGACCAGTATCCCAGGGCTGAGAAGGCAATGCTGCTAATCCCTCCAGCCACTGTCTTCATCAGAGTTTACCAAATGAGCACCAGGCCATAGCTCAATCTGGCTGCTCCAAGCCCAGCTCCCTTCATCCTGGACTTGCTCTTTTCCCCTTCCATCCTCCCTGCTCACCCCACAGCAGTTTCTTGCTCTCAGCAACCACTTCTTACCAGCTGAACTCAACCCCAGGGCCTGTGGGCTATGCAAAGCCTGCAACACCCTCCAATGCTGCCCAGAGAGAAAAGAAAAACTGAATTTGAAGTGTTGGTCAGGACCATGCATGGTACAGGGGTTAGTGATGGCTATGGACACCTGCCTTGAAAACCATGGGGTGATCAGGTTTGTCTGAAATACAACTTAATTCAGGTGGCATCTGTCCATCAGCAGTCCTCCCTCTGGGAAGGTACAGGAATTTTTATAGTTTCTTTTCATCTGGCCATTTTGTGCCTTCCCATCCCCACAGCACACTCAGCCTTGCACAGGGATGAGTCTGAGAGCATTGCTGATGCAAGACATTTATCTTCCAGGCACCAGTGAGAAAGTAGTGTCCTAAGGATGTGGTATAGGGGAAAAGCCTCGAATTACAGCATCCCCTCCTGAGAATGTCTCTGGCAGAAAGTCCAAAAGAGTTTTCTCTGCCCCAGCCCACTTCCAACTCCTATTTAATGACTGATACTGCACACAGCAGATGAGGACTGGCCAACGCATCAGCCCAAATGAAGGGTTAGGAGGGTGTGTGAGTGCACAGAAACCCTCAAGGGTTCACGTGGCAGGAGGGCAGAGTGGTTGCTTTGGGCTGTTTCCTCTTGGTTTCACTGCAGTGCCAGGGAGCCCTTTGCTCCTGTGACAGCAGCAGTCCTGCTCCACTTCACACCATCCTTACACAGTGAGGAAAGAACTGGGACTGGGAGATGTAGATGTTTTCCTGCCTCTTGAATCCTAGGAGACTGCACTTCCCATCACAAACCAACCCAGGGACAGGGATCCACCATGCCCAGGCTGGGGGTGAGGTGCTGCCATGCCACAGCAATTCCTGGCTCTTTATGGACCCAGCTGAGAGCAGGCAATGAAAGGTTAAAAATACCTTCCCTGAGAATACTGCCTTGGTAGAACTACAGAACAAGATCCTTCCTCCTTTACTGCCTGGTTTGCAATAAGGAAATAAAGCCTTAAAGCCCATCCAGGAGCACTGCTGCGTGTCTAAGTCCCCAGCAAGCTGAGAGAGCTCCAAGGGTTAGCCAGGAAAAGAAAAAAACCAAAATCTTTCCTTTGTAACACCTGGTGTGCTTTTGCAGAAGCAAAGCTCCAGTCTCAGGCACTGAAATAGCTCCAGGGGCAGCAGCAGAGCAAGGAGTTGTCTCTGCTCAAAGGAGAAGGGCTCAGGCTGCAACGCTCCTCACCAGGGAGATTCTAATGGAAATGATTTCTCACTCAGGTGGCTAAAGGCTTTCTGCAGCTCCAGGCTGGCAAGGGGGATGCTAAGGAAAAGGATGCCATTAGTTTATTCATAAAAATTCTCTGTCCTTTGCCAGTAGCCCAGAGGCTGCAACACACTGCAGGGAAAAACTCTGCAGTGTGGGGAGGAGACAACGATTAAAATCCCATCCTCAGGGGAAGCCCTGAGCTATTTCCACCAAACAGTTCCCTCTGCCTGTCTGTCAGCCAAGCTCCAATCTCCCTGCTAGTGCTGCTTCTGCTATGCCAGCAGCTCTTCTGCTTTGGGCCACCTTACAAGTTCCAGCAAACTCACAAACCTGGAAGCTGCCCATGGGTACCTGGGGCTACACCTGGAGGCCACCAGGTACTGGAACAGAACCCAGCCCTCAGCCTTCTTTATTGCTGCATTTCAGTACAATCCCAGTTAGTAGACAGAAGAGTGGCTAAAGGACAGAACAACATCTCTCTGAAGAGGATTTTGTTCTTTTTTAAAGCTACGTTTTAATTTAGACTGACACAGAGAGAAAACAGCCACCTCCTTCCCACTCCTAAAAAAGCAGCTACTTCTGGGGTGGAATGAGTTCAGCTGCTGAGAAAGCCTCCTCCCCAACACATGTAAAATCCATTTTCTTAGGAAAAAACCACAGCAGAGATTCCTCCTGGGCAGAAATCACTCCATTGCTCTGCTTCCATCCCTTCTTTCCCAAGAGAAGGGCAACGAGCCAGCAGCACTCCAGCAGTTACTGTCCCTTGGGAAGCTCCATTCTTACAAAAGCACAGGTTAATTGTTCCACATTCACTTGCCAGGCTTCAAGAGATGAGTTCTACAATATGAGGGTGGGTTTTTCATCTCTTTAATGTAATTTTTGAGAGAACATATCTGAGTTAGAAAGTGCCAAAGGCAAATATTATCTAATTCTTCTAATGGAAAGCTCCAAGTCACTTTTCACAACTGCTACAGAGTCAGAAAGGGAAGAAGTCATTGGAAAGCAAAAATGCCTTCAAGCTATAAAGGACTTTAATGAAGTTAAAGAAAACCACTAGCAGGAAAGGAGCAGAATGCATCACACACCTGTAAGGAACCTTCAACCTTGTGCTCCATGCACTGAACAATTACAGACAACACATATCCTTGAAAAGCCTCTGGTGGGTCCCATCTGCCTCCAGGCCATTCTCAAATAATCTTTTAGGAAAGCACAGACTAAAAGTAAAGCCAGCTAAAACTGCACCAACACAAGCAAAGATTTCCTCAGGGAATCTGAGGCAACTTGGGTCCACCCAGAATTATTGCTGATGTATTAAAACACCAAACATTATTACTGACATCTCCATTACTAGAAAAAAAAACCACATCTGCCAAGCCAGGCACATGCTACCCAACCATAAAAGCAAATTGTTTCTTCTTTGTTATCACTATTCTCTTCCTGGACCTCTGCTACTTCAAGCAAACAACCCCTGATGTTTCTGTGAGCTGACCTAGAGCCAGGGAGATGCTGTGCTCATTCCAAACCTGCTCTTATGGAGCTACTTATTTCACTGCAAAAAAGTGAAAGCAAAGCAAAGCAAAAAAAAAAAATTTATAATATCTGGGGTGGATAAATTAGCAGGAGGGCCTTTAAGGAGTCATCTTCAATAAAATAAAGAAAAAGGCACTCAAATAACTCAACAGAGAGATGCCACCAGTTTGTACAGCATGGGTATCCTGACATTTCCACCTGTGTGGGCATCACTGAGATGGGCAGAGTCTTAGGAGGACAAACCCTGCCTTGGTGAGCTTACAGTCAGGAGAAGAGAAGGCTTCAAGAACTATGTCTGGAGAAAGCTATTTCCCTGCTTGGCTGGTTCAGAAAGAGCCAGATTTGGTGCAGATTTTATATTTTAGGGTTTACCTTCCAGAGCTGCAGCTCCTAACATGGGAAGTTCTCACTTGAGCACTCTCCTCATTCCCTGCAACAGGTAAGGGAGAAAATGGGAGCAAACAAATCAACTGATAAAAGAGGACAGATTCCCCAGGTTCATTTTGCCCCATATGTGACAACTTTAACACACTAACACAAAGCCTGAGCCCATCAGAATGTCTCTGTCCCCTCTCCCTGTCCCTGGGACCAGGAGGGACAGCAGCTTTGCTGACAGTGGGGATGGAGAGGGAGGGGAGACAGACTCTAGTCAGGAAAGTCAGGAGAATGACATTCAAGTGACAAATGCTTGATCAGCTGTCAGTCCCTGCTAGGATCCAGAATGCAACAAGCATTTGGGGGGGAAATCTGAGAATCCAAAAAGTTTTCTCACCTCTAGAGCTAGGTCTAAAAGCCCATGTGTTCACACAAGATTTATAAAGTGTAATATCCAATGGGTGCAAGCAGAAGTCATCTTCACCTGTCCTCTGAAAATGAACCAACTTTATACTTCATACTATACTCCATGTTTATACTTTAAGTAAAATTGGACAGTTCAAGTGTTTTGGGGCATTTTTGAAGGTGGATTTGTAATGCCAGAGATGCCTGCCAGTTGGGTCCTGAAATCCTCATTGCAGACTGTGTATTTTTGACTCAGAAGACACACAGGGGCCTTTCACAGCCACCCAGAGCTGCTGTAACATGGTCCAGCTGCCCAGGGTCCCTGTGGGGCTGCAGAGAGCAAAGGAATCAACTCCATCAGCCCAGGGCTGCTGCTGTCACCAGCAGAAAAAACAAACCCTGCTCCTTGTGATCTCGAGGGACATCTGATTCTGATTCTGCCTCTGACACCCTCCTGATTTACATCAGCTGTGGAGCCAACTTCTACCAGACCCCTGTAATTATCCAGATGGAAAGTACCACTTCTCTGCTACCACTATTGGTATGGGAACCAGGTGCCTCCAAAAGGCAACATTCCATAGCTAACTTGAAATGGGAGCCAGATTGTTCAGGATGCCCCAAGACTGACCCTCTGCAACCTGTCCTTGCTGTCAGGCACTCACCTTCAGCTTTTAGATCCAGGGACATTACTGGGGATACAATCCCTAAAAGATTTGCCCTCAAAAGCTTGGCTCTTCCAGTACTTGATATCAGGATGTAGCATAGAAACAAACCAAAATTAAACTCTCTTTTACAGAACTGAAGAAAAAAAATCAGTCTTTCTGTGCTTTGATACCTTTCTGTTCCTTCCTCACATAAAGCACTGCTCCTTTGCTAGGACACCAATGGTGAGAAGCTTGATGGCAAACTTCCAGTGAGCCATTCTTAGTGGCATCTGGGCTTCAAGTCAGTAGGTGTTCTGTTCTGGATAGTGAAAACAGCAACAGAAGTCAGGTGTGGAGAGCCACCCATCAGTCTAGTGGTCTCTCCCAAAGTCCTGCCCTTCTCTAAAAATGACTGCAAGTTCCTTTCTGTACAGAAAAGGAGTTAGTGTCATATCCAGCACTGAGGCACCAAAAGGGGAGTGAGCAGTGATTCCTTCAAATACCTGCAGAGTATGTACAACCTCATGCAACAACTCCTGCAAGCTCCTTGAAGATTGCAACACACAACTCTAAGTAGAGAATTGGTAGATCAGAAGATAATGACCAGTGAGCCAGGAGGACAGAGTCAAGCTTTTCTCAGGGGTAACCAACAACAGGACAAGGGGCAATGGTTATAAACTGGAGCATAAATATCAGGAATATTTATATATTCCCAGGGGGGTCATGAAATCTCCTTCCCTAGAGACATTCAAAGCCCACCTGGACATGTTCCTGTGTTACCTGCTGTATGTGACCTTGCTCTGGCAGGGGGGTTGGACTAGAAGATCTTTTGAGGTCCTTTCCAACCCTTAACTTTGTGATTCTCTTTCATGTTTGAGTTGCTCTCTCTGACCTCATTGTACTGCTCAGGACTTGTCCAGTACAAGAAACACCCTGGAATACCTTGTCTCACATCAATATGAAAAAGAGAAGAGACATCTCCAGAGGACACAGCACCCCAGAGAACAGGGAAGGCACAAATCTGATGCCTGTTTGGTCCAGACATCCTCTCCCAAGTCCCACAGCTCACTGCCAACTTTGTCCTCACCAGGACCACTTAGGGAGGGGAGAAATTCTTGGTCCTTTGCCTTTTCTCGGGGGACCCCCACAACCAACTCACCAGCACTCGGTCTCCAAGCCGCAAATCCTTCTCCCCTTTTTTGACGGAGCCGCTGTCCGAGAGGTTGGATCCCGACTCGTTGCCTGTCTTCATGGCACTGTTGAGGACGCTCTCCCTGAGGGGGATGATGCGGGTGGAGAGAGGTGGGGTGGCTGTCCCCGAGTGCAGTGACAAGTTCTGAGCTGTCAGGGAGTCCACAGAGGGAGCGTCGCTCCCCGAGCCCTCGGCCACCGGCTGCCGCGTCAGCTTGGACGGTCGGGTAAAAATCCCCTGCAGGGGTTGGCACTCAAAGTAACGAACTCCTCCGACAGAGCCATCGTTCTTGCCCACAGGGTCATCCAGAACGACCCCTGCCCACTGGCCAGGAGCAAACTGGGTCTCCCCGAGGTACTGGATCACACCTGGTTTCACTCCGTTTACCCAGACGCGTTCGCCCACCACGAAGTCTCCCAGGAAATCATCGCCCACCTCGGCAACCTTCGAACACGACTTCTCGGTGCTGGAGGTGGAGGTGGGACCCTGCTTGTGTAAAGGTGAGCCTGTGAATCAAGGGGAGAGAGGTTTGGGTATGTGGAGAAATCCTAAAAGGCAAGTGAAACACGAGGCAAGGGCATTTGCAGAAAGGAAACATCTGGGACCACAGCTTAGGTTGCAGGTTTAGAGCAGGGAAAGGTTAAACCACCAGTGACCCCATTACTGCAACCAGCACAGAACTCCCTGCAAGCTGCTCAGTTTCCACAGGTCTCACACACACACCAAAGAGCCAATCCTACATCTCCATCCCCCTTTGGAACACCCACTTACCCTCATCCCATCATAGCACCAAGGGGTATTTTGTATGGCAGCACTAGTGTGAATAAGCTTCAGAAAGACAGAAATAGGGGTAAGTGCTTATGGACCACAAAAGACCAAAGGGCTGGTGCTCTGAAGTAAGATGCCAAAGTCATCATTTCACCCAAAAATAAAACAAGATACAATAAAGAAAGAAATGAGTACTGATGTCTTAGTACCTGGTGCTATGAGAACACCCCATGTCTGCATCCAGGCAAACAGACCAAGCACCAAGAGTCCCACCAAGGCTCCCATGGGACCATGCAGCTGCCTCTGCAAATTCCTCAGTTTCCCCAGCTGCTGCTGTGCCCTTTTGATGGGGCAGAACCCAGCAGCCACCTGGAATATGTTCCATCTAAACAGCAGACCTATAAACAGGAAGCATTCCCAAAGTCCTGCACGCACAGGGCTGCCCCGCTGTGTGCTGAACTCAATAAAATCTGCAATAAAAAAATGCTCTGATTCTGGGCTCAGCCCATCAAGCCAAAGCCAGACCTCCAGCAAAGCTTCACTGGGAGAAGGAACACTGCAGGTGATGTTGGAAATTCAGTGTCCTGCTGGCTCTCTCCAGCATTCCCTGCTGGAATTCTCCAGGACTGGCCCGATGTGTCTGAAGGGGAAACCAAGGCAACCTGAGCAAATGAGTTTGCAGTGATCCTCTTCCTGCTGACCTCAGTGGCAAAATCCATCCCAAACTCTGGGCTTTCAGCCTAGGCCCCATGGGAATGAAGGAAAAAGGCATATGGACTCGATTAAAACACTCTGAGGGTTAGAGGGGGAGGGTGAGTAAAGCCCTAAAAGAAAGCACACGAGACTTTAAGGAAATAAGTTTGCAAAATAAGACCCAGCAAGTCATATGCCATGGACCATCAGTCCCCCTCAGCTCTTGGTATCGCTGAGGCCCCGGCACTGGAGGAGGAGGGGGTGTGAGACCTGGTCCCAGAACAACCTGCATCCAGTGGATGCTCTTCAGTGAAGCTTTAAGCTGAAATTCCTGGGTGCCACTAAGCAGAAAAGCCTAAAGCACACCCAGAAAGACATTTTTATTTGCTACCAGACAAGGCTGACAGAGCAAGTCTCAGCAGAATTGAACCTGAGTGCTTCCCTGAAATGAACTGTGAAACTTGTTCAGCCTCAGCCATCACTATGGCTCAGCCTGCACCATTTCCACAGCTCTTTCAGGAGTAATGGGCCTGACAGATCAGGCTCAGCTCTCAGAAAGCCTGAAGAACACAAAAGCTCTCAAACCAATCTAATGCAGAGCTTTGCTGAAGGTCTAATGCCAGGAGAAAGAAAAGAGCATCAGTGCTTCAGTGCTAGTAGCAAGACCCCCCAGTTTCTGCTAAACCAGCTGTGGATTAATATTGACTCTTTGGTCCTCATTAAAGCCCAGAGTCAACTCTTGCCAAATGTCCAAGGCACAGCTGCAGCAGTTTGGTTGGGGCTGGTGGAAGAGAGGAGAACCTGAGCCAGGACAGAGGAGTCCAGGCATGATGACAGGAGCTCCTCTCATGATCAGAATGGCCCCCAACCTGCTCTCTAAGCTTGCTGGGATGGAGCTGCATCCAGTCTTGAGGGATTTAGCTCAACATGGCACGGTCAGGGGGTTCATCCTGTGATGGGCACAGAAAGAAAGGGAAGCAACATAAATGCTGCTCCCAGGTGAAAAAATCAGCAGCCACCAAGCCTGCAATGCTCCCAGCCAGCTCCCTGGGAGAAAGGGATGTGCCAGGGACCCTGAGCTGCCTTGGGTCCTGTCCTGAAGCCTTCCTCAACCTCACATGTTCTTTCTCAATAGATGTTTTAATTATTTTGGCAAATATTTTCAAGCTTGTGTTACTCACAATCTTGTAAAAGAGAGTAGCTCAAAAGGAGCTCCATTAGGGGTATGACATTACATCCAAGAACCAGTTTCACCTTAATAGCTAAAAAAAAAAAAAAAAAAAGACCATTATTCCCATTATTCTATACTTTGAGCTTTTGATCTTTACAGAGGACTTCAAATAAAAAAGGAGAGGAGGAAACAGGGCTCCATCCATGTGACTCAAAGACAACCATAAGCAGAAAATCAAGCCAGTGTTTTCATTTTAGTGCTTTATAGCTTATTATTAGAACAGTTCCCAATCTAAAACTCAGAAACCAACAAGTTACATTTTAAAAAGAAACCTTCAGTTTAATAACCAGAGCTGGCTCCAGGGCTCTATCACAAACAAGGGCTGTGATTTGGATCTCCCTCCTTTCGTGGGCATGAGAAGAAATCCAATTAGCAACACACCTTACATCCTGCTCCAACACACAGATCCTGTGCTGCTGACATGGTTGTGACAGATCCGTGCAAAGTGCCAAGCACAAGAGCCAAATTCAACTCGACTGTACAGGGCTGGAAGGACAAAAACTGAAGTGGGCTCTGCATCTGAAAGATCAAAGTTGTTTTTCTAGTCCTACTGGAGCCTGAGTTTCAGCACACTGTATTAGGGCTGTTTGATCAAGATACAGGTTCCATCAGCTCTCACAAACACCCCTGCAGCATGGCTGGGGTAAGCAAACCCTTTAGTAGTGAGGCTCAAGCAAAAGAAAGGCAGGAAAGCTGCCCAAGGCTGAACAAACAATGCAGGAGTATTTCAAACCCTGTCCAGACTCACCCCATTTCACTGCAAGAGCAAAGACCCAAAGCTGACTTGGATTGGAAAAAAACAAACAATATAAAACCAAAAAACAACCCCCCCAAAGCATCAAAAAACCCAGAAAACAAAACCAACAACAACCCACAGAAACCAAAACCAGTTCACTGAACTCTCAGTTTAACTCTGGGTACCCCATGAAGCCAAAATTTTGGTGGGATTTTATACATTCTGTTCATTTTTGGTGCCCAACTCCAGTAATTACACTCTCAGGGAACAGTCTAATTACAGGCTCCTGAGCAGAGCAGTGCAGTCAGAAGCATTATTAGCCTTTAGCATGAAGAGAATGACTCAAAATAACAGGATTTAAGTGAGGAGCTGCCAGAAGGTTCACCTTCTTCATTATGGCCACGTGGTAGAAACCTGGTATTTTACATAACCTTCATTATCTGCATGTGAAATAACTCAGCCACCCAGTTTCCCCACCATGCAGCTAACAAGGCTTTTGTCCACCAGGTGTTCAGAAAAGCCAAGAAGCACTATCAGCAAACTAAACCCATTCTGCTTGACTTCAGGTCTGATGGATCCATTACTGAAATGGCCAGACACATTGCAGACTAGACAGACTGAGCCTCCCTGAGCCTCCCCAGCAGGTATCTACTCACCAGAAGGCAAAAAGCAGCAATGAGCAACTTGTCTTCAATCTCATGGATATTTGGGAAGTCCAAACCAGATATCAGCTGACAGCACAGCTCTCCAAGACCTGACATATGGGGTTCCCCACTCTCCAGCATCTCTCACAGCTTATGGAAAAGCCACCTAAGAGCTCAGAATTCCTGAGATTTCTTCAGGCACGTAAAGAGCTGCTCTATCCCTGTGTCACTTGGCTTTGCTGTTTCTGGAGAAGAAAAGTCATCTTCTTGGAGTCACACTCCCCAATTAAAACATCAGAAGTTCCAAGCAGCTCACCAGCAGCAAAGCAAAGGTACAGATCTCAGGTACAAAGGTGAAAACAGAATTACCCAGGAGAAACAAACCCAATGAAACACAGGCTGAGTATTCCCTGTTCCACTCCTGCCAGTATCTGATGATAAAAAGCCAAAAGAACTCTTTCAGTGTCACTATGAGGCATCTAAGCCAGCAGCTCACCTGGAAGGCAGAGATGGGGGATGCTCTTTCCTCCTTGGTCCAGGAGGATCTCTGCCCAACACAAACCTCACTTCTGCTCAGCACTGGGGCAGCAGCTCCTCCCTCCCTCCCTCTGGCTGGGACCAGGCTCCAAGACACAACCAGCTCTGTACCACTCAAACTTTTCCAACTTTACAAGCCCATTGTGTTCATTAGCCAGCTCATTCTTTTCAGTTTAAATGGTCTTCCTGTTGGTCACAGCTTTCAGGGCTGAACAACAACTTATAAATCAAAGTTGGACATGGCATCCGCTAAACTCACATCTTATCCAACTCCCCATCCCTATTTTCCCCTCCTCCATCCCTATTTTCCCCTCCTCCATCCCTATTTTCCCCTCCTCCATCCCTATTTCCCCTCCTCCATCCCTATTTTCCCCTCCTCCATCCCTATTTCCCCTCCTCCATCCCTATTTCCCCTCCTCCATCCCTATTTTCCCCTCCTCCATCCCTCATTTTCCCTTCAGCTTTCAGAAAGCCCACACAGGATGCATTTAATAACCCCCAGGGCAGAGTTGGTGCTTAGGGTCCTTTTGGCAAACTTTATGGGGCCCAGAGTGACAGGGGGGACCCCACAATGCCAGGGCACCAGGACTACAGGAGCCAAACAAAAATTCCTACCAGGCAGGAGCTGGAGAGGGTAAAGTTTTTAAGTGGTATTTCAGCCTCTTCACATGGCTCTTGTTACTGTGTCAATGAAAGCCATGTGTCCCAAATCCCTGGGGACAGACTCTGCTGGGGAAAGGGGTGAAGAGACAACTTTGTACAGTACAGGAGCAAAAAATCCCACTTCAAGTGGGCTCTGAAAGTTGGAGCAGGAGGAGCAGAGCACTGCTCTGCAGCAGCAGCAATAGGAAGAACTTTCTTTGCAGGATTCCTGATGTGATGCTCAGCTTTTTGCTGTGCCATCCACCTCCAGCAAATCCATGCAGCCCCTCACTCCCTCCACAGCTTTTGGCCTCCCACAGCACTTCAGTTGCTCATTTCTTATCACCAGGCAATTGAAACAAAGGGGAAAGGAAACTCATTTCTAAAAGGGAGGAGGAGAGAATGAGAAAAATAGTTTAGCATGAGAAGTGGGGCATAATGAGCATTGCCCATGTATTTCCTACTCCCTGCAGAACCCTTTTGTAATCTTACTGCTCCCAAGACACTTGCCAGGCACCTCAACTGCCAAAGGAATCAGAAATGCAACAGCCTGTTGTGTTGCCATGGGAATCAGGAGACAGGCAGCTAATTGATAAAATGGAAGCACATTCGAGTTAAAAGAAAAAAACAAAAAGAAAATAAAAAGATCCCTATCAGAGTAGCATCTCAAGACAGGAAGGGAGGAAGAAATAAGGAAACACATGGTAGTTACAAAAGATCTTTACATTATCCCTAGGAGAGGTGTTTTTCCTTCTCCATTTTAATTTTCAGAGGTTTTTACCTTGCATCTCATCCACTCGCCAGCAAGAAAAGCTGTACCAGCCTGGCAGAAGTGCCACTGTCACAGACCCAAACACTAAACCATGCTACAGATGTCACTAACCCATGAGAGGGCAGCACTCCTCGCAGCCTGTGAGCATCTCTCAATGTGCAGCTCTGTGACCAAACAAATGAGCCAGAAAACCTCTGGTAACAGTTCTGCCCCTTCCCAGCCTGGGCTGGGCTTCAGGACAGTCCTGTCACCCAGACTGCAATGGCCATAAAAGCCAAGACAGATTCTGCCAGCTGGAAAACCCCACTGATGGGGTATCAGCTAAAAGGAATAATGTGTTTTTACTGCCATAAGGATCAGGCAAGAGCCTCAGGGGCATTAGAGCAGCCCAGCTCAGCCGAGGACCTAGGGATGTGGTCTCAGCTGGGATGTCAGACACAGCCCCTGTTCAAGCTGCAGCCTGTACAGCAAACATTTGGGATGGACGGTGCCTTCCCATTCACCAAACCACCCTGCACTACAAGCTGGAGCAGATGAGCAGCATGGTGTCTTTCCTGCCAAGTACCTATCAGCTCCTGGTCTTCTTTACCCACTGCTTTAGCTTGCAGTCACTGTGGGGCTGTAAGGCCATTTAATCTCCAAGCATAACCCTACAGAAACTAACTGCTGGAGAGCAGAGCTGATCAGAGCTTCCCCTGTAGAGAAGGGGATGAAGAAGAATAGTCCAGAGCATCAGTTGTCAAAGACAGCTCCTCAGTCCCTGTCAACTACAGCAGCAGATCTACCAGGCAAGAGACAAGGGATGAGGTTCAACAATCCAAGTGCTGGGTCCTGCACTTTGGCCACAACAACCCCATGGGGAGCTCCAGGCTGGGCACAAAATGGCAGAAAGGGACCTGGGAGTCTGGATTGCCAGGAAGCTGAACAGGAGCCAGCAGTGTGCCCAGGTGGCCAAGAAGGCCAATGGCATCCCGGGCTGGCTCAGGAACAGCGTGGCCAGCAGGTCCAGGGAAGGGATTCTGCCCCTGTGCTCAGCTCTGGTGAGGCCACAGCTTGAGTCCTGTGTCCAGTTCTGGGCCCCTCAGCTCAGGAAGGAGATTGAGGTGCTGGAGCAGGTCCAAAGGAGGCAACCAGGCTGGTGAAGGGACTTCAGCACAGACCCTATGAGGAGAGGCTGAGGGAGCTGGGGGTGTTGAGGCTGGAGAAGAGGAGGCTCAGGGGAGACCTCATCACTCTCTCCAACTCCCTGAAAGGAGGTTGGAGCCAGGGGGGGGTCAGGCTCTGCTCCATCAGACAAGAGGCCATGGGCTTCAGCTCTGCCAGGGGAGGGTTAGGTTGGATGTTAGGAAAAAATTCTTTCCAGAGAGGGTGCTCAGGCATTGGAGTGGGCTGCCCAGGGAGGGGGTGATGCCCTGGAGGTTAAGAAGAGACTGATGTGGCACTGAGTGCCATGGGCTGGGAACCATGGTGGTAGTGGATCAAGGGTTGGACTTGATGATCTCAGAGGTCCTTTCCAACCCGGATTATTCCGTATTTCTGGGAACCTCCTGCACCTCCAGGAGCTGCCACCAGCACAGGCCAGCAGACAGAGCTTTGCTCAGCAGCAATGGCCAAGCAGGATGCTGGGGTCTCCTGTGGGAGAAGGGATGGCTGCCTGCTGCCTCCACAGCACTTGGGGATGGTGAGGCCCCACCAAATGCTATCTGGAGGTTCCCAGACAGGGACCGGAGCTGCTCAAAGAAGCTTGGATTACATAAAGATGACGTTGTTGGCAACTGAGTGAAAGCCAGCCCACTCTGCTGTACCCAAATTCAGATTATCTAGCACAGCAACGAAGCAGCTGTTTTCTGTAAGATTTACTGTGGCCCTTTCAAGCTGCAGGATAAGGCAGAAATAGAGAGGGAAGAGGTGGCTGTGAGAAAAAGCAATGCTTTGCAGGCAAGGGCTGAGTGCCTGGCAGCACATTGTGGGAGGAAGCAGCCCGAGAGATTTATGGCTGACTTGGAAACAAGGACTGAAAGCTCTGCAAGTTCAAAGCTGAAAAGTTGGGGCTGTAATCTGGCACGGAGGCGAGGTCTGCATCTGGCACTCTGGAAATCAATTGCCCCTGCTGTTCCCCATGGCATGGGTGTTAAGATCTGATACAACTTCAGCTTCGCTGGATTTAGCTTCTTTGGAGAGAGGGGACATAACCAGAAGGAAACCTGTGATGAGGAGGAAGGAAAAGAGGGCAATAAGAAACTGGATGAGAATTATGAATGAGCAAAATGTAATGAGACCCACTTGCACTGAATGCAAGGAGGTGCCCATTGAGGCTGATATTTGTCTTCACCAGGGCAGCTGGGAAGGGCACTGAACCTCAAACAGCCGTGCTGAACAAAGGCTTTCTTATAAAGGTCTCATTCAAGAGGCTGACTGGTAGGAAATCTGCTCTGCCACGGGCGAGCCGAGAATTCTTGGAGCCTGCTGGAGACAGGAGGAGATGGAAGGCTCTGGGGTTTACCAGATATGCTACAGCAGATCCATTATAATCCTTAGAAGAAACAAGCAGCAAAGAGATATCGTTGCTAAGTGTGAGGATGTTGTTTTTCTCAAATAAACAATGGTATTGAACACAATATGCAAAGCAGACAGGTTTTGGCAACACGGGGCATTAGGGAGGTGACTTGTAGAAAAAAAAATCACAACATTTCTTTCACTGAGGGATAATTAACTGCAGCATATGGATGGGTCTATTCATCTTGAGACTACAGTCTCAATTTTTACATAATTACCATTTTTAAATCTGTAAGCATATTCTTTTAAACATCCATGTTGCAATATACTATTCAACATTTTCCAGTCTGAAAGCAGGGCCCATCTATTGCACCTCTGAAGCAGCACCTTGTTCTCTTAAACAATGAAAGCAAAAATCCCCTCATTTTAAGGGCATTTCAAGGTGTGACAAAAAGAATAGAGTGCCCATGCCTTCCTCCCCAGCTTTTGCCATCCCCCACATCTAGAAATAAGCCACAGACACATTTGAGAAAACAGACCTATGCTAAAATAACCCCTGGTGTAGTACAGAGTAATCTTCATTCTTCTGTAAATAAATGCTAAAATCACTTCAACTTGAGAATATTCTACTTGGAAGCATTATTCACTTTATTCCCCAGAGCTGCTTCTAACCAGAGGACAGCTTTCCATTTAAACAACCCCTTAGCTGTAAAGGTCCATAAAATCCTGTTCCCCCAGATCCAAACTGAGTTACCTTGCTCGGATCCCTTGCAACCACCACGAGCCTGAACGAAAGCAGCCCAGGGTAGCTCAGCATGGTGATATCTCCTGAGACAACCCTGAAAGCCAGAACATGAAGTGGGGGAGAAACAAAACACTCACAGGGATGGCTCCTGCCTGCACACTCAGCTCCTTCCAGCAGCCCAAGCGATGCCCGGTGCAGCACAACCTCCCCTTGACTCTCCCGTCTGTGCTCAGGCTGTTCCCCAGCTCTCCTGTTGCATGGCTCAAGTCACAGCCCACGTTCAGCTGCTTTATAACTCCAGCACAAAGCTAACTCCTGGAGGGTCCTTTCTTCCCAAAGAAGCGGGGGCAAAGCTCAAAGCTCGGGGATGAGCTCAGTCCCTGCCCGCAACGCGCGCAGTTGTCGGCGGTTTTCTCCGGAGGCACAAGGGTGGTTTGGGGGCTGCTGTTGCAGAAGTGAAGACAGCTGCTCCCAGGGAGCTGATCCGATGACAAAAAAAGAAAGAAAGAAAAGGAGGCAGCCACAGGTCTTTAATGAGAGATTTATAAACCGTTTCCCAGGCAAAGCCCTGGCACCAGCACAGAGAGAGGAGCGATCTCGGGACGCTCGAGTACCAAACCCTGTAAAGAGTGGCCAAGCAAAGCATGGGTGCTTTCTCTCCACCAGCAAAGCAATTGGGCAGCAGGGTTTTGACACTTCACAGCCTTTTTGAGTGTAGGACTTTTGATTCCCACATAAAAGGCACTGGGATGGAGGCTGGTGCTATTCCTACCCAGGGCCAGCAGTACTGAAGGGGATGAGCAGCCAAGCACTACCCTGCTCGAGCAGGTACCTGTGGAAAGGCCATGGACTTATTGACTCAGAAATGATGGAATTCACTCGTTACCAACAAAATGTAGAAGATTCCAAACCACAGCCTGGCTTGGTCCATCAAGAGATGATCATTACTTTATGATCAGACTGGAGGCAGACCAGGGCTATCAGCAGCTCCAAGAGGAACAGAAGCTGCAGTGTGTGCATAACTCAGGAAAGGGACTCACGGGACAAAATCTGAGCAGCCATGTACAAGCAGGGTGGCTGTACCTCTGACAATCCAGGGGAAAAGAAAGCTAAATGACCAAGAGAGAGCCCTAGTTCTACTCTGGCATAGATTGCCTCCAGGCATATTACTCTAGGTATATATCAAGCATTCCAGCCCTCTCTTACACCATTCAGATGATGTGTTGCCCCATTCAAGTCAGATCAGCTCCCCTGAGACTCAGCATTTTGCCTGCCATGAGAGCTGCTTGGCCATGCTGCTCACACCTCTGCTCCTGCTGCACTCTCAGCTGGGAATCAGCAGCATTTTGGAGGCCCAGGTGCCCCCAGCTCAAGCTTTAAGCATCCTGTAACTCAAACTGGAGCTGCATTGGCACAGCTGGAAGTTGCAGGCTCAGGCAGTCAGTGCTCTCCTGGCACCTGGGAGCCCTGCCCCAAGTGAGGACCAAATGTGCAGCCACAGACCCTATCAGCAAGATCCTTCCTCTTCTTATCTATTGACTGATAACTTCTCATTTCTACCTACTGAACCTCAGAAACACTTCCTAGGTACAAACTCAAGATTTTTTCCCTGAGTTTCTGATATTACTTTGCTCTGTTTCCCTCTGGCAGGAGTTGGGCTGATCTTCACAGTGCTCGCCCTTTGCAAGAGCTGCAGCCATTAAAGGTGTTTTTTCATGCCCTGTCTGCAGGTAGTCTGGAGGCAAAAAGTACAAAAATTTAACACCTGACATGCAATAACAAAGGAGGATGCATGGTTAGCTCCTCACTAGCATAATGAGAGGGTTGTTTTCTCTCTAACCACCTCTCCTGGAAGGCAGCAGAGAGTGAAGCCACTGGTGACTGAAGCACTAGGATGGCACCATGCTTTCTGTCTTGTATGCAGGGGTTTTTTTTCACCTTCTCAGCAGAATTCTACAGTCACACCATCCATCTGAATTCCCCATCCAACTGGTCTGAAAGAGACATGGCTATAGGAGCCACCTGCAGCATCCCCAGGAACCCAGAGGAAAGGTAAAGACCAACACCTCTTCATCACCACACAAACTGATTCCAACGGGATGAGGTTCAACAAGGCCAAGTGCCGGGTCCTGCACTTTGGCCACAACAACCCCATGGGGAGCTCCAGGCTGGGCACAGAGTGGCAGAAAGGGACCTGGGAGTCTGGATTGCCAGGAAGCTGAACAGGAGCCAGCAGTGTGCCCAGGTGGCCAAGAAGGCCAATGGCATCCTGGCCTGTATCCGGAACAGCGTGGCCAGCAGGTCCAGGGAAGGGATTCTGCCCCTGTGCTCAGCTCTGGTGAGGCCACAGCTTGAGTCCTGTGTCCAGTTCTGGGCCCCTCAGCTCAGGAAGGAGATTGAGGTGCTGGAGCAGGTCCAAAGGAGGGCAACCAGGCTGGTGAAGGGATCCAGCACAGACCCTATGAGGAGTATGAGGGAGCTGGGGGTGTTGAGGCTGGAGAAGAGGAGGCTCAGGGGAGACCTCATCACTCTCTACAACTCCCTGAAAGGAGGTTGGAGCCAGGGGGGGGTTGGGCTCTTTTCCCAGGCAACTCTCAGCAAGACAAGAGGGCAGGGTCTCAAGTTGTGCCAGGGGAGGTTTAGGTTGGAGATGAGAAAGAATTTCTTTCTGGAGAGGGTGATCAGGCATTGGAATGGGCTGCCCAGGGAAGTAGTGGATTCTCCGTGTCTGGAGATCTTTCCAAAGAGCCTGGATGTGGCACTGAGTGCCATGGGCTGGGAACCACGGGGGGAGTGGATCAAGGGTTGGACTTGATGAGCTCTGAGGTCCCTTCCAACCCAGCCAATTCTATGATTCTATGATTCTAAACCTGTGCCCAGAGCTGTGCTGAAACACAGCTTTGCTTCATTACTCCATCAGGCATTTATTTTTCCAGCCATACATCCCTGCACAGGTCCTGCAGACCACACATCTCCCACAAAGGTCACACAATAGACTCATTGTACACAAATCAACTTCATGCAGAATGCAGAGTGTGTTGAGCTCATTTGGTTTTTGCCTAATCTAATAAAAAGGTATTTGAGAGCAGATTAACACTGAGCCATCTACTTTATCCCAAAAAATCTGGCTTAAACAGCTAAGTATCCAATTCAAAAGACAATGAGCTGTACATGAACAGGCACTACTTGCAGAAAAGCCAAATCACCTTTTTGCATGCCTGATCTTTTCCTTTGAGATGAAACATGACCATGATCCAGATTTGACCCTAAAAAATATCTGATCTATGACTTGAACATAGAAACCCACAGCAGGTATCTCAAACCCAACAGCTCAAAGTCTCAGTGATCACCAGAGTTAATGCTTTATACCCTTCCAGAGGTGCTGGTGGGCAAAGTAAGAAGCAGTAGGGGAAAAAAAAATAATAATTCCATGATATGAAGTGAGAGACTGTGGACCAAGCTATGGGAGCTGAGCTGTACAAACATAGCACAGTCCCACCAAGCACCCTGAGCACACTGCATGCTCCCAGTCCCAGTTTAGCATCCTGGTTTGAAAGACTCAGGTGTGAACTGTCCCTGTCTCTTAAGCTGCTTCTTCAGGACTTCATCAGATGATCAGTTTTATGCTTTTGTCCTCAGAACAGACCTGGCCAGGGCAGCAGCCAGTCAGTGAGGATGAAGTCTTCAAACTCATCTTTGGAATCAGAATTTTCTCAGCATCATAGAATCATAGAATGGGCTGGGTTGGAAGGGACCTCAGAGCTCATCAAGTCCAACCCTTGATCCACTCCCCCCGTGGTTCCCAGCCCATGGCACTCAGTGCCACATCCAGGCTCTTTGGAAATCTCTCCAGACACGGAGAATCCACTACTTCCCTGGGCAGCCCATTCCAATGCCTGATCACCCTCTCCAGAAAGAAATTCTTTCTCATCTCCAACCTAAACCTCCCCTGGCACAACTTGAGACCCTGCCCTCTTGTCTTGCTGAGAGTTGCCTGGGAAAAGAGCCCAACACCCCCCTGGCTCCAACCTCCTTTCAGGGAGTTGGAGAGAGTGATGAGGTCTCCCCTGAGCCTCCTCTTCTCCAGCCTCAACACCCCCAGCTCCCTCATACTCCTCATAGGGTCTGTGCTGGATCCCTTCACCAGCCTGGTTGCCCTCCTTTGGACCTGCTCCAGCACCTCAATCTCCTTCCTGAGCTGAGGGGCCCAGAACTGGACACAGGACTCAAGCTGTGGCCTCCCCAGAGCTGAGCACAGGGGCAGAATCCCTTCCCTGGACCTGCTGGCCACGCTGTTCCTGAGCCAGCCCATCATCCCACTGTTATCTGAAATTTTGTGTTCAAGATCTGCATTCTAACTTCTAGCAGTTTGTTTTGGTTTGTGGGGTTTTTTTTTGGTTTATTTCATTTGTTTTTTGTTGTTTTTTTTACAAAATACTTTCAAATCTAATATTCTCCAACATGCAACTGTGTGAAATGAACTCCACAGCAATGCAGAAGGCTGCTGTCATCTTCAGAGAATGCAAATTCAAAACAACTGTACATGTTTATATGTGAAATACTACAAACCCAGCCTAAGAACAGAACTGAGACAACGTAGTACCCATGGCCAAGTTACAAATGCACTGAAGTTTATAGAGTTTTAGTCAATGAAAAGGACTCTGGGAAGCAGCATCAGAGGGAAGCTGCTGCTCCTGGTGCCAGGATAACTGTTCTGCTTCCACCTCTGACTCACAGGATGACATAGGGCAAGTCTTGAGTTCTCTAAGTCATCTTCTATGTGCAATATGGAAAATCCTGTCCTATCTCAGAGTCCTAGGCTTCACAGGGTGAGCTGAAGCCTAAAGTGAGAGGTTTTGTGTGTGCAAAGCAGGCTTATAATTACAGAAAGTGAGAACAACTTACAGCCTGTGCTTGGTTGGAATTCATGCATAAACCAGCTTGGGAATACTCCTGGAACAGCATTTAGCTTCTGCCCTGAAAATGACAGCACTGGCAGTGCCCTAGCTCACACAATTCCTGAATTCTTGGTCTGCTTTCCCTTTTTTTTTTTTTTGGGAGGGGAGTTGTTTATTTGTTTGTTAAGAGATACTCACAGCCAAGTTCATCACTGCCTTCTTCTGCACCCATTTAAAATCCCCAGGCACAAATATTACCCTTCTCACAAAGAATTCTGCAAAGAAGCTTGTATGAGCAAAGCACTCTGTGCCATCCAGCCCCCCAACACAGCACACAGGGGACACATCAACTGTGCTGGAAAACAGCATTGCCAGAACAGCCACATCTGGTAGTAGAGAGACCATCAACTGTACTCTGAATGGAGGCACTTAAGTCCCAAACAGCCCAGTTTTGACAGATCTTACTGGTTTTTAGTGAGTATTTTGATATGTGGAGTCTTCTTAGACCTCACTACTGCATAGCTTTATTTCTGTTAAGGGGAAATTGTTTTCTAGCATGCTTATTAAAAATGTAAGTAAATACCCTACTGAACCCAAACCAGAAAACTGTCTGTACAATGAATTCATTTTTTCCAAGGCTTTTGTGAAAACCAATTCACCCATTTAACTGCTTGCCAGGAGGATGCTCACATGTAGGGTCAGCGTGTGATGGTTAAATCCAATCCATAGCCAGTAAGACGTAGCAGCAGTCCCGTGCCACCGTAATCCTATGGCTCCTCATCCCAAATCCACCTATGCTGGAGTGAATCTTTCCTTGGATTTCAATAAACACTGGCTCAGGCCTCTAAAGATTAATCTGCTCTTGCAGGATTAGTTTAGTTGTTTGAGGCAGCCTGTGCAGGAGCAGATTCTGACCTGAAGCTGCACCCTTACTCCCATGGGTACCAATGCTCCTGCAGACCTGCACCAGCCCTGAGGACCAGGATTTGGTTGATTATATTCAAACCACCACAAGCTGAACATCTGTGGGAAGCAGATTTTGTTTCCCTGCTTCTGACAGAGAGCAGGAGGGGGTCTGACCTCCATCCATCCACCTTCAGTGGCTGCTCCTGTCTCCTGCTACAAGGAGTGTGCTGAATGCTAAGGATTAACTGTATCAAATCCTTCTAAGAGCATCTAATTATTAAGACAATTAAAACCAGGCTCCTGGTTTTCTCTGGATGGCACCTGGAAAGCTGATTAAATCAAGATTAATTCAATGCCCTTTTATATTGCTTGCAATGCAGCAAACCTCTTCTCCTTGGGGAAGGGATGCTGCCAAAGGTCCACGAGGGGAACCATCACCTCCAAAAACCTCCTAGAAAACACAAAACCTATTTCAGCCAGCAGGATGGCAGACAGAGGGGCTCATGAAAGGGATGTGTGAGCTGAATACAAGCCCTACACACACGCAGTCAAAGTGTTGGGCCCCAACTGTGCCAGAAAACATTTGGCTTCTGGATCTGCAGTGGGGATTAGAAGCAAACATGCAGGGTCTCAGGATTGAGTGGATTTGGAGGGTTACGTGGGCACTTCAGCCACCCCAGAGGAATGATGAAAGAGGATCTCAGGCTCTAGTGATCACTCAAAGCTACTCAGGTGGTTGGTTGCCCTCCCAACCCCACCTCTCCCCATGAGCTTTCTCCATCAGTCCCAGACCAGCAGCTCTCACTTGCAGTTTTTCCTGTGCCAAGCCCTTGAAAACACCTCCCTGTTTTCTTTCAGGTATCTGATAACTTCTTGAACAGGTAACTCCCTGTGTGCAAGTGGATACTTTGCCTCTAGCTACTAATGGACAGATAATCCACTGATCCTGTGGGATTCCCAGGCATCTGATCTTAAAACTTTGCACCTCAGCCTCCCAGTTCCCCAGGGAGCTGTGGATGCTGTGTACATGGATCTGTTAAAGGGAGATATAACCAAACTTCATGGACACCACTGCTGCATTTCCAGCCCCAATCACAGATCTGACCCTGCTCAGGCTTCCAGCATGGATTTCATTGAGGACACTGCTCAGAGGGGAGCTGACAATACCTCCAGCAGGCCTGGAGCAAACCAGCAGAAACCCAAATGTTTACTAGAAATAATAACAGCCTCTGGCCCCAAGATGTGGGGGCTTTTCACTCAATTCACCACTGCACAACACCCCAAGTTAATATTAATCAAGAGCCACAAAGCCTTTGAATAGCCAAGAATTAGCTCCCTATGTCTGTGACAGTCAATCAGCTGCTGCAGACACTGCAATCCCATTCCTTTTGTTTCAGACAAAACAGTAGTTCAGTGCCTTTCATATTTATTTGGGAACAAGAATTAATAGATGGATACAAAGCCAGACAGCTTCAGCACTTTCTTGCATTTTTACAAAAGAAAACCTGTGTTGAGACACTGCCAAACCATCAATGATCACCTGAAAATAACCTGCCCAAGCTCTCCTTCCCAAGGCATGAATTTCTCCCCAAGGACACCTTTCCTCCCTCTGTTTTACTGCAAAATAACCCTAGAGGCAACAGAAATGACTTCTTGTTACTACACATCTAGCCAATTAATGCCAACAAAATAATGAGAAACTTGAGGGGCAAACACCTGATTTTCAAGGTAATTTATCAAGACTTTGCTGTTAACCCTGTTGCAGATAACTAAAAAGGAATAAAGATCTCCCACTGAGGAAGGGAAGAGCAAGGAATAACCCTACAGAGTTTAAGGTGGAGATGAGATTTAGACTCCTCCAGCAGAATTCAGCCAGGTACAGCTCCTTAATGATGGAGACTGGATGTGTGCAAGGTTAACTTGGTATCCATACAGAACCCTTTCTGAGAGCAGAAGCAGCCCTCAGAAGAAAGCAGCATTTCTAGAAAACAAAGTTAACTCCTTCCTTGCCCCAAAAACCAGATTCAAGCCTGATAAAAAGATTATGCCACACAATTTCCAAAGGAAACCTCCTTCAGTTGTGAAGAGAGACTTGGGATGTAAGTCCAGTCCCTCTGTTGGCCTCTTCTCATTCCCTGATGTGATGGATCAGACTCAGGAGCTCTGATCCCAAATCCCACCTAAGGCAAACTCAATGCCTGCACCCAGCAAACTCATCCAGGAGTTTCCAAGGTTGGAGCTCATTCCCCTTGGCCCAGCAGGAACCATTCCCTGGGATGTCACCAGCAACCAAAACCCAAGCTACTAACTACCCCAACAACTAGCACAGCTCAGGCTCCTCAAACCCTCCTTACAGTACACTTAGTTTAATTACCTCCTGATCTTAAAGGTCTTTTCCAACCAAAAAAATTCTGTCATTCTATATTCTGTATTCTTCTAGGGCTCTTTCCTGGCCCTGTGAGCATTCCAGTCTGCTTTGCTTTTAGTTTTAGAGAACAAAAGCATCACAGAGCATTTGCAAAGGCAGCCAATATCCCAGCAAATATTAATAGTCCTGGGCATTTATTTTTATGAAAATGTACCTTCCAGGTTACCTTACACCTAGAGGTAAATAAGACATTCACAGGCTCCTGACAATGCAGTGTAGTTTAGTTATCACAGTACAGTTTTTGGCAATAAAGCCAGGCACCTGCTGGAAAAGTTTTGACTCTCACCGTGCCTAAATATGACTTTCAGGGCACAGAAACGTGCAAAAAGACAGGATCCATCTGTAAAATTCCACATCTAGGCTGGATGTGTTTATATCTCATAGGAAATAACAGGTTTGGGCTTTTTTGCTCCAGGACTGAAGTCCCAGCTCCATCAGCAAACATTAACAGCCCTTTATTTCCTTGCATTTTTGCCAGAATTCCCTAATTGAAGAATAGTTTTAAGACCCATAAAAAGTCCCATAGATGAAGGCCAGAGCCAGCTGACAGCAAAATGCAGTATGAAAGGCAAGAATTTCTTCTCTAACCAATTTACTCTAAGGCTGCTCTGGGCAGACAAAGAACTCTGCAATGTGACCACTTCCCAGTGTTCACCTGTTCCACCAGCTGGGAGGGCTGTGGGGACCCATTCATCACAGCTCCCATTCTCCTCCCATCTTGTAAAGCCATGAAAAAGCAGACTTTTTCAGGAGGAGGGGGGAAAAAGAAACCAAGACACATGAGCTCTGTAAGGAACAAGAAATCCAAACATGATATTGAGCCCTCGACCAACACTTTCTGTGCAGAAACCTCTCTTGCACGTGGGACTGAGAGCAGCAACTTCTTTGCTTCAAGCATGGGAAATAAGCCAAGGCATTTGGGGAAAATCCTCTCCTGAGACAGCTAGAGATGGATTTTCAGTCTGGTTTTAAGGATAATATTTAGCACAAAGCAGCAGAACTGATTTTTTTCCATTGTTCCAGCTTCATGGCAGAGAAGGGAGGGGGACAGTCAGCAGGGACATCACTCACCAAAGCTCATGTTTTCCAAGAATCCACCAGGTGCCAGTTCCCCACTGACTTCCAGGGGAAATGGACATTTAATCTCTCCTTCACAGAAAACAAAAGCCCTCACCTAACCCAGAATACCACCACAAAGAGCACTAATAACTCATGGAACTTTTCAGAGTGCCAGCTCAGGTTGGAGATGCCCTGAGTCTCCACCCCAGGGAAGTTTAAAGAGGAAACTCCACAATCTGATAAGAAACAGAGACTGAATAATTTTTCATGACAAATAACTTGAATATACTGAACATTGTGACAACAGCACATTTGATCTCTACAGAACCTAAAGCCATTAACTGTGAACTTATATTTCCATCCATGTGCAGCACCTTTATGTCTCCATCAACCCTTTATTCTGTTATCCAAGATGTGAATTGCCAAGAGTAGATAGAAATGTTGAACAGGGTACAGCTCCTCTGCCCAGGAAAGCAAGAGATGAGAGATGGATGAGACTCTTACCTTTCTACAAATGAATATGAACAGAGTGCTAGGGAAGAGAGAGAGAAAAAAATAATCAAAGCATCTTGTGGTGCTGAATGGGGCTGCTTCCAGTTGGCAGTCGGTCACTAGTGGTGTCCCCCAGGGATCAGTGTTGGGCCCAGTCATGTTCAATATCTTTATTGATGATCTAGATGAGGGGATTGAGTCCATCATCAGCAAATTTGCAGATGACACTAAGCTGGGGGGAGTGTGGATCAGCTGGAAGGCAGGAGGGCTCTGCAGAGGGACCTGGACAGACTGGAGAGTTGGGATGATTCCAACGGGATGAGGTTCAACACGGCCAAGTGCCGGGTCCTGCACTTTGGCCACAACAACCCCATGGGGAGCTCCAGGCTGGGCACAGAGTGGCAGAAAGGGACCTGGGAGTCTAGATTGCCAGGAAGCTGAAGAGGAGCCAGCAGTGTGCCCAGGTGGCCAAGAAGGCCAATGGCATCCTGGGCTGGCTCAGGAACAGCGTGGCCAGCAGGTCCAGGGAAGGGATTCTGCCCCTGTGCTCAGCTCTGGGGAGGCCACAGCTTGAGTCCTGTGTCCAGTTCTGGGCCCCTCAGCTCAGAAAGGAGATTGAGGTGCTGGAGCAGGTCCAAAGAAGGGCAACCAGGCTGGTGAAGGGACTGGAGCACAGACCCTATGAGGAGAGGCTGAGGGAGCTGGGGGTGTTGAGGCTGGAGAAGAGGAGGCTCAGGGGAGACCTCATCACTCTCTCCAACTCCCTGAAAGGAGGTTGGAGCCAGGGGGGGGTTGGGCTCTTTTCCCAGGCAACTCTCAGCAAGACAAGAGGGCAGGGTCTCAAGTTGTGCCAGGGGAGGTTTAGGTTGGAGATGAGAAAGAATTTCTTTCTGGAGAGGGTGATCAGGCATTGGAATGGGCTGCCCAGGGAAGTAGTGGATTCTCCGTGTCTGGAGATCTTTCCAAAGAGCCTGGATGTGGCACTGAGTGCCATGGGCTGGGAACCACGGGGGGAGTGGATCAAGGGTTGGACTTGATGATCTCTGAGCTCCCTTCCAACCCAGCCAGTTCTATGATTCTATGATTCTATGATTCTATGAGCTTTGTGTATTCCAGACCAAGGATAAAGGAAAATAGATCTACTTGCACTTTTGCAGACAAGACTGATCAGTTTCTAGGAAGAGGAAGGAAGTGTGGAGCTTTCCAAAATTCATTTGCATCTCCTACCTCTCTGACAACTCTCAGGCACAACTAGACAACAAACATCTTCTTTCAACACCCAGTCTGGCCAATATAACCCAGATGCAGGGTCTTTTGGAGCCAGGCCCAGGCTACCAGAGCCAAAAGACAGCTCAAAGCCAAGAGATGTCCACTGATACAGTTGAAATCTGAGCTTTACTATATCTATAGTTTTCTTTTGCAACTGTATTTCAAGTTCTTGAGAATTCTGCCTTCCCCCAAGGCAGCAAAGTCAAAGAGAGCAAATGTTTCAGCTCTGTATTCTGTAATCCAAACCACTCTGGTTTGATTTCATCAGGCTGGAGTCAGGTGTTCCACCAAATGCCTCAGAAAATGGAGAAGTCCCTTTGGCCTTTCTGGCAAGTGGCAGATAAGTAGGAAGGCAACACATAAACTGAGAGAAATCCAGTTCCCTCTAGAGTCAGTAAAACCCTGAGAGTCCCCCAGAACTCTCTCAGAGCACAGAGCTCAGGCAAAAATTCAAACCCAGCCCAGAGCAGAGCTCATGGTTTCTGCAGGGCTTCTCAGATGCCTCCCATACAGCCTCCTCCACACATCTTTTTTAGGGCTTGGTACCTTCAAAGGAGCCTTGCACCCCAGCAGGCACCTGAGGACACTTGGCTGGACAGTGACAGAAGAGAGAAGAAAAGCAGAAAAAGCCCTTTGCAAGATTCACATTAAACACACACACAAAATCATTTTCAGCCTCTCAGTCTCTGCCATTGTCCCTCCATCCATTAGAAAGGCCCCAACACTCACCTGGGGCAACCACTGGGTGAACACCACCAGCTCTGACCAGGCTGGACACACAGACACCTCCTGAGAGCTGGGTTATTATTAACCCTGCCACTCACATCCTCAGTGGCAAGAGGATGAGGGATGCAGGGCAGCAAGACAAAAAGGGAGAATGAGGCAAAGCTCCATCATCAAAGCTCCATGCAGCGCTACAGGCTGGGCACAGAGTGGCTGGAGAGCAGCCAGGCAGAAAGGGACCTGGGAGTCTGGATTGCCAGGAAGCTGAACAGGAGCCAGCAGTGTGCCCAGGTGGCCAAGAAGGCCAATGGCATCCTGGGCTGGCTCAGGAACAGCGTGGCCAGCAGGTCCAGGGAAGGGATTCTGCCCCTGTGCTCAGCTCTGGGGAGGCCACAGCTTGAGTCCTGTGTCCAGTTCTGGGCCCCTCAGTTTAAGAAGGATGTAGAGGTCCTGGAACAGGTCCAAAGGAGGGCAACCAGGCTGGTGAAGGGATTCGAGCACAGGCCCTATGAGGAGAGGCTGAGAGAGCTGGGGCTGTTCAGCCTGAAGAAGAGGAGGCTCAGGGGAGACCTCATTGCTGTCTACAACTACCTGAAAGGAGGCTGTAGCGAGGTGGGAACTGGACTCTTTTCACAGACGACTTTCAACAAGACAAGAGGACACAGTCTTAAGTTGTGCCAGGGGAGGTTTAGGTTAGATATTAGAAAGAATTTCTTCACGGAGAGGGTGATTAGGCTATGGAATGGACTGCCCGGTGAGGTGGTAGATTCTCCGTCCCTGGAGACATTTAAAAAAAGACTGGATGTGGCACTCAGTGCCATGGTCTAGCAACTGCTCCGGTGGGTCAAGGGTTGGACTAGATGATCTCTGAGGTCCCTTCCAACCCGGCTAATTCTATGATTCTATGATTCTATGATTCATCCCCTAACGTCCCAGACTTGATTAATCCCCAGAAAGGTAAGGAAATCCATCTTCTGGGGGCATCTGCCACCAGGTCCTTTGGCTGCAGGTATCCCCAGAGCTTACACCAGTGCCTGGTGTGGTGAGGATGTGCCTGGTGTGGACACGTGGCTCTCAAAGAGAAACTGCTTTGGTAGAGAAAAAGAAGACTTTCTCTTGGAATTTTTCCCCACCAAGGCTGAATCCCATGACTACCCGTGGGGGGTTAGGCCCCCCAGCCAGCACATGTGCTGCTGCTCTCCAAGAGAGGCATCCAGGCAAGTTGACAGGATTTTGGGATGCACACTTTGCTCACCACTTGGGATTATCATGGGAAAGGAATGGAGCAGAAAGCCAGCTCAAGGCTGGCGAGGCATCTGAAGAGATCTGCAGGAGGCAGAACAGGCACAGACACAGCACAAGCTCTTGCACAGGGGACAGTGAGATGATGATGCTAGGGATGACATCAAAGATGATGCTACAAGCCCTGTGACAGCCATGCACTGAGAATATGCTGGATAAACAGCCCCAGTAAGCTCTGTTCTCACCTTCATAGAATCACAGAATTGGCTGGGTTGGAAGGGACCTCAGAGATCATCAAGTCCAACCCTTGATCCACTCCCCCCGCGGTTCCCAGCCCATGGCACTCAGTGCCACATCCAGGCTCTTTGGAAAGATCTCCAGACACGGAGAATCCACTACTTCCCTGGGCAGCCCATTCCAATGCCTGATCACCCTCTCCAGAAAGAAATTCTTTCTCATCTCCAACCTAAACCTCCCCTGGCACAACTTGAGACCCTGCCCTCTTGTCTTGCTGAGAGTTGCCTGGGAAAAGAGCCCAACCCCCCCCTGGCTCCAACCTCCTTTCAGGGAGTTGGAGAGAGTGATGAGGTCTCCCCTGAGCCTCCTCTTCTCCAGCCTCAACACCCCCAGCTCCCTCAGTTCCCTCATACATCTCCTCAACCAGCCCAGTTGCCTCCTTTGGACCTGCTCCAGCAATCTCCTTCTCAATCTCCTTCCAGCTAGGAACAGCTCTGGCAGCCCCACAACTCCTGGAAAGCCTCCTGCATCATCCTGAGGGGCAGAGAAGCTGCAGCACCATGGCTGCACAGGACCAACCATCCCCAGACTGCTCCCCTTCTCCACCCTCCACCCACCCCCCTTTTTTTTTGCAGGATCAAAAATAATTTCAGAACTTCTCAGGCAAAGATCAAACCCTGCTGGGTGCAGGTTCTGCCTGTGCTCAGCTTGGCTTTGCTGCACATGTGTCACAGGGCAGGATGGCTGCAGCTGAACAAGGCACAAAGAAGCTCCAGCAAACAAGCCCTGCATTCAGGAAGGCTGCATCAGCCCTGGCCAGGGCTGCTGACAAATCCTTTCATGCTGCAGAACACTGGGGTTGCTGAGATGTCTCTGTGCAAAGCCTCTGAGGGCAAGACAGAACCAGGCTCTTTGCCTCATTTTGTTGTTTTTGGGGTTTTTTAAGTGATAGAAATCAACTGAAAATGATTCTGTGCCACACTGCAATTAGAAATCCAGCATGAAGAACCTTGAGAGATTCTCAGCTGGGAGCTAAATAGTCACTTCAGTGGAGTCCTGCAAGTTAATTTCTCAACCACAGCCAGATACCAGGAGAAACAAGGGGGAAATATAGAAAATGGGTCTGGGAAATAACTTCCAAACTCTCAGCTTCATCCTAAAAAATTTCCTTTGTCAATCTGTGCTTCCCTCCAGCCACCAGCTATAAGGAGCCTTTCAGTATCTTTGATTTGGACAGTGAATTAAGAAATTAATATTAAACACCCACTCAAATGCAGAAAGAAGGGTTCAATCCAAAGTTTCTTCTCTATACTTAGGGCTGAGTGCTCAGCTGGGGAGAAGCAGTGCCACTCCACTCCCTACAAAGCTGCATTGCACTGAAAGATCTGGAACTTGGCCCATGATCTCATCCAGTGACTGGTCCCTCAAACAAGAGTTTGCAGATGTGCAAAAGAAAGCAAATTAAATCTGTGGCTTTTACCACAGTGCTCAAGGAAAGAATTTAGATGGCAAGAGAGACGACACATACATTAGCAGTAACTGAAAAAAACCTCAGCTTATTAAATCTGTGAGAAAAGCAGAGCCCTGATATGGAACAACAGAGCAGAGCAGCAGCAAGGGGAGGGCTTTGTGTGGCATCCCTGTGCCTGGGATGGAACCACCTTCCTCCAGGAGGATATTCCTGGGAAAAGGGCACTTCACAGAGAGGGGTTTTTCTGTTTGTTTAACTAAGCAACACTTCTGCATTACTCTCACAAGAGACAGCAGTCTGGTGACCCTCGTTTTTCCAGTATCATCATCACAGATTCATTTGTCACAGCATGCTAAAGCAAATTTTGTCCAGTTTTATCCCCTGCATTTCTCACAGCTACAAGACTTTTTTGCTTCTGCCAGAAGGTTCTGTATTTTGGGGACTGAAACGTACAGCAAAGTAACCAGGCACATGGGCATCAGCTTGAATAATTATGAATTATTACATGCAAAAGTTTACACCCCGAGTATTTACTAAGATTTATAAATAAAAAATGTATAAATAAAAAACCAGCAGTCAGAAAAAAATTCCTAAGCAAAACACACCACAAACTCGTTTGAAGTGTTAATTATACTGCATAATAGAAGCCTGTATAGCTTATGCATACACTGGATAGAGATCAAGGGAGAGTAAATCCTGGGTATGTGTGTGTAGGTAAATCAGTATTCACATCTCAGGGCTTCAAATTAATCTGTTCAAACAAAGGCACTAATTTGAGGCAATCAGCACAGGACAAATCATCCTAAGTGCCAGGTTCTTACTCTTGCATTATCAGAGATGAGAAGCAATAGCTACAGGACACTGTTTAAGAAGGTCATGGGTGAGGTTCCCATCTGCCTAATTATTAGCAGCTCTTCAAATGTTAAATCTCTGTAGAGTTATCCACACACAAACAAACAAGGCAGGAGGTGGCACCTCTCACTGTCAGCCTTAAATGCCAGGGGATCTTTGTGCCTGGTTTCATCATTACCTGGGAGAAAGAGACCATTTACTCACCAGCTTACACTTGTTTTGATCCCTGCTCACAACCAATCTACAGAGAGCTGGGGAATTCCCCATCCTACTGAACATTGGCACCACAAGGCATTTGTCTTTAAGGCAAGTGACAACCTGAATCCAGCCCTTACCTTCTTTTGAGCTGGTGGTGACAGCAGCTGCAGTGGTCCCTGATGTTCTTCCCACGGGGCTGGAATGCTTCCCAGCCCTGCCTGGGATTTTAAGTCCACTTGGCTTCAACATGTTTGCTGTCTCCTGTATCTCAGTATTGCCTCCAAGAGCTGTCCTGGTATCACCATTCAGGCTTCTCCATGGTGGATCTCTTCTTCCATCCTTACAGAGCTGGGGGAGAAGAGCACAAAGAGATCAGACAGAGAATGGGTGGCAGGGAACCAAACAGGCTTCAAGAAAGCAATGCCCAGAGCTCCTTCCCCTCACATCCAGACCAGGGTCAGGATCTTTCATTTCTTTTCCTGTAAAACAAGGGTGATCATTGCCTCCATCTCACATCTTAATGCTACATCCTTAACACTGGAGCCCTGGGCCAAAGCTGAAGCATCACAGAATCACCAGACAAGGATTTCAATTCAGTTTGAAATTCCGTTTCAATTCAGTGACTAAAATTCTTGACAGCTCTTAAATTCTGAAGTCTCAGCTCCCATGCCAGCCAAACCCCAATTCTGCTGCTCTGAGCACTGACAAAGCCCTTACCAAATGCACACATGCTCAGCACCAGAGCTTTGGTGTGTGGTCCCCATTCTCACCAGATTTCAGGGCAGCCTCTCCAAACTCACAAGAGGAGTCCAAGCTGCAGCTTTTTCAGCTCCTGCACTAAGAACAAATCCAAAACCTTGTCCAGAAAAAGGATCTGACCCCATGGATTTGCAGATACTCCTTAGTGAAGGCACCTAAGTCTTCCCTATGCCATTCCCTTTCCCAAGTGGAATAAAACCTCCCAGCTCCTTGCAAGCACGTTGCATGAGCAAAGACACAACTCCTCTAAGTTTTATGGGAAGAAAAACTAAGGAAATGACTAAGTTGCTTTAAAAAAAAATGCAAAAACATCCCTCATGGATCAAGAAAAACAAATCAAAACGTTGGGACCATCAGGCAAAGGAAGCCAAGGCTGACTGAGCAGGGGGAAGAAGGTGGCAGCAGAGAGAGCCAGGGCCAAGACCAAGAGAACAGCAAAGGAATTGCAAGGAGAGGCAAAGCAAGGCCCAGCCAGGGGACACCCAGACCTGCTTCAGGGGCTAAGGAAGGAGAATGAACCCAGCAAAGATTTACAGATGCTGCAAGGAGGTAATTGCAATAGCAGGGCCAGGAAGTGATTAAGGCATGAGTAAGGGTTTCAAGACATGCTGGGTCAGGGAGAGGGAAAGGCTGGCAGGGCTCCAGGGAAAGCTGCAGGCAGACACAGAGGAGAAAAAACAAAACAAAACACAAGGAGAATTCCAAAACTGTATTCCTGAGGACTTGGAAATATCCAAGACACAAGAGTGGTTCAGCAACTGGAGTCAGACATCCCCCCCCAGCTCAAGACAAAGAAAGAAGGGATGAGGAGGGAGCTGTGAATGGAGCCTGGGTGAAAAGCCAAGGGTTCGAGTCCAACTCTTCCTCATCCTTTCCACAAAGGATGCTCAAAGCTTGGGGTGGTTTCAGGCACATGCAGACAGCACCAGCTGGGGAATATTTCAGTTACATGGAAGTCAGAGCTGCTGATGGAAATCAGGGTGCTTGGATCACAGCACCAGCAGCAGAAACAACAGCAAAGTGCAAGAAGTTCTTTCTTCCTTAACAAGAAAAGAACCTTCTTGAGACAGAGCCAGCAAGGAGCAGGTGCTGGACAGGAGGCTGCACTTTCCAGCTCTGTTTAGCATAAAATAAGACACGAGTACCAGAGCCAGGAGGCAAACAGCACCCACCAGCTTGTTCCTTCTATCTACCAAGCCCTCAGCCAGGGCTCTCCCACCCACTCCATCTCATGCAACACATTTTGCCCAGGGCTAGCTTTGATTTTACAGAGCAACTCAACTTCCTAGCACTTCTGCTGGCAGGTGATGTGCTCCTCACCCCACCTCCATCACCTCCAACCTGAAGGTTTGCCCTCTCCACAAGATGCATTTGACTCTTTTACCTCTCATTGTCTGGTCCTGCCTCCTGGTTACAAGGTTTGATGCTGTACTTGCAGGTTAAGCAAGCTGGGGGTGCTTGATAAAACAGGATGGTTTGTATGTACCAACCAGGAATGTGGATGGGGGAAGGCTAAAAAGACACAAGGGAAGGATAAAACAGCAGTGGAAAAGAGATTCAGCAGGAGAGAGCTCAAGAAAAATAAAAATATTTTGCAGTTTTTCAGGCCTCTGCTCGAGGGGCTCTCTGGATCCCCAACTTTGCAGCCAGATCCATATAAACTTTAGAAAGTGAGTTTAGTCTGTTCCTCTTTTTTGCTGCTCATCTATGAAGAGACAGGAAGCTTTGGTTCATTCTACCTCCACTCCTCATCCCTGAAGAGCACAGTATCTGGTGACTTGTGTACCCAGCTCATCTTCTGCTTCTTCTTAGAATGGATTTTATTTTTATGCAGGAGGAGATAAATAAAGAGGAAGCACATTCCCACTCTGGAAAGAGCCCTGCCAGAAGCCTTTATGCAAACACATTTGCTTTCAACTAACCCCCAAAAAACCAATGAACTCCATGGGCTGCTAATGAAGCTGTCCTCTGAACAGATAGCTTCTCTTATCCAGAAATCCAATCACCACCTCCAGCTCATGGCCTCAATCCATGGGAGGCACAGGAGATTCAAAAGACTCTGAAGTGCCACCCTGCACCCCAGGGACCTCCTGGACCTGAACTTCATTCTCATCTCCAAGAGCTGCAGGATGACCAAAGCCAGGAATCAGGGATGATTGCTTTATTGGAGACCTGAAAACCTTGTCAGACAGAGGAATGAGGATGAGCTTGAAAGAATTTTTCTCTAAATACAGTTTGTTAGAAGTACATAGATAAAAATAAATGTCCAAGGTATTTTTAAACACATTTACACCTGCTGCTAGGGACAGATACTTCTCTGTTACTAGTTTATCCCCCACTTCAACAGTAAAACATACAAGTAGAATTTCAGGAAGCTCTGAAGGCCAAGCATGGACCTCTTCTGCAGTCATCTTCATCACCCAGAGCAGTCTGTCCCAAGCCAGGTCCCACGTTATTGTCCAGCCAAGTGATGGACTTTTAGCACTGCAGAAATATCCTCAGCCTGGGACAGAGCCCAACACCTCCACAGGGCACTGCCCTGCTCCATTAGAGATAACAACTTGCCCTCAGCTCCTCTATCATACCCTCAGCACCCCAGCAGAACCTTTCTGAAAAATCTGTTCCCAGCAGCAGGCACTGAACAGGCAAATATGATGCCATGGGACACCAGAAAGAGGAACCATTTCTCTTTCCTACTCACTATTTTACTTGCACAAGCTGTGAGCTTTGCCTTCTTCTCCAGCTTCAGGGAAATGAGGCTTTCCTCAGATATACTGTTGAAGCCTCTGTGGATACTGCTGGGCCATCAGTTGTGTTTATTTTGTTTTCATTCCTTTTCCAAAAGGAGACATTTTACAAGGATTTTCTAGATCTCAGCTAGATTCTTCCTGCAATCTCTTCACACTGGGATGAATGGTTCTGTCTGTTCCCACAACCAAGGAAAGCATCCCAGGAATGCACAAAATGAAAGCCTGCTTCAAATGACCAAAACATTTTGTTCTCCAGCTTTCCACTGGAAAAAGAGGACAGCTGGATCTGAGTCACCTGGGCTCTGATTCAAAAAGAGGAGCAGTTCTCAACTAAGTACAGATGTACCTCCAAAAAAAAATCTCTGAGACCTGGAGCAATAAATCTGGATATTCAAGTATCCTCAGTGCTGGCCAGGGAGCAGAACAGCACACATGGCAAGGAGAAAAACAACTGGAGGTGCTGAGACTTCAGGTATTCCCCAAATGTGGGAGAGGAACAACACAAAACAAGGTTTGGGAAGCAAAAGCCTTTTTGTCAGCCTCAACCACGTTACTTATCCCCAAGTTTTTTTGCTCCATCCATGACTCCTGCCCTCAGCAAGGCCCATCAGTACTTGCTTGCCATGGGGAACATCATTCCATTCCATCCCATCCCATTCCAGATGGACATAAGGAACAAGGCAAAGTCAGGTTCAGAACTACCCAGGAGAAAGCCCTTGTGGGGCTGTGGCCAACCTAAGGATTTGCTCATCCTGACACCAGCAGTGAAACCACTACAAGACACAGGAACACACTCCAGACACCAGATGGAGTTGGCCCAAATCCCACTCTGTGCCAGGAGCTTCCTTCTGGATGGATCTCCCTGCAGGAAGGGTTCACCCAAGACCAAACCCCAGGGGAACTTCATTTGGAATGCAGACCCAATGGGAGTTTAGGTCAGATGTATCTGAACACTGCTGGAACAGTAGAGGATAAAGTGTTTTGTGGGGAAAGTGTTTTGGCTGGAAGGCTGGGCCCAGAGAGTGGTACTGAATGGGGCTGCTTCCAGTTGGCAGCCAGTCACTAGTGGTGTCCCCCAGGGATCAGTGCTGGGCCCAGTCCTGTTCAATATCTTCATTGATGACTTGGATGAGGGGATTGAGTCCATCATCAGCAAGTTTGCCGATGACACCAAGCTGGGGAGAAGTGTTGATCAGCTGGAAGGCAGGAGGGCTCTGCAGAGGGACCTGGACAGACTGGAGAGATGGGCTGACTCCAATGGGATAAGCTTTAACACGGCCAAGTGCCGGGTCCTCCACTTTGGCCACAACAACCCCATGGGGAGCTCCAGGCTGGGGACAGAGTGGCTGGAGAGCAGCCAGACAGAAAGGGACCTGGGAGTCTGGATTGCCAGGAGGCTGAACATGAGCCAGCAGTGTGCCCAGGTGGCCAAGAAGGCCAATGGCATCCTGGCCTGTATCAGAAACAGCATCACCAGCAGGTCCAAGGAGGTGATTCTGCCCCTGTACTCAGCCCTGGTGAGGCCACACCTTGAGTACTGTGTCCAGTTCTGGGCCCCTCAGTTCAAGAAGGAGATTGAGGTGCTGGAGCAGGTCCAAAGGAGGGCAACCAAGCTGGTGAAGGGACTCGAGCACAGATCCTGTGAGGAGAGGCTGAGGGAGCTGGGGCTGTTCAGCCTAAAGAAGAGGAGGCTCAGGGGAGACCTCATCACTCTCTCCAACTCCCTGAAAGGAGGTTGGAGCCAGGGGGGGGTTGGGCTCTTTTCCCAGGCAACTCTCAGCAAGACAAGAGGGCAGGGTCTCAAGTTGTGCCAGGGGAGGTTTAGGTTGGACATTAGAAAGAATTTCTTTCTGGAGAGGGTGATCAGGCATTGGAACGGGCTGCCTGGGGAGGTGGTGGACCCTTCATCTCTGGAGACATTTAAAAAGTGACTCGATGTGGCACTCAGTGCCATGGTCTAGTGACTGTGGCGGTAGTTGATCAAGGGTTGGACTCGATGATCTCTGAGGTCCCTTCCAACCCAGCCTATTCTGTGATTCTATGAAATAACTCCTTATTTCTTAAGATTAAATATCTAGCAAAAAAAATAGCTACTACCAAAACATTAGGGTTTTCAATTTGGAACTCCACACCTAAGGAATGAAATTTGAAGTTTGCAGTCAGTCATGTGCATTGCTTTTCAGGACAAAGGTCCAGAAAAAAAAAAAGAAAAAAAAAGCAAAGATAAAAAGATAAAAAAAAGATAAAAAAGCTGTCAGCCTGAAGGAAATCAAGGTTGTCAAGTTGTATGGAAGGTTAATAAGAAAGAAAACAGAGAAGCAACAAAACAGTGGGTTTAAAAAAAAAAATCTGGACTCGTGCAAATAATCAGTGACTTCACAGATAATTATTTAAATGAGGAAATGTTTGCATAATTAAATGTACCAGTTTTTACCTACTTGCATCTGAGACAATCTTTTGAGAAGCAGTTTTCTGGGCCACTATTTAGAACACTACACCAGCTCTTCCTGTGGTCATACTGAGGATGGGGGATGCAAGGAAAGCTTCAGGTGTTTTCAGAGCTCCCACAAAATGTGGTGGGGGGCTGAATCTGCAGCATCAGAGCTGGAGCTTGGAAAACAAGCTCCAAGACCCAGTTTGGAAAGAGGAGGAATTGGCAGCAACTTCTCTGACCATGCAACAACAGCCACCCCAACACTGAGCAGGGGAAGTTTTACTCTTGGAAGGTAAATCCTCATCCTCTACAGGAAAGAAAACCAACCCCACACTGCCTGGAAAGGTCCACCAGCACTTTGGTTTCAACACAGCTTTTACATGTGTGTTTTAGGACATTAACATTAAACATAAAATTAAACATAATTAATTAAACATAAAAGCAGGAACTTAATTTTCTACCCATCTTCTGGCTTTGTATTTCAAAAGGAGCACAGAGCCTCCAGCAGGTTTCTGGGTTTGGATACCCCAGGAACCACTGGAGAAGAATAAATCAACATTTGCACAGCCTGAAACAACCCCTGCTCCCCACAAGAGCCAGGATTGCCTTTCCCAGTAATTCCTTCTACTGTAAATGCTGGAAACAACCCCTGAAGATCAGGATCTCCTGCAAAACAAAATGCTAGGGAATAATTTGGCCCAGTGTTTGCTGAAGGAGTTCTGCACTTGCTTCAACAATAAGCACACAGAATAATGGCAAAAAGCTTTTTAGAGCAATTACATTTATCAGTCCTCACATAAAATCCTTGCTGGCCCAAAGTTACTGTGGTGGTATTTTTTTTTAATTTTATTTTTGTTCTTGTTTCTGAGCATTTGGCTGCACGCATTTCATATTTTCAACCTTTTCTGCACCTTTCCTTGAAAATGGAATTTTCAAGCCGTAAAACTCCATCTCCTAGAGGTCCAGAGACCAGGATGGGCAAAGATTTGGTGTCCCAGGCTCCTGTGTCTGCATTGTGGGTCAGGCTGCAGAGACAGGGTAGGGAACTGGAGTTGGAATTTCTTTATTTGAATGTTGAATTGCCTTGAAATTAAAATCCAAAGGTCAGTCTGCAAAAGGGACAGGAAATTAATCTGATCAGCACAGAGAGGGGATCTGCTAACACCAAACTCTCTTTGCTAACAGACAAGGATTATGGAGAGAAGAACAGGCAATTTTATCTTTTAATTCCTTAAGATGATCCATCCAATCCAAGGGAATGATACCATTGCCTGCTCACTTCTCCCATTAGTTATCCCTTCCCACAAGCAATCAGAAACTCATTGCTGAAGCACGTGGGTGGCAGATCTGGATTAAATCCTTCCACTTAATTGAAGTACAGAGGAAATAAGAGAAGTTCATTCTTAATTAAGGGCAGACTCCTCTCCCAAGAAAACCTTCCCTTCTCCCATAGAGGGAATGGAGGGGGAATATTTCAGGGATGAAAGAAAAGAGGGCACTGGCTTCAGCTCTACCCAGGGAAAAAAACAGGGGATGCCAAGATCCTCCATCAGCCCTCAGGTGTTGGGTTTTTGCAGCATTCACCTGGGTTCTCCAGCCATAAAGCTCTTCCTGCTCCTCCATATTCCCCCCTCACCTCTGAAAGATTAACAGCTTCAAAAGTTTTCTTTTTCACTCAAGATTTGTAATAATTAACACAGAATGCAAAGGGAAAGCCTAGAGGCCTTTTATTTAAAAACTTAGGTGTTTTTGGAATCACTTCTAATGACTCTGCCAGACTAATCACCCTGTGATGCAGTGATAAAACAACAGCTATTAAAGGGAGAATGGGCACAACCAGCCCAGTGCACTCTAACTAAAAACCACAATGCAAAACCTGAGGCAAAGGGAGGGTAAAAACCCACAAAGGACATTCAAGGAAGTCATCATAACACAAACCAGGGAATTATTATGGGCTGGCTGATGAGCTCAGCTCCTGAGGACTGACACCTTTGTTGCTATCTAGCAACAACTCTGCACTAATTGCAGACCAAAACTCTTTAATTAGTGGAGAAAATCCCAAGGATGGTCTTGGATTTCCAAGAGTTGCTGCTCCCTGGAGTTGAGCCCTGGGAGAGGGGACAGTGTCCCTACAGGAATGTCCAGGGGAATGACACCAAAACTGCATGGCTGACCTGGGAAGGACACAAAACCCAGAGATTTCAGAACTGCTGTCCTCCAGGTCAGCTCTGACTTGACCCAAGGGCTGCTCCATTCCAGGAAAGGTTTCTTTTCAATTCTCTGACAAAATCCAAGCTTCCTACCCACAGAAATTGTTACTTGTCATGAGCAGCATCTGGACAAAAACCATGAGCAGAGCAGGCAGAGACAATGGCAGAGGATAAAAGTATTACCAGGGCTTGGGATTTTGCTACTGGAGGAACATTTTCTTTATTTAAATGTGAGCTACACAATAACTCAGCCATGCCACACACCCTGTGCACAACTGCACAAGGATCTGAACGCTTGGAACTTCCTGGCTTTGGACTGCTTGATTTAATGTGACATTAAAGCTCACCCTGGTACTTCATCTATTCCTCACTGGAGCTCAGGTTATTGTATAGATTTTGATTTGTGTGCTTCTGTAACCTAAAGTCTGCCCTGAACTTGGATTATGAAACCAAAACAGAACCCAAGTCCCTCCCCTCCCTGATTTTTCCCCAACCAGCACCTGCAATGAAGGTGCAGGCCAGCCTTGGTTTGCAGACTGGAACTGAAAGGCTGGAGATAAAAAGAGCTGAAAATAGGAAATAACTCATCTTGCAAGCTTCTTCCCTTTCTCCTCGCACATTTCAGTTTGTTTGAAAGGAGGAATTTTGTTTTGATGTTGAGTGCAGTGTTATGACAGCCTGTCTGATGGCAGTGCAGTCCTCCCAGTTTAAACTTGCAGATGATACCAATAAAAGCAATGCAAATAAGAGTGAAAACCAACATGTTTCTGGGGCATCAGAAAATACTTTGGGACACACTGGGCTTGCCACTGAAACCCCCACTCTGCTCCAGCAGTTTACTCAGATTTATTCAAAGCAATCTTCTGTCCACATAGGGACACATAAGGACAACCTTGGGGGTATCATTTGAAACCCTCTCCTTTGAGAGGTCTTGAGTATTGGTCTCACCATTTCCTGGTTTATCTCAGGATATCTCTAAACCTCAATCCCTTGAATTCAGTCTGTTTCAGATACATGCAACCCAAGGTGGTTTTTTTTCCTCTTTTTCTCTCCTTGGAAGCAGTAATCTCTAACTTCCCCTGGTATGATGTACTAGGTAGTCATCCCCTAGTGCTGGTGTGGCACAACCCAGAGCTGGGTTCTGCTTCTCTACATCTGGTACAACCCAAAGGAACAGGTCTGGCTGGCTGGATTGGGGCCAAAATGAGATTTCACATTCTGGATCTCTTGAGAGATCAGAGCCATGCAGATGGGGTGAGGATGGCAAGGACACAGGTAGGCAGGAGAGATAGAATCAGAATTGGCTGGGTTGGAAGGGACCTCAGAGCTCATCAAGTCCAACCCTTGATCCACTCCCCCCGTGGTTCCCAGCCCATGGCACTCAGTGCCACATCCAGGCTCTTTGGAAAGATCTCCAGACACGGAGAATCCACTACTTCCCTGGGCAGCCCATTCCAATGCCTGATCACCCTCTCCAGAAAGAAATTCTTTCTCATCTCCAACCTAAACCTCCCCTGGCACAACTTGAGACCCTGCCCTCTTGTCTTGCTGAGAGTTGCCTGGGAAAAGAGCCCAACCCCCCCTGGCTCCAACCTCCTTTCAGGGAGTTGCAGAGAGTGATGAGGTCTCCCCTGAGCCTCCTCTTCTCCAGCCTCAACACCCCCAGCTCCCTCAGCCCTTCCTCACAGCAATTCTGCTGGATCACTTCACAGCCTCCTTGCTCTTCTCTGGACCTGCTCCAGCACCTCAATCTCCTTCCTGAGCTGAGGGGCCCAGAACTGGACACAGGACTCAAGCTGTGGCCTCACCAGGGCTGAGCACAGGGGCAGAATCCCTTCCCTGGACCTGCTGGCCACGCTGTTCCTGATCCAGCCCAGGATGCCACTGGCCTTCTTGGCCACCTGGGCACACTGCTGGCTCCTGTTCAGCTTCCTGGCAATCCATGGATGAACCCACCATCCCTGGAGTCCCACAGCATTCCATGTCCTAGCCAGAGCTTTACACCACTTTACAGCCATGTCCCTGGCTCTGCTCCTTCACTGCTTAAAGGGGTTGTTTTGATATCCCAAGTGTCATCAATCTCTCCTCTAATGCAGGCAACACCATGAACAAAATTTTGTACAGAGATGAAGACAGAATCTCCTCCAGCCAAGCAGTTCCAGCAGCAGCCTGAACACAGCATGACACAGAAACTCTCTTAACACAGCCTGGTCCTGTTTCAACTATAAAAGAGCAAAAATCAAGTTATCAATTTTCCTAACAATATCAATCAATGTTTCCAGCAGCCTAAGGCAGAGTATATCATACCACGCCATAAACCTGAACCATCTCACCACCCAAAAGCCCCATTTGACCTTGACATTCTCATGGCACTGGGCTGGAGTGCTCCCACACCTTCCTACCCTTTAGCTTCAGAGACAAAAAGTGAAAAAGTGCTTGCAGATGCTTCAGAGACATCAAGATGAAGCTTGCAGGAGGCACTGCTTATTGACAGTATCATTTACTAGAAATATTTATCCATATATTTTAGAATATATATATATTCTACATATATATAATAATATATATACACATAGATATATTTACTATAAATGTTTTATACATATAAACTTTTATTTTGCCTATGGAAGAGATTTATCAAGCTCAAAAAGCTACTTTACAGTAGATTCTGATTGAACACGAGAGGAAAATATTTCACTCTGAGGACAGGCAGAGATTGGAATGGTCTCCCAGGGGAAAGTGGTGGATTCCCCCACTATGAAAATGGTTTATCTCAGGTTGATGGGGTGCTGAGACATCTCATATGAACAATAGTATTAGAAGGGTTGGACCAGATGATCCTTTAGGGCCCTTCCAATCTGACGTTCTGTGATTCTCTGACCCCAATCAAAGCCTAGAGAAATGGATGTGCAAAATACAAACTGGGTAAATAAACCAAAACTGCTTTATTTGAGCTTCCCCTGCTCAGCAGCACATTTCACACAATTCTGTCTTTCTGTGCCACGTTGTCCACCACCAAAGCTCCATCAGGAGTGGTGATTGGTCACCACCCACATCATCCCAAACTTCCCAGCTGGGAAACAGAAGTCCAGAGGGGAAAAAAAAAACAAAACCCAAACCCAACACTTATTCAAGGTTGCAGAGTGACCTACTCCAGTTTGCACAGCAAGGATTCTCAGTTATAAAACACTAAATATAGCTAAGGAGCAGCCTGCCATCACCACCAGCACAGGCTTCACGTGGAAGGCTGGTGAGAGCCCCTGAGGTGCTATAAAACCCAATATATGACAGCCTAACAAGAGGCTAAAAAGCCCATTAAAATCACAGAAGTGCCTCTCCATGTCTTCCAGCCTCTTTTTTTCTAGGGAGGTTTGTTCCCCAGGCAGGGACACCCAGGGGATGTGCTCACAGGTCACAAATGGGAATGTTTGCAAAGGATATGGGAAAAGGATGGGAAAGTGCTGCTTGTTTCAAGAGGCAGCTGCTCTGGGGGCCTGTCAGGCTTGCTGAAAAGTTCCCAGCACTAATTGGCAGACACAGAAGTTTTCAGAGCATGATGAAAGATAAAGGGGAGGGGGGAAGAAAATGTCAAAGAAAAAAAAAAAAAAGAACAGAGCAGCCAGAGAAAGCCTTTGTGAGTGACTATGCCAGAAGTTGGTGCTTTGGTTTGGAAGGCTTCCTCTGCTCCTCCACAAGCTGTGCAGCAGAAGTTTAGGCTGTGAAAGAAATTGTGCTGGTTTTGCCAGTGAAATACCTTTGTAGAATAAGAGGAAGACACCTAAAATAACAAAGACAACCACTAGAACAGAGGAGAAGACACAGACTGATGAAATTCAACAAGGGGAAGTGTAGAGTTTTGCATTTGGGGAAGAACAACACAATGTCCCAGTATAGGTTGGGGGCTGACCTGCTGGAGAGCAGTGTAGGTGAAAGAGACCTGGGGGTCCTGGTTGACAAGAGGATGACCATGAGCCAGCAATGTGCCCTTGTGGCCAAGAAGGCCAATGGCATCCTGGGGTGCATTAGAAAGGGTGTGGTTAGTAGGTCAAGAGAGGTTCTCCTCCCCCTCTATTCTGCATTGGTGAGGCCGCACCTGGAGTATTGTGTCCAGTTCTGGGCCCCTCAGTTCAAGGACAGGGAAGTGCTTGAAAGAGTCCAGCGCAGAGCTACTAAGATGATTAAGGGAGTGGAACATCTCCCTTATGAGGAAAGGCTGAGGGAGCTGGGTCTCTTTAGTTTGGAGAAAAGGAGACTGAGGGGTGACCTCATCAATGTTTTCAAATATGTAAGGGGTGAGTGTCAGGGAGATGGAGTTAGGCTCTTCTCAGTGATGACCAGTGATAGGACAAGGGGTAATGGGTGTAAATTGGAGCACAGGAGGTTCAAGTTGAATATCCAGAAAACTCTTTTTCCTGTAAGGGTGACAGAGCCCTGGAACAGGCTGCCCAGGGGGGTCGTGGAGTCTCCTTCACTGGAGACATTCAAAACCCGCCTGGACACGTTCCTATGCGAGGTACTCTAGGTGGCCCTGCTCTGGCAGGGGGGGTTGGACTAGATGATCTTTCGAGGTCCCTTCTAACCCCTAGGATTCTATGATTCTATGACTCCCCAGTTCTAACTACATTATCTCACACTGGGCTTGACTGTCTGGAGAGGCTGTAGAAACTTTAAAAAATAAAACAAAATATTCAACACTTTGCCTTAAATGACTGAGGGCAGTCAGATGGATGAGATGACCTCCTGACATCCCTGATATTTGTGAGGTCCTGTCAGGGTAACCAATATCCACATAGCCTAAACTACACCCTGCCTACTACACCTTGAGCAAGATACAACAGGATCAGTTCTGACCAAGAGCTCTCACACAAACAATACCATTTTATTTGCATGATCTTTTTAAAGGAACTCTGGTGGGGAGCACAGGGTTAAAAAAAAAAACAAAACACCAAAAAGTGATTAGAGTTCCAAAATCCAAATATCCAACATCCACAGAGCATTTCATTCACAGATCCCAAAGGAGGTCAGAACCCCCTCACCCTTTCTGCACCTGAGAAAAAATGACAGAGGTGGAAAAGATTGCTCAAGATTACTCAAAAACCAGCAATACAGATGCAAAGTTGCCTGAATCCATTAGACATCAGTCTCTCTTTGAATACCAACACATCAAAGGGTTTGAAAAGTCCTTCTGTAGTGCTTACTTTATAGGCACAGAGTATAAATATTTTTCAAAACGAATCATTTGGCTTTCTGCAGAGTTATCAAGAGAGTCAGAGTTCAGAACATTAACCCTCAAAATAAACCAAACAAACTTCAGATTCCCTCTGTGCTTCAGGACAGACAGGGATAAGGAAATGGGATACCAGAGTTCACAGCAGGGCATTTGACCAGCTTGTGCCACCCTTCTTCACAACTATCCAGGTAGATAATCATCAGAATAATAAAAATAGTACCACCTAATTCAGTATCATATTTTTTTCCATAATACTGAGGTAAAAAAACCCAAAACAAAACCAAAGCTAAACTGTGACAACAAAATATAATAATGTTTTTACCTCTTCACACACCTTTCTTTGTTCATGCTGCATCTGAAACAACCCTTGTTATTTTATAGACACAATTTCACTTATTTGGGAGATCATTCCTGGGCAGTGGCATAGTTTTGAATTCCAAAAAGTCTGATGCAAAAATACTGTGGATTTGGTTTTGGGGGGGTTTGGTTTTTTTTGCTGTTTTTGGTTTGTTTGTTTGTTTTGCTTTATTTTATTTGTTTGTTTGGCTTTGTTTGTTTTCTGTTTGGTTGGTTTTAATTGGGTTTCTTTGACTTTTTTTTGAGGAATAGCAGTAACTCTTCAGTTTAAGGTGCCAGCCTCAGAGTCTGAGGCAATGAAGTCATTTTTCCCCTAGCAGCTACGAGCCAGAGCTAATGCACAAGAAGAAAAGAGCAAGACATTAAACCCAGCTAGGAGGAAAGGGAATTTGTTTTGTCCTGCACTGCAGTTCCACAAAGTCCAAGAGAGACAAACAGAGCACACAGGGTTCTCTCAGCAAACAGGGAAATGCTCCAAGGGGACAGAAAGAGACTTTGTACGAGGATGCACTGAGCAGCTTCCCTGTCAGGATCTGGCACAGAGATGGGAGCTTTCCTGTGGGATGGGAAGGGCAAACACAGAGAATGCAGGGTTAGAGGAAGACTTGGGGAGATCAAGCCCAATTCTTTTCTCAAACCTGAGCTTCTAGAGAGACCTTGGACAGTCTGTCCTCTTCATTAAGCATCTAATTTAGTTGTTACCAAAAAAAAATGACTAGGAAAACAAGGTCCCAGTCTTGCTGGGGTTTGACATCCCCAGTACTATCAGGCAATGTGCTCTCCCAGCTGAACAGGACCTGAAACTCTGCTGTAAATATCACAGAACAGCAATGAAAGAACAACAGCAAGAGATTGCTGGCTGGCTTGAACTCAGCAACAGAGCAGCTTTCTCACCCCATATCAGCAACTTCCTTGGTCATTCTTGTACAAGAACCCTCGGGAGGTGGAAGGGAGGGAAATGAGTCCCAAGGTATTTATAAATATTTACCAAAAAACAGAACTACCTCCAGATACTTCTAAAAATAAGTGAACAAGTGTCCAGTGTATGTTTGCAACAAGTCATTTTCAGCTCCTGCTACATATACTTGGACTTCCCTAGAGCTTTAAAAACACCTAAACCTTGCCATGTGCTGTATACACCCTGCAAAGTGGTACTGATACCATCTACCTGAGGGATAGAAATTGCTTTCTAGATTGCCTTGTCCTCACCACTTATGTCTCTCCCACCACTTTAGTAATTTCTCTGAGTTTCATGCTGATAAACAAACCCCACAACTTCGGTCAGAAGGAAGAACTGTGCCCTTACCCATTTTAACTACCTAGAAACGTAAAGGGAAGAAGAACTGGCACAGAAACCTTACACTAAGCAACTTAGCAACTGCTCCGGTGGGTCAAGGGTTGGACTAGATGATCTCTGAGGTCCCTTCCAACCCGGCTAATTCTATGATTCTATGATTCTAAGACACTGGAAAATTCCCCTTCGGGTTCTTCCTTGTTTCTTCTGCCAAAGCAAAAGCACCAGTGGGTACCTGCCAGGCTAATCATGGCAATGTCCAAAGCCAGAGGTGGCACATACCAAGCCTTGGCCTCAGCAGATGACACACTCCATGTTTCTGACAAGAGCCTCTCCTGAAACACACAGGTTTTTCTCTTAGCTCAAGGCACCCCCCCCCAGCAATGCTCCTGAGATGCCAGACTGGTTCCAGCACAGCTTCTCTCTGATGTGCCTGTGATGGCTGGTGCTAAGGTTTTAATCTGTGGCTTGTCTCAGAGCTGAGCCTTTGAAGTTCTGTACTCTCCCTGATTTCTGGCAGGCACAGTGACACTTTTTTTTTTTTTTTTTTTGGTGAGAACACAGCTGTTTGATGCAGGTTCTCTCCTCCTTCCTAACCCTGGCAGGCTGTAACAGCAGGCAGGTATTTCATTCACCTGCCAAAATCCAGACCCAAGTTTAAGAACAAGCAGTAGCACCACATCTAAACCATCACCTGCCCAGCTATGGAGGGACAGGACCTGTGCTGATGAAAGGGGCTCTGTGGGAGCACTGCTGGGTCAAGGACACTGCAGGGCAGAGGCCAAGCCCAGCAAGCCTGGCCAGGCACCCCAAATATCTCTCTGTTCAAACACCTCCTCATTTTTCTCAAACTGCAAGTCACCCTCAAGGAAACACATCCAGCAAGGAACGGGCTGGTGAAACCTGACATCCATTGCAGCAGGATGAGTTCCTGAGACAAGGCTCGCAGGCCTCGGAGACTGATGCTCAACAGAGCAGCAAATAAAGAGTCGGTGCTGACACAGGGCTTTGTCTCCCACCACCTCCCAAACGCGGCTGCAGCCTGCCCGGGTACCCTGGAGATAACAACGCCTGCATCCCTGGGGGCCCCAATCCCTGCATCCCCGAACAGACCCTTTGCTGCTTTTTCTCGGGAGATACAAGGGGCAGGGATGTGCTCGGTCCATCCCACATCCCCAGAGCCATCGGTACCCGAACCACTCGGGCTTTCTTCAAGCAGCTCCTTGCTACAGACAACCCCCCCCCCCCACCCCATCATCAAACGTGTGCTTAACGTCGACATCCGGATCATTAAAGAACAAAAAATGCAGAGAGCAGACCCAGCTCAAGCTTCCGAGAGACAAAAGAGAATTTCCCTCCCGTTCCCAACCCGAAACCTCGCTCGGCACCGCGGAACCGCAGCTGCCACCCGCACCCATCCCCGGGCCCTGCTTCCCCAGCCCCCTCGCTCTCTGTCACCCGTGGGTGCCCCCTCCAGAGCCCCGCTGTGTCCCGCAGGTGGGTGTCAGCCCCGCACAACCCCCGGCCCGGGGCTGCCCCGGCTCCCGCCCACCCCCCGCAAGCAGCGGGGCTCAGCCCGCCCCGGGCAGGGACAAAGCTGCTGCCCCGACCCCCGCACTGACAGCGCCTGACACCCGCATCACCACCGGGCTTCTCCCGCACGACCTCCACTCCCCCATCCCCCTTCTCCTTTGTTGCCGGGATGGGGTGGGCTCCCCCCAGGGCTGTCCCGCTCCCCTCCCCGCTATTCCCCCCCCTTACCCTCTCATAGCCCCGCGGGGGTGCGGAGCGGGATCCTCCGCAGGCTGCAGCCCCTGGCAGGCGGCCGCACGGCCACTCCCTGCGCGGCCGCGGCAGGGCCGAGTCGGGAAGGAGGCGGGAGGGAAGGAGGGAGGGATGAGGGAGGGATGGAGCGAGGGAAGGAGGCGGGAGCTCGGCGGCTCTGCCGGTACCGGGGCCGTGGGTTCGGTCCCGGTTTCACGACCGCCGCCCGCACGGGCACGGGGGGGCCCGCACGAACAAAGGGGCAGCCCCGCGCTGAAATCCTCCTGGTTGCCGGACCCCGGCGCCGCCGGAAGCCGGGTGGGAGGGTGGAAAGACAGCGAGCTCTTGGCAACCCTTAAAAAAAAAAGAAAAAGGAAAAAAAAGCGTAATTGCTCGGCAGAGCTGATTTCCTCCTCGCAGTCCGGTCTCGGGAAAGGAGGAGCTCTAAGCACACCTGGATTTACGTGGTAGCGAATTTGATTGATTGGAGAAAGGTAGGAAGGATTGGAGGTGCCTACTGGAAAAAAAAAAAGGAAAGAGCCCTGATCAGCAGGGCTTGGGTGCAACAAAGAGAAAGCACCTGCAGCCTTGGAAAGTCGTCCATTCAAAGCCAGGAAGGGTGCACTCTCAGTGCATCATTGATCATCATTACTGGTGCCTAAAACCTCAGCTGGTGACTCCCAGAGCCTCTGGGCTGACATGAGGTGGAGACATAACCTTGCAGGGTCACCTCTAGTGCCTGTCCCCTGGGACTTATACATCTTTAATTCAGGTGGAAGTGCTGCTTGCAAGGGTTACAACTCCATCTGATGCAGTCTCCCAGCTCTAAGGACACCCCAGACCAACCTCAAGGGTTTTCATTTTGCACATCAGCCACTATGGTGGAAGACCCCAGGCCATATGGAAGAGAAGAGGGTCCCACCTGGCAAGAGACCCAAAATTTGGTGCTGTGATTCTGTGTGGGGCCAGGAAAGCCCAGCAGAGATTCAAACAGCAAAGCAGAGAAGAACAGAGCTGAGGTTGACTGGGCACCACCCAGAATATGAGATCTGACAGCCCTGGCCTCAGTAAGACACTCCAGCCCCAAGAGGCTGCCACAAGCATCCTCATTTCCAGCTCACAGGAAGGAAGCCCAAGTGAAGCAAAATGGCTGAAATGAGTCCAAAATAGAACCTGAAGCACCTGACTCTGATCAGCTGTTAGTTCACTGTCTTTCCTTGATACCTTCCCTACATCCAGGCTCAAGCCATTGCTCTGTGGTTCTGGATACAGGAATTTTTGTCTCCTCCCTCCTCTGTAGTTGCCCAGGAGACAGTGTGGCACCAGAGGAAAAGCTGCCTACTGACTCAGGCTCTGGACTCCAGGGGAGGTGTTGCTTCTCCACCCAGTTTCACCCCCCAGTTGCCAGCTCTGCCAGTTTGCATCCTTAGGGCTGAGCTTTGTTGCTTATCAGACTGGTGCTGGGGTGATGCTGGTGGGTGACCTCCCTTGGTGACCTCCAGAGAGCCTAACAAGAAGCATCTGTGTACTTAGTGAGAAGGAGGAGTGTAAATTTAAAGCAGTTTAGGGGAAAAAAAATCCTCTTTAATGTTTCCATGATCTTCAGGGTAGGATTTGAAGTGTGTTGTTTGAAACATATTGTTAAACCTTCTCATTTTTGATCAATTCTCATTACAAAACCTTCCATATAATGTTTACAACTCTGTGTATACATTACAAAAAACGTCAGCAGGTCTGGAATGATCTTTTGCTTCCCAGTAGCCTGGGGTATGCTGGGTCTCATCTCCAGTCTCAAACTGGTGCAGGCCAGGGGGCCCAGGACTGATGCTACATCAGGAGCTGGCACCTTCCCCACTGCTTCTCCATTCCAAGAAGTCTTGAATTTTGCAATTTTTGAATTTTACAGTTTATTTTCTTCTTTAGAACTCAGCCATCCTGAGGGCTCCATGTGCAAATAGTCATAAACTGGAATGACTTTTATTTGATACAGCAGAGGCAGATCTACACGTGGGGGCATCGAGCCTCCTGCTTTCAAGAAGATGAAGCTGGGAAAATCTCACAGCTCTTAAGTCATTTCCTTGAATCATTTTAACAAACCCACCACACTCTGACTAAACTTTCTCCAGGGAATTTTCCAGGAAGGGAAGGAAAGATCATCCATGGCCAGAGCACTCCTGGGGATGTGGCTTAAGCACCCATAGACCTGAAGTTGGGTTTTTGCCATCAGGGGCTGTCCCACAAAGCCACCCCTCAGCTTGTGTTGTACCAGTTCTCACAAACCAAGCTTCTGAATGAAAATAAAGTCAAAATCCCATCCTTCTGCAGAAGGGCTCTGCTCCTAACCAGTAACCACTGGGCAAACAACCCTGCACTGATCACCCCAGAAGTGAAGACACTTCAGTTTCAGCCTCATATAAGAGGATGTGATAATTTTACAGAGTCCCAGCTTTTAATTAAACTGAGAAAAGCTGATATGCAGTCTCTGGCATTTCTGAGCACCCACATTTGCCTGATAAACATCTTGCTCCACACTCCCCTCTGCTTTCACAGGTGGGAAATACAGTTTATTTTGAAAAGGGGCTTTTCCCAGACAGTGAAAACTGTCTGCACTTGACTGATTCATTATTCTGATTTGGGGAGCATTTGTTTTAGCTGTTGGGAACACTGAAAAGCTTCACAGCTGTTTTAAATGATCCTGACAAACTGAAGCATTACACAAAGTAATGGAAAAAACCAAAGCAATACTTGCAGACGAACCAATGAAACCAAAAGAGCAAATGCTTTGTGTTTTGCTGTCATCTCTATTGTTTTAATAAGGGCAGCAGATAAGGAATGGCCAGAATATTCAGGTATCTTGCCTTTATTAGCCAGCAGCAGGAGATGAAGCACCTCTCAGCAAAGAGCTGCTACATCTGAAGGCTTCAGAGAGCCACATAAAGTGGAGGCAGCAGGACCCCAAAGTTAACAAAAGCTTCAGAGTTTCATCTTTCAGCCTTTTTCCAACCACATGCCTAGAAACCCCTGTGTCCTGGTTTGGGCCAGGATAAAGGTGATTTTCTGTCTTGTACTTTTTGCTTTCAGCTCAGTCTCTTGTAAGTAGTTGCACTTGCTGAAATTAACAGCAAGTTTCTCAGTCAGTGTCTGCTTCTAGGACTGATAACACTTGATGTTTATAGTTACTGCTAGAGCCTGGTGTGCAGAGCCAAGGACACTGCTCAGCTCTGAGGAAAACATTTTACTGTCCAGGAGGATAAAGAGGTCCCACCTGCAGCCTCCTTTGGGGAGGAACAGACAAGAGAGATGCCAGAACTGACCAAACAGAGGATTCCATCCCATATACATCACACTCAGTATAAATTTGAGGCATCAGGAGGGCTGAGCCAGATCTTTCCGGATTTCCAGATTTCCAGACTTCTGGATTTCCTGATTTCCTGCTTCCCTTCCTTCACCCGGCATCCTGGAAGGATCCCATCTGTTCATCTGCCTGTGCTCCTGATCCATCCCAGCCCATATCTGTGTGTTCCTGCCTCCAGCTCCCAACTGCTGCTGACCCCAGGATTCCAGCCTGGACTTTCCCAGGGCTGCCCTGCAGCCTCGGTGGTGAGGTGAGAGTTATTGGGGGAGAGGGGGGAGGAATGTGGTATCCATTTTCCTGTATATTTGTATAGATTTAGTATTTTTTCCTATTTATCATTACTGTTTCATTAAGGCTGTGCAGTTTAGTTTCCAACCCATCAGTCTCTCTCCCTTATTCTCTCTCCTTTCTTTATCAAGGAGGAGAGAGACATTAATAGAGAGCTTCTGGTATTCAGTTTAATTGCCAGGCCAGTGTTAAACCCTGACACCCTGCCAGATATATCCCTTCATCCTCCCAGCATACTGCAGGAACTGAGGGGGGCAGAAACAAGAGCTGAAAACCATTGTGCAACTCCCTCAGTGATGGGATTTCCATCAGCTCAGAGATACAACCACAACAAGAGCCAATTCCTTACTATTAATACTATAAACACCTCCCTTACCCTCACATGGAACCCTACCCACAGCACCACCACCAACTGGGCTATGGGTTTGCTTTAGTACCAAAACCCAAAGGTTGAGCCCCTCAGCAGCTCTCTCATTCTTTCATATTCCAGCTTTTAAAGTCAAATTTTTTACACTTGATTTTCCAACACAATTAAAGAAAGGTCTGGATTCATATAACCTTGTCATAACATCATTAGCAGCTCTTCAAGAACACTTAACCACTGGGAATATTCATAAAGTAATCCACTCACCTGCTCTTTGCAATATTTTATTTTGCTGCCATCATCAGTTTTAGAACCTGGAAGATGAAGAATTTGGACACAACTCATACAGAAGCCACTGATTCACTCCCAGAGCAGACTCAGCCCTTAAATCCAAGTGGAGCCTTATATGCAATTTTCCTGCCTCTTTCCCCCAGTCCCCTGGAAAAACCCCTCCTCTCCCTGACTGTCCCCACCTGGGATGAAGGAGCCTCACCTGAGGCTCATCTGAGAACATCACACCCCAACCCTAAACCCTCCCCCTGTCCTTCACCACTCCCCGTGCCCCCAGCTGCAGTTTTACCCCTGGGGCTGCAAAAAGACTCAGCACACAGAGATAAAAAGCACATTAAAAAAAGCTAAAAAAGCTAAAAAAAAGCTCCCTAAAACACATAAAAAATTTCCAGCAGATTTCCAGAAAAATTTCCAGAACCTTGTCCAGATGGGGACAAGGTGCAGAGCAGAATAATAGGGATTTATTAAGGCTGAATCTAAGATCACCTGCACCAAAATCAGAATGGTGCAAATCTGATGGGGTGTCACACCTCCCCTGGGATGCCTGTTCCAGTCCCAAAGTCCCTGGAAATGTAAGATTTATAAGGTAGGAGCATCCTCACCCACTGCTGTGCCTTCCTTTGGTGATCATGGCTTCAGGTACCTTATTTCTGAAAAATAACTGGAACCAGGGGTGGGGAAAGGCTGGGGAGCAAGGTTGGGAATTGCAGGGAGGGGTTTGAAAGGCAGTGTGGGACTTGGTTGGATCCCAACATGATGGGGCAGGGAAGCTCCAGCATTTCTGTGGGGTCTGAAGTAGTTTCTGTTGTCTTAGAGCTTTCTCAGGCCTTGATGTCTTCTTTGAACAAGTTGAGGAGCCATCCCCAGGCTCTGAAACCCCTTTACTCATCACCTCAGGGTCATGCAGTGGTAACTTCTCTTGAGGAACAAATTGCCAACGTGGATCATTCCCATTCCTGGAGGTTTCCTGAAGGCTTCCTGCTGCCATGTGCTTCCTGACTGCATCAGCATCTCTGATCAGTGATTTAATTAGCCTGGGACTTCTTTCCTTTATCATAGAATCACAGAACTGGCTGGGTTGGAAGGGACCTCAGAGATCATCAAGTCCAACCCTTGATCCACTCCCCCCGTGGTTCCCAGCCCATGGCACTCAGTGCCACATCCAGGCTCTTTGGAAAGATCTCCAGACACGGAGAATCCACTCCTTCCCTGGGCAGCCCATTCCAATGCCTGATCACCCTCTCCAGAAAGAAATTCTTTCGAATCTCCAACCTAAACCTCCCCTGGCACAACTTGAGACCCTGCCCTCTTGTCTTGCTGAGAGTTGCCTGGGAAAGGAGCCCAACCCCCCCTGGCACCTTCAGCATAAGGTTTCAAAATTAACCCAAAACCCAGGGGACATGACTCCAGCAGCACAGCTCAGTGGCACTGGTCACCAAGAAAAGCTGATTCACAGCCTCAGGGCCTCCTGTCTCATCAGCTCCTATCAAAAGGGACAAGAAACTTCCATGCACAGAGCAGACTTCAGTCCTCACCCTTGTTCCACAGCAGACTGGCACTCGGGATTTAACAGCTGGAACAAGCAGGAACATTTAACAGGCAGAACAAGTGTTCACCTGGAGAAGAGGAGGCTCAGGGGAGACCTCATCACTCTCTACAACTCATACCTGGGTTTTGGCATGGGGCTTGGTAGGTGGGGATGCAGCAGACACCAGCCATGTCCTTTGAACCTCCTTCCCAGGTCCTGCCTGGGCTTCAGGTGTGCCATCTTTTCCTGGCACTACAAGGGGAGGCCAGTATGTGTCACCCAAGGGTTAATGGCTTTGAACTGTGCTGCTAAAGCCATCTTCTGGTTTCAATTTAACTTTGCATTTGCGTGTGGACTAGACTCAAGGATGTTCATATGTAGAGAAACAAGATAAACCAGGTGCCTCGAGTTGCCAAAGAGTGTGTGTGAGTCCACCTGTGCCTGGTTAGGGCAGGCCCCCTATTACCAGAGGGCCAATAAAGGTGGGACACACACCCACAGAGAGAAACTCAGCTCATTCTGATGTGAGGCAATGGAGAAGCCAGCAGCTCGTTGAGCCTCAGGAGCAAGAAAGGCTCTTCCTGCTACATTCATATTCATTTAATAATCTCCCCACTTAGGCACTGAAGACTCAGTTGCCAGAGCCAGGAGAGGAAAGGGAACATTTAACACATGTCTCCCTGAAAGGTGACCCCGCTGTCCCAGGCCCCAGCAAGCAAGAAGAGCCTGGCTGGGAGGCTGAAATGATCGAGGTCCTGGAGCAGGTCCAAAGGAGGCAACTGGGCTGGGGAAGGGACTCGAGCACAGATCCTATGAGGAGAGGCTGAGGGAGCTGGGGGTGTTGAGGCTGGAGAAGAGGAGGCTCAGGGGAGACCTCATCACTCTCTCCAACTCCCTGAAAGGAGGTTGGAGCCAGGGGGGGGTTGGGCTCTTTTCCCAGGCAACTCTCAGCAAGACAAGAGGGCAGGGTCTCAAGTTGTGCCAGGGGAGGTTTAGGTTGGAGATGAGAAAGAATTTCTTTCTGGAGAGGGTGATCAGGCATTGGAATGGGCTGCCCAGGGAAGTAGTGGATTCTCCGTGTCTGGAGATCTTTCCAAAGAGCCTGGATGTGGCACTGAGTGCCATGGGCTGGGAACCACGGGGGGAGTGGATCAAGGGTTGGACTTGATGATCTCTGAGGTCCCTTCCAACCCAGCCCATTCTGTGATGATTCAGCATCCCCTCCAAAGCAAAGGCAGCAGATGAGAAAATTCAGAAGAGCATCTGTGCTCAGACAGAAACTGTCCCTCAGGTCAGAGAGGACACTTCAGAGCCACAGGAACCTGACTGACAGAGATATTTGTACTGTTGCAGCAAGTAACTTGTGCATTTGACATCCAGGCCTCTCACCACTCCAGCAGAGCACTGAGGAAGCAGGGAATTGTTCCAAACATGCATCAGGAAATAGGGCAGGCAGCAAAAACCCTGTCACTGCCTGGGTAAGAAACCAAACCCCACTGACTTCAGCCATGCTCACCCCAGCACAATGTGCCTGAGAGGCTGAAAGCAGGAAGCATTTTCTTGTTGGGCCTTTTTCTCATAAACCAGACTATGATACCTGGCTTTCCTGGTTTATACTGCACTTGGATCATGGCCTTATACTGTTAAGTGAAAACTTAATGCCTTATTTCTCATAAAACTGCTGGATGACCCCACCTCCCTTCCCTGGCCCCAAAGCAGCTCCCAGGGCTTGCTGCTCCAGCACAAGCAGGTCCCTTTTTGTCCTTTTGTCCCTTTTTTTGGTCTTTTTATCCCTTTTTTTTTTTGTCCTTTTGTCCTCCAGTGGTGAGCAGAGAGAAGGAGGAGGCGTCCCAGCACAGGGACACAAGGAGAAAGGAGAATCCTTCCTCCTTCCAAAGAGAAGCCAAAAGTTTCATCCACCCTCCTCCTGCAAACTGCAGAGCACAAGTCCCTGCAGGCTCAGGGACAAGAGCTCTCCCCCAGAAGCCTGCCTGTCCCCCCAGGGCAGTTTGTGACAACTATTTTACCCTTTTCCCTCTCCCTGAGGTGAGGACCAGAGGTCCCCATCTCTCCTGGGAACCTCCTCAGCACAAAGCCTTCTGCCCAGCAATGTCACCTCGGCTCAAACTGCTGAGGAGATGCTCAAGAGTTGGGGAAAAGCCGTGGGAAGTCCACACCTCAGAGTGTAATTACAGAAAAGGGGGTGGAGAGCAGCTCAAGGCTTCATGAGGAAATCACCAGCGTGGAATGAAGCCCAGCAGGGAAGCACCCAGCAGATGGCACCACAGAACATCCTAAATGCATCCCAGAGCCAGCAACAAGCAGGGGCAGCTCACTGAGGCTTCCCCCAGAATCCATTTAGGTTTAGATCCTTTGTTGTGTGCTAATCAAACCAGTTTCCCCACCCCAGCCAACAGCTTCTTGCAGCAATAAACTCTCCCAGGACTCCAAAAAGCCAAGATCAGTATTCACAGAAAAAGAATCCTTCAAGGATCACCCAATGTGAAAATACCTCCCAAGAAGTTTCTAACTTCTGCCCCTACAAAGGCTGCAGAAATGTCTGAACCCTTCCCATGCTGTGACAGTGACAGGACAGGGGGACAGAGCAGCCACCCCTCTGTCACTGACACCTGAGCCACAGAACAGCTCCTATAAAATCACCCTCAGCACCCAAAGATGCTTCAGGGTTTTCGGGAGAAGTAGAAGAAGAACAGAGCCATCACATTCCCAGGAAATGCTTTTATCTCCTGTTTCTAAGGTACCAACCTCCTCTACTAAATAATCACCTGGATTTCAGCCTCATAGAATCACAGAATCATAGAATAGGCTGGGTTGGAAGGGAGCTCAGAGCTCATCAAGTCCAACCCTTGATCCACTCCCCCCGTGGTTCCCAGCCCATGGCACTCAGTGCCACATCCAGGCTCTTTGGAAAGATCTCCAGACACGGAGAATCCACTACTTCCCTGGGCAGCCCCATTCCAATGCCTGATCACCCTCTCCAGAAAGAATTCTTTCCAGTCTCCAACCTAAACCTCCCCTGGCACAACTTGAGACCCTGCCCTCTTGTCTTGCTGAGAGTTGCCTGGGAAAAGAGCCCAACCCCCCCCTGGCTCCAACCTCCTTTCAGGGAGTTGCAGAGAGTGATGAGGTCTCCCCTGAGCCTCCTCTTCTCCAGCCTCAACACCCCCAGCTCCCTCAGCCCTTCCTCACAGGACTTGTGCTGGATCCCTTCACAGCCTCCTTGCTCTTCTCTGGACCTGCTCCAGCACCTCAATCTCCTTCCTGAGCTGAGGGGCCCAGACTGGACACAGGACTCAAGCTGTGGCCTCCCCAGAGCTGAGCACAGGGGCAGAATCCCTTCCCTGGACCTGCTGGCCACGCTGTTCCTGAGCCAGCCCAGGATGCCATTGGCCTTCTTGGCCACCTGGGCACACTGCTGGCTCCTGTTCAGCTTCCTGGCAATCCAGACTCCCAGGTCCCTTTCTGCCTGGCTGCTCTCAGCCACTCTGTCCCCAGCCTGTAGTGCTGCATGGGGTTGTTGTGGCCAAAAGATCTTCTCCAAAGCTCTCCCAGTCTTTTCTTGCTCCTGTGTACACCAGAGCAGGGCAAAAGCAGCAGTGCAGCACCACTGTGCTCTTCATTTCCCCAAACACAAAACATTATTTGCTCCTTGTCTTCTCCTCCACCTTCAGGCCATGAGAATACCTGCAGCTGGGACATTCTCAGTTGTTGACTGATGCTGGATCTTAGATTTGATGATGTTGCTGCTGAAGGGTGGGATTCTTGGCTACCTGAGACTTTGTCAGCTCCCTACTCAAGCCAGCATTCCTGCTAAGAGGAGGGATGAACACTTTTCCTTCCCCTTGCAGCACCTTTGGAGTTTGTGCTGGTTTCTTGGCACCCAGGGAGGAAGGGAAGCCCTTCAGCTGATCCTGGGGGCACCACAGGAGGAAATCATCCCCCACATGGGGATGAAGACAGAATCCCTGTTGGTCTTATCAGCTGGTTGAGCATGGATAGTTTCAGTGGATACAGGGATGGGGTTGGACTGAAGCCCCCTGCATGTGGTGCTACCCTGGGAAGGGGTCCTGGCTACCTCCAGCTGCATCTAGAGCCACTTGTCATCCCTGGCAGCCCCCTGCAGCTGCTGCAGCCACCAACACGGCTTCTGCTGCTTGACTGGTGACAGATCACGGCCTGGAGCTTCTGCTGGGCCACCTGGATGGGTGCTGAGAGGTGGCTGGGTGGGAGGCACCCTCCAGAGAAAGGATTCCTGCCAGGAAAACTGCCCCCAAGGTAAAACCAGGGAGGCTGGGATGATGTACTCAGCACTGGGGAGGCCACAGCTTGAGTCCTGTGTCCAGTTCTGGGCCCCTCAGCTCAGGAAGGAGATTGAGGTGCTGGAGCAGGTCCAGAGAAGAGCAAGGAGGCTGTGAAGGGATCCAGCAGAATTCCTGTGAGGAAGGGCTGAGGGAGCTGGGGGTGTTGAGGCTGGAGAAGAGGAGGCTCAGGGGAGACCTCATCACTCTCTGCAACTCCCTGAAAGGAGGTTGGAGCCGGGGGGGGTTGGGCTCTTTTCCCAGGCAACTCTCAGCAAGACAAGAGGGCAGGGTCTCAAGTTGTGCCAGGGGAGGTTTAGGTTGGAGATGAGAAAGAATTTCTTTCTGGAGAGGGTGATCAGGCATTGGAATGGGCTGCCCAGGGAAGTAGTGGATTCTCCGTGTCTGGAGATATTTCCAAAGAGCCTGGATGTGGCACTGAGTGCCATGGGCTGGGAACCACGGGGGGAGTGGATCAAGGGTTGGACTTGATGATCTCTGACGTCCCTTCCAACCCAGCCCATTCTGTGATTCTGTGATGCTCTGGGATGCCATCCCTGCCTGACAGGGAGATCTTTGTGCTGGGGGCTGGTTGGGGTGAGGCAGGGGTGGGAATCAGTTGATGAGATGTACTGCAGCCCTGGGGCTTGGTGTCAATAAAATCAATGCCTGCCCCAGACACAGATTCTGGTGGTGGCACCACCCTGGCCCTGCAGGAGGCCCAGGCAAAGGCAGGGCCAGCAGGTCCATCTTCATGGGCTCAGAACCAGGTCAGAACTTTGGGACATGCAGTGGGGGACAGAGACAGCAGGAGGGAGAGGCAGGGTGGGACATCCAGGAGCTCTGCTGGGGCAAAGGATCTGCTTGGGGAGCTGAGGGGGACCTGCAGGGATGCTGCAAAGGGACCTGTGGGACCACAGGTGAGCACCCTGTGACTCACCCCACCAGCCGTATGGGGCTGCTCTGCTGCTGGGACCAGGTCCCTGTGCTGGGCACTCTTATTCTGTGTGATCAGAACCCTGGTACTGAGCAAGCAGCCCATGCCCACTGCACCATGAAATCATCTCCAACTTCTATGCCAAAGCAACACCCAAGCCCTTCTGCACTCCACAAGCCTTGGAGCTGGTGAGCTTGATGCTCTGAGGGCAGAAGAGGGGCAGAGAGGACATTATTGCCCCTAGCCTGGGGATACCCACATCCTACTGCTGTCCTGGAAAGGAGCAGTGGAGGAGCTGGTTCTGCAGGGCCAGTGTCAGGCAGAGGGACAGCAGCTGGGACCTGACAGCACCTTCTGGACAGTGCCCAGGGCATGGATGTCATCCTGCAATGCCCGAGGCAGGCTGGGGAGCAGCTCTCCATTCCTGCAGGAATTTCCTCACAGGACTGCAGGAGAAGCTTCCTCCCTCATCACAGAATTGGCTGGGTTGGAAGGGACCTCAGAGATCATCAAGTCCAACCCTTGATCCACTCCCGCTGCAGTTCCCAGCCCATGGCACTCAGTGTCACATCCAGGCTCTTTGGAAAGATCTCCAGACACGGAGAATCCACTACTTCCCTGGGCAGCCCATTCCAATGCCTGATCACCCTCTCCAGAAAGAAATTCTTTCTCATCTCCAACCTAAACCTCCCCTGGCACAACTTGAGACCCTGCCCTCTTGTCTTGCTGAGAGGATCCAAAGGCTCTGTTGGCACTGTACAGCTCTATGAGAGCCCAACACCCACCCCAGGCTGTCCCTGTGGGGCACAAGGGGCAGAATCTGGCAGGGTGATGACAGAGTGCAGCTCCTGGCTCTGCAGGCTGCAGCCTTCTGGCTCCATTCAGTGCTGGTGCTCCTGACAAGGCCATCCAGCTCCACTGCATGCACTGTAGCCACGAGCTGGCCACCAGGCTGCAGCCACCACCAGGAGTGAGCTCTCAGAGTCTGGGTAGCTGTTACCTCCACATCTCCTGCTCAGCCCCTGCCTCCCACTCAGCCATCACCACCCACAGCTCTTTCCTTTCCACTTCTGCATAACTCAGGAGCAATCCTTGATCTCTCTGAGGCAGCAGAAGGCAGAGCATCAGCTGGGATCCCACTTTCATCTCCCATCACCACAGCTCTGGACTTGGAAACCACCCCCAGGCCCCACCAGAAGCAGAGCAAAGGCAGTTTCAGGGTACACCTACACCCCAACACACCATGGCTTGCCTGGAAGCTGCCATTCCATAATGCAGAGGAATCCATTGCCACCTGGACAGGTCCTTCAGAAACTGGAGTTCATTTGTCAGGGAACAGCTATGCAGGGAGTCAGGGTCCTGTTGAAACCAGCAAGAACAAACCAGCTCCCAGTACTGATCTTCCCTTTGATGCTTACCAAACCTTCTCACTGATCTGCAGCTATGACAAGAAATGCAAACACTTATTGGTTGATAAATAAAATCAAGGTCCCTCTACCAGAAAAAAATCCTTAATGTTTGCAGAAAGAGACTTTATAAGGAAATTGCCTTCCTAGAGCACAAGGTTGTAAATCAGCTAAGATTAAGTTTCTGTAAATCAGGGTCTTTAACCTGCAGCCCTCCTGCTGTGCTGTAGGTGTTGAAGTTGGAAAAAAAAAAGAAATGATCAGACTGTGACATCAAGTATTACCAACACAATGCATCTGGGACTCTTACCCAGCATCTGATTTGCAGTGCACATCAGTGCTGGTTGCCAGTCACAAGCTAAAGATCAACACAACCTCTTGAGTCCTTCACAAAGTATGGAGGGAGAGATGGGTGCTCAAAAAACAGCAATTATGGGTTCACACACACAGGGAGTTTTGCCACCCTGCCCATGCATACAGAGATCTCCCAAGCCAGGCTGCATCCACATGGCAATCACAGTCATTATTATGGCACTGAATGTACCTAGGCAGCATTTAAACATTACAGATGAGCTTTGGGGGAGAAAGCATCTCAAAATGGGTACAATGGTTCAAGAATCTGTTTCACTGCCCCTCAGCAAAACTCAGACTCAAGAGTGGCAAATCCTTACAAAATATTACCAAAGAAACATGAATCCAGCCTTGGACAAGCTCATGTCCCTGGAGCACAGCAGAAACTGGATCTGCCCAAGGATCCTCTGTACATCCTCTGTACCCAACATGTTGATGCTCTCTTCCTCCAGCTGACTTCCAATCTCCCTTCTTAAATTCCAGAGAACTCACAACATACAAATGGTGCAAAGCAAAGGCTCATGTCAGCCCAGAGCTCTGTTTAATTGCCCTACAGAAGGAATTAACACATTCTAAAAGCAAAGAGCAAGCAGTGACCAAATCTCACAGTTCAACAGGGAGAGAGCTCAAGGCCTGGTCTGCCATGCAGCTCCTGATGTGCTGCATCCCATCAGCATGGGGACAGGGACTCCTTAAATTCCTGCTTTTGGACACCCAAGGATGCCCCTGCCTGGTGGTTTGTATTATTACTATCTCCTTCTCCAGTCCTCATCCTCTCTTCCCCTCAGTGTTTATTCTCAAAAGCATTTCACACAGCTGAAACAAGATTTAACAGAATTACCAACACTGTGTCCCAGCAGCTGGCTGGAAACTCAGGGCAGGAATCAGAGAGCAGCACAAACAGACAGGAGAGCAGCTGCCAGAATTATTCCCTGCCACACCAGAAAGGAAAGAGCCACATGCCCAGAGTCCCTGCTGGGCAAATCCAGCCTAACAGAAGCCTCTCCAGCTCCAAAGCCAGAGGCCACCACTGCCTGCTCAACATTTATTTTACCAGGTGAGAACAGCTCAGAGAGAGAGGCTGTTCCCTCAGCCTACAAACAGCACTGTCACAGACAGAGCCACCTCCTACACCAGTAACAAAAATAATTATTTTCATTTCTTTCTATGTCTAGAATATATAAATGATAGATTCTTTTTATTAATGTAGTGAAATACATTTTACAAATAAGTTATCTGGAGAGCATTTTCTCTAAATCAACAAGTGCTGTAGTATGCAGTGAAGCAAATCTTCAAGAAGGGGCTTTTATAGTAGTCTAATTATCAAGCAGCTAATTATGGAAGTCTCACTCAGTTTGCTTGCTGCCAAGAGATTAGGTTAGACATAATCTGCACCTGTTTAAAAGTGAAAATGCAGCTCCCTTTGCTTCACATTCCTCTCCTCCCCTACAAACCCCACCTCTCAGTGACCTGCACAACATTCCACTCAGTACTGAAAACTTCAAGCAAAGCTGATGGGCACCACTCCAATCAAACACCAACCCTTTAGGGGCACCACTGACTGCCAGGCAAAGTCTCAACTCAACCCTCATTAGTGCAACTCTGACACTAAATGTTCCTACAGGTAAACCAAGCAATTGTAAAATGATTAAAAATAAAACACCACATGGAAAAATCCCAAAGGATTCAGTGTCAGAAAATATTTGGCAGCAAGAGACTGAAAAAACCCATGAAGGTCTAACAGCAGAGAGCAGCTAACACCAAGTATCTTGTAGGATGCTGTCAAAGCAGAACTGCTCCAGGATGGTTTCTGTTATTCCAGCTTTTCATCTCCTTCCTCCACATCTTTCAGGCTGAGCACTTCCAGTGTTCCCTTCCCTTTGGTCTGACTCCGGATCAGCTCATCAATCTCCCTGAAGCACCCTGGGTCAATGAGGCACACCTGAAATAATTCACATTTCATCAGTCAAGCATCAATGTTCAATTTTTTTTTAGCCCCTTCTCATGACTGCAGTGTTAACTCAATGATCTTAAAGGTCTTCTCCAACCTAAATGGATCTGTGACTCAAAACAATAATTTTCATTTTAACAAATGACAGACCCTATGAGGAGAGGCTGAGGGAGCTGGGGGTGTTGAGGCTGGGGAAGAGGAGGCTCAGGGGAGACCTCATCACTCTCTACAACTCCCTGAAAGGAGGCTGGAGCCAGGGGGGGGTTGGGCTCTTTTCCCAGGCAACTCTCAGCAAGACAAGAGGGCAGGGTCTCAAGTTGTGCCAGGGGAGGTTTAGGTTGGAGATGAGAAAGAATTTCTTTCTGGAGAGGGTGATCAGGCATTGGAATGGGCTGCCCAGGGAAGTAGTGGATTCTCCGTGTCTGGAGATCTTTCCAAAGAGCCTGGATGTGGCACTGAGTGCCATGGGCTGGGAACCACGGGGGGAGTGGATCAAGGGTTGGACTTGATGAGCTCTGAGGTCCCTTCCAGCCCAGCCAATTCTGTGATTCTATGAAATTCCTGCTGAGTTCCTGAGGACTTTGCAGAGCTGGTAAGTGATTTCTGTCACAGAATCTTCTCACAGAAGCTCTGCAGTTCCCCTTGCCCACAATGGATGTGGCTTTTGAGAGCTGCATTGCTGAATTCTTACCAGTTCTCAGAAAGAGCTCTACCTACACCAACTTCTGCTCTACCACAGACTTTTAAAAACCAAAACAAACCAAAAAAAACCCTGCTCACTGTCGAAATACAGACCTGACTCCCAACTAACAGTAACATCTCATATATGCAGAGAAACTGCTCAGTGTTGCAGGAGTGTCACTGCTCAGAGAAGTGATGCTGTGCTCTCCTCAGCCTGAAGCAGCCATCTCCATGGGATAAACACAGCTTTCAAGCTTCCATCACTAGGGCTGTGAAATTAAAATCTACAAACTACACCTGATTTAGAATCTCTGGTAAACTTGCAGCTTATCAGAACAAGTTAATTCAGCTTCTAGTAAGCTGCACAGCTGCTGCCAAACCAATTAGGAAACCCAAAGACTGCTTTGTTGCTTACAATTTCCAACTGCTCATGGAATTCTTCATTCTCAATAACTTTAATCAAAGGCTTGAGCTTCTCTTTCAGCTTCTTTCCCTCCTTTGCTGGGAGAATAAATCGTAGCCTCATGTGAGCACGTTCAATTTGCATGGTCTCCTTTAACTGCCTGATGACTTCCAGTGCCTGCACAGACATGAAGCAGAGAGCACCTCTGTAAGAGCTGTTTAAAAACCACTGCACAGAAACAAAACCCCAAATCCTCCCCGTTTGCTTCAGACACATTTCTCAGCACTGATCCCTGCCACTCTGCTGCAGGAAGTTTGCTGTTACACAATGGAGAAGGAAAGGCAAAGTTCTTGCTGTTCCTCATCATTTCAAATGCTTAAAAACCTCTCTGGGATTCTGTCAAGCAGCAGCTGGGCTGCAGAACACCAGGAACCCCTGCAAAGCCCAATTTCCCACCTCAATTTAAATAAATGATCAAAGCTTTTCCCCTGTTCCAGGCATATCACTCTTGGTGCTTTAATCATTTTCTTCCTATATCCTTTCCCTGAATGTTCACAGAACAAACTGGCCCAAGCAGTTGGCAGCCAGTCACTAGTGGTGTCCCCCAGGGATCAGTGTTGGGCCCAGTGCTGTTCAATATCTTCATTGATGATTTAGATGAGGGGATTGAGTCCATCATCAGCAAATTTGCAGATGACACTAAGCTGGGGGGAGTGTGGATCAGCTGGAAGGCAGGAGGGCTCTGCAGAGGGACCTGGAGAGACTGGAGAGTTGGGATGATTCCAATGGGATGAGGTTCAACATTCCAAGTGCCGGGTCCTGCACTTTGGCCACAACAACCCCATGGGGAGCTCCAGGCTGGGCACAGAGTGGCAGAAAGGGACCTGGGAGTCTGGATTGCCAGGAAGCTGAACAGGAGCCAGCAGTGTGCCCAGGTGGCCAAGAAGGCCAATGGCATCCTGGGCTGGCTCAGGAACAGCGTGGCCAGCAGGTCCAGGGAAGGGATTCTGCCCCTGTGCTCAGCTCTGGGGAGGCCACAGCTTGAGTCCTGTGTCCAGTTCTGGGCCCCTCAGCTCAGGAAGGAGATTGAGGTCCTGGAGCAGGTCCAAAGGAGGCAACCAGGCTGGTGAAGGGACTTCAGCACAGACCCTATGAGGAGAGGCTGAGGGAGCTGGGGGTGTTGAGGCTGGAGAAGAGGAGGCTCAGGGGAGACCTCATCACTCTCTCCAACTCCCTGAAAGGAGGTTGGAGCCAGGGGGGGGTTGGGCTCTTTTCCCAGGCAACTCTCAGCCAGACAAGAGGGCAGGGTCTCAAGTTGTGCCAGGGGAGGTTTAGGTTGGAGATGAGAAAGAATTTCTTTCTGGAGAGGGTGATCAGGCATTGGAATGGGCTGCCCAGGGAAGTAGTGGATTCTCCGTGTCTGGAGATCTTTCCAAAGAGCCTGGATGTGGCACTGAGTGCCATGGGCTGGGAACCACGGGGGGAGTGGATCAAGGGTTGGACTTGATGAGCTCTGAGGTCCCTTCCAACTCAGCCCATTCTAGGATTCTATGATTCTAAGCTTCAGGAGCTGCTTGTACCCAGCTCCCAGCAGCTGAGTGCCCACTCTGGGGGCTTTGGAGCTTTGGGGTTTTGCTGACCCCCCCTGGTGGCTGCTGACAGAGAAATCCCTCTTGAAGGGAACACCTCTGAGCAGAGGGTGATTTTGTGAGGAAACCAACCTGCTGCTTGGTGCTCTTGTGGGGTTTGACAGAGTAGTGAATGTCCCTCATGGCTCTTTCTATGAGGATGACAGTGTAGGGACGTTTTGTCTCAGGGTTGACACATTTGTCAGCCACAACAGTTGCAATATCTCTGAACATCTGCTCCAGCTGTGTGTGCCTCTCCTTGTCTGACACCTGCAGCTCCCCTTTGGATAAAATCTGAGCAGGAAATAATAAAAAAAAATAAATCCCAGTTAGAGAACATCACAAACTAAAGAGTAAAACCCCCAGCAACTGTGTGAAAGTGGCTTGGATGGTTTGGCTGGGCTGCAGTGCAGAGGAAGATAAATGCAGCACAATGTGCAGCCTGAGCAGAGACACGGGGAGGAGTGCAGAGAGAAAACCTGCCCTGGAAACACCAAACTACAAAAAAAGAGACACAGCTGGGCTGGAACTCTCATCACCCACTGCAAGACCACAGCTCATACCCTGGGGTGGGAGGGTGGGGATGAGGGGGAGTGGGGTGGGAAGGGAGTGGGGAAGGGGAGTGGGAAGGGGAGTGGGAAGGGGAGTGGGAAGGGGAGTGGGAAGGGGAGTGGGAAGGGGAGTGGGAAGGGGAGTGGGAGTGGGGACTGGGAGTGGGGACTGGGAGTGGGGAGGGGAGCGGAGTGGGAGTGGGGGGAGGGAGTGGGAGTGGGGGGAGGGAGTGGGAGTGGGGGGGATGTGGGGATGGGGAGGATGGGGTTAAGAAGGACAAAGGAATGAGATCTGCTCTTGAACATTTCACTGGAGCAGCCCAAGTCACCATCCCCTTCCCTTCCCTGCAGCCTCAGGAATGAATCTGAGGTGAGAAACTCCTGAGGACTGGTAACACTGCCTTCTGCACTGTCTGCAAAAGCCACGTGTTCCACACAACACTCCAAAGTGCCCTTTTTACATAAACCTTCAGGTTACTCCCCAGAGCTGCCACTCTTCCTTTCCACCCACTTCTTAACAACCAAACAACCCTTCTGCCTCCACCAGCACTGCATCCCCCAAACCCACACACCACAGCTGCCTGACCCCCACAGAAAACACCCTCAGTGTCTCCTTTAGGTGGCTGCAATCTGGTTGAAACCCACCATCTTACAGATTTCTGTTTGGTCATCTGTCCCAAAGGCTTGCACCAGATCTTCTTTCTTTGCCACCTGCCCTTTGGACACACTGACAAACACCGTGTGTGTCTGCAGGACCTCGTCCAGATCCTTCTCCCTGGAGATGAGGGCAGGGACAGGAAACTCATCACGCTGCTGCCCTGAGCCCACACGAGTTTTTAGCAAGAAAAAACCCGATTCTTGTTGCCAGAAAGAACCAGCAGAGCCTGGAAACCTCTGCTACCGAACCACCGCTCCCCAGGGAGCAGCCAGGGCACCGCACACGCCCCGAACCCACCCACACACGGACCCCTCCGCCCCCCTGGGCTCCACAGCTCCACCCCACGCCTCACAGACACGTTCCGTGCCATTTCCCCGCCTCACAACCGGGCCCTCCCCACGGGTCTCCTTCCCACTCACCTCACACCTGAGTCCCCCACGGGCCTCATCCCCGCCTCACGACCGGGCCCCCCACGGGACTCCCCCCACGAGCCTCCTCCCCCCACACTCCACGGCCGGGTCCCCCACGGGCCCCATCCCCCACACCTCACATTTGGGTCCCCCACGGGCCTCCCCCCTACCCTCCACCCAGGCCCCCCACGGGCCTCATCCCAGCCTCACAGCCGGGTCCCTCCCACGGGCCTCCCCCCACCCACCTCACAGCCACGCCCTCCCCACGGGCCTCCCCCCTGCTCCACAGCCGGCCCCTCCCCGGGCTTTCCCCCCTTCCCGCCTCACAGCTGAGCCCCCCACGGGCCTCCCCCCCACCCCACAGCGGGGCCCTCCCCACAGGCCTACCCCCTGCCCCACAGCCGGGTCCCTCCCACGAGCCTCATCCCTGCCTCACAACCGGGTCCCCCACGGGGCTCCCCCCGCTCCACAGCCGGGTCCCCCACGGGCCTTCCCCGCCTCACAGCCGGGACCCCACGGGCCTCTCCCTCCCGCCTCCCAGCCGGGCACTCACGCTCCACTCCGCCACCCCATGACCTTGTTGCGGTAACAGGCGATCTCGAAGCGCTTCCCGCAGCGCCGCGCCCGCACCACGGCCACGTTGGTGAGGCGGATCTGGTTGGTGGGGGTGAAGATGGACATGGCGGCGGCCGAACAACACCCGACCGGCCGGAAGGGAATCAGAGCAGCACAGCCCCACGGCGCCTCCCCATTGGTCACCGAGGCGCATGCCCCGCCCCCGGTGGCTTCGGCAAAAGCATTCCGGAGGGAAACGGGGGGAGAGGGCGGAACGGGAGAGCGGCGGAGGCGGAGGGGGCGGAGAGGGGGAGGGCGGGGATGGGATGGGATGGGATGGGATGGGGTGGGATGGGATGGGATGGGATGGGATGGGGTGGGATGGGATGGGGTGGGATGGGTTGGGATGGGATGGGATGGGATGGGATGGGGTGGGATGGGATGGGATGGGATGGGATGGGGTGGGATGGGATGGGATGGGATGGGATGGGGTGGGATGGGATGGGATGGGATGGGATGGGTGGGATGGGATGGGATGGGATGGATGGGATGGGATGGGTTGGATGGGGTGGGATGGGATGGGATGGATGGGATGGGGTGGGATGGGTTGGATGGGGTGAGATGGGATGGGGTGGGATGGATGGGATGGGGTGGGATGGGATGGGATGGGATGGGATGGGATGGATGGGGTGGGTTGGAGGGGGTGGGATGGGATGATGGGATGGGGTGGGATGGGATGGGATGGGGTGGGATGGGATGGATGGGATGGGGTGGGATGGGATGGGTGGGATGGATGGGGTGGGGTGGGATGGGGTGGAGTGGGATAAGGTGGGATGCGATGGGGTGGGGCGGGGCGGGTTGGGATGGGGTGGGATGGGGTGGGTTGGGGTGGGATGGGGTGGGGTGGATGAGATGGGGTGGGTGGGGATGGAGTGGGGTGGGGATGGGATGTAGTGAGGTTAATAACCACCTGCTGAGGCTCAGCGCCTGCCTTAGCAGCACTGCAGTGGGTAAACATCTGCAGGTTAATCAGAAACTTCACTAGAAGTCATTGTGCAAAGTGGAAAACCAGTGAATGATTTTTAACATAATTTTTTAAAAATTGTTTCCCCTGTTTAACTGGGGAGTGCAGCAGAATCCTGTATCAGGAATTTATTAGGAAGTTTCCTCTTGCAGTATATTCTTCTTTCACTAGCAGGTCTTCTTAGGGTAGTGCTGTTGGGTGTGCTGTCTGAAAATCAGTTTAGTGACTGTCTGTAAACATAAAATCATTACTCACTAAAGTTCAGGTAGCTCTCTTCTTGCTGTCAGTGCACTTTTTGGCTTTTTGGGCTTTGGTTTGTCCATCTGGGGGATTTCAGGTCTAGTGCCCAGTTCTGTGTCTGCTGGGGGAGATTTTGGGAGTGGGCATAGCAGGGCCATGCTTGGCCTGTGCTGTGTTGGGTTGAAGGAACCTGACAATCCTTGAGTCTGCAATAACCTTCCAGATTTCCTTTTTCAGAGATTTGGGAGCAGTCACTTCCCAGGATTTGCCTGGGGAAGTTGTTAGCCTTGGAGAGCAGCCAGGCAGAAAGGGACCTGGGAGTCTGGATTGCCAGGAAGCTGAACAGGAGCCAGCAGTGTGCCCAGGTGGCCAAGAAGGCCAATGGCATCCTGGGCTGGCTCAGGAACAGCGTGGCCAGCAGGTCCAGGGAAGGGATTCTGCCCCTGTGCTCAGCCCTGGGGAGGCCACAGCCTGAGTCCTGTGTCCAGTTCTGGGCCCCTCAGCTCAGGAAGGAGATTGAGGTGCTGGAGCAGGTCCAGAGAAGAGCAAGGAGGCTGTGAAGGGATCCAGCAGAATTCCTGTGAGGAAGGGCTGAGGGAGCTGGGGGTGTTGAGGCTGGAGAAGAGGAGGCTCAGGGGAGACCTCATCACTCTCTCCAACTCCCTGAAAGGAGGTTGGAGCCAGGGGGGGGTTGGGCTCTTTTCCCAGGCAACTCTCAGCAAGACAAGAGGGCAGGGTCTCAAGTTGTGCCAGGGGAGGTTTAGGTTGGAGATGAGAAAGAATTTCTTTCTGGAGAGGGTGATCAGGCATTGGAATGGGCTGCCCAGGGAAGTAGTGGATTCTCCGTGTCTGGAGATCTTTCCAAAGAGCCTGGATGTGGCACTGAGTGCCATGGGCTGGGAACCACGGGGGGAGTGGATCAAGGGTTGGACTTGATGAGCTCTGAGGTCCCTTCCAGCCCAACCAGTTCTATGATTCTATGATCTTCGTGTCCTGAGGCATTTCAGCTTTTGCCAGGGGAGCAGGAGCCAGCAGCAAGAGGCCCCCAGGTCAGCCCCCAGGTGTGGGTGCACTGCTGCTGCTAGGGAACGTGGGTGCCCACCACCCACACAGAAGTGCCTTGGGGTTGCAGACAAGCCAGTTAAGCCATATTTATTAGAGAACAGTTGTGGAGGGATAAAAATATTTCCACTAGCTCTATAAATTTATAAACCTAAGCCCTGCTCAGCCTTTAATAAATGCCTCTGTGACCATCATGCAAAGCTTGGTACTTCTGTAAGAAAATAGCAAGATTAAAAAAAAGGAAAGCACTAATACAGCTTGCAGGGCCCTGCCCACGGGGGCTGAGGGACCCTCCATGGCCCAGGGGCAGGTGGATATCTCAGGTACCCAGCACACCCCAGCACTCACAGTCTTGGACGGACACGGCCCCATTGGCCCCAGCTGGATGCAGCCCCTGGCTTGAGTGGCCTTGTTGGGGAGGGGACACATCCCTTTGCCAGCAAGCTCCCAGCAAGCCCACTGCTCCCAGTTCTACCTCTGCCCTGCAGCCTCACCATCCCTCCTCAGCTTTTCCCATGCCCAGGAGGGAGCAGGGAGCTGGGGGCAGGTCTGGGGCCATCTCCCCAGGGATGCTCTGCAGCCACTGGCCAGGACACAGGCTCGCTCCAGGAACATGCAGTTGGGAAGGAACACAGATGGGGATATCTCAGGGAGAAGAGCCACAGGGGCATGACACAGGGGTCCACAGGGCAGCGACAGGGATGGGGACATCCCAGGGGGAAACAGGGACACTACACAGTACTCTGCAGGAAAGCAGTATGGGGACAGGCTGCAGCATTCTGCAGGGCAGCAGCACCCGTGAGGACATCAGTGAGAGACACTGGGACACACAGCAGAGCTTTGCTTGGAAGCCACATGGATGGGAACATCCTTGAGGGTCACACAGTGCTGCTCTGCAGGAAGCAGTAGGAACAGGGACATTCTGGGGACACACAGGGATAAGGGACACCAGGGGCCCAATACAGGACAACGCTATTGCTGTGGGCTGGGAAGCACCAGGGGTGCTTCATTATTGCTCTACAGGGCCAAGAGCAAGGAGGACCCAGCCTGGGGACCCAGCCTCTGATTTGGGGTTCAAGAGACTTTCTCTAGGGCCTGGGGTTCCCCAGGGCTCTCCATGTCCTGGCTCTCTCCACTGCCTGGGGCCATGGGGTGGACACAAGGGGCAACGCTGGCTGGGGACAAGGTCTCAGCTGAGAACAGGACTGGACAGTACAGGGACCATCTCCTTCCTTCCCCTCCTTTCCTCACGCGAGGGCCAAGCTGAGTGTAAAGGCTGTAAGTACACAGCCTGGGGTGACACGGGGACAGGGGACACAATGCTGGGAGCAGGCTGTCTGGGGACCCTCCATAGAGCTGCGGGGGAAAAGCCAAAGCTCAGGGTGGGCAAAGCTGTCTACATGCTGGTGTGGGAGCAGGGCAGCAGTCTGGCTGGCACAGGGACCCCCAGGCTCAGTGCCCTGTGTGTCCCCTCACTGTCCCCGTGGGCTGGGCACTGGCCAGTGGGATAAGGCAATCCTGCAGCAGGTTAAGGTGTCAGGTGTGGTGTGGGTACCAAGTCTTGCAGTGGGGCCAGGATGGAGCGTGATGTAAACATTACTGATCTGAGGGAGGGAGGGAGGGAGAGGAGGAGAAAGGGATGGAGAGGAAGGGGGTTAGTGTGAGTCCTTCATCTGCTTCTGAATCTTCTGGAGCATCTCCTGCATCCGGCGCAGCTGGAAGGGAGCAGAGCAGATGTCATGGGAGGGTGCTGCCCCCCCACCCCAGCCATGCCAAGCCCTTTGCAAACATATTTGGGATAAGCATCCCAAGCAGGACGAGGGAACCCTACAGCTATAGAGGGAACCCTCTGCTGCCCCTCCAGGACCTCCTCACTCTGGCCTGAGCAGCAGTAGGGTGGGTGACCCCTCACACCCACGTCACCGATGGGTCTGGGGACATGCAAGGAGGGATGAGGGAGAGCTCAGGCCTCTCCCCACTCACCTCCTCATCCTTCTCCCGAATGAGCTTCTCTGTCTCCGCATCTGGCACCGGGGGGATGACAGGGATGGGGAAATCTGTCCCACTCTCTCGGGTAAGCTTGCTGTGGGCAGAGACAGGAGGTGAGGATGCTGCCTCAGCCCCACCCTAGCCCTCAGGCAACATCTCCCCCCCAAGAGGGCTGCAGATAAACCCTGCAGATACCCAGCACAGCCCCTCAGCCCCCCCTGGCCAGCATCACCCTAGGCCTTTTTTCATGCAGGGAGGATACAAGCAGCTCCAGGCATTCCCCCAAACTCCAGCAACCCCCTGACCTGCCATACCAGACTGAGAAGGACCCAGGGATCAAGGTGTGCCAGGGCCTCCCCAGGACACAGAAACCTTCCTGCCTTTCTCCCCAACCTGGGAACCTTCCTGCTCAGTGCTTTCAGCTGGGGCCGTGCTTTCCTCACCAATATTTTCTCTGCTGCATTTGACAACTCCTTCCCCTCCCAGAGCCACAACCCCACTTCAGGACGGGCTCCCCAGCTCTTCCACTGCCCAGCCAGCCCCAGAGATGCTCTGCACCCCTTTTCCCATCCACCAGCTACTGCTTGAGCCCACCCCTGTGGTAAGGAGCCCACCCTGGAGCCACCCCATCATGCAGTACCCTGCCAGCACAATCGATGGCTTCTCCCAGCCCTACAGCAACAGGGAGGGACCAGCTGTGTCCCTGTGGGTGCCATGTGCCACTCCAGCTGTCACGGGTCACACATACAGCCACGTGCCACTGCCACGTGCCACTGCCACGTGCCACTGCAGCCCCTCCATACAACAAGGGGTGAGGTGGATGTTGTGTGGTGGGATGCACCCTCCCCTCACCCTGCAGGGTCCCATCGTGCTCGGGGGACTGTGCCAGCATGTCCTGGCAGGGATGGGTTTTGGCCAGGTTTGGAGCTGCTTTGGAAGACACTGCCCGTTGTCATGGCTCCTTGCCATGGAGGGACCCTGGGGAAGTGCACACTGAACCCCTTCCATCTCTGGCAGCAAGACAGGGCTTGAGGGAGGCGATGGGGCAAGCAGCATCACCAGTCTGGGGGGGACTGTCTGCTGCTGCCTCCTGCACCCCAAAACCCCATCCCCAGGGGAGGGCAGTGTGATAGGGTTGCCAAACCTGTGGCCCTGCTCTTGGGCAGCCTGTGTCTGGGATAAGGTGGGTGCTACCAAACAGTTACACATCCCCCCCAACCCCACCTCACCAGGGTGAGCAGGAAGATGCTGCTGGCACCCAGTGTCCTCCTGGCACCCTGAAGGCAATTCGTGAGGGCAATAGGTGAATGGCCACAGTGCTGGCTCCCCAGAGAGCCTCTGCCTGGCCCTTGCATGGGCACAGAAGGACTGAGACAGGGTTGGATAGCAGCAAGTATTTTATATAGGCAGGGGGGTGGGCATGGGGGGGAGGATGGTGGGAGCCAAGTATGGCCCCAGCCAGGCCCTGGCTCAGTCAGCGCAGCAGTCGGAGCAGCAGAGCCTCAGAGTGGAGGAGGGATCCCTCCTGCTCCAGCAGGATGGAGAGACCAGCTTAGAGCCACCTAGAGCCACCAACAGCCCCACCTGACAGTCCCCCGGAGCCACTCCTGCACCAGTCCAGACCCCACCAGGGATTTGATGGGGGTGAAGGGCTCCCCCCAAGCACCTTGGGCAGCTAAATGGGGTACTAGTGGAGTGAATCCAGCTGATACTGGCAGGAAAGTCCTAGCCCCAGCTGTTTGCTTGGCTCTGCTCTGTCCCCAGAGCCTGCAGGGACGCGGGGTCCCCCTCACTCACCTGGGACACATCCAGGCCTGGGAGGACACGGGGTCCTCTCTGCTGCTGAAGCATCCCCCCCCAGCTAGTCCCAGCCCGGTGGCACAGGAAGGACCCCCCCATCACACTGGGGCTCCCTGGCACCTTGCAGAGCCTGCTTTGCCCAGCCCCCCCATGGTGCCCAGCACACCCCTGCACACAGTTACCACCCCCCCGCCCCGAGATCATTGCACCAGCAGACACCCCTACCCCTACCCCCCTCCCCGGCCCAGCAGTCCCCTCCCAGCTCCGTACTTGCGGTTCCTCTCTTTCACCACCATGCGTGTCATGCTCTGGATGCACTGGGTGCGGTAGTTCTCGTAGTGGGTTTCCCGTGTCACGTCCTTGAGGTCCTGCATGTGGGTCCTGACCAGCATCGTCCGCAGCTTCACGAAGTCGCAGTGGGACGGGTTCTCCACTGCGGGGAAGCCTGAGGTCAGGGGGTCGTAGCCAGCCTCCCACGTCCCCCAAAACCACCTGGGGCTGAGCACCACGGAGATGGGGCACAGCAAAGGCCAGGAGGAGCCCAGTGTTACCTTCCACGATGCCCCAGGGGTAGAGGCGCCCGCGGATGCGTCTGCCTTTGGCCTCCACGATGGTGTTGCTGCCGATCACAGCGAAGGGGATGCTCTCCTGAAGAGGATGGGGGGGTTAGCATGGCTTGGGCCTGTCCATCGTGGCCCTTATCCATCATCTTGGCTGTATACAGCTCCCCTTTGCCAAGGTTATCCCTGTGCCTGAGCTACGGAGAGCCCCAGGTGGTATGGCAAGAGCCATGGTTTGGGTTCCTCCACCCCAGCCCCATCCCACCAAGCTGCAGGTGGCATCTGTGGGGCTTTGGTGGCGTGGTACCCCGGCATTCTGGAGTTGCCATAGCCTTGAATAACCCCAAGAGTCATAAGGATGACTTGTCCTCCTGGCTATGGGGCTCTGCCCCCAAAGGATGGAGCTGGAGGAGCCAGACCCACCTTCATTGCCTGGTCCTGCAGCTTGAACTCTTCATCCTCATCTGAGTCACACTCAGGGAACTGGTAGATGCGGATACTGTACTGGTTGATCTCCTCCCGGATCTGGAGACAAACAGCTGCACTGAGGGCAGGACTCTGCTCCTCAATAAGGGGGTGGGAAGCACCATACAGTGTCAGTGTTCCTCAAGGACTTACAAAAGCCTGTCCCTCCCAGACTAAGGTAGTGGACTGGACACCACCTTCCTTTCTCCCTCCCTAGACCTTTCCAGCCCCTAGCTGAGGCTCAGGGAGATGTGTATTTGGTGGCCATGTGGGCAACATGATCCTTTACAGTCCTCTGAACACGGAAGATGCTCCATAGCAAAGTCCAGGCAGGGGATGGAGAGACGCCCCCCCAGCCAAGAATCAACCCAATTCCCCCAAGGCAACCCCAGCCCCAGGGACCTGCTGGGACTGCTCCAGGCTTGGCTGATCTCCCTGTACCTTGTTCTTCATCCTCTCCACCTCAGCAGGGGTCAGGGTGTCAGCCTTGGCCAGCACAGGCACAATGTTCACCCGCTGGTGCAGGGCTCTCATAAACTCCACATCCAGGGGCCGGAGCCTGTGGGGAGAGCCCAGGGAGCACCATCCCACTGAGCCTCTTCCCCAGCATCCCCTATCCCAGCAGCACAGGCAGGAGCTGCTCATACCCGTGGCCGAAGGGTGAGATGAAGTAGATGCAGCAGTGGACACGGTTGTCCTGGATATTTTTCCGGTTGAGGCCGCTTTCATCACGGAAATACTGCTCAAACTGTTGGTCAATGTAGTCAGCCACTGGCTTCCAGCTGTGGGGACAGGGAGGTGACATAAGTGTTCCCTGCAGGACCCCCAGTCTTTCCCTGGATACCCTCCTCAGCACCTCCCAGGGCTCAGCATCCCACTACGAGGAGCCACTGGCATCCCCACCCTTGGAGCCCCACCCGTGGTGGCATTGCCAGGCCCTGGGAGGCCTCACTGCCACCCTTCCATGTGACACACCACTCGGTGTTGTTGACAGCATCACCAAAGCCTGGGGTGTCCACGATGGTCAGGCGCAGCTTGACACCCTTCTCCTCGATGTCCACCACATGCTTGGTGATCTCCACGGTCTGTGTGATGCGTTCTGCAGAGACACAGAGACAGCCCCGGGCAAGGGACAGTGGGACTGACGTGTGGCTGGAGCCCCTAGCTGTCACCCTCCACCTTAGGGGACTGGGGTGACTTTGCAGAAAGCACCAGCACCAAGACAGGATGCTCCATCCCACAGCCTCCCACATCCCACCATGGATGTGTTCCCTTCCCTTGGTGGCTCGCTGACACCCTGTGACAGCCCAGCTCCTGCTGGGGCCAGGCAGGAGCATCTGTGGCTCCCTGTACCCCCCCTCTGACCTCACAGCTCTGGGATTGCACATTCCCCTCCACCCCCAGGATCCTTCCCTGTGTCCCTGAGGATGCTGTCACTGCACCACGTGCTTTGGCTTTTGCTCTGTGCTACAGAAACAAACCAAGGAACTGCCACAAAACAAATCAATCAACTGCCTCTAACTCCTGGAGATTTGGGCAGGTTTGGGCAACTTTAATTCCAAAACTCTCTGCAGCTGACCCAGAGCTGTGCCTTGGACCCCCACTGTCAACATCCTCCCGGATTTGCTGCGGCTTCAGCCAGTCCCCAGCAAGCTGGGGCAGGAACAAAGCCCCTGTGGGATGTCCCCTTGCCAGGCAGGGGGTTCCCTGCTGCCTTGAAGCAGTCCCCAGCACAGGCAGGCAGCTGGCATGGCAACGTGGAGCTTTGGATACCCACAGGAGCCTGGCTGGGCAGGGAGAGGGGGCTGCAAGTCTCTGGGAGGGGGGCACAGGGCTCTGCCACCCCTCACTTCCCCGGGGACACCCAGGGACTCAGCGTGGGTGACATCTGGGACTGTCCTCCCTCACCTTCAGCATTCAGCAGCTTGCGGTCTCGGTACATGTCTGTCAGGAAGAGGCTGTTGACCAGGGTGGATTTGCCCAGCCCAGATTCCCCTAGGACAGGGAGGACAAGGGTGAGGGGAGGCACTGAGTACCCCACCCCGCTCCGTGGCTTTGGGGATCCCGGGCAGGGTCAGCAGCCCCCCAGTACCTGCCACCATGAGGGTGAAGTCAAAGCCTTTCTTCACTGACTTCCGATGGACCTGGTTGGGCAGCGTTGCAAAGCCAACATACTCCTTGTCATCCTACAGGAAGAAGGGAGGTGGTACAGGGGACATCACAATCCCACACCCACCCCCCATCCTGCCAGGCTACTTCCTTCCCTCTTCCCCCCCCCCCTCCAGTGCAGGAGTGATGTGGAACATGGCCCAGGCTGCCCAAGATCCTTCTGTCGGGAGGGTTGGGACAACCCCCACCCCAACTCCTGCAGCCCCGTGCCCCACATCCCCTCCCAACAAACCCCAATGGCACCTCGGAGGAGTCATAGGGGTCCAGCTGCCCCCAGGGGCTCCGTGGGCGGTTGGGGCTGGGGGGTGGGGGGGCAGCGATGTGCTGCTGGAAATCCGAGGGCCGAGACTGGGAGAAGATCCTGGTGTCCCTCTCGTTTGCGGGTTCATCGAGGGGGACCCTGCCCAAGCCACAGGAGGGGTGGCTGGGATCCCTCCTGCTCTCCGGAGGTTCCGCCTTCCTGGAGCTGTCAGCCGATGGGCAGTCCCGCAGGAATTGTGTCAGCTCAGCCTCCTCTGAGTCCTCCTTCAGGAAACGCTTTATCTGGGGATCAAAGGAAGAGGTGACACCAATGGCAGCGATTCCAGCCTCAGGTGACATCACCCGACTTGGCCTCCTGAGTCCCCAGGACACAGCAACCAGACACATGCAGCCCAAGGATGGCAGAGATGGGAGGAGAACGGGGACGTGGCCATCCCAGGGTAAGACCCCCTGCCCTGGGGACAGCAATGGGGACAGGCAAGGACATGGCAATGGGGTTAGCCATGGCCCCATGCACCCAGGATGCTTACAGCTTGTGGCACAGGGATGACAGCTGGCTCCTGGCACACTGGGGGACAGGAACCTTCCCCCTGGGCACCCCTCTGCTCCTCGGGGTCTTCTGGGGTAGCCAGGACCCCTACACACCCCATGGCCTTCCAGGAGGATGCGGAGGAGACACCAAAGGGGGAGGAAAGACAGCAAGAAGAGATGAACTGCAGTGGCAGGGGAGCTGGCAGGGGAGACAGAGCTGGGGAGTGGCAGGCACTGGCCTGTGACCTCCTGCTTGCCCACTCACAGGGTCTCAGCACGGGTGACAAGAATTTACCATCCCTGCAGTCCCAGTGGACAGCCCAGGCAGGGGACCTGACACCACACCATCAACAATCTATGTGCAAAGGGTCTGGGGGGACAGGGACACCCATCATCCAAAGGGGCTACAGACCCCCCCCCCCCCAGCTATGCTCAGGCTGTGTCCATTCCTGCACCGGGTCCCTGACACCCCCTTGCCCTGGCTCTGCCCATCCCGGGGCTGCTGCAGGCAGCACCTTTGGATGGCACCCAGGAAGGGGCTGGGGGTTGTGTGGAGAAGCTCCCATGCTGCTGACCCCATGGGGACGCCAGGACTGGGACAGCTCCACATCCTGTTTACAAGCACCAGCAGGAGATGTATTCCCAAGGACATATCCAGCAGTGGCTTGGTGGGACCCAGCCTGGCGTCCCCAATACGCTGACAGAACAACTGCCAGTCCCACGGACATTGAGACCCCCAAATGGGGGCACACAGGGCCTTAGGAGAACCCCCAACCCTGCAGGCTCGCACCTGGGGGTCAGTCACCCCACAGGGCTTCAAGACAAGAGATGTCCCTGGGAAAGTGTGTGTCCCCAGCCCGTGTCCCTGCTCTCTCTGTGCAGGGCACTCACGCCGGCGGCAAGGAGAGATGTGCTGAGTTAGTGGGCTGGAAACAAGGTCACTCCTCTGTGGGGCTGTCATCTCGCATGTCTGCTCCCTGGCACCCCCATGGCCAGGCTGAGGGGCAGCAGGTGCCCCCATGGCAGGGGTTGCAGGTGTCCCCCCCTTTCCCCCTCCCCTAGTGCATCCGTAGTGCTCAGCAGGTCAATGAGACCACAGCATCCTTCTCCTCACCAACCCTGACCTGAGGGAAGCTCAGCACCAGCCCCCACCACAGCCCAGCCAGGGGTCACACTAGGCTGGGACATGATGCTGCCACCACCAAGCACGCCCAGCCCCCACCCCACAGTGCTCCAGGCTCCCGAGGCTCCCCCTCATCCCCTCGCCCCCCACCCCAGAGAAGCAGACAGCCCTGGAGATGCTATGGGATGGGGAGGGTTGCACTGCATCTTTGGTGGGTGCAGTGAGTGCATCCCCCAGCAAGGCTGTCCCAGGGACACAGCATCAGCTGTGGCACATCCCCCAAGTCCCCAACCCCCAGCTGTCCCCTCCCTGGCCCTGCCAAGGGAGACGCTGCCCCTGTACCTCCATTCCAGGTGGTAGCTCAGGGCAGGTGGCCATGGCAGAGCTGGTGTCACCGTGGCTGGGAGTGGATGCTGAGTGACACCGGGTGTGCTGAGGGGTGAGGAGCTAGAGAGCAGCATTAGCATAACCCCACCCTGGGCAGCCAGCCCACAGCACCCAGCAGCCAGGCACAGCCCCCACAGGTGCTGGGAGACAGGACCAGAGGTGGGGGGGATGGGCTGAGGAGAGAGAGCTCTGAGGTTGTTGAGATCCCAGTGACCAGCAAAGCATTCTTGCCCCAGGAGGTGTCAAGGAAGGTCCTGAGGGGCTGCGTGATGACTTCCCTTAACCACCAGCTCCTCTGAGTTGAGCACATAGCTTGGCTACAGCCCGGGAGGATATTCAGCCTTTTGAAACACCTTCATCCCAGGGCAAAAACTTCCATCCCATGACAAAACAAACAAACAAACAACAAAAAAAACCACCTCCACCCTGGTGCACACCCAGTTCTCACTCACTTCTCCCTTTGGAGTACCTGTAGGTGCCCCAGCAGGTCCCTGCTGCCTCTTTGAGGGGAGAACACAAACTTTCCAAGAAAGACTGTCAGAAAGCTCAACCCTTTTGCACCTGGAAGTTAAAATTTCCCCACACAGCTCCAAGTCATGGCTCTGACTGGCTAAGACCCAACCCAGGGCTAGGAGAAGCAGAGATGATGCCCAGCAGGAGGATCCCTGGCAGAAGCTCCAATGACTTTGACTTCCCCAGCTCATTGTTGGGGAGGCAAAGGGTTAATGGCACCATGGCTGGCATTGAGGTACCCAAGCTGTCACAGCTGCAGATCACCAGGAACAGCAATTCACCTTGATGCATGTCGAGATGCATCAGAGAAGCTTGGGTGCAGAGCCAGGGCTGCACAGCTGAGGAAGGGCTCTTCTCACCAGGAAAGCACTAAAGAGCCCTGAAGCATCAGCTGATGCAGGGACAGGTGCAGTGAACTGTGATCCTGCAGGTACAGACAGGTCTGGATGCCTCTGTGCCAGTCCCAAACATCCCTGGATCCCAATCACACTCTTCACCCCAGTGCCACATTTCCCCACACCCAGCTTCGAGGCCACCCAGTGCCAGTGGCAAAGACCTCCCTGTCCCCAGCCAGCCTCAGCTGTCCCTGCTTTAGCCCTGTCTTAGGGGAACAGTGCCACCACCCCTGGCTCACACTGCACCTCCTCAGGAGCTTCACAGCCCCTTCCCCACCTGTGGGTGGCTGCAGAACCCCCCCCCCACCCTGGGCCAGCCCCTCACCCTTCAGATCCCTCCTGCCTGATGCCAGCACAGTTCTCCCGTAACATGCATCACTTCCCAACCATCCCACCCCACACTCCAGCAGGAGCAGGGATTTACTCCAGGGAGAGCCTGGGGCAGTGCCAGTGCCCCTGTAAGCAGATTACACGCCTGAGCCAGCACTCAGCACTGGGACTGTCACTGGCCTGGCAGCTCCAGTGAGGTGGGACATGCTAGGACACATCCCCCCCTGTCACACAGTATCACACCTTCCTCACACGGTGACAACCACAGGACCATGGCAGAGCAGGGCACGAGGGCAGCAGGCAAAGCCTGAGCTGGGGAAAACTCTGCCTACTGGCATCTTTCTGCAGGGTGCCACGTTCCCATGGGATGTTTTGCAAGCCCATTTCTATAGGGAAAGGAAGGGAAGCTGACATGACAGGAAGCTGAAGAGGAGCCAGCAGTGTGCCCAGGTGGCCAAGAAGGCCAATGGCATCCTGGGCTGGCTCAGGAACAGCGTGGCCAGCAAGTCCAGGGAAGGGATTCTGTCCCTGTGCTCAGCCCCGGTGAGGCCACAGCTTGAGTCCTGTGTCCAGTTCTGGGCCCCTCAGCTCAGGAAGGAGGTTGAGGTGCTGGAGCAGGTCCAGAGAAGAGCAAGGAGGCTGTGAAGGGATCCAGCACAGATCCTATGAGGAGAGGCTGAGGGAGCTGGGGATGTTGAGGCTGGAGAAGAGGAGGCTCAGGGGAGACCTCATCACTCTCTACAACACCCTGAAAGGAGGTTGGAGCCAGGGGGGGGTTGGTCTCTTTTCCCAGACAACTCTCAGCAACACAAGAGGGCAGGGTCTCAAGTTGTGCCAGGGGAGGTTTAGGTTGGAGATGAGAAAGAATTTCTTTCTGGAGAGGGTGATCAGGCATTGGAATGGGCTGCCCAGGGAAGGAGTGGATTCTCCGTGTCTGGAGATCTTTCCAAAGAGCCTGGATGTGGCACTGAGTGCCATGGGCTGGGAACCACGGGGGGAGTGGATCAAGGGTTGGACTTGATGATCTCAGAGGTCCCTTCCAACCCAGCCAATTCTATGATTCTATGATTCTAGGAGTGTACCAGTGAGGTGCTGTCCCCACAGCCAGACTGGCTGAGGCATCCCCAGCCCACCCAAAGGTGACATCCAGGTGTGCCACCCATGGCCCAGCACACACCACTACACTACAGCATGACAGCTGAGCACCTCGAGCACAACCAACCTGTCCCAAAGGCACAAACTTCACACAGGACATTGGCACTGTGGTCCCCACCAAAGCTCAGCTCTGCCAGGACCAGGAAGGCTCTTCCCTGGGGCAGCTGGAGCCTGGGCTGCACCTGCTCCAACCTGTCTCCAGATTCAGAGGATGCTCTGTAAACAGAGTTTCTTACCCCTATCTTCCCCTTCCCACCCCATTGGCAGCATCCAGTTGGGAAACTGAGCCCACCATCAGCTTTAACAGGAGCAGGATGCTGAGCACCCCACGGGTGCAGGGGCAGGTGGCAGCATGGGTGGGCTCTGGGCAGGGTGTCAGCATCAGGTGGGCAGGTACACAAGAGCCTTTCTGAAACATCTCTGGGTTCCCCAGCTCCAGCTGCAAGGAATCCTGCAGTTTGAAGGAGCTGAGTGTTCCCACAGAGACCCCAGGATGGAACCACATGTGGGGGTTCTCAAGTGGGGCTTGTCTAGGCTGGAAATAAGGTGGTGACAGCACATGGCAACAGGCAAGATCCAGCCCACTACGAACTGGTAGCAGATGTCAAAGGAGAGCATCACCCATCCCACTTCTCCAGGTCAGCTGGGGAGCACTCTGGGGACAGAGGGATGTGGGACCAATGTCAGCAGAACTGGCTCCACCTCCGTGTGTTCTTCTGGATGTGTCCACACCCCTTCCAGCTCAACCAAAGTCCACGGCCAAGGGAACCCAGCTCCTCTCTGTACCCAGCTGAGACTGTCACCCTTCCCCTGGGATGTTCCCAAGCCTGGATCTGTCCATCTCCAAAGCCATGGTTTGGAGCCTTGCAGGAAGATACTGGCCAGAGCCAGTTGTGACACCCTCCACCACTCCCCCTCCTATCTGATTTCCTTGTGTCCTGCTCCGGAGGAATACGATGGTCCCGTTCCCACGGCAGCTGCCAGGGGAGGATGGCCACGACGGTCCCCACCAAGGGCAGCTGTCCCTGGTGCCACGTGAGCCGTGGCTACGACTCTCCATCTCCACCCCCACGCCGGGTACACGGTGTGTCTCTCGGTCCCCACGGGGCCGTGGCCCCCGTGAGCGGCTCCTGGGGACCTGCCACTAGGAAATAGGGACAGGACAGGAGAGGCTGAGCCGGGAGGGCCGCTGACAGCTCCGAACCCTGTTGGTAACTGCGGCGGTGGCTCCGGAGCAGCGATGGGTTCCGCCAGGGCGCCACGGCACCCGAGGGAGGCCCGGCCAGGCTGGCAGCCACCCGCACCCTGCTCGGGGGGACCAGCCAAAGTGACCGATGTTCGGCTGGGAGCCTCACCGAGAACAAGGCCCGCAGGGACACCGCAGGGGTGCCTCGGGGACATGCAGGTGCCGCTCGGAGGCAGCGTTGCCGTTCCGGATGCGCCCGCCCCGATGCCGCGGTGAGGGGAGGCAGACGGGCGGTCCCCCCGTCCCCATCTCCCCCAGGGCCAGAACCAGGCAGGTGCTACCTGGCTGTACCCGTACCTCCCTCACTACCACCGTATCCCCCCCGACCCCTGCCCCGCTGCGGCACCGCTGACCCGGCCCGCTCCGCCTCCGCCGCACCGTCACCTTCACAGAGGGCACCGGGATGCGGGAGCGGGCCCGCACCCTGCGGGGCGATGCAGCCCGGCCCGGCCCGGCCCGGCCTCCCCCGCCTCCGGCCTTACCATGGCTGCGGCGCCCAGCGCCGTCTGGGAGCGGCGGCTGCCGATCAGCACGGCCGGGCCCGCCGCCGGGAATTAGCAGAAATAGCAGCGGCGGGGGCGGGGGGGGCCCAGGGCGGGGCGGCAGGCGGGGCGGGGACTGCCCATCGGAACCGCCGGCACCGGGACCGGGCACTGAACACCGAGCATCACACGAGCCGGTCCCTGGGAGCAGGCGCTGTACACCGGGCAGCGGCACAAGGCAGCAGGAGCAGGGTTGGTGTCCCAGGACCTGGGGACAGGGTGCTGGGGACAGAACCGGGGACGGGGCATTGGTCCTGGCGACCAGGGAGAGGGCAGCAGCTCGGTGCCCGGACAGCAGGGGCAGGGTCCCCGCGCAGTGTGTAAAACCCCCAGCATCAGACTCTGTACGGGTGAGAGGGAACAGCCCCAGCCGCAGGCACCAGCACCGGTGCTGTCTGGTACCAGTCCCTGGGTACTGGGAGCACCGGGTATCTGTTAGTGGGTGTTTGGTAATGGGAACCATGCTCCGGGTACTGAGCACCAGGTAAATATCCTGACAAAACACATCCAGCACCAGGCACTAGGCACTGGGGACTGCATTGGGCATGGAGCACTTAATCCTACTCTTTCCCAGTGCTCCCCCTGCAAAATCCCAGCCTGCTTTCCCCTTCCTGGGGACTTTCCCAGGGCTGACACTGGGCAGTCCTGTTCACAACCCTACCTCGGTTCAGATGGTACTGGTAGGTGGGCTGGGACCAGTGACCCTGTGGTTCACAGCCATGCTCCCATTCCCAGCCGATCCAGGGATTGACCCTTCCCAGGATGCCAATAGCCCCAGGCTGTGCTCCCAGTGGCACGTGAGTCTGTCCCCCATCCCCACCGAGGGCAGGGGAGGACACTGGCACGGCCAGGGTGACCTGGAGTGCTTGTGTCCCAGTGGTGAAAGGGGTTGGGGAGCCTTGGCTGGTGGTGGCTGCTCCCCACAGTGAGCAGCTGGCAGAGGCTCAGTGTCCCAGTCCAGCAACCACCCCTGCTGTGCTCATCTCCCACAAACGCATCCCGTGCTGGGGGTGGCAAGGTTACACGTGTCCCCAGAGCATGCCTCTTCCCTTCCTCAGTTTCCCTACCCATAAAATGAATCTGGTGGTAATTTCTCAGCAGGAAAAGCCAGACCAAATCCCACCCAGAGACTCCCACTGAGACTCGGGACTACAGGGACCAATGTCTGCAACATTGACACTGTCCAGGATCCTGTTTCCCCCACTCCTGTGTTACAGGGACAGGCTGCTTCCAGGTGGCTCTGTGTTCCCTTTATTCCTTTAAATAAGGAATATTTAAATATTTAGGCTCAACACAGTGTGGTGGAGCCCCAGCAGCCACCTGGACCCCATACATCTGGGGAGGCTGGGCAGCTCTTTCTTGCTCAGTTTCAGCCAGGGGGCTGCAGGCAGCACCCACCACAAGCAGGGGCAGGGGCAGGTAGGCCAGGGCCATCTCTAATCCCCTCATGGAGTGCTTTCCTCTAAGATTACTATGGATTATCGGCTTGAGGGCTCCAGAAGCTCAGCCTTGTCTCTCCCTGTCCTTCAAGAAGCAGTGTTGAGAGCTGCAAGAGCGTGGGAGGGCAAGGCAGGCACTGCTGTGATGAGCTGGGGGTTCTCAGCTGTGCTGGTGGGCATAGCCTGGAGCAGATGCTGGCTTGCCAGGGCCTGACTCTGGGAGCCTGGTGACCATTGAGATTTGCAAGCTGCAGCTGGGATTTAAATAGGGCATTAAAAGCTGAAGGGATCAGCCACAAGCAGGAGGGGGGATGCAAGGGATGGCATTTTTCTTGCCCAGGGGATGATGCAAGGGGACCTGTGGTGATGCTGAGGGAGACTGGTGCCGCTGAGAGGTCCCCGAGGAACCCCAGTCCCCCTCACCCCAGCTGGCAGCAGCATTACCAGGTCCTGGTACAGCACAGCAGGGCCAAGAAGCCACCACAAGCTGCTACCGGGGACCAGAGCTCTGTAATTACCAGGGAAGGTCATTTGAGTTATTTTGGGAAGTGGCTCTGCTGCTGCCAAAGCTTTTATTCCTCCAAACCAAAACAAGATGGAAAGGGCCCAGCCCAGGATGCTGCATCCGGAGGCTGTGGGGAGGTTAACCCTTTGCCTGCTTGCTGCCTGCACTCCAGGGGGCTGCGTGCTCCCCCCACTGCACTGCCCCAACATCACACTGGGTCCTGGTGGCTTTGATTGCATCAGGAGGGATCAGTGGGAGGGGGGAGATTTGGGCCACACAGTGTCTGCTGGGCACGGAGGGGGGGCTAGGGGTCAGCTGCTGGCAGGTTCAGAGGCCACATGCTCGGATGCTTTTCTGCAACCACCATGAGAATCTCTATTTTCAGTTCTTTCTGTCACAACCCCCGGTTTCGGGGCCTTCCCAGCACAGAAGCTGTGCTGAGGAATGTCATCCAGAACACAGCACTTCCAAATAAAATGTCCCAGGGGACAAAGCCCTGAAGGATTCATACCGAAAGCCCTCCTGACAGGCAACAGACAAGCAGGGAGGCTGCACCTTCCCCTCTCTGAAGCAGCTGAACAACCTCCAAGCTGGGTTTACTCATTTTCCCACAATGAAGAGGATGAGCACCATGGTGAACCCCATGATAAACTCTCCCCACTCCCCCCCACTCCCTAAGAGCTGATCCATCCATCCTAAGCATAAAGCAAGACAAGAGGGCAGGGTCTCAAGTTGTGCCAGGGGAGGTTTAGGTTGGAGATGAGAAAGAATTTCTTTCTGGAGAGGGTGATCAGGCATTGGAATGGGCTGCCCAGGGAAGTAGTGGATTCTCCGTGTCTGGAGATCTTTCCAAAGAGCCTGGATGTGGCACTGAGTGCCATGGGCTGGGAACCACGGGGGGAGTGGATCAAGGGTTGGACTTGATGAGCTCTGAGGTCCCTTCCAACCCAGCCCATTCTATGATTCTATGATAGGGTGCAGATGGGCTGAGGGTCTATGCTCAGGTTGGAACCCCAAAATCCCAGGATACAATTCCTGCCTTTTGCCTTCTTTCTCTTGACCTGAGCCTGTAAGGGCTGCCTGCACCTGAGGCCCTGCTCCTGTCTGGGTCTCTCCCTCATAAAGGGCCCCCAGGTGCATGTCCTGTTACCCCCCCCACGCTATTCTAAACCTACATGCCAGGGTCCCCCATCCTTGCCCCAAGCTCCCCAGGCTCTCTCTCTCTAGGAAGCTCCAGCCTCTGGCCAGGATAGAAGGAGCTGGGGGCTGCTGGGGGCCACACTCCCCTGTCTGGCCAGTGCCAAGCACCCTGGAGAGGAACAGACTGAGCCCCATAGGGTGGTGGCACAGCAATAGGGACAGAGAGTCACAGCCATACAAGCCCAGAGTTTCCCAGCCCAAGTCCTGGACATATCTGCCTCCTGCCTGTACCCCCTCAAGCTGAGCTCTCCCACAACTCATCACACATCACCAGCCTCAGCAAAGCTCCTGCAAAGGATTCTCCAGCCAGCACTGCCCAGCTCTGGTGCCAGGCCTGTGGTCCTGGTGGCACTGAGGAATTAGGAGCACTCCTGAGGAATTAGGAGCATCCCAGTGACACCCCAGGGTCCCACCCTACACCCTATGCTTATCCTCTGAGGCAGCAGCTGGGAAGGAGTCTGCACTGGAGCTGCTGGAGGTGGCAGGGGGATCAAGGAGAAAGGAATTTCCCTGTCAGGACTGAATGAGGTTTTCCAGGGCTCCCCCTGAGCCCTGTCTCTGCTCCTACAGCTCCCTGTGTCCCCTCTGGGACCACCAGCCCCACGTGCCCCCATTGGCAGGGATGGGTGGGCAATCAGGGAAGGTAGAGATGCTGCAGAGGTGGATGGGAGAGCTGTGTTTAAAAAATCTCATGTTTCTGTAGACCCTACAAAGACAACTGGCAAGAGAAGCAGCAATGTTTGTCCCACGGGATTTTCCTGCCCAGCATTGTCACCTTTCAGGAACCAGATTGTGCTGGCATGCTCCTCATCAGCCCCATCTGGAGCAATGTCCCCTTCTTTGCATCCCCACACCCAGCACCTCAGTCCTGAGGGGAAACTCAGGCTCGGGGCCACACAGGCTGCTGGTGGGACAGTGGCACAGGGTGCTGCACACCCCTGAGGGTTGCTAGGGGGGGTGATGGCCACGGCATGGGGCCACTGGGGCTGTGCTGAGGCCACCTCCCTGCCTGGTGAGGGGGCTCCCAGCCAGTAGCTGGGAGAACTCTTTGGGAAAAGTTCCTGGTCACAGGGAGACTGAGCTGTTACTGCTTGGGCACTGTGCTGGCTGGGGACCAGCTCCTGCCTAGCACTGACCCTGCCCGGCACCAAGGGGCCTTGTGAGGTCTTCATGGTGTAGCTTGATGGCACCAGCTGGACCAGACACACCTCACCCTGCAGCTGCATCCAGCTGGGATCCTGTGGTGATGGGGGACACACACACCTGCTGCTGGGCTGGGAGTCCCCCAGGGTCCTGCTCTCTCATGGCAGCAATGAGCTGAGGACAACTGTCTGTCCCAGGGGTGGTGGCCACAATGACTGGGGGGCATGATGGTGATGGGGGCATCATCTTTATGTTCCTGGGGAGTAATGGTGTCCTGCTCCCAGAGCAAAGAACCACTGGGGGGCAATGTCACCAAGGGCATAATGATGGCAGTACGGTGCTGGCAAGGTGTTTGCCCATTCTTTCACCAGGGTGATGTGGGACAAGCAGTCAGATGAAGGAGCCACTCCCGAGGGGCACTGAGCTGCTGTCACCTCCCCAACCCTGCCAGCCCCCCCTGCACTGAAGCCAAGAGTCCCTGGAGCACTAAACCACAAGGTTTTCCAAACTGGGGGATTCCAGCCCAGATCCTGGGACCCCAGCCCAGATCCTGGGACCCCATCAGGGCTGTGGCCTTCCCATCTCAGCAAGCTGCAGCATCTCTGGGACATTGTTGGGGGACATTGCCTGCTCCCCTCCCTGTCAACCCACTAGTCCCTTGGGGCCCAGCCTTTCTCTACCCAAAGCTCCAACCCCTCTGATAATAGAGATCCCCCCACCTTGGGGACCTTAGTTTGGTTTAAGAAGCTGAGGACAACACAGCATGAGCCACCTCACTGTCCCCTGCGGCCTGTTTAACACTGAAGGCAAAGCTGCTCCATGGTGCCCATGGCCACGCAGCTCCATGACCTGCCTGTCACCATGCTGGGCAATGCCACCGTGTGGGGCACAGTGGGGCCATCCAGGCAGGGAGGGAACATGGGCTTGCTGGTCCTGGGGACACGGACGGGTGGTGCAGGTAGGGCTGGTACCAGTGCCAAGGCTGGGGGGGCACTCACAATGGGGAGGGAACAAGAAAGAGGGCAGTAGTCCTGCCACCCCAGAGATGACCAAGTCTGGGAGATGACACCAAATACGGTACCACCACACACTGCCTTGAGGGGAGAGTCCAGCCCCCTCCTGCCTCAGTTTCCCCATGAGCTCCCAGCCCCCCCGGGGGAGGCGAGCAATTCCCAAGCAGGCTGGGCAGCGAGCAGGGAAGGATTTATTGACTCACGGCTCAGGGTACATCACAGTTTTGAGCTCCCTTCCCGCCTCCCAAGAGGATGTCACCTTGGACTTCCTGGGCAAAAGTGCGTGGAGAGGCTTCACAGTTTCATCCCTTTGGGAAAGCAGAACCGAGGCAGTGACAAATGGCAAACGCTACGTTGTATGAAAAAATAATACAAACTCTTCTTTAAATATCTTACAGAAAAATGAACCTGAATAAAGAGCATGAAAAGCACCATGTGGCGCAAGCCCCCTGCAAACACCCCGGCTCAAGGGGACTGAGATGAGCTGCATCCCTCCGGATCACCTGCCACCATCTCCAGGGATGCCAAATCACAGATTAGCACAGGCAGCGGGGATGTGGGGGCAGCAGGGACTGCTCTGTGCCTGTCCCCATGCCACAGGGGTGTGCCCCCCACCAGTGTGCCCTCACTTGGCCAGGGATACCAGCAGCCCCCCGGCCCAGGGTGCCAGCAGGAGCAGTGTGAGGGGCTGGCCAAGGATGAGGGCATTGCTACAGGGCTGTCCCAGGATCTGGGCTCTCCTGGGGGCCAGGGACTGTGTAGCCCCCTCTTGAGGAACTGGGGGGTCCCTCCTGTGTTGCAGTGCAAGTTCATGGGAAGCCAAGGCACTGCCGTGAGGCTGCAGCTGTGTACCAGGGAGCTGCCAGGGCTTGGGGGTTGCAGTGGCCACGCAGCTCCCAGGTGTGCAGAGGGGAAGTGAGCTGGGGGGGAAGGAAAGGGGACACGGGGACGGTCCCTGCAGTGTGGCCAGACAGGCTTGTCCAGGGGTAACAGCTACGGCGTGTTGGGGATGCACAGGGGCCATGCAGCCCTGGGGAGAGCCAGCTCCTGGGATGGTGTGGGCAGAGATGTGGGCAGCCCGTGCAGAGGGGACAGGGTAGGGGGCTCATCCAGGGAGCCCCAGGGATCCAGCCCTGGGAGTGGTGGCAGCTGGAAGAGATGCTGGTAGCAGAGGCAGCTCCTTCTCCTGTGACTTCGGAGCTGGTGTGGGTGGGGGGACTCTACCGGGGGGGTGCGGGCAGCCCCCCCTCACCCCGCCGGTGCGTCTCCCCAAAGGCCCGGTCCAGCTGCTCCAGTTGGGAGCTCAGAGGCAGGTGGATCTCCAGGTGCATGCGGAGGCTCTCCAGCCACTGCTCCAGCTTGCTGAAGGATGGCCTAAGCAAGAAGAGGGACACATGGCAGCCCTGCTGGCCCCACGTCCCCCTGCCACTCATCCCGGCGGTCCCCCAGGGGAGGGGGTCCCCAACCACTCACCGCTTCTCAGGGTCCAGGTCACAGCAGCAGACGGCGATGGGGAAGAAGCTGGGGGGACAAGCTGGGGGGCAGTAACGGTCCAGGAAGCCCCTGATGTTGAGGCCAAAGTCAGTGGTGCGGGGCAGGTAGTCAGGGTCAGCGCTCACCCGGCCAATGATCTGGGAGAGACCAAGGGGGAGGACTGGACTCAGCACCACAGGGGGACCCCAGCCCCATGGGGAGACCCCAAATACAATGAGAAAAGAGCCCAACCACAAGGTGGGACCCCAGATGGAGACCCCCAGCCCCAAGAGTCCTTGCCTCACACAGGACAATCCCGAAGGAGAAGATGTCCACCTTCTCATCGTAGCTCCTCCCTGTAAGGAGAAATGGGTCAGGACATGCAGCATATCCCAGCAAGTGTCCCCTGCTTGGGGACAGAGGACTGGCTGACCTTGTCCCCCCCTTCTGGGACCACTGCCAGGCTCACCATTGATCATCTCGGGAGCCATCCAGTACGGGTTCCCCACCACCGTGTATCTTTTCTTGCGGTCTGGTTTCTTCAGGTTCTTGAGATGTTCAGGCTGGTTCTTCTCGTCCACCATCAGCCGTGCCAGTCCAAAATCAGCTACCACCACGCTCTTGTTCTGGGTGAATGGAGAGGGGTGAGGCATGGGAGCAGCCATGCAGAGAGCTGACACCTCTAACCAGGGCCATGGAAGGAAGGATCCCACTGGGGTGGGACTCACCTCCCGCACGAGGCAGTTGTGAGAGTTGAGGTCACGGTGGATGATGTTCATGGAGTGGAGGTAGGCCTGGGGCAAGGATGGGATGAGAGTGGGGGGTTGGCACCCCCACCTCATAGTCCCCCACCCATCAGCATCCCATCCCACCCATCCATTCCCTGGTGATACCCACCATGCCAGCAGCAATGTCCTTGGCGAAGCTGACCCGCTGGCTCCAGGGATAGTGGCTGTCCTGGGGGCAGGAGGGAGGATTTGCCAGAGCAAGGATGGGAGAGAGAAGGAAGAGAAGGGAGAGAAGGGAGAGAAGGGAGAGAAGAGAGAGAGGAGAGAGAAAAAAGAGAGAAGGGAGGAGAGAAAGGAGAGAAAAGAGTGAAAGGAGAGGGACAAGAGAGAAGAGAGAGAAGGGAGGAGAGAAAGGAGAGAAAGGAGAGAGAGAAGAGAGAGAAGAGAGAGGAGAGAAGGGAGAAGAGAAAGGAGAGAAAAGAGAGAAAGGAGAGAGAGAAGAGAGAGGAGTCCCCCAGTCCCACCAGGGCTGTGTGGTGGTGGTGGGGCTGATCTGCCTCCCCGAGTGCTCACCATGGTCTTGATGAGGCCTCTCAAGGTGCCCCCCTTGATGTACTCTGTGATGAAGTTGAGCCTCTTCTCCTTGTACAGCACCCCAATGAACTTCAGCACGTTGGGGTGCTCCAGGCAGCGCATCACTTTCACCTGCAGGACCCCCCATACCTGTAACACCTTGAGGAACTGGACACCCACTGCACAGACCCTGCAGCTCCTGTGCTCTCCATTAGATGGGCAGAGAGCTACCTGTACACCCCATAGTGCCCAGCCATGCCCATTCCAGGTGCCATGCCTCACATCCCATGTCAGGGTTGGTGGACAGGACCAAGACAGCTCTATGCCTCTTGTGTATCCCCACAAACCACGGGGGACTAAAGGGAACACCCACCTCTTTCAGGAAGGTCCTCTGCGTCTCCTCATCAAAGCGGATCAGCTCCTTCATAACCATCACCTCACCTGTCTCCCGATGTGTCACCTGGCAGGAAGCACAGGGGTGGAGACATCCTGAGAGAGACCCCAGCCCAGGGAGCTGAAACCTTCCCGCTCACGACACTCATAGAATCATAGAATTGGCTGGGTTGGAAGGGACCTCAGAGATCATCAAGTCCAACCCTTGATCCACTCCCCCCATGGTTCCCAGCCCATGGCACTCAGTGCCACATCCAGGCTCTTTGGAAATATCTCCAGACACGGAGAATCCACTACTTCCCTGGGCAGCCCATTCCAATGCCTGATCACCCTCTCCAGAAAGAAATTCTTTCTAATCTCCAACCTAAACCTCCCCTGGCACAACTTGAGACCGTGCCCAGACTTGTGGCTGCCCAGCCCCACCTTGATGGCCTGGCCAAAGCAGCCCTTGCCGAGCACCTCGCCGTGAATCAGGTCCGAGGGACGGAAGATGCGATGGGTGCGGGATACGACGCGCAGCGACTCGGAGCGCCCGATGTCCTTGCGCAGGGACACGGGTGAGCCCACCGAGCCCGGGCCCGGGGACTTGTCTGTGCTGCAGCTCCTCCTGGGGGATGGACAACATGGACAGGGTCAACCCCCTCCCCCCCAGAGGGACACCTATGGAAGAGGTGGTGGAGCTGGTGGCCTTACATAACAGTCCGCTGGCGCATGGTGCTGGGGTCCCCGCAGGGTTGGGCGGTCGGAGAGCACAAAGGGCTGTGTGGGGTGGGCAGGGGGCTGCAGGCAGGACCTGGCTCGTGGGCGAGGGGCTCATGGGGGTCGTGCTCAATAGTCAGCTGGAGCAGGCGGCTGGTCTCCTGGATCAGGAGATCGATCTGGAGACAGGAAAGGAGGGTAAGAGTGGTTAGGATAGAGTGGTGCCAGCTGGGGGACACCCCAGGGGGAGTGTACCTCATCTAGGGGGACGTGGCTGATGGGGGTGCCATTGATCTCCAGGATGCGGTCGCCCACGTGGATGGAGTTCTTCATGTCAGGGCTGATGCAGTCTGGATCCACCCTGCAGGACCGAAAGACAGCAAGATGCAGCCCCTTGAACACCTCCCCGGGTGAGGACACTACCCCCAGCCACCCTGGCCTGTCACATCTCCAGAGAGTCACCTCCATGAGATGGGGACATACTGTCATGGTACCCATGAATCACCCAAGATGAGGATGTGGAGCAGAGCTGCCCACGAACCACCTCTGCTAGACAAGAACACGCAGGCCCAGTGCCCAGAAGTCACCCTTGCTTGATGAGGACATGTCATCATGGTACCCATGAGTCATCCCTCTGGGATGGAGACATGCAGTTAAAGTACCCACACGTTAACCTTGCTGGTGGGGACATGCTGGCACAGTGCCCACGAGCGATCCCAAGTGTACAGGAACACTCCAGCCCAGTGCCAGTCTACCCTGGCAGATAGGACAGTACCAACCTGTCAAACCCCAAACCACCCTGATGGCCATCGTGGATCCCTCTGGCAACCCCCAGCTGATGCCAGACCCATCCCTCCCCCTCCCACCCTAAGGGCCTCTGTGGGGAGGATCCCAGCAGCAGAGGGGTGGGGGGCACCCCCAGCCTCAGGGAGGGGAGGGGACACAGACGCACTCTCGGACACGAACGGTGCAGGGGTGCTCGGTGCCACAGCCCTGGTCGATGGAGACAGAGAAGCCACGTTTGCCATCAGAGCAGGCAGGGATGGAGACGAGGGTGACGGTGTGAGGGATGCGGGCAGCTGGCGAGTCTGGCAGGATCTGCTCGATGACCGGTGTCACCACCATCTGGTAATAGCAGTGCCCACTGTGGGGCCGGAAGGAGGCAGGTGGGTGCTGGGGGGTGCACATGTCCCGTGCCAGCCCCCACCCATGCAAGCTGGGACATACCAGTAGAGCTTGGAGCGTTCCACCAGCGCGTAGGTGTCTCCATCCCCGATGAATGTGTGGCAGTTGAGACAGATGAAGCACTCGGGGTGGTACTTCTGCTCTCCAGCCACCTATGGCAGATGCCATCAGCCCTGGGGACCCAGGTGTCTGGGGGACCCAGTGCAGGGTGTGCCAGGCTTGGATAGTGCTAGAACCAACCATACGTGCACCAGGGCCAAAGAAAGGGCGTTCTGAGCCATGGTGTTGGGGGGACAGCCATGCCACGGGGGTGGGGACAGCCACAGGGACATCTCCCCACCACCCTGAACCTCCCCAAACTACAGAGAACACCCCTGCCAGCCACAGAGCCCAACAAGTGCTGGAGGTCTGCACTCCCTCCCCACCTCATCCCCTTTCCAGTAATCTCAGTGGTGCAACAAGTCCCCCCCTGGACCTCCCAGCACTCACCATGACCAGCCCCTTGGTGATGTGCTCAGAGCAGCCGTGACAGAGCTCTCCAAAATGTGCCCAGTAATCCTTCTTGCAGTACAGGCGCCCATCCTTCTCATAGTATTGGTGGGATAGGGAGGCCCCGCACTCACAGCACCTGAGGGATGGGGACCCTCTTGTCACCGTGTCCCCAGTGTCACTCTGCCCTCAACACCACCTCAGGGGGCAGGCACTGCCTGTCCACCCCCCCAGCTCTCTGGATAAACTTCTTCCCGTTTGCTGCCCTGCTGCAGGACCACTGCATCCCTGTCAGTGTCCCTGTCTCCAGGGTGGCAGCAGGTGACTCTGGGGGTGGCAGTGCAGGGTGGTGGTGTGGGAACACCAGGGTGGTGTTCCCTGGCACACGGGCCAGGGACAGGCACATGGAGGGATCTACATGGATAGGGCAGCCTGGTCATGGATGCGCAGAGGGATGTGCCACCCTGGTCACAGATGTGCCAGCTTGGCAGAGACACAAAGGGACACGTCAGCCTGGTTGGGGACACAGGGACAAACCACCCAGGCCGCAAATGTGCCAGTCTTGGGGGGGGTAAAAAGCCCTGAGTGCTGAAAACGTGGTGGAGGGGGCAGGGATGCTCTGGGGGTGCTGCAGGGGTTTGCTGCAGCGGGTGGAGGCTGCTGTAGGAGGGTGCTGCAGAGGTGCGGGGGTTGCCCGGGGGGTGCAGTGGTACTGCCGCAGTCCCCCCCCCGCTTCCCCCCCTCTTCTCTTCGCAGCCGGGGGCGGGCGCCGCGCAGGTGGACTATCAAGCAGGCGTGACGTCACGGCGCGGAGTTTCCCCACCCCATGACGTCACCGCGAGAAGACTTTTCCGCCCGATCGCGCATCCCGAATCCTCCCGTGGCCGGCGGAGGGGGTGCGGGCGGTGGCCAATGAGGGGCGGCCGAAGGGACCCGCCCCTTCCATTCCCCCCGCCCCATGGCGCCAACGGGGAGGAAGTGGCGGGTGGGGGGGGTGATGGGGGGGGGAAAGGAGGGTAAGGAGCTGGGGGGATGGCTTTAGAAGCAGCAAGTCCAGGGATGCCGGGGTCAGATCCAGCTGCAGTCCCCACAGCGGGTTCGCTGGGGATGATGGCGTTCTGGGTATGGGGGTATTGGGTGACAGGCACAGCACCCCGGAGGTCTGGGGGGTGTGGTGTGGCCCGACCCCCCCTCCACTCACTTGGCTCCGGCGCTCAGGACGCGGCTCTTCCTCAGCACTGCCGCCAGCATCCTCCGGGTGATTGCAGAGGCAGCGCCCTGGCACCCCCAGCCCCACAGGGACCCCCGCCAGGCTCCAGTCACCCCTTGTGCCCCCCAACCCAACACCTTCCTTCTCCCGCTCCCCGAGGCTCCCAGCCCGAGCTGCCGGGAGGGCAGGAGTGAAAGAGGAAATGGAAGGAGGGGGCCGGGTGACATCAGAGCTGCACACCCTGTCACCGAGCAGGAAGGGCAGGGGGGGACAGGATCAGGGGGCAAGCAGCGGGGCCCTCTGGTAGACTCGGGACCCCCACGGTGCACCCTGTCTGCCCCCCGCTGCCCGCACAGCCAGGAGCGATGGCCTGGCCCGAGCAGGGGCCGCACAGCCCCCCGGAGCACCCTGCTGCCTCCGAGGCTTCTCCCGGGCTCCCACCTGAAGCAGTCGGCGTGCCAGTCCGCGCTCAGAGCCTGCAGGTACTGCCCGTCGAAGATGCCCTGCCTGCAGCTCGCACACACCGGCAGGTCGGTCCCTGGATGGAGGGAGTGACAAGGAGGAGGACAGGGCCATCCCCCTGCTGCTTATCCCCATCCTCCCCGCAGATGCAGCAGGCACACACACCCCAGGATGAAGTCCCTCTGCCCAGGGTGACAAATGCCTCTCTGGCCCACACCCATCCATCCCTTATCGGGGACAAGGTCTTGGAGCTGATGTTCCCAGGGCTGGGGACAGGGCAGGGGGCTCAGTGTGCTAGTGCCAGCCCTGTGTCAGGCCACCCCCAGACACTGCTGTGACTGTGGGTGCTCATGTCTCTGGGGGGGGCTGGGTGGGTAGATGGTTCAGATGTGGAGAGGGCAGGGGGCAGCGCAGGGGGCGCAGCGAGTCCCATAGGGGTGCTGGAGGGGATGCAGGGGTGATGGGGAGGCTGGGGGCACAGCAGGGTACTGAGGGGCAGGACAGATCCTTGGGGGCACTGAGACAGTGGGATGGAGGGGTGCCAGGGTACACACGAGGACTGGGATGGGGCTCACCAACTGGTGGGGGAGGATGAAGGGGTACAGGATAGGGGCAGAGCATGCAGGGGGCTGAAGGGATATGCGTAGGGGATACAGAAGGAATAGAAGGATTTGGGATGGGGCAGAGGGTGCCAGGAGGGGATGAAGGGGTACAGGATGGGTGTCGGGGGAGATGAAGGGGTGCAGGTTGAAAGGAGTGTAAAAGAGGGATACAGTGGGACATAAAGTGCATGGAGGGACACAGAGGGGTAAAGAAGGGGTGCAAAGGGACCCAGGAGCAAGATGGGTGATGGGGGATGCTGAGGGATGCAGCATGGATGATGGGGGATGCAGTGTGCACAGAGGGGCACAGAAGAGTGTAGGATGAGAGAACTGCAGGATGGAAAGGGGTACAGAGGCACATGGGGTGCAGCAGGAGGCTACAGGAGTGCAAAGAGGGATAGGAGACACAGTAGGGATACAGGGGTGCATGGAAGAAGGCAGGAGGGATGTGTGTGTGGGGACTATGGGTGTGCAGAGGAGCTGTTTGTGGGGTGCAGGCTGGAGAGGGATGTGGGAGTGCAGCAGAGCTGCAGGGGCTGAAGGGGATGCAGTACAGATACGAGGGTGCACAGGTGATGTATGATGGGGGTGCAGGGGGGGATGTGGGGGTACAGGACAGAGAGGGCATATAGGCAGAAATTTAGGGGTGCAGGAGGAATGCAGGCTGGACGGTAGTGCAGGCGGATGCAGGGGGGATGTAGACTGAACAGGGGGTGTAGGGGGAGATTTGGGGGTGCAAAGGCGCTGCAGGCTAGCTGGGGGTGCAAGGGAGGCTGCTGAGTGTGATGTGGGGTGCAGGGTCGGATTTAGAGGGATGTAAGTTGGATGAGGGATGAAGGGAAGGATATAGAATTGCAGGGGGATGTAAGGGTTGAGGAGGGGATGTGGGGGTGCAGGAGAAATGTAAGGGTGAAGGGGGGGATGTGACGGTGCAGGGAGGAATGCGAAAGGGATGCTAACTGGCGGGGTAGGTGCGGGCGAGCCGCGGGGGGTTTCGCGGGGCCCCAGTGGCGGCGGAAGCGCTGAGTCAGGCCGGGGGGAGGCTGTGGGGGGGCGGGGGGTCACGCACCTTCGTCCTCTCCCATAGGCTCGTCCCTCCAGGTGCAGCACAGCAGCATCAACCTCATGCAGCCTTGCTGCCTGGCGCCGCGCCAGGCCCTGCCCTCGCTCCGGCCCCGGCCCGGCCCGGCCCCGGCCCGGTCCCGGTTCCGGCCCCGGCCCTGGCCCTGCCGCTGCGGCTCCGGCGGGCGGGGATGGCCGGGCCCGGCACGGCGCCGGCGCGGCCGCGGGGTGGTGGGGGAGGAGGAGGGGGGTCCGGGGGGGCGGGGAACAGGGGCGGGTCCAGGGGAATGGGGGGAGGCGGGGGCTCGGGGTATCACCGCGGGCAGGGTGCGAGTGTCACCGACGACCCCCGGTGCTCCGAGCACCATGAGCTGTCGCCACGGGCGGGATGTGGGTGTCGCCGTCCATCCCAGACTGTCACCGTGGGACAGCACAAAGATGTAGCCCGCGTGCTGTCACTAAAGGCAGGGCACGGACACTCCCCGTGGCTCTCAGGCTATCACCGTGAGTCAGGCATAGACACTTCCCTGCACCCCCTTGAGCCCCCTAGGAGACAGGGCACAGACCCCCCCCCCCCCCCCGTCACTGTTGGACAGGGCATGGACACCTCCGTCATCCCCTGCTCTGTCACCATGGGGCAGCAGATGGATGTCCTCCTCATTCCCGAGGCTGTCACTGCGGGACAGGGCATGGTCATCGCTCTGGTTCCCCAGGCTGTCTCCTCACCCACCCCGTGTCCCAGAGCTGTAACCATGTAAATGGGCAAATGGCATCCCTGCACCAAGGATGCAGCATGTCCCAGGCTTGGGCAGAGCCATAGGCACAGGACAACGGAAGAATGCCACTTGTCACCGCTGCCAGGGGGAAGGGGACAGGGACAGAGGCAGAGTCCTTTAAAAACTTGTCCTTTATTAGTCTGTCAGAAGCGAGTCCCTCTGTATGGGGTGTCCCATCAGTTATAGCAAAGTGAGTAACATGAAGGGACCAAGATGCTCCTGTCTGTGCCCACCCTGGGCCGGGGCGGGCACAGGGACCGGGTGGAGCCCCAAGGTGATAGGGAGATCCCCTCACACAGCCCCCGCCACCAGGATCCCCTTCCCTCCTTCCAATGGGGGATGCCCCTCATGCTGTCCCTCCCCCCCCTCCCTCCTCCCCCCCATGGGGTCAGCTCTGGGGCTGAGGGGGGCTGACACCCCAAGCCCCCCCCCCTAAATCCCGCAGGGAGCGATAGCACCAAGGGGGACGGCTGCTCCCCACAGTTCATTCTGCACTCCCTGCCGGGCCAGAGGGGCTGGGGGGGGGGGTCGGATGCTGCCGGAGCCGCGGGGTCCCTCCCGGGAACGTGGGACCAGGAATGGCCCTGGCACTGTGGGGTCTCCGGGGCTTTGGGGAGGGGGGGCTGTCTCATCTTTGCTTGTTTTTTTTTTTTACATTCTGGACCATGCAGTAGCACCAAAGTTCATGAGGTCATCAGTGATGTCGGGCGGTTACTTCCGCTTCCTGCCGCAGTACTTCCCTTGTGCGCAGCCCACGCCGCCTGCGGGTGGAAATGCGGAGTCTGAGCCCCTGACAGTGCCCTGGGGCTGGGAGAAGGGCAGGGGGGCTGGAGCCAGCCGCAGCGGGGTGGGGGGGCACTGGCCACAGAGCTCACCTCTAAAGCCCAGGGCACCGAGGGCTCCTCCAAAGGGCTTGGGGGGTTTCCCTGTGGGGGAAGGCAGATCAGGGTGAGTGGGACCCCCACCCCACTTGGCTTCTGGGTGTGGGTGAGATACGCGCCCCCTCCCCCCCTCTCCCCCTCTGCACGGGGATGGGCACTCACCAGGGAATCCCAGCTGTCCAGCAACCCCACCTGAAAGCAGAGCGAGGCACTCAGCACTCACCAGACACCCACCCTGCCCTGCCCTTCACCCCAGCCTGAGCACCGACAGGGTCAACCCCATCGCCTTGTTTGCCCCGTGACCCCAGACTGTGACTGTGTGTCCGTGCACAGTGGGCTGTGTGTGTCCCCATGAGCCAGCTGGGAACTGAGGTGTTCCTTAGGTGGGTGCAAGGTGCTGAGATGGGGACAGTACCTGGAAATATCGGTGACACACCAAAGCCAGGAACTCCAGCCCCTGGGGAAAAAGCAACAGCCAGTGACAGTCAGTGACAATAGTGCCACTCCAGCTCTGCCTGGCTGGGGACATCTTGCCTCATTGCAAGGATAGGAGCTGCTGCAAGAGCCCCTGCACCCTGTTTTGGGCAGTAATATGCCCAGTGGGGAACAGCAGCAGTGCCAGCAAGCAGGGACAAGTATGATGCAGTAGGGGACGCATCCCCATCCCAGCCCCAAACTGCAGCACTCACCTGGCTGCAGCCCCCCAACACCAAAACCTGCAGGGTGGGAGAGCCCTGGTGAGGGTGGGGATCATGGGGACAGGAAAGGGGTTTCCTCTCCAGCCCTCTGGCCAGAGCACATCCTATTCCTTACCTGGCTTGGGAGGCTTCCCAGCAGCTCCTGGATACAAGATGCCTGTGCCAGAGAGGGGCATCAGTGCAGCCCCCACTGGGGCTCCCTGCCCCAGGGACTGCAGCTAGACACTGCTGTGAGACCAGAGGGTCCCCAGGCAGGAACCTCTGGTACATTACCATCCCCTGTCCCCATGGCATGGGCAACTCTGCTGCTATGGCCCTTGGTACCTGCTTGGCGATGCTGTTCCTTTCCGATAATATCCCAGGAGCAGAGCAGGTGGCAGGCACAAGATGTGCCATAGCATGGTGACAGTGTGGGGCGGGACCAAGGGGACAAAGTGACTGTGCCTCCCCTGCACCCCATAGAGCCCCTTTCTGGCACTCATTCCTGGAATGCATTTCCACTTGGCTCCCTAAGCCCCAGCCTGGGGCAGCCCCAACCCCAGGGCCAGCATCACTCACCAGCACCAAGCCCGCCAACTCCAAGGCCACCGACTCCAAGGCCACCTATGAGAGGGACCTCAGGTAAATGCCAGCAGGTAAGCAGTGCAGCATCTGATCTGCTCCTTGCCCAGCCCCACTCCCCCTGTGCCTCTGGGAAGCGTCCCTCTGCCCACACCCCTCTGGGGAGCATCCCTCTGCCTGCACATCCCCTCTGCTGGGTTCAGCTCTTGCCAGCACCTACCTGGGATGCCACCAACCCCTGGGACTCCAACACCAGGAACGCCTGCCAGAGAGAGACCATTAATCCCCATCATACCCACCCTGGAATCCCCCACTCAGGGCACCCTCAGCCAGTGCTCGACCCATTGGGGTGTCCCTAACACCCATCCTAGGTGCCCTTAGCACCCACTTCACAGCACCCAGAGCAAGAAGCCCTGGAGGGGGCTCACTCCCTGCATGACACATTGCTTCTGGCAATGCGGAGCAGGAGAAAACTGTCCCCTGTGAGTCCCAGGGAGGTGGCACAGCTGGGACTTTGCACCCATAAGTGTCATCATGCCACCTCCTGTGCCTGGGCCACTGTCCACTGGGGCACCCAGAGGCACACAGGCAAGGCCAGCACCCTGATGGCCAGACAAGAAGGGTGCCCAGGGAGGGTCTGAGGTGGACCAGGAGCAGCAGAGGTACATACCGAATTTGGGAGGTTTAGCACCAGGCTGCACCCCTATTTGGGGGATGCCTGTGAAACAAGAAGGACACCATGGTTAGGATGGTGCACCCTGCTGCACCCCTTCAGTGTGCCAATGTCCTCTGTCCCGCCTGCATTGCCATCTGCCATCCCACTGCATGGCTTGGTGGCTTTTAGCATCCCCAGACACCACTGTCCCCAAGCAGGTCCTCAGCTGTGGTGTGATGAAACACATACCTGCCCCAGGGACACCCACACCCGGTGCCACTCCAGGCACAACACCAACACCGGGTGCCACTCCTGGTACTCCAGCAATGCCAGGCACCCCACCGGGCACCCCTCCAACCCCAGCACCTGCAGAGAGAGAGAGGGTGAGGCAGCACAGGTTGATCCTGTGTCATCCCCACACTCCAGTGGGATGATGTGCCCGGTGTGGGGTGCCCATCCCCAAGGCCTCCAAGATTCCCACTGCCTGGGTAGGGCCAAGATGCCAGTGATGGGGTTTGCCAACCAACTCACCAAATTTGGCTGCCTTGGCTGCTGCCTTGGCTGCTGCAGCTGGACCTCCGACCCCTGAAGGGATACAGCAAGAAGAGGGGGTCAGTGCCTCTGGGAGCCCCCTTTCCAGCAATGCTCTGCAAAACCCACCCCTCCTGCCTTGTCTGCATCCCCCAAGGGATTTCCAGGAGTGGATAAAGACCACCGAGGTCCTCCTCATGTCCATACTGCCCCAGACCTGCCCCCATGCCAGCCAGGTTGCCACCACCACCCGCCTTCCTCCTCCTCACCTGGGACACCTCCAATGCCAGGGGCCAGGCCACCAACTCCAGGAACCAGGCCACCTACACCAGGAGCAAGGCCACCCACACCAGGAGCTAGACCACCAACACCCACACCAGGAGCCAGGCCACCTGCTCCTGCAAGGAGAGAGGAAAGGGTTGAGGCATCAGCTTAGGAAGAGTGTTGACGAAACAAGTCAGCTGAAAGGGAATGACAGGCAGGGGTGTGCGGGTGCATGGATGGATGGAGGGATGGTGAGCTGTATGATTGGATGGAAGAGCAAATGGATAGACAGTGGAGAGATGAATACTGAGGTGGCTGACTGGATGGTGGAGTGGATAGGAGGGTAGAAGGGTAGGGGGACTGATGTATGAGAGCTGAACTAGCTGATATCTAGAGGTCCATTTCCAACTCCAACAATTCTGTGGTTCTGATTCTGTGTGTATGGATGGTGAAACTAGGATGCTCCATCCAGACCAGGTGTCTGGAGAGCATTCCCCCTGTGAGAGTCTGACCGTAACACCCCCTGACACAACCAGGATCTCATTCCACACAGAGCCCTGTGAAGAGCTCTCCCCTAGCCCAGGCATGGCCCCTGTGTACTTCCAGGCCTCAGCATCAATGAGGGGAGAAGCCTGAGGTGGAAGGGTGGCAGGAGACAGGACTCGTGGGATAACCACTTAGAATTGCCAGCTTACCATACTTGGCTGCTTTGGTGGCTGCTTTTGCAGCAGCGGCTGCTGGACCTCCTAGGGGAGAGGGAAAGCATGAGGGGCAGTGCTGAGCCACGGTGGCCACACTGGGACCTCTCAGCTGGCACAGCTGAAGATGTCCTGAGCTGTTATTAAACACCTTCTCACCTGGTAAGGCTCCAACCCCAGGCACAAGACCGGGCACACCAACACCAGGAACACCAACACCAGGAACACCAACTCAAGCAACACCAACACCAGGAACACCAACTCACTGAACACCAACACCAGGAACACCAACTCACTGAACACCAACACCAGGAACACCAACACCAGGCACACGCCCTGCTCCTGCAGAAAGACAGAGTTATGTGGCCAAACAGGTATGCTCTGCAGAAAAGAATCCTGCTGAACTCGTGAGCATCTGCAGTGTCAGGGGTAATCCCCACCTGCAGACACCCCTCCTGGCCTGGGACACCGCCAACCCCTGCACCTGAAGGGAAGGAGAGTGGTCAGACCCCCCCAGAACACCTCGTGCTCCTTTGCTCCAGGCTGAACACCCCCAGGACATCCCGTCCCCCCCCATGTGCCTTCTTCCCCATAAGGAGCCCTCGGCAGAGATCCCCAGGGGGACCCGCCTGCCTGCGGGCACCCCGAGTGCCTGGGGGGCAGAGGGTGAGCAGGGGTCCCCAGGGAGCTGCTGCCGGGACCTCCTTGCACCGCGCAGCACCTACCGAACTTCGCTGCCTTTGCTGCTGCCGCTGCTGCCGGCGCCCCGACTCCTGAGGACAAGGGAGAGAGGGACCCTCAGCCACCAGCTCCCGTGCCCCTTGCAGAGCCAGGAGCTGGGGACAGGGCTCCTGCCAACAGTCACCTGCCACCCCGGGGACACCTCCGACACCGGGCACCAAGCCGGGCACACCACCAACGCTGGGCACGCCACCAACGCCGGGCACGAGGCCTGGGACGCCGCCAACCCCTGCACCTGGAGGGAAGGAGAGCGGTCAGACCCCCCCTGCTTTCACCTCCTCATGCTCCTGGGCACAGTCTCACCCAGTGTCACAGGAGCCTCCGGAGCACCTGGCTTTCAGGTGGGCTCTCCACACCTCACAAACCAGCTGCCCAGGGGACCTGGGATGTGCCCAGGCCTGGGATTCCAAGCTCCCTACACTCAAGCCAGGCCTCCAGAGCCCACCAGGCCACCCACGATATTGGGGACCCTCGAGGTCTCCCAAGGCCATCATGCCGAAGCCCAGCTGCTCCTGGGGCTGATGCCTCTCCTCTGGGTGCTCCCATTACTGGGTGCTTCTTACTCCCTTTTCTCCCCAAAAACTGCCCCCAAGGGCAGCAGCAAACACCGGGTCGGGGTCACCAAGCGCAGCCCCGCTAATCAGTGATGGCCAGTGACAGGAATTGCCTCCCCAGACACCCCGTGGGAACTCAGCACAGCAAAACTTCATCTCTTGCATTGTCTGATGGCCAGACAGATCTTCAGCCACCTCCCAAAAAAGCTGCCTTTTCAAAGCCTAGCTCTGCCAAGAGGCTGCTGGAAGCTTCTCCCTGGGGACTAACGCCCCTCTGTAGCCCTGGGCTAGGCTCCACACCTTCCTGCATCCACCTGCACAAGCCACCAGGCTCAGCAGAAAGGTTTCATCTTGCCCTGAGCTGCGGCAAGGACCTGCTGGAGCCATGATACTGACGTTATACTGCTCACTTCCCTTCTTCTGCCAGCCACACCATCACCATTCCTGAGACAAACTAGGATGCTGGTGCCTTGATGCCCTTCTTGGGCACGTGCTGGCTCAGATTCAGCCACTCTTGACCAACCCAGCTCCTTTTCCACCAGGCACTTTCCAGCAGCTCTGCCCCAGGCCTGGAGCATTGCCTGGGCTTGGGGTTGTTGTGACCCAAGTGCAGGACCTGGCTCCTGGCCCTCCTGAACCTCATCCAACTGGGTCCCACCAGGGTTTTGGGTGGCAGTGACCCTGGGCAGGGGTCCGACACACACCATAACCGTGTCTCTGGGCAGCTGCTGGCAACAGGGATTGGGAAACACACAAAAATTCAGACCCCCTTCACTCCCACGTATCAGCCTGCAGAAATCCCACAGAGGGAGAAGGTGGGACCAAGCCAAGTCCACAGGGACCTGGGCTGCTCACATGCCGTCCCCCCGCATGTGCCTCCTTCCCCATAAGGAGCCCTCGGCAGAGATCCCCAGGGGGACCCGCCTGCCCGGGGGCACCCCGAGTGCCCGGGGGGCAGAGGGTGAGCAGGGGTCCCCAGGGAGCTGCTGCCGGGACCTCCTTGCACCGCGCAGCACCTACCGAACTTCGCTGCCTTTGCTGCTGCCGCTGCCGCTGGCGCCCCGACTCCTGGGGACAAGGGAGAGAGGGACCCTCAGCCACCAGCTCCCGTGCCCCTTGCAGAGCCAGGAGCTGGGGACAGGGCTCCTGCCAACAGTCACCTGCCACCCCGGGGACACCTCCGACACCGGGCACCAAGCCGGGCACACCACCAACGCCGGGCACGCCACCAACGCCGGGCACGAGGCCTGGGACGCCGCCAACCCCTGCACCTGGAGGGAAGGAGAGCGGTCAGACCCCGCCCTGCTTTCACCTCCTCATGCTCCTGGGCACAGTCTCACCCAGTGTCACAGGAGCCTCCGGAGCACCTGGCTTTCAGGTGGGCTCTCCACACCTCACAAACCAGCTGCCCAGGGGACCTGGGATGTGCCCAGGCCTGCGATTCCCAGCCCCCTACACCCAAGCCAGGCCTCCAAAGCCCACCAGGCCACCCATGATCACGGAGACCCTTCAGGACCCCCAAGGCCATCATGCCGAAGCCCAGCTGCTCCTGGGGCTGATGCTTCTCCTCTGGCTGCTTCCATTACTGGGTGCTTCTTACTCCCTTTTCTCCCCAAAAACTGCCCCCAAGGGCAGCAGCAAACACAGGGTCGGGGTCACCAAGCGCAGCCCCGCTAATCAGTGATGGCCAGTGACAGGAATTGCCTCCCCAGACACCCCGTGGGAACTCAGCACAGCAAAACTTCATCTCTTGCATTGTCTGATGGCCAGACAGATCTCCAGCCACCTCCCAAAAAAGTTGCCTTTTCAAAGCATGGCTCTGCCAAGAGGCTGCTGGAAGCTTCTCCCTGGGGACTAACGCCCCTCTGTAGCCCTGGGCTAGGCTCCACACCTTCCTGTATCCACCTGCACAAGCCACCAGGCTCAGCAGAAAGGTTTCATCTTGCCCTGTGTTGTGGCAAGGAACTGCTGGAGCCCTGATACTGCCATTATACTGCTCACTTCCCTTCTTCTGCCAGCCACACCATCACCATTCCTGAGAGAAGCCAGGACACTGGTGTCATGATGCCCTTTTTGGGCACATGCTGGCTCAGATTCAGCCACTCTTGACCAACCCAGCTCCTTTTCCACCAGGCACTTTCCAGCTGCTCTTCCCCAACACTGGAGCATTGTCTGGGCTTGGGGTTGTTGTGACCCAAGTGCAGGATCCGACTCCTGGCCCCGAGGAACCTCATCCAACTGGCCTCAGCCCATGGATCCAGCCTGTCCAGATCTCTCTGCAGAGCCTGAGGGCTCAGCCTTTGCCTGAGGACAGGAAAGATCTTCCCTTGCCACTCCTGGCTCTGCAAAGTCGATGCAGGAGAAGGTTGAGAAACCTGGCCCTGTATCCCCTGCCATGGCCTTTTGGAGCAGCACACGGGCCCCCTGGCACTGCGGGGACTCTCAGGCCCATTCCTGGCCACGTCCCTCACCCTCTCTGGGTTCCTCCTTGTCGGAGCTCTCTTTAGGTGGTTACGCCTGGTGTAGCCCTGGCTCTTGACAGACCCAGTCAGATGCACTTGCGCTTTGGGTGCCACCGGGGTTTTGGGTGGCAGTGACCCTGGGCAGGGGTCGCTCTGTGAGAGGTAGAACCCACAGGCACCAGAACTCTGGGTAAGGGCAGATTCGGGTAACAGGGATTTGGTGCAAAAGCCTATGAATTCAGACAACATCCAAAGACAGGGGACTGGTCTCCCCTCTTCACTCCCAAGAACCAGCCTGCAGAAATCCTGAAGAGGGAGAAGGTCCTGCCCTGGGGATGAAGCCAATTCCAGAGGGACCTGGGCTGCTCACATCCCGTCCCCCCCCGTGTGCCTTCTTCCCCATAAGGAGCCCTCAGCAGAGATCCCCAGGGGGACCCCCGAGTGCCTGGGGGGCAGAGGGTGAGCAGGGGTACCCAGGGAGCTGGTGCCGGGACCTCCTTGCACCGCGCAGCACCTACCGAACTTCGCTGCCTTTGCTGCTGCCGCTGCTGCCGGCGCCCCGACTCCTGGGGACAAGGGAGAGAGGGACCCTCAGCCACCAGCTCCCGTGCCCCTTGCAGAGCCAGGAGCTGGGGACAGGGCTCCTGCCAACAGTCACCTGCCACCCCGGGGACACCTCCGACACCGGGCACCAAGCCGGGCACACCACCAACGCCGGGAACGCCACCAACGCCGGGCACGAGGCCTGGGACGCCGCCAACCCCTGCACCTGGAGGGAAGGAGAGCGGTCAGACCCCCCCCTGCTTTCACCTCCTCATGCTCCTGGGCACAGTCTCACCCAGTGTCACAGGAGCCACCGGAGCACCTGGCTTTCAGGTGGGCTCTCCACACCTCACAAACCAGCTGCCCAGGGGACCTGGGATGTGCCCAGGCCTGGGATTCCCAGATCTCTACACCCAAGCCAGGCCTCCAGAGCCCACCAGGCCACCCACGATATTGGGGACCCTCGAAGTCTCCCAAGGCCATCATGCCGAAGCCCAGCTGCTCCCGGGGCTGATGCCTCTCCTCTGGGTGCTCCCATTACTGGGTGCTTCTTACTCCCTTTTCTCCCACAAAACTGCCCCCAAGGGCAGCAGCAAACACCGGGTCAGAGTCACCAAGCGCAGCCCCGCTAACCAGTGATGGCCAGTGACAGGAATTGCCTCCCCAGACACCCCGTGGGAACTCAGCACAGCAAAACTTCATCTCTTAGGGAGAGACCCTGCGGGATGGCTCTGCACTGCCCCACGGCTGCCTTTTCTGATGGCTGGACAGATCTTCAGCCACCTCCCAAAAAATCTGCCTTTTCAAAGCCTGGCTCTGCCAAGAGGCTGCTGGAAGCTTCTCCCTGGGCAGAGGTCGCTCTGTGAGAGGCAGAACCCGCAGGCACCAGAACTCTGGGTAAGGGCAGCTGCTGGCAACACGGATTTAGTGGAAAAGACCATGAATTCAGACAACGTCCAAAGACAGGGTCTCCCCCCTTCATTCCCACAAATCAGCCTTCAGGAATCCCAGAGAGGGAGAAGGTCCTGCCCTGGGGATGAAGCCAATTCCAGAGGGACCTGGGCCATCCACATCCCGCCCCCCCCCATGTGCCTTCTTCCCCATAAGGAGCCCTCAGCAGAGATCCCCAGGGGGACCCGCCTGCCCGGGGGCACCCCAAGTGCCAGAGGGCTAGCAGGGGTCCCCAGGGAGCTGCTGCCGGGACCTCCTTGCACCGCGCAGCACCTACCGAACTTCGCTGCCTTTGCTGCTGCCGCTGCTGCCGGCGCCCCGACTCCTGGGGACAAGGGAGAGAGGGACCCTCAGCCACCAGCTCCCGTGCCCCTTGCAGAGCCAGGAGCTGGGGACAGGGCTCCTGCCAACAGTCACCTGCCACCCCGGGGACACCTCCGACACCGGGCACCAAGCCGGGCACACCACCAACGCCGGGAACGCCACCAACGCCGGGCACACCACCAACGCCAGGCACGCCACCAACGCCGGGCACGAGGCCTGGGACGCCACCAACCCCTGCACCTGGAGGGAAGGAGAGCGGTCAGACCCCCCCCTGCTTTCACCTCCTCATGCTCCTGGGCACAGTCTCACCCAGTGTCACAGGAGCCTCCGGAGCACCTGGCTTTCAGGTGGGCTCTCCACACCTCACAAACCAGCTGCCCAGGGGACCTGGGATGTGCCCAGGCCTGCGATTCCCAGCCTCCTACACCCAACCCAGGCTTCCAGAGCCCACCAGGCCACCCATGATCTCGGAGACCCTTCAGGACCCCCAAGGCCATCATGCCGAAGCCCAGCTGCTCCTGGGGCTGATCCCTCTCTCTGGGTGCTTCCATTACTGGGTGCTTCTTACTCCCTTTTCTCCCACAAAACTGCCCCCAAGGGCAGCAGCAAACACCGGGTCAGAGTCACCAAGCGCAGCCCCGCTAATCAGTGATGGCCAGTGACAGGAATTGCCTCCCCAGACACCCCGTGGGAACTCAGCACAGCAAAACTTCATCTCTTGCATTGTCTGATGGCCAGACAGATCTTCAGCCACCTCCCAAAAAAGCTGTCTTTTCAAAGCATGGCTCTGGCAAGAGGCTGCTGGAAGCTTCTCCCTGGGGGCTAACACCCCTCTGTAGCCCTGGGCTAGGTTCCACACCTTCCTGCATCCACCTGCACAAGCCACCAGGCTCAGCAGAAAGGTTTCATCTTGCCCTGAGCTCCCTGATACTGCTTTGGGGGAGCACCCCAAGAGATGGGACAGGGGGTGAACCCTGAGCACCAATGTACAGCACTGGGGAAGTTCCTGGGACACTGACAGCCTTGACCCACAACCACTCAAATATATATGCCACAAGGACAAGCATTGGGAGTCACTTTGGGAAGGGCTGAGTGCCAAAGGCGGTGTCCTCATGGCCCCCAGCTCAGCAGGAGCCTGGCACCCCAGCCCAGAACACACCCACTAACTCCTCAATGGCAACATTTTCAGCAGTGGTTTAGCCCTCAAAGGAGAGTTGTCATCGAGCATGGTGGCCCTCGGGGGACGGCCAGGGCTCTGCAGTGGTAATCACAGAACCCTTTGGGTGGGACAAGACAACCCTTTGGGTGGCTTATTGAATCCAACCATCAACCCAACTCTGCTCAGCCCGGTGCTGAACTCTGTCCCCAGGCACCACATCTACGTGGCTTTTAAACACCTCTGGGGATGGTGATTCACCCACCTCCCTCAGCAGCCTCTCTCAGACACCCACAATGCTCTCTGTCAAGAAACTGTGCCTCGTGTCCAATCTAAACCTTCTATGGGGCAAACTGAGGACATTCCCTCTTGTTCCATCACTTGCTCCTTAGGAGAAGAGAACAACCCCTCCTGGCTTCCCTCTCCTTTCAGGCAGTCACAGAGAGCAAGAAGGTCTCCCCGCAGCCTCCTTTGCTCCAGGCTGAACACACCCAGGTTCCTCAGCCTCTCCTCTTTGGACCGCTTCTCCAGACCCCTCGCCAGCTCTGCTGTCCTTCTCTGAACTCGCTCCAGCCCCTCAAGCTCCGTCTTGTAGTGAAGGGCACAGAACTGAACATGGCACTCGAGGTGCAACCTCACCAGGGCTGAGGACAGGGGCACCATCACTTCCCTTCTTCTGCCAGCCACACCATCACCATTCCTGAGACAAACCAGGATGCTGGTGCCTTGATGCCCTTCTTGGGCACATGCTGGCTCAGATTCAGCCACTCTTGACCAACCCAGCTCCTTTTCCACCAGGCACTTTCCAGCCGCTCTGCCCCAAGCCTGGAGCGTTGCCTGGGCTTGGGGTTTTGGTGACCCAAGTGCAGGACCCGGCTCCTGGCCCCGAGGAACCTCATCCAACTGGCCTCAGCCCATGGATCCAGCCTGTCCAGATCCCTCTGCAGAGCCTGAGAGCTCAGCCTTCGCCTGAGGACAGAAAAGATCTTCCCTTGCCACTCCGGGCTCTGCAAAGTCGATGCAGAAGAAGGTTGAGAAACCTGGCCCTGTATCCCCTGCCATGGCCTTTTGGAGCAGCACACGGGCCCCCTGGCACTGCGGGGTCTCTCAGGCCCATTCCTGGCCACGTCCCTCACCCTCTCTGGGTTCCTCCTTGTCGGAGCTCTCTTTAGGTGGTTACGCCTGGTGTAGCCCTGGCTCTTGACAGACCCAGTCAGATGCACTTGCTCTTGGGTGCCACCGGGGTTTTGGGTGGGAGTGACCCTGGGCAGGGGTCGCTCTGTGAGAGGTAGAACCCACAGGCACCAGAACTCTGGGTAAGGGCAGCTGCTGGCAACAGGGATTTAGTGGAAAAGCCCATGAATTCAGACAACATCCAAAGACAGGGGACTGGTCTCCCCCCATCACTTCCACGAAGCAGCCTGCAGGAATCCCAGAGAGGGAGAAGGTCCTGCCCTGGGGACAAAGCCAATTCCAGAGGGACCTGGGCTGCGCACATTCATCCCCCCGCATGTGCCTCCTTCCCCATAAGGAGCCCTCGGCAGAGATCCCCAGGGGGACCCGCCTGCCCGGGGGCACCCCGAGTGCCCGGGGGCAGAGGGTGAGCAGGGGTACCCAGGGAGCTGCTTCCGGGACCTCCTTGCACCACGCAGCACCTACCGAACTTCGCTGCCTTTGCTGCTGCCGCTGGCGCCCCGACTCCTGGGGACAAGGGAGAGAGGGACCCTCAGCCACCAGCTCCCGTGCCCCTTGCAGAGCCAGGAGCTGGGGACAGGGCTCCTGCCAACAGTCACCTGCCACCCCGGGGACACCTCCGACACCGGGCACCAAGCCGGGCACACCACCAACGCCGGGAACGCCACCAATGCCGGGCACGAGGCCTGGGACGCCGCCAACCCCTGCACCTGGAGGGAAGGAGAGCGGTCAGACCCCCCCCTGCTTTCACCTCCTCATGCTCCTGGGCACAGTCTCACCCAGTGTCACAGGAGCCACCGGAGCACCTGGCTTTCAGGTGGGCTCTCCACACCTCACAAACCAGCTGCCCAGGGGACCTGGGATGTGCCCAGGCCTGGGATTCCCAGATCCCTACACCCAACCCAGCCCACCAGACCCCACCAGGCCACCAAGGATATTGGGGACCCTCGAGTTCTCCCAAGGCCATCATGCCGAAGCCCAGCTGCTCCTGGGGCTGATGCCTCTCCTCTGGGTGCTCCCATTACTGGGTGCTTCTTACTCCCTTTTCTCCCACAAAACTGTCCCCAAGGGCAGCAGCAAACACCGGGTCAGAGTCACCAAGCACAGCCCCGCTAACCAGTGATGGCCAGTGACAGGAATTGCCTCCCCAGACACCCCGTGGGAACTCAGCACAGCAAAACTTCATCTCTTAGGGAGAAACCCTGCGGGATGGCTCCGCACTGCCCCACAGCTGCAATGTCTGATGGCCAGAGAGATATCCAGCCACCTCCCAAAAAAGCTGTCTTTTCAAAGCCTAGCTCTGCCAAGAGGCTGCTGGAAGATTCTCCCTGGGGACAAACGCCCCTCTGTAGCCCTGGGCCAGGCTCCACACCTTCCTGCATCCACCTGCACAAGCCATCAAGCTCAGCACAAAAGGTTTCATCTTGCCCTGAGCTCCCTGATACTGCTCTGGGGAGCAGATGCAGAGAGCAAGAAGGTCTCCCCGCAGCCTCCTTTGCTCCAGGCTGAACACACCCAGGTTCCTCAGCCTCTCCTCTTTGGACCGCTTCTCCAGACCCCTCGCCAGCTCTGCTGTCCTTCTCTGAACTCGCTCCAGCCCCTCAAGCTCCGTCTTGTAGTGAAGGGCACAGAACTGAACACGGCACTCGAGGTGCAACCTCACCAGGGCTGAGGACAGGGGCACCATCACTTCCCTTCTTCTGCCAGCCACACCATCACCATTCCTGAGACAAACCAGGATGCTGGTGCCTTGATGCCCTTCTTGGGCACATGCTGGCTCAGATTCAGCCACTCTTGACCAACCCAGCTCCTTTTCCACCAGGCACTTTCCAGCCGCTCTGCCCCAAGCCTGGAGCGTTGCCTGGGCTTGGGTTGTTGTGACCCAAGTGCAGGACCCGGCTCCTGGCCCCGAGGAACCTCATCCAACTGGCCTCAGCCCATGGATCCAGCCTGTCCAGATCCCTCTGCAGAGCCTGAGGGCTCAGCCTTTGCCTGAGGACAGGAAAGATCTTCCCTTGCCACTCCGGGCTCTGCAAAGTCGATGCAGGAGAAGGTTGAGAAACCTGGCCCTGTATCCCCTGCCATGGCCTTTTGGAGCAGCACACGGGCCCCCTGGCACTGCGGGGTCTCTCAGGCCCATTCCTGGCCACGTCCCTCACCCTCTCTGGGTTCCTCCTTGTCGGAGCTCTCTTTAGGTGGTTACGCCTGGTGTAGCCCTGGCTCTTGACAGACCCAGTCAGATGCACTTGCTCTTGGGTGCCACCGGGGTTTTGGGTGGGAGTGACCCTGGGCAGGGGTCGCTCTGTGAGAGGTAGAACCCACAGGCACCAGAACTCTGGGTAAGGGCAACTGCTGGCAACAGGGATTTAGTGGAAAAGCCCATGAATTCAGAAAACGTCCAAAGACAGGGGACTGGTCTCCCCCCTTCACTCCCACGAACTAGCCTGCAGGAATCCTGAAGAGGGAGAAGGTCCTGCCCTGGGGATGAAGCCAATTCCAGAGGGACCTGGGCTGCTCACATCCCGTCCCCCCGCATGTGCCTCCTTCCCCATAAGGAGCCCTCGGCAGAGATCCCCAGGGGGACCCGCCTGCCCGGGGGCACCCCGAGTGCCCGGGGGGCAGAGGGTGAGCAGGGGTCCCCAGGGAGCTGCTGCCGGGACCTCCTTGCACCGCGCAGCACCTACCGAACTTCGCTGCCTTTGCTGCTGCCGCTGCTGCCGGCGCCCCGACTCCTGGGGACAAGGGAGAGAGGGACCCTCAGCCACCAGCTCCCGTGCCCCTTGCAGAGCCAGGAGCTGGGGACAGGGCTCCTGCCAACAGTCACCTGCCACCCCGGGGACACCTCCGACACCGGGCACCAAGCCGGGCACACCACCAACGCCAGGAACGCCACCAACGCCGGGCACGCCACCAACGCCGGGCACGAGGCCTGGGACGCCGCCAACCCCTGCACCTGGAGGGAAGGAGAGCGGTCAGACCCCCCCCTGCTTTCACCTCCTCAGGCTCCTGGGCACAGTCTCACTCAGTGTCACAGGAGCCACCGGAGCACCTGGCTTTCAGGTGGGCTCTCCACACCTCACAAACCAGCTGCCCAGGGGACCTGGGATGTGCCCAGGCCTGGGATTCCCAGATCCCTACACCCAACCCAGGCCACCAGACCCCACCAGGCCACCAAGGATATTGGGGAACATCGAGGTCTCCCAAGGCCATCACGCCGAAGCCCAGCTGCTCCCGGGGCTGATGCCTCTCCTCTGGGTGCTTCCATTACTGGGTGCTTCTTAATCCCTTTGTCCCACAAAACTGTCCCCAAGGGCAGCAGCAAACACCGGGTCAGAGTCACCAAGCGCAGCCCCGCTAACCAGTGATGGCCAGTGACAGGAATTGCCTCCCCAGACACCCCGTGGGAACTCAGCACAGCAAAACTTCATCTCTTGCATTGTCTGATGGCCAGACAGATCTTCAGCCACCTCCCAAAAAAGTTGCCTTTTCAAAGCATGGCTCTGGCAAGAGGCTGCTGGAAGCTTCTCCCTGGGGGCTAACGCCCCTCTGTAGCCCTAGGCTAGGCTCCACACCTTCCTGCATCCACCTGCACAAGCCATCAGGCTCAGCAGAAAGGTTTCATCTTGCCCTGAGCTCCCTGATACTGCTTTGGGGGAGCACCCCAAGAGATGGGACAGGGGGTGAACCCTGAGCACCAATGTACAGCACTGGGGAAGTTCCTGGGACACTGACAGCCTTGACCCACAACCACTCAAATATATATATGCCACAAGGACAAGCATTGGGAGTCACTTTGGGAAGGGCTGAGTGCCAAAGGCGGTGTCCTCATGGCCCCCAGCTCAGCAGGAGCCTGGCACCCCAGCCCAGAACACACCCACTAACTCCTCAATGGCAACATTTTCAGCAGTGGTTTAGCCCTCAAAGGAGAGTTGCCATCGAGCATGGTGGCCCTCGGGGGACGGCCAGGGCTCTGCAGTGGTAATCACAGAACCCTTTGGGTGGGACAAGACAACCCTTTGGGTGGCTTATTGAATCCAACCATCAACCCAACTCTGCTCAGCCCGGTGCTGAACTCTGTCCCCAGGCACCACATCTACGTGGCTTTTAAACACCTCTGGGGATGGTGATTCACCCACCTCCCTCAGCAGCCTCTCTCAGACACCCACAATGCTCTCTGTCAAGAAACTGTGCCTCGTGTCCAATCTAAACCTTCTATGGGGCAAACTGAGGACATTCCCTCTTGTTCCATCACTTGCTCCTTAGGAGAAGAGAACAACCCCTCCTGGCTTCCCTCTCCTTTCAGGCAGTCACAGAGAGCAAGAAGGTCTCCCCGCAGCCTCCTTTGCTCCAGGCTGAACACACCCAGGTTCCTCAGCCTCTCCTCTTAGGACCGCTTCTCCAGACCCCTCCCCAGCTCTGCTGCCCTTCTCTGAACTCGCTCCAGCCCCTCAAGCTCCGTCTTGTAGTGAAGGGCACAGAACTGAACACGGCACTCGAGGTGCAACCTCACCAGGGCTGAGGACAGGGGCACCATCACTTCCCTTCTTCTGCCAGCCACACCATCACCATTCCTGAGACAAACCAGGATGCTGGTGCCTTGATGCCCTTCTTGGGCACATGCTGGCTCAGATTCAGCCACTCTTGACCAACCCAGCTCCTTTTCCACCAGGCACTTTCCAGCCGCTCTGCCCCAAGCCTGGAGCGTTGCCTGGGCTTGGGTTGTTGTGACCCAAGTGCAGGACCCGGCTCCTGGCCCCGAGGAACCTCATCCAACTGGCCTCAGCCCATGGATCCAGCCTGTCCAGATCCCTCTGCAGAGCTTGAGGGCTCAGCCTTTGCCTGAGGACAGGAAAGATCTTCCCTTGCCACTCCTGGCTCTGCAAAGTCGAAGCAGAAGAAGGTTGAGAAACCTGGCCCTGTATCCCCTGCCATGGCCTTTTGGAGCAGCACACGGGCCCCCTGGCACTGCGGGGACTCTCAGGCCCATTCCTGGCCACGTCCCTCACCCTCTCTGGGTTCCTCCTTGTCGGAGCTCTCTTTAGGTGGTTACGCCTGGTGTAGCCCTGGCTCTTGACAGACCCAGTCAGATGCACTTGCTCTTGGGTGCCACCGGGGTTTTGGGTGGGCGTGACCCTGGGCAGGGGTCGCTCTGTGAGAGGTAGAACCCGCAGGCACCAGAACTCTGGGTAAGGGCAACTGCTGGCAACAGGGATTTAGTGGAAAAGCCCATGAATTCAGACAACGTCCAAAGACAGGGGACTGGTCTCCCCTCTTCACTCCCACGAACCAGCCTGCAGAAACCCTAAAGAGGGAGAAGGCCCTGCCCTGGGGATGAAGCCAATTCCAGAGGGACCTGGGCTGCTCACATCCCGTCCCCCCGCTTGTGCTTCTTTCCCCATAAGGAGCCCTCGGCAGAGATCCCCAGGGGGACCTGCCTGCCCGGGGGCACCCTGAGTGACTGGGGGGCAGAGGGTGAGTAGGGGTCCCCAGGGAGCTGCTTCCGGGACCTCCTTGCACCACGCAGCACCTACCGAACTTCGCTGCCTTTGCTGCTGCCGCTGCCGCTGGCGCCCCGACTCCTGGGGACAAGGGAGAGAGGGACCCTCAGCCACCAGCTCCCGTGCCCCTTGCAGAGCCAGGAGCTGGGGACAGGGCTCCTGCCAACAGTCACCTGCCACCCCGGGGACACCTCCGACACCGGGCACCAAGCCGGGCACACCACCAACGCCGGGAACGCCACCAACGCCAGGCACGCCACCAACGCCGGGCACGAGGCCTGGGACGCCGCCAACCCCTGCACCTGGAGGGAAGGAGAGCGGTCAGACCCCGCCCTGCTTTCACCTCCTCATGCTCCTGGGCACAGTCTCACCCAGTGTCACAGGAGCCTCCGGAGCACCTGGCTTTCAGGTGGGCTCTCCACACCTCACAAACCAGCTGCCCAGGGGACCTGGGATGTGCCCAGGCCTGGGATTCCCAGCCTCCTACACCCAACCCAGGCTTCCAGAGCCCACCAGGCCACCCATGATCTCGGAGACCCTTCAGGACCCCCAAGGCCATCATGCCGAAGCCCAGCTGCTCCCGGGGCTGATGCCTCTCCTCTGGGTGCTCCCATTACTGGGTGCTTCTTACTCCCTTTTCTCCCACAAAACTGCCCCCAAGGGCAGCAGCAAACACGGGGTCGGCGTCATCAAGCGCAGCCCCGCTAACCAGTGATGGCGAGTGTCCTGGTTTGGGCGAGGAGAAAGGGGATTTTCTGTCTTGTACTTTTGCTTTCAGCTCAGTCTCTTGTAAGGAGCTGCACTTGCTGAAATTAACAGCAAGTTTCTCAGTGTCTGCTTCTAGGACTGATAACACTTGATGTTTATAGTTCCAGCCAGAGCCTGGTGTGCAGAGCCAAGGACACTGCTCAGCTTTGAGGAACATTTTACCCTCCAGAAGGAATAAAGAGGTCCCACCTGCAGCCTCCTTTGGGGAGGAATGGACAAGAGAGATGCCAGAACTGACCAAACAGAGGATTCCATCCCATACACCTCATACTCAGGATAAATTTGAGGGATCACAAGGGTCAAGCCAGCTTCCTGCTCTTCCTGCCTTTACTGCTCCTCTTTTTTCACCCGTTCCCTGTTTCCTTCAGCATCCTGGGGGGATTCCATCCCTTCCTCTGCCTGTGCTCCTGATCCATCCCGGCCTGAATCTGTGTGTTCCTGCCTCCAGTTCCCAACTGCTGCTGACCCCAGGATTCCAGCCTGGACTTTCCCAGGGCTGCCCTGCAGCCTCGGTGGTGACATGAGAGTTATTGGGGGAAAAGGGGGGAGGAACCTGGTATCCATTTTCCTGTATATTTGTATACATTTAGTAATTTTTCCTATTTATCATTACTGTTTCATTAAAGCTGTGCAGTTTAGTTTCCAACCCATCAGTCTCTCTCTCTTATTCTCCCTTCTTTAGCAGGGAGGAGAGAGATTAATAGAGAGCAGCTCTCACTGGGTTTAATTGCTGGGCCAGTGTTAAACCCTGACAGCCAGTGACAGGAATTGCCTCCCCAGACACCCCGTGGGAACTCAGCACAGCAAAACTTCATCTCTTAGGGAGAAACCCTGCAGGATGGCTCTGCACTGCCCCACGGCTGCATTGTCTGATGGCCAGACAGATCTCCAGTCACCTCCCAAAAGAGCTGCCTTTTCAAAGCCTGGTTCTGCCAAGAGGCTCCTGGAAGCTTCTCCCTGGGGACTAACGCCCCTCTGTAGCCCTGGGCTAGGCTCCACACCTTCCTGCATCCACCTGCACAAGCCATCAGGCTCAGCAGAAAGGTTTCATCTTGCCCTGAGTTCCGGCAAGGACCTGCTGGAGCCCTGATACTGACGTTATACTGCTCACTTCCCTTCTTCTGCCAGCCACACCATCACCATTCCTAGGACAAACCAGGATGCTGGTGCCTTGATGCCCTTCTTGGGCACGTGCTGGCTCAGATTCAGCCACTCTTGACCAACCCAGCTCCTTTTCCACCAGGCACTTTCCAGCAGCTCTGCCCCAAGCCTGGAGCGTTGCCTGGGCTTGGGGTTCTTGTGACCCAAGTGCAGGACCCAGCTCCTGGCCCTCCTGAACCTCATCCAACTGAGTCCCACCAGGGTTTTGGGTGGCAGTGACCCTGGGCAGGGGTCCCACACGCACCAGAACCGTGTCTCTGGGCTGCTGCTGGCAACAGGGATTGGGAAACACACAAAAATTCAGACCCCCTTCACTCCCACGTATCAGCCTGCAGAAATCCCACAGAGGGAGAAGGTGGGACCAAGCCAAGTCCACAGGGACCTGGGCTGCTCACATGCCGTCCCCCCGCATGTGCCTCCTTCCCCATAAGGAGCCCTCGGCAGAGATCCCCAGGGGGACCCGCCTGCCCAGGGGCACCCCGAGTGCCTGGGGGGCAGAGGGTGAGTAGGGGTCCCCAGGGAGCTGCTGCCGGGACCTCCTTGCACCGCGCAGCACCTACCGAACTTCGCTGCCTTTGCTGCTGCCGCTGCCGCTGGCGCCCCGACTCCTGGGGACAAGGGAGAGAGGGACCCTCAGCCACCAGCTCCCGTGCCCCTTGCAGAGCCAGGAGCTGGGGACAGGGCTCCTGCCAACAGTCACCTGCCACCCCGGGGACACCTCCGACACCGGGCACCAAGCCGGGCACACCACCAACGCCGGGCACGCCACCAACGCCGGGCACGAGGCCTGGGACGCCGCCAACCCCTGCACCTGGAGGGAAGGAGAGCGGTCAGACCCCCCCTGCTTTCACCTCCTCATGCTCCTGGGCACAGTCTCACCCAGTGTCACAGGAGCCACCGGAGCACCTGGCTTTCAGGTGGGCTCTCCACACCTCACAAACCAGCTGCCCAGGGGACCTGGGATGTGCCCAGGCCTGGGATTCCCAGATCCCTACACCCAACCCCTACACCAGGGGTCTAGAGCCCACCAGGCCACCCACGATCTTCGGGACCCTTGAGGCTCTGTTGCAAGGGGCCCTCAGGCACCCATCTCTGGCAGGATCAAGATCAGGTTTTGTATGGATTAGAATACTGTTCCCTTTTCCCATTTGTTCCTGCCCTTCTCCTCATTTAGTAGATCCGTTCCAGTTTTGAATTCCAGCTTTTAACGCTTTTGGCCTTATTCCTCTTTCATTCTCCCTTTGGAAGGCAGGAGGTGGGATGTGGGCAATAGAAAGAGATTCTACCCTCTGGTTTTTGGTCGGCCCAGCTGCTAAACCATGACAGACTGGGACAGTACCCCAGGAGATGGTGGTGAAGCCCTCGTGCCAATGAGTGGCTCCCATGTGCCCCAGTAGTGAGCTCTCCCCTGCTGGATTTGTGTGGAGTCACTCACCTACAGCTCCTGCCTTCGCTGCTGCCTTCGCCGCTGCAGCTGCTGCTGCTGGCCCTACAGCTGCAGGGGGATTGAGAGAGGGTTAGGTGTGTGGGACAGCGGGATGTGAACCACCCCGCACCCCAGGGCCAAGCCCCACTGTTGCCTTACCTCCAGCTCCTGGGACAACACCAGCACCGGGGACCACTCCGCCGACCCCAGGGATGGCACCAGCCCCAGGCAGGACACCTGCTCCTGCCACGTGGAAGAAGGGGACATCAGCCTAGTTTTGCAAGGATACAAAAGGCATCCCTCCAGCCCAGGATGGAGGGAAGGAGGGGAGCAGCTGTCTTTCTATTGCAATGGGGAATGGATGTGCAGAGGGAAGGCAATTCACCATATTTTGCTGCTGCTTTAGCTGCTGCCGCCTGTGCTCCGACTCCTGGGAAAGACATAGCCAGGTGCTGAGGTGCCCAGACCATGCCCACCTCATCTCCCACATCCCACAGGGCCTGTGGGGACCAGCCCCTCCTGTAAGCATCCACCCTCCTCTCCTCTGGGAGGTGATGCATCCTGACAGACTGTCCCTGGGTTGACACCAGGCAGTGCCTAACACCCAACCCAAAGAACCAACACACCAAGTCTTTCTGCCATGCCTGTGCCAGCCCCCCCACCCTTGGGGTGCCTGCAGAGGTAGTGTACCTGTCCCGGTGGGGTACCCTGCCTTTCCTCCTGCCCCAATACCAGCTCCTATCCCGCCGGGCCCAAAGCCTGCAATCACAAGCAGAGAGGCAAAGCCAGGTAAGGCACTGCCCAGGGAAGGGGCAAGGCAGATGGAGCAGCATCCTTGGATCAAAGCATCAGCCTCCCGTGGCTGTGAGGGACATGCTGGGGGGATGCCAGAGCCAGCTCTTCCTTAGTAGAGATGCTAGGTCAAACATCCCTGCCTGGAGGTGGTTCAGGATGTCCTAGCACAGAGCCTGCCAGCTGCTGACCACAGAACACCTGAAGATGAATGGCACCTGGCCTCATGGAGCAGGACACCAGGAGAGCTGGGTCACTCCCAGACAGGTCCACAAGCATCACAGCAGGGCAAGGCATGGGTGCCCTGAGGGACCACCTTGCTCTGGGAAGGGGATGCCCCTCACACCACCCACAGGTTGGTGGCCATGAGGTCATGGGGACATCTGTCAGAGCCACAAGGAGCTACAACCATGGAGTGAGGGCTACAGGCACTCACTGTAGGGCAGCTTACCTGTGGTGTAGGGCAATCCATAGCCACCTGGAGAGGAGAGAAGGTGGGGGGTTAGCATCTGGGTGCTGGTGGCTGTATGCCCTCTGCCCCATGGTGTAGCCCCTCTCTGCCAGCTGGCTGTGTAGCAGAAGCCCACAGGGCTCCTTCCATCAAGATAGTAAATCCTCAGGGATTCAAGCCCTAGTAGTAGAGCTGGGCCAGATGTTCTTCTCCACCACCTTGGAAGCAGAGGCTCCAAAAAGGGCCATGCACAACGGCCTTGTGCTGAGAGCTATGACACCCAAAGCTGGTTTTACAGGAGTCTCTCATGATACCACTCTGACAGAAGTCCCATGGCAAGAACTGTACCCAGCTGGCTGCACCAAGGCCAGATCCAGAGGCAAGGTCTTAATTAGAATCAGGGCTTGGGAACCTCTGGTGAAACTTGAGCTCATGTAGTGCTCAGCATGAAGAGACAGAATATTGCTGCCAGGAAAATGTCTCCTTCTGAAACATCAGGATCCCATCACTCAGGATGGTGTGGGGATGTCAGTGACTCAGTGGGCACTGTTCACTTGGGAGCTGACAGCACTGAGCTCCCATCACTGCCAGCAGCAGCCTCAGGAGGAGTGATGTGCTGTGACATCCTCCAGGCTTTCCAGGCTCTGGTAGCCATGAGCTCTGCCAGGCATCCCTCCATCTCAGGGACCCCCTTGTCTATCTTGGGGCATCTCATGAGCACCTTGCTCACCCCAAAGCTGCGGAAGGGTCCAGCACTGGGTGACACATGTAGCAGTGACACCAAGGGTCAAGAGTCCAAGACCATCTCCCCACTCTCCCAGCCCGATGGGAGAGCAGGCTCTGCCCCAGGGCTGCAGGTACCCACCCTGTGCCAGTGTGATTGCACAGCACTGCTGGGGATCTCAGGCCCCAGAGAAGTGGAAGTAGCTTCTCAGAGACTGATGCCACCACCTCAGGGTGGCCAGGCACTGGGGAGCAGTACCCATCTCAACAGACCCCAGTTTCAGTCACAAATCCAGGCTGAGGCCCAGAGAGCAGGGTGGGCCTGGGGCCACATCCTGAGCACTGACAGCACAGAGCAGAAGCTGGTGGGGGATTTTGGAGAAAATCATCCAAAAAGGAGACCTTCCACTGAAAGTGTGATTTTTCTTGCTGTCACCTTGAGCCCTATGAACCTGATCCTGAACTCCAAGGAACCTGGGACACAGCGCAGGGGACTTGGGGATGTCTGGGACCTCTGGATCTGTCTGTAGCATCAAACCAAGAGCCTTGGCAGCCAGCCCAGCATGTCCCCACACTGCAGGCCCCAAGCCCTCAGTGGTGACAAACTAGCATCCCCCTGCACCCTGGGAAGGACCAGGATGCCAGGCAGCACCCCATGGGTTCAGACTGCAGCTGGGGACACCACCACTGTCCTTCTGATACCTATGAGAGACTTGACTGGATTCCCTGGCCAAGGAGATGAGTGACCTCCCTTGATTTATTTAATGAAGACTCCACATAAAGTGGGTGAGCTGGCAGCAGTGTCAGATTCAGGCTGCTGGGCCTGGATGGGGCCCAGACTGGAGCTGTGTGCTTGAGACACCCAGGAAAGGCAGCTGGCAGCCAGACAGGGTCTGAGGACAGGGGTGCCCAGGCACCTGAATGAGCATAACTCAGCCTCAGTGGTAGAAAGCAGACACAGGTCAAGTGTTTCTGCTATCATTTGTGGCAACAGGGCCCTGTCAGGGGGAAGGGGACAGAGCTGCTGGGGCTGGTGTCCATGCTGGGATGGGACCTGCTCTCCAGGGGTGGGCTTCCCCCACCAGGGCTTTCCTGCCTGCAGTTACGGGTTTCAGTGAGTGAGAAAATGCTCAGGGATCTACTCAATCCCCAGCAGTCCAGGGATTCAGGTCTCCACCCAGATCTGCCAGGATGCTTTGGGGACCAGTATGCTGACAGCATTGCCCTTGGAAGGCACAGAGCCTGGTACTGGCTGCTTGGCACTGTCCTTGCCTAGGCACAGCTAGCTGTGAGCTGGAACACAACACAGAGTTGCGGAAAAAGGGTGCTGAGCACCTCTGGTTTGGAGATGAGATTTGTCTGGGTGTGTAGTGGGAAGGAAGTCCTGCCCAGAGCTTCATCCCCACTACCTGCCTGTAGGTGGTGGCCTTAGCTAGAGCTACTTCAGCTGGAACACTGGGCCTAGGTGAGTGCCCAGAAATGCATGGACAACTCTAGGAGCTGCACAAAGCAGATGGTACCTGCAAGGACCGTGCTTCATGCCAGGAGGAGCCAGCAGGGACATCCTGGGGAGGCTTGTCCCAAAGCATGTCCCCAGAACATGCTCTTTCCTACCTTACAACAGTTGGAGAAAAGCACAGCAGCATCCTCATGGACTGTGGGCAAGAATAGAGGAAGCAGCAGGCAGCTGCCCACAGGGCTGCTGCTGGACTCACCTGCCCAACACCCCTGCTCTGTTCTGCTGCTCCAGGGCCAACACCAGCCCTGTCAGGTCCAGGGGACCCAGGGGCACTGCAGCTCAGCCCTGAGGAATAGCAGGTCCTTCTCCTGGCATTACTGGGGGTCCTTCACCCCCAGCCCATTGGATGTGAGAGCTTACCTGGGAGCTTAGGAGCTTTGATGGGATACCCCAGAGGGACACCAGGCTGCTGACCTCCAAAACCTCCCAGTCCTGAAAAGCCAACAGCAGATTCTCACCTGGAGCCTGCGGCCAGGCTGCCACCAGTCCTTGTGAGAAGGAATCATCTTGGGGCACCCCGGGAGAGAAGAGTGGGTGGCTTGGGAAGCCCTGAGGCATCTTCTCCCCACTCTGTGGAGAGGCCATGGCTGTGATGAACAGGCTTGGGAAGGAAGAGAAGGACAGGCAAGAGAGACAGGACACTCACCAGGGATTCCTGCAAAGGCTCCTGCTCCTAGGCAGAAACACAAAGGCACCAGTGTGAGCCTTGGGGCCAGTCCTCAGGGTAAAAACCAGCCTATGTGGGCTGCATGGGCTCAGCTTCGCCCACCCGACTGCACTGTGGGGCTCTCCCATCCCAAAGGATGGGGCTGGAACCAGCCTCAGTAGGGTGGCACTGAGGGCAGAGCTGAAGCCAGCCCTGGAGCCACTTCCACCCCAAGTGTCCCCAGGTCCTTGAGGGGACCTACCTGGCCCTTTTGGTTTGACGCCAGCACCAGTGGGCACTCCGGGCAGCACCCCTACACCAGGGAAACGAATGCCTGCAGCAGAGACCAGAGGGTCAGGTGAGCACCTTGGGGCATCGTGGCCTTGCACAAAGACCCCTGAACCCAGCTCCAAAATCTCTGTCACCCATCTCTGGCTCAGTACTCACCTGTGTACCCTGGAACAGGGTTCCCTTATCCCCCAGGGGCTTTCTGGCTCACTCCCTATGCCAGTCCCCTCTGCACCTCTTGGGCAGAGCTGCTGGGGAGGGTCTGCTCCAGCCCCAGGACTGACTGTGCTTTGGAGGGGGTGCTGGGCTCACATACAGGAGCTCAGGGTGCCTGCAGAGGATGTGGCAACCCAGAGTGGGTCCCACTTGTGACAGCACAGCACCCTGGTGTAGATAAGCCTGGGCCTTGCCCCCTACCTCAGTGACATGAGGTGGCTTTGTGCAACCTGGGTCTCCATGAGGAGCAGGAAGAGGGGTCCTGCCTGCAGAGCCCCAGCCCTCCACGGGCAACGGGCAGTGCCAAAGTTTTGCACTCACTTAGGCTGGAGTTTTGGTGTTGGGGCTGGGGTTTTGTTCTGTATTGGTTTGGTTTGGTTTGGGTTTTTTTGTTTTGGTTTGGTTTTTTCCCTTTTAAAAATGTCTTTCATTATAACTCACATGTTTTCAGACATGGAAAAGACATTCCTTACCAGCAACTAACTTCTTCTGACAATGTTGAAACATCTTGTTTTCACAAGTTTTCCTCCCCCCAAATTACTTTGCAGTGAGGAATTCCTTTTCCCCCTGCCATCTCCTCCCCCTTCTTTCCACACTGCAGCTGGCTGGGTAAACCAGCCCTGCTGTGCTCCCTGCCTGCTCCCAGCTCCTCTCCCAGTCCTGCCTGCTCCCGCTGAACCTGGCACCAGAGCCTCGGAGACGCCGGGTCCCCCCACCTTTGGCATGGTGAAAATGTCACTACAGCCCCAGTGAAAGGCTTTGGAAACTCTTGGAATGCCCAGGCTGCAGCTGGCCACAAGGCTACCGATCCAAACCAGGGTGCTGGCACCAGCTGGGGACCCTTTTAGAGGGTGGGGATACTGTGGGTGGGGTGGGGACTCCCAGCTCACCTGTGCCGGGGAGCACGCCACCCGGGAAAGCTCCAGGAATCCCAGCGCCTGCCAGGCAAGAGAAAGGCAGGAATGAGCACCTGGACAGAGCCAAGTCCCTGCCCCAGCCCGTGGCTTTGGGACCGGTCACCTACCTGGTATTTTGGGAGGCTTCCCTGCTGCACCAGCCCCGGGCTGCACCGCACCCGGTGCTACCGCACCTGCAGGCAGCAGAGACCCTCTGAGCCCTGGGCACCAGCCCCTGCCCATGCTGGTGGGCATGGGGATGAAACTGCCCCAAGCTCAGCTACACTGGGAATGAGGGATATCTCCTACCTGTGGAGACCCTGAGGCTACCAGGGCCACCAGCTCCACCCATGCCACCAATGCCAGTACTTGGGGACATTGGGAAGAGGAAGGTACCAGTGTGAGATGCCACTGCTGGGCTATGGGTATCCAGAACAGTGGCAAAGGAAGGGATAAGCTCAGGATGGCTCTTGGGGGTGAAGAGAACAATCTGAGGCAGTACCAGGGATACATCCCCTAGACCCAGGCACAGGGACCAGGCAGCTCAAGTGCTCTCAGCTCCTGGGGGGCTCAAATTTGTCCAATGCACCTTCCCAGCACACCAATAAGTTCCAGGATCCCTCCAAATTGTCAGGGATCCCCATGAGAGCAGCACTGCAGTCCCTCAGCTCCATGGGGAAAGTTCTCCTAGCCCAGGCTCCCAGGGACACTGGGAGTCCCTGGGGCGCTGCCTGAGCCCCAGCAATGCTTTGACCTGTGTTGCTGCCTTGCCCATCACAGTGTGGGACACCCCTGGCACTCACCAGCTTTAGCTGCAGCCTTGAGCGCAGCAGCAGAGGCAGCACCTGGGAAGACTCCCCCGGGGTAGGCACCTCCGGGGAAGAGACCCCCAGCACCTGTGGGGAGGAGAGGAACCAGTGTGAGCATTCCCAAGATGGTGTTGGATCCTCCCTGCTGGGCATGGTGGGCACAGGGATGGTGGTGAGCTGTGAAAGTCTGCAGAGCAGTGGCAGGGGCTGGCGTTAGGCTGGGCAAGGTGGTGTTAGCACAGCCCTGTCCTGCACTGGCTTCTCTCAGCAACTCCCCTAAATACCTGCTCCTATCCACATCCTGCCCATCAACTGTGCCACCACCACCTAGGACATCCTGTGGTGCCACTGGCCACACATGCTGGGGTCCTCAGCAGCCCCAGGCAGTTTGGCCAGACACACGCAGGCAGTGTCCTTCTGCTGCAGACCCCACGGGGAACCCTGGCTCTTCCTTGCCTATCAGTGCTGGGGGGCATCCAATCATGGCTGGGGGATCACAGGGCTTCCTGGGGGTGGCTGCCAGTCCCTCAGGTCTGGGAAAGGACTCAAGTCCAGAGAGGACCCACCAGGTAGGCTATAGAGAGCACCCAAGAGGGACAAGCCACATGCTGTCCCCAAGGTAGGTCTCTGGGGACATCACCCTGAAGACAGTCCTCAGGGGGGGTGGCTGGTGGTCTGTGCTCACCTGGCTGCAGGCCAAGGGGGCCAAGTCCCCCGAGGGCTCCAACCCCTGGAAAAAGAAGTGGGGTGAGGCAGGGGGGATGGCCAGGGCCAGAGGAGCAAGTGTCCCACTTGTACCATCCTCATGGGGTCGGATCATGCAGCAGGGATGGGCACGGGGACGGGTGACAAACATGCCCTCCAGCATCTGGGTCCCTCGTCCCATCCCATTCTGCACTGTCTGCCCCCCACACTGCTGGGCCATGAGGGGACTGAGCTTGTCCAATGACTGAGCTGAAATGTTTATGGCTGAGGAATGAGTCCCTCCAGCTGGGGCCAGCACTGCCTTCCAACATCTGGGGCTAATCAGCCCTCACTCCCTCCAGGCGCAAATTCCACGGCCCTTGGCTCAGGGTGGACCCCGCTCGGCTGGGGCTTCATGGCTGCACTGCGTTTGGTTTTAATTACACTGAAATAAAGGGACTTGTTTTTCTTTCCACAAGCTGAAATACGAGTAAACGGAGGTTGCTGGCCCCTGCCTTGGGTTGGTGTTCCTGCCGTGCAGATGGGACGGCTCGGGTGGCCAAGGGGTGCTGTGTGCCCCCTGCCCTGGGGCACAGCAGGTACCCCCAGGGCAGGCAGGGAGTGGGTAACCCAGGTCTCCACCTAAAAGAAGATCCTTCCCTGGGCCTCCACAGGCACCAGGCATCTTCGTTGGCACCAGATTTACCCCCTGCTGACCCAGCACCATGCCACAGGCTCGGTGCCCTCGGCTGTATATCCTCCTGCCATTATCTCATCTCTCCTCTGGTGATGTCCCCTCACAAACCTCTGATTTATAGTCCAGAAAAAACCCATAGTGTGGGCTGCAAAAGCTTCTCAGCCAGAAGCAAAGGCAAGCAGAAGTGCTGCTAGCTTCCCACTGGCCAAGGCTGAGAGACTTGGCTTTGTGTCTTCCCAAGGAGCTTTTGGTGTAGGTTTGCAGGCAGTGACTACCCTCAGAGGGTGGTCGGTGTAGGCTAGGGGGAAGGTGCAGTGCACTGAAGCCAGGAACAAGGGAGGAAAGCTCCCTGGGCTCTCAGGGCTTGGTGGGTGATAGTGAGGCAGGGCAGGGTATAAAGTGCTGGTTGGTGCATGCCTTGGCTGCACAACCCAGGATGGGGGTGGCCCCCAGGCCATGTGAGAGAAATAGGAGAGCAACAGGGGTTGGGAGACATCCTGGCTGCTGGCAGTGCCAGAGATTGTGAGAGTGCCAAGGAAAGGTTCCTTACCTGGTTTGAGAGGTTTTCCTCCAGCCCCGAGTCCTAGGGGAAAGTGGGTGGAGAGGGGTCAGACCCATCCTTCCTCTTAGCATCCCCCAGGATCTGGGGACCATGTGGGATGGGAGCATCCTCATGGCAGATCCCCTGCCACACACCAGGCAGCTCTGCAGGAATGCTGCCCCCAGTTCCCGTCCCACACACTCTGGGCAATGGGGTCCCAACACTCACCTGCTCCTAAACCTCCAACTCCAGCACCTGTGAGCAATGGCACAATCTTAGCACACAGCCCTTTGAGCACCCACCACCCACCCACTCATGCCACGTTCCTGGGTCTCATGGGGAAGCAGCGAGGGTCACAAGGGTGGGGGGTGGGGGAATGAGGCATCTTCCCTGGGGTGTCCCCAAGCTTTTGGCTGAAACACTGGGGAAATGTTGTTACCTCTGAGCACCTCCTATGGCCAGAGCTGGGCAGGGTGTAGGTGACATCCAGCCTAAACATGGCACTGCTGCCCAGTCTTGTCCCAGCATTGTGGGACTGGCACTGGAGCAGCACTGGTGAGTGCCCAGGCAGGGTGTCACTGTGTCCTCTGATACTGGCTGGCAAGACCCCAGCCCTCTTGTGCTGGCTCAAGGTACCCAAGCACTCACCATGCACCTGCCCAACGTGAGCAGGGTGATGCCCCTTCCCCACCCAAGGCTGCCTGGAGCCCCTTACCTGGGAAAAAGCCTGCTCCTGGGACTCCACCTCCTGGGATAGCACCAGGGACCCCTGCAAGAGAAGAGACCCTTGTAAAAATCCTCCCAGCAATCCAAAGGTATCAGGTGGGTCAGGGCAAGGGAGAACCTCCTGGGATTGAGAGCTGGTGCCTGAGGAGGGGGTGGAATGCAGACCCCCAGAACAAGAGCTCAAGAGCAGGTCCCTGTCTCAGTTTCCCCAGTGTGATGGTGGTGAGGGGCTTGGAGTTGTCCTAGCCAGGAGCTGGAAGGTGTCAGCAGGACTTGGTCCTGCATGGGAGGGAGGAAGGGAGGGACACAAGGCTGGCACAGAGCAAGGCTGGCTGGTGTCCATCTCTGCTTCCCAAAACATGTCCCATACCATAGACAGTGCTATATCCATCACCTCCAGCTTCCCATGGCTCTGGGGGGATATTTTCAGGCATGGTCATGCAGATGTGGGTGAGGCTGTCCCAGTTCATTCCCATGGTGGGGATGAGCATGCTTGGCTGTGCTTGCCCCATGCCCATGCTGCCTGCTCTGCCTTGTCCTGCCTGTGCCAAGAGCCAGCTCAGGCCAGTAGGACTATGGTGTTGAACTGTGAGGACAGTGCTGAGGCCCACCAAAACTTTCTGCATCGCTCTGTCCATCTCTGCAAAGGTAAGACATGTGCCCAGGTCCCACTGCTTTCCACAGTGACTGAAGCTTGTGCTCAGGGGTCATGCTCAGCCTCCATGGAACCTACTTTACCTGGTTTAGACTCTGGCAAAGGTCAGTCTCCTGCAGACCTCCAGGCAGCCATTCCCTGTTGGTGGCACAAAGAGGCTGCAGTGCAGAGGGATGCTCCATATTTGGCTGCAGCATGTTCTGGGCACTGGAGGGGGTTGCTGTGGGGTTTGCAGTGGGCTTTGCAGAGCGGGTTGCAGGGCTTGTGGGGAGTCTGGCAGGAGTATCTGGGGGAGGCTTGAGGAAAGTGCAGGGCTGCTGTAGCCAGTACCCTTGCAGCAAGCTGTGCCCAGCTCTCTCATCCGTTCTGGGCAAAGGGGATGGAGTTAAGGGTGAATGGGCACTGGGGACCCTGCAGTGGCTCGGCTGGAGCCTGAGGAACCTGCTGTCCTGTTCTGAGGCTGCAGAGACCCCTCCAGCACCCCCAGGAACTGGGTGTACACAATGGGAAAGCTCTGGAAAGACCACGACAGGCTGCTCAGTGCCCAGGGCTGGGCAGGGCAGCCAGGTGCCAGTAGGCAGCTGAACAGGCAGGCATGGCAGGGTGGGGACACATCTCCATCTCAGACGTGGTGCAGTCTCTGAAGGTTCATCTCACTGTGTCTCACAGCCCCCCTCTTTGCCCCATCAGCTGCCCACTGCGAGGTGCCATGGCCAGGGTGTCCCCTGGGCCCTGCTCACGTCTCCACCACCACCCAAGGCCCCGGGAACCCATCCCAGCCGCTCAGAGAGGGCCGGGCTGCAGCCCCCTGTGTCAGGACACAGGCAGAGCAGGAGGGGTGTCCGGCTGTGCATGCACAGGAGCTGTTGGGACACACGTACCCTCAGGACACACACCCACAAACCCACCGGGACACACACAGGATCCCTGACAGGACCCGCCACACAACCCCCAGCCTTGACAAAGAGCAGGGGCCCCAAAACTACCTCCCGGGGCCCTACAAGGGCCAGGGGCCAAATCCGGTCCTGGTGTCCCTTGGAGTGGAGGGGACATGGGCTCGGCGATCGCCCCGGCCGGTCGGGCCCACCCCCGCCACGGCCCAGTCCGGCTGCCGTCCAGGGCTTCTCGGAGCGGCTCCTTTTCCCGGCACATCCCCACAAAGGGCCCTCCCCCTCCCCTCCCCCGGCTTGGAAAAACAAATGCCAGCTTCTTGCCCGTTTCCAAACCAACCCCGAGAGGCCGCACCTCGCCTGTTCGCCCCACCCCCGCCTCCACCGCCGAGAGGCCGAGCTGGCGGCATGGCCGGCCCGATCCGTGGCTCCGAGCCTCCCGTGCCCGGGGCCAGCGACTGTCCCCGAGCAAGCAGGGGAGTCCATGCCGAGCCTCCCAGCCCCTCACAAGCTCCCTGGCGATGCGGACTGAGCTCCTCTACCCCTTTGTCCCTCTGTGCCAGCACTGCCCGGCAGAGGCCCCCAGGCCCTCGTAGCTCTGGGGACCCTGGAAAGGTCTGGGTGACCGCTGCCAGCAGGCACGGCTGCCCCGCTCCATGACACCCTCCTGGGCTCTGCGGAGCCTGGCAGGGGGATCTCTGGAACTCTGGCTGCTCCCGACCTGAGCACCTCCCACGCTAAAGGTGAGGTGCTCCCGGCTGGTCTGCACCTCTGGGAGGATTACAGGGATGTGCCAGTTCCTCAACAGTTTCCAACTCTCCATGGCCGGGTCAGGGTGCGGAGGGGGCTCAGGAAGCCCTGGCAGGATGCTGGCTGGCAGCAGGGTGTCTGGGGTGTGGATCTCATGGAGCTTTGGGGAGCTGGGGCCTCAGGAGCATCGCAGAGGGCTGCCCCGCTCCCTGACTAAGTTTGGCTCTGCTGCCAAACACACCCAGCTCTGCACCAAGGCAGCAAAAGAACTTGCAATTGCAGAACTGTCTGTATTTGGCAGCAAAACCAAGCTTGTCCTGGTGAGGGGATCCAAGGGTCTCTGACCCACTTGGCTCTCTGAGGAGCACCCAAAGTGACCCCAGCATCCCCATTCCCACGAGCTGACAGCACTGACTGAGCTCGGGTGTTGCCAGCAGCCCCCGTTCTTGGCACCAGCAACACCACGGGCTCTCAGAGGCCGCACCAGGCTAAGGCAACTGCTCTTAATCCGGTCACTGCCTTTCCCCAGCACCTTCCTTCCCCAGCCTCGGGAACAGGAGTCCATCACCCACCCCAAGGTCTGCTCCTCAATGTGGCATGCCTCTTTCTGCTCCCCCTACCCCACATTGACTTGGCACACCAGGGAAGGGGAAACTGAGTCACCAGCATCCCAGGACTGAAGGAGCTTCTACCCTCGGTGCCAGCTTACCAGGGCCCCAGGAAGAGGGAGGGTTTCTTCTCCCTTCCAGCTTCTCTCCTGGGACAGGGCTTGCTGGAAGCCTTTAGAGCAGGGGTGGCCCCCAGCACCCCAGCACCCACCCTGGGGATGTCTTCTCTAGCAAGTGGGAGGATGATTTACATCCATATGCACAGCCCCAGCTGTGATAGGGATTGACCCTTAATGCCACAGGGATCCAGTGTGGAGCCTTAGATATAGAACCTGGACTTCTTCCATAGCTCTGTACCACAGGTCACTTGCAATACCTGCACTGTTTTGTCCCCTGTGGTATCTCTAACTGGTGACTGTATCATCTGCACCATTTCTACCTGCATCACTGCTGACATCTTCTTTACAGCCTATACAGCTGTTTCCTCTATTTGACAGCTGATTTTTCCCTCCTTTGAACACCAGGGCAAGGATCCACCATTGAACAGGAGTTCACACCTTTGCTGGGTGGGAAAACTTCAGACCCGCCAGCAGACTCCAGGAGGAGGCTTAGCACATAAGCACCACAGCTATTTCCCCTCTGCCCACACACCACTGACTTCTGCTTCTTGGGAGAATCAGTTTTGGAAACAAGTAGTCTCCAAGCAACTTTGAATCTGCATCCCAGCCTGAGCTCATTGGTAGCAGCTCAGTGGGGTGAACAGGGGGCTGCTGTAAGGAACCTGGCTCCTGTCCAGCTCCCCAAAGATCCAACTTCCATCTCAGAGTGCTGGACGATGAGCAGCACCCTGCCAATTGCTTGCCAAAGGAGCAGTCCCAGCAGGAGCAGGGGAGATGCCATCCCAGCCCCACAAGGGTACTACTGGCCCTGAATCACCTTGAGGACTCTGGGTGTCCTGGGACGGTCCCAGCAGTGCTCAGGTTGGGATGCCAGTCTTTCTGTACCACCCAAGCTATCCCCCCATGGTCCCAAAGCCTGAAGGCCTCAGCCCCCTGGAGTCCCTGTTGCTCCAGGGGTATCCCCTGTGCACAAAGCAGCACTGGGGGATGGATGGAAGTGCTGAGGGATGGATGTCTCTGCAAATGCTGGGACTGGCTGCACTTGGCATCTTTTAGGGAACTATCTGGCAGCAGGGGCCTGGATCCAACTGTGCTGGTCCCCATGGTCCCCAGTACAATCTGCTGCCCCAGAGTGTGCAGAGCAGCAGAGGCTGATCCTGCCCTGCTGCTGGGAGCTTCCTGAGCACAACCATCTGCAGCAAGCTCAGGGCTCAGCCCCTTGGCAGGGTCACTTCTCTGACAGAAGTGACACCCCCCCCCCCTTTTCTCTCTCCACCCTGGGATCTCTCAGGGTTCCTTTTCCTGCCAGGCTCGTTTGGGGCTGCACTGACAAGCAGATGCAGGAGGATGCTTCCCTGAGCCCTCCCCAGCACCCTGGCATCCTCCCTACCCTGTGCCACTGGTCCTGCCTCTGTCCCAGCTCAGTCCCTGAGAGTTGGCACGGCACAGGTGAGCTTGGCTGGTGCCATGTAGGCCACCAGGCTGCAGAGGCACTGATCGCTCCTCTATAGGGAAACATTCCCCAGTGTGCCCACTGGGTCACTGGTGCAATTTTATAGCACCAGAGACACCTCCTCTGTGAGCTGCTTCCCAAACCAGCAAACAACCCTGGAGATTGAGCCAGACACTGGAGCCAGGCCAACAGCCCCAAAACGCTCAGCAAGTGTTGCAGGATCTCACCCAAGGGCCAAAGTCTTCCTGAAACTGTCCCAGCTGGCCACTAAATGAGAGCTGAAGAGCAAAGCTCTCATGGTTCAGCAAACCAGCATGAAGCACCACTGCCAGGGATGAGGAATGCTGAAGACCAAGCTGCTACTGACCAAGGATGGCACCTCAACCCCAAAGTGCAGCTGCCCAGGGTCAGACACTGCTGGCAGATCAGCTTTGCAGGCAGCTGCCTGGCTTGGCACCACTCTGGGGTCGTGGTGCTGGAGCCCAGCATGCCGAGACAGAGCAGGGAGCTGCAGGGCCCTGGGAGATGATACTGTGGACTGCAGAAAGCAGCCCCTAGCACTCTGCCTGCCCTCCCTTGCCCATGGGATCCTACCCTCTCCCCTCCTCTGCTCCTCGCTCCTCTGTGGCTGAGAAGCCCCATGCAATGGCTCAGTACCCAAGTTCATTGTTGCTGCTGGCTCTGCCCATCTCAGAGTCTCCGTGGCATGACAGAGGTTGACATGGCCTGGGTTTCAAAAGGTGGCTGTCTCATCATTGACCCCACTGTGCCCACTTCACAGTCTTTTGCCAGTTGCAGCAGGCTGCAACTCTGCTCAGGGCTGCTCCCCACCCCACGTGTGCTCCTGGCCCTGTCAGGAGATTGTGAGAGGTCCCACGAGCAGGCACCTGCTGTGCTGGCTGCTGCAGCTCTGTCACAGGCACTGTGGGACATAGCTGTGCTGGCTTTCACCTCCCTGCTCTGGCAGATGCTCGTGTGTGTGTGTGTGTGCTGGCAGTGTCACACAGTCCCTGCCCAGCCAGGGACTGGCCAGCGAGCCCTGACCCATGTCATGCATTGGTGGATGGACCCAACGCTGGTGACACAACTGCAAGGAGGATGGCACAGTGGCCATTCCAGGACCCCAGAGCCTGTGATTTGGGTTGAGCTGCTCTGAAGACTACTCTGAAGAGGCAGCTCACACACATCAACTGTGGGATGCACATGTGAACCCCCCCACTGCCCCTCCAGCTCACCTCCCTCACATGGGGGTGATGGGTGCCAACTCCCCTGACCACTCACAACTGCAGTCCTCATGGGGGCTTAGTGCTCATCCCCCTATAGCCCTGTCCTGTGCCCTGCCTGCATGTCCCCAAGCCTCTCATGTCCCTGAGCCTCTTGTGTCCCCAAGCCTCTACCCGGGATGAAGCACCTTGCAGCCTCCTCCTGACAAGTCCTTCGGGCAGCAATGCCATTCCCCAGCTGCCCTGTGTCACCCCTCTCGGTGACATCCCACCCGATTTGGGGGCAAAGAACCCTCCAGGGACGTAGCATCCAGGGGGGCTGCCTTCCCATGCCCGGGGATGTCCCCAAGGCAGGGCAAGGGGGTGCCTGTCCCTAATCTGAGACCCGCATCCAGGGGGTTGAGGGGGGACAGCAGCCGAGCCCTAATGTCGGTGGAGGATTCCTGCAGATCCGGGGAAAAGCGCTTGCTGAGGCTGGGGGAAGGAAGGAAGGAAGGAAGGAGCCTTTTCTTTTCTTACCTCCTTGCTGCGAGGCCGGGAGGATGGAGAAGAGGAAGAGGACTCCGGGGAGGAGGGGTGCAGCTGCCTGCCTTGCCATCTCTTGAAGCAATGCCCCCGTGCTCCCGCCGGCAGTGTGTTTTATCCCAGAGCTGCTTAATTGTTGCTTCCAAGGATGCGAAGAGAAGGGGAGGGGGGGGGGGGGGGGAAGGCGGGATGAAGGGGGGAGAGGTCGAAGGAGGGAGGAGAAGGGAGGGGAAAAGGGGGGGAAGGCACAGGACACTACGTCATGGGGAGAGGGCAAGCACACAAGCGTCTCTCCAGCCTATTGGGTTGTCTACTTGGGTTTGGTTGGTTGGTTTTTGGTTTTGAGTTTGGTTTTGGTTTGTTGGTTTTTTTTTTTTATTTTATATTGTTTGTTTGGGTTTTGTTTCGAGGGGGGGAAGGCTGTGCGGGTTTTCCCCGGTTGTTTGCTTGTGTTTGTTTTTTGTGTGTTTGTTTATTTTTGTAGTTGCTTGGTTTTTGTTGGTTTGTTGTGTTTGGGGGTTTTTGTGGGTTTTTTTTTTTTTATTTTAATTCCTCTGCCTCTCGATGCTCTCTCTCCAGTCTCGGCACACCCCTAACAACAAAGCTGGAAGAGGGAAAGCTGCCAAGGCAGGTTGCCAGGGGAAGGGGATGCGCCCACCCCCACGGGTCACCGGGGGCTGTGGCACCGAGGATGGCAGCGGGCAGAAGGGCGGCGGGAGGAGGTGGGACCGGCCGGGTAAGGGGACGCGGGGGCCCGGGGGTGGACGCGGGGTACCAGGCGGGGTGCGGGGTGCGGGGTGCGGGGTGCGGGGTGCGGTGCTCACACCCTGGTGGCCGTTAGGTGGCGGGAGAGAGGCGTCTGTCCCGGGAGCGGGGCCCCCTCTCCGAACCCGGGGTGTCCTGGGGACACGCAGGATCCGGTCAGCACCGCGTCCCCCCGAGCTCCCGGAGTGGGAGGTACGCGTGGCTGGGCTGGGCTCCTTCCCCCCCTTCCATCCCCCGGTGGATTCGGGGCCAGGCAGGCTCTGTCTCCTGTCAGTCCCTTGGCTCTGGTGCAAATCCAAGCGTTGTGTGTCCCCGCTGTCCACCTCGGCCCCCGGCTCATGGGGCATTTCTGGCCAAGTGTCAGGGAGCACAGAGCAAGTCAGCAAGTTAAAAGGAGAGAATTAAGAGCAAGGAAAGCAAAGCATCCCCCTCCCTGCGGCTGGCAGCGCTGGGCATGCTCAAGTGCTTTCCCTGTGGTCTGACATGGACTGAGATGCTGCTCATCCCTGTGTCCCACTCCCTATCGTCCCCAAACTGCTGCCCACATGTTAGGAAAAGCCCTGTCTGCCACCCCTTCCCACCAGGCTTCCCATACGCAGCCCCCTCTCATTCCCTGTGCTCTTTACACGGCTTTGGAAATTGGCAGCAAATTCTCAGCAAATCCACCCACTTCCTCTCTGCCTGCACGAGGTGTGAAGTCCCAAACCTGGACACCCACTTAAAGAAATGTGAAGTAAATCCATGCTCAGGATGGTCCATCTGGAGCCTCGTTGTCTGGCTTATCTCAGGTCTCACTTTATTGTAGGGAAAGTGCTGATGGCTGCAGACACAGGAAATGGGATGTGGAAATTACGGAGCATTTTGTCCTCCACACCCAGCACTGGGAAGCATCAAGAAGATGGGGGGGGGACGGGGGACACACCATGCAGGAGCTGCTGGGCCCTTGATGGGCTTTGCACGGGTGCTTTTTTTTCTGCTCACTTGCACCCTCACAAAAAGGCTGGGGGGGCACAGAGCCCCTCATGACTGGGGAGCTTGAACATCACCAGGGGCAGAGCAGCCGTGCTGACCACTCTGTCCAGCTGGCTGGCATTGCCAAATGATGTAATGCTTGAGCGAAACCACAGCGTCATTAAACACAAGCTCTCTGCTCAAGAGGAGCAACACAGGAGCAGCTGGAACGTGGGGACAAGCAGCGTTGCAGTGGTTTCAGTGGCCTCAGAGCTGCAATGTGGCTGGTAGGGATGCAGACCCCTGGTCAAGGCTGTCTGGGGGTCCAGGTGATGAATCCTTGCTGTATGTGTCTGCAAAACATGCACAGAGCAGGGCTGGGAAAGTGGCCTCGTTAGGAACTGTAACTAGGGCAGCTGGCCACCCCTAGCATCTTCATCTCTTGCCAGTGAAACAGCTCTGACTTTTGAAAAGCATTTTTTGTACCTAGAAAGAATAGATGCGAGGCAAGATCTCCCCGCCCCTGGCACTTGCAGTGGGGAATGGGATCCAAGCCCTTTCCGATTTGGCCAGGGCAGAGCTGAGTGCATCGTGGGCTGCCCATGGGGAAGGGCTGGGAGCATTCCTCGGAGCTTGCAAAGTGTCGGGGAAGAGCTGTGCAATTTGGCGTGCACCAGGAAGGCACGGCTGTGGGTATGGTGTGATGAGAAAAGGAGAAGACAGAAAATATTTCCCAGTGGTGAGGCCTCTGTGGGAAGGAGGGATCTTGCTGCATAGTGCAATATCTGGGTGACAAAACCCACCGTGAAGGCTGCAGCAAGAGTCTGTGGGAGTGCACCCAGGACCCTCCTCTACCAGGGCTGGGGGCTTCCCTAGGCACTGGTGGCAGTGGCAGGGGTGGATGTTTCCTCTGGGCAGTCACTGGTGCAGATCTTGGTGTGGTGCAGGTCACACGTGGTGCCCCTGAATACTGCCAGAATTGCTGATAATGATGCCCAACAGTCTCAGCCTACTATTTCACACAAACAGGACCGTCCCAGGGGTTACACTGGTGTAGAGAAACAAGATAAACCAGGTGCCTCGAGTTGCCAAAGAGTGGGTGTGAGTCCACCTGTGCCTGATTAGGGCAGGTCCCCTATTACGAGGGGGCCAATAAAGGTGGGACACACACCCACAGAGAGAAGCTCATTCTGGTGCGAGGCAATGGAGAGGTCAGCAGCTCATCGAGCCCCAGGAGCAAGAAAGGCTCATCCTGCTACACACTGGCACACAAAACACAGAAATAAACACCCCTTTGCTATGGCTATGGAGGAGCTCCTTTCCTGCCCTCCCTGGGGGCCCAAATCCTGCTCTATGCACTGTTGATGATGTTGTCCTAGGAAACGGTGCTCACCAATGGGTTGTAACAGGGATTTATGGTGCCTGTGCAGGGGTGCATGGGATGTGCTCAGAGGAAAGGTATGTGTGAGGGGCAGGTCACAGGAGCACTGGTGGAAGAGGCCCTTGAAGGTGTTCAGCCCCAACACTGGCTGCTGGCAGCATTGTCACCAACTGAGGTGTTCTCAGCTTAAAATCCTCCAAGGGTGGGGACCTCCACCTCTCTGGGGACATTTTGTGGGGCCACATCACTCTCCTGGTGAAGAAATTTTCCCCAGACCTAAAATGTGTTTGTAGCTGATGATGATAGCCCAGAATGGGAAGCCCATGGATCTCTCTGAAACCAACGCTGACATTTGCAGCCAGGTCCAGGGGATGGGCAGCAGGAAGGTGACCAGCACATGGCTGAATCTGTGGCTCTGGTGTTACTCTAGACAGAATCCAGGATAACCCCTGCCAGCTGGGGGTAGAGGGGAAGGAGGGGAGCTGTGGGAAGCCGGGGTTGAGCATGTCCTGGGGTTGGTGCACGGTGGGAGTTCTGCAGCAGGGGAACATAAACCCTGCTGCCATCAGCCATCCAAACATCATGGCTTTGCTCTCCTGAGTGGGCTGGCTGGGTGGGTATTAAAACATCAGCATCCCTTTTGAGGACCACTTGGTACTCTAAGCATGGTGCTCAAGGGTCTCCATCTCCTTCTCCACTGTGCATCCCATCACCATAGCCCCCCAGGTTCCAGCACCCCATGGGAAACCAGGTTGCAGCCCCACAGGACATCCCCAGGCACCTATCTGGGACAGCTGTCCCATCCCTGCCATGATGCTGGATGCCACCAGAGACCTGTTTCACCAGGATGGGGAGGGTCTTCTCAGTTCTCCAACACATGCTCAGTGTTTTTCACTGCAAAAGAAGGCTGCCAGTGCTTCAGGGGGTGCTGGGGACCAGGGGACTGGGGCAACCTCTTTCTGCCAGCCTCTACCTGCTGGCAGGTCCCTCTGCACATGTATCTACTGGGTTTGATTTAGTAACTAACAAGGCTTATGTGGCCCCAGTTTGTACCTGTCCAATCCTAATTTCCCATCAGCTCTGCTTTCTCTAGCAGTTGCTTCCCACAGTTGTTAGGGGAAAAGCTTCTGCCTGTTTGGTGGGACCAGTGCTGAAGCAGCAGTGGTGGGATGCTCTTGCTTGGTGTGACCAACAGAACCAGCATCCTTCTCCCATGGCCATGAAAGCACACCAAGACCTCTCAGTAACATTTGTCACCAGAGTCCCCTAGGAGAGACACCATCCCCAGCCCCTGGGCTGGATGCCTAACCCAGGGCCCTATTTTCTTCCATGCATGACCCTGGTGATGGTGTCTTCTCTGCAAGTGTTGCCTCTCTTTCTCATCCTCCCCTCTGCCCTTGCCCTGCAGGTAACTCACTCTACCTGGCCTGAGAAGACACATGGATGGGCAGCACCTGTGAGGCTTGGGTTGTCTTGTGAATTGTGCAGTGCTGGAACAGAGGTGGTGGGATCTCCATCCTTGGATATGTTCAAAACATGCCTGGACAAGGCTCTGAGCACCCTGATCCAGCTCTGGAGTGCTAACTTGCTCAGGGGGTGAACTGGAGACCTCCAGATGTCCCTTCCAACCTAAATCCTTCAGTGTTTTATATCAAATTCTCTCTGGTGTTTATGTAGTTCTGGGAAGCCTTCAGTGATGTATCATTGAACTGCTAGAATCTGATGCTGGCCAAGGAGGGATTTAGTGGTCCTGGCTCCATACATCCCATTTGCATTGTCCTTCTCAAGGACAGCTGAACAACTGATAGGGAACTCCAAGCCCTGGTGGAGCCCCACTCCCATCTTGGCCATGAAACCTCTGCCAGCCTCTGTCCCCACTGCCAGGGACCTTTGAGCAGATAAATGGCTGTTTTCATCCTTCTCCAGGCTGCTCAGGAGCTTTCCGAGTGTTGATTAAAAGGTACCACTGCAAAATGTGCTGTTCCTTGGTGGATACAGCTCTCAGTTACTGAAACACAGGGTTTACTGAACACTCCATGGCCATTCTCAGGCAGGACTGAGTCCCTGCCAGATGTCAGCTCTGACCCCTAGCAGTTTCGGCAGTAGAGCAGCTTAAAAACTGGAAGATCATTTTGTATTCTTGAAAGAAGAAAGAAAAAAAAAAGGGGGGGGAAGGGGGTGTGTGGGGCTGTTTATTATGGAGATGTTGCTTTTCCCTGCCTGTGTACTCTGAGATGGCCAAAGAGTGCTCAGAGGTTTGCCTTTCAAATTGCCTTTTGTGCAGAGAGTGAGACTGGAAAATATCAACCCAGAAGGGGAAAACTGAAACAAGCTGTGGGCAACTCAGCACGGAGATGTAACTGGTAACACTCAGCTAGAACATGAACTTTAGACACTGCCTGTGCTCCAGTTTGTGTCTGTAGCACAGAGGGGCCCTAAGGAAAAGGCAGTGGAGCTTTTATTATTTTGCAGCCAGACCCTTGGGGTGCTGGAGGGGAAACATGTTGAGGCAGGGCTGGGCTGGCTCCCTCCCATCCCAGTGCACCCTGCAAATGCCAGTCAATGACTCCCAGAGACCCAATAATCCCAAGCATGAGTCAGAGCCCAAAAATTAAGAGCAGGGTTTTGAATTAAGACTTATTAAAAAAAAAAAAAAAACAAGAAACAACTAAATAGGAAGAAAAAAAGAAAAAGAAAAACACGTTCTGGATTTCGTTTCTTGCGTTCTTGCTTTTTAAGCATTATTCCTCCAGCTTTTCCAGAAGGGTTTAGCAATTTCCTTTCAGCAAAGTGAAATCTGAGTCTCCCCCAGGAAGATGACTCTAGGAGATGGGGATTAAAAAACCTGCAGGGCAGGTGATGTGTTCAGCTGTGGGAATAAGTCTGTGGATGCACAGAGGCACTGCCCTGGAGATGTCCTTTCCCAAAGGTCCCTTGCAAGGAACCACAACTCCTCACACTGGCCCATCCTGCTTCAAGGTGACCTGGAGGCTGGGAGGCACCATGGGCTGAATTTGGGATAAGTTCCTGTGCCAAAACTCTTGTCAGGGGGGTAGATGGTTCTGTAGTAATTTCCAGCCTTCTTGTCTGCTTCCCAGAGAGGCACTACAGATGTGATTAAAAGCCTGGAGCTCTTGAGAGCTGACATTTCATGATCTCCTTGCTTTGAAATGATAGAAACCCTCCAAAAACTAAAAATGTGCTTTCCACTGGGGCTGCAGCTGGCTACATACATGCAGACTGGTGGCTCAGTCCCACTGCCACCATCCCTGGGACCTGAAGCTTCCCCATGGAGAATTTCTCCACTGTTTTACTTGCTGGTAAAGCAAGAACCTGCTGCTGCCCAGGCTGGCTGCCCACAGAGGGACTGGTCCTGTCCAGGCAACTGGAAACATGGCTGTAGGTTTTAACTGCTTTAACAAAATAAAATGGTGAGAAGTGATGGAGAAGGTTGTGGGTCTGTGGGACAGCTGTGTTGGGAGGTTTCCACAGTGCTGGGGTTGTGGGCCTAGAAAGGGACCACGTGTTGGGCTGAGAAGGTGGCTGGAGCAGGGCAAGGAGAGCTGGAGGTAGGGCTGGCAGCAGAGGAGACACAGCAGGCACTGCCACTTGGGGTGTCTGCATCAGCAAAGGGGTCATCAGTGCAGGAGAGATTTAGTGGGACAAGGAATAGAGGGAACCATCCCCCAGAAATCAAGGAGTAAGATGGGGAAAGGAGAGCACTGTGGATGGCTGAGGAGATGGATGGGATGCTCATGGTGGCAGAGCAGTCACCAAGGAGGAGACCAAGGTGGGAACATGAAGAGAAGGGGTCAAAGGCTGTGTGGGATGAAAGGATCCAGCTCTCAGAGCTAGAAACTGAGGGAAGAAGAATGGACAAAACCCAGTGAGAGATGCTGGAAACATCCCTCCTGACAGGTCTCCAGCCCCTCGGAGTGTCCAGTCTGTGGGATGGGAGGAAGGACCTGGCCAGTCTGCTATCAGGCTGCAGATCCTGTGTCTCTGAACCACTGATGCCTGGCATAGATGTGTGAGGATTAAGCCTGGTTCAGGGTGATGGGGAGCTTTACAAAATCATCACCTTTGGGGGGCTGTTGGACTGAATTGCTCCTCTTTCCATCAAGCCCCACCATAGGTCTCAGCTCCTCAGGGGAAGCTGTCACTGTTCATCCATGGGGGTTTGGCTTCTCTCCCACACAGCCTTGCAAGCCACTGCCCAGACCTGGCAGATCTCAACATCATTCCTGTCTGGGCTGAGGAGTGAACCCCAAAATGCAGCCTCTGGGGGATCAGCTCCTTGCTGAGCAGTCTGGCAATAAGCTCCAACACAAGCGAAGCCCTGGCCCTCCACCAACACACGCTGTTTCCTCCTGGCAGGCTGGCCAAAAGGAGTCAGATGAGGACATGAGAGGAGCTGGGAGTGCAGGCGGGCTCAGGGGTGGTGGGGGGCAACATGGGGCCCTGGGCCAGGTTCAGCAGCAGGATGGTGCTGGGGACAAGGCTCAGCCACCAGGAGTGGGGACTGGTGCTGTTGGGTCTTGTGGCTCATCCCCTCCTCTCAGCTTTGGGCTCTCTCTGGTTTGGTCTTTCACCAAGGTCCATCTGCAGCCCCTGGTATGTGGGGCATTTCAACTTCTTCACTTTCACATAGAAACAACCCATCACCTCCACACCTCCTTCTGCTCAGGGTCACAACCATCATTACATTTTCCTTCCAGCCTCAAAATTCCACCTGTCACTCGGAGCACTGATGTCTCCCATCACTCAAGTCCATTTCAAAGGAAAATCGGGGGGATTTTTCATTCTAGCATGTAGCTGGGTTACATTTCATGGCTGAACAAATAGGAGAAGAGCTCACCAGCCCCATATGATCAGACATGGTGGGTCAGAAGCCACCTGCAGGAGACACCATGGGGCCAAGGTCACAGCAGGATGCAAAGAGCATCCAAATGCAAAGAGAAGAGCAAAGTCCCAGCAAAATGAGAGTCAAGAAGGAACAGCCATGCTGTCATCTCCCCTCAGGGCTACTGTATGGGAACATCCTCTGCACTAATGTCATTTTCACCAGAGATTTTCTGATGGCACTTTTGTGGGTGAATATTTGCCCCTGGGAGTGGCTGGAGCCAGGAGCAGGCAGATTCCTTGGGTGAGGGCATCTCCCCTGGGCTGGTGGGGCTGGCAGGCTGGCAGAGGGAGGTGTGCAGGCAGCATCCTTGCCCTGTCACCCCTGGGCTGGAGCTGCTTTTTCTTGCTGCACTTCCCAACTCAACGCCCTTAAGTCATTAGAGAACTGTATGCCCCTTTCTCACCCATCACAAAAGTGCATGTTTAAAGCTGGGTGAGAAAAAGGGAGCATTAATCTGGGTCACTGCAAGGTTCTGATCCCAGCTTGGCCCTGTGCTCTGCCCTGCTCAGATCACAATGATGTTTGAGTCCATCTGAAGTCACTTTCCTGCCAGCTTGGTTGAGAGACTACCAAGTACCTTACAGCTATCCTCCAGGTATGGTTTGTTCTCTAACACCCTCCTACAGCCTGCCTGTCCCTGCTTAACTGCCCTGAATCCCTCCCACTTTGAGTGCTGCATTTCCATCTCCCAGAGGAGAACTAGGGCCTTGCCTGATGCTGTGGACAGCAGTGGACAGCAGATCTGTCCCCTGTGTTGGTCTTCAGATGGCTTCAAGCTCTCCAGATGCCATGGACCCTGCAGTCTGCTGTCGCCCAGGGGATGCAGGGTGCAGGGAATGTCCCAGGGACAGAGCTCTGAGAGCATCCTTGAGGAACACAGGAATGTGGGACAGTGAGCACATGGGGATGGCTGGTTCAGATGCTCTGGTGCAGTCACTGGATGTATCCAGAGAGCTCCCTTCCCTCCTCTCTCCCACCATAGTATGCAAGGCACAGTAACATGCCAGATGTTTCATGTTAAAAACTCCCATTTCTCCTTTCTGCTGTCTTTAAGGAGTCTGAGATGAGGAGCTGAGGATCCTCTCTGCTCTGCTGATGATCACCTCATCTGGTTCCTTTTGGCACAACTTGTATCCAGGCTGCCATCAACCCAGAAATATGAACACGAGATGGGCTACAGCCCTTGGCAAGGGGACTTACATGACTGATGAGCAGGTGAGATACGGACCTGCAGGAAGACACCTGCAGCATCCTGTGAGCTGCTGTGGCCACCTCAAGAAGAACCCCAATATTGTGAGACTGTGTGGCCCAAGGAGGTCACATAGCCACCTGCACATGGATCTGACCTGGGAAAAATCCTCCTGGTGGTGCATCTGCTGCTCAGCAATGAGATGTGTGTGCCAGCCCAGCTGCACCACACTGACCTGCAGAGCCACCTTGGCAATGTCCCAGCACTGCACATGCAGTGTCCTCTGAGCCACTGAAGGGCTGGGAGACAGGACCCACTCTGGATGGTGGATAGGACAATTTGTGGGGGCTGAAGAGGGAAGTCACTGGATCCCAGATTGCTGGAGGTTGGCAGGGATCTCTGGAGGGCACCTCATTGAACCACTGACCATGCCCACTGGATTGTGTCCATATCCTAGAACATTTCCAGGTCTCATTGCAAAGATGGATGATGTAGAGAAGCTGCATCCTGGGACACCTGAGAAAGGCCAGGAAAAGGTTTCCTGGTGGAGATAATCCTGCTGCCTCTGTATGGGGCTCCCAGCAGCTTTCTTGCCTGCTTGTCCCTTTGCTGTGGCACCAGGACCACGATCAGTGTCTGGAGGAATCTCCCCATTGCTGGTCTTCTGGGGAGGACCTTGGGCAGGGGAAACCTCACTCCCTTGTTCCACCTCAGGAATAGTGTCAGTGACAGCAAAAGTCTTGCTGGGAATATGTAAAAGTGACCAGGAGTCCAGCAGGGCCACATCACATTGCTGGTGCCATTACAGCCCCTTTGGATGTGTATTTCTGAACCTCAGTGGTGTTCCCCAGCCCCAGCCCAGCAGCAGAGCCCCAAGGAGAGCTGCACACTACATTCCTGAGTGGTCAGTTCCCAAAGTGTTCCTTGGCTCTGGGACAGCCCTGGCTTGCTCTGCCAACCAGCATCCTGGGAGATGGCTGCAGGCAAGGCAAGGAGGCTGAGCTCTGAGCAGCCGTCCCTGGGCTATTTTTGCTGCACTCTGAGCCTTGCTCCACGTTCCTTTTTCCTTGCACTATGTTTAGACAACTTTGCAGGACACTCTTGGTCCTTCTCCAAAATCATCTTTTTTTTCTGCAGGACTCTGAAGCCTGACAGGAAAAGCCAAGGCGGGTTCCTGGGGTCTGCATTCTGTGCACAAGCAACAATGGCATTCATGGGGCTTCCCTGTGCTTCGCAGGGCTGGCTTGATCCTCACTCAGTGTATTTGGGTTGATGATGTCCATCTCACACACACAGCATCTCCAGGGCTCAGGGCATCCTATCATGATCTGCTGGATGGAGCACAGGGAGAGCATGGCTGCCCCATGGCCTTTGCTCTTCATGGATCTTTGGAAGAGCAAGGTGGGGAGTCAGGGGCACATGTCCCCCAACCCCCTGCACAGGGACTCTGTGGAACTCGTGTTAGCCCCTTGAATCATAGAATCATAGAATTGGCTGGGTTGGAAGGGACCTCAGAGATCATCAAGTCCAACCCTTGATCCACTCCCCCCGTGGTTCCCAGCCCATGGCACTCAGTGCCACATCCAGGCTCTTTGGAAAGATCTCCAGACACGGAGAATCCACTACTTCCCTGGGCAGCCCATTCCAATGCCTGATCACCCTCTCCAGAAAGAAATTCTTTCTAATCTCCAACCTAAACCTCCCCTGGCACAACTTGAGACCCTGCCCTCTTGTCTTGCTGAGAGTTGCCTGGGAAAAGAGCCCAACCCCCCCCTGGCTCCAACCTCCTTTCAGGGAGTTGGAGAGAGTGATGAGGTCTCCCCTGAGCCTCCTCTTCTCCAGCCTCAACACCCCCAGCTCCCTCAGCCTCTCCTCATAGGATCTGTGCTCAAGTCCCTTCACCAGCCCAGTTGCCTCCTTTGGACCTGCTCCAGGACCTCGATCATTTCAGCCTCCCAGCCAGGCTCTTCTTGCTTGCTGGGGCCTGGGACAGTGGGGTCACCTTTCAGGGAGACATGTGTTAAATGTTCCCTTTCCTCTCCTGGCTCTGGCAACTGAGTCTTCAGTGCCTAAGTGGGGAGATTATTAAATGAATATGAACATCCTTGAGTCTAATCCACACGCAAATGCAAAGTTAAATTGAAACCAGAAGATGGCTTTAGCAGCACAGTTCAAAGCCATTAACCCTTGGGTGACACATACTGGCCTCCCCTTGTAGTGCCAGGAAAAGATGGCACACCTGAAGCCCAGGCAGGACCTGGGAAGGAGGTTCAAAGGACATGGCTAGTGTCTGCTGCATCTCCACCTACCAAGCCCCATGCCAAAACCCAGGTATGAGCAGAACAAGGTTGGGTTCCAGCGTGCACAGTCTGGGCTCAGCAGCAGCCCAAGGGGTGATGCATCTCCCAGCCCTGCACATGCCCCAGGACAGGTTTGCTGAGCACCTCCAAGGGCTCCCTGCTGCTCTGCACCCGTGGAGACCCACAGACCTCTCAGAGAGACTGGGAGGAAAACGTGTGTCCCACATAGAAGTCCTACCACACCTTGCTGCAAACACTTCTGGAGGATCCACAAGGGATGCCTGGAAACCTCCCTCCTCTCCCCAGCCTGGCTATTTCAAGAGCTGGACCTCAGAGGAGGCAGAGTTCAAGCCCAAGGGTTCAGAGTCCCCACGGGGGGGCTGAACAAGGCAAATTGCAGAGCAGCTCTTGCCATCATGCAAGTGGAGAGGGTCAGGGTGAGGAGATGGAGAGGTTATGGCTGGGCCATGGTGAGCGAGGGTTATTCCCAAGAAGGGAGCTGTGGGACAACAACGTTTCCAGTGGGAAAGCAGAGTCACTACAGCATGTGCTCACCTGCCTGCTGCCTTGGGCTGTGTCTGCCCTGGTCCTTCCTTCCTCTCCCCTTCACTTCCCTCCTCCTCTTCCTCTATCAAGCACTTCTCTGTGGCTGCTTCCCCCGCCACCACCTTTTGTCTCCCCAGTGCCCTGTGCCCAGAGCCAAGCTGGGATCATGCTGTGTGTTTCCCCTCTCCAGCACACCCTCCCACTCTGTGCAAACCCCTCTCTGAATCTCCCAAAATCATCCTGGGGACATGATTGCTCTGAAACTCCCAACTGCCCACACTCTCCCCATCTTGGTGCCAGCAGCCCCAAGCTGCACCAGGTTCTTGGCAGAGCCCACCCGGGCACACAGGGCCCAGGGCAGCATCTTCCAGGGACTGCCAGTGGGAGCCAAAATGCACAAGGGGAAGGTTTAGAACATGGCTGGCAGGGTGGATGCTGCCCCTGCTCCAACAGCCACAGAAATATGTAAATGAGAAACTCGGCCACTTCTTTATGAGGCTTCATGATTCATTATTCATTTCAGGAATGTGAATGAACGAAAATATGAAATATTTCTCCGATGACACAGTTTCCACACAGAAAGCACATTCCTTGGAGGCAATGTGCATGTGCACGGGGGTCCAGTCTGGACCCTGGTGCAAGCTCTGCTTCCCAATGGGGTGGAGGCTGTGGGACCAAGTCCCACGTCAGAGCTGGGGTGGGAGAGCCACAAGGGTTTCACTAAACTGAAAACCCCCACTGGGATGCTGGAAGGGACAGAGATGGGAGCAGGGGACAGAGCTAAGCTGACCCTTGTCCAAAGGGAGAGAGGGCAGATGACACCTTCCAGTCCTTCTCCTTTAAAACCAGAGCAAGGAGTCAGCCTCAGCAAGGAGTCAGTGCTGCACACTGAAAAGGATTTTCCTCCTCCATACATCTACCAAACACTCCTGGGAATGCCTAGATTTCCCTAGTATGTTCTACTATCCCTTTTCATTGCCTTAACAGCTAAAATACATCACTGGTTGTTTCTTTCAGCATAGCTCCTCCAGGCTGGTGTTTCCCTGTCCTCCATGAACCCCACAGATAAAATCCTCACTACTCCTCTCTACGGTATCCAGGGATTTAGTATCCACACTACAAGGATGATGCTGATCTCTTGGGCCAGACCCTGCTGCCTCCCAGCAGCATCAGCATCTCATAAAGCAAAAAAGTGTTTCAGCCCTTACCTTCTGCAACCCCAAGGCAGCAGAGAGGTGTTCCCCACCAGCTTGAACCTACCTGTGCCTGTTCCCATGCAGGGTCAGATCCCCTCCAGCCTCTGTAATAAGTCACTCTCCTTCAGTCCCTGGACTTCTGGTGAGGAACAATCCCTTTTCTGGTGGCCCCATCCATGCCTGCTGGTTTGCAGAGCTGTGTCTTATGTGACACCTGCCCCAAGAAGCTCCTACAATTCATAGCTGGTTCCCTTTGTCCTGACTGCTCCTGTCCCTGCCCATGTCTCATAGTCATATCCTAACATCCCCTTATGCTGCCCCCATGCCCCAACCTTCCCCTTCATTGATTTTACAGCTAACAAAATAACTGATATTCAAAATCCTTCCTGCCAGTCACACAGTGCAGAGCTTTGTCCTTTGCACTAACCCTATATCCAGTGTAACCCTACATCCAGAAGCTGCTGTCCTGAGAAAGCCCTGAGAAAGCAGGGTCAGGAGGCTTCAGGGAGTCCTGTCTTGAGGCTGAGGGTCTGAGCAGCCCCTTGCCCTTCCTGACATTCCCTGGCACACACTGACCTATTCCCATGGGTTCTGCATTGAGCTGGAACTAATCCTACAAGTACAACTGGAGTGGATGGGTTCCCCTGAGCTGGGATCACCGCTGAGTTTGGTTGCCTGGGGACATCACCACGAGACACACACTGACCCCACAAGAAACACAATGCATTTAGGAAGGGGGCCACCTTTAATCTCCACTCTACTCCCTTAATACTGATCCCTTCTCTTTATTGACTTAGCTGGAGAGTCTTGCACTATTTGCTTGACTTGCCAATGTCCAGCTTGGCTTGAATCCTGGCAATTCCCATTGACACTGAGCACTTCCAGGTCCTCAGACCCACTTTATCCTACCTACTAAACTCCATCCATTCTCATTGTCACCTTTGGTGGACAAGCCACTCTTCCTGAAAGAGGTACCAAGTAGGTTTATACTTTTCTCTTGAAAACTCTGTCATCCTCTGGCACATTCAGGCTCTGAGCTCTTCAGTTCAGTTGGCTTCACTGCTCAGGTCCCTAAATTTCTCTCATTACAGGAAAGAGGAAGACCCCACCAGGAGCACTGCTCTGCTTTTGTTTGGTTTAGGTGAAATCTGTGAGGTCAATGTGCTCATTCTGCAGCCAGCTTTTCTACCATGTCTCAGCAAAGACCAAGTCTAAAATATCAAATTCTGGGTTTGTTTATCAGCTGCCACATCCCAGAATAGTCAGTAGCATTTGCTCTCAAATCTATATCTGGAAGTGAAAGGGTCTTACTGTGACAGCAAGATTTATGGCCAGTCCTGGTTAAGGGACTTGCTCTGGTGCCTAAAAAGGACATGAACACAACCAACATGAACACCCCCAAGCTGTGCTAGGACCCTGCTCCTGGGCTTGTGTTAGGAGAAACATGGCTCAGGCAGCACCCCAGCTCCACAGAGGGCAGAGACAAGGACCCCATCCCACCCATCATGTTTGCTCCATGGTGGCTGCAGCAGACCCAACATAGGAAGCCTCTGAAATGACCCAGAAATACTTGAGCACCACCATGCTAGTGCAGTGCTTCACTTCCCAGCTTCCTTTTTGTGCGCTGCAGATCCCAGTATGGAGCAGCCACAGTGTTCTTGGAGGTGCCTGTTGCTCTACAAAGCCCTGGAGATACTTGTCCTTCTCCCACAGCAGAGTCTGCAGCCAAAGTCAGTCCTTCAATGGCTGAGACCATCAAAGCCCTTTCATGTGAGCATGTTTCTGCTTTTTTTATGCATTATGTTCCTACAAGACCTTCCCCAGCATGGGGGTCAGCACGTGGCACTCACTCATCCTCTCCCAGGCAGGGCACCTCCCTTCACCACACTCACATCTCACACCAGATGTCCTGTAATGAGCTTCATGGGACCATGGCACAGCACAGAAGTGAGCAGACACTTGTATGCACCTGGTGTTGACACCACACCTATGTGTACCTGCACTGATTTGCTCCATGCCCAGGTCAGCTCTTGGTGGGACTTCGTGCTGTGTTTGGTTTGGGATGACTCTAAAAAAGTGACACACTGGAGTGAGTCTGCTGCTCACCAAGATCATAAGGGGCACAGAATGCATGAAGGGAAGCTGAGGGCAGTGTGTTTCTCCAGTTAAGGGACTATCTAATTGCTTCCTTCACTGCCTAATGAGTTATAAAACAGATCCAGTCCCTTGCCAGCAGTCTGTGGTGAAAGCTCCAGGGATAAGTAGCACAAGTTATGGTGAGGAATAATCAAGCATGATGTGAAGAAAAAGATTTTCACAGTGAGGGTGAAAATCCTCTTTGGAGATGTTCACAACTGGTGTGGACAAAGCCCAAAGCCACCAGGAGATAACCAAGGAGGAGGCTGGATGGGAGGTACCAGAGATCCCTCCTAGCTCTGTGCCATACTACGGTGTCCTGTGTACTTTGGTGAGCCAGGCATGGTCTCAGCTTCCCTTCCAATTAATGGAGCTTTTTTTCCACAAATATAAACAGTGTGCTCTTTTCAGGAAAATCTGCTGGCCTCTCTTCAGAGCCAGGGAGCCACATTGCCTGTTATAGCCTGGCCATTGATTTACTGGTGTGACTGTGGCCAAGTTGGACAGCATCTCCATGCTGAGATCCAGCAGCCTCAAAATGCAGAATTAACCCAGTCTATCAGCTGGTCCATCTCATCCTGATCCTGCACAGGGCCTTCACACTGATCAGCATAATGAGCTTTCAGATGAAAGCCACTGGAGGAGAGCATCCCTCACTGCAAGCCTGATGAGAGCTGATTCACAGCATGTCATGGTTCTAGAGGTTGTGTCTTTTTCTCCATCTCCCTCCCTGCTTGCAAGCAGATTGCAGCAGCTTTTAATTAATCGTGGCTTGAAATCATTCAGCCATTTTTCAGGGGAATAAACCTTCCCTGACTGAACAGGGTGTACTGCAGTCAAGGCACAACCCAGAGTGAGAGAGAGAAATGTCTCCCTGGGCAGGGCTGTGTCTTTGTCCAAAAGTGCTTGCCCGACTCCTGGCCATGCCAAGGCCTGGGGCTGACCTCCATCCTGCTCCATCCCTTTTGGAGCTCTGCACTCCAGTTCCTTCCCTGTTCCAAGGACTGATACCTCTCCTGCTCTCCAACGGCCAGTACAAAGTGTCTGCAGCCGTATCCCAATCTGCTCGTGGAATCCAAGTGAATTTTCCTTGGGAATTACTTTTACTACTTGTTCTGCTGTTGCTGTCAGAGAGCCATGAGAAGTAATTGCTATAATAATGGTTGAAATCCAGTTTCCCTTCTAAGTCTTTTTAAACATTATTTAGAGCTCAAATCAATGCTTTTTTTGGTTGAAAGTTTACACTCTTGGGATCGAGCCAAAAGCAGATTTTTCAAGAAATTGGAATCAACTGGGTTCAGTCATTCCTGAGTCACACACATGGAAAAATACACATTTCCCCCTCATGTTCCACGGAGACACTCTGGACATGTACGACTCAAAAATCAGCTGGAGCAAGAGACCAGACTTGGCTTGTTTGAGAGTCCACACTGAGGTGTAAAACTCAAGCCAGGTTTAGAGAAGCTCAGAGCAGCATTTTCATGCTTCCCTCCCCAAAATGGCCAATGACTGATGTGCAATGGGGTAAGAAGACGAGCTGTTCTCTCCCCCGTTGCTTTACGTTGCTTTCTCCAATGGAATAATCCCAGGGGATTAGCATTTAAAGTAATGAGTGTTTAAAGTTAGCAAGAGAAGAATTCCAGCAATGTTCAATTCTTCCTTAAGCCCCTTAAATGGAGCCGAGCTGAGGGGGCCTCGAGCAGGGAGGCATCAGTCAGCTTCAGAAGTCAAGTGGGGTAAGCACGGGCAAAAATGCCTTCCTTGGTCTAGAACAGACCTGGGAAGAGTCTGTCACCCCAAATGGCTGAGCACCTCCAACAGCACTGCTTTGCCATCCCTGCTGCAGCTGGGAGCAGTTTGCTCCATGGCATTTGCTCTAGAGCAGTCCTGAGAGTTCCATGAATCTTGGCTGGGACTGAGATGTGGCAGAGGCAGGAACAGAAGCCAATGTCTTAGACACCAAATCTTTAACAAAAAAAAGCGAACCACAAGCCCTTCTTTCTTGGATCGATTGTCTTTAGACCACATGAATGTTGCTGCTGGAAAATCCTGCCTTTGCCTTCTCAGCTCCCTGAGGCAGTTTCTGGGCATGGGATGAGCAGCTACTGCAAGATACCAGAGACACCAAAGACTCTTGGGACAAGTGGTCATGTTTCTCCTGATGGCTGCAGCATGACCTGCTCTTTGGTGTCCCAGCTGTCAGCTGGAGTATCCCTTCCAATCCCCACCCTACAGGCATGGGGCTGTGCCAGGCGCTTTCCCTAAGTTCCCAGGTCTCTAAGGTCAAGGGAGGCTGTAAGTTCAAGGGCTTCCTGAGAGGCCAATGCTGTGCTCAGGGTGGTCAGGGAGCAGGAGAGCAATGGCCGGGCTGGAGACCCCCCTCCTGCTCCAGTGCCCCTGGCTCTGGGATCAGGGCAGTGTGAAGCAGGGAGGTGCCTGTGCAGCAGTCACTGGGGAGCATGGCTGTGATAAAATGGGCATTTCACACCCTTCCCTGTCAAGGAAGGGTGGGAGGAGGAGAGGGAGGGAGGGAGAGGCCAGGAGGTGCAAGGGACTGTGAGAGGAAGCCAGCTACATGAGTCATGGCAGCAGCCAGCAGGACACCCACAGGAAACCCCATTTCCCCTGGATAAGGTGTAGGGGACAAGCTGCCACCAGCCAGTGGGCACAGGTAGTCCGAAGCACTGCTGGGCACCACGTGCAAACCACAGAGCCAGATGCAGAGTTTTGCCCAGCACCATTGGTCCTGCTGTGCTGCACTGGAGATGAGATGTTCCCTGTGCCAGGGGATCCCTCTTACAAGAGGTGTCTTGCACCAGCCTGGGCTTTTTGCCCAAATCTGGAAGGCACAGATCACAGCCGGTCACCTTTCTGCCTGGGCTAAGGGTGACTGTGGATGAAGGGCTTTGACCAGTCAGCCCCAGCACTGCAGACAAGGCAGTGAGTCTCCTCCTTGGAGAAAACACACAGAAAACCAGTAAGTACTTGAGCACTGGCTCAGCTTTGCTCATCTGCCTAGGTGTGCACAGATGACCCTGCACTCACCCTCACACACATGAGCTGCTCCATGCCCAGAGGATGCTTCAGCCCAATCATTGGCCCAATAGAGTTTGCACACCAGGACTCTGAAGCTCCATCTGCTCCTGGGCTTTGGTTTGGGCAGGCTATGGCAAGAACCCAGCAGATCTGGAGAAAATAGTGTCTCCTTTGAAATGATGGGAAGACTGTGGAAATCCTGCCCAGTGGGTCACCCCAGGTTTGTCCCTGAAAACTCCAGGAGAATTCCATCAGTCCTGATGTGGGAGAAGAGCAGGACATGCTGCCCAACAGGGCTCTTTGGTCCCCCTGCCCTGGACAGGCAGAGAGCTCCAGGGCCTCGGGGGACAGCACATTGAGGGCACTGCTGACAGAATCCCTCCTGCAGGTGACAAGGGCCCTGAGAGAAGAGATGTGGGGGCCACAGAAATGTCCCAGGCAACACAGCACATGAGGTTGGACTGGGTCAAGCAGGCTTGGGCTTCCCAACAGCTCCCGTGAGCTGGACGGTGACCTTGGGCCACATTGGAAGTCATGTCTGGGAGAGGGAGGGAGATACAGGCTTTGGCATCAGCAAAGAGGGAAAGGCAGGTGGTCAGGGGAGCTGTGAGCTGTGTGTGATGCCAGCACATTAACTCTTGCTGTTGTGGTTCAGCCACCACTTCTCTGGCCAGAGGACATTTCCATGTCTCTATCCTCCTTCATCCCATCCCATCCCATCCCATCCCATCCCATCCCATCCCATCATCACTCCTGTGAGTGGTGAGATCTTCCTGCCATCTCCAAAAGCTCCTTGGCCAGGAAAGGGAACCAGACCCAGCTTCTGAGGAACTGGGAAAGGGCAACAAAAGAAAGGTGTGGGCAGAATGACGGGGGTGGAGAGGGAAGAGGCAGCCTGGCTCAGGCTGGGAGAGGGCAGAACCTGGTGCCCACACCAGTGCCCAGGGAAGCCCATGTGGCCCCAAAGGGATGTTCTGGGGTCTGGGAAGACTCCTGCCTACTCAGCCATCCACCCTGCCCCAGCCATGGGCCATGCACTCCCCCAGCAGCAGAGCTGTGCCAGCTGCTGTGCTCCAGTCATTTTTCCTGGTTCCCAGTCTGACTTTCCCCCATGGAACAGAAGCCCATTCACTGTCCTGTCTGCCCCGGTCAGCAAGAACAGACTGTTCCCTTCCCTTCCTTCCCTCTGGAGCTGTTTTATGTTTTTGAAAGGACCAGCACATCTGCCCTTGCCAAGGCTCCATGAGCCCCATCCCAATCCTGGGACCTGATTATCCCACAAAACGTTGTTCTCCTGCTTTTCCTTGCTACTCCTCGGGCAGTCCAGGGCAGCACAAGCAGCATGGGCAGGGTGGGCAGGTTGGGCAGGGTGGGCAGGATGGGCATCCCAGGCAGCAAGGGCAGCACAGGTAGTGCTGGCAGTGCCTCAGTGTCTGTCCCACTATGCAGCCTCACCATTCAACTGGGACTGGAGCACTCACAGGTGCACAGACACCTCAGGAAAGGCATGGAGGACCCGTGCTGCAGAACACCCCAAAACTCACCATCTAACCCAGTGCAATGGCTCGAATCCCCCCCAGCTGCCAAGGCAGGGCTGGGTACATGAGTGCCTGGAGAAGTCCCTGCACACAGCAGCATCAGGTGGTACCAGGCAGAGGCAACGCAGAGGGATGCAGAGAGGGATGCTGGGGGGCAATGCTGAACCCAACAGCTTTGCAGAAACAGCCCCTAAATCAAAAAGTTAGCCTGGAAACTGAGTGTTAAAGGCTGGCTGAGCTGGCTGACCTCTGGGCAACTGATGGAGCTGGGCACAGCAGCAGGGATGTCCCCATGCCACCAGCCATGTCCCCACTTGCTGACCTCCCTGCTGCAGTGCCAGGGGAGGGGCAAGGGAGGAGAAGTGGGGTTGAGCTGGGCAGGAGGGGAACCATACAGGAACCATAAAGGCTTTTTTTTTTTCCTTAGGGGTTTTGGTCTTTTTCCACCAACGGGTTTTGGGCTGGGGGTGTTTTACATCTAGATTTTTTTGAAGGGTTTGATTTCCTCCTCGTTCAAGCACTAAGCAATTGCTCTTTCCCCCCTTGGCAGGAGCTGCCTGTCTCGTGGTGTTGACCTTGGCTGGGCCTTCCTTGAGGCTGGAGCGGACTCACACCATAAATTCCCCGTCTTCTAGGAATCTAGCATGGGAAAGAAAAGAAACAGAGAAGAGAATCGTGCATTAAAATATTTTGAGCCTTAGCATATAACAAAGGGGGGCTGGCATTGAGCAGCCCTCCCTAAGCAGAGAGGTGTTGCAGGCACAGCCCAGGCACTGGCAGGCTCGGTGCTGTGGTGCTGTAACCCTGCAGCATCCTTGCCCATCTGTGGGGCATGCAGGGGCAGGAGGTGCTCAAGGGAGAGCAGAGCCATGGCAGGGAGTGGCACAGCCCTGGGCACACAGCAGGACCACGCTGGGGCACTGCTGCCCTTCCTGTACCTGCTGCACATCCTGACAACATGTGGGGCATCAGGACTAGGCAGACACTGGGTAGTGTGGGGTGGGATGGTGACTCAGGGGCAAGGTTGAAGCTTTTGGATCAGAGGGTGATGCTGCTGGGGCAAAGACAGATCTGTGCCCTTGCCACCACCTGAGGTGGCCCATTGTGCAGAGCCCAGTGCTGCAAGCTTCCCTTCTCAGTGCCCTGGCCAGTGCTGGCCACAGCTGCCTGGCCTTACCCAGCCCTGGTGCAGAAATCCCAGGAGTAAAACATGGAGCAGAATGAGCAGGCACCAAGGGGCTGAGCCCCTCTTGCTCTCACAAGCAGGCAAGATGCAGCACAGCCCCTAATTGAATCCAGCAGAGATGCCTTGGACAGACAAAACACAGCAGTGAGTCAGAGCACCAGGCTGAGCAGACACAGCCATCCCAGAGCTGGGGAAGATGGGCCAGCACCCTGGGGTGGTGGTCACCCATCCCAGCATGATGATGCTGCCTCAGCAACACTCAGGCCACTGAAGAGAAGGATCCCCATGTGCAAGAAGGGCTGGGACAAGTCCCAAGCATGGGATATCCAGTGTCCTCTCCTGTGCCCAGAGGAGCTGAGCAATACTGATGGCCCTTGGACAATGGGTGCTGTGCAGCAAGGCACAGTACTGCTGGCATTGCCAAAGCCCTGTGGGGCACAGTGCTCCACAAAGCCAGAGCAGGGTTGAAGCTGGGTCGTGATGCCAGGAATGCCAAAGCAGGTTGGGGTGGGAGATCAGGGTGCCTGCATGCCACCCAAGGGTGGCTGTGTCCCCTTGCATGGAGAGTCAGGGTTCCTGCAATCTGCAGAGCTCACTGGGAGGCTGCTGTGAGAGTCAAGAGTGGACTGGTGCCTCAAGAACCCAACTGTAATGTTTCCCCATTCATCTCTCCTGTGTCTGAGCTGGATATCAGCTGAAGCACATCATGCAGCCATGGAACCTGGATGTTTGGAGGTCCATCTGGGAAGGAAGAACATGTTCACAGGTTGCTGACAGCTTGAGCACTGGCAGGAGATAAAATCGTTCTTTATTTCCATATGGAAGATAAAATCTTTCCTTGTTTCAGTGTGCCTGGGAATTCTTTGGAGCAGTGAATCCACGGCATGTCCTAAAGAGGGGTGCCTGGGGGTCTGAGAGTGAGGATGATGTGGGGACAGGAGTCTGACACCCTGAGGTAGCAGGTTTGCACCTCATGTTCTGGGAATGCCAAAGCACTCTGTCTGTGACATCTTAAAAGGGCCCCAGCATCTCAGAGCTGTAACCTGCTTTAAGCACAAGTAGCTGGAAGGAGCCCTTGAAACTCCTCAGGATCTCATATCTCTTATAAAACACTTCACTGCAGGTCAGTACAGCTGCCCAGCCAAGAGTGTGGAGTGGGATCGTTCCTGCTTCCCCTGGGCTTGCAAGGATGGGGAAGGGGCAAGCTGTCAACATCAAACAGGTGTCCCAGTCAGCTGGGAGGGAAGAAGTAATGGGGGAGGAATGTGAAGCAATGAGGTCACATGAAGAAAGATCTGAGTGGCAAAGCTGGGTGGGAATCCCTTTGGATTCCCCTTTCATCCTGAGAGTGTGAGACAGGGAGCACCAGGGAACATGTGGCTCCTTACTTGGGGCTTGTGGAGAAAGTTACCTGTGCTTGCCTTACACATCACTTACACCTGGTGTGCACACCAAGTCACACATTGCATTACACACCACTTGCTGTGGGTGTGCATGTCACACCAGACATCACAGAGCACTGACCTGCTCTCTGCTCCCACTCTGCATCTTGAGGGGCTGAGCAGCAGGGAGCACAGCAGGACAGCTTCCAACCATACCCTGGGAGTTCCTCTGATGGGGAAGGGTGATTATTGGAAGCCTGAGAAATACCAGAAAGCTGGAAGAGAGGTGATGACAGCACAGAAAAGGTAAGCTCCTTTTCCATGAGCCTCACCCAACACGGGCAGGGTGAGGATCAGGTGCAGGGTCCATGGCTTTCCCCCCACTCTGCACCACTGATGCTGGCTGAGATGGACAGCAGTGCTGCAACTGACCCCCCCTGGGGACAGGGAAGTACCTGGGACTGTGATGTCTTTTCCAAAAACCTACCAGAGGCCATGGATGCACAGCAGCTTCACCCCTGAACATGGCCCAGGGTGAGGGGAGCTGTGGGGGGCTGCCCTCATGGAGGCTTTTATCAATGTCCCACCAAAATGTGGCTGTGGTGGGAGGAGAGGAAAAGGGAATGTGGGATGGGGGAACATCAAACCTGGGAAAGATCTTGGGAGGGGGTGATCAGGCTGCTCTGCACACCTCCAGAGCACAGGGCAACCAGGTGGCAAAATGCTTCAGGAGCCCTGTGAACCTTCACAGGAAGGGAAGGGGAAGGGAGATACTGATCCCAGAGAAGGTGGGTAAGGGGAACAGAATGGCAGAGGCTCTGGGCACAGCAAAGAGATGTAGAGTGGACAAAACAGGAGCAGGGAGTGATGGATAAAGTGCCCTTAAGCAACACCTTGGCATGACTGGGCAGAGACCAGCCCTGAGCCCCTCCTGAGCATCAGCTACAAGATCTGCCTGCAGCATCACCTTCCTGAGCAGCAGGTCCAGGACTACCACACCTCTCCTTCCCCCTCTTGGTTTTCTCCAGGATGATTTCTCCAGGGCAGCCTCTGTGGCCATGGTGCAGGGCTGGGCAGCACAGGAGGAAGGGGAGCAGTGCTGTGGGGCATGGGGAGGCCACTCCATCCCAGCAGTGGCAGGGTGTCCGTGTCCTCCTGTGCCAGGCTCCAGCTGGGGGTTGAATGCTGGTCTGAGAAGCACTCCTGAGGGACCCATTCCCAGCTCCTGCTACCACAGGCAACCACTCGGGTAACTCTCATAAATTTTTCAAGCTCCATCTTGAAACCAGTTGGACTGCTTGCAGTGCTGGCTGGATGCCAAGGGTTCTAGTTCAGCAGAAATGTTGTGTTTGTTTTGTGGTCTTTTTTTTTTTTTTAATCTGGGTCAAGGCCAGTCTGGATCTGCACCAGCATTTTTTTTTCTTTTTAGGTTTCTGGTGAACTGCAAGGTTCCCTTCCACACAGCTACTCAGTGGATTGATGTGCCTGTCAGCTTCACAGCTCACACCAGGGATGAGCTTGGTGGGATCTTGGCTTTGGGCTCCAAGCATCATCCCAGTGATGCTCTCAGGTCACCCTATCAGATGCCCATCAGGCCTGGTCCCACCAAGGGGCTCCCCTTCCATTGCCACCCAAAAGGCACAGAGGTGTTTGGGGCTATGAAAATAAAACGTGATTTTGGACAAGGCTGTTGAACTGAAGATTTCTGCTGAGCTGCAGACTTTGCTTGGTCCCAGGCAAGGATGTTGGTGGTCACCTTGTTCAGGGAGGGGATTGTTCCTCCTGCTTGCAGCAGAACCATGTTCACAGCCAGCTGATAGCCATCTGCTTTTCTGCCAGCAGTGTCTTCCTCCTGCTGTTTACTCCCAGATGTATTTATAGACCAGCTCTCTCCCAGCCTTCATTTCCCTAGACTAAACAAGCCAAGTGCTTTCATGCTCCTCTCATAAAACCAACTCTATTTCCACCCCTCCATCCCACCTCTTCCCATGCCAAGGGCTTCAGCACACCCATGGGCAAGCAGAGCCAAGAGCAGGGCAGCTCTCAGCAGGGATCTGAGCCAGTTCCTGCTGCCAGCATCCTGCCAGGAGGCTCTGTCCTTTCCAAGGCCACGTTACCTGCATTACCAAACTGCTCTTCCATTTCTGTTTTGATTTTCATGGACATCTTTGGGGGCTCTGTGCAGACACCTGGCTTTGCCCTAACATGTGAAGGCTGTTTTGCTCCTTGTCTCTCTCAATGATGATTTCCCATTTGTCCCTCCAGCAAATGCCAGCAGCAGGTCCATAGTCTCAGGACTGGGCATCTGCCTTGAAGCAACAGCTCATCTCTGAGCACATCCTCTTGCTGCCCTCTCTTTGTTTGGTTCCTCCCTGCCCCATGTTCCAACCTCTGTGCCCATTTCCCCACCTTCCCACTATGTTTCCACGTTGCCCTTTCCCAGATACTTTGCCAAATGAAGGGCATCTGGGCAAATCCTGGCAGCAACCCCAGGGAGATGCAGCAAACCTGTGTCTGCAGTGGTGCTGAGGCACAGGAGCTGCCTCCTGGACAGGGCTCAGAGGGCAAGCAGCCAGCTCTGTGTCCCACCTCAGTCACTGATGCTCTCATCAGTGGGATCTGATTCCCAGTATCCACTGCCAAGTGTTGGCTGGAAGGAGATGGATGCCCCTGGTCCAGCCTCCATCCTGTAGCATGGGATCTCCCAAGGGAAGAGCAGGGGCCTGGGCTGGTTTAAGGTGATGAAGAGGAGACTAAAGGCAGCAGTCAAATACTCCTCAGGGCTTAGGCAGTGAATTTAGCAGCTGGTTTAGCCTAGATCCTCCAGCCAGACACTGGCATGATGTGTTTTTAAAGAAGAGTTGCTTCTTCTGTAATCAGAGCCTGGGAAGCTCTGTCTGGGGCTGCTGAAGGCTCAGGATATTGCATGCTGCTGCCTCCCTCTTCTGCTGGGATGTCTTTTTGTCCCTGAGGAGAAGGACAGACATCCCCAAAGCACCCGCAGGAGCACCCTCATGGTGCAGAAGCTGAGAAGTGCACCAGAGGGCCTTCCCATCACCACGAAGTGCCTGTGGCTCTCCAAAAGCCAGAAGTGATTTCTGAAGCCACGATGTTTCTGCTCAGCATGAGGGGGGAAAGAGCAGCATTGGAGCCCCCACTGACAGCAAACGTTGGTCCCTATCTGGCCTGAAAGCCTGCAGTAGCCTGAGGTACAAATGTGGTTCAAGGGAGCCCACTGTGAGCAAGGGAGATGCTGTTCCAAACAGCAACGATGTTTTCTGGGGCTCAGGAAGAGCCAGTTTCCTAAATCTGAGAACAATTAGGAGGGAGATTGTCTTAGAGGAAAAATTTAAACAGAACAAAATGGGAACGAAGGCTGGGAATCATGCAGAAATACTTTCCAAAGAGCCCAAGTGTTGGCTGAGGGCAACAGAGCAGAGCCTGAACGCTTGCTGGACCCACCAGACCTCCCCAGACCAGCAGCATCTCCCCCTCTCCGTGGGCCACTGTCCTCTGAGGGTACCCAACTGGATCCCCATCTGTTTTCTAAGGAAAGTGCCTCAGAAGAGCAATGGCCAGCAGGTCTTTGCCCTGAAGGGCTCACTAAAATTGTCAGCTGGACCCCTTCCTGGGGCCTCCCCAGAGCTTTGCTCAGCCCTCCCCTCATGCCCTCCGGCTCGGGCAGAACCCTGCTCTTCATTAGCAGAAGCAGCCCCAGCAGGGGATGTTTTCTTGTGTGTTTTGCCATCCCTTTTCTCAGCCCCTGATCCTGGCTGTCCTCCTGTTGGCAGAGCCCCCCACTTTCTGGGGACCTCCCAGAACGTTGTGCCCTGCAGGCAGCTGGGGCAGGGACAGTTCTGGGACATCGGGGCACCAGGATGGGACCTCCCAGTGTGTCCCACCTGGCCCAGTGACTCCCATCAGAGCTGCTCTGTCCCCAGGGACACTTGGGTGTCACCTTTGCTCACATATGTGCCATCCCCACCACCACGAGAGGATCCTGGATGCTGGGAAGGCTGGACATGGACATGCAGCATCAGTCAGTGGGAGCAGGCTGGTCTGTCAGCTGAAGACACAGATACAGCACACAGAGGTGATGCAGGGACAAGGACAAGTTTTTTAGGTCTCAGGACCATATTCTATCAGGGAAACAAGCCAAGACACCCACCCTGGGGAGGATGGCAGGGACCCAGCTCACCCAGCCATGGGAGCAGCACCCAGGTATTGCCATGGAGATGCTGTTCAGGGCAGCAAGGGAGATGAAATTGCTCTGCATTTCATTTGTACTCCTGCTCCTTCCTTGGATGAGGCAGCTGTGGGTTATCCAGAGCTTGGTAGCAGCTGGGGCAGCATTGTGCCAGTGGGCATTCAGCTGCAGTCCCAGGGACAGGGGCATTTCCTTGGCCAAAAACATTTATTTTGTTAGGAAAAAACAAGAATGTCTTAATTTCATCAAGGGAATATAAGGCTTTTGCTCATAAAATTGAATTGATTTCTATTAAGATATTAAAATGACAAGAAGGAGCTGAGAGGAGCTCAGATCCCTGAAGATATGCTGTCAGACTTTCATTTTTCCCAAAGCAGAATGATTGTTTCAGGCCAGACTCAATCACCCAAACAGAGACCACTGAGGTGCCATTGCATGAACACCCCTGCTTCTGCTGTGACTGTGTCCTTGCATCCAGCTGCTCCACAAGCTTGAGGGAGCAGCTGGATTTGTGTACAGCCAGATCTCTGTGGGGAGAAGGAGCTGGAGGAACAAAGGTGCAATGGTGATGGCTCCCCCAGAGACAGTGCCATGGCAGGAGGATGGGTGCCAGGGGTTCTGGGTGGTGTCCAGAAGGTGGCTGCCAGCTGCTCATCCCTCTGCCTGAGGGCAGGAGCAGGACTGGTTACTGGGATGCCATCAGGAATGGTCCCTTCCCAGTGCTGCTCTCAGGAGACCTCAAGGGAAATGGGGGGGATGGGGTTGGGGTGCTGGGGATCACAGCCCAGATTTGTGTGCCCAGCCTGGGTAGAGCTGAGAGGTCAAAGTCTCCAGAGCAGCCTCTTTCTACCTTTACATGTGAGCAGCTCCTGTGTCTGGAAGTCTCTTTCTTCAGGAGTTGGCATCCTTTGTGCAGCTGCAGCATTTGCTGCCTGTGTGTGCTCTTCCCAGGCTTGATCCCCATCAAATGTGGATCAGACACCAGGACAAATGTGAACAGGAAGAAAAGCTGCAAAGATCTGTCTCTCACTCTGCAGCTCCATAGGGCTGTGATTTATTTTGGAGCCCTGTATGTGGGCTGACATTCTGGTAACACAAGGCTACTACTTGTTGCACTGGTGCCCCAGGCCTTGGTGTCCCCAGCAGACTGATGCAGCTGTACCAGTATCCTGCCCAGCACAGGGCAGGGAAGTCTGAATGTTTGACCTCAGCTCATCTCTGTACCTCCCTCAGCATCCAGCACTTCAAATCTTTGTTCTTGGTTGGAAAGCAAAGCCCTGCTCTTGTGTGGTCAGTGCCAGGCATTGTATAGCTGATCTCCTCTGGTCTTGGCGAGACTCAGAGTCTGAGCTGTCTGAAGTGACAGGCTGTGCACTAAAGCAAGGCAGAAAACAAGTCTGCAAACCACTTTGCTGGTTTTCCTGGTCTCCTCGAGCACCTCCTTGTTACTTGCAGCTTGGTAGTTTCCAGCCAGGAACACACACCCATTTTCCTTTTCTTCCCCTCCACTGCTGATGGCCATAAAAGTCAAGTGTCTAGGATCTTCATTCGTTGCACTTTTCCATTTCCATCCACAGCCTTTCCAAACCTCTTCACAGAAGCAGCAAAATGAAAACTGAAACCCAGGAATGCACCACTGGGTGGCTGTGCCAAGCATGAGGAAGTGTCAGCAGGACAGAGGAAAAAGCCCCTTCAGAGCTATTTGGAGAGAGGCAAAGATCCTTCCCCATGAGAATCAGCAGCATGAATCTGACTTGCAGCCAGGCCAAGCCCTTGTCCCCACAGATTAAGGATGCTGAGCTCTCCTGTGCAGTGGCAGACAGTGGCAGACATGGTGTCCCCCACAGTGGTATCACCCACTGGTTTTTGGAGGATGAAGGGCTTGCTGATTTACTCCACCCCATGGGCAGAAATTCCCATCTGTGTGTCTGCCAGGAGAGGTATGGGCAGGAACAACGCTGCCTGTGGAGGAGGAGGGACACAACCCATCCCAGGCTGGCATGGGGATGAAGGTGAAGGGAGGCTCAGGGTGCCTGAAACTGGGGACTGAAAAGGTAAAAGTGCATGGAGAGCACTGCCCACCTTCCCCAGGCTGGGAGCTGACACTGGGAATCTCAGCTCCATGCTCTGCCACTGCTCAAGCCCAGGCACCACTGAGGGCACCCCTGGAGGAGCCCATTCCCCAGCTGAGCCAGGACTGGTCCATACCTCACATCCTCCCACTGCCCCAGGGAGCTGGTGCTGGGCTCAGGGGCAGAGTTCTCACATTGAGGGGCTGGGGGGACTCATTGTACACAGAGCTGGGGGGGCTGGAGGGGATCAGGCTGCATCTGGACACTCAGCACAGCAGGAGACCTCTGTGGCACCTCTGGAAATCGAGACATATCCATGGTTTGGAGAAGTCCTGTGAGACTTAGGAGAGGGTACCACTCTTCTGTGCTACACTGACAGGCTGAGCGTGGTGGAGCCAGGACCTGACAGCCACAGGAACCTCGTGGCATGTAGTAGAGATGGATATGGCCCAGGTTAAACATGCACCATATGGGCTTGCATCAGCACTGAGGGCTTTTCAGAGAGTGTCCAGTTTGAAGCAACCAGCCTGGAGGCTGATGTTATCCAGATGACACTGTTGTCTTTGGAAAGGCTCCTAAATGCTTGAAAAACACCTTCAGCTGCACTCCAACACAGCAGAGCAAGCCTGAAATTAGAAATTTCACTTGAGAGTGTTCAATCTGTCCAGTGGGATTAAAACCAGATCCAGTTCACGTCTCTGCAATTACACACCTCCCTGCCACAGAAGAAGTGTTTTCTCTTTCATCTTACATCATGCATATGTACATTTCATTCCTGCCTAACCCTCAGCTTTAGGGCTCTTGAGAGTCTTTCAGTGCAATCTCCAATTAGTCTGGACAGATGTTGCACAAACTCGTTTCAGAACAGTGGTGGTCCTGACCATGACTGGTCCAGAGTTTAATACTGTTGGATTCTGGGTGTCCCACTGAGGCAGCACACAGATGTCTCGGATGAAGGATTTTGAATTATATGGCCCAAAACCATGGATACAGTGCTGATAAGGCCAGGTCTCAATACAGTCAGAGAAAACACTTCACAGGAGAAACAGGAGCACTGGCAACACAGCATTTCTGGAAACATATGGGTTCCAGGAAGGTGGAGATGTTGGAGAGCTGGATGAGGGGACAGTGAATCCTCAGCAGGTTTGCTGAAGATAGGAAATGGGGGGATACTCCTTATGGGGTCATTCAGTGAGATCCTGACAGACTGGAGAGCTGGGCAAAGGGGAATCTAATGAGGGTCAAGAAGAATAAGTGTAGAGTCCTGCATGTGAATAACACTGGGCACCAGTACAGATGAGGGGCTTGGCTGCTGGAAAGCATCTCCAAGGAGAAGGACCTTAAAGTACTGCTGGGCAATGAGTTATCCAGGGGACAGCAATGTGCCCAAGGCCAGTGGCATCTTGGGGTTTATTATGAGTGTCAGCAGGTTGAGGGAGGTTCTCCTCCCATTCTACTCTGCCCTAACGAGGCCACATCTGGAGCACATCTGAGAGGGGATCCCAAACAAGGACTCTTTGGAGAGAGGAGAATCTCACCGTGAGGGATTCTTTGAGTGATGGTGCATGTAGGGACTGGAAAATCTCCTTGGTCATGGATGAGCTGCCTGCCTGGAAGCCAGATCCTGGTGTGCAGGTTTCATAAATCTGCAGAAAGGAGCTCCTTGGAAAAAACTCATCATGTTGAGCAGTACCACACCACATCTGGTTGGTGATCCTGCAGTGGCTGCATGCGAGACAGAGGCAGTGTGGAGACCATCCTGCTGGAGGCTGTTTTGGGAAACATTCAAGGGGCATATGCCAGATGGCAGCGTGGGACCATGCTGACCTTCAGATAGGTCCAGGAGGGCTCTGCAAGTCTGTGCTGGGCCCAGCCTCCCCACTAGCCCCTGGAGAGAAGGGGGCGACTGGGGGCAATGCCTGAACCTGCCTTCCCTGTCCACAGGGACAGGGCTGAGGAAGCTTAGGAAATGATCTGTAGTGTAATTTTAGAAAATAGCATTGTCCTTTCATAAGAGCAGCTAAAAATGTCCCTCTGGCACTCCAGCAGATCCAGCAGAGGAACCAGCTGGCAAGAGGGAGATGCAAAGCACTGCAGAGCTGTGCAGCATGGAAAAAGGAGAGGCTCTTTAGTCTGCAGTTAACTTTGGTGTAAAAATGGCACTTTCTGCTGTGCCTGGCAGGGGATAGGGTTTGGAGCGAGTGGCAGTGGTCAGATGTTCTCATGTAGAAGATTTCATCTGAATGTTAATCAGTCAATTCATGCATGAATACAGACTGGGAGGAGGAAAGATTACAGACAGCCCTGAGAAGGAGGACTTGGGGTGGGGGGTGGTTGACCAGAAGCTTAACATGAGCCATCAGTGTGTGCTTGCAGCCCAGAGAGCCACCCAGGCCCTAGGCTGAATCAAAAGAATAGAGGGAGAGGATTCTTCCCCTCTGCTCTGCTGAGCCCCCCTGCAGTGCTGTGCCCAGTTCTGGAGTCCCCAACACCAGAAGGACACAGAGCTCCTGGAAGGCGTCCAGAGGAGCCCCTGAAATGCTCAGAGGGCTGAGCAGCTCCCTAGGAAGCCAGGCTGAAGGATTGGGGTTGTTCAGCCTGGAGAAGAGGAGGCTCCCAGGTGAGCTCAGAGCAACCTTCCAATATCTGAAGGGGCTCCAAGAAAGCTGGGGGAGGGCTTTGGACACGGGGGGGTAGGGAGAGGAGAAGGGAAATGGGTTAAAACTTGAAGAGGGGAGATTGAGGTTGGACATTAGGAAGAAATTCTTTGCTATGAGGGTGGTGAGACCCTGGAACAGGTTGCCCAAGAAAGTTGTGGCTGCCCCATCCCTGGAATTGTTCAAGGCCAGGTTGGATGGGGCTTGGAGCAACCTGGGCTGGTGGAGGTGTCCCTGACCATACAAGGGAGTTGGAACTGGTTGATCTTGAAGGTGCCTTCCAACCCAACCCATTCTATGATTCTATCTGGATCCTCACTGGTTCCCCTAAACCTGGGAGAGTCTGCATGCTGGCTGAGCCCCTCTCCAGAGCTCTGATGAGCAGTGGGGGAGCAGGAACTGTGGACGTGAGTTATGAGGCATTCCCTTTGAGAGCTGCCACCGTGCACAAGGTGAAACTCCAACCTCTCAACACTGTGTGTCCAGGCAGCACGTAGGGAGAGCACTCCCAGGCAGGAATTATTGCCAAGATCCCAGGTTGTCTCCACTGGAAGCAGGAGGAGCCTCGAGGACAGGCACATCCAGGGCCCCACTGACTGTGGCTGTAGAGTAGGATGTCACATAATGCAGGATACCAAATGTTAGAAGCTGTCAAAGAAAACAAATGAGGACAGTAGTTGCAGAAATTAGAGACAGGATCCAGCACTGGCATCAAGTTGTTTGTATAATTAATGACACACTAGTTCTCAATTAGCATTACTGCAATCCAGGAATAGCATTATTAGAGATTACAAGGCCCAGTCATGTAATGGCATGCATAAAAGCTGCACTCACCAGACATGACATACCTACTGTGCTGGCACATAATGAATATGTGATACTGATAATGAAACAAACAACAACAACAAAAAAGAAACTTAAGTCCCTATCAGAAACACAATTTCTGTAGAGATCAGCATCCTCCTCCTTGTGAGGTCATGGAAACCACTGTCAAATGCTTGAGTTGAGGCTTTGCATACCTTGAGATACCTGAGCCATCCCATTCAGAGCCCATTTAGTGTTGATAAACTCTTGGAGAACTGCTGCAAAACTGCAACTATCACCCACAGAGGCTGAGAAATGAATAATCTGGTTACAAAACCACCACAACTGAACCTTGGGGAGCCTCATGAACCCCACAGAGAAAGCCAGCAGAAGGCAGCTAGTGGTGAGCTAGCTGGTGGGAGAGCTTCCTCCAGCTTTGCAGACACTCTATGTGGGGAAAACCAGGCAGGGCACTGCTGAGGTGACTGCCTGAAATACCTGGGAGAAATCATCTGTGAGGACCTGAGAGGATCCTTGCTGCATCCTGGGAGTGGGACAGCCAGGAGGAGGGACTGAACACACAGCAGGTCCTGCAGCTTCCTACTGCAAGGGATATATGGTTCAAGGGATATATGGACTGCTGGAAACTCTCCTGGTGCTTTGGTGGATCTCCTCCCAACCCCACCCAGCCTTTTCCCTCTAATCTTTGCTAACAGCTGTTAGATTAAAGGCTGTCCAGTACAGGGCAGCTTCTAATGAAGACATCTTCATTCCTTCACAGAGATCCTCAGGGAAAATCCTGGTTTCCAAGCCCTCCACCAAAGAGAGCAATGAGCTCCCTTAGAAGTACAGCACTCCCAGAGTATGATGTAAGAGGGCAAAGAGCAGGAAACATTAATCCTTCAAATGGGGACAGTGGCAGCAGGAACCTGGATAGAATGGAGCCGAGCAGCACTGGGCCTGGAAGGGGGACAGGTCCTGACCAACCCACTGGGCTGGAGGCCTTGGGAAACACCAGCAGGAGGTCAGATGCCAGAGCCAGCTGCTTTCTTCTGCCTGTTGGCATCAGAGTTTGTTGAGGAGGTGATGGGGAGTCCCCTGGGCTGTGGTGGGGGATCCTGTCCCACCACTGGGTTTCTGAGTCAGCACTGGGACCAGGCACATGTCAGACCAGTGTGAGGCCAAGGGCAAGAGCAGAGCATGAGCACAGGGACAGCAGTGTCCCCCTGTTCCCTCCAGAAGGACAACGGCAGAGGGGAGGAAAGGTGGAGGGCAGGAAAACCCCTCCAGAGCCCATGTCCCTTACCCTGGGAGCTGCCAGGCATCCCAGCTGCACACTGGGGTCCAGACAAGATGTGCACCCCAGGACTGGGGCTGGACACAGAGCTGTCCAGATGTTCTGAGACAAGGGCTGAAGGGGCTCTCCTTTCACCTGAGTGTCGTCCAGCAGCTCTGCCAGGGCCAAGCTGTGCCAGACATGTTACCCAGGTGGCCACGTTAAGCCCTCATTATGTCTGGGTGTCTAAGTTTACTGGGTTGTGATGGTTCCTTTGGAAGTTTCTAAAAAGATCTCTGCTGATGGATCCCATCTGTTCACCCTGAGCCCTGGAGCCAGAGCCATCAAGCCCAGTCCAGCTGCCTGGGCACCTGTGGGCACTGGATATTCCTATTGACAGAGCTTGGCCATGTGCCCCCTTCCCAGTGCTTCCTCTTCCTCACAGCAGAGCCCAAAAAGTGGTCACCAGCCCCAGGTCCATGCAGGGGAAGAACACTGAGGGCTGAGCAAACGTTGCTCTGAGGGGCTGGCTTGTGTGGGAGGCTGTAGGCTGCTTCATTAGTGCAAGACCTCATTTTTTCCTTTTTTTGCAGAGGCTCAGCCATGGTAACCTGTCTCCAGGTTTCATCAGCATGAACGGGATCTTGTGTGAAGGTCCAGTACCTGTGTCAAGGTACTGGATGGGTCCTGGCCCCGGTGTGCAGGAACAGGACCAGCATGGGGAGGTAGCTCAGGCAAAGGTGCAGGGAGGTCAGTGAGGAATCATAGAATCATAGAATCCTAGGGGTTAGAAGGGACCTCGAAAGATCATCTAGTCCAACCCCCCCCTGCCAGAGCAGGGCCACCTAGAGTACATCGTGCAGGAACGTGTCCAAGCGGGTTTTGAATGTCTCCAGTGAAGGAGACTCCACGACCCCCCTGGGCAGCCTGTTCCAGGGCTCTGTCACCCTTACAGGAAAAAAATTTTTTCGAATATTCAACTTGAACCTCCTGTGCTCCAATTTACACCCATTACCCCTTGTCCTATCACTGGTCACCACTGAGAAGAGCCTAACTCCATCTCCCTGACACTCACCCCTTACATATTTGAACACATTGATGAGGTCACCCCTCAGTCTCCTTTTCTCCAAACTAAAGAGACCCAGCTCCCTCAGCCTTTCCTCATAAGGGAGATGTTCCACTCCCTTAATCATCTTAGTAGCTCTGTGCTGGACTCTTTCAAGCACTTCCCTGTCCTTCTTGAACTGAGGGGCCCAGAACTGGACACAATACTCCAGGTGCGGCCTCACCAATGCAGAATAGAGGGGGAGGAGAACCTCTCTTGACCTACTAACCACACCCTTTCTAATGCACCCCAGGATGCCATTGGCCTTCTTGGCCACAAGGGCACATTGCTGGCTCATGGTCATCCTCTTGTCTACCAGGACCCCCAGGTCTCTTTCACCTCCACTGCTCTCCAGCAGGTCAGCCCCCAACCTATACTGGGACATCGTGTTGTTCTTCCCCAAATGCAAAACTCTACACTTCCCCTTGTTGAATTTCATCATGTTTCTCTCTGCCCAACTCTCCAGCCTGTCTAAGTCTCTCTGAATGGCAGCACAGCCTTCTAGTGTGTCAGCCACTCCTCCCAGCTTAGTGTCATCAGCAAACTTGCTGAGGGTACATTCTATACCCTCATCCAAGTCATTGATGAAGATATTGAACAACACCGGTCCCAGTACCGACCCCTGAGGGACTCCACTAGTCACACACCTCCAACCAGATTCTGCCCCATTGACTACAACTCTCTGACTCCTTCCTTTCAACCAGTTCCTGATCCACCTCACTACCTGATCACCAAACCCATACTTGGTCAACTTATCTACAAGGATGCTGTGAGAGACGGTGTCAAATGCTTTACTGAAATCAAGATAAACCACATCTACCGCTCTACCATCATCTATCCACCTAGTAATTTCCTCATAGAAGGCTATGAGGTTAGTCAAACATGATTTACCCTTGATAAAACCATGCTGACTGCTCTTGATGACCCCCATGTCCTTGATATGCCTGGAGATAGTGACAAGAACAAGTTGTTCCATCACCTTTCCAGGGATGGAGGTGAGGCTGACCGGTCTATAGTTACCCGGGTCCTCCTTCTTGCCCTTCTTGTAGACTGGAGTGACATTTGCTATTCTCCAGTCCTCAGGCACCTCTCCTGTTACCCATGACTTACTGAAGATGATGGAGAGTCGCCTAGCAATGACCTCCGCCAGCTCCCTCAGCACCCTTGGATGCATTCCATCTGGACCCATCGACTTATGGATGTCCAGATTACTCAGCTGATCCCTAACCCAATCCTCATCTACTACGTCAAATTCCTTATCTATCTTGACTACTTCTGGGGCTAAATGAATCTGGGGCTCATGTGGAAACCCTGCAGGAGTAAAGACAGAGGCAAAGAAGGTGTTCAGCACCTCTGCCTTCTTTATATCCTCTGTCACCAGGGCTCCCAGCTCATCCCTTAGTGGGCCAATATTGCCTCTAGTGTTAGTTTTGCTAGCTATGTATTTGAAAAAGCCCTTTCTATTATCCTTAACCTGACTTGCAAGGTTAAGTTCCAAGGAGGCCTTAGCTTTCCTAATTGCCTCCCTACATCCTCTGACAACAGTCCTGTATTCCTCCCAAGTGACCAGTCCCCCCTTCCATGATCTGTAGATTTTCCTTTTCCACTTAAGTTTTTCCCAGCAGTTCCTTTTTTAACCATGCTGGTCTCCTAGCTCCCTTACTAGATTTCCTAACCATAGGGATGCTCTGATCCTGTGCTTGCAAATAGTGGTCCTTGAATATTGACCAGCTATCTTGAGCCCCTTTATCTTCTAACACCCTGTCCCATGGGATTTCTCTTAACAGTTGATTGAGGAGGCCAAAGTTTGCCCTGTGGAAGTCCAGGGTTTTGGTCCTACTGGGTATTCTGTTCCTTCCACACAGGATCCTGAACTCTACCATCTCATGATCACTGCAGCCAAGGCTGCCATTGACCACCACTTCTTCGACAAGGCCCTCCTTGTTGGTTAGTATAAGATCCAGCAGCGCTCCTCTTCTAGTCGGCTTGTCCACCATCTGCATTAAGAAGTTATCATCAATGCACTGGAGGAACCTCCTAGACTGTGAAAGGCTGGCTGTGTGAGTCAACCAGCAGATATCAGGGTAGTTAAAATCCCCCATGAGGACTAGGGACTGAAGTTGTGAGGCTGCTTTCAGCTGCCTGTAGAAGGCCTCATCAACCTCTTCGCCTTGATCAGGAGGTCTGTAGTAGACCCCCACAACTGTGTCACCCACACCAGCCTGCCCCTTAATTCTTACCCACAGACTTTCAACTTGCCCCTCATCAGCCCCTGCACAGAACTCAACACATTCTAGTTGCTCTCTCACATAAAGAGCAACTCCACCACCTCGCTTCCCCGCCCTATCTTTCCGAAAAAGCACATAGCCATCCATGGCCACATTCCAGTCATGTGGCCTATCCCACCATGTCTCTGTTATCGCTACCAGATCATAACCCTTAGCCCGTACACTGACCTCTAACTCTTCTTGCTTATTCCCCATGCTGCGTGCATTAGCATACAGACATTTCAGGAAACAAACAGAGCACACTGGTGGGACTAAATCCTTCCTAGACCAACTGCCTTTGGGCCCTGGTTTGTTCTTCTTGTGTTTGTCCCTAACAGACCCAGTTTTCTCCCCTTCCCCCTTCACATCTAGTTTAAAGCTCTCTCAATGAGCCCTGCTAAGTCCTGCCCCAAAAGCCTCTTCCCCCTCTGGGACAGGTGCATCCCACCTGTCACCACCAGGCCAGGTGTCTCATATAGCATCCCATGATCAAAAAAACCAAAACCCTGTCTTTGGCACCAGTCTCTTAGCCACTCATTGACCTGTAGACTCTTCCTATATACCTCCCCACCCATTCTTACAGGAGGGATGGAGGCAAACACTACTTGTGCTCCAGACCCCCTAACTAGCCATCCCAGGGCCCTGAAGTCACTCTTCATTGCCCTTACATTTCTTGTGATAATTTCATCACTGCCAATCTGAAAAATCAGCAGTGGATAGTAATCAGAGGGACCCACAAGATTAGGGAGTTTCCTTTTAACATCTCTAATCCGAGCCCCAGGGAGGCAGCAGACCTCCCTGTGGGATGGGTCCGGTCAACAGATGGGCCCTTCTGTCCCCCTCAGAAGGGAGTCACCCACCACAACTACTCTCCTTTCCTTCTTGATTAAGTCCTAAGGACACGGGGTGACTGACGAGTCCTAGGTGGTTCACTAGGTGAGTCTACCTCTGTAACTACATTTTCATGTCCCTGAATTTCCAAGGCCTCATACCTTGAGGAGCTGGTCAGGGACCTCTCAAGGTCATGTGCAAGTCCTGCAAAGGGTGGGCACTCCCCAGGGGCAGGAGGTGAGAGCAGAAAACTGTCAAGAAGGTAATAAAAGGGCAAAAGTAATTACTGGATTAAAGCCCCCGTTCCAATGAGTTTTGTGAGCAGAGCCCCCAGACAAAAACTGCTCCATGGTAAAATCCACAGGGGATACAAGAGGGGACATGTGGCAGCACACAAGCAGAGTGGCATGAGAAATCCAGCACAGCATGGATGGGATGACCACTGGAGCTCATGGCCTGGCACAGCAGTGTCACCCTGCCATGGCACTGAGACTTATGGGCTACTTGTCACAGTGTGGGGGGGACATGGCTGGGGGGGGACAGGGGACCCGAGTTCCACGGGGACCAAGAACTGTGTGCCCCTCATCTGTCTGACAGCAGGGTTAACCACCAGATGCTGCACAGAGCCACAGCAAGGGACAATCCCTCGATTTTCCATTATCCAGCAGCCCCTCTGTCATGCCTGAGCTATTTATGAGGATCTTCCCAACCAGCACTTGCATGTTGCAGCTGTAAATCACCAGAGATGATATCTGAGTGTCATCACCATGCATCAGATGCTGCTTCTGCCAAGTCACAGCTGCAAGGAAGCCACTCCTGCCTCCCCATATCCACGAGCATCCCTTGGCACTTGTATATCTAGGGAACAGCCACAACAACACCCACTAAGGCACAGGTTGAATAGGTCAGTGGAGCTGTTGTCCAGCTCCCTGTGGGCAACATCCCTCCTGAAGAGGTCTCAGGAGCTTGCAGACTTCTTGTGGAGCAGCTATCCATGGCCTTCAGCCCTCACTATACTTCAGCAGGGACACCCCTGCTTACCCCTACCCGGATCACATACACTGATCACAGTGATATTGCTGGGCACAACCCAACAGATGTCCACCCTCTGCATGTCCTGACTGTCCCCATGTGTAGTGGGATGAACCTTTCTTGCTCCTGAGACTCGACGAGCTGCTGACCTCTCCATTGCCTTGCACAGAGTGAGCTTCTCTCTGTGGGTGTGAGTCCCACCTTTATTGGCCCCCTGGTAATAGGGGGCCTGCCCTAACCAGGCACAGGTGGACTCACACCCACTCTTTGGCAACTCGAGGCACCTGGTTTATCTTGTTTCTCTACACCCATGCTTGGTGGTGGCACTGGGTTGGCCTCTCCTGGCCCACATGAGGAGAGATGTGGTTCAGGAGCAGGATTGCCCAGTTCCCTGCTCCCCAACTCCCCAGAAGTGATGCAGGCACAGGGTTGAGCCCCCTTTGGCATCTCCTGCCTGGCATGGTGGTGCTGTAGGGGAAACAACCAGGATCCATGGTGCAAGTTTGGTGGGATCTGGGTATAGGGGCAACAGGAAGGCTCTGGTGCTCTTGTCAGAACTGGCTTGCAGTGAAGTATTTGGTCCCCTGTGGCTGTGGGAGGAATGTGAAGCCACTGTCCCAGATTTGGGTTTGTAAACCAGGGCTGTTGTTCCAGGTGTATCTTCTGAAGCTCCAGTTAGCACTCCATATTTAGGGATGGGATGAACTCCAAAGCACCTGAGGATGGCCTGTCTCCACCTCACCAAACACCAAGCCATTCATCTCCTTTAACCCCCCCCCTCAATCCACATTGTCTCTTCCCCAGACCAGTGGTGTCTTCTCCTACTGCTACCACCTTCCACTTTCTCAGCTCCCAGGGCAACCTCAAGACCATGGTCACCTGGAGATGTCCACGATTGGGTCAGTGCCACAGACAAGAACCAAGAGCACCCACAGCTTCCCAGCTGCACAGTACAGTCAGAGAGGTGAGGACCTAACCATGGCCTCACGTCAAGACCATCTGGCCACCAATTTCCTTGCTGGGGTCTTTTCCCTGTGTCCTGTGTCCTGTGTCCTCTCATTACTCCTCCTGCTGTCGTCAGCAGAACTGTTCCTACTCTTCTGCAGGTAGGAAGAGTTTCTGCACCACTCTACTACCCTTATCTATGTCTTTTTCAGAAAATTCAGTCCTGCCCAGCTTGTTAGATCAGTTTTGCTGGAGCTTCTGGAAGAAGGAGAAGTTTCTGAGGGTGGAGAAATGCCTGACCACATTTGTGCCTCCTGGGGAACAGCTCAGCACCTCAGAGCTCCCTACCTCATCCCACTCATGCTGGCAACCATCAGATGGGCTGTCCAAGCTGCTGGCTTCAGCCCCTGCCCTCTCTGGGGCTCCCAGGCAGGATTTCCTCATGCTGCCTGTCCTGCTCGTCTCTCTCCAGCCTGGAAATCCCAACCATTGCAACAAAGTGTGTAGGCTCTTTCCTGCCCAGCTCCACTTGGAGTTCAGCCCTCCCATCTCTTAGGCCTCCATCCAGCAAAGCACTTAAATGCACACTCCTGCCTCAGTGACATCATGGGGACCACTCGTGCACTCAAGTTGGATGCAGGGATCACAAGACCCACGTGGATTTCCATGCCAGACTCCAAGTCCTGCTCCTTGGCTACATGATCCTTGAGGTTTTGATTTTTTTTTTTTTTTTTTTTTTTTTTTTTTTTTTTTTTTTTTTCTTCAGCCACACCTGTGAAACCCAGGAAGGAGCAGGACCCAGCTATAGGGCTGGCCATTGAGAAGCTCACTACAGCTCCCTTTACTTGCTCCTTGTCAGGCCCACATACCTTATAACCACCTCTAGGAAAGCCTCCCTTAGCAACAGTGCCAGGCAAGCAAACCAACCTGCTTGCAAGTCAACATTCTGCCTGACCTCCATCTTCTTGAGGTGGCTGCAGCTCCCCAAGGCTCCCATCTTCTTTCTCTCCATCTCCCAGCACACCATGCCTTGACTGATCACATCTGTGGGTAAGAGCTCAGCACGTCCCCAGAGTTTCTCCCTCCCTATCTCTGCTGCCATTTGGAGCAGGGACATTGTGCCCCAGCAGCATGTTTTTCCCATGTCACTATTCCCCTAGAAGCCAGTGAAAGAGAAGTGCCAAGAAGCTGTAGTCACAACCTCATTGAAGCCTGGAAATATCACGCTTGCCCCATTTGCAGTCCAGACAAGAAAAGAGTGTGACTTGGTCCAGCCCCATTTATCCTTCAGACACTCAGCTTGGGGAACATGCTCCTACTTTCCGCCAGATGTTTAGAGGTCTGCTTCCTTTATTGTTTATTTCTTGAGCTGATGAGCTGATGAGTCTGCAGGCATCAGTCCCTGGATGCATCAGTCTCTGGATGCATCTCTTAGTGCTCAGCACAGCTCCTTTAAACCTTTGAGTCAATGCTTACAGATGAGCTTGTTTGGAAACTGTTGGGAAAGAAAGGAAAAAATACTGTCCTGAAGACTACATCCTCTGCCAGAAACCTTGGAGCAGGGTCACCAGGCACAGTAAGTAGGGCTTGACTGTTGTGTTTGCAGAATGTTTTGAACATATCTTGCTGCAGAAACATGGCAGAGTTTTGCTCTTGTTGCAGTGAAGGAAGTGACACCAGATCTGCTGGGAAGCATCCCTGCCTCCCCAGACAGGGTCCTGCTCAGTGTCCAGGGGGAGACCAGTTCCAGCTAGCTCCAGCAAGGCTGAAATCAACATGGAAACTTTTTTTTTTTTTTTTTCCAAATGAAAATGGAGATGTTCTGAATTATGGAGTTAGCATGACAGGAGTCCTGAGTGGTTCAGCATGCTGGCAAGAGCAGCAGCTTGTGGTTTTCCTGTGCCTTTCATGCAGCCACTGCCTCACAGACGTCCCCACAGACATCCCCTCACTGCCTGTGGCAAGCAGGTGAATCAGGGACAGCTGCAGGGACAATGCTGCGGGACATCTGAGTGCCAAAGAATCCAAGGTACCCTCACTTTTGCCCCTAATCCTCTCCTGTTGTTGCTGAGGATCTGAACCTGAAGGATCTGCAGGTTTATCTAGCTGCAAGGTAAACTCAGGAGGCCATGGTAGGAGCTTGGGAGAAGTGCCATCACCTCTGTGCTGCTGCCAGTGAAATGATGTCTGGAGAATGGGACCCTTCCCAAGGGGAGGGGAGACCCACACCTCTCCCTGCCTCAGGAAGGGAGCAAATCACAGGGACGAGGGGCACAGGGGTCTGACATTTTCTGCCCTGCAACACCAGCACTTCCAAACCACAGGAAGCACGAATCATCCATGATCCAAACTCCACCACCTGGTTTCTCCTGTTCATCCAGAAAAATGAACTGCAACCATCCCTCTGTGTCTTTCCAAACCATTATGCCCCCCCAAGCCTTGCAATGACATTAGGTGGAGGGACAAACAGCCACTGCCCCCTTCTTCACCTGTCACACGTGGGGAGGATGCAATGGGAGTGGGACCCTTCCAAGCCTCCAGGTCCAACCTGCTCTCCAGAGCCATCCATGCTGCTGAGACGTCACTGGTGAGCATCAGACTGGTATTTCTCCAGATCTATGTTGGTACAAGGACTATGAAATAGAAATGATGGACAGAGTTTCCGAGGCCTGGCTGAAGCCTCTGCCATCAGCTGGAGCCTGCAAACAGCTACCCCAGGGCCACCAGCTAATGCCAAACAATGTCCCTGCCTGCTCCTCCTGCAGCCCTGGGAAGGAAAGGGGCATGGGGAGCAGAAGCTCTGCCAGCAGCACTGCAGGACAGAAGCTGTGGGGAGAGGCTGGCTCCCCCAGTGCTCTCAACTGGACTCCAGTAGGTGTTGGGGTGCCTTCAGGGCTGCCTGTCCCCTGGAGTTGTGTTGGGATGTGGAATGGACTAAGAGCTATGGATATTATGTGCATCTTTGAAGCCCATGGTGGGACCATCCCCCCACCTTGCTGGGCAGCCCACAGAGGCTGGCAGTGCTGGGCATGGACAGGACATCCCAGGGTGCAGAACCTTTCCCCAGCACTGTCTCTCCATTAAAGCTGTGGGAAGTCTGCAAGTCCCCATCCAGAGCTGGTGGGACCTCGTGGGGTCACAGCAGGACAGGGCTGGTGTCAGTCAGAGGTGGAAGGGGAACATCACCCATGCTGAGGGATGATGGGGATGGGACAGGAAGCAAGACGAGCAGCAAGAGGTGGTGCTGGGCTGAGCAAAGGCACAGTGACAACAAGCAGAGGTCTCCAGAGCCTCCAGATTTGCATGTATCAAATGCCAGGGGCAAAAAGCTGAGCCAGCACAGGGGGACACAGATGCCTGGTACAGGGCTGTGCCACAGGACCACACAAGACCTTCTGCAGCAGTGCCCAAGCTGAGGTGGGTGCTGGGTCCTTAATCCAGCTGGGACTATCCAGTAGCCAGGAAATCTGTCTGGAAGTGCCTGGGAGGGTGATGGAGGCTGGAGAGAGGGTGCCCCCCCATCCACCCAGGGGTTCCCAGCTGGATGCAGGACCTGCCAGGGTAGGGCACAGCATGAAGCTCAAGCTGCACACAGCATCTGGTGAAGGGAGTGGGTGATTCATGTCCAGTCCTATCCCAGCCTGGAAATGTTCTTGGCATGTGGCAGCTCCCAGCTACCCTGCTGGTTATCCCTGCCAGCCTGCCAGGAGATGGGGCACATGTGGCTCCATCCAGCTCCACATGATCTGGTCCTGACCCCCCCAGACCTACACCAGCACCTCCCATGCATCCCCCACCATAAGCATGAGCAAGGCAGAGCTGGTACAGGGGAAAAAGCAGGAGAAAGGGACCTTCCCACTTCTCAGACATCCTGGAGGGCTGCATGGGGACATCGCTGGTCACCTCTGTGGTCGGGTATAGGGCAAAGGCCTGGGAAGGGGCTTTGGGATGAGCACAAATCCATTTCTTTCAAGAAAGAAACATCTTGGTTTTCACAGAATCCCCGAATCGCAGACTGGTTTGGGTTGGAAGGGACTTTAAAGCTCATCCAGTTCCAATGCCCTGCCATGGGCAGGGACACCTCCCATAGCCCAGGGTGCTCCAAGCCCCATCCAGCCTGGGCTGAGACACTGCCAGGGATGGGTATCACGACTTAGCAGTCTGGGAAGATCAAAAACCAGAGGACAGAATTATTCTCTACTTCCCCCCCTCCCTCCTCCAAAATGGAAGATAAAACGGGAATAAAGATGAGAGACTTAAAGTTAGAAATTAAAAAAAAAAATGGGAACAGATTTACTGTAACAGGGGAAAGGCTGTAACATATGGGATAAAGAACAAAAATACCAATATATACAAGGATCTACACAACCCGATCTCGATGCTGGCAGGGATGGGTGCCTGAGGCCCCCTTGCAGCAGGGCCGACTCAGGAGGGGGCTCCAGGGCTCTGTCCAGAACCCGATGGATGTGGATTCTGAAGAGCGGCGGCAGCGGGGGGTAAAGGAGCGCAGGGGAACAGCAGCCAAGCACGGAGCAGGGGGGAAAGAGAGGAGGGACGGGGGTCTGCCTGAGCTTATGGAGTATGGGAGGGATGGCAGGGAATGGAGCTCTCTGTGTTCTGCTGCTCACAGAGCCTGAAAGCTCCTCCTGCTTTAGCTCCTCGTACTCAAACTGTGACGATGGGGCATCCCCAACTTCCCTGGCAGACCCGGGCCAGGCTCTCACCATCCTCACAGGATGGTTTTCCCAATGTCTGACCTGCAACTCCCCTCTTCAAGTTTTAACCCCCTGTCCTCTCACTACACATTGGTTCTGTCTGGTTACACTGGGAAAATGCCACAGAGGAGCAGCTGGGCCTGTGTCTGGGCTCACATGTCCGGAGGGGACATGGCCAGGGATGCCCAACAAAACCAGTGAGACCAGTGTCTGTGCAAGGGCTGGTGTGCTGGGAGTACCAGGCAGGTGTCCCTGGCATGGGTGCCCCAGCACCCGTGTCCGAGCCTTCATGACCCCATGGCACTTGGGGTACATGGGTGGGGTTGACCCACAGCAGCACCCGGGTCTGACTGGACCTTCTTGGGTGAGCAGCCCAGCTCTGGGAGCTGCTAACAGCCCCATGAACCCAGCCCTTCAAGGCATTAGCTCATGTCCCAGCTGCTCACAAGACTTGGCAGGCACCCTTCCATGCTCTTGTGTGTTTAAGATCCAAGAGGATAACCCCAAGGCCAGGCTGGTTTTACTCCACCCAGTGTAGAAAGACAGCAAGCTGTGCTTGGCCCCAGTGCTACCCTGGCCCCATGGAGCTGGGGTGCATGGGGAGTACCCCCCTGGAAGACTGGCACATGTCTCTGGGACCCCCTCAGGTCCAATGTGCAGGTGACAGAAGCAGGCACAGAGTGGAGCACAGAGGGGATGAGACCCAGCCCATCCCTCCAGGACACTCGGCAGAGATGAATCCCAGCAGTGGAACAGACACCTGAGGAGTGGAGCAGGACCTGGGATGTGGATGGGACAATGTGTGCCCATGTGCTTTATATCAGCTCCAGTGTTGGAAAGCAAAGAGCTTCCAGCTGTGCCAACGCACAGGGGAGAGGTGGTCCCTGTCCCCTCCACCCTGGTTGTGCCAAGGTGGCCACAGCAGGGCTGTGACATGGTTCCAGCAGAAAGGAGCAGCTGGAGTGAGAGGAATGTGCTGTAGCATTGGAGGGAGGAGATCTCAACAAATGGAATGTGCTGTGCCACAGCCAGGGCCAGGGAATGTGAGAGGAACCAGCAGGAAGGAAAAATAAACTCCATCTGTCCCAGGGCTACAGGGCTGCGAGCCTTCTGTTAATTTTTTTTTTTCCCCCTTATCCCTCTTAAGTAAAACATGATGTCAGCCATTGTTCTGTCTGCAAAGGGGCTGCCAAAAGCTCTGGCCTTTTCTCAAGCATCCTACAAGCTCTGCTCACCTACCCAGTGCAGGATTGTGGATATGAGATCCACAAGGGTCACCCCTTCTACTGGCCCCTGCCAGGCTGTGGTGCCACCATCAGCCCACTGCCCTTCACTCCATCCACAAACATCCTTGTCTGCATCCTTCAGCCCTTTAGGAAGCCTGAAGCCTCCAAACCTCCTGAGCTGATGGTGAGTCCTGAGCCCAAGATGGGAGCATTGCTCACAGCAATTGTCCGGGTGAAACTTGCTGGGTCTGAGGTGGTCCCCAGGAGGCTGTGCACAACATCCAGCAGGAAGCTGAACAGGAGCCAGCAGTGTGCCCAGGTGGCCAAGAAGGCCAATGGCATCCTGGGCTGGATCAGGAACAGTGTGGCCAGCAGGTCCAGGGAAGGGATTCTGCCCCTGTACTCAGCCCTGGTGAGGCCACAGCTTGAGTCCTGTGTCCAGTTCTGGGCCCCTCAGCTCAGGAAGGAGATTGAGGTGCTGGAGCAGGTCCAGAGAAGAGCAAGGAGGCTGTGAAGGGATCCAGCAGAATTCCTGTGAGGAAGGGCTGAGGGAGCTGGGGGTGTTGAGGCTGGAGAAGAGGAGGCTCAGGGGAGACCTCATCACTCTCTCCAACTCCCTTGAAAGGAGGTTGGAGCTGGGGGGGGGATTGGTCTCTTTTCCCAGGCAACTCACCCCTTCCCCTTGCAGGTGCTCACCTCAACTGGACTCTCCTTGGCCCAACTCCAGGGCTTGTGGTCCCTGCAAGGGGATTCACAGAATGATAGAATTGTCAGGGTTGAAAGGGAACCTTAGGGTCACCCAGTTCCAACCCCCCTGCCCTGGGCAGGGACACCTCCCACCAGCTCAGGATGCTCAGAGCCCCATGCAGCCTGGCCTTAAACATTTCCAGGGATGGATGGGGCTCCCACCACCTCTCTGGGCAACCTGTGCCAGTACCAAATGGAAATACTGAGTCCATCACCCCAAATCATCCACTCTTGGAGGAGGAAGAGTTAATTTTTTCTACTGAGCTGGAGGCCAGAGGCTGGCTTCTGCCTAACCTCCCAGATGTATGGTTGAGGTGACTTTGTCCCTGGCACCAAGATCTTGCCCTGTCTGATCCTGTGGGATTGGATGGACCTGAGGAATGGATGCCACGTTCCCATGGGGCAGTGAGGGTCCATGAGTCCCTCTCATTGTCCCATGCACTCCACAGCATGGACAGGGGCCTCTGTGTGAAGGAGGTGACAGTTCCAGAGTGTGACCCTGCTCCTGCCACTTCCCTGACCCCTTTCCACCCCCCTGCCCAGGCCCACAGCACAGCCCTTCACCTGCTCACCATACACCCGGGGGGTTGTGTCCCCTGTGTCCCTTCTGCCCTCCCTGCTCCTTCACCGCTCCCCATGGGACCCTCCCAGCTGAACAGGGACATGATGCTCTCCATCATGGTGACTCTCACTGTCCTGTAACTGGCATCCAAAAAAGGAACTGGGGATCCCAGCTGCCTCTGGGTGCCCACTCCACAGGGTCCAGGATGGAGTTTGCTCACCTTGGGATCCAGACCTCCCCAGGGCTGGTCCCTCTGAGCAGGGAAAGCAGACATTTTCTCCTCCTTCTGCTCACAGATGCATCCCCAGCAAGGCAGCAGATGGGACAGGGGGACAGGGAGGGCTGAGGGCCACCCTGTAGGACTGAGCTCTCACCCCAACCCTCTTCCTCTTCCCACACAAGTGCAGTAGATAACTCCCCATAGGAAAAAAAATGTGAGGGAAGCATGGGAAGAGCTGTTTCCAATTCCAGGCCCCTTAAAACTCACCCTTCCTGGAATGAGGAGAAAAATATGGTCCTGATCCTGGAGATAAGGCCAGCAACAGCCAACATGGGAGATGTCTGCAAGGACATTTTATGCCCTCCTGGTGGCTGAAAGGGAGTGAGGAGGCCAGGTGGCACCTGATGAGTGCTCAGGGTGGGATTTGCCTCTCTCCCAGGTGCAATGGAAAGCTGATGGGGTGGGAAACTTTTTCAAGAGGTATAGAATTTGGAGCATGGGGAAAAGAGACTTGAAAATGTCTCAAAGTGGAGAGTTTGTTCTCGCTGCCAGGGGTTGCCAAGTTCTCCTCTGGGCTTGCAACCAGAGCCTCTATCTATAAATTGAAGAAGCACTGAGCAGAGCAAATGTGATGACCATTTCTTTCCCTCTGCTTCCATCTTCAGAAACTCTGTCTCCAGGCTGCAGGCTGAAGAAACTTAAAATGAGAAGATATTCCAGACATGCCAGAGCCAGGGGCTTTTATGCTCCTCCCAAGCAGCAGCAGCATGCTGCAGAGGGAGCAGAGCACCTCTGTCCTGGCTTCATCCTGCACAGAGACATTTCTACAGTCCCACAGCAGTTTCAGGTGCTCTCCTGCACTTGCAGGAGTCTCTTCCAACCTCTTCAAGGCTGTGCTACAGGCTGAGAACTGTGAGTTTTATTGATTTTCCTCTATCAAAAAAATGTAGGAGCAGAGAAGAGCTTCATTTGGGAGAAACATACTAAGTCCAGTCATGCTCAGAGCAGGGTGAACTCCACTCCTGATGTGGCCTCTGTGCCAGGGCTGGGTGACACATTTTTCCCCTTCTCCACTGGTATTTTCCTTGCTTACAACTTCTGCTCATTGCCTATTCCCCTGCAGGCAACTCTCAGCAAGACAAGAGGGCAGGGTCTCAAGTTGTGCCAGGGGAGGTTTAGGTTGGAGATTAGAAAGAATTTCTTTCTGGAGAGGGTGATCAGGCATTGGAATGGGCTGCCCAGGGAAGTAGTGGATTCTCTGTGTCTGGAGATATTTCCAAAGAGCCTGGATGTGGCACTGAGTGCCATGGGCTGGGAACCACGGGGGGAGTGGATCAAGGGTTGGACTTGATGATCTCTGAGGTCATAGAATCATAGAATCATAGAATCATAGAATTAGCCGGGTTGGAAGGGACCTCAGAGATCATCAAGTCCAACCCTTGACCCAGCGCAGCAGTTGCTAGACCATGGCACTGAGTGCCACATCCAGTCTTATTTTAAATGTCTCCTTCCAACCCAGCCCATTCTGTGATTCTATGATTCTATGATCTCTGAGAAATCTGGCTCTATCTTCTCTATAGATCCCCTTTAGGTAGGGGAATTGCCATCAGATCCCCCTTTTTGACCTCTCTTCTCCAGCTGGAACAACCCCACCTCCCTCAGCCTCTTCTCATGCATCTTCCCTCCAGATTCTGGCTGTGCTCTGGCACACCAATTGAATTCCCTGCTGATTCATGGGCAGCTCCTTCACCCAGTCCACATGTCCTGTGCTGCACAACTAATGCACACAAGTTAGTCTGGGTTGCTCCCCAGTCTGTCCTGACACAGAGCTGCAGTATTTGTGTCTGATGAACTTCTAGAGGTCCTGTTGTCCCATTCAGCAAGAGAGACCCCAAGGTCCCTTCCGCTGGCTTTGTCTGAACCTCCATGCTTGCCTCCTCCCAGCCTGTTTTCCTGAACAAAAAGCTGCTGGGCTATTCCCAGGATGATTGCTGCTCCTGTTTTTGCAGACCTGTACAACATTTGCTTCTCCTCCAGACTCCTGGAAAGCAGTAGCTTCAGTGTTCAATTCCTGCTTCAGCTGCTACATTCGTCATCTCCCTCAGCGCCCTCAGCTCTACCATGTGGATCTCACGTTTTCTTTTTTCATGTAGCATTTTGTTCCAGCACTTTTTCTTTTGCTACTTCAGGACTCTGAGACACAATTGCTTTGCAAACACCTGGGATGGGTTAAGAATGTATTTCTCCTTGCTCACAGGATGCATTGTCCTCCAACAGCTCTTCCTCACCTAATGGCACTCTGACAAACTCTTTCCAAGGTCTAACTCATCCACCATACCAAGGACTGGGTTTCCTTCTGTAATACCCATCACCAACCATCTCCCTGCACCTGGGCAGGATCCGGGCGTGGAAGAATCTCTCCAAGTTTGTGAGCTCTTCTTTCTCACTTCTTCTCTCCTGAAAACACAACCCCCCAACACAGAGAAAGCAGGGAGCAGCTCCAGTGCAAGCTGCAAGGTGTGAGCTCTCCTGGAGCTGGTGGGTGGGCAGTGAGACATTCACAGCCCCTCTTAGACCAGTGGGCCAGGAGCCCTCCTCTGCCTGCATGGTCTGTGCAATAACACAGCACTTCCCTGCCCTTCCCTCCCCACAAATGCTTATGGCTCTTCTCCCCATCCTTCTTCAATATCTACTTATCTAACTATCACCTGGCTAACCCCTTCTTGCTGAGCACTCTTGGAAGGTGCTCAGCTGTGATCCAGTGCCCTGGGAGAACACCTTTAAAGATGTTGAGTGCCACATTTGGAGTTGTAGTTCCTTCTGGTTTCGTTATTTCCCTGAGCAGGTCTTGTCTAGCTGATGAACAAGCCGGTCCCTCATTGAAAGCCAGACATGGGCTAAGTACACCACTTCCAAATCATAAAGCTGATTTTGAGCTATTTGACAGCTAGTGAGGATGAGGAAAATGTTTGCAAAGAGGGAAACATATTTATTCTGATGCTTACATAACGCAGAAACAGCTGAACAGATTTTCTTCAAACCATCCCCAAATAATTCTTCAGTTTTTTTGGGCTGAGATCAAGCATGAGCAAATTCAATCCAAAAGGATACTTTCTGAGCGATGTATAAACAACTGAAAATAGGGGTTTCAGCTGGAATGTGTGTCTCAGCCGTAACTGGAGTGTTGCAAGAGCAGTTTGTGTGAGCTCCTCCGGGGAGTGCGGTTTGGCGGCGACATCTGGGACCGAGCTCTCCAGGCTCGCATCCTCCCCTGTTGGAGAGGGCTCCTTTACTCTAAACTTAGAAGTATCTTACAGGATCTGTTCCACTTGTGATGGGGCCTCACTGGCAAGCAGCTCCAGTGTGTAATTGTCCCGTCTGGTAGAAATGTTCCCTATGTTTGACTTCAGACTGGCCCCTGCTCTATGCCAGCACGTTGCTGCGATACTGTCTGCAGCCACCCCCGTCATCAGCCCCTGGCCACATCCTCACTGCTCTCCTTTTTTGCATGCTGCCTTCACATCTCCCTTCATCTGCCTTCACATCTCCCTTCATCTTCTCCCTTTGCTGGCTGGTATCCAAGCCCAGGCTCATCCTGCTACCATGGTGTCTGCTCCTCTGCAATGATGCTGAAACGGGCAGCCAGGCCACGTTAGAGGGACAGGAGTCTCCTGGGTCTCCACAGCCATCCTGCTGCCATCCTGCCCCCAGCAGCAGTGTGAAGGGAGGCTGATGGGATGGAGGAGATCCCAAACTGCAGTCCCCTCTGAAGAGTTCACCAGCTTACGTTTGGCCATGAGCGAGCCCAGAGAGCCTCTGAGGGCCAGGAGGTCACAGAGTTGCCTCCCCAAGTCTTTCTTATCTCACTGCACTTCCAGGAACCAAACCATTTTACCACCTCTGCAGACCAGTAAAGGTCCTGGGCAGGGCCAGCTCTGGCAGTGCCCCACACAGCTGTCCAGCTGTTGGAATTTTGTACCACAGAGCTTGGCCTCTGCTCTGGTTGTGCAGGTTCCTCTGCCCCTTCCCCAGAACACGCACAATATTTTGCCTGGCATGGATGTGCTCTAGAGGAACAGAGTTGTTATTTCTGTCAGCTCATCCTGACTTTGCACCAGTGACTAATGCTTTTTCTGGCTGGGAGAGGGTTTGTGGGCATGTTAGCAGTGGTGACTGCAGGGAAACAGGCAGCTTCCCCAGTCCCCCATCACCAGTGACACCATTTCTGTTTATCCAAGCGGGAGTGCTCCAGTCATTGGTCTCATTGCTAGGACCTACAGAAATCAGGCTCTAGGGGACAGCTGGGGACATGGCACCCCCTGAGCTGGCAACAACGTAGGGCAGCCTCCCATCAGCAACATGTCTGGACAAACACTTTATTCCTGTGTCTGGAATCTTCCCAATGCATCCGAAGAGCCCATCTCAGTCTGATGCTGGAGCCCCCGGGGCTGAGCACAAGGAATGTGCAGTTCATGTGTACAAGGAAAAACTTGAGGGCCAGCACTGGAAACCTGAAAAGTTCTCAGAGCTGACTCCAAGTCCCATGGAGGCAAGAGCCCTGGTACAAGGTGTGGAGGACATGGAGCCAAGTGGCTGAACTACCCCACACTATCCTGCTTCTGTGTCCCTGCTATGAGCCATCTTCTCTGGGATGTACCCACCTTGGAACTCAGCAGTGCACCTGGGGCAAGGGGAAGGCTGATCCCAGCAGAGAGGGTGTGGAGCAAGTATCCCATCATGGTGGAGAGATCAGATTGTGTTTCCAGTTTCTTTCTGTGAGCAACTTGGTTTGCTTTCAGACCTTGTATGCATTTCTGTTCACAGCTTAGCCTGAACCACTGATGAATAGACATGACATTTTCTCACTCAGGACACTGCCAGCACCACAAGACAAGGTGAATTCAGATGAAATCCAGGGTTCATTGCCCTCTTGGACTTCAGGGTATCCTCTGCTCAGAGGTCATGTGGAGGAGGTGGGGTTCTGGGATTCCTCAGTGGGCTCAGGGACAATCTGCTGTCCAACTGAGGCTTCTCCAGTGAGCAGAGATTTGCTTTTCCTGCATGAAGGGCAAGAAAGATTTGTTTGCAAGGCTACATCTGCAGGCCAGTGCCACAGTACGTGTTTTTGGGCCCCTCATTCACAGCCCAAAGCTGTTCCCAGCCCTTCCTGGCTGGAGGACCCTTAAATGTTGCTGCAAGATCTGGATCAGGAAGAGCCAACAAGAGCAGATGTTTCTCCAGTCTCTGCCAGGATCCCAACTTCTGGCCAGGGGTCCAAGAGTGACAGAGGCACAGTTGTCCTTGGGATGCAATCAGCCAGAAAGCAATGCTGCCAACCACAGCCATCCAGGTGCTGCTAGTGAAATCACCTCTCTGGTGGCCACCCTAGCACTCTGGTGGCCAGCTCACAGCCTGGCTTGGCCAGTTTCTGCCTCCAGTGTGTCTGAGGTTGCTCCAGACCACTGCTTCCATTCTCAGCTCCTTCTCCACAGAGGCCTATGCTGAACAAAGCCATTGGCTTGGCTTTGGTCTGGCAAGAGATGAGCTCCAGGATATAAAGACATAAAGGTCAGGATCCATGCTGCTGCCTGATTGCCAACATTTTTGTCCAGGGAAGACCAGTGCGTGGTCACCATAAAGATGATAAGCACCTCCATCCAGCCCAACTTGTGTTGGTTTGTGCCCCAAAACCTCTGGTGAGGTCCATCCCTGCTGCTGGAGACAACTCCATGCCAGAACTACCTCCTGAGACTTCTCCTCTCCTGCTCCCCTCCAGCATGGCACAGCACCTGGGAGCCAACACCCAGCCTTGTGTTAGCACCTCTCTCATCCTGTAAAGCATTCCAGTCCCTGCCTAGCTTCTGCTCTTCTTACCTGAAGCATTTCCCCCCCTCCCTGCCCCTCCCAGGGTTCCCCCACTGCAAGGAGCTCAGGGGCAGCAGAGCCAGACCCAGCACATCCTTCCCAATATGCTCTCAAACCATCCCTGCAGTGCTTGCTGCTGTCATGCAAGGCTTTCAAACTCACAAAAGATGGTTTGAGTTATTCCCCAGCTCCCTTTTGGCACCTCCAGATTTACTCCTCCAATTGTAGAAGTGTTTGGCATTCCTCTTATCTCTGACCATGGGCTGCATTCGTATGCAGGGGATGTGATTTGATTGCATCCAACCCAAACTTTAATCCCTCTGTATAAAGGCTCTGTTGTGCTCAGTCTGCACTGTTTGTCTATGTTAGGATTGTTCCTGAATTTCATTAGAGGAAAGACTTGCTTAAATAATTTGGGAAACAATTTGGAAATACTTTTACTTATAAAAGCAGTGAGTTCAGTGTGCTGTCAGTCCTGGATTTATACTGCCTTTGTTTGTGAACATCCAGATGGTATTCTCTGACTATTAAAATATTTTTCATGATGTTCACAATGATTATTCACTTAAAAATTCCCACAGGAAGCTGACAACCCACAATTTGTCAGTCTCCTGCTTGAAAAAACTTCAGCCAGTCCAGTGAGGTGCTGAAACAACCCCAACCCTCCAGGTGACATGACTCCTCTGTCCAGGTGAGGACCACATCGTGGTCAGGACCACTCCTCACCAGTAGGCACTGGTCTGGCATGTGGGAAAAGATCTGAGGAAGTCAGGCATTCATCTCCCCTGTAAGTCTGTCCAGACATGTCCCCCAGGAGCCCCAGCCTGGCTACCATGGCAGCCCAGAATGGGAACTGGTTTTTTGAGAAGCCTGTCCCTGGCTGTCGTGCTGAGCACTGGGAAAGCTGGCACTGAGCTACTCTGAAATCTGGCTCTTGACACTTAATGACTTTCTCTCATACTCCATGCTCTGTTATTTAACTGGGAATAAAAGTGGGATGTTGGTTGCCAGACTCTGTCTCCGTCCTTTGCTGTTTCTGAAGCTGCTCTGCATCAGCATCAGCATCCCTCCCACATTCTGCTGCTTGCACCATAGCTCATAATTTTAAACAAGTGTACCCGTCAGCCCCTTGGGCAGTTCCTCTGCTCCTCTGGTGCCTGTCCCTGGTGTTGCTGAGCTGTGCTGAGGTGGTTTGTTCACCCTCTGCCAGGTTTGTCCTCTGGCAGTCTGCTCTCTGAGTCAGGAGGAGGAGAACTTTGTGCCACCTGGAGTGTCTGGGACACATCAGTGCCATGTTGTGCAAGAGCCCTGATCCCCCTCCTGAGCCAGGCACAAGGAGCTGGTGGATCCTCTGATTGCTCCTGCCAGAGCAGGGTTTGCTCCTCTGATGGGTCATCCCTGCTTGTCCACAATAGGTGCTGTGTTCCTATGCTTCCAACATCTCCTGGCCCCACAGTGGCAGGTTGTCCCCATGTCACACTGTTGGTGGCCAGTACCTTGGGGCTCATTTCCTGTGCCCCAAACCCTAGGGTCAGAGAGGCTTTGGCCCTGCTGCCTCTCTGCAGCATGCAGAAGAGGTGAAGGGCTTTTTTCCAGGGTTATTTGGATGCATCTTGGCCTCCTCTCCTGCCCTCTTCCCATTCCTTTCCCTCTCAGTCTCTCTCCCTGCCTGGGCTCCGGATGGCTGAACTTCAGCCAGGGCTGGAAAGTGGCTCCACTGCTGCAGAGACAACGTTTCCTCCTCCCCAAAGCACTACAAAAGCCAAACACAAGCAGGCCACTCATCTCCCAGACTGGGTCTTCAGTCCAAGAGCTGCACATCCCTAGGCAGGGTGATGCCCAGAACTCAGCTTTGCCGCCTTTCATCTCTCCCCAAGCATCCCCGGGCAGCCCAGCCAGCCCACCCTCCCACCCTTCCTTCCTCCAGGGAAAGGGGGGGAACAGCGTGGTGCCTTCAGGCTGACAAAGCCTCGGATGCCTCGTTCCTCTGTGTCTTGGCGAGGATGGGAATTGGCTCCAGGTGTTTTCGCTCAGGTCTCGCCAATGGAAAGGCTCTGAGGAGGGAGAGGAGGGAGAGGCTGTCTGCTGGGCTCAGCCAGGGCCACCAGCCCGCACAGCATCACACTTCATCAGCATCCCAGGGAGCTCGGTGCTGTGGGGGGCACGGGGGAGCAGCTCCCCCCTCCCACATCCATCGGGGTCAGCTCAGCAGAGGGGGGGAGCAGGGAGTGGCAGCTGCATGGGGGAAGTGGGTTTCAACCCCAAAGGAGAGGGGGTCCCACACAAGTCCGGCCACTCCACAAGCATCCTTGGCCACGTGAGGACATGCAGAGGGGTGGGTGGCACAAGCAGGCAGGAGCATCCCCACATTGCTGAGCATATGCCCCGTTATGCAAACAGCGTGGCCAGCACGGGGCTGTCCGAGAAGCGCAGCACCAGGAGCTGCCAGAATGAACACACACATTGCTGAGTGCACCTCATTTACAACAGACATCAGACACACACTCTAAACACAAACCACATGTTGGCCGCCCCGTGCCCTCCCAGCACAGACCAGCACAGACCACGGGGCTGTGCCTCAACACGTGTGTGCACACCCCCAGCACACTCGTGTGTCCCCCAGCCCCTCGCCCCAGGGGGAGCATCACCAAGCCCTCTGCATGGGGACATGTCCCATCTGGTCCAGCTTCCCCAGGTTGGCAGTGCCACAGTCTGGGGCTGGGAGGTACCCTTGGAGAGTCCTGGAAGTATTCTGCTCCCTGGTGTGGTTGGTGTGGCAGTGGTCACCCATCACTGGGCTGAGGGACAGCTGCTCCAACAGCCTCCAGGCTTCAGGCTGCCCTGTCTTCCTCTGCCACCCATGCAAGGAGTGACAACAGGACTGAAGGACATCTGGGAAGGAGCAGCAAGAACTTGAGGACAATGAGAAGCTCTCAGCAGGGGAAGAAACCTCAAGTCCCTCTGATGTGGGTACAGAGGAGCTGACCCTGCAGTGAGAGACTGGGAGCAGCTCTACACCCTCCACCAGAGGAGAGACCCTGGCACCAAGAGCTGAGGCTTGTCTTGCTGTGGACAGGGAATTTTGTCCTCCACATGCCCAACACACCTCAAGGTTGGCTGTCATCTGTTTCTGGGAACCACCTCAGCTCTCTTGGGTCATATGGACGTACACACCAAACCCAATCTCAGGCTCCTCGTTCCATACAACCCTTTACTGCAGGCAGGGCTGGTGGAGCTGCTGCACCCACAAGACACACATGCCATGATCCTCTTGTGTCCATTTAGGCTTCCTCAGACCTCCTGGCATTGGTGGGATTCTTCTGAGGCACATCACACCCCAGGTGGAGAGTCTGGACCTGATCTGAGACAGCACAGTCACACCTACAGCTTCTCCAGCCAGGGCTGTTCCTCTGAAGAGTTTGTTTTTTTTTCTTTCAGAAATAGAGCCAGGAGGGAAAGTGAGAATTCTGCCGCACGAGAGTTGGTCAGAAACATTTAGACAAGACATTTCTTCATTGGAATGTGCTGGCTCATCGTGGTGTTTTGTAGAGACAGTTTGACTGCAGTCAAACTCTTCCAAGAAACTGCCAGACTTGCTGCCTGGCAATCCTCTACCTCCCCCTGCTCCTGAGCAGCTGCCTGGGGCATGGGCAGCAACCCAGGATCCTCAAGAGACTGCAAGTTCCAGGTCTGGACTCACCACTCCATGAGAAGCTCTCCTGCCATGGCTGGCCTGGGCTTTGGCTGGAGGACAGAGCAGCAAGAGGAGTAGCATGAAGTCAGCATTCCCAGGAATTCCCTCAGCCTGGGTGCCAGGAAAGCCAGCATTGGATCCAAGCCCCCTGCCTCCAAAAAAAATATCTGTGGACTGGAGGAGCTTTGTGTCTTGGGTTCATTCACTGTCCAAAAAAAAAGCCTAATCTCCAAATGTCAGATTTCTGGGGGAATCAGACCCTCTGCTCTCCCCAGCCCCAGATGCCACCAGCACTGGGTTGGTACCAGGCTTCAGCAGCTCCAGGAGCAAAGTGTCCCCAGCAGAAGTGTAGGGATGGCAGAAAGCTGCTCCCTGTGTCTGTTTGCAGAGGAATGACTGTCTTCCCCAGACAGGTTCAGAGACAAACTTCGAATAAAATGGGGGGGAGGGAAACATGCTAAGCATCAGTTATGTGCATAAATCCTTTTGATGTGAAGAGATGAAGTGTGTTTGCTGTTGTGTCAATGGAACAGGGTCTGGATCCTCCACCAAGAGTGCTTTGCAACACAGGAGAAAGATTTCTCTGCTCTTTGTAGAAAACCCAGAGACCATGTGTTTTCTGGCTAAGATTTGGGGTGTTTATTGCCATGGCCAAAAAGCAATGTTGACTTCAGGAAGGATCCCAGAGATAGGGGATCTTCATCTTTGGAGGCTTTCAAGCCTCAGTCAGACACCGGAGTGTTGGGGATGGTCCTGCTGGGAGCCTCCCCTCCCACCAAACACTGGGGAATTCTGAGAGAACCATCCCAAGGGGAGGCTTTCAAAGATCTTTCCATCCCAGAGATGTGGGTGTGTAGTGAAATGAGGCAACCAGGTGCCACTAATTGCCAGGGAGTGAGCATGAGCTTGTGTCAAGCCCACCTGTGCCTAATTAGGGTGGGCCCCCTGGTCCTGCTCATGCGCAGTGGGCCCACCCTAATTAGGTACAGGTGGGCTTGACACAAGCTCATGCTCACTCCCTGGCAATTAGTGGCACCTGGTTGCCCCATTTCACTACATGGGTGCTCTGCCTGCAGGTTGAGGACCACGTCACAGACCACATCCCTCTGTTTCTGAGCAGCCACTCTCCTGCCAGCCTGACTCCAGCCACAGGCAAAGAGGAGATGTTTGATGAGACCCTTGTGGAGACCTGACATCCCAGCAGCTGCCATGGGGTTGGAAGTAAAGGATGATCAAGATCCAAGCCTAGAGGTGGTACTTGTGTCAACACAATGAGAGGTTGTGGGACAGGTAATTCAATACAGCCCCAGATTTCCCTTGGAGACTGAACAATATAAAAGCCACATGGCACACATGAGATGTGGCTGAGGGCTGGCTGGCTGTCAGCTCTCAGAAGCAGCTGAGATGAGGCCCATTGCTTGTGAGTCCCACAGTTCCACTGTTTGACATGAAGACAACATGATTCATGTTCTAAGTGATTAATGGGTAAAAAACGTGATGAATATTGTCTGGAGATGGCACCAGCTACAGGGGGAGAGAGCAACCACTGTGCCCTGTGAGCAGCAGAGTGTTTCTGGCCATGTGTGAAGCCACTCAGGCAGCAGCAGAGCATGGGCCAGGGGCTCTGGTCCCGTATCTGCAGACTGAGGGTCCTGACCTGCATTCCCATGGGGGAGGATGCTCCCTCCCAGGAGGCAGCCTGGGAGTCTGGAAGGTAATTTGGAGTCGTGATCCCTAAAGAAATGTCACAGAGGAGCTGGAGAAGAAATGGGAAGACTGTGGGTGTCCTGGTGTGCCCCCTGCCAGGGGCTGTGCTCAGCTCACACCCATGATGGTGTGAGATGATGGATGGTAGGAGAGCCACTCCAGGCTGGTGGGATGGAAGTTCAGCAGAGAGTCACAAAAATTATTATTTTTAACCTGGGTTTCATCCAAAGGACTGTGATCAGCGGGTCAAGGGAGGGGGTTCTGTCCCTCTGCTCTGGTGAGACCTCCCTGTAGTGCTGGGTCCAGCTCTGGGGTCACCAACACCAGAAGGACACGGAGCTGTTGGAGCCAGTCCAGAGGAGGCCCTGGAGCTGCTGGGAGGGCTGGAGCAGCTCTGGAGCCAGGGGGAGAGAGTTGGGGGTGTTCAGCCTGGGGAACAGAAGGATCCCATGGGGAGACCTTAGAGCACCTTCCAGTGCCTGAAGGGGCTCCAGGAAAGCTGGGGAGGGACTTGGGACAGGGCACAGAGTGGTGAGATGATGGGGAATGGCTTTAAATTGGAAGAGGGAGACTGACATGAGATCTTAGGAAGAAATTCCTTGGTGTGAGGGTGCTGAGCCCCTGTCCCAGGTTTCCCAGAGAAGCTGTGGCTGCCCCATCTCTGGCAGTGTTGAAGATTGGATGGGGCTTGGAGCACCCTGGGCTGGGGGAGGTGTCCCTGCCATGGCAAGGGGTGGCACTGGGTGGTCTTTAAAGTCCTTTCCAACCCAAACCAGTCTGGGATTCAGTGATTATAGATAAGAAAACCGAAAGCATCAGGAGTCACTGAGGTACAGGGGAGACTTGATGTCCACACCAACACTGTGATGGGTGATGTTTGGGGCTCCACATCCTCCTTCACAGAGTCATATCCTTTAAGGAACTGATTGCATTGATCAGCCCCTCTTGGAGAAGAGAACAAGACAGTGTCCCCAGGGAGTGACAGGGAGAGAAGTTCCAGGGTGGGCAGGAGCTGATGCTGGGATGGGACAGATCCTCAGCAGCTGTCACTGCTGAAATCCTCACCATGTAAAGGGGACAGAGATCAGAGATCACAGAAAACTGCATGACTTTGGACAATGACTGGTGTGTGAAAGGCAACAGCTTTTCACCCAAGGGCTGGAAACAGGCAACCCTTTTTGGGAGCACCAGGTAGGTCCCAGTGCCCTTTGAATGGTTCCAGCAGGGAAACTGGCTCAGCACTGAGCTCCAGAGCTCTGCTTGGAACAAAGAATGTGGAATAGTGGCCACATGCCAACACCCCATTACCAGGGGTACCAACAACAAAGCAGAAGGACCAAGTGGCACCATCTAAGGCCCATCTGACTCCAGTAGTGACCATTCCCTTCACTGGGAGGTGGCCATGGCATTAGCAGCACATCCCAGCCACATGAGCAATGATGGGGTCACCATGGGGTGGCTCAGCAGAGCTTTCCTGCCTGCCCCTTGGGGCTTACCAGGACTCAGTGGCATGCTTTAATAAATAAAAAAAAATACTTTTCCCTGCAGAAACAGGGACTTCAGCCAAGCAGGGCCTTAGGGAAGGCTCCCCCTGCCCCAGCACTGCTGGGCCCCACAGGAAGCACTGGTGGCCCTGGTCCCCAGGGCCCCAAGTCCCCCAGGGGGTGAGCAGGCTGCCAGCAAGCAGGGTGAGGAGACGTGTGTGTGCAGGGAGGAATGCTTGGTCTGGGCAGGTCCAACCCCTCTTCTATTTCTGTTCCCAAGAGGTCCCTGGGGAGGGCTGTTTATCAGGGATAGACTGTACCAGATTGACTTGGCATCTTTTTTAAAAAAATAGAAAGCTAATTTTTAGGTTGTTTTAGGTTGGTTGTGGGCTTTTTTAGACAAGAGGTAATTATGAGGAAGGCTGGAGGGGAAGGAGGCTGGCACAAGGTCATTTGGGCTATGAGGGAGAGGACAAGGTGTGTTGGGAAGCTGGACAGGGAAGCAAGCAGAGTCTCCTACCATGCATTTTTGGGGCCAGGTCCTCAGCATGCCTGAGGAACAAGAGGCTCAGCAAGGACTACAGTGGGTCAGGAGGCTTCAGAAGAGCAGCTGATGGGGGATGTTGAGAATTGTTTAAGAGGAAACTGGCACAGTGTGATGCTGCAAGGAGGGTTTGCATTTAGAGCTGTGTCCTAAGGGGTGACTTTGTCTGGTGGAAGCCCTGAGGCAAAGACAGGCTGAAGATGTCAACCCTAAGCCAGCAATGTGTCATGGCTGCACCCAGAGGATCAAAGGGTCAAAAGGATCCCGGGGTCCCCAAGACTGGGTCGTGGCATCAAGGAGATCAGATACTGGAGGATGGGTTCTGCTGTCTGTGTGCTTCTGCTTGTCCACCGTGTGCCTTTGTGCTCTCCCTGGAAGCACAGATCCACAGTGGAGCCTCCATGCAGTTCCCCAAGGTCCTGGATGCTGCTGCACTGGTTGATGGGGACTTCCCAGAGGAGGGGACAGGAGTGCAGCAAGGTCTCAGCTTGCTGGAGGGACCTGATGGTTGGGGTTTCATCACAGCTTCCAAGGAAACAAGACCTTGGTCACTGCTGAGGGTTGTCTCAGATGGGTAGTAGGCACTTTGAAGTGTCTGTGTAAGACTGGAGGTATCTCTGACATTGGCTGGGCATCCCAAGCACATGGTGGGACAAGCTGGACTGTCCCCAAGCCATGTGGAGACTGAGGCAGGGACACCTAAGGAACTATATGTGACTCAGAAGGAAGGCTGTGAGAACCCACTTTGCTGCTGGAAGCTCAGGAAAGCACAGGGCATGGAAAGGAGCTAAGGAGCATTATCAGCCACAGGACATCCTGGCTGGCAGGTACCCAAACCTGAGCCTGGGACAGTCTCCCAGCAGGGGAATGGGGCCAGCAGAGGCCTTGGGGACAGGGGTCTGGGGACAGCAGCTCTTGGCCATGCATCAGCCAGAGCAAAGCCTGGGAACGAGGTCAGTTTCCTTTGGGAGGTGGAGGTCATGGTGTACACCACATTCTCAGAAGCAAGCAGGGGACACAGAGAGGAAGGGCATGGCAGGGCAAGAGCTGGCATGGGTGACTCTTTTCTGGAAGGCATCACTAGGACTTGCTCTCTGGCACCAGGAAACAACTTCCAGGAACTTCTGGCTCCTAGGAAAGCCTCAGCTGCCTGCATGGCTCCAGGCTTTTAAGGAGCTCAACCTCCACAGCCAAACTCCCTCTGCCTTCTCCGAGCATCCCAGTGCAGCTGCCATGGGAACAGCTCCCAGACTGCCAGGAGCAAGCAGGATGGGCAGCACCCTCCAGCTCTTGGTCTTCAGGGGCAGCTGAGGGGCCTGGGCAGGGGCTGGAGGCTCCCCAGACCATGCAGAAAGTGTTGAAGTGTCTCATGGTGAGAGCTGTGCTGAGCACCGGGGTGTGTGTGGGCAGGGGACACGGGGACACTGCATGGGCTGGGCTGTGCCAGGGCCAGTGAGAGGGGTGGCCCTGGTGCACACATCACACACGTGTGCACACACTGCTACACCTCCTGCTCTGCACACACATGTATGTGGACGTGTACCCCTTGGGGCACATCCTGCCATGTGTGGGAATGATTCATGTCTGTGTCCTGAGACATGCACGTCCCCTCAGCAGCTGTCCCTGTGCCCTGCAGCACCTGGCTGTGCCCAGATCCTGCAGAGTGTGGGGGGCCAGGCAGGGGCTTTGTGGGGGTGAGGGTCAGGCTCAGCTCCTGCTGTGTGAGGTGGGACTCTGCTGGTGGTCCCCATGGGAGACGTCACCCCTGCCAGCTCTCCTGGCAGTTGTCATCTCCAGAAGAAATGTTAGGGTTTGCCAAGGGACAAGGCTTCCTACAATTGTCCCCAGCAGTGGGGCTGGGCTGGGCACGGGCCATGATTAACCCCCAGCCTTGGCACTGGGGACACTGGGGCCAGCCCCCTGATTAGGTGGGACAGGCAGATAAGGGGCACAGACACAAGAACTGCAAAGCCCAGGCTGCCAAGGCAGCAGCACAGGAGATTTCATGACACGCACCTTCTGGAGGGACAACTTGTCCTTAACAGGGAGGTCACAGCCAGGACAGATCCTCCCAGTGCCCTGCTGCTCAGGGGGACACAGGGGACACCTTGCTGCAGTGTCCCAGTGTCCTGCTGGTGCTGCAAACCACGGTGAGAAGGTGGCAGAGGGCACCAGAGTCAGGAGCCAGGGAGAAGCCATTGCTGCTGGCATCTGCCTCCCAGCTGGGCTTGGGACTCCAGGGCTTGGCCACCTCTCCCAGCTCCTTGTAGAAGGTGACCTGGAGTAACTGGATATTTAAGGATAAGCTCTGCAGCTGGCCAGGAGCATCCCATGCCCAGGGAGATGCCAGGGACTTGCAACCATCAGTGTGCCTGGGTGGGAGCTGGAGCCCTCAGGCACACCCTGGTCATCGCACAGTCTGGGTGGCCCAGTGCCATCCCAGGGGTTCAAGGACACTGGGGACAAGGCTGCAGGGTGGCCCCAGCACCCAGTGGGGTTTGGAGGAGGGAGAAAGCACTGAGTGCACTGTCCAGCTATGGAGAGACTGGAGCCACAGGGCAAATCCAAGATAGGTGCAGGGAACCCACCCAGCACAGACCAGTTCTTCCCCAGGGCTGTGCTTGTTTAGGGGCATATCTCATGGGAAAAGTGACCTGTGGGACTTCAAGTTCAGTTTCTGACCACACACCTTAGGCTTTTTTCAATACTATTTTGGTCTTTGATCAGTGGTTGGAAAAGAGTTTAGAAAACTGTTTCACTGAAAGCTGTTTATGTTGCATGAGTGGCTGTACCTGAGCACCTGCATCCTCAGACTTCCTTGTGACTCTCTCCATCTGACAACACTTTGGTGGAAGTCACAGCAAGGTCTCTGGGTCTTCCACTGGGATTTTCCACAACCATGACCAAAAGGCCAAGGGCAGCAGCATCTCCCTGGGTGCTGCCTTCCAGCATTGATTAGGTAGTGCCCAGGGGTCCAGATTCTTTGCTACCCTATCCCTGGGTGCTGGGTCCAGACACATCCCACAGTGCCTTGACACAGTATTTTCCAACCTTTCCAGCTACTCATTCCTCACATTCTTCTTCAGCATCAGAAACACATCTTTCAGCACTAGCTCTTCTCTCAGCCAAATGTTCACTTGCTGCCATCAGCAACTTAAGAGGCTCAAGGTGGCTCAGCTGTGCTTGGTCCTTCTGAGCATCCCATCCCACTGCATCTCGGCTTCCTCTGAGTGCTGCCCACCCTGACAGCTACTGTCAGAATATTTCTCATTCAGAAACTACTCCTGATAGCCATAGCAACTCCTTGTCAGGGAGAGATTCCTGCACAGCCCTGGAGAGGCAATTCAGCCAGTCAAGGAGCCACGGGAAGGCAGAAAGCCTGGAGAGCCCAGTCCTCTTCCAGACAGTTGTGTCTCCAAGGCTGCTGTCACCCAGGGACCCCTCAAGCAGATAACAGCCTCATCATCCTATTGTCCAACCCAGCCCCCCCAAAAAACACCAAAAGATTGTAAAGGGTCAAGGCAATGTTTCTGCTTGTTACATGTCTGCAGGATGAAGAGCAGCCCCAGCACAAAGGAAAGGGCTGGAGCAGGGCAGAGAGGCTTTGGACATGGGTTTTGTGCTATCTGAGGATGGAGACGAGTTTCAGGAAGAAGGAGAAAAGACCTAAGGGGTCCCTAGTGTGGGAATGAGACTTCTTAGTCTCTGGTATGTTGGCACCCACCTGTTCTGACACAGCCTCTTGGGGCTCTGAGTGTACCAAGGCCATCAAGGTGGTTTGGCAGAGCCCAGAGGGCATCAGCCAGAGGAGGAGACTGGGTCCCTGCATCACCCTGGACATCCTGGAGACATTTATTCCCTGTGGGCATGAAGAGCTGGGGTGGACAGCAGGTTGCACCCTGCAATGGGGAGCAGCTGGGAGCTGGCAGTGCCCAGGCAGGGCAGGCAGGGAAGAGAGGGAAGAGAGGGAAGGCAGTGCCCAGGCAGGTGGCCTGTGGGCAGCCAGCCACGTCCTGTGTCCTGCCCAGCCCAGCCTGGCACAAGGTCCAGGAAAGGGGGAAAAGCTGCAGGAACTCGATAAAGGGTGTGGAGGGTGGGACTGCAGGGCTGGCTCTGGGTCCCAGGGTTGGCAGGAGCTGAGGAGTGCTGAGGGGCACGAGGAGACTGGGCTGGGGAGGTCAGAGCACCATGAGGTGAGGGATGGGAATAGGCACAGAGTGTTACTGCTCCTGGTAAGGAGGGACTGTGGCCCTCACCAGGAGATGAAGAGGTCCCTGGGCTGGCCTTGACTGGGGAGCCAGGACAGCACCAGAACTTGGGTCCCCCCAGCAGCCTGCACACCAGAGACATGCCCAGGGCATTAGAGTTCAGGGGTTCCTCCTGGGCTCCTCTGAATGTGACCCAAGGTCATCTCCACCTCAGTGAGATGCCACCCATGGCCACCTCGTCCACCAATAGTTGGTTGTGCTGATCCCCTCACTCCCCAGACACAGGGATAGTCTGGCACCGTCACAGTGCTGCTCTGTGCCTCAGTGTCCCCCGCTAACCTGGACACTTACCATGGACAAATGGGACACCGTGACCGAGATACAACTCGTGGGACCCAAGAGGAGCAGGTCTGGGGGGGAGGGCAACCTGGACCCCACAGAGCACTGCAGTGAGACCACAGCCAAACTGGGAACTGATGGCCCTTTCCTCAAGGGTTTTCCAGCAGGGTGATGCTGCCTTCTGCTGAATCCCACTCACTGCTCACACCAGGGCTTGGCTTGCTCCTCCTGCCATGTCCCAGCACCTTGCATTTCCCTGTAGCACCCCAGGCAGATTCCCTCCCCATGGCACCTGGGGGTCCAGCTGCCCATGGCAGATGGGGCCATGCCTGCTGCCACCCACCATCACCCCTCATCTCCTCTCCAGTACAAAGCATCCAGCATTTTTGGAGCCTGCCCAGCCCCAGCACCTCGAGTAACCCAGACAGACCCCACAGTGGGAAAACAGGGGGCCAAGGGCCACAGGAACATCTGGAGCATGGTGCAGCCCATCCTGTGGCCATGTGGGGGTCTCCCAGGGACGTCCAGGGGGTGTCCCAGGGCAGTGCCCCAACACCCTGCTGCACTTGGGCAGGTGGTGCTGGCAGCATCCCTCAGACACAGCTGGCCCAAGGACTCCTGGCAGCAGCACACAGCTGGCTGGCCAGCCACCTGCACATCTGGATCAGCTCAGGCAGGTCCAGGCAGCCACCCACCAGAGCCACACCAGGACATGCTGCTGTCCCCACTCAGTCCCCTGCCCCATCCCAGGGAGATCTCCCCCTCTGTCCCAGCTCTGGGGTGGCACACAAGGGCTGGCTGAGAAGCAGAGGGGGGACAGGGTGACATCCAGGGGCCACGGGATGCTCTGCCAACGGGTGTCCCTTGGAGGGACAGACAGGATGGATGGGCAGGTACACAGGACAAAAGCAGATTGCAGAGGGAGGGTGGCACCAAGGCATGGGCACGGGTGGCTGGGGAGGGTCAGACAGCAGCCCTGCTGTCACTTGTCCTGTTGGAAATGGGCATTAGTCTCAGCTGCCCTCATGGACCTTGTGGTGCTTGTCATAAGTGTCCTGTGTCCTTTGCCTGGGATTCCTGTGTGCCTGAGCCAGGAAGGTCTTAGGCAGACTTTTAATTATGTCCTGGAGATGGTCACCCCGTGGTGACAGGATGTATGTGTGATGGGGTCACCAGCACAAGAAAAACATCCTTGACTGGATCCTGCCCAGCAGCTCCAGAAGCAGCCCAGTGGAGAGCCCCAGCCCAGTGCTCCAAGCCCATCTTGCCTCTTTGGATACTCTGGGTCCTCCCATATCAGCTTCCACCAGGGGATGATGCAGCCTACAAGAGCAGATGATAACTGGGTGTCCTCCTGGTCTTTCAGCTCTTGTTGGCAGTGCCACAAGCATCACTTCTGCATAAACCAGGCCAGGTCTGTCAAGCAAGCCCAGAGGAGGCTGTTCTGCCTCTTGAGCCAATGAGCCAAACACCTCTGGTGGGTGCCCCATGCATTTCCCCACCAGGCACCACCAAGCAGAGCTCAGGATGGGCAGCTCAGCAGCACCCTGCTCTCCAGCACCCAAGCTCAGCTCTGGTGAACTCCAGAGGGCCTGGCCACCCAAAACAGATGTTCCCCCATCCTCTTCCAGGCATTGGCTGTCTGCTCTGGAGACTTTGATCCATGTAGTTTCTCTTATGGCCAGTCTGACCTATTTCTACCACCCTACCAGTCCTGGGAGGCTCTTGCCTGTGCAGGACCAGATCCAGAGCATCTCCTGAGTACCAGCCCTGCTCTCTCAGGAAGGACCCCCAGTGCCCACCAGAGAAGGAAGGAGGGAAGGCGAAGGAAGGAAGGGAAGGAGGAAGGGAAGGGGAAGGGAAGGGAAGGGAAGAAGGGAAGGGAAGGGAAGGGAAGGGAAGGGAAGAAGGAGAAGGGAAGGGAGGAGGGAAGGGAAGGGAAGGGAAGGGAAGGGAAGGGAAGGGAAGGGAAGGGAAGGAAGGGAAGGGAAGGAAGGGAGGGAAGGGAAGGGAAGGGAAGGGAAGGGAAGGGAAGGAAGGGAAGGGAAGGCGAAGGGAAGGGAAGGGAAAGGGAAGGGGAAGGGAAGGGAAGGAAGGGAAGGGAAGGGAAGGGAAGGGAAGGGAAGGGAAGGGAAGGGAAGGGAAGGGAAGGGAAGGGAAGGGAAGGGAAGGGAAGGGAAGGGAAGGGGAGTCCCAGTGCCAGAGCAGAAAACATCACTAAGAAGTAGTAGCTCATCAGAGGAAAGCAAGGCTGTTCTGATGAGTTCAGATCTAGATTAGGCTTGAGAGGTGATTAACAGAAATGGGCTGGACCCATGTGGAGTTATTGGCTTGAATGGACTGAAAAATAATGAAGGAAAAAAGAAGAAATACCATGTTCAGGTCTGGTTTGTTTGTTCAGAAATAGAGAAAATTAAAACACAAGCACTAGGACAAAATATGCCAGCTCTAAATTCTGCCTGAGATGATGATTTTATTAGCAAAGAATCTGGATCTCAAGTTATGTCTCAAAACAACACAAAACCAGATGCAGAGGTCAATAGTCTTGTGTCTAATAACAATGCTTTCAGTGACATGCTTAAGGAAGAGATGGACTCATTGGTGGTGTAAGAGGTTTTTTCAAACAAATTTGGACAGCAAAGATGACAACAAGGTTTTGCTATTACAGTCTACAGTTTAAACTGAGACAAAGCATAATCCAAGCTCCATTCCAAATGTAACCCTATGACATCACTAAGACCCAACAATTAACATCAGCTGCTTCCCAAGTAGTTTAAGAAATGGAGATACAGTCAAAACTCATCAGCTGAAGTCATCTCACACAGAAAATCAGTGGTATCCTGAAAAAAAAACAAAAAGGGAGGGGGGCTGGAGGTCTCAACCTTTTCCAAAGGGAATAACAGCAAAACTTGTAGGAAATAGAAGTCTGTGAAAGTCACACCTCTTGAAATGTTCACACTAGAACTAAGACAAATGTCAAAAAAAAACACCCCACAGTTGTTGCAGCAGGATCCAGTAGTGTGGACAAAACCCTCTCCACTTCAGACAGCAAAGCATCTGCATAAATAGGTGTTTCACAGCTGTTTGAAGTTAGGCTTGGTCAGATGGGAGCTGTGCCAGACCTGTACCCCATGGGGATGTAAATGGGGGCTGGATGAGCCAGGGCACAGGCTGACTTCTTGTCACCCCCTGAGTGCAGGGGCTCTTCAAGGACACGACAGGAGCATCTCCCCCAACTCCACTCCCAGGGATGTCAGAGGTGTTGGGAGTGCTCCCAGTGCTCTCACAGCTTGGCTTTCAGCTCCAATCCAACTCTACAACCTAGACAAGGCTCCTGGCAGTCTCCTGAGATGACTCTTTGGCTTTGCTTGCTCCTGGCTGGCCTGGAGGCTCCATCACAAAATGTGCCACTGGCATTGGAGATCCCATAGCAATGTGGCAGTGTTGGTGAAGATATTAAAACCTTTTGCAGTCTGGATTAGACAAACACAGTACTGCAATGTGCCCTGTGAGGGTGGAAATGGAGTCTCCAGTGCCATGGGGAAGCCTCAATGGTCTTTAAAGAAAGCTACAAATACAGGCATTTGGTGTTTTAGAATATGTTTATTGCAAAAAGAAGTTTCTTATCTCTTGAAAGACAAATAGCAAAAAAAAAAAAAAACCAAAAAAACAGTTTCAAACACTTCTTATTAGTATCTTGTGGTCTTTCTAAGGCTGGAAGATGAATGACTGAGATAGATGGTTGGATAGATGATCCCCAAATAAACCATCATGCCCTGAGGGCATGTGCTCTCAGCATGTTTGCACATAAACAGAAAGTAAAGCATAGAAAAACACTAAAATCTTTGTGTTTGGGAACTCAAGAGGCTGAACTTAGAGAAGGGGACAGTAGAAAAGTAAAAGAGGAGGAACCTGAAAGCCTCAGGGCTGAATGCTGAACATCTTCACTCAGCCCTTGCATGGTCCCCTCCTGGGGTTGCTGCAGGTGCTGCTTGAGCCCATAGATCCTCCAAAAGCTCTGGCATCATTTCAGGGTGTCCAGTGGAAAGCATGGGTGTTGCAGCTACAGGATGGGCTTCTGTCCTTGCTGAGTGCTGCTGGTAGTTGTGGGCTTGCTCTGTGGTTATGCTTTCATCTCTCATCCTGGGCCCCGTGGCAGACAGGAGCATCTAGCAGCAGTAAGGAAGGCTCACCCACCATGAGACCATGATCCAACTCTTGCTACACATGGATCCCCAGAGGAGTGACTGCAGGCTCCTGGATCCTGGATCTTGGTGATGCTCAGGAATCACAAGTGGAAGCCACTCTGGAAGCGTGGTCCTTGTGTGGTGGCTTGGGCTGAGTGAGTTGAGCACAGAGGTGAAGGCTTTGGGCAGCAAATATTGGGGCTTCTCCTGTGTATCTTGGCAATAAGAGAAGAGCTCTTCCAGGTGGGAACATCATCTCAGCATCAGGTCAGGGACTGTGGATTCACTGCTTTACTTCCAGCCCACATGCTGGAGGCTTGGCTGTGACCATGCCCTCTCTAAGAGGAATATAAATCCCATAGGAACCTTTTCTCACTGTAAAAACACATTTTGCTTAGGGAGAGAAAGCAGAGAAGATGTGAGATGGGCACTGATGTGGTTACTTGACTGCCTGGAGCAGCCATGTGGCTGATGAGCATCACCAAGTAGGATCCAGCAGCAGAGCAGCACTGCTGTGCTCATGGTCCTTCAGATGCACCAGATTTATCTCTGTGAGGTTATAAATATGATTTGAATATCAGGGGCCTGACAATGTTGCCCTGTGACCACTGAGCTCAGGAACCCTCTTTTGGCTTAAGCTCCTCTTGCAGAAAGGCAGCCAGACTGCAGCTGATGCAGACATCAACCTCTGCTCTCTGCATGGCTCCAGCCATGGGCAGAGGAGAAATATCCATAACTTCACTCTTGAGCAGGTCTAGCTTTATCTCACAGCTTTTGGGTCTTTTTCTATTCATTTCTTTGCTAAATGAAAGGGCCCTCCTGCACTCATTTTGTGTTTTGGCTCAGCAAGGAAACAAGCCCTGTGCAGTTCTGGGTGAAGGACTTAGGAGATGGTTTTTAAGGATTGTTTTTAAATGGGGCAAATGTGTGGGAAGAGAGAATCTCTGCTGGTTTCTGCCCCTCCTCATAACATTCCTCCAGGGAAGAAAGTGAAAAGAGCTTTTGTGGGTACCCACATCTTTACAGAGTATATAAGCCAGGAAGGGATCCAGTAGTTCAAACTCCATGATCTCAGTTAAAATATTGACCCACCAGGAGCCATTCCCTTGGGAATTCTGTGCATGGACCAGCACACCCACCCCACAAGCTCCTTAGCACCAGTAATGAACCATCCTGCTGCTCCCAGCCAGCCAGAGCTCTGGCTGCTGGGTTCTGTTTCTCCCTGCATGGTCCCTTGGGCTGTCAGGGAAGGTTTTGGAAGCCCAGGGATGAGCAAACACCTTGGAGAGAGCTCTGCCTGCACAGCACTCAGGTACTTCCCCTGGTCCCAGCTCCATGCATGCATCACCAGATTTGCAAAGGGGATTTTTCAGGATAAAGAGTTGAGATGGAGTCATGGAAACCTGGGGCTGGTTAACCACCCTTAACAAGCACTGTCAGGAGCCTGGGGACATGGGCCACGTTATCTGGGAAAGCTGGGGCTGTGCAGGTGACCCTGGTGGTGGGGCTGGCTGGGCTGGACATCCTGTTCTCCAGTGTCTCAGCTCCATTAACATCACCTCAGAGAATGAGGTCATGGTGGCGAGCAGACAGTCTGGGAAAACACTTTCAGAGCTCCAGGAGGATTTCCTTTTTCCTTTTTTCAATTGTTCCTCTGTGCTGCCTGCCTCCAGCCCTCCCTCCCCATCCATGGCCTCAGCCACCTTTGCACTTAGGCACAGGCAGCTCGGGGATGCTGCCCTCCTCTTGTCCCCTGGAGAGGCAGGAGAGGCAGCTACAGTCTGCAGAGAGGTTGTGTGGCTCCTGGGGGGACACCCCGATGGGTGCAGGGGATTCTGCTCTGCCTGGGATGTCCTGTGGCCATGGGAAGGGGGTGGCTGCAGCCTCTGACCAGCCCTACAGAGCATGTCTCATAGCTGGGAAGGATGGGCAGTGATGGGCCAGTAGCTCTGTGCTTATCCTTCTCTTGATCATCTGTTTAGGACAGTGCAGCTGGGCAGGAAGGAGGACTTCTGTGTTTTGTCACCAATAATATAGAAGTCTTCAAAGTCATCGATGTAAACTTGCACCAGAATTTGTCAGGATTGCCATGAGGGTCCCTTTGCTCCCTCACTTTGCAACTCCTGGATCTAAGGATGCAAAACCCTGAACATGTCCCTTGAGGTCTGTCCAGTGGTCCCCCTGAAGTCCCTCCAGAAATCCTGTGACCTTTGCTGCCATCACCCTACAGGACTATGTTCAGCCCCCCAGTTCTCCACACTCAGTGATGTTCCCCCTCCTCTAACACCCAGCCCAGCCCTAGAGAATGGGTGCACAGCCCTGGGGCCTCCACAGTTCACCAGAGACTCCTAAGCAAGGTCACTGTCCTTTGTCACAGTGACCACCACATCCCCCAGTGCCACTTGGTGGTTATGGATGTGCAGGAGAGGTCTCTGCCTGGTACAGGCAGTGGGCAACCCAAGACCAACCTGAAAGTTGGGGTGCAAAGCTCAGGTGCTCCATTGGGTGCTGGGTTTGGCTCTGTCACCCATACTTCTCACTATCTCTCTCCTTTTAGTACAGCATAGCAGGATCCAAGTGTTTGCCAGATGCCTCCACATCAGTTTGCTCCCCATTTCCTTGCCTCCAAATTCATCCAACATGTACAGCCACGGGCTTTCTTGGGAAGCAAATGGCTTTTGGGGCACTAATAGCAGTTTGGCTCTGAAAAAAACAAGGTTTAAACCTGCCAGAGTAAGGATCACTGGTTCACCATGCACAGAAACATCCTGCAAGTGTCCCCTGGTGTCCCCATCCCTCCCCACCAGCCCATCCAGCTGGTGCCCACATCCACCCCAGTGCTGGTGGATCCCCAAGGGGCACCAAACATCACTCAGTCATGAGGCCTCCTCATTGCTCTCCCAACTGATGATGGTTTGTCTTGGGCATCTTGTTCTACACTCCTCAGCTTCACCTCCCCAAAACATTGGTATCTGAGCTGCTCAGGTGCTGGATGCTCACCATGGTACTTGTGAGTACCCAAGCAAACAAAGAAGTGGGGCATGAGAGGCCCAGCATGGTGTGGAGTGGTTTGTCTGGGGGGTATGAAAGGCAGGGTCTGGAGAGCTTGTGTGCACATGGCTTTCCAAGGGATCAGCTTCTCACTTTTGGGCACCTGTTCATTCAGATGTTGGAGGGGATCGTTCAGTGTGGATAAGACACCAAGAAAGAGGGACCCTCAGGACTTGGTGTCCTGTCACTCACCCATGAGCAGAGAAAGTCCAGAGAGTCCTGGCCCAGGCTGGCCTTGGAGGGGAGATGTGCCTGCAGAAAAGCCTGCATCCCACAGACACCATCCTGAAGCAGCCAGGAAAAGGTGTAGCGGGAGGAGCCTTTCTTGCTCCTGGGGCTCAACGAGCTGCTGACCTCTTCATTGCCTCACACCAGAGTGAGCTGAGCTTCTCTCTGTGGGTGTGTGATCCACCTTTATTGGCCCTCTGGTAATAGGGGGCCTGCCCTAACCAGGCACAGGTGGACTCACACCCACTCTTTGGCAACTCGAGGCACCTGATTTATCTTGTTTCTCTACAAAAAGGAGATCTTCAAATTTCACTTTTCCAAAGGAGCTGCCAACCTCACCCATGGCTCTGCCCTGGCTCCTTTGCACTCACAAACCACTGCTGCCTTATCCTTTCTGCACCACAATCTTTATTCCCACTGGTGCCCACCCTCTCTCCATATGTCCCCATATGCAGCATCACCCTCACCTCGTGTTCCAGCAAGTGTTTGCCAGGCTGCCTTGAGACAAGAGCTCAGGCAACATGCTCCAGAGGTGCCTGTTTCCTTCTCAGGGCAATCCAGAGGACAGCTCAGACACAGGGATACACAAACCCCTCTGATGTGTTCAGAGAATTACTGAACATCTGCAAGGAGAGGGAAAGAAAAACAAACAGATGGATGAAAGGATTCCTGAAACATGACAAAAGAAGAAAGAAAAAGACACAAGGATGAATAAGGCCACCCAGACAGGTCCTACGTTTTTCTGGGAGCCCACCATCCCCTTGCACCTCAGCACCTGCTCTGTGGCCAGACTGTCACCACCTGCCTCTCCTCTGCTTTTCCTCTCTGAAACAAGTGCTCAGAGAAGCCAGTTGGTGCAACTCCATCAGTGAAAAAACTCCTTTCTGTAAAGCAGGGACATTGCTCTTTAACTCCCTGACCTCTGCCCTGACCAGTTGGAGCATCCAATGGGTCCTGCAGCTGTTAATTGTCCCTTCTGTCCCTTTTGCAGCCTCCCTGAGGAACTCTCTGCTTTTTTTTTTTTTTTTTTTTTTTTTTGCAGGAAACATGCAGACCAGGGCCATATCCATGCATGTTCCAGTTGTCTAGGGCTTTCAGAAGTCTCCCAGACACTGCTCCACAGCTCTTTTTCCCTACTCCAGTAGGTTTCATCCACCAATAAATGAATAAATAAATTATATATATATATATATATATATATATATATGCAGTTCCCATCCCCCAGGAGATGTTCAGAACTCCTCTATAAATGTCATGCTGCAGTGCTGAGTTTGCAGACAGGGGTGACACTCCTGTTCCTGTTCTGTGGAACCCCTCATCCAGCAAGAAACTGGGGTGGGGCTGCAGATCCCTGGGAAGCCATCTGCAACTGTAGGAAGTTCTCCTTGCCCTGCTGCACCTTCCATCTGCAGCTCTGCCTTTCCCCACAGAGCCCTGAGGCTGCTGAGGCAGGGATAGATCCCCTTGGGGTCACCTGCTCTGAGGGCTTCTGAGCCCTGAGATTTGAAGTCAAAAGGCTCAGAGCATCAGATGCTGAGCTCAGATGCTCAGAGCATCTCCCCACTGGTGTGAGGAGCAGGCCCACAGGGAGACACCTTTGGCTGACAAGAGGGATGGCAGAGGGTTATCCCCTGGGTCCCCATGGGGGACAGACAGAGGTTGGCACTGTCCTGAGCCAGCACTGCCTCTGTGCAGAGAAGTTCTGCTCCCCTGGATGACCCAGACCTCTGGCACCACCAGGACTCTGGTTTAAAGCACTGTCAGTGTCTTAATGACATCAAAAGCATTGCTGAGAAGGGGAGGTGAACCAATGTTCCCCCCTGCTCTGTCTGGGTGCATGATAAGAAAAGGGGAGGACACAGAGCTCTTCAGGCATGGGAGGGAGACAAACTCACCTGGGGGGTTTGGAAAGACTTTGCTGGCTTGTAAAACAAATCAGAATGAGCTTAAGAGAGCATGTGGGGAGCTCAAAGGCAGATGGGCAGCTCCTCACTGGTCCTGGTCCATGCCCAGGTCTTCCAGAGCGGGTGCTGCCCTAAAGGGAGCCCAGGTAGAGCATGTCCCTGGGGCTGGCTGACATGGGGACAGGAACAGGATCCTGGAAAGGAGCCTCTCCCCACCACCTCTTGCCCTCATGTCCTCCCTCCAGGAACATTCCAGGAGCTCCTGTTTGATGGCAGCCCCCAGAACCCAGCCCCTTCCCCTGGGCCATCTCCCCCCAGGACCATCTCCCCTGTTGGGTCCAGCAGTGAGCACAGGGGATGCTGTGTGGCTGGTCTGCTGGGTGCTATTTGACCCCTTTCCTGGGATCCTCTCCAGAAGAGGATGGGATAGGGAGGAATCATGCCTTGCTGTGGTGTGCAGTGGCAGTACCAGCACACCAGGTGATGGGGACAGCACCAGGAGAAGGCAGAGCCCAGCCAGCCCAAGACAGCTTTCTCTGCAGCTCTTTCTGGGCTGCACAAACATTTCTTTTGCTCCCAGGTCCCAGGCTGAGCTCAAGTCAGTGAGTGCCAGGACCATTAATAGTGCAGTGACAGTGTTTAAATTGGAGCTGCCACTGCTGCAGACACAATAACTCCTCGTGCCTGAGGAACTGATTAGCCATGGTCCCAGGCTGCATTTTCCATTCTCCTCAGCAGAGCAAGTGAGGGATGTGGCTGGAGGGAAAAGGGTGCAGAGAGAGCTCTGGGGCTACGATCCACCCTGATACCACCAGGTCTTTCCCTGGGGCTGTCCCCCCCCAGGCTCTTTCCCTCATGTTCAGCCTTGGAGCCCCTTCTGCAGAGCTTTAGGGCTGCCCTGCAACTTATTGTCGAGTGTTTACTGTCATTGCCGGGGAGACATTAGTTCAGATTATGTCAAAACAAAGTTATTCCAAGCTCAATCCTAGAGAAAAATATTATTGTAAGCACTGATTGGCGAGGGGCAGCGTGTCCACCGCCAGCAATCCCAAAGCCCAGGGCGAGGGGGGAGATGATAGGATCTTTGTTTTCAAGCCAGGCTCCCAGCCAAGGGCAGCCAAAGCGGAGGTAGAAGGGAGATTTTGTGAGGCAGCCAGCAATTCAGGTCAAAGCTTCATTTTCTCCAGAAAAAAAAAAGAAAAAAAAAAAAGAAAAAAAAGAAAAAAAAGAAAAAAAATCCCCAGCCTTGGCCAGAGAGCATATGGGCCATATTGTCCAGGAATTGAATGTAAGGAATCCAGATATGCCATGTTATCCAAGAATCACATGTAGGAAATCCAGGAGTAACTTGTTATCTAGGAATCACACGCTGGGAAGCCAGACACAGCCTGTTAGATAGGGATTGTATGCAAGAAATCCAGATGTGGCACATCAGACAGGGGCTGGATACAAGGAATCCAGATGTGCTGCATTACCCTGGAGCTAGAGGGAAGATGAGCAGCAGGCAACCATGTGCAGGCTGCACCTCTCCTGGTACCCATCATCTGGCTCCTTATCTCAGAAAGAGAGGAAAAGCAAAAAGCAGCCTCAAAAGCAGGGGCTACGAGCAGGGCCAGGCCAGGTGGGGGCTTGGCAGGGTGGGGAGAGCTGGTGGGCAGCTTGCAGCAGGGCAGAGGGAAGCTGGTTGGGTATGGAGACAGCTCTGTGGGTTCAGAGACTGATTCTGGAGGAGCAGAGAGGTGACAGTCCTGCCCACTGGTGTGGGACAATGGCCCCAGTGCCACCAAAAAGGGTTTAGGGGCAAGAGAGGCCTGGGTGGCAGCTGGTGGAGGGAAGGAAATGCACGAAGGAGAAGAGGAAAGGATGCAAGGGTATAAATGAGCCTAAAGAGGTGCAAATAAGGACAGCAAAATGCAGGCAAAGTCTCAGGAGAAATTCCCAGACAGTGAGATAGAGTGGGCAGTGGACACCTCTCCCTGGGCCTCAGCAGGGATGAATGGGAGCTGTGGAGCTGGCTCCCCCGGGAGGACAAGGGGATGGAGCCCAAAGCAGCATTTTTTGTGCAGGGATGTCTGGGCAGGGTGGTCACCCAGATCCCCCCAGGCCTATCCCAGGCCAAGCAGCAGGTCAGGGTGTCCCAGCTCCACTCAGCCAGGTCACAGCCACAGCAGGAGCCTGCAGACATGTCAGCAAGTTGTTGCCACAGATGCCACCACCACTACCCCAGGAGTCCTTTCCAGTCCTTGGGCAGCACTGGAGAAAGGAGAGCTCCCCCAAAACACATCCCCTGAGACCACCATCCAGTCTGGCTGGAGGGATGAACCCCTGCAGACTCAGTCCCACTGCCAGCCCCTCCAATGCTGCCCAAGGGCCACAACCTGGCAGTAGAGGCTCATGCCATTGTCCCAGTGCTGTGGTGACTTGGTGCCAGCCAGTGCTGTGAACTTCCCATAGCAGTGCCTAATGGGGCTCAGGTGTGAGGCTCTGACCCCATGCTGGGATCTGGTTTCTCATCAGCATCTATTTCCATGTCTCACTCCCTCCTTCTGAGTGGGTGCCAGGACACTCAAGATATTTTTTCCAGGTGGCTGCACAGTGGTACCCCAGAGATTCTGTCCTTAGAGCCATGGGGCAGGAGCATGAGGGGCTTCCCTCTGACATTAAATTCCATGTATCCTCTCCCCAGCCTCACCTGCTGCTTGTCTACATTAGCATGTGCAGTATTTAGACATCTCTACCACGTGGCATCCTCCATTCCTCCACACTGTCCATCTCCTACATCATTCCAATGTCCACTGCCATCCTGTTTTCATGGTCCTCTGGGTGCAGCTTTGGCTTTGCTGCTGGATCTGTACCTGGCCCCATTCTCCTGCCCCTCTGCTCACTTGGGTATCCCATGCCCTAGGGACCTTTCCCTGCTCTGTCCCCCCTCAGAAGCCTGAGGAAGGGGACACAAGAGGGCACTTGCTCTGTACTGGAAATCTCCTCCATGCAGGGCCTTGCTGGACAGCCTGGAGTGGCCCTTAGTGCTCTGGAGCTGCTGTGGTTTGTGAGCACTACAGCATCCCTCCCCTCCTCTGGTTTGCACTGCCTGGCCCAGGCACTTCCATTCTCTTCCAGTTCCCAACACAGGCACCAGATCCTGCCCCCTTTAGCTCTTGTGCCTGCACTGCCTTGCACCTCAGCCACGACAGCAGAGAGATGACAACCTCTGTCCCCTCCTCTCGTGGGTCACAGTAAGTGTCCTCCCAGCTCTGGAAGCTGAAACATCATCCCAGATTCCCCAACACTCTCCCTATGACTTCCACCCTGATGCTGCCTGGAGCCCTGAGGTTGATCAGAAACCTCCTTTAGCAGAAGCTCTGCACACCATGAACACACCAACCAGTGCCTTACAAGGACCACAGAGCAACGGGGTGAGCACCATGATTTGATAGCAAAAGGTCCTCCTTGGAGCTGGCCCAAAGCCTGGAATGCAAGAAGACATTGGGCTGCTGCACCAGAACTCCAGGCAGTGCTGAATCCTCCCAGCATCCAAAAATCTCCTCCAGTGCCTGGTCACTCTTGAGGAAAGTAACACAGTACCTTGGTTTGAGTCTGGATTTGTCTAAATTAGGTTTCCAGCCAGTGGATTATAATCCCTGCATTTGCCAACACTCCCAAAAGCCTCTCCCACCAAGGAACATCTTCATGTGGAAATACCTATAAAAGTTATCATGTCAGCTCCCTGGCTTCTCAGAGTGAGCAGAATAAACCAGACCTCACATCCTGCATTTTATTTCTTAGCCTGTGAGACCAGAGGTCTGTATGAGTGGACACCACATCTGGGTGCACAAACCCCTCCCTGGCCCATCCAAACCTGGCACCTGGCAGGTCTCCCAGCCCTTGGAATTGTCCTTTCTTTCCAAGACTTCAATGGCAGTGTCACTATTTTAGGGACTTCTCCAGCAGCTCATTTCCAGCTTGAGGCTGTAAACTATCCAGGCCTTTGGTCTCTGGTTGCACAGCTTCCTGTGATACAGAGATTAATTTCTTAACCCCCCAGGACTGACCATGTCTCTGTGCTTTGACCCCAGTGCGGGCTGGAGTCATATATTGTATTCTTATGGTTTTGTTTTGTGCAGGGCTGAGACTGGAGGTTGGCTTGGTTTGGTCACCCTAAATGTAAACTTTCAAAGCCTTCTTACTGCCACTTGCAGTGGCAAGTAAGCCATAGCTCAATGGCTTATGGCTCAAGTATTGCCATAGCTCAATGATTTTTTTTTTGGCTTCCCCTTCTACCACGTGCAGGCTTTAACCACCCTCCCTGGAGTGCTGCAGCTTCTCCAGCCCATGGGTATAACCCTGGCTTTCAAAACATCTTAGGCTCTTGGCAGGAAACCTTCTGCATGCAAGAAACCTTCTCCTGCCTGCTCTTCACAAGAGGTGGCAGGACAGTTGGAAGAATCTGTCGAATACCTATTTTATTGCTGCACCTACAGCCTCCTCCTAGCCTGCAGCAGAGTTGTGCCCAATTTTCAGGCATCTTGAGAAACTGATTTGCACCATTTCACTGCTCAGTAACAACCTGTGAGAGTGAAAGCCCCTCTGTCTGCCCACAGAGGCTTTCCCAAGGTGGACAAGAGTTTGAGCCAACAGCCTCCTCGTCTGATCCCACTTCCCTGCTGGGATGGAGCAACCCAGCCAGGAGACTGGTTGCTCTGCTAGGTCTAAGGACTGACCCTTTCTAAGGTCTTCACCAGCTGCCATTGTCCCATGGTCCCAAGGGATGCCACAAAGGTCTCTTTCCCTGTCTGGTGACCACTCCATCATCTGACTCTGGCTGCTCAACGTGACCCCTCCAAAATGCATGGTCAAAGCAGCAGAAAGAGGATGTGGAAGAGGGGAAGACACACTGCCTCTGTGGCAGTGAAACAGAAAAAATATTTCAGCCTTCATATTGCTTCCTTCCCTCTACCCCAGCTGCTGGCCAGGCTTCCTCCTGCCTCCCACCTGCACTGCTCAGGGCAGTGGTCCTCCCCCTCCACTTTCATGTCCTATCTGCCTCTGACAGCTTCTTCCCTGGGAGAATTATTTTGGTCTGTGAACTAATGGCTTTTGGGGCACTATTGGGGTGTCCTTGAAAAAGTCCCAGGTTTTGCTAACACCTCTTACTCTAAACTTACAGTCACAGCCAGCAATCGTTTCACATTTTAGCAAACTGACCTTGTAGAGGTCCAAATAAGCTCTGCACAGGCAATGCCAATCTCTGGTGCCTGCTGGTCCCCCCCAGCCCAGCAATTAGCTTGTAATTAGCAGCAGGAGGCCCACATTCTTCTTACCCTGACAGTGTCCAGAGCTTTCCGTAACGACCAGCTCTTATCTGTGATTTGTAGAAAGTCTTGAGCAGTTACATTTCTGGCTTCACATCTGTTAAGCCTCTATCAGGCATCTCCAGGGAAGAGCTCCTTCCCTCCACAAGCTTTTCCTGGAGTCACACTTCCCCTAAATGACCCAACTCCCACCTCTAATTAAGCAGCTGGGTGCCAGAGGGTGTCTGCTCCTCTCCTGCTGTCTCCAGGGTCACAGGACTGCTCCAGCTTTTTTATCAGTGCTTGAACACCCCTCCTGGCAGCCACCCTTCATTCATTCCTCATCTCGTTTTCCCTCCGTGAGAGGCAGTGAAATACCTTTGGGTTTTGTTTTTATTCATTATCCACCACAGACTGCTCTGCAAATGCCTTGAGTTTGGACTAGTACCTTGCCATGGTTTTGGCAGCCCCAAAAACGAGTCCCTCACAGCCACCTTCCTTCTTCAGAGATGTTTTGGGGTGGGTTTTTTTTTTTGCTTTTATGGGTTTTTTGCCATAACTCGCACTGTTTCTGGCAATTGTTTCACTGTACTGGCTGCTGCCATTACATCTGTGTTGTGTGTTGGGCAATAGCATGAGAAGCCTTCATGTTTCTAAAAGTGGCTATTTTGGGGACTTTTAGCAATGCCACAGCCATCCAGATATGTGAACACACTGATGTCATGGAGCTCCTCTATGCCATCCCACCTCCTGGGGCTCGCTCTGACACCCAGGTGCTCCAGACCTGTTCCAAGGAGCTTTACATCAGGCCAAGCTTTCTGCACCATGTGGGAAGAGGGCCAGATCCCACCCCACCAAAATGGGCACTGCTGAAAGATGTTCCCATCAAGTGGGAAGCCAGAGGCCAGAGCCTCTTCTTGGGGAGGGAAGGGAAGAAGGGATCTTCTTTCCATGCAGGCAAAGGGGATGAGAAAAACCCCAGCACAATGCTGCTCTGCTCCAGGAGTGTCCTTGTCCCTTGGGACAGATCCTTTGCCTTGCAGATCTGCAGTTTGTTGTTCTGTCAGATGCAGGACCCTGGAAGGGAAACCCAGGGCTAGAGAACAAGGTGGCAAGGGGGTTTAGCAGAGAGAGAGATGTCTGGAGGGGTTCATCGAGCCAAACAGACACCAGTGCCCACCTGAGCTCCCCAAGGGCACGGAGCAGCTCTGCTCCGGGTGTCCGTGGCACATCCCACACGGGACAGCCCCTTGGCCACTGCGTGGGGGCTTCAGAGACAGCATCAGCGGGAGCGCAGGCGTGGGGGTGACTCATGGAGTGGGAACAGGGAGTTCTGTGGGAGCCCAGGGAGACAACAACAGTCTGAGATTTATTCCACAAAGCAGCCTGAAAACAAACCCGAGGAATGTTTATTATTTTCACTCTGTGGCAGGGAAATAAAGCCTGATTGTCTCCTGCCTGGAAACGCTGGCATCCCCACACACGGCTCCTCCGCCCGACACTCCCAGCCCCGAGTCAGGGCTGCCTCACCGTGGCCTGTGAGGCAGAGGGAAGGAGATTTATGAAGTGACTGAATCTCCAGGATGGAGCCCACTGGGAAAGGTCATCCTGAGCTGCAGGCACACCAGCCACAGCCGTGTCTGCTTGGATTCCCTTTCCCTCCAGCACAAAGTCAGGCTGGGAGCGATGGACACGCACTGAGGAGGGCTGTCCCCTCACCAGGGAGGACATTAATGGCACAGGAGGATGGGACCTGCTGCGAGGCTCCTCGTGCCAAGCTCACATCTCTCCCACCCTCCCTCAGCATCCTCCCAGCCCCTCACGCCCCTCTTGGCTCCAGCAAAGGCCAAGCAAGGTGACACTTGGGACATCACTAGTCAAGCAGCACCTACCCCATCCCAGATCCTCTACCACGAGCAGCCAGCAGTGCTGAAGTCACTGAGTGAGATGTCAGAGGCTGTGCAGACAAGCCCAAATGCAGTGCTAGTGCCCAGGCATCCCACAGAGAGCACAGATTCACCCCAAAAAACAGCTTCCCTCCCAGATACTCCTTAGCTCTGCTACCACACTGCTGCCCAGAGGTGCCAGCCTTGGCATCCTCTTCTGGGGTGCACTTCCCCAGAGCTGCACCCTCCTTTTCCCAGGGTCAGGAATAGCAGTACTGAGTGCGGAAGGGGCAGAGGGATGGGGGCAGCCACTACCAGAAAAAGGGCCCAGGGAGGAGAAGGTGTTGGCAGGAAACAGCTCTTCAGGATGCTAACACATATTAGTGCAACCTCACTGGGCAGCTGGGGTGGGGAAACAGGGGAACAGCCACCACAAAGGGCTGATTGAAAAGTTGATGTCAGAAAGATGAGGAAGAGACTGGGGCTGTAAAACTCCCAGGTGAGGGGACATGACCAGCAGCCCCTCAGCAGCCTTATGATTCCAGAGGTGGGAGATAATGAAGGCAGTGGGCATGGCCAGCCTGTGCACACTCACTGCAGCCCCTGCTTTGGTGCCCTCCCCTGTTCAGCCCATCCTGCACACTGCATCCCCTGCCAGGGGGCTTCTCTGACATCTGCACTGCAGATTCCTGCAGCCTGGACCTCACTCTTGCTGCAGTACATGCAGCCTGGACAGGCTTGGGAGGGTTGGAGCTGGTCCCACTCCCTGCCCTGTCTCGCAGGGCCCAGCCCTTCACAAATCAAGAATGTTTATTTTAAATATTTTTTTTTTAAGTCCCAACCCTCTCGTGGAGCTAGGGAAGCCCTGAGACAATAAAGGAACATGAGTGTGATACTGAGCTTCAGAAGGGCAGGCAGAACCGGTCTGTGCCTCATAAAGTAATGAGTGAGTATTAGGAAAAGATCTGTAAATACCACAGATAAAAAAAGCAAAAGCATCTGGCAGAGACCATTTGCAGGGAACATCTCTTGCCTGAGAAAGTTAATTGTTTTGTCAGGAAGAATTATTGGGCAAATTACAGCTGGGGTTTGGTTCTGGTTGATGGTCTGATGGCCCCTAACACCCACATGCATCCCCCTGTCCTCAGCAGGGTCACATCAGTGCTGGCACAGCCTGGGGAACAGTGCCTGGCACAGAAGTCTCCTGGTTTGGGTGGTCAAAAGCTGTCCTTAGGAGAGGGGGGGGGGGGGCAGGGTCCATTCTTGAGCCTCCAGGGACCAGAGGGACCAGAGTAGTGCTGTACAGAGAGATGTGAGAGCCCTGGAATTGCAGGATCCCACAGCGAGTCCATGGGCAACATCCACTGAAGGGTCTGGGAAACTGAACTGTGGAGAGTGTCCCTGAGAGCTGGAGGGGACAGTGATGAAAACCAGGCTCGTACCATGATGGGGCAGCAGGACCTTCCTCAGAGGCACCATGTCCAGGAGCAGCCCCATCCCAGTTGGGTCTGGTAGCTGGGAGAGGACGTGCAGCCCCATGGTCAGGATGGTCAGGACCAGCCTGGTGTCTGGCGAGGTGCTGGAGCCAGGAGGAAGGTCACAACCCAGATGAGTGCATTGGAAAACCAGCTTTAATCAGAGGCTGCAATGAGCAGTCCAGGGCTCAGTAATGAGGTCAGGGTCCTGGGACACTCTGGGCAAGCAGCCCTCATCCTGCACCTCCTCCACTCCTTTTCTGGAAACCTCCTTTGTAATTTACTCCTGCTCTGACAACTCTCAGTGGTGCCATCTTCCAGTGCCTTCAGCCCCTCAGGAATGACTGTCACCTCACTGGGGAAGTGTCCCTGTCCACTATCTGAAAATAAATGAGTCATGAAGGTAGGAGGGGTCCTGTGGGGGAACCCAGACCAGACCAGCACCCCCAGTACAGTAGCTTCAATGTGAGGAGGTTGCCTGAGGCTATGTCCAGCCAAGTTCTGAATGTCTCTGAGCGGACATCTCACCACCTCTCTGGGACTTCATCCCCATCTTTGGCCACCCTAACAAGCAAAAAAAAAAATTCCAGCAGGAAAAATCCTAATGACAATTCCCCCTATTGCCACCACTACCCATCACCTGGGGTTCTCCTGCTGCCCCCCAGCAAGCAGAGGGCACCTGACCATGTGGGGCAGGGAACAGTGCAGCCCCTGGTGCCCCTTCCCTGCTGCTTTCCTCCTTGCCATGTCACCCTGTCCCAAACAGACCCGTGTCCTGCCAAGGGGACTGGTGGCAGCACTTGTCCTCATGGCAGCTCCAGGCTTGGGGGTGCTGTGCCCCCCAGGGGCCTTTGCTGTGCCCCTGCTGCCAGGGTTTGGGGCTCAGGGCTACAGGGGAGCAAGGGGTCTGCTAGGGAAAAGGGAGGCAGGGCAAGCTTTGGAGCAGCCCTTGCTAAGGGAGAAATCCATTCAGAGCAGACAGCGACCGAAAGTGTGAGTGAAACCAGACCCTGGTGGGGAGAGATAAGAGAATAATTACAGTGAAACTGGAATTCAAACCATGGCTTGCTTGCTCTCAGCCCAGAAAAGACAAGACAAAATAACCACAGACCCTACCACACACACAGCCTGGGCACCATCCCGGAGAACTGGCCCTCAGCAGGGGCCCGTGCCCACAGGGCTGGTGGCACCCAGGGATGCTTTCATGGGGCTCCATATGGGATCCAACCTCTGGATCCCCCACGCCTGGGGGATGGGTAAACATCCCATCCCTCCCTGGGTCTGGGGCTGCTGGGATGCCTCAGGTGGGAAAAGAGGGGTCAGGAATAGCATGGGGCCAGCACCAGTCCTGATACCCCCCAACACTCAGTGGAGGTGGTCAGTGAGAGAGGACAGGAACTCTTCATGACCTTGGGGAGGAACTCTTTCCCAGCACTGTCCCTCATAACAGGACTGCAAATTGTGCCCAGAACCTCGCTCGTTTAATTAACAGATGGGATTTGGGTTGTTCTTTTTTTCCACAAAACTATCTGCACTCTTGGAGTCAGAGCCCTGGCACACATCCCTGATGCTTCACAGCTCTTGCCATGGGGGGTGAGCTGAGGCAATTCTCTCTCCCAAGTTGCACCCCAAAACTGTACAAAATGCTACTTCTCCTACACAAGTGGTCAAGCAGAGGAGAGACAGGGCACCAAGCCCCCCACCAGCAAGAGCAGGAGGCAGGGGGGAGATGAAGGCACACGGAGAAGAGACCCTGACCAGAAGCACCCAGGGATGCAGCCATGAGCCCCAGCCTGCCTTGGCCTTCCTGCTGCTTCAGGCTGGGATGGCTGGCTGGCAGGACCATGGGCAGGCAGGCATCTCCCACTCCCAGCCCCTCCAGAGAGCTCAAAATACCAGCAACCCCAGTGCCCATCAGGTGTCTGGCTTATGGTCCCACTGCTGGATCCCAGCACCAACCCATCCCTTACCCACACCCTTGCAGAGGGACAAGCCCAGCAGACCCACTGGATGACTTTGCTTCCAGAGGAACAGCCCCCCTGCCCTGGGCTGTGTGTCCCCCGTGGTTTTATGCACTTTTGGCACCGTTGAGGCCCATGCACCCATCCCCAGCACCCAGCACATAAAAAGGGTCCCAGCAGTCACAGCTGAGCTGCCCGTGGGTAGGGGGTGTCCCTGGTGGGCTGGGAAGCATCTCTCCCCCTGGCCTGGAAGCAGGGCAGCAAGGGGGCTAATGGGGTGTAACCCTGGGGTGCTGCACCCCCAGCACTCTCATCATGAGACAGAAAACTCATAAACTGGATCTTGGGGAAATACACAAGGCTGGGGGGGTCTCTCTTCACTCCTGACCCCTCAGGCTCTGCCTGAGAGCCCCTGCAAGGGGACAGGGCAGCTCCCCAGGTACCCCCAACCCTGGGGCCACCAGACTCCCAGGATGTGCCTGTCAGGAGGAGGAAAGCAGCCCATGAATCACTCCAGCTGTGACAGGAGCTGGGCCTGGGCCATGGCAGCCCCTGCTGCTCCCCTTGCCAAAGGGAACAAGCCGGGCACGGGGGTGCTGGCTCTGCTGCTGCCAGACGCAATCTGTCTGCAATGCTGCCTGGCCTGTCCAGCCAGGGGCTGGGCAGCTGCACGGGGTATTTATATCAGACAGGGGGAAGGGTTGGGGTTTTTTTTTTTGGTTTGTGTTTTTTTGGGTTTTTTTTTTTCAGTTGGGTTTGGGTTTTTTGTTTTTTTTTTCAGTACAGCAGGAAATAGCTGGGATAGTTACATACCTGGCAAGATGGCCAAGGAAGCAGGGGCCAAGAAACATAGAAGATCTGGCATCACCCTGAGCATCTGCACTGCACACAGCTTGCAAGCACCCAGGGCTCTGTGTGAGTGGCTGAGTGGCTGGCAGGGGAGCAGTGGGTGACTGGGGTGACTGGGGTACCCCCACATGTGGCCAGCAGTTTGGGAAGGCTTAGGGAGCAGTTTTCAGGTGTTGGGTGAAGTTCTCCAGTGAGCTGCAAGCAAGCACACAAAGCCCAGCCAGCCTCCTACCTCAGGACAGGTTCAGGCACCACCTCACATCCCAAACATCTGGTTTATCTACTGACCTACAGCCTAGGAAGGGACCAGGTTCTTCTGCAGCCTGTGGAGACCATAGGAGAGAGGTTGAAAGCAGGAGCTGCAGAGCCCTTGTGTCCTCCCATCTCACCAGGAGCTGTGACACTGCCCCTGCATTTGGGGTTGCTGCCCATGGCCCCCCCAGTCCCCAGCACACATCATGCTGGGCTCTGGTGCTGGCAGTAGGGGAAGTTGGACTGGGGACCTTCTGAGGGGTCTTCCAGCCAGCTCTGCAGTCATTTCTGTCCCAGAACCAATGCAGATCAAGCTCTGCTGTCCCTCAGACACCCCATGGAGAACCCCAGACCAGAACCCCAGACCAGACACCCTCCCTCAAGGTCCATGGTGCCAGGCAGAGCTTCATTGCTGGCACACCAGACCTGGTGAAGGTCACCTGGCTGTGGTACCAAGGATGTATCTGCCTCAACCTCCTGGCAGGACAGCTCCAGCAGAGATCAGACATGGGCACAGCCTGGTCTGGAAGAGGAAGGTTGCCTCTGGCATATGAGGTCAGTACTGCAAGAGACCAACCCTCAAGAACAGGGGTAGGATGAACCTGAAGAGACTGTCCAAGAGTTTTGGGCACAGAAGTCTCCTCTGACACTGATGCTTCACCTCTGCCATCTTGACCCCAATATCCCAGGTCCACAAGCAGAGAACACATGGTCTTCATCCAAGGGTGACAAGAATTGCTCCTCAAAAAGCACATTTGCACCCAGGCTATAACCCTCCCAGGTAAATTCTGCTCCCTGATGACAGGTGAGAAGCCTCAGGTGCTTTCTGGGTCAGACATGGGCCTTTTCCACAAATCTTTCATTTGCTGCAGGAGGAGTTTTGCTGCCTCTTTCCCCAGGGCTGCAAGGTGGGTGCAGTGCTCCAAAGCACCCAGCACCCCTGTCCCTGACACAGCAGCAGCACAGACACACACAGGGTGACACATCCCAAATTCTTTCCCAGCTTACAGAGGTTTTGCAGTTCGTGGGTCTCCTGAGCCAGAGCTGAGCCTTTTAATGTGATAATCCCCAGTGGACTTTTCTTCCATGAACTTGAGCTGAACCCACTCTTTGAACCCATATGAGGTACTAGTTTACTTGCCTCAAAAATAATCCACAGATGAGATTTCTTCAGCCAGTGTCTGAAGTACCACAAGACAAAAGCCATCATCAGGCTCTGAAAACACCAGGGTTTAACCAAACACCCCTTGCCCAGAGCCCCAGCCCACCCCAGACTGAGCTCTCAGCCCTGCTGGGAAGCCATCAGCTGCACTTCCCACCTAGCACCAAAGCAAAAAAAGGAAAATAACCAACCAGCCATCCCAGAGCCAGCCATGATCACACCTCCCCAGGACCAGTGTGGACCAGCTTCACCTTCTCAGTAGACCCTTGGAAATGAATCAGCCATCTCCAGCAGATTGTGCTGCATGTTACCCATGTCTCCAATGATTTAACGTTGTTTCTGCTTCCTGGGCCTCTCCTCTTGGTTTTGAGATCATTGCAGAGATTCCCATTTTGCCAGATCCCTCTCTGAACTTGCTTCCTTAAAGTTCCATCTGAAGGACCAGGCAGCTTCCCTGTGGGATCCTCCCTCACACGTGCTTCCCTGGAGTTATTACAGAGCAGTTCTCAGGCTGGACTCTTCCTTTTGCTGCTCTCCCTCCTCCCTTTTCCAAGACATTAATTGCACATCCTCTTCCAGCTGCAACTGTGCGTTAGGATAGACCCACCACCAGGCTGCCTAAGCAGGTCATTTGGATCCACACGGGCTGGAGAGCATTCAGAGAAGCAGCTCAAGCCAGGAAAGCCAGAGATGCAATTCCTCCAGCAAAATCCTCCAGCCCTGAAATCCTCTGTCAAAGGCAGGGCAAGACTCAAGAGCCAGGAGTGCTTGGTTGAAGTGGTTTCACCCATGAGAGAAGATGTCATTGAGCTCTAGGATGGATGGACCGTCAGTCTGTGTTCACCATCACCCAAATTATGGTCATTTTCTTGCTCTGTTGCTCTCTGCAGATCAATCCAGACTCAAAACCACTTTTTTTCTGTGTCTTCTGTTCATGCTTGCCCTGAATATGTTACACCATCCATGTCTGGTGATTCTATTCCTGTTGGACCTGGCAAAGCTCAGCTCAAGTCAAGGAAAAAAAAAAATGGTTTGAACTATTTTTCTCCACTCCATAAGGGAATCCCATAATCCTCATTTGGGCAGTATGAGCAGGGGGTAAAGCATCAAGGTATCATTCATCCCTCCTACCAAAGGTGAGCTGCTGGGCCCCAGCAGAGCTGAGATTCACAAATGCCCCACAAAAGAAAGTCCTGGGCTCCAGGAGATAATGTTAAATCCTGAGGATAAAAAAAACCAGGGTCAACTGGGTACAGCAGCCCATCCTTCTTCCTGAGTGTCTGTAGAGCTGGAGGGAATTACTAATTGCTCTTTAAGATTCAGATACTCAAATGATATACCTAAATCCCAGAACAGACAGTGTTGACATGAGCTGACCTCACCAAATGTCCAGAAGTGCTTTAGGAACAAGATGGACCTTACCAGATAAGGTTCTGACTGCCCAGGACTTACCACACTGTCTGCTTAGGCTACACCCAGCCTCACTGAAAGCACTGAGTCATCCCTCACAAGTCACAAGAAATCCTTTGTTTATTTATAGCAAATAATCTGCTCATTAATTCCTGCTCCAGTGAAAGTCTGCACCTTATTACTGAGCTGGAATTCATTGATTCCAGGTTCCGCCCCCTGGATCTCACCCAGCCTGTCTCTGACACTTCCCTGGAGGCTGTAGTCAGTTCCCCAGGCACACAGGCAAACCAGGAGAGTCTCAGGCATCAGATCTTGGAGGTGGGCAGAGTCCCATGGGTGCCATCAAGGCAGCCAGGCTGGTGGCTGGGAGGAGGACAGAAGGATGGGGCTGGGGTCTGCAGCCCTCCCTGGCATCCCAAGGACACGCTTCAGGATTTACACCAAGGGGAAGGGACATGATCACCAAGGCATTCTACATCCCAGGGCAGGAACAGTAGGAACAGCTCCTAAGGTGTGCCCAGGGAGGGGCACCAAGTCACAGGGGTGTTGTGTCAGGAGGGACACAGAGTCACCATGGAACCTTGGAATGGTTGTATGGATTGGAAAGGACCTTAAAGCTCATCCAGTCCCAACCCCTCTGCCATGGTCAGGGACACCTCTCCCAGCCCAGGGTGCTCCAAGCCCCATCCAACCTTCAACACTGCCAGGGATGGGGCAGCCACAGCTTCTCTGGGAAACCTGGGACAGGGGCTCAGCACCCTCAAACCAAGGAATTTCTTCCTAAGATCTCATGTCAGTCTCCCTCTTCCAATTTAAAGCCATTCCCCATCATCCCACCACTCTGTGCCCTGTCCCAAGTCCCTCCCCAGCTTTCCTGGAGCCCCTTCAGGCACTGGAAGGTGCTCTAAGGTCTCCCCATGGGATCCTTCTGTTCCCCAGGCTGAACACCCCCAACTCTCTCCCCCTGGCTCCAGAGCTGCTCCAGCCCTCCCAGCAGCTCCAGGGCCTCCTCTGGACTGGCTCCAACAGCTCCGTGTCTTTCTGGTGTTGGTGACCCCAGAGCTGGACCCAGCACTACAGGGAGGTCTCACCAGGGCAGAGCAAAGGGGGACAATCCCCTCCCTCCCCTCCTGTTGCTGCTGCTGGGGATGGTTTGTGGGCTCTCAGTGTCCATTGCTTGTGTAGAGCTTCTCATCAACCAACAACTCCAAGTTCTTTTCCTTGGGGCTTGTTCCATTCTCATACAATCTCCACTCAGCCTCTATTTGTGCTTGGGATTGTCCTGACTCAGGTGCAGGACCTTGCACTTGGCCTTGCTGAATTTCACGAGGTTGTCGTGGACCCAGTTCTCCAGCCATTCCTCTGCATGGCCTTCTGTCCCTCTACAAAGTCCCCTTCCCACTTCTGTCCCCTCCCCACACAGTTTGGTGTTGTCAGCAGACTTGCTGAGTGTGCATCAGCCTCACCTTCCATGTCATGGTTGGCAGTACCAACCCTTGAGGAATTCCACTCGTGGGATGAGTCACTGGGTCACAGGGTGCTGACCCTGAGTCACTGGGTCACAGGGTGCTGTCCCTGCAGGGACATCGACTCACAGGGCTGAGCTGTGGTCACCAGCTCAGGGGGTGTGATGGGGGGGTGAGCTGCAGGTGACACAGGTACAGGGGCTGGGACTGATGTGGGAGTGCTGCACCTCTGGATGTTCTTAGTGCAGTGGGGACATCTTACTGTGACCTGTCCCTGGGGAGCAGCCATGCTGAGTGCCACAGCCTGGGGACTGCATGTGGCAGGGGTGGCATGGCTCCCTGGAGGGAGGACAATCCATGTGAGCTGTTCCCCCAGCCTGCCTGCCCTGCTGGCTCTGCTCTCCAGCCTGCTCTGTGCTGCACTGAATTGTGTCAGCCTTTTCTTGCTACCATGGGGCCATCAGTGCCAGGGCAGGAGGTGCCCAGGCCACCAGCAGTCACAGACACAAACTGTGAAGTCGGGCAGGAGTCCAGCGATTTTGGGGGGAGGGTCTTGTGGTGCTGAAGTGCAATGTGTTAGGGGGCAAAATCCACTTGTCCCTGAACACCAGAGAGCTGGGATTTAGGGAAGGACTGGACAGGTCAGGAGCAGATGGACTCCAACCATGTTTGGGTGCTGGGAAAGGAAAAATCTATTATTTAAGCATGTGAGCATGAAACCCCACAAGCTGCCCTGTCCATCCTGCCCCTGCAGCCTCCCAGCCAAGGGGAGATGGGCTCTCTGCCTCCCAACAGGGGGTCTGCAGGTCCCACCTGGCTGACACCCCATAGGATTAGTATGCCCTGTTTGTACCCCAGCTCTGCACCCTGCAGAGCCTTCAGAGAGGCAAGTCCTATGCTTTGTGGGGCTCAGGTCCCCTCAGGATGAATGTCCCTGCTCCACCAGGCTTGGGATGTGCAGCATGAGCCCCTTCCCAGAGCTGTGCCTTCCTTGGGGAGCTCTTGGGACATCCCTTGGCACTGGCACCAGGAGGACCTGGAGGATGAGAGAAGGGTGCCCTGAGAAGAGCCCTGACATCATTCAGTGACAGTCACCATGACTGTCACTGCAGTCCCCTGATCCAGAAGCTGCATTTTGCCCCTTCAAGCATCTGACCCCCTGCACAACCCCAGGAATCACATCCACCCCATGGCTGGAAAACACCCAAGTGCCAAAGCCCTTTGCAGCACAGAGCCACCCAGGCACACCAGCCCCTGCAGTGCATCGCTCCACTCTGTCACTATGCCAGAAGCCTCCATGGAGAAGCTGGACACTCCTCTGCTGGTGAAGGCAGCATCATGACACTCCAGGGGTGCCTTGTGGCCACTGTGGTACCGAGGACCTACTGAGGCCTTGTCCCAAGGGGCTGCGTGGGGCAGAGCAACTCTGGAGGGGGGTGATGCACCAGGCTGTGGTGCTGGGGTGAGGGGGGGGGAGGCACCTGCAAGTGCTGGCAAAGTACAAGCAAAAGGGGTGCAATTGCTCTATAAACTCAGGGGATGGTGTGGGTTCCAAAGCAGCCCTGGTAGTGGCATGGCTGGCTTGCCTGTGGCTCCTCTGAGCTCCCAATAGGCAATGCCAGCAGGAGCAGGAGTTGGACACACACAGGGAACTGAGAGGGATGCTCACCACAGCCCCCAGCCTGTGTCCCATCCATCACCCCACAAGCACAGCTGTCATGGAGCCCAACGGTCTGGGGCATACTTGTGGTGGACATCATCCCAAAGCACCTGGACAAGTCAGCTCTTGCTGGGAACCAGCTGATCTTCACTAAATGATGCCACTGAGCTCACACACTGCAGCGTGGGCAAACCATCAAGTCTCTTGTGGGGCGCACAAGGTTGTGGGACCCAGCATCATGTGGCTCCACACGGGCTTTACCAGTTTTAGGGACCAGGTTTTACCAGGTTTAGGGACTTCCTACCAGCATTGGTTCATCCAAGGGCCATCATTAGTCCCACCCCAAGGGCCACGGGATGTTCTGCACAAGCCCTGGAAAATGCAAGCCCACTAGCCCAGCATGCTTTACCCATGAATCCAGGACTGGCCCAGTGTGGGACCTGCAGGCAAGTGGGGAGGCAGATAACGCTGATAGAATTTGCAGAGCCCAGCCTGAAGATGCCTTGTCCCACAGAGGATCCAAACCCAGCTCAGAGCTGGTCTTTCCCATCACCTGTCTCAGCTCAGTGTCAGATTTAAGGGCAGAGATCCCCCTAAATTGCCCTTCCATCACTGCACCATCTTCTTGGGGTGGGAGGTCAATCAAGGTCATGCCAGACATAAGTAGGCTCAGGGGGGCCAACCTGCCTTGGGGACATGCATCTTCCCAGCCTCCCTGCTCTGGGGTGATGGGGACACCTCACCAGAGCTGGGGACACCTCACCCAGCCCCAGCTCCAGGGTCCCAGCAGAAAGGAAGGAGGGAGGGATGCACCCCATGCAGCCAGCACAACTGGGGCACACCCAGACGCCCTGTCCCTAGACAAGGGACAAGGAACGCAGCTCAGGGAACTGCCCTGGAGCAGCAGGACAGCAGGTGCCCGAGTGGGACCCTCCAGTGCTGCACCAAGAGTCAGGACAAAGCCCAGCCCCAGGCCTGGCCGCGGGAAAGCTCCAACCTGTCCCAGGCTGCTGCCAACCCCCCTAAGTGTCCCCCCTTCCATCCTTGGGGCACAGCCCGGGGATCTCAGCATTGTCACAAGGGACACGCTGCCCGTTCCCTGCCTCCGGTTTATCTGGGTCGGTCTTCAATGAGTTAATTAAAGCCGTTAATTACAGGCCAGTGGCACAAAGCTGTCCGGAGGTGGCAGCAGTGCTGCGGGGGTCGGGGGTGCGGAGCTCGGGGCAGGATCGGTCCCTCGCTGGTGTCTGCAGAGGGGTGGCAGGGGCTGTGACAGACACGACCCTCGGGAACCCGCCGTGCCCTGGGGGGGGAAGCGACTTCTGTTCTCCGGGTCCGACCTTGTCCGCACCGTCCCTCTGCACCACCACCCCCCGCACGCTCCGCAGGTGTCACCAGTGTCCCCGCACCGCTCCCAGCGCGGGACAAGGGCTCCCTCTCGAGGCCCCGGCCAGCACCACCCGTGCGGGACACAGCCCCTCGACACGGCCTCATGGGGATGCAGGGCCCAGGGCAGCGCCCGGAGCCACCGCGGATGGAATGGTGACCAGGAGAGGGACACGGCGACAAAAGAGTAGCATCATCCAGCTGAGGAGAGCCACCAGCGCGGCCCCGGGACAGCCACCTGCTCCAGCTGGGCACGCTGGTTTTCTTTCTGTCATGAATTAGCAGCTGGGTTGGTCCCATTTTCTCCTGACAAAAAGCCAGAAGCAAACGAATGGATCACAAGAGTTGAGGGTGGTCCCATAAACTAGAACCTGTACCATGTCCTCTCTACAAATATCAGAGGCTGGTTTAGCAGAAAATCACTCCCAGTGCAGCAAACACTCACCAAGCACCAAGTGTGCAACGTCCCATGGAGAGCTCCTCCAGCTGAGGTCCTGTGTACCCAGGAGTAACAAATGTCTCTTATTAACCAGAAAGTCGCAAGTGCTGGGCTCCTGGAGCAGCCTCCCCAGCTCCAGAAAGACAGGGAGACTACAGAGAGTCCAGAGGAAGGTGATGAAAATTACTGGAGAACCTCTTATGTGGAAAGTCTGAGAGAGATGGGAATCTTTAGTTTGGAGAAGAGAAGGATGAGGGGTGACCTCGTTAATGTCTACAGGTATCTAAAGAGTGGGTGCAAGGAGGATGAAGCCAGACTCTTCTGAGGAGTTCCCAATGGTAGGACAAGGGGCAACAGGCACAAGCTGGCACATGGGAAGTTCCATTTAAACATAAGAAAAAATCTTCTTTACTATGAGGCACTGGAACAGGCTGCCCAGGGAGGTTGTGGGGTCCCCTTCCCTGCAGACATTCAAACCCCACCTGGATGCAGCCCTGTGCAATGTGCTCCAGGTGATCCTGCTTTAGTGGGAGAGTTGGACTAGATCATATCTAGAGCTCCCCTCCAACTCTGACAGTTCTGTGATTCCAGAGATGACACAGAGAAGGCATCAGCTCCCCGTGCCTGTTGGCACTCAGTGATTTTTCTTGTCCCACTTTCCGTAATCAAACCCCAAACCTGATACAGCCGAGATCTTTTTCCTCCCCCTCACTTTCAAGTCCCCTATTCCCCACCCCCTGTCTGCTGCTCTACATCGTGTCCATGTGCAGGGCTCAGTGCAGAATGACCACTCCGTGGAGTGGCTGGGCAAGTGGAGACGAGTGGGCACATCAGGACCGGGGGGACCTGCTCAGGTGGTGGGGACCGGGAGAGCTGCTCCGAGGACATCACCTTCACGTGTGGAGGGACGAGATGTGTTCAGTTGGTGGTGGAAAAACCTTGTCACCACTCACTCAGCTCTGGGTGTTGGGTCTGAACCGCAGGAGATGCAGGTGCAGGCTTGGAGGTGACCTCCCTGGGGCACTTGTCACCCCCCAGGGAACTACATGTCACCGTGCCTGAACACTTGGTCACCTCTTGGACCACTTGGCGTTGATCCCCCTCAAGGTACTTGGTGTCACCCACCCAACACACTCGATCATCCCCCTGGGACACTTGGCACCACCCCCCCGGGGCACTCGGACACCCGGTTCTGGGCCGCTCGCTGCCCCCCCCCGCCCGCCGAACGTGGTCGCGCCCCGATCGCCCCTCCCGCTAACGGGGGCGGGGGCAGACCCGGGGGCGTGGCCTGGCGGGGGCGGACCAATGGAGCGCGGGGCGAGGAGCGAGGAGCCAATGGAGCGCGGGAGGCGGGGCCAGCAGTGCCGAGGGGCGGAGCCAGTGGTGCCCATGCCAGTGGGCGGTGGCGCTGCGGGGGGGATGCGGGTGGGGGTGTTGGCGGTGCGGGTGTGGGTATGGGTCTGGTGATGATGCGGGTGTTGGCGGTGCGAGTGTGGGCGGTGCATGGGGGTGTGGAGCTGCGGATCTGCTGCTGGTGTGCGGTGGTTGGGCCGCCTGCTACGAGCAGGTACCGGACCTGGGGGAGCCGGAAGCACCGGGACCGTTCCGTTCCGTTCCGTTCCGCTCGGTTCCGCAGGATGTGGCGGCACTGGGCTATCGGACACCGCACCTGGCCGCCGCTTCGGTTGCCTCCGCCTTCCCGGGCGTGGCTGCTCCACGTGGCCTGTGGCACCGGGGAGATACCGGGGGCGGAGCGGGGGGGAAGTCTCCCGGCAGGGCCGTGAGGTGACGGCACCGTCTGTCCGTCTGTCCCCGCAGCTCCACCGCCGCGGCTTCCGCTGCCTGCACGGTGTGGACGGCAGCGCTGGGATGCTGGAGCGGGCGCGGAGCACCGGGCTCTACCGGGAGCTGCGGCAGTGCCCCTGCCCAGAGGGAGCGGGCCGGCACCGGGGACGTGGGGACTGCCCCCCCCCGTGACGCCATGCGTGTCCACGCAGAGCACTGCGATGCCGTGACCGTGGTTGGGGCCCGAGGCGAGGGGCAGGTGCGGGTCACAGCCCGGGTGAGAGGGACACTGCTGTCCCCTGCCCTGCCAGTCCCCAAACCGGCCAGACAGGGACACCGAGTCCCGGCGGCTGTGGGTCCCCTGCTGGGCGCTGGCACATCTGGGGTGAGACCTTGTCCCTGCTGCCAGGCATAGTCAGGGACGTGCAGTGGCATCCCAGGCCCTGGCAGGGGTCAGGCAGAGGAAGGCAGCAGGAGGTGACCATGGCACTCCTGAGCCATGGCAGCCGGTGCTCAGACCTGTCCCCTGCCCGCTGGCCTCCTGCCCTGCCTGTCCCCTGCCCAGTGGCCTGCCAGCTGGCTCCAGGCAGGGTGTCACTGCCTCTCTTTGCTTCCTCCTTCCCGAGGGAATGCCATCCCCAGCGGGAGACAGCACTGGTGTCACCTGTCCCCTCTCCCTACTGGAGGTTCCCTCTGCCTGACCAGCCGGAGCAACCCCTCCAGCCTGCGGTACCGGGCAGAGCTGGAGGCAGCGCTGGGGAGGCAGGGAGCCTGGCACAAGGTGCTGGCCCAGGAGGTGGAGCACTGGGAAAAGGCCACCTCCGAGGAGGAGAGCACCCAGGGCACTGGCTGCATCTCCGGGATGGTTTACATCCATGGGAAATGCCCCGTGCCCGCCCTCCAGCAGGGCTCAGGGGGTCGGGGTGGGGTGTGGGTGTGTACCTTGTAGTGAACATCCCTGTTGCCTTCCCCAGCTCCTCCCCCGCGAGATCTGGGCCTTGGGGACCTTGACAGCTCCTCGGCATGGGGTGGGTCTCCTGGTTTCACCACCATTAGCTCTGACATTCAGGTACTGTCCCTCACACCTAAGCCCTTGCTGTGACATCTTGCAGACCCACCCGGCTATTCAGTGCCATTTCCTGTCTGGGATGTCTTCTCCCTAACATTCCCACCTCTCAACCCATCATGGTCAAAATCTAGATCATCCTCCCCACCCCACACCCCTGTGGTCTTTACCTGGGGACAGTTGGAGATGGATCCCCATCACCATGTCCTGTAGTCCCCCATTCACATCCTCCCCAGGAGTGAGCTGTGCACCCTGAGGTGCAGGAGACCTCCCCAGCCAAACCAGGAGCAGCTGTGCCAGCACAACATCCATATTAGCCTTTCATCCTGCAATCCCTGCTTAACTCTTATTTTCCTACAGCTTTGTAGTTAAAGGTCTTGGTGGGAAATAGAGCTGGAAAGGACTTTAGGAGCTGGTGGCTGCTCTCCACCCAGAAAGCCACCTGGCATTGCTGGCCCAGCCTGTTCCCCAAGTTTCTTGCTATGCTGCCTCCACACCCCCTCCTCCACTACTCCCATGGGAAGTCTTTTACCCAAATTTCTTGCTGGGATATTTCCTTTTTTCCTTTTCTCTTCCTCTAGACCTGTTCCTACTCGCCCCATTCCCGTGGCCCTGTGGAATGAGTTACTTCCTTCCCTGATAAGAGTCAGTGGCTGTATCTGATCCTGTTCCCCCACCTCAGGCATCCCGAGTCTCCTACTCACCCTCCCCATGGCTCTTGTCACCCTCCAACATCGCCACCCAGGTCCTGGGGTCTCTGCACCCATGGGGGTTATCTGCTTCCCTTTCACCCCATTTGTCCCCAGTACAGGGTAGCTGTGGTGTCGTGGCTGTCCCCTGCACTTGGCTGTTGAATAAACCCCCTGTCCCCACTGCCTGCTCTCTGTGTGTGGCTTCCAGGGCAGTGGGGCAGTAAAGACACTGGGGTGGGCAGGGAAGGGCAACCAGGAGCTGGGGAGAGGGGTCTTGGCCTTTCTCTGGTGTACCCTTGTGGTCCCTGGGGGCTCAAATGACCCAGCTCTGGGAGCCTGGTGTCCCCCTTCATGGCCCTCTTGACTCCCAGCCCCATCTCCCTGCCACTGCATCCTTGTAGGGATGTGAGCACGTGCCAGGAGCTGGGGCTGTGACACCCATGGGACACTTCACCATCCCCCCTGCCCCACGCCGCTTTGAAATGAGCCCAGGCAGCCTTGGTGGCACCAAGATGTTTATCATGGATTGTGAGTGCAGCCCCTGTGCCAGGGACAGGCAGGTGAGAGGCCCATGCCAGGGGAGCAGCTAGCATGGGGACAGGCAAGAGGAGGCAATATGTGGGCAGGGGGACAGCACGTGGAAGCAGGAGGGGGACAATGGGACTCTCCTTAGAGCTGGCATCCAGGAACAGTGGCTCACACATAGTCTTGCATGGGGTAGCCCATCGAGCTGCAGGTTTTCACTGCTCTGTACTTCTTGGGGTAAGGGTCCTGCTGGGATGGGGGTCCTGAGCAGCACAGGATGCCCCCACCAAAAAGCTGGAGGGCACTGGAGGCCCAGCCAATGTAGAGGGCAGCCCCCAGCTCTCTCTTGAGGGCCTCAGGCACCATGGGGTTGTAGAAGTTGCTGACGATGCTGTTAGCAGACCAGGAGACGGGGATGAGCAGCATGATGCTGGCCAGGATGAAGATGACACCTGCCACAACGGAGATTCTGGTCTTGGTGCCCTTGTCGTCCACACAACGGGTGCAGTCTGCACCCAAGATGGCAGTGAGGAAGGCGAAGGCAGCGACAAAGATGGAAGTGACCACCAAGGCACGAGCCACTTGCAAGTCAGAGGTGAGCTCCAGCAGGGAGTCGTAGGCCTTGCACTGCATCTGCCCCGTGCTTTCGTACACACAGTTCATCCACAGCCCTTCCCAAAAGACCTGAGCCACCACGATGTTGGAGCCGATGAAGGCTGTCACCTTCCACATGGGCAGTGCACAGGTGAGAATGGAGCCCAGCCAGCCCAGTATGGCCAGCATCAGCCCACCCAGCTGCATTGTCATCATGGCCATGGACAGCACCTGCAGGGACAGGGCACAGAGTCACAGGCACAACCCAGAGTCAGGGGGCTTCATGCTGGTGTGTCCCATGCCCCACCTGGGTGGGAACAGCTTCAGACCAGCATGGGGACACAGTGGCACGCAGCAGTGCTGCAGGATGGCGTGGGGACACGTGTGGCACTGAGCACCCAAGCCCCAAGGCTGCCCCTGCAACATCCCCGTGGCACAGGGCTGTCCTCCCCCATTGCCCACCCAGCTGGGCCATGTGCATGGTGAGGCAGGGGATGGCTTTTAGGGAGCACAACAAGAGGCTTGTGGTGCCCATCACAGCATGTTCTAAAGTGCAAACAACCCTTGTTACCCCCATGAACTGCCATGGCAACCCCATCACCCACACCCACCCCCCACCTGATGCTGTAGCCTCCCTGCCCTCCTCAGCCATGGGTGCTGGGGGCTTGGGCAAGCAAGGCAGCTCCTGCCATCCCTGTAGCACCCATTCCAGGGCAGGCTTGGTTTGCCCTCTCAGCCATACTGCAGCACCCTTTGGACCCAGGATTTCCTCTCTGGGGTGCTGGAAATGAGTCAGGTCTGCCTCCACCACGCTGTGGTGCTCAGCAATTTCAGTGATACCCACTCCACTTTTGCACCAGGAGCAGCACTGACAAGGGCAAACCCCCAGCGAGGGGCTGGGAGCCTGGGGTCACCACAGGCATCACCCCTGTAAGCCCTGGATAAGAGGGGTGACTGGTCCCCCCTGGATAAGAGGGGAGACCCACTGATGACTCCACACATAGTTGCCATGGCCCAAATTGCTGCTTAGCCCCACAAGGAGCAGAGCCCCCATGCTGCCAGGTGTCAGAGTGCACCCATGGGTTCTGGCACCCATGCTTGGCAGCAGGGACCAGCTGAGTTTTTATGAGCCCCGAGTGGCAGCGTAGTATCTGCTGTGCCCGGCACACCCTGTGGCACGCAGGAGGTTTCACCATGGTTTCTCTCGTCCTGGTTTCAGTTTCTCCAGCAACTTCTGCCCTGTGGTGTCCCTGCTCCTTCCCGTTTCACCCGTCAGCATCCCAGTGGATGTCTGGTGCTGGGTCACAGACCCAACCCTGGTCCATGAAGGTATCTTTGGCTCAAACATAAACTCCCTCTCCCAGAGAAAGAGAGACCAGCCTCCTGGGAGCTCAGAGGGGGCAGGACAACGGAAAGCCATCCTGGCCAAGCACCCTTCCTGGCCAGCAGGACAAGAGCCAGCAAAAACAGGGCACACAACAGCCCTCAGCAGGGACAGGTGTTCCCTCCATGTTCTGGCAGGGATGCTCACCACAGCATTGCACTCACAGCCTGGCCACCAGCCCCACACGGCCACACATGCCCTTTCCACCATTCCCATTCCCCGTAAAGGCATAGAGGAGTCCCGAAGGCTCCTGATTCAGGTGAGGCATCCAGACCCTGGCACTCGCCAGGCAGCCAGTGCCACCCACCATCCCTTGCACACCCCGAGCTGTGAGGGAAGGACAACTTGGGGTGTGCAGGGAAGGACGTTCCCAAGCGGGTGTAGCACCGGCTGCGCCCCAGTACATCTTGCCATGCCGGAAACAAGATAGGCAAAACACCCAGCGCTGCCCACGCCGGCCCCAGGGTGCTCCCAGCAGGGGCTGCTGGTGGCCCCAAGGCCAGCGTGCCCCGACCCGCCCTCGCCACCGCCCGGCGCTTTCTGCCTGCTCGGGTGGGACAGGCGTGGGGCAGCCCAGCCGGGACGCAGCTGCCACCACTCACCTCTGCCATCCCCTCGGGGAGCCGGGGTGGCCCGGGGAGGAGAGCGATGTCTGATGCTGGGATAGAGGTCGGGGTGCGGCCCGGGTCACGGGGGCTCCAGAGAGCAGACCTGAGGATCTCCGGGGGTGGGGGCTGCGGCACAGGAGCACCGGGCTGTCCATCTCCCACCCGAGACGGGTGTTGGGGAGGGTAAAGAACAGCAAAGCACAGCGGGGCAGAGCAGCGGCCGTTTAATGGGGGAAGGACGGGGCACTCCGCCTGCCGCAGCCCGAGCACCCCACTCGGGGGATGCCGGGGGGGGGAGGAGGTAGTTGGGCACATCCCCTTTCCGGGGCTATCCCGGTCCCGTGCGGGCACACAGCCCCACTCCACTCCCACCCCCCAGAGCGGCCGCTGCCCCCTCATTCCCAGGGTAACGAAGCCCGTGCCCCGGAGAGACCCTGCCGGGGTTTGCAGAGTTGGTTTTTCCCCCTGACCGTGTGGGACAGGTTTAGTGTCCCCACCGGCACCGATGCCCACTCCGGGAGGAGGGGTTACCCAGCGAGAGCCCAGTGCCACCCGCGGGAAGGGCCCCCGGGAGCTGCATCACCGCACAGCACAGCCCGATACCAGTAGCCAGGAAATACCCCAGGAAAGCTCAGGTGTTTTGGCAGAGAAGAAGCTGCAGCTGGGCGCTACGGGGGAGCGGACCCCTGCCCGAGGGGGGTGGGGGGGAGGGAGGCAGCCAGGACAGGATCTCCCTGTTCCCTGTCTCAACCGAGATTAAAGAACCAGCTTCAATCCCACGGTGAACAAAGGCAGCTCTGTCTGCTCTCTCTCGCACGTCCACAGCCTTCCCTGCCCTGGCTCCCCGCCAGCTCCCAGCCCAGCCAGGGGGGGTCTGTGGGCCAGGGGAGCCCCGGGAGGTCCCGGCTCCATCGTGCGGCTGGGAGGGGAGTTGAGGCGGGTACAGCGGCTCCTAGACGTAGTTGCTGTCTGGCAGTGAGCGAGCAGCCGTGAACTTGGCAGCGTAGGGCTTCTCAGCCCGGGGTGGGCAGGTGCAGCAGAGGATCACCCCCCCAAGCAGCAGGAGTGCGGAGGCCACCCAGCCCACGTAGAGGGATGACCCCAGGTCCCGCTTCTGGGAGTTGGTGACCAGTGGGTTGTAGAAATCCTGGATGATGGTGTTGGCTGACCAAGAGATGGGGATGAGGATGAGGGTGCCGGCGACAATGAAGATGATGCCAGAGAGGATCATGACCTTGGCTTTGGCGGTGTCGTCCTCCACACAGTTGGTGCACTTGCCGCCAGTGACAGCAAGCAGGGTGCCCAGGATGGCCAAGATGATGGCCACTACCACCATGGCACGGGCGGCTTGCAGGTCCTGCGGCAGGGCCAGCACGGAGTCGTAGACCTTGCACTGCATCTGCCCCGTGCTCTGCACCACGCAGTTCATCCACAGCCCTTCCCAGATGATCTGGGCCACCACGATGTTGTTGCCGATGAAGGCCGTCTCCCGCCACATGGGCAACGCACAGCAGAGGATGGAGGCCAGCCAGCCGATGACAGAGAGGGCAATGCCCAGCACCTGCAGCCCCATGGAGGCCATTGCTCGCTGCCAGCACCCCTGCCCACCTCCCGCAGAGCAGTGCTGTCCCACAGGGCCATGGCAGGCATTATATGCCTTCGCTGAGGGAGGAGCGCTGCCGCAGCCGCCGTCCTGCCGCCTGCACCGGACAGAGGGGTAAAACCAGTTTCCCGGGATTCCTCCACTTGCATTTCTCCCTGCAGCAATGACACTTAATATCCTGGCTGCTCCCATGGAGAACTCTCAGCGGACTGGGATCAGACCACCCAAGTGCGGGAGTGCATCCCTCTGGAGGCAGCTTGGAGATGCTGAGGGCAGCTGCTGGGCTGAAGGGGAAGAGCTGTGGTCCAGGAATCAGGGTGCCTGCCATCACTGCCAGCACCTCTTGCTCCAACACCCATATGGGGATCCTCTTTGCCTTTGTGCCTCAGTTTCCCCCCCCAGCTTGTGGGGCATCTGCTCCTGTGGCATTACAGCTTCTGTCCCCCTGCAGTCCCATGGCAGAGAAGATGCCTGCTGTCCCTGCTTTGCTGCTGGGCTCCATGCCTGGCAGGACACAAGCAGCTCTTGTTTGTTTCTTGGCATCCATGCCAGCAATTCCCAGCCCTTCATCAGGCCCGGGGCAGGAGGTGTCACCACCCAGACCCACAAACCGGTTGGAGTGGCTGCTGGCTCACTACGAAGGAGAGACAGCACTGCCCAGGGCAAGGGGGGGGGGACATCCCCAAAACCCACCCTACCTTGTTCTCTGCTGCTGATCTGGCATTCACATGGCAGCCCTTGGTCCCAGCCCTGCCAGCATCCCACTGCAGTGCCTTGTGCTACCTTGGTGGGTTGGCAGCAAAGGTGGCCTTTAGTGCCCCAGTGTCCCAGTGCCACCAGTGTCCCAGTGGGGACCAGGCTGCCAGCAATAGGCAGGACAGCAGGGCCAGCAGTGCCACGTAGAGCTGCCAGCATTTTGCCACAGCTGGCCATACCCACTGGCCAGGCTGTGCTGATGCCAGTGCCAGTGCCAATACCGATGCCAATGCTTAGGGCACTGCCCAACCTCTCTCCTTCGTGACTCCATGAGCCCCTCTGCACACACCCCCTCCCTAATCTCTCTAAAGCCCCTCTAGCATCCACGCAGGCTCATTACAAGACCAGACAGATGACAAAGACGGACAGATGGACATTGCACTATTTCACCACCTGACCTTAATCCCAGGCCTCAGGAAAGATAAGAGGGTCTGAGATTATCTTAGTTTTCCTGAGCACGGGGGTTACTGATATGATCCAACCACTTGTGCTAATTGTTTGGTGTGGAGGGCTCTAGAGCTGCCACTGCTCACACTGGGATGTCTCCAGGTATCCTGTCCTAACACTCTGCCATAAGACAGGCAGCCTATGGTGCCATAAATGCCAACAGCACCTGGTCCAGGGATGCTGGTGCCTGGCATGGCAGGAACAGGTAGGGCAGAGCCCAGGCACCTGAGAATTCAGGTCTTGCTGCAGACCCTGACCCAGGGGGATGAGACAGGATCCTGACTGTTAGGCACCCAACTCTGCTGGGTTGGGTCATTTGGCTGTGCCTGCATTGCTCACATACCAGCGTGCCCACCCTGGGCCTGAGCCTTGTGGTCAAGGGCTCCCTTTAATCTGTGGGGTTCCAGAGCATCCCTGCAGGTGCCGGACTCTGCCGGAGGCTGAGCATGGCTCTCACCTCCCAGCTGGCTGCTGTAACCACGGAATTGTTTGAGGTTGGACAGAGGCATGTGCCCACGTGTGTGTGCACCTTGAATGGGCTGTGTCCCTGCAGGCGTGTGGGGACTTGCCTTTGGGCTGGGGACAAATAGCAAGATGCAGACAGGAACTCCTCCACGCACAGAGCATGAGACGCCTGAGCTGCTCTCAGTCCCCCTGGGAGCCAGAGCAGGCGCCAGCACAGCCCTCCAACAGCTGATTATTGTAATTAAAGCCAGAACATGGCATATATTCAAACTGGTGGCTGCCACTCCGAAACAGCCCCTGTGCCCTTCCCCACGTCTCCCAGTGACACACTTGCCTGGCCAGCACAGCCAGCCCTGTGTCCCCGGCACTGCCAGCCAGCAGGAGAGAGGGACAGAAGGACAGAGGCTCAGCCGTGAGTGGACGGGCAGCCACTGGTCCCCGGGGCAGAACCCTGCCTCCAACTTGTGCTGAGCATGAGGATGCTCAACATTCACCGTCTGGGGCTGTCACCACATGGATACCATCCTCACAGCCCCTTCCCAGCTGCCCATGCTTGGATCATCCTGCAGAACCTCAGCCCTGGCTTCATCTCAGTGCCACCTGCAAGGGGACTTAGCACAGGAACATGCTGTGATGGGACCGCAGCCCACCTGCTCAGCAGGGACCTCCTGCATGCCAAAACTGAGAGTTCATCCCAAGCTTTTACCACCCAGCACCTGTCCCTGCACCCAGGCAGGTGTGGGAGCCCTGCCCCAAGTCCAGCAGGAGTTGCAGGATAGGTCCATCCAGCCCCTGCTGGGTGGGTCAGAGAGGGAAGTAAGTAGTCCAAGTCCCAGTGCATTGGTCACCAGCCCTTTGTGGCTCAAGGAACACTCTCCACCAGTCATCCCTCCTTCACTGGGATGGAGACATGCTGCAGCCTCATGGCTGGGCAGTGAGGCCACCCTTGGGCAGGAAAGTGGCAGGAAACCCGGTGTCACTGTGATGCCAGACACTGCTGGGTGCATGGAGGAGGCCATGCCACCCTGGCCTTTTCCTCAGGGCAGAGGACACCACACAGGGAGAGAGCTTGGGGACATGCCCAATGGGGACATGGGTGACATTCCCACCTCTCACACACACCCAACTGCACACGAGCTCGCTGCCCCAGCTACCTTGAGGTCCCAAAGAGTTGCCAGTGAGATGTGATCCACCAGGATCTCCAGCTTCACATCCAACACAGCAAGGCAGGGCCACCAGCTCTCCCCCACTCAGCCAGCACAGAGCTGGACAGCCGGGGATTAGTTATTGACAGGCTGGAGAATGAATATTCCCCAAAAAAGTCCTTGCCCAACAAACCCACCCCACACTCCCACCCCCCCTCCCTCTGTCCGACTGGCTCAAATATGCAGAGTCAGGTTGTTCCCTGCTATGGGAAAGCAAAGTCTTATCGGCTGGGCAGGAGAGGAGCCAGGTGCCGGGAGCTGCAGGGTCCCCGGGGGCGGGGATGCAGCAGGCAGGCAGCGAGGGCTGCTGCAAGAAATGGGACCTTTGGCCTGAAGGCACTCTGAAAATAGAAGTGCTGCCTAAATTGCTGAGAAAAAAGTGGCTCTGAACTGGGAAAAATATGCCCGAGGTGGCTGTCAAAAGGATGGGGGAGCTGATGGCCACGGCTCAGGAAGGGGCGTGAGATGGGGGGGCCTGGTGAGTGATGCACAGAGGAAGTGAGATGCTGCGAAAGCCCGGGGGAATCGATCCGAAGCCATCGGGATGGGGATGCCCCGGCCATGCTGAGATTTTGGGCACCCTGGCATCCCCCAGGAGAGCTGCCAGCCCCTTTGCCAGGTCCCTTCAGCCCGTGGCCCCCGCCGCCCCCTGCTCCCCGGGCAGCCCCGTCCCACCCGCCGCGGACAGAGCTGCCATTGATGCTCGGAGCTGCCTCACCTGCTCCCCGCCGCCGCCGAAGGGGCTTCAACAATGGGCTGCCTGTGTGCCCTGGCCGGGGCAGAGCCAGCAGCCCCGCTCCTGAAATATAAGCAGCCGAGGCAGCATTTACTGTCCCTGCCCAGGTCCCCCAGGGTAAACGTGCCGTCACTGCCGAGGCCGCAGGGGAGAGGGAACACCCCAAACTCTGATGGCCACACGTGAGTGGGACGCGGCCCCGCGGCTCCCGGGGAGGTTTCAGCTGTCACCTCCTGCTCCCCCCCAGGGCACTGGATACGTGGGGGGGACAGGGGGATGCTCGTGATGTGTGTTCCCCCCACCTCCAAGTGCAGGTGTTCTCAGCACAGCTCGGGATGCCAAACCAGAGATGCTCTGGTGACATTTGGGGCTGACCTTTGTTCCAGGGTCACCACATCACGGGGGGAGGGGGGTGGGGTGGTGGCAAACCTGTTCCCGTATCACTGGTGGATCTGTGTGGCCACCCCACCTTGTCCCCATCCCAGGCAACTTGCCATGGGGGATACTCCCCATCTCTTCCCAGCTGCAGAGAGGGAGTAAAAGGGCTTCACCAGGGCAGGAGGACATGGCAGCAGGCAGGATGGGGATGCTTCCAGAACCCCTGAGGGATGCTGGCCCTATTCTGCAGCTTTCGGTGAACATCAGCAAGCTGATTTGCTTGCCACAAGAATGCATTGTGCAGCACACAATGGCAGCCAGCACCCCGAAACACCAGTGATTGCCCCTGCCTCAGCCATGAGTCAGGCAGCAGCTGCTGCCCCAGGCTGGCACAGTGCTGCACACAGCCTGTACTTTGGACAATTTGGGATGACAAAGTGGGGACATGGTATGTGGGGCTCTGATTGCAGGGTTGGGGGCTGTGGTGATTTACCTGACAAGTCTCACCCCATTGCTGACCCAGTAGGCTCGACCCCAGGGGTATCCTGCTGCCCTGATGGAAATACCCTGATCTTCTCCCCCACAGCCCTGCCCAGGGTATCCCCATTGCCCCATAGCCCTGCCTGCTGTGTTCCCCATCCCACACCCTGCAGGAGATTTCCCCCGTGCCCTATACATGCACCTGTGGTGTCCCCCTGCCCTGCCCACAGCCCACACACACCACCCCACAGCCCTTCAGCCACGGGTGTCTTGGCAGCCGTGGGTGCACGTGTGTGCACCGGTACTGCCATCAAGTGCCTGTTTGCCTCCGCCTGTGTGTCTGTTTGTCTGTCTGAGCATGTCGGGGTGTCTCTGCCAGCAGAGGGGGTGTGAGTTTACGTGTCTGTGCACCTGCACCCCGGGGTGCTGGCACAGCCCTCCCTGAGCTGTGTGCTCCCAGCATCACTGCCTGCAGACCTGCGGGGCCCTGGCTCAGCCCGGATCCACTATCACCTGCCAGCAGCACTGGCATTCCAAGAACCCCAAGGTGCCCCCAAGGCCCCCCCAGTTACCTCAGTGACAAGGGCACAAGGCCCTGGGGTGCTGCATGGCCCCTTCAGCAGCACAAACCAGGTCACCCTGGGTGACCCCCACAGCCACCAACCCTGGGCAGGTGTGAGAGGCTCAGAGTGCCCTTGGTAGGGTGACTGGGGGTACAGTGGGGTGACAGAAGCTCACCTGGCCAGCCACAGGGTATTTTTGGGATGCCATGTGTTGGCAGAGGCTAGCCTGGCTAGCATGTCACAGGGTGGCAGAGGTCAGATACAGGGTGCTGCAAGGGGATGGAGGCCAACCCAGATGGGAATGATGTGCTGGGTGTGTCACGGGGTGACAAGAGCAGCCAGATTTGGGGTGTTGAGGTGTTATTGCTGTGTCAGGGGCTGACACCACTGGCAGAGTGGTGTAGGGCAGCAGAAGTTGACCCAGCCAGGTACAAGCTTGCACAAGAGTGCTGGGAGGGATCTGAAGCCCACTCTATGGGTTGTTGGGGTGCTGTGGGGGTACAGTCAGGCAGACACAGGGCTCTCCCTTCACAGCCTTCGGGTGCTCTCGAGCGCTCCCCTCTGCAGCACCATCTGAGAGCATCCCACTGTGCTTGAGTAGTTAATGAGTTGTAGGGGAGATTTTGCTGCAGGCAGGGAACAGGCAGGATTAAGCCTGCATCTGGCTGGGGGCTGGGGGCTGGAAACGATGGCACAACCTCTGACACGTGAGGCTGGGGGGACAGTTGATAGGGGACATACACACACCCTACAGCCATGGGGCTGCTGCTGCCAGGTCTGAGCGTGGCTGTGGGCAGATTGCCTTCACCTGCTTTGTTTCTTTTGTTTTTGTTTTTCTCCCTTCGCTGACTGCTCACTCAGGTAGACAGGGTGACACTGCTAAGGTAGTTACGTGCATTATCTGCTTCCTTCAAGGCCAAAATATTTCAGCAGGATGAGTAAAGATATTTATCATCCGGTCAGGGGATTTCTGCTGGCGCTCCCTGCCCGGCAGGGAGGGAGCAGGAAGGGCAAGGCAAGGGAGCCCCCCAACCTGGTCCCCTCCTTCCTGCTCCCACCCAGCTGGGCAGGGAGAACCCACGGGTCCCCTGGGGTGGTGGTTCTGGAGCAATGAGCATCACATCATGGCAAAGGGGTTGTACTTTGCACGGTGATGCAAAGGTGCCCGGCTGCTCACCGAAACCCAGTGAAACGTGAGTGCTGATAAGACGCTCCAGAAATAAACCAAACCCTGACCCCCTGGCACCTCTAGGGGAGGAATGGTGAGGCTGAGGGACTTCCAGGTCCTCATCAGGGTTCGGTGGGTCTTAGTGAGATGCTGGCTTTGCTTCCTGGTACCCATCATCCCTAAACGAAGGGGATGGCTGTGGCAGGTGGCCTCTCTCCCCCCTCACGCCCTTCTCCGGTAACCGGCGCCATCTCTGCAAACAAAGGGGAGGGTGTGGGACGTGGGTGACGGAGGAGAGGAGCGTCCAGCAGCGAAACCCCACCCCGGGCGGGCGCTGGAGCTGGCCCCGCCAGCACTTATAAGCGCAGGTGCACCCAGGTGTAAGCTGATCCCCCAAGGGCTGCAAGCGGCGAAGGGTGACGGCAACAGTTTCGGTCCGTGGGTTCTTCTCCGCCATTGCCTGGAGCACGGCAGCAGAGCGGCCACCATGTCAATGGGGTTGGAGATCGGCGGGGTGGCCTTGTCGGTGCTGGGTTGGTTGTGCAGCATTATCTGTTGCGCGTTGCCCATGTGGAGGGTGACGGCCTTCATCGGCAACAACATCGTGACGGCCCAGATCATCTGGGAAGGGCTGTGGATGAACTGCGTGGTGCAGAGCACGGGGCAGATGCAGTGCAAGGTCTACGACTCCATGCTGGCCCTGCCGCAGGACCTGCAAGCCGCCCGTGCCCTCCTGGTGGTAGCCATCGTCTTGGCCGTCCTGGGCTTAATGGTGGCCATCGTGGGCGCCCAGTGCACCCGCTGCGTGGAGGATGAGAGCACCAAGGCCAAGATCACCATCGTCTCTGGCGTCATCTTCCTCCTCTCTGGCGTTATGAACCTCATCCCCGTCTCCTGGTCGGCCAACACCATCATCCGGGATTTCTACAACCCACTGGTGATCGACGCGCAGAAGCGGGAGCTGGGCACCTCGCTCTACGTGGGCTGGGCGGCCTCTGCCCTCCTGATGCTGGGGGGGGCCCTGCTCTGCTGCTCCTGCCCCCCCAAAGACGACAGGTACCCCACCGGAAAGGTGGCCTACTCCGCCCCGCGCTCCGCCGTCACCAGCTACGACAAGAGGAACTATGTCTGAGCCCTCCGGGTCCCCCCGGCATCCCCCACAAACCCCCACCCTGTCCCGGGACCCTCATCACCCTCCACGGGGCTGGGACAGGCGGCAGCGGGGGAGGTGGGGGGCAGAAGGGGGAGACGGGACCGGCCGCGGGGTCAGGGCCGGGCTGTGTAAATAGAGACGGTTTCGGTTAAGCACGAGGCGGTTTCGGATCGTCGGGAGAAGCGGCTGCTGGCGGGACGGGGACAGTGCCGCCCTTCCCCTCCCCCCCCGGTCACCGGCCGGGCACCGTCTGTCCCTGTTACGCGTGGTCTGTACCGGTTACATTTGTCAATAAACGTGTCCTGTTTTGGTAGCCCGAGTATCCTTGGAGGGGGGGGCAGAATCCCAGCGGGTGCGAAGAGGGGTGGCCGGGGCTGCAGCCCCCCCAGGGCCCCCCCCGTGTACGCACTTTGGGGACAGGGTTCCCCGCAGCAGCCCCGCCTCACCCCGCAGGGGTCTCTCCCGTTAGGGGAGAGGTGTCCGGAGCCGGCGGGCAGGAGGCGGCACCGCTCCCGGCCCGCCGGGTCCAAAGTCCGGCTGAGGCGAGGGGAGCCCGGGGCGCTCCCCCTGGCCCCGGAGCAGAAGCTGGGGCGAGGCCGCCCGTCGGAACCGCTCCCCAGCCCAGCCCCCGCCTGCCGCCATGCTCCAGCGGGCAGGGACAAAGGGGACGGAGGCTCCGCAGGGGCAGGGACGGATCCTGCGCAGCCCGCGGGGCGCAGCGGCTCCCAGGCTGCCGCAGCCTGCCCGGGGGCTGCCCGCCCCGGCCGGATAAGCGTTGCCCGGGGAGGTGCTGCTGGCCCCGCCGGCGGGCAGCTCGTCTGCCCGCTCGCATTCCCAGCCTCCCCACCCCGCTCCCGCTAGCAGCGATAAGGATCGGCGGGGCCGTGGCAGGGCGGTGCCGCCCGGCTGGACCCGACGGGACCGACCCGGCACCCGGCAGGGCGGGGAGGGGGCGGGCAGCGCGCGACACCGGTGTCACCTTGTCCCCGCCCGCACCGCCGCGCCGCCCTCCCGCCGCCAGGGGGCGCCTGCGAGAGGGAAGGGGGGGGCCACCCACGTGCGCTACGTCACGGCCCGCCGCCCCCGCCGCCCCCGCCGCCGCCATCATGCTCCGCCGGCTGATCCGCTGCCCCGGCCCTGGCCCTGGCCCTGGCCCCGGCCCCGCCCCGGCGCGTTGGCATCGCCCCGGTTCGCTGCCCGCCAGCGCCCGCTCCGTGGTGACGTAAGGGCCCGGCCACGGGGGGGGAGGAGGGGAGAAGGGGATGGTACGACAGAGGGGGACGAGGGTCCCGAGAGGAAGGGCTGGATCCCAACCTCGTCTCCCCCGCGGGGGGGGGCGGGGCTTCCGTTGGCCCCGCCCCCGGGGCTTGGCCCCGCCCCCAGCCCCCAACCCGTTCCCCTTCTCGCAGCGCGGTGCCGCTGGCACATGCGGAGTTTGGGTCCGATCGGAACCGGCCGCCCCTGGTGCTGCTCCACGGGCTCTTCGGTAACCGTGGTAACTTCCAGACCGTGGCCAAGGCGCTGGTGCAGCGCGGCGCGGGCAAGGTGAGGCACTGGAGGGGCGCGGGAGGGACGGGCGGTACCGCGGGCAGGGGCTGACCCGGTGCCCCGGCCCAGGCAGGTGCTGACGCTGGATGCTCGGAATCACGGCGGCAGCCCCCATAGCCCGCTGATGACCTACGAAGCCATGAGCCTGGATGTGCAGCAGCTCCTGACCCGCCTGGGCATCACCAAGTGCATCCTGCTGGGACACAGCATGGGGGGCAAGACGGCCATGACGCTGGCCCTGCAGCAGGTGGGCAGGAGCAAGGCTGCTGGGGCTGGTGGGGGCAGACCTCGGGGGTCTGTGGGGATGGGGTGGCACCTGCAGGAGCTGGTCACCGGTGCTGACATTGCCCATAGTCCCCCAGGGGGTCAATTTTCTCCATCAGGGTCAGGAGTACTGCCCTGCTCTAGGGGTAGGAGCCTCTGTCTGGCAGCCCTGTCCTTCCCCGCTGATTCCAAGGGAGCTTGGAGGTCTCCCGTGCCCAGGCACAGGGTAACAAGAGCTTGAGGAAGGGCATGTGGAGCCTTTACTGAGGCAGGAGGAAGCTTGGAGTCTCCAGCAGAGCCCTGTGCCCAGTCCCACTGAGAGGTCTTGGCTGGCATCTATCTGCCCTGCTTGTGTCCCCAGCCAGACCTGGTGGAGCGCCTCATCTCTGTAGACATCAGTCCTGCCATAACCACACCCGTCTCTGAGTTCTCTGCCTACATCTCTGCCATGAAGTCAGTGAAGATCCCAGATGGTCTCTCACGGTCTGCAGCTCGCCAGATGGCTGATGATCAGCTGCGGTCAGTGGTCCAGGTAGGAAATCCCCCTCTTTGGATGGGGTTTGCACTCCTAGCCTGTCCCTAGCACCCAAGGGTCATGGTCCCAAGAGGACTCTTTTTACCCCTGCTCACTCCCTGCTGTCATGGGCAGCTGGGGGACATCTCACTAAGGCTGCAGGATGGGAAAGTGACAGCATTCAAGATGGTCAGAACCAGGTAGAGGGGAGGACAGAAGGTATCAGGGCATCTTGTATGACTTCTATGGCACCTTTCCTTCCTCTGGCAGCATCCACAAGTGAGACAGTTCCTCCTCACCAACCTGGTGGAGGTGGAGGTCGCTGCGTCTGGAGGGTGAACCCTGGAGGCCATTTCCCACCACTTGTCAGATATCATGAACTTCCTGTCTTCCACAAGTCGTATCCTGGCCCTGCCCTCTTCTTGGGAGGATCCAACTCCCCCTATATCAGGTGGGACTGGAAAGAAGCTGTTCCAAGTCCGGGGTTTGGCCCCTTGTGCTCTTTTGCAGCTCTCCGGGGTGGGAGGAAGCCCTCACCATGGGGAAGTTCCTGGAGCTCTGTGCCTCCAGCACTCCTTCTGGTGACATCAGAAGGCTGGAGAGCAAAGGAGAATCTGGGGACAACCCCGGGATTTCCCAGCAGGGAAAGGGAGGTGGTCAGACCTGGGATCTCCCTCTACCTGGGGAGGGTGAGGGAAGACACCTGGATGGGCCTCTGACCATGCTTAACTCTGGTGTTCCCTTGTCCTGCAGCTCCCAGGACTACCCCGAGATCCAACGCCTCTTCCCCAAGGCAGATGTGCAGTACATCGAGGGTGCAGGCCACATAGTCCATCAGGATAAATTTGAGGAGTTCATCACTGCTGTTGTAAAATTTCTGGCACTGCCCTAGCCCTGGGGAGCAGGGTTTTTGTAAGAACCACGTGGGACCTGAGGAGTTCCAAGCAGTGACACAGGAATTTGTGAGGAATGGCTCAGCCTGGACTGGCTGGCTCCTGTGGAGTCTGATCCTGTCTGTATGGCCTTCTCCCACCCCGGGACTCCTGGAGCTGAGCACAGAGGGACCTCCACCCAGTTAAGCTCTCCCACCACCCTTGCAGTGGTGGGGCAGGAATGTGGGGGTGGCACCAGCCAGGACACTTGCCTGTGGTGCTTTGTGCTGGAGGCTCTCAAGACACTCAGAGAGGCCAGGAGAGCCCTCTCTGCTTTCCTGCTGACTGATCACCTGGCTTGCAGATCTGGCTGTGACGTTCTAGAATGTGCAATAAAGCTGAAGTTGTGCCAAGGGGAAAATGGTTTGGATATGGCTGTGGAGGACAGGGAGGAGCCACCTCCCTGCTACATGTAGCATCCCCAAAAGCAATATCAAGAGCATTAGAGATATCAGAGCCTCTGCTGCCAGCCACAACCCCCACACACCCCTGGTGAGCCACCAGGCAGAGGAGCAATGCTGCCTGCTTTGAAATCCCTTTATTGATGACAGGAAAAGGCAGAGAAGGGGTGGAAGTGGCTCAGGGGGTGACAGGTGAGCATCTGTCACGTTTGTTCTGTCCATGTATTGTTTTTTCACCTGTGAAGAACAATAGATTGAGGAGCCCAGGAGTGGTGGGGAATTTCTCCCTGCTCTTCCTCACAGGCTGGGTGCTGGGTTTGGGGCACAGACAGAAAGCTGCTGTAGAGGTGGGAAGAGAAGGGACTAGTAGTGGGCAGGAGATCAGTGGCCTGGGAAGAGGTAGAGCTTCTTGAACACTGTAGTCTGTTCTTGTGATAGTAACTGCCAAGGGAATTTACCAAATGAATACTGGACCTGGGATGAGAGAGGCAGAGGGGAGGAATGAGAGGAGCACTGTTCCCAGCATGGGAAGGGTGCATGGAGTCAGGAGACACCTCCAGGGGCATCCCCAAGCACGTGTTTGGTGGCACAGGGGATGACACAGGCTGTGCCAAGACACTGGGCTCTTGCATGCCCACCATGTGGCAGGGTGCTGATCCCTCCAGAGGCCCAGCTAACTTCCCAGGCCAGACCAGAGCCCTTTTTGACAGCCTGCTCTGGAGGAGCCTGCCCTGAGCTCTGCTCTGAGCAATATTTCTGGCTGTTACTTGGCTGCATCTGCCAACACACCTGTGGTTACCTACAAAGCCTTACCTGTTGGAAGTGCTCCTGTAGGTTGCTGTTATAGGTGTGGTTTGATGAAAAGGGAGGCTGTGGCTTGCTTTCTCCTGGAGACAGTATCTGGGGAAATAGAATGACAAAAGGCATTTCACTGGTGTCCCTCACTGCATCAGTGATTAATGCTGAATGCTGAAGCAGGACACTGGAGCAGGACACTGGAGCACCTCTTCTGAGATCATTGTATTTGTCCAACCCACAGCACTGGACAAGGAGAGGGCATCCCAGAGAAGACAGAAGGGATGAGAATACTTTTTTCAAGCCTCTCTGATCTCCCATGGTCCCAGATGGCCTGGAGCCACCTTACCCAGCAGACAATTTCCCCCAGCCAGGCACTGCAGTGAGGTAAATCAGCTGGGCAGGGAGTGCAGGCAGAGCTGGTGGGGAAGGGCCGGAGCTGAGGCACGGGAAGGCAGCCAGGCAGGAGCACAAAGCTCTGGCCCTGGTGCTGCTAAGAGAGCTCTGTGTGTTGCAGCCTTGTGCCCTGGCATCAGAGGACACTGCCTTCTCCAGAGGCTGTGCTGGAGTGGTGCCCAAGTACTGGGCCCAAGTGGTGCCCAAGCACTGGATGGAGGGCACAGCCAGTGGCCTTCCCAAGGGGGAGGAGCTGTGAAGGAGACTCATGGCACCAGGAATGAGAGTCTTGTCACCCTCACCTGCCCTCAGGCAGGGCAACTATCTCCAGAAATGGCTTACCAGATGTGGAGGGACTTAAAAGTGGCAAAATCACTCTCCAGATGGACCTCACAGGTTGCATCATCTTTCAGTCCTGCAGAGATGGTGTCAGCAGAGCTGGGGTTGGTATAGCAGGCTCTGCAGAGTCCCTTATCCTCCCAGACCCTACTTTGCCCAGGAAGGTAGGGCAGCTATCAGTGATGGAGTGTTCCACCCCCTGTGCTTGGGGCTCCCGTGCTCTCCCTGGGTTCACCCATCTCCCAGGGAAGGGACTCGCCTCCATGTAGCAGGAACTCACCTCCACAGCAGGACTGGATGGATAATGACCTCTTTGGGTTTGCCTGGCAGTGCTTGTTGAATTTCTCATAGATGGTATTGAGGGTAAGGATGTTTGTGATCTTGCTTGTTCTCTTGGTCCCACAGAGCCCAGCCCCAACCCCGTGGGACATGAAGACCAGGAAGGTGCTGTCAGAGGTGTAAGTGCTCTTTGCCATCTGCCAAATCCTTCATGACTGTAGCCATCCCCTACAAACCAGCAGAAGGAAGGAATGTTAGCCACCTGTGACCAGCTCTGTGGAGATCCCAGTCACCAGCTGCCATGGGTGACAGAGATGTCGAGTCCCCTGTCACCAGTGCACACACCAGAGGGCAGCTGCCTTGTGCAGTCCCTTGCCTGGGAAGTTTAAGTTGCAATGGACAGTGCACCACATAAACCAAACCCTTCCAGCAGTTCCATCATCCCCTTCCACATCTCCTTCAGCCCCCATCCCATGATTTAGGTGCTCCAACTGGATGTTGCAATGAGCAGAGCCTGTGGGTTATGTCTCCCATGCGAGATGGATGGGTAGATTGTGAGAAGCTGTGGAGGCTGTGCTCAGTGGTGAGTGGGAGCAGGGGGCTTTTCCTTGGAAGGCAGCTGACTGCAGAGGTTACACCCTGGGTGTAATAAACCACATCCTCCTGTCCCTGGGGCATCTTCTATGTTCTCCCCGTCTGGCACACTGAGTCAGTGAGGACCCTGGCTCCCTCAGCTAGCCCCTGAACACTCCCAGTGGGGTGGGCCAGGCCACGCTTGAGCCCTCCCCTTGTCTCCTCTCAGCACCTGATCTCCCTCTGTGTCCCTGATGTGCTGGTACTTGCTCAGGGAGTACTGCTGGATCCACTGGATGCCAATGGGGAGCCCTGCAAGCAGAGAGCTCCACAGTTACAATGGGAAGAACTTGCAGCAAAAAGGGACTGATAGAAGGCACTGACAGGCAAGCAGAACTGGGCTGTGCCCCTTGGGAGCACGGGGATGGCCACCCCTGAGAGTCCTCTCATTGCTGCAGGGCATGGGACACAATGGGAGAGCAGTGACACCAGGGATGCCCAGGTGACCCTTCAGGCCTCAGATGCCTGCCAGGGCCAGGCCCTGCTCCAGCACCCACCAGGGGCTTCAAGAGGCCAGCATGGCAGGGGGAAGACCACAGCCCCCTGTCTCACACAGCTCAGCAGCCAGGCCCAGCTGCACTGACAAGGTGCCGTGGTGGCTCCTGAGGATCTCTCTGGCCTTGGGGCCCTTCAGGTGCACAGTCAGTAAGGTCGTGGGTCTTTCCAGTACACAGCAACATATTCTGCACCTCATCTGCTTCCTCAAGGCTCAGCACCCCCTGGGACAGGAGGTCAGCAGCAGCCAGAAGATCAGGGGGTTTACTCACACACTGCACAAAGGCTGTCTGCACATGCAGGGCAGCCCTGTCCCTGCCTGGAGCCCCTGAGCCACGGCTCCTGCCTGCCCCAGTAGCTGCTCTGGATGCTTCCTCTTCCCCGGTTGCCTCCCTTGGGTGCTGCCATATTCCCTATTCTCTCTCAGCTGTAAATCCTTTTCCCACATCAAGCCTGGGTTGTTCTCCATCCCTCCCTGACCACCCACAATACTGCTCTGTACATCACCCACCTCCCCCCATTCCTGCATCCCCAGGGGACGTATTTCCAAGGAGCCAAGGCAGTCAGCTCCAGGGTGCAGTCGGCTTCTCCCATGCTCCTGGCCCCAGCCCCAGCCTGTGTGCTGCACTGTTCTCCATGCTGCCCAGGGCAAGGCAGGACCTCCTCCTACCACCAGCCCACGGGCACTGGGCCTGGGTGCTTGCATCCCCTGCAGCCACACTTGGGTTTCCTCCCAGGGGTGCTCAGCCACGACACTGGGGCACCATAAATATATCTAACTGCTCCCCCTGCCCAAAAACAGCACCCATGGGGTGAGAGGCTGGCAGCCTCCTGCAGCTCTCCAGGCCAGACGTGGGCAGCTCCCGTCCTCTGCCAGGCACCTGCATCCCCTCGCTGTCCATCTCCAGACCTGTCTGGGGCTGAACTTGGCTCCTGCTCTCCCTTGCACTGCCCTGTCCAGGTGCTGGCAGCTGCAGCCTCATCCACCCAGGGTTCTCCATGCCGCAGGCACTAAGAAAGCCCCAAGCTGCCCCAAAACTGTATTGGCAGGGCTGCTCAGCAGGGCAGGTGGGTGTGGAGTGAGACCTATGGGAAGCGGCAGAAGAAATGCCAAGAAAGGGGAAAACCCAAGGTCAGGCCGTGGGGAATTTGGGACACCCGTGTCCGTGGGAAGGCAGAGGCTCGCAGCCGCCCATGGGCGTGCTGCAGCCCCCAGAGCCTGAGCAGGGCGGCAAAACCGGAGGCTTGAAAGATCTTTTTACCCTCGGGAAGGCGCCCGCAGCCTCACCTCGCCTCACCGCCCTGTGAGGAGAGCCCCCGCTCCTTCCAGCCCTGCCAATGAGCGGGACGGCTCCCTGCTGTCTGACCCCGGCGGGTCGGGGCCGCCTCCTCGGCTTCCTCCCAGCCGCTTTCCCAAGCAGGAGTGGCCGAGGGATGCGGGTAGCGGGGGGCGGCACGGCGGGCGGAGCCGTGCAGGGACGGGGACACGGACACGGACACGGACACGGACACCGACGCCCCCTCCCTCCCTTCCCTCCCCCGTTCTCTCCCCTCCCGCCCTTTCCTGGTGGGATCTCAGCGGCCGCTGATTGGCTGCCGTGGGACGCGCTGTGATTTCTTATTGGGCGCCACCCCCCAGGTCCCGCCCCGCTCCTGGCCGCGCGCCGTCACGGGATAGGCTCGTGGGAGCGGAGCGGGGCGGACCCCGGGGGCCGGTGGCGTTGGGCGGGGACGCGTTCTCGCCGCTGATTGGCCCAGAGTACCGGCGGTGCCGCGTAGTGATTGGCTGCGCCCCGCGGGTCGGTGGGGGGGGCAGGGCGGGAGTCGCACGCGGCAGCGGCGAGAGAGGCGCGGCCGGAGCAGGTGAGACCCGCGGGGAGTCCGGGCGGGCCCGGGGCTCCTCCTGCCCGGGCGCCTTCCCTCCTCTCTCGGTGAGCGGGGCCCGCCTGGGCAGGACGGCTGCCGGCACGGTAGCGGCAGCGCTGAGGCCGCGGTGACGGGCCCGAGGCCTGGCCCTGGCGGGGCGGGCGGAGGCGGCGGGCCGGAAGCGGCGCGGGGTGTCCGGTACCCGCGGAGGCGGCCCCGGGATGCGGGGCTGGGCTGAGGGGCCGGTCCGCCTAACGAAGAGACGCGGGGCTTCCGGCAGTTCGGGCCCGGGGCGGAGCAGCGTCCGCGCTACCGGCCCCTTCCGCTCCGTTCCGCGGCTCGACCCGGTCCCCGCCCCTCCGCACCGAGAGCGGCGGCAGCGGGCGGCCCCACGCTGGGTGAGCCGGGCCCGCCTGCCCCCCGCGGCTGCGGGAGGGGAGTGCCCCGCGGGCCTTGGGCCAAGGGCCGTCCCGGGAGCCGCGGGGATCCCCCCCGCTTGGCCACCGAGCGGCGGCAGCTGCCAAGGAGGAGTCCTCGGTAACCGGGAAGCGGTTGTCCTGCCGGGGACATCCCTGTCACCTGCGTGGAGGCTCGGAGAGAGTTTCCCGTGTCCCCCAGCACGGTGCTGGTGTTTTGGGGAGGTGCCTCAGCTCCTGGTTGGGGAGCAGCCACCGGGTGTTTCCGGGGCGATGTGATGGGTACGGAGGTGGTGGTGTAGGTTTGACATTTATTAAAAAAAAGGAAAAAATTGTGGTTGAAAACACGGGTTTCCCTAAAGCGTTGGATGCACTGCCTTGTCCCGATGAACGGAGTGAGGGGGATGAGCTCAGGATATGGTGTGGAAAGCTGGGGGCTCGCCAGGACATCGTGTTAACACCTCATAAGGATCCCTGATCCGGTCCACAGGGACCTGAGGAGAGTTCACAGCTAAAGCAGATGGAGCACACGAGGAACACGGAGTGCTGAGCAAAGAATAAAGAAATGAAGATGTGGATGGGGTCTGGTTAGTTTGGGCATCCTGCTTTTGATGTTGCTCAGCCTGCTTTAGAAAACAAACTTCTGCTGGGATACCCAGACTGTTACACCGAGAGAGGAGCAAGGAGGAAGGAGTGAGCCTGTCCTGGAAGTGGTTGGTTCTCCGGGGTTCAATGGCGTGTCCACAGGGCTGGAGGTGGGCAGGAGGAGGTGGTCTTGGCTAGCTGGCTCTGGAGAAGAGGAGAGGTTGTGTCAGCTCAGCTCTCTTGCTGGTTCAATGGTTCTGCGTGCTGGCTTGGTGTGAAACCTGGTGGAAAGCTGGGTAGAGTTCAGAGAGGAGGTATGAGAGCGTCGTGGGGTTAAAGGTGGAAAAAAGCTGACTGTGTGGTGACTGAGATCCAAGGAGAAGGGTTGGTCAGTCTGTGTGGCTCCTGGAGGACAGAAGTTTGGACTGTGGGAATTGGGTATGGCCCAGGGTGATAATCCAGCTGTGTGCATGGAAACCAAAGCATGGATTTGAAGTGATAGAGGTTCAAAGCACATGAGAACAACTTACTCAAAGTCAGCAATGATTTTGTATTCAATGGGAACTTTTACATCAAATTTATGTGCTTAATTTAAAAAAAAAAAAGCACAATGCAAATACTGCAGCTCAGCTAAGAGCCCAGGAGGTTCTGTGGTCTGCTCTGCTGGGGGGTTTGTTAAGGTGGCCGGTGATGTTTTTTCAGGGTATTTGCTGGAAAATGAATGTCTAAGTAAACAAACTGAAATAAGACAGGGAAATAAATTAGAACTTATAGCTATTAATTTCTGGGAACATCTGGCTTCCCCTTTTCTTTGCTGTGCTCAGGACTCTGTTTACACTGGCAGTGCCAGTTTTTTGATTTTTCTGAGAGAGCCTGAACAGGGAGATTTCCTCCTGTGTATAACTGCTGTTGGTTTTGTGGCACTGTCATTTCAGCACTTCTGTCTTGCCAACAGGGTCACTCAAGCAGCTGCCAGATTTTCCTGTAGCAACCTGAAAATAAAAACAAATATTGAAGGGAAGTTTTAGGGCTTGATCTTACCATGCTGCGGAGGCCATGGGGAATGCTACTGTAGCAGCTTCTGTTGTTCTCTCAATCTGCCCAAATGTGCCCTGGCTTGCTTTTGGTTGTTTTGTACATGGGGGGCTTTTCAGGTCACCCTTGTCCTTCTGTGGTGGGACCAAGGGGATGATGGGTGCAGCCAGTGCCCATCCTGCTGGCCTGCAGCTCCTGAGCTTTGCTCACCAGACCTGGGTGGCTCTTGACTCCCTGGTGGTGAGGATTGCTCTGGGAGCTGAGCTGCCTCCTCCCAGAGGTGCTGCTTTAAACTGCTTTCTGAAACAGAGTTATTTCCTCTTCCTGTTCTGTATTGTCAGTTCATCTTTAGAGGCTGCTGTCATCTGAGAGTTGTTCTCTGTAAAAAGTGGAAAAAAAACCTGAGAGGCTACAGGTGGAATTGTTTCTGAGCTGTGTTTATGATTGCACTGAAATGTCTGCAGTTGCTTTGGAAATGAGCAAGCGTTTTGGTTTTTTTTTTTTTTTTTACAAGAAAATCAACCCATATAATCTAACCCAGATTATTTCTTTGCAGGGAGGAAAGTAAACAGCAGAAAAAAAAAAATCAGTGCTTTTTACTTGCACATCACACTCAACTTTTCAGGGCAGGAATGTTCCCCAGGAGTTACTAACTAGCTAGCAGTTACTGCATACCTTTCTCTTCCATCCGTGCTTGCCTGGCCTCCAGGGCAGCTCCATCCAGCCCCAGTGGTTCTGCTTTGTAGGAATCTCTGGGTTTCAGTGTGGTCTGATAGCACGAGACTCTGTTTGCAGAAGTAGATCAGAGAGAGCCCTTTTTTAGATAATGATGAATGGAGAAAAGATCTATTTAAAAATAACTTTGCTCTTAGCAAAGAAGCATGTCAGATTAATCCTGTTTTGTAATCCCTGGGTTTTTTTCTCCAGGAGGATGCCTGATGCTCTTTATGGAACAGGGAGGAATTTTGTCCAGGCACTTTGAGGCTGCTTCTTGCTGATATAATTGATTTCCTTCTGCTCCTTCCTAGCAGTCCTGCAGAGACTGTGCAGTTACACATGCTTTGCACAGCCTGGAAGGGTAGGATTTCCCTTAGGAGGGATCATATGATTAGCTTATAAATAGTAAATGGCTGTTTCAGGCTCCTTTGGAGTCTGTCATTTGGTTGCTGTCTCGTTGCTTTGCAACAAGTAGAGCTGCATCATCAGTACCTGGAGGCCCAGAACCAAATCCAAGGAATCTGGCTGTACTTTCCATTGGAGATGATGAATTTCTGGGAGAAAGGAAGCTGCCCTGAGGTGCTTCAGTTTTGCAGGCAAAGCTTGAGACCTGGGGATTGATTTGAAAGGCTCAGGCAGCAGTAATGTGCTGGGCTACTGTGAATTCCAGAGTGGTGCCTGAGTCCTCACCTGCACAGGAAAATTGGCTCTTTCAACTGGGAACATGAGCTGAAATCAATCTGAAATGCATTCAGTGGTTGGATCCTGTTTGAAATGAGCCTGTTTTCCTGCCAGAGAGCATGAGAGCCCTTCCCTCCATGTCTGAGCTCTTTTGGGGCACACACATTTCCCCCATACCTGACAACTGTTTCTCTCCATTTATCTCTAAATAAATGGCTTGGTCAGGCTGACAGCTACTGAGGTCTGACACCTGGAAGTTCAGGGTCCTTCTGACACAGCTGCCTGACAGCTCTCCCCTGTTTGTGTTCAGCCTTCTCCATGCAGGGAGCCCTGCCTGGGCTCACTACCTGCTTGGGTTTGCCTCAGAACTGGTGGAGCAGCTTCCCTTCCCTGGGAGCTGCACTTTGGGGATGGGGTCCTGGGAATGGTTTTGCATGGGACTTGTTTTGCAGCATCTTTCTGCAGACTCAAGGGATCTGTGGATGGCAGATCTGAAAGCAATGTCTTGCTTTCCCTAGGGGAGACTGTGTGAACAGGACACAGCAACAGCAGAACTGAGCAGGTGGTTCCTGCTCTTTGCTATGGTGGTGACTTTGCTGCTACTTTTTTTGTTGTTCTTTCTGGGTTGAGTGATGGCCTCAGATTTCTCCTTCAGGAAGGAAAAACCTGCCCCAACAAAGGAGAGTCAGGTGTCTGTGTGTTCTATTCCAACAAGTATCAAGTTACTGGCCTTAGATACTTCCTTGTTTTTTTGTGTGTATTTTGTAGCTGCCTTACTCCTTTTACTCTCTTCTTTAGAGCAATACCCATCTTCCTTCTCTTGGTCATATCACTTACTTCTAGGTGGATTGTCTGCTCAGCAGCATGTTTGATGCAGCTGGTCTGATGTAGAGATCCTACTAAAGTTGGCTGTCCTGGATGTGCACAAAAGTTTTGCTTTTGCCAATATTTATTTTGCTGGGGAAAAGAAATACATGCTGTCCTTTGCAAGGGAGCAGAGCTGGTTGTGCTGTGGAGGGTGGGCATGGAAGGGATGGTGAAGAGGGCTGAAGTTTCCATGAGCCCTGGGAATGGTGGAGTGGTTCTGTTCTGACAGCAAAGTGGAAACTGAATGTTGGACACCTCTGAGGTCTAAACAAGAAGCCAAATCTGGTGACTTTTGCTGAGGCTGCTGACACTGCAGCTCCACCCCTCTTTGGAGGAGTCTGTCCTGGCAGCAGAGGCATAGGTAGACACAGCTCACAAATTATCTGCTCGGGGGCAAAGTCTTGTATCTGAACTTAAGCCCACATTCACGGCAGGGTGTTCTCTAGAGCTCTGCTTTCTTCCATTTCATGGCTCAGACAGCACTGACTGGAAAGCAGAGTCACTGTTCCTTTCCCAACCTGACCAGCTCTTCATTGCAAAATGAAATTGCAGAATTGTTCTCTCTGGCAGAACGTGCTTGGACATGGGTACTGATTGTGAGTGACAGCTTTATGGTAAGGACCCTCAAAGTGTTTCTACTTTACAGTCAGTTCAATTGCTAAGGCTCTGCCAGTTGTTCTCTGGTGGTCTCTGTTGCAACAGGACTGCTCCTAATGAGGGGTTCAGTTTGCATTGTTCTATCTGGAACCTTCAGAGGGTTTTGTTGTTTTCTTTTATTCTAGAAACTTGCTGAAGTAGCCAGTTTTCTCAGAGTGGATGAGTGCCTTGTGGCAACCCAGCATAACTATTCATTGCCTCTTATTTTGACTATACTGCCTGGATTCACAATAATATATTGTTTTTTCATCTTTCCAAGTGATCTATGGAAGTGTCCTTTATTGCTGGAGCATGACTGACACACAGCACTTGGAACCAACCACACAGAACATGACAGAGTGAGGTGGTTCCATGTCTCACCATTTTCATGTGAAGGAGAGAACCTGTTGTCCTGTTCAGTATCTTGTTTATGAGGGAACTACAGAACTACACCTGGTTTTGAGAACATCTTGCCCGGGGCACTCAGGGAGAGCATAGATGGCTCAGACTCCCTGCAGCACCTGGCAGCATCCTCACCCCATGGGCTCCTCGTGACTCAGGGTGGTCAGGTGTAGGTTTAGGAGGATGTAAAGAGCCCCAAAGTCACTGCTTCTCACCCCAGTCAGCATCATTTGGGCTTGTACTTGGTTCTGCTTTCTGGCTAGGCTGCACAGCCTCCTTCCTGCCTCCCACCAGGTCAGGGCTCCCAGGGGGCCAAAGGGGCCATTTACTGCTGCCTTCCATCCATGATGGCAGATTGAATTTCCCAAAGGCTAAAATGTTCTAGTCCTGCTTTGCAGCAAGCCCAAGGTGTCTGGGTACAAACCCAAGAGCCTGTGCTGCCCTGTAGGTCAGGTTTAGGTAAGTGGAAGTGATCTGTGCTTGCACAAGGCTTGGGGAAGCTGAATGGGATGTGAAATGGAGCAGCCTGTGTGTGGTGGGGCAGGAGGCCACGTCTGGGTGGGGGAAGTACAGCTCTAATGTAGTTGGGAGGGGGTGGTGGGAAGATGTACAGTGAAGTGGGATTGGTGAGATCCTCTGGAAGCATCTGAGAGGTTTTGTTTTGTTTTTTTTTTTACATGCTTTCTGTAGCACTGAGGATGCTGTGTCCTCTGTGCTGAAGCACATTTCATGTTTTGGAGTCCTGTTAACTTTGGTGCACTCTTGGGAAGGTCTGGGCCTTATCAGCTTCTCAGTCCCTCTCCCATGCTCCTCCAGTGTGACAAGGGGTGTGACTCCAGGGTTTGCCACTGCCTGATGTTTTTATCTTCTGTATGTGGGAGTTACTTCCTTTGATGATATAATCAGTGGTGGGTTTGCATTTTTGGTTTTATTGTGTGGTATTTTAAAGTTTTGTTTTATTCTTGTTTTTGTTTTGTGTGTGTGTTTGGTTGGTTGTTTTTTCTTAAAGCCCAGGTTCTTGGGGAACTGCTGCTGTGTTCTGGTGTGTTGAGCCTGGTGTGCAGCTGGGCAGCTGTTTCCCTGCAGTCACAGTGGGTCAGACGGATGGATAAACTTTGTCTCCTCTTTTTGGGGTATCAGCTTTTATTTCTGTGTACTTGACTCCTTCATGACCAATGTGCCTGGTTCTCAGTCCTCTGCAAACATCTCTCTCATCTGTACAAGGCTGCTCATTACCTCTCTGGTACAGAGAAGAGATCTGCTTCTAGGAACTGGCAGTGTTGACAGTAATTCTCCATCAGAGGAGAGGGAGAGTTCCCTGACAGAGAGCTACAAGCTTGTGTTTTTCCTATCCATGCTCTTCACAAGCGGCTGACAAGACACAGCTGCTCCAGGAAAGGAAAGCTTCCAATGCTTCCTGGTTCTGCACTTTCTCTACAACCTGGTGATTTCCCCAGGCAATAGATACACACACAGACCCAGCAAGTAGCTTTGGTCTGGGCAAACAGAAATCTCATCTTGCATGCAGCAAGGCAACTCCTCCATCTGTGGACCTGGTTTGTAGGAGGTGCCAGGGCTCTGCATGCTGCCTCTTTCATTTTACAGTAAGAGGGAAGAGCTGTGTCCAGGGAGAGGGACAGAGCTGAGGTCAGCAGTGGATCTTGGCAGAGACATTGTAGCCCAGCTGACCTGGTTGTCTGATAACCCAAGGGATTGTGAATTTTGGTAGCAATGGCAGCTCTGGCACTGCTGGGTTTGGGCTGACACTAGAGCTCGTGCAGTGCCTTTAGAAATAATTCTATTAGATATCATCCCTGGGATAACCCAGTGCTCTGTATCCTCTCTGTTCCTGCTCCAGGCTGTACACTGCTGCCCTGATCAGGGCCTTGCTGCCCTTACCTCAGGCTGGTGAAAAAATACACTGGGGCCTGAATGTCTGTTCCTGATCTACAATGGGCTTCCCAGTTTGGATGTATCTGTGTCCAGACAGAAGTACCAGAAGAGAAAGTACCTTGATTGCAAAGGAGAAGTGCTTCTTTAAGCTGTAAAGTCCCTGTTTTCCTGGGGGGTTTTGCTCCTGCAGTGTGTCAGCATAGCAGTGACAGTGGCTAAAGGGCACATCACAGCAAGGACCTGGAAGTGAAGGGGCTGTGGTGGGAGACTCCCAAGTATTGGAGAGAAGAGTAGAAATCCCCATGGAGACCTCAGTGGAAGTCCCAGACTTCTCCTGTAGCTTTGCCAGATTGGACCAGTTTAGTGTGCAGTGTCAAGTGCCCCCCTGCCTGGGGTGGAAACTCTCCCTTAAGCAAAGGTTGTTGGTGTAGCAGCTTTGTTCTGATGCTTCTGCTGATGTCCTGAGGAGCAACAGCTTCATTTCTGTGCCTCAGCCTGTTAGTAGGGATCCTTGTGAGCATCTGCAGTGCTTGGTGAGAAAAACAAGTGAGAGCTCTGGAGAGGTATGGTCTTTCAGAGGGGTCACCTGGGTAGAATTAATCTTTTCTTGAAATATTAAATAAAAACATTGAGTTCCTATATAATGTGATACAGTGATGTAATGTGACACAGTTATGAAGGTCCCAGCCCTAGAAAAGCAGAAGCTTTCTTTTTGTAGCATAGCAGCCTTGTAGCATGAAAAGCTGTGCTGGAGAGGAGGTGTTCTGCTCACTGAAGGTAAGGGATGAGATTTGGAGCAGGAGTTAGGAATTAATGGAGTTTCCTCAGGCTGTGGTTTACAGGTGAGCTTAGAGAGGAGCTGGGCCTGGAGGGAAGGCTCTGCAGTGCTTTAAAACAAATAAATGGTCAAAAAAAAAAGAATCAACAGGTGTGCTTCTGTCTGAAATGTTGGTAATGTCCTTCCTTGTGCCTGTGGCTGACTCACCCCACTGACTGTTCCTGCTAGGAGAGCCTGCAGGTTGTTACCCACCTTACTGCTGGTTATGGGGTGGCCTGGAGACATCTTGCAGGCAGGGAATGCCGAGGACCAGCAAGGGAATGCCAGGAACCAGCAGGGAGCAGCACAGACAGAATGGGGATCCCCAGGAGGAGTGGGTGCCAGAGCTGCTGTGTGCCAGCAAGCAAGCTGCTCCTACCCCTCACTCCTGTCCTTTGCACTTCCTTGGGCTGGCATGAGGTAATTTCTTACCTGCTCTGCTCTTTTCTCTTCCTGCTTTCTGTAATTTTAAAAGTGAATATATTCTGTCTGCTAGCTCTGCTCTCTGGGGAGTCTCACCCCTCCTGGCACACCCCTGGGCAGATATTGGTACCTTTCTACTGCCTGTTCTCAGCATTGCTGTCACAAAGAGGGTAGCTGCTGAATATGATGATTCTAGACAGAGCCTGTTCTGTTCAGCAAGAAGAGTAAATGGATATTATTTTTAATAGAAAATGGTTGAATGCAGAGGTTCCATGTAGATCTTCTGAGTGCCTCATTAGGAAGCTGTGCAGTTTTCATTGCCTTTGATAAATATGGCAAAAGAGGAAGCAAAAGTCCTGTATGCAGAGTAGCAGTTTTGTTTTACAGTGAAAGGCAGATTTGATAAAAAGTGAAACTCCTTTCTTCCTTCCCTCCCTGCATCTTTTCTTTTTCAATAGGTGTTTCTGCTGGAGGAATTTCCAGAAGTAGCAGAGAAACTTCAGCCTGTAGGCTTGCTTTCTGGTATTGAAATAAAGAGGAAGTTACTTAGACTTCTCAGAAAAGGTTCAATAGGTCTGTAGCATGAGGAAGTTTCATTTTCAGCATGTTTGCCCCGTGACAAAGCAGTCAGAATCAAAGCTCCAGCGAGCAGAAGGTGAATCTGCTGGAGCTCCCTGGAGAGCCCTTCAGGCAGGATCCCACTGCACCTCTGCTGCTTCCTCACCCCTCAGAAATCTGGGAGCCAAGAGCTGTTGTTGATCCAAGAGGAGCAGATGAGGGGCAGCAGTTGCCTCCACAAGTGCTGTGACTTTTGACTTCTTTCACAGATGCAGATTGGCTTTGCTTGTTGTCCACTCCTGCTGGTATCCAGAGCTGTTATGTTACAGTGTGAGCTGAAATGAATATCATAGAATCATGGAATTGGCTGGGTTGGAAGGGACCTCAGAGATCATCAAGTCCAACCCTTGATCCACTCCCCCCGTGGTTCCCAGCCCATGGCACTCAGTGCCACATCCAGGCTCTTTGGAAAGATCTCCAGACACGGAGAATCCACTACTTCCCTGGGCAGCCCATTCCAATGCCTGATCACCCTCTCCAGAAAGAAATTCTTTCTCATCTCCAACCTAAACCTCCCCTGGCACAACTTGAGACCCTGCCCTCTTGTCTTGCTGAGAGTTGCCTGGGAAAAGAGCCCAACCCCCCCCTGGCTCCAACCTCCTTTCAGGGAGTTGGAGAGAGTGATGAGGTCTCCCCTGAGCCTCCTCTTCTCCAGCCTCAACACCCCCAGCTCCCTCAGCCCTTCCTCACAGGAATTCTGCTGGATCCCTTCACAGCCTCCTTGCTCTTCTCTGGACCTGCTCCAGCACCTCAATCTCCTTCCTGAGCTGAGGGGCCCAGAACTGGACACAGGACTCGAGGTGAATCTGCAGTGCTGGGGAAAACCTGGATTCAGTGGGAAATGGTGTGGTAGATCAGCTGCTGGTTTCAGTGGCTGTGGGATTTTGTCTGTGATGCCCTGATGGGAAGAAGGCAACTATCTGTGAGCAAAGGTGATCAAAATCCTCTTGCCTCCTGAAATTTGTTTAGATATAGTAAGTCTGGTGTGTTTCATTTTTGTCCTTCATCTCTTAGTGGCAGGAATTTGATTCTTAATGAGTTGTAATGCAGTCAGATATTTAAGGTAAGAAATCTCAGTCTCTGTTCCTCGCAGTTTGTGTGAATTGCAGCAGATGAGTATAAATCCTCAGGCTTCTTTCAGTACTAACTTGCTGTGTGGTTGTGTTCCTCCCCTGCCCTGGTTGACCCTGGCAGTAGGGAAGGGACATTGTGTGTGAATTTGTGCAGTCCTTGCCACTATTGATATGCAGGGGGCTTGATATATATCAAATTGCTTTTTCTTTATTGATTGGTGGGGATTCCCCATACTAAGAATACCTTTTGAGCAGATGTCATGGACAGCACTGGTTTTAGGAACAGTTATGGTAGAGAACAGAGGTGGTAGCAATTAAGCTCACCTGAACTTGCTGTCTTGCCCACATCCTTTGAAGGGAGTTCATTAGTGAAGGCAGCTCAGGGTGCAAGGCAGCCCCATCACAGGATTTTCCAGTGCTGAAGTGTAAAACACTTTTGCAAGCTGCAGGTAACTGGAAATTAAAGATCAGAGGCTTCAGTCTTTCCCACAGCAGAGATTTGGAGGTCTTGGGGTGGAAAAGGGGAACTGTTAAAGGCCAGGTGAGGTGTTGCTTGGTACTGGGAGGCAGCAATGTGATGCTACCCCCAGAAAAGGTCTGATGAGATGCAGGTTTGAGTTCATTGCTGTACATGCCTCCTTGGGAAGAGCAACAAATGTGAAGTGCTGCAAGGTCTCCTCTCCACAGTGGCACAGGGAAGGAGGATGTGTCCTGTGCAATGTGCTCTAGGTGTCCCTGCTTTAGTGGGACTGCTGGACTAAGTTGTGCCAGGGGAAGTTTAGGTTAGATATTAGAAAGAATTTCTTTACGGAAAGAGTGATCCATCATTGGAATGGGCTGCCCAGGGAAGTAGTGGATTCTCCGTCCCTGGAGATATTTAAAAAAAGACTGGATGTGGTACTCAGTGCCATGGTCTAGCAACCGCAACGGTGGTTCAAGGGTTGGACTAGATGATCTCTGAGGTCCCTTCCAACCCAGCCAATTCTATGATTCTATGATAAACAATCTCTAGAGCTCCCTTCCAACTCTGTGAGTTACGTGGTTCTGTGTTACCCAGGCTGTCTGTAGAACATCCCATCCTGAGAAGGTGCCCTGAAGGTCAGTGTTCCCACAGGACCTGATAGCTTTGACCTTTGGATGATGATGCTCAGCATAAACAAAGTGATTTCAAGTTGAAGATATAATCGAAAGTGAGCTCTGAACTTATTAATAACAACTCTCAAGGCTTTTCCTGTCATCTTGTGGTTGTCTGGCTTCCTGTAGCTTGATGGTAGAAACCCCAAGCAGGTGTTTGTCACTCTGGTTTAGTGTACTTAATTTTATAATAATGCAATTATTTTGAGCTTTAGAGATGAGCTGGGTTCATCTCTGGATGAATGGGTATGTTCAGCAGAAATGTGTGTTCCCAGCCATGTTTCCAGTGGTGAGATGTTGCTGGCTCAGGATCCTCTGTGTTGGATGTGGCTGGGGAAGCTGCTGAGGAAACTGGAATTTATTTGGGTGACTTGGCTTGGGTGGGACGAGGGAAGAAATTTTGATGCTCTGTCCTCTCAGACCAGCTTTAGTTTGGGCTGTAGCTTTTTACATACATGTTTGTACAGGTAACTAAAAAGTAATTAATTTTCTTTCTATGGAAGAAAATTATCCTTGGAGGAAGCAGGATCTCCTAGAAGTGTGAATGAAGTGTGTGAATGATGGTGGCACTTGGGCTCTGGCCTGGGGTCTGCAGAACAAGCCCAGAGGTTTCAGTGTGGAGGAGGCAGAGCTGGAGCTGAAGTGTGACCAGCTCAGGGCTCTCAAACTCTGCAGCATTGCAGGACCATTATTGGGCGTATGATCACATGGAATAACACAACATTTTCTTCTTTCAGACACTGTTTCTGTTGAATTCAGGTGCTTGCAGGCAGGTACCAGTTTAGTCTAGTGCCAGTTTGGATGCCAAAGTTATTCTGCCTGGCTTCCAGCTGACTGCACCAAGAGGTGTGGTTTCCTCCTCTGTCTTGTCCTGTCTGGTGGCTGATACCTTAGAAACCTTAGAACTTGAGAAATAATACTGGATGAGTATATTTATGTACCTGAAGTTGTGTTGCTGTTTAAATGAAGTTATTTCAAAGGACCCAGATGGTATGAGCATCTTGCAGTTGGGTGGTCTGAAGAGCTGTGAGCTTGGCTGGGAAAGTTGGGGTGAGATGAAGAGAGGGGCAGTTGCACACTTCAGGGCCATTTCTCTTTTGATGTCTGAGTCTTTTGGTGCACTTGGGTCACATTATTTCAGGCTTTTTTTTCTGCAGTCACCATAGACTGTCTTTTAAAGAAAACTGTTTCTGTCAAAGACTTCATATCTTGATGGAATTTAAAAGGTGAATTCACCCAGTGCATAAGAAGAAACAAGTGTTTGCACAGGGACCAGTTTAGACAGCACTTCTTCAGCTGGAGACTTGGGATGTGACCTCAGAGTGCAGAGCAGGCACTGTTTCCATGACCCCATTGCTGCTTCCTTCCTGAGACTGAGGTACAATCTGTGCAGGAGAGAGGTAACTGGGCTGGCAGTGCTGGAGTGAGGGGAAACCCAGCTCCTGGGCATCCCTGCAGGGCTGCAGGCAGAGGGCCAGGGGTAGGCAGCAGCCTGGATTGCAGCTGGGATGGGTTTATCTGCACTGTAGGAACCAGGCAATTGTTTCTACTTGAATAAAAACTTAATTGTCATTTGAACTGTCCCAACTGCATTTTTAAAGAAAAGCAATCAAAACTGGGGAAAACCAGGCTGGAGTGGGGGGTTTGGAAATGTTTGCCAAAGCTGTGCCTCCTGTCTTGGTTTGTTAAGTGGTTGTGAAGTTCATCTCTTGGAGCCTTGGCTTTGAGCCCTTTCTCTGCAGGCTGGGGAAGAAATTCTTGGAGGGTGGGGATGGGCTCTTTAGGTCTATTGTTCCTCCATGTATCATTGCAATGGATGAAGGGCTTGTCTGACTTTCTGCTGTGATGGGAAGGGAACCAGAGCAGTGGTGGCAGTGTGTGGTATGGCATAGATCCTCTGCCAAGCCCCAGCCTCTGTCAGCTGGTTAGGAAGATAAAGGAGGAGGCAGAGCCTGACTTGGCAGGGAGCATCCCTGGTGTGCTGCTGCCACCTGGTGCCACTGCCACCCCCAGGCTGCCTCACCTGCACAGCAAAGTGTTCCCCTGCCATTGAAAGAAGGTAATAAGAGGAAAGCAACATATGCTGCCTGTGGGGTTGCCTTCCCCATTACTGGTGTCCCCTTGAAACTCTTAATTTCACTGGCACCAAGGTAAAGAGCAGAGTCAGCTGGCAGGCAGGCTGCTGAGATTCATGATGCCCAAAATCATGGTGGTGATGGATAGCAGTGCTCATTCAGGACCTGGCAAAGTGGGGGGCTCTGTACTCTGCCCTCATAATCCTGCACACCTTGGTGACATCTGGGGGGCACTGCTGGAGGCATCCTCAGAGCTGGGGTCAGTTGGGGCCCATCTGCCTCTGCACCACTGCCCTGCATGTGCTGGAAAATGTTTTCTGGCTCCTCTGTGTATCTCTGTCTCTCTCCTGACTCCTGGCTGAGTGAGTTGTGACAGAGGAAAGGCTGGGACAGACAAAATGATGATAAAGTGGTGGTGCAGCTTGGATGCACCATAAAGGTGAATCCCTGCTCTCCCTCCCCTTTCTCTTCAGTCTTCTGCAGAACAAGTTGTCATTGACTACTTTGGTGTCCCCTAGGCCTAAACCTCAGAGATGGGTGGCAGCTCTTCACTACCTGCACATCTCTGGCCCAGCCTACTGAGCTTTTCAAATTCTGGTCTTCTGTTCCTCCCTCTAGTCTGGTTTGCCCCTCTACCCCTTCAGCTCTCTCCACACCCTCTTCTCAATTCCCACATCCTTCCTTCCTTCCTTGGCTGCTGCTTCCACTGTTTCTCCCACCCTCAGCCCTCTCCTCGCTTCTGCACCTCTGACTAGCACAAACCCCAAAATGTCCTGTGCCCTGGGGCTGTTCCTGCCATGGGATGGTTCAGCCCAGCTCTAGCACAGACCCCTCTTGCCAGCAGCCTCTCTGCCCTCAGGATCTGCATTGCTCTTCCCAGGCTCTGCTGTCTCCAGCCCATCTCTCTTCTCCTGAATTTACTTTTCCCAAACTCCTCATGTTCATCCTCACTTTTGGCAGCACTGCACCCACTGCAGCACTCCACTGGCTGCAGCGTTGTGGGCTCAAGGTTTGTGCTGGATCTGCTCTGGTTTTCACTAAACAAGAGCTTTGCTTTTGTCATGCATGAAGCCTGGGCACACCTATGACTTCTCCAGTCTTCTTTCCCTTTTATTGCAATAGACCTTGTTTCTTTAGAGGGAAAAAGACAAAATACCCCTCTGCATTTCTCGTGGCTCTTTTCTCATTTCCCTGCACCAGGCACAAGTTCTCTGGTTTGTCCTGCTGTCTGTACCTCACTTAAGCCATTCTCTTCCTCCATAGTTTCTTACCTGCCTCTAAATCCTTCCCCATCCTGTGTAGTTTCACCTTCAGTAAAGGCAAAGCTCACTTCCCAAGACTTTTTCCCCACTTTCCTGGCAGGTCCCTCGTATGGAGCCCATTCAGACTGCAGCCCCTCACCTCAGAGTGCCTTACCTGCTGGACTGGAACTGCTGCTGCAAAAACCTGGAGCTTGGCAAAATCTCCAAATCATTCTCACCCTCATCACCATTCAGGAGATTTGACTCCCCGACAGTTTTGCTCCCGAGATCCTTTCCGTGAACTTTCTCTGCCCATTTTCTCCCTCTCTCTGCCACTCCTTCAGCCCTTCTGAAGGGATTTGTTCTCCCAGTGTGGTTTCCATCCTCCTGTTGCTCTGTGTAATCTTATCCACAGGCACATGTTCTGCTCCTCCTTTGCAGCTGGCACATGCATCTACAGTTTCTGTGCCCCTGGATGCCGAGCTGTCAGCCAGCAGGGCTGGATCATCTGTCCCCATGTCACCCGTGGCTCTGTGACTCTGCTCTCAGGTGGTGGCCTCCAACATCTTCACTGTACAGCTCTGTAAATCTGGACTGAGAATGTGTGTAAGGACTAGCAGAGCACTAAACCAAATCTGGGTCTGTTCTGGAGGGCCAGAAGGTGAATTTCTCCTCTGGGCTGGTGCAGTGTGGTCAGGAGTGGCTGTGTCTGCAGCAGCTTCCCCAGGCTCTGCAGTGCCACAGAGCTGCTCTGGCCTGGGCTGATCTCCTGGGTGCAGTCACTGACACAGGGGTTCCCCAGCCAGCTGGAAGAGAAGCCTCATCACCCTTTAAGAGGTCTTGGTGTCGTTTTATTTTTGTTTTAGTATGAAGGGAAGACTCTGAGGGTATTTTAATCCTGAACTGTTAGCCTGGGGGCCTGGAGGGGTGTGCAATCTGTGCCAGGTGCTGCAGTGGCTGTGGTTGAGCTGGGGTGATTCAGCTCTCAGGCTGAGGTGGAGTGTGCTGAGGGCATCAGAGGCCTGTGGGGTTTCACCTTTTCAAACCTGGACCAAAAAAAAAAAATCTCAGTAAAAAGGCCAGCTTTTTTCATAAGCTTGATGGAATTTGTTCAACTTAAACTTTATCTACCTGTAATTGCATTGAGTTATATCCTTGTTAGCAGAGTTGCACTGAGCTGACTATACTTGGCATAAATACTTAAAGAAATTGAGCAATTCTTTATTTTTTTTTAAGCTGCATATACAAGCTTGTTTTATTTTGGATCACTGGAAGGGTTCAGCCTTGCTTTCTGAGCTCTGGTCACCTGGAGGCAGTTGTAGCCATGGGTCCAGCACTGCTGGGGACACAGATGCCATCGATTCAACACCTTTGCCATTTACTGCTTTTAACTGCAGCAGAGTTTTTGCCTGCTCATTGTCTCTCAGCTCACCCAGAGGTGACTGTGGGGTCCTCTAAGGAACACAACCTGGAAAACAGCAGCCCTTCATCTTGTGGGGTCATTCTGGGTCTCTGAATTCATCCCTTGCCTCTGGTTATACCTGTGTGCAGTTAAATTATGAGCGTTTAGTGTTTCAGTGCAATCTGAATACTTTGGCAACTTGGCAAAGTTATCTGGTATTCCTGTGACATGACGAAAGTCTGGTAGCCCAATTTTTTCTTCTAGTAGTTACTCATCAGTAAATGTTTTTTGTTGTTGAAGACCAGCTGGTAGTGGCTTTCATTGGAAACAGCTCCAGGACCTGTAATTATGCTTAAAATAACAAAGACCGTTCCATACAATCCACTTTGCATGAAACTATGTGGTCTGACAATTATATTTTTAGCCTCTAATTATTAGTTGAGAGGCTTGAGATGTCTGTTCTATTTCATTTGAGATCAAAACAAGGCTAATAAGGTTCCTGGTTGTTTTTTCTAACATCCCCCATTTAATAATGGGACTTGGTTTTCCCCACTAAGTACATGGGGACTAACTAGCATTTTAGCTGAAATTAAAACCAAATCTCTGCTTGAGGCAGGTGCTGAGCACCTTTGCTCCAACTGGAAAGAAGTGGTGAAGTTTTATAAGCAATTAAAAGCTGTCAGAGGGGTCACTCACCTGGCCTGGGGTGTGTGCTGAGAGCTGGGCTGCAGCAGCACTAATGAGGATGGAAGCTGTAATTAGTGCTTGCTTTGTTTCCTACCTTTACAGAGCTCCACGTGCACATCTGAACCACCCCAGTGCACCCCAGCAGCACCCTTCCCACCTCCCAAGGGACCTCTGCAAGGGAGCAACCCTGCCATTCCTTATAATTCTGCATTTCCTAAGCCTGGCTGTTAAGCTTTACAGGAGCTTTTTGGTGAGGCTGCTGTAAATACATTGGTGAAGCAGCAGTGTGCTTTCCTGCATGCTCTGCGAGATGTGGAGAGGCAGAGAGTGAATGTTTCCTCTAATTCTTTTGACATTCTAATTGTTTGCTTGGAGTGTTGAGTTTTCCCATCTAAGTTCAGCTTATATCACACCTTGTCTTGGCTTGCACCTCAGTGACTGCATTCACCAGATATTGGAGACCAGAGCTGCAATTCAGAAAATGGAGAACAGTCACTGACCATCTGAAATGTTTGGCTTGGTGGTGGCTGAGCATCCCAGAGGAGGGCAGTGGGTCCAGCTCTGCAGGCACAGCTTGGTCTTTCTGCCCTGGCTCCATTCTCACAACCCTTGCATCTCTTGTAGCATCTGTGGCCAACAAGGGCAGAGGTTTGGAGATAGCTGCTGCTTTGGTCCCTGCCACCCTGCTTTGCAGTGGGAGAGGCAAAGATCCCTGGAGGAAATACCATGGTTGTGTAACAGAGTGTGCAATAACACAAGTCACATGGGACTACAGGGAGGGCAAATTAAGGTTTTTATGAGTGTTCTCAACTCTGACACTTCCTTATTATCTGAGGGTTTGGCTCTGCGAGGGTGGGATGCAGGCTGTAAAAATGCTGAAGTGAAGGGAGTTATTTTTTTCTGCTTTCCCCACGTCAGGTGTGACAGAGCATCACCCTGCATCACCCTGCTGTCCTGCTGCAGCTGTGCATGGGGTGGGCAGTGTGCTGCTGCTCTGCCAGACCCAGCCCCGGGCATGGCCCTGCCTGCTGCCTGTGACCACACAGGGTGAGGCTCTGAGCCAGCATTTCCATCTCTGAAAAGACATCGTGCTCCTGTGTCTTCTCTCCAGTTTCATCTTTTTTTGTCTTTTTCTGTCTCTGCTCCCCTCTCTGTTTATCTCAGCAGCACCAGGCTCCACCGTGGCTGGGCATAGCAGGTGGCCAGCCCTGTAACTGAGATTTTAGGAAAGCTTCTGACCTGGATTTTGTGGGAATCCAACCTCCTGCGTGGCAAGCAGCTCCTTGACCAGCTGCAAAACCTCATGCATGACTTCTGCAGGAGAGGTGGTGGGTGCCAGCTCAGAGCAGTGTTGGGTGAGGGGTGCTGGGTGTGCTGGGCAGCTGCCACCCACCCCCCGAGTGCTGCAGAGCACTTGGCTGGAGGCCACAGCAGCAGAGCAGGATGAACACTGAAAGGAGGAGGACCACTGCCAGCCCTGAAGTGGGGGATGCATTTGGGATGCTAGTAGAGGAGCACATGGAGCTGCACAAGTGCAGGAGCAGAAATGCCAGCAGATGGGTGGGTTGGGACAGGTGTAATTCGGGTAGCTCTGGAGACCAAGGCTTTCCTTGATGTTACAAGTAGCAAATGGTTTTTTTATGGTACCTCGTGGCTCCCTTTCACCCCATAATTCCTCAGGAGCCCCTTCAGCTTCTTCCCTGCTCTGGCCAGGATGAGGAAGCCCTCAGGGGCAGGGGAGCAGCAGCATTCCTGCAGGCTGAGCTAATGCATCTGCTGGAGTCCTGGCTGCATGAACTGCCTTCCTCTTGGGCAACTGGCTTTCAAGAATAGCTTGGGGGATGGGAGAGAGGAGGAAGATCCTGAAACATGATGTAAGCAAAGAGAGCTGCAGTTTCTAGCAATTAACAACTTCTACAGGTGAGGAAGCAGAGACTGTAGTAGCCATTAGTGATGATTAAATAAATTGGAACGAAGCATACTGCAGGAAAAGTACTTGTGTGTCATTTAGTGTTATCAATAATTCAGATATCTTCAGACTAGTCAACAAAGCTTGCTTAACATTTGACTTCCCTTGGTAATTGTGCTTTTCACCTCATTTGTAAGTTCCCAGTTAGCAGCAGCTCCTCCTGGTGGCATGGTAAGCTACTTCTAGGGGGTTTGGGGTTTTTTCTGCAGAAGAAATCTGGTGTGTGGTCATTTTGCTAAAGAGTAGGGGAATAGCCTTTTATAGCTGAAAAGAGACAAGCTGGGTTTGGATTTGAAAGGAGACACTGCAGTTTTGGGCTTTTTTGATTTCCTAGGGTTTTTTTTCATATTTCATACTTTCTAGAGACTTAATGAGCTACTTTTCAATGTAAGGTAATGTAGTGCACAAGTTTTGGGTTCTTTCTGAACTCCCATTCCTTTCTCCTGTCCTTTCTCATCAAATGCATGGCAGCACATGGGAAATTAACTGGAAATTCAGGGGTATTTATTCCTACCTGGCAGCACTTCTGGGGCATTATAGGAGCTCCCACTCACACATGCAGCAAGTCTGAAGGGTTTGTGTGCTGCTTGCTCCTGATGAAGGTTGTATTTCAAAAATGACTCCTTAATGCTGGCATTCAGCTTGGCCTTCTGACATGGGGGTGTCAAACCTCACTTAATTCTGGGCTAGCAAAGGACATCCCTGAGTAGAACAAAAGCCTTGAGTAGGTGTCCAGAAACTCTTCTGTAGCTGACCCAATGGCAGAAGGAGCAGTAATTGTCAGGTAGGGTATGTAGTGTCAGATGTTTGGACAGGCTCCAGTTTCACATTTGAAAAAAAGGTCACTATAAATGGTGACAAAAAGACCTTGAGCCTTCCTGGAGCTTTGGTGTGCTAGAGGCTGCTGGTGACTGGCAGAAATCATCTTTTAATTGATGAGCTCTAAGCCATCTTCAGAGGCTGCATATTGATACTGAAGACCCCCACTGAAAACATAGTTCTTTTTAAAAACCTCTGTGCATAGAGGGAAGGGGCTACACCACTGGGTGAGTGGCACTGGGGCCAGAAGGGGCCAGAGCAGCTGTGGGGCTCTTAACCTGCTTCTGATGGCAACTTGTCAATGTGTGGGCTTCAGTCCCATGTGTGGAGCTGGAAGAGCAGAACAGAAGGCAGAGCTTGGACAGATGAGACAAATATTGGTGATAAAATGATTGATACTGGAGATACTGAAAACCTCAAGGAATGGTCTCTTCCTTGGATCTTCTCAGAGCAAGACTTTGCTCAAGTTTTGCTGCATACTTTTACCCCTCCTATAAAATGCCTTCTGTGAGCAGTCCCCCTGCTAGTGGGGGGAAGCTGGCAGAAGGGGCTTCTAGCTTTTGCATGACACTTTGAGCTCTTTTACCCTGCCCTGTCTCCTGGACAAGATTTCATTTTAGAGGTGATTTCCTTCCAAGACCACAGCAGTCTCCTCCAATCACGTGAGTTTGGTGTGAAGGCAGATCTTGATCCCAGGTCCTTGAACATTATAATCAAATCTTTCTTCAGCTCCCTCCCCTGCTGCCTTGAGGTCTGGATTTTTTTGTACCTCTGGGGTACTAGTTGGTGTGTGCTGATGAGGTACAAATCCTGCATGCTGTGTATAGTGGCTGACTAAAAGGATTTGTTGTCTCCCTTGTGATCCCCCTGCTGCATCTGATTTCCAGTGCTAGAAGAAAAAGCCCTAAAGAGAGGTTAGCAGTGATAGGAACAGGGTGCTGACCTCTTGGGATTTGGATTTTATTTATTTTTTTTTACCCCTCTATGTTCATCCTGTGGTATCATTCCTGTTGATCTGAACTTCTGCTCTGGGTTTTTTGTTGCAGGTGAGATTAGTGGGAGAAGGAGAAGAGGCTGAGCTGTGACTGAACCAGGAGATTTTGGACTGTGTCTGAGGATGGTGAGTACACCTTCTGGCCTGCCTCTGTCCTCTGTGGGTCATTTTGTTCTTTCTGTGTGTGTCCAGCTCTTGTAGTGCTGCTAAATGGTTCAGAATAAATACAAGAATGGGAAAGGAATGCTATACTATTGTGTATACTATATAACTATGATATACAGAGCTTTTATTACTGTGGCCAAGATCCTGTTGGTAGGATAAGCTTACCCCTAAATGTCTTCCTGAAATATACTCAGGGAAGAAATAAATAAGATTGGAATCTCCTTCTGCCTTCTTGGACTACTGATACAGTCATCCAGTTTTTGTGAAACGGATAAATTTTTACTTTAAAAGTTAATGCTGGACTTTCTCATTCTGTTCTTTTGTTACCTCCCAATGAAGATTTAACACCATGTTAATAACATGCTCTAATGCTGCCAAAGTAGCAGAAATTTCACAATACTCAGTCACAGAAAAATGTTAGAAAAGAATCTGGAAAGACTGAAACATAGCCAGAGCAGACAGATTGCTGATAAACTCACATCAAGTGCTTCCAATGCCTCCAGCAAGCAGTAACCCAAAATACATATGATCTGATGAGACAAAGAAAGCTGGAGACAGGAATGTTGGAAGATACCCTGCAAGTGTCTTTACAGATGTAGTTTGAATTGGGGTTTGAAGGCAAGGTGTTGATCTGCAGATTGGGCTGTGGGTGGGCAGGGAGCTGGAGTTTTGCTGTAGTAACTGAGTATTCTCATCAGCTTGGTGCTCACCCCTGCCAGAAGTGTCTCATTGGATTGGAAGGGGAACAGAGAAGAAAGGCAGAAACAGTCAAAGGGCTGGAAATTCAGATTGAGGATATGAAAATTTAGTTTAATGTGTTTAAAAAATAATAATAATAATAATAATAATAAACTGGAAGACTTCTCAAGGAAATAGTGATGTGTCCTCTGGGATTGTCCCCTGTGATCAATTAGCAACTGGAGTAGAAAAGGGAAATGTGCTCTCTGCTTCAGTTCAGCTGTCAGCACTATGAGTTAGGTGTGCACTGGTTTTGGTGTAATCCTCATCCTCATGCTCCCTGCTTTTGCCTCAAGATCTTCTGTGCTTTCTGTTGGTAGAACTTCTTGCCACACTTCAGGTTGAGGAATATGCTGTGGGATAGAGAGATGAAAGCATGCCCTGGGTGTAAGCTGACAGTGCCTTGCACTTCAAGTTGGAATTGCCTTGGAGTCAGACTGGAAGTGAAAAGACCCAACAATTCTGAGTGGGATTGAGATGAGAGTGATGCAGAGGTATCCAGATATGAGGGGTGGGGGTGGGGGGGGAAAGAGGGGAAAAAACACATAGAAAATGTATCAATAATCCCTCCAGGTAACATGGAGAAGGCTGGTTTGGATCCACCAAAGGTCTGGGTAGGGAGATACCCAGTGAAATCTGCAGGGAGAGCCTGGAGGAACATCTCTGCTGCATGCCCTCACCTGTCAGGATCAGCAACCTGCTCATCCCCAAACAATGTATTCACGTTTCATGAGCCCTTGGTAAACTTCTCTTCTGTGAATTCATGGAGCTGCTTTTCAAAACCAAGTAAAGGTCTGCAGCTGTGATGGGCAGCAAGGATCTGAGCTACTGTGTTGTGCCCATCTTGCTTTGCTTTTGAATCTGCCCTGTTTAGGTTGCTGGTCCCCAGCTTGCGTACTGGGAGCAATGGGAAGGCATGGTGCTGCCTGCAAGCATCTCTGTGCCCTTTGGGAGTTATTTAGGTCTCTGTCCTGTTCCCCTTAGATGTCTGAAGAGCTCAAGAATTTTAAAGCCTTCTCTCTAGAGAAGCTGTCTTTAATCTTTGTCACCTCTCTCTGTGTTTGTATTCTTTTTGGGGTGCATAGACTGGCACTTTGGACTTCCTAAAACATGGAAGCTTTTGATTTTCACTGTGCTCTTTTCCTGTGTCTTGAGAGATATTTATTCTGACCTGGTCCACCCTTAGGTGTAGCCATAGATTGGTTTCTTCTAGATAAGAGGATCTTCTGTTCCTTGTGAATACCTGAAGATGACTTTACAGTTTCAAAGGACCTTCTGAAAACGATTTATGGGTTTCTCATATTTTATTAAAATGTTCCCATGTTGGGGATATTTTTTTGTTTGTTTTTTTAAGATTTTTTTTTCTTTTTGGGGAAAAAAACCCCAACAAACCAACCAACAAAACCCCCTACCTCTTCACCCACTGCTTTGGGAAGAGAGTATACATATTTTCTTTCCCATAGCAAGGGAGAGAAAGCAACTTATAGTTGTGAGCTGCAGAAATAAGCACTTGCCTCCACCTACTTACCTGAGCTTCTGTCAGCAGTTGAAGGTAGAGAGGTATTGTAAACTGCTGACAACCTGCTTAGGGTCCTTTTGGGACTGTCTGGAGGGTTGTGAAGGGAGGGATGGAGGTCAGGAGCTGATAGATGGATGCTGCCTGCTGGGCACCTTGGGGCTGGACATTTTCAGCCAGCTTCTGGCATGGTTGTCTGGAAACCCTGAGTGCTTAGTTAAATACCCACCATCTCTGCTGTCAGAAGGTGCAGCACCTTTGCCCTCTGGTTAGCAAGGGCATGCCCAAAAGCCTTGTACCTCATTCAGCAGCACCCCAGATGTGGATCACCAGCTGCTCTCCCCTTTCTGCTACTATGAATGCTTGGTCTAGTGTTGCTAAGAGCTTTGGTTTGACTGCAAGACTGTCTTCATTTCTTCCCCACAAACCTGCTGCTGAAAATGACCTTGAAGAGAGAGCAATGGTGGTGGTTTAATCCTTAACTCTGGGTAATGGAAGTCTTAATGAGCACCCTGCACCTTAACACATGACTGCAAACTAACCCAGCTGGTAAGTGGGTGCAAGCCCTTGTGCTGCTGGGGCTCAGCTCTAAGCACAGCCTGTACAACTCCCATGGCAGAATTCCCTCTTCTTACTGCTGGGGATACTGGGACTGTAGGCATCTGGTTTTCCACAGTTTCATACCCTTTGGAGGGGACTGGGGCTGTTAGTTGAGGTGAGGTTTTGTAGGTAAAGCCATCCCTCACTCTCTTGCAGGTATAGAGTTGGTAGCCTTAGACTTCTTTTGTCCTTTTTCTCAAAGGCTTCTTGCTTCATACTTGTTACCTACCCATGGGCAGCTTTCTGAACAAATATTAAATGCAGTATTACAGATAAACAAGCTCTTTTGGCATCCTGTAAAGATGAAGAGATGGCACTCATCATCCTAGCCCTGATTTACCAGGGACAAAATAGTAACTTCTGTTTGCACAAGTTGAGGGGTTTATTTCTGAGAGGACATATCTGTCCAGCAGCCTTTCAGTTAACCCAAAGATCTCCTAACATTTTGAGGAAAGAACTATTTTTGTAGAGGGAGCTGAAACAAAGATGCTCTTGAAGCAACAAAAATAGTGAAGGCAGAATCAGAAGTCATCTTGGCTACAGCCAGTCAGCTCTCTGCATCAGTTTATGAAGATGTAGAGGGAAATGGAAATCTGTATCTGAGTGCAGTGCATCTTACCCTGATGTATGTACCTGCTAAGCAGAAAGAGGATAAATCTTAACTTTTAGCATAAGTGATACAAATATCTCCCCCTCTTTACCTGGAAAAAGAACTAGATAACCTCAATCCTACCTTAATCTTCATCAAAAATATTCAGGACTGGAGTGCCCTGGCAGTCCCTCTGCTGCCTGGGGTATCTCAGCCTGCAGCAGCTGGTGGGGTTTGGTGACTGTCAGGCAGAGCTGCCCTGGCTCCTGTGATTTGCCTCTGATGTTCTTGGAGTATCTGCCCAGGACAGTCACCTCCTGCCAATTTTCCAGTATTTTTTCTCCAGCTGGAGGCAGATGAGGGCAGTCTGTACAATGGAAACACTGCCAGGGTGGGGCTGTGGGTTTAGTTTTCTTTCATCCATGGCCATAGCCCCTTCCTTACCCTCCTCTCCATCTTCAGGATTGTGATGAAAAGCCCACCCTTAAAATCTAGAAGGGAAATGGTGCCCTCTGCTTAATGAAAGAGTATTTACAGTCATTTTAGTTGTGGTGCCAAAAAGAAATGGAGGGTAAAGATACATCATGCCTGGTGTTCTGTTCAGAAGTCCAAGTCCATGATGCTGGTGGTGGCACCTCCCTGCAATGGACCAGTTTTCCTTTTCTCACCCTTTGGCTGCTTCCTTCCACCTTTCTGTGGAACTCTGGACTCAGGCAGCACCTGTGTGTCACCACTGGTGTGTGTATACTCCTATATAGCTGCTCTTGGAACCACCCTTCTGTCTCTTGCAGAAAGCTGGAGTATCTGGTGACAAAAAGGTGCAGTTCAGGGTGCTGACTGGCTGCAGGCCAAGAGAGACTTCAGCATCTTGGTGGCTGTTCAGTGGTACCAGGAGGGATTCCCTGGGCAGGTGGAACCCTTGTGAACCCCCAGGCTGAGCTCCTGGTGCATGAAGGGCTGTCTGAATCTGTAAGGAATATCATCTCCCTTGGAGGCTGTAGAATGGCCCTTTGAGTGTCAGTCCTGTCTTTGCCAAGAACTATCTTAGAGCCTCCAGATCCCTTTGGATCTTAAAGAAAAGTTGCAAACTGTTTACCTGTGGTATGCAAGCAGAGAAATAGGGATGGGAGGAGCAGCCCAGGATAGAGCCACTTGCAGCATAAACAGTGCTCATTGCTAGTGGTAGGAAAAAGGGCTAAATACTGCTGGTCTTAACATGCTGCCTGTGTTGCACTTGCCTCCTCTTTTCCTCAAAGCACACAAAACCTTTAGGATTGTTGTAATTTGGAGAAAATGAGAGAGGTTTCTGTCTTCCCCTACATGAAAGTTCATATGCAGGACACTCCAAGGTACCCAGCTAAGTGACAATAACCTTGTTTTCCTTGTTCAGTCTGGTGCTGGTCAGTGGTAATGAAGCAAATCCCAGCCAGGGAGGCATCTGATGGGGGGTTTAGGAAATCTAAAAGGATGCTGTGAGCACTCAGTGTTCCTGCACGTGGTCACCCAGGGTGCCCGGCACTGAGTGGTCTCACTGCCATTGCTCGTGTCCTGCTCTGGTTCATTGCATGGAGCTGAGAGCAGGAAAAGGTGAGAATGGTGGAATTTTAATCTGGGTTCCTCCTGAAAATCTGTGAGCCTCTGAGAACTGCAGAACTTCAGAGTAAGGTCAGCTTCTGCTCTGCACCAGGCTCAGCTCTTGGGCAGAAGTTTGTGTGAGTCTTTCTAAAGCTGAAAGTAGAAAATATTTCAGTGAAAGTGGTAGAAGATCTGTTTGTGGGTGTTCAGGTCGTATTAGCTTGAAAATTTGAAGTAATGACCAGAGCACCTTTTAACTGCACAGCTGCAGCTTGGGGTTGTAAAAGTCCTCTGCAAATTGAGCTGGAGTGTCCCTGTGCCAGGCCCTGAACTGAGCTCTGGTCCTAGAAATGTCACTGTGGGTTGGAGCAGACTTCTTCCCTGCCTTTTCCACATTTTTTTATGTTATAAATACTGGTCTTCTGTTGAAGGCACTTAATACATTAAACAGTGATGGATGTTCTGACTCTGCCCAAGAGATTTCTGTGCTTCAGCTGCTACCAACAGATGTTTCAGTGCTCATCTCCTGATATTCTTCCACCTTTTGCTGCTCTGGTTTCTCAGCAGACCACTGGCATTACCCTAGAGGAAAACCTCTGGGGAGCTGGATATCTGTCTGGCTGCTCAGGTTTGGCCAAAACAAATCTGTAACCTTGTCCATAGCCCTCTGCACTCACTGTGTTGACTTTGTAATGCAAATGTGTTTCAGTTTGTGGGTGCCACCTGGACCTGGCTGACCTGAGGCTGGGCAATGCCTAAAGTTCACCCACCTTGCACCAGCTAAATGGTTGAGAGGGATGGAGCTGTGGTAATGGGATTTCATGGCTTATCTCCAAGCACAGCCACATTTTCTTCTAGGGCTTTTATCCTGAAGAGTGAAGCCAGTGTAGCTGTGGCCTGTGTGCTTGCTTCATGAACAGCTTTTTGCCTGGGCACTGCTGCAGTGACAACAGCCAACAGGTCTGGACCTTACAAAGCTGCCCCTTGGTCAAAGCAGCTCAAAATAATCTAAACCTTAATAATTTTGCAGAAAAATGCCCAAATTTTTCATCTAGCATAAGGAAAACCTATTGAGATGCTGTAGGTAGCCCTGCCTCTGGTGGCTGTGGGGCAGCTTAATGGTTACAGACTGTGCTGTGTATTGATGGTCCAGGAGCAAAGAGCCTGGTATGATTTGAGCAAAATCATGCTTGGAGGATTAACGAAGGGCTAGGTTCTCACTGTAATTTTGCATTTTAAGAGATTGTCACTGGCTCAATGATGAGAACAGAGCAGAAGATGGTGATAGAAGTGGAGATGCTGGAGAGGCTGCTGAGCTGTGGCTTCTGGGACTGGCTGTGAGGTGGGGATCTTGATGTTTCCTTGTGGTCTTGACAAGTAACAGGCAGTAAAGTCAGGTCCTGGGGAGCTGGGTGCACAGCTCACAGTGTTTCCTTCACCCGAGGCGTTTCCCTGATGTCTGCAAGGATTGCTAAGCAGGAGCTGATGAAACTTGCCAGAGCCAACCTTCGGGGAGGTCGGCGAGGGGAGTGGTGACCCCAGGGCTAAGCCCCAGCACAGGCTGAGAGCCAGAGACACGCAGCTGCTCCCCGCATGCATGGGAGCTCCTGGGGGGGGGGAGGACGTTGGAATATTCCCAGTATGGAAGCATCAGGGCAGCCCGTTTGTCCTCCCCTCCCAGACCAGGCAGAGGGCTGCTGGCAGCCGCTAGCCCGGGGAGACGATCGCAGGCAGCGGAGGCTCCAGGCTGAGCATCCGAAAGCATCAGGCGGGGCGGAGGGCTGCGGGATGCCGGCACACAAAGCCTCTCGGCTGCTATTGTTCCCGGGGCTCCCACCCGCGCCAGCGGTGCAGCACGATCGGCCGGCCAGGAGAAAAGCGGGTCCGAGATGGCATCCCCCGGGGAGACCGGGACAGCATCTCCCGGAAAGCCGCGACCTAGCAGGGCAGGGAAGGCCCTGCGAGCGGGGACGGGTGTGGAGAGGAGGGCTGATCCCTCCGCCCGCGTCTCCATTTTCTGTCTGGGCTGTCAGGGATACCCGCGGATGGCAGAGCGCTGCTCGGCGGCCAGGGAAGGGAGGTGGAGTCTGCCCGTCCCCTCCCTCCCTCCCGCCATTGTCGGCGGCGCGGCGGGCACCTGCCGGGCCGGGCCCGGGGATGCTGCTGCCCTTGGCGGAGCGCGGAGGCCGCCGCAGTCCCGGTGCCCCGGGAGCGGAGCCGCGGCCGGCGGGAGCGGAGGCCCGGAGGGAGGACATGCTGCTTGTGCCTGCCCAGCCCGGCTGCTGCCTTGGGAAATGAACATGAGCCTGCCAGGCCGTGTCTCCTGCTCCATGCTCAACTGCTTTGTAAGTGTGGCTTTCCCCCCCTCCGCCCCCCCTTCCTCTCCTCCCTGCAAGCGGGGCTGTAAGCCCGGGTCAGCTCTGTCATTGAGGCCGGGCTGCCTGGGGATCCCCCTGCCCGGGATCCGCCCGGCCGGGCCCGCAGCCCCCCTGCAGACGGGGATCCCCTCCCCACCCTCCCGCCTGCAGCCCGAGGATGCCGTGACCTCCACGGCTGCCGCCCTGCTCGGGCACAAGGGCACGGCAGCACCGGGCCGGACCGGACCGGATCAGGCGGGCTCCAGTGAGTCCCTGCATGGAGGTAGAAAATTACCTTGAGAGAGCAGCTGGCTCCAGGGGAGCTCTGTGCTCCTGCCATGGCTGCATCAAGGCAGGGGTGGGGAAGCTCCCTCCTGTGCTGGTGCTTCCAGGATGGGGTTGTACTGGGAGGGATCCTGAGCTCTGCATCTTTTACACCTTTGGGGAATGGAGTTTTATTGCTCAGAGGACATCTGATGCCTCTTCATGCAGAAAGGCCCCCCACCCCCAAGAGGGATTTGTGGCCATACAGGCTCTGAGGGCTTCAGAAGATGGCTGGCATGTGGAGAGAGAAAGGTCCTGACACCTCCCCTGCCTTCCTGATGGAATGGAGCCATGGCAGGAGGAGATGCTCAGCTCCTGCCCATCGCGTGCTGCAGGCAAGGAGGGACTCAAGGACACCCAGGTGGTGGAGAGCTCAGGCTGCCCTGTTCCAGTTCCTGCTGCTCAGTGGGATTTCTTTGCAAGCTGCAAAGTGGTGATGGGAGAGAAAGGTATCTGTTCCCCAGCTCCCACGCCAGCACACAAAGGTGCAAACCTTTCCTTTTTGCTCTCCTGGATTGCCTCAGCATTGTAGTGAACCATGGGCTGGAGAAGCCCCTGAGCCCCCCGGGGTCTCCAGTTCCTGGTGGCTGCTGGAGCACAGGCTGTGTGTGCTCTATGGCCCTGGCAGCCTCACTCAGGGACCTGGTGGATGGTGAGGAAGAGCAGAGCCTTTGCCTCCAGCTGGAGTTGTTGCAGGTTTTGTGCTTGCCATGGGCAGGGTGTGCATAGGTGCCTCTGCACCCAGGGGTGAGATGGGTTCTGCTGGGTCTGGTTGCTCCTGCTGTGCTGTCCAGGGAATGCTTCAGGGCCTTGGGCAGCCCTCAGCAGTAGAAGGGGATTCAGCATGATTTTAAATATAGCTGAGTGAGAGGAGCCTGGGTTCTCATTTCTTCCACTCAAAATTCAGGGTTCCAGCTCAGGTGACTTAACCAGAAAGATATTTCAATTTAAAAGAGTATTTTCTAATAAGTGCTGGAGCATAGAGGAACAGTAGCAAGAGGTATTCTGAAGAAAACAGAAAACATTCCCACTCCAAATTGCTGTGGAATTAACACCATCCTGGGCTCCCAGCAGACAAGCATCCTCAGCTGAATGTCTGGGTGCTGATGGTTCGTGTAGTGAGTAAGTGGTTTGGCAGCGTGGGGTGAGGATTGGTGAAAAGGAGGACTGAGATTTAGTGAGTGGCTGGAGATTCGTGTCCCAGACTGAGACACTCCCTTCACTTTTCCAAGGATGGCATGTCCAGGTTCTGTGTATCCTCTCAGGCCACCTCTCCAAGGCCTCCATGTGATTTCCAGGGTTTATTTTCTGAGCAGGTTAGATACCTTCAGCTGCCCTGAAGACAAATGCCCTGCTTGGGTTCTGTCACCAGTCTCATGTCATGAATATCCTGCACTGAGATGCAGTTATTACAGGGTTATGTTTCACACTCACATATTCTCAAAAAGTTTCAAGTTCTTCTAAGATTTCTTTGGACTAAGAGCAAAAATGAAAATTCTCAAAGCAGTCCTTGTGGATGTAAGAGGGGGAAGGGTAGGCCAACAAATTACTGTCACATCAGTCTAAAGCCCTGTGGATGATGGTCAAGGTGTTTCTGCTTGGCTTTCCAAATACCAAGCAGTTGGAAAAGATGGAACTCAGAGACCTGTCTCAGATTTTCACTGTGCTGTGCTTACTCTGCAACAGCCAGAGGAGTTGCTGTGGTTCTGCAATGCTGAGTATGCACAGGCATTTCCATGTACAGGTCCAGGAGATCTTCAAGGTATTGGGGTGTCAAAGAGTATCCAACAGCTTAGATTTTTGCTTTTTCATAACATGTAGTGGCTGGGGCCTGTCTCAATCTGTGTTTTGTTTGCAATGCAGGGTGAGGAAGGCCCACCCAGTTTGGAGTATATCCAGGCCAAGGACTTGTTCCCCCCAAAAGAGCTTGTGAAGGAGGAAGAGTCATTGCAGGTAAGGAAGAAAACCAAAACCATCCACTTCTCTCTGTGTCTGCCTCTTCTCTGGCAGTGTGAAACCTGAGAGCAGCTCTGCAGCCCAGGCCATGTCCTGGAGGCCACAGGCTGGGGCTGGGGTCACATTTGGACCTGTGAGTCCTGCGGCCATGCAGGCTGCTGACAGCACCTCTGAATACCCTGGCCCTGCCTTCCCAGCCCTGCCAAGATGCTGCCATTTGCACAGCATTGCATCTGCTGCTTGGAAATACGGCTGGAGTGTGACACAACAGAGCCATGCTGGGTACACCCTATGCTCTGCCTGTGCTGACAGAGATGGTGACACTGCCTGGGTGGCTCTGCAGCAGATGCTCTCTGGGACAAGTTGAATATCAGGGCAAGGCTGAGCTCTCTGCAGCCACAGCATGCAATTGCAGTGGCTCATCTGGCCCTCATACATGTTGCTTCTGACATCTCCCTGCTGCAGAGCTGTTGGGAAGAGAAAACCCTGTGAGATAGCAGCCTCAGAGCCCTTGAGAGAGACCCAGGGACTGTTGCTGCTGTGCAACAAGGGTGGTATTCTGAACAGTGGGAGCCAAGGCCTCCTGGATTTTGTTTCTTCATTTAACATTGAGTTCTGCCACCTTGTCCTAGTGCTCATTGTCCTTCTGTGGTGTGAGCCAGGCCCATGCTGTATGTTTTCAGGGCTTTCTGCTCTGTGATTGCCATCCTCTTTGTAAATGGTGCTGATAGAAGCAAGGGGAGGCTTTGACTCAAAAGAGGGAACATGGGCTGAGGAGATGCACAGGGTCAAGGCTGCAGCACTGGGGCCTTTGAGAGGTGAAGCTGCTGAGATGACTCAGGGCTGAGACCACCTGGAGAAGAGCAGAATCTGCTTTGGTTATCTGTGGAGGACCATAAAGTTCACCTTTCCCAAAGGGTAATTTACATTCAGTGGATTTTTTTTTCTCTTAACATAAAGTGAAGCTGTATTTGGGCACATAATTTTATTTCAGGATTTCCCTCTGTCAGTTCTTGCAGTTTTACCATCCTATTTCTAATCTGTCTACCTTCTGTTGCTGTGTGAAAGACCCACAGAAGCAGAAGAAACACATGTAAACTAAAACCAGCTCTGCAAGCATGCATAAAGGCACTGCAAAAATAGAGTACATTATCTTGATGTCAAATAATAAACATTTTAAGAGTTTTCAGACAGGTGCCAGCATAAGGTTGTTACTTTCTCACAAGTAATTTAAGTTCTTAGTCACTTGCATATGAGGTCTGATACCCAGGAAATTCAGTTTTTAGGCAGCATATACACAAGCTGTGGAAACAGGTTAGAAATAAAGACAAGGTGGTCTGTCTTGTATTAGTGACAGTGTAATGAATTGTTTCCTCAGATGTTGTGTCTGGTAAGTAAAAGGCTCTGGTTTAAATCTTAAATATTCATGACATTTTTGCATAATTGCTTACCAATATCACCTGATATAAGGTGGCATTGAGGAAAAAGGAGCCTGTTGAATTTTAGGCTGGTCTGCCCTGTTTTTTTTTCTTTTTAATGCAGAAAAAAAAAGTCAGTTTTGGCCCTCTGCCAGGATCCTGTGTTTTAAAAATAGCCACGGGGTGTCTGGGCTGATAGGGAAAACCAGAAAGACTTTTGATTATCTGGATTATTTTTTTATTAATTTCTACCACAAGCAACGTACCAGTTTCCCCAGTCATACAAATAGCTGCACACAGAGATTCTCTTGCAACCTTTTCAGCAGAAATGGGGCAAAACTTTGATTCATTTGCTTACCTGGATGGCTACAGGTACATCTCATGGTGCTGCTCAGAGCCTTCATTTAAATGTTACAGCAGGATCATGGATGTGACACTGCCTTGGGACAGAAGACGGATCATATGAGGCTCTGGCTGGAGAGAGCCTCTCCAGTTTGTGTCTGAGCTGTGCCTGGGGTGTCCTGTGTTACCCTGCTTGTGCCAGGGCTGCACTGAACCTCTCCAAAAAGCAAGGGCCATAAATCCCTCTGTCCCCATGCAGAACAATGACCACACTGTTGTGGATGATTTCCTGCAGGAGATGCCATGTCCAGACAGTTGGAAAGGTGGCTCTTGGCATTTATGGTGTGCAAGGTACTCTGCATATGTCCTAAATTTGTGATGTCTTCTTTCCAGGTCCCATTCACCGTGTTGCAGGGTGAGGGGGTGGAGTACCTTGGCCATGCAAACGATGCTGTGATTGCCATCTCCAACTACAGGCTTCACATCAAATTCAAGGATTCTGTGATCAATGTAAGTCTGGGTCTGCCTCTTCCTCTGCCCTGAACCCTAACAATCTGTTGCAGTATTTGGGAGGGGGGCACGGGGAAAGCATAAGCCCTTTCTGTGGTCTGTGGCAGGGGAACTGTGCCTGTGCTGTCTGTAGTTCCTGCTAGTCATGCAGATGCTGTTTTATGTGGATGAGGTTTTCCTTTGGATGCTAATTAGGGCTGTTCTTTGCTGTTCTCTTTAAATTCAAGGATTAAGCAGTTTTAAGACTGTTTGGGTTTTGTGCAGGCCAGCTTTAATGAGAGTGATCCTACCTGGAGACCAGCAACCAAGAGGCAGACAGTGGGAGCCTGAGGCTTTCTCTCACTCCTTACTTCCCATCTTTCAGTGCAGCTTTTGTTAGGCTGGGTTACCTGTGCTTGTCTGGGGTGTGATTTGGTCAGGAACTGTCCCCAAGTGACACACTGATCAGGGACAGAGATTTTAATAGTAATAGTAGAGGCTCTACTCTGGGTCATGAAGCTTCATAAACCTTGGGGTAGGTTTGTAGTTTGAACTAAAGACTTGTGATGGTTGGTAAAGCAGTGATTGTACATGATGGGCCTGCAGGCAAGGCTGCTATGTCTGCTGTGTTATGTCTTGTCCATGTCTCTCACAGGTGCCTTTGAGGATGATGGAAAGTGTGGAGTGTCGGGATATGTTCCAGCTTCACATCATTTGCAAGGACTCCAAAGTGATCAGGTATCTGTTTCATTGCTGTATTGTGGATGTCACTGCAGGCCACTTGCCATGGTCAGCTCTGGTGTCTCCCTCTGTGCTGCCATGGGGATTGAGCTTTTCATGGTTATTAAGACTTGGTGCTTTGTTCCGTTGCCTGATGAAGTGTAACAGAGCTCCCTGTCTGTGTATCCTGGCTGGGTGGATGTACCCACTGATGGTGGTTTGCATTTGGGTTGGCAGGTGCCATTTTTCCACCTTTAAGCAGTGCCAGGAGTGGCTGAAGAGGCTAACTCGAGCCATTGCCCGCCCTGCTAAGCCTGAGGACCTCTTTGCATTTGCCTACCATGCCTGGTGCTTGGGAGTCTGTGTTGATGAGGAGGACCAACATGCACATCTCTGCCGTCCAGGTGAGCTTCTGCCTGTTCCCTGGCTCTGCTTGTCTCCAGCAGCACTGCAGAGCACTGCCAGCTTGTCCCTGAACTGATGTCTGACTATGTCTCAAGCTCTGCTGTAGCCACAACCCAAGTTCATCTTGCTGAGGGGCATCATGTGCCTAGCCTAGAAATGAGGCTGATAGCCAGATGCAGTTGGATAGCAAGCACATTAAAAGGAATAATAGTAATAAGTACAATAAGGAGCCTCCTGAGCCAGCAACCATAAGCAGGTTTTCCCTTCCTCCTTGTGAATGAAGAAAACAGCCCATACTTTAGTACTTCTATCATGATGACAGAGAACTCAAGCAGTCTTCTCCTTGGATGGTAAACATCATCAACTTTGAGGCAGCATAATTGATATGAATCCATCTGTATCTTTTTTCTGCATCTCCTAGAAATGCTGTGACCTTTCTGTGATCAGGTCTGCAGAGATATCTGGATCGTCCTTACACAGGCACAAATAAAATCTTTGAATCCATAAAGAGAAAACTGGTGCTGGGTTGGTGCTCTTGTGTGGATTGGAAGTTTCCCTTCTCTAGGAACACATCGTTCACAAAGCTTTGGTTTTAAACAGCTTCAGCATGAATAAATGGGGGATTAAAATCACTGGCAGCTGTTTTTAGATTTAAAAATATACTGGTATTAGAGGAGAGAAGCAGCAGCTTGAATGAAATATCCCAACAGAGGTTGAGATGGAGGGATGGGGTGCAATGGGATACCTGAAAAAGATACTGAAAAGAAGCTGGTAGAGAAAAGGGAAATGATTTGTTCTTACCCTGTCCCAGACACCAGCATTAGGAGGTATTTGCTGTCTCTCCTTTAGAGAAGGTATTATTTTCTAATATAAATAAACTTACCTGTGGAAATTGTTGTTGCAGGATATGCAATTAAGAGCCTTGCAGTATTTATTAACATTTGACACTCGAGCAACAGAGACATCCAGGGTTTGTAAGGTGAGGCTGAAATGGAAGAGAGCAAACCCTGAGTCAGCCTCTGAGAGCACAGCCTGGGAGAGGGAACTCTGCTGTGGGGCTCCTGACATCCATTGGAAGCCCTGTTTGTCAGAAGGGCAACATGGATTAAATTAACCCTCCACACTCCCCGTTGCTGTAGGAATCCCATTCCCATGCTGCTCTGTGCCCCCAGACTTCAGAGGTGATCTGATGAGACAAAGCAGGCAGAGGAACCCATGTGACAGATCTGTTTGGCTGAAGCAAGATCCCAGCCACCCAGCTGTCCTGTGGTTTCTCTCCAGCCTCTGATAGTTGCTATGGAGCTGCTACTAACATGTTTAGATTTCATCAGTTCTTTGGAGATGTACATAATGTCCCTGTGCTCTGCTCTTCCAGGAGACCACGTGAGATTCCGATTTGAAATGGAGCTGGTGAGGATGGGCTTTGACTTGCAGAATGTCTGGCGTGTCTCTGACATCAACAACAACTACAAGTGAGTGTTTCACCACCAGGCTCTCCCTGCACTCCTCTTTCCTTACCTTCTTACCTTTGCTACCCCTGTGCAGAGCAGTGGATGAGGCAGACTTCAGCTGATCCTCTGTCCTAGCCTTGATAACCCTCAGGCAGAGCAGCATATGAGCCAGATCCTCTTTCTGCCTTCCACACTGTGGAACTGGGGAAGAAATACAGCCCAATCATCAGAGGTAGCAGCAATTGTAAATGCTGATCAAGGCCATTTCTGATCTAGTAGCCATAACTCATTCTTGAAGACGTTCTGGAGTCTTGCAAGCACTGTCCATCATAGGGTTGCTTTTCACATCAGTCGTTCTTTCTAAAATGCTTATGTTGTTTAAAAAGAAAAATACAAAGTTTTCATAAAGTTGGGCATCTCAGCTCTGAAAAAGTGTGGGCAATGCAGTGGGGATTGGGATGCTCAGAAATCTGGGGAAGGAGCAAGGCTTGTGCAGAAGCAGCTAAAGGCTGATCTACTTGCAGCCTGGAGCTGCTGGAGGGGTAGTTACAAAACTGATGGAGTGAAACTGTTCTGACAGACAGGTAGTTGAAGTAGTTGAAGTCATTCCCCAGGAGTACAGTGCTGTGCTGGGGTGGCTCCCCAGGGATGGGGCTCTCTGTCATTACAGCTTTTCAAGTCTCAAGTGTTCTGCTGATGGAAGTGGGTCCCCTGTGAGCTGGAGGTTGGAATGGAGATCTCTAGAAGGCCTTTCCCACGTGTAAATGAGTGGTTCTAACCTGTCATCCACTCCTAGAGAAGGGCACAGGAGCTCCTGAAGAAGTGTTTCTGCATTCTTTGCAGCAGGTGGCACTAAGCCAATAGGATTTTATTAAGCTTTGACAGATGTACTGATTTCTGCATTCCCTATAATCCTTTTCTTGAAATGCTTGGTTTCCTTCAATTTTTTTCTGTCTCAGAGTAATCCCCATCACCTGTAGATCAAATGGCTCCAGGTCACCTGGTTTCTTGTGGATACCATGAGAAGCCTTGGGAGGCTTCTCCCCAGCCTAGGGAGATCCCAATGGACTTTTGCAGTTTTCCTGATCACCTCTCACATCCCTAGCAATCTAGACAGCAAGCACTACTTTTGGGGTTTGATTTGCAGTTTCTGCTTGGCCATACTGACTGCATCACTGCTTTTGGACTGTTAACATGACCTAAAATGGTTTTCCTGAACTGCTCACTTCTCCAGTGTACAATCTGAAGGTCCCTGCCCTGGGTAGGGTCTTTGCATGTCTTTGAGAGCAGTCAGGCTTTCTCTGTTGCTAGGTTTTGGGATGTGGTTCTGAGTGCTTCAGAGAATTCAACTCAGATGCACTATCTCTGCACTATCCTGGCCAGTAATGCACAGCAATTAGCCAGCTCCTCTCAAGACAAATGTTTTATGTCCTATCAAACTGGGGAAGAAAGAACTTGAAACAAACCTCAACGAGCTGCGTGCAGGGCTGGTTTTACTTCCTTCATCTGCTAAAGTTGCTACCTGGAGATCCTGTCAGGTCACAGCTTCCTGCAGACATCATGAGATCTCAAGAGTGGTGTAACTTGCTTGTGCAACTCAGAAACCAGTTCTCTCTTGCTGCTTTGGGGAGTGTGTCTTTAAATTCTGCCTTGTCTTTTGATCATTAACACCTGCCTCTGTTCACAGGAAGCTGGTTACTATTTAACTGTTTAAAGTACTTTTATCTTTTCTTTCCCAGCATTGGCTAAACAGTGTTGTTAGAGACGGGGTAATCCAAGTTAATGGCTTTGTTAATTGTCTTTCAAGTCTGCTCCAAGATGTCCCTATCTGGAAACCAGTATGTTCCTAGTGACAGCCATCATAAAATGAGAACAATACAAGCATATAACAGCCACTCCTTTGGTCCTGATAGTAGTGTACTCTTTCAACATACAATGGCAATATAATTATTACTGATCTCTCCATAGCACTCTCACCTTTGCTGATCTGCATGCCCAGAGCACATTCTGGCATTCCCCATCTGGTGCACCCATGCTGAGATAAGAGTTGTTTCATATCAGCCTTAATGCTGGTGGGTTGGGTACATACACAGTTCCTCCTAAAAGAAAACAACCTTCACTGTTCCTCTGTGGTGATGCTTGTTTTCAGCCCTGACCCTTTTTTACAAGTGTGGTTTTTTGTATTTTTAACTTCATGAGGAAAAAGCTGTCTGAGCTTCTGTGTTTAGACAGCTGATGTTTCCTACTCCTTTCTGTCAGTGCTCTAAATTAATGTTTTGTCATATTTTGTTACAGTTCACTCCCAATTTTAGTGTTAATCTTTGCTTTTAAGGGAAAGGTGATAATTAGTGTGTCACAGTCCATAACTTAGTATTTTATATTACTATAATTATAAAACATATAATTATATAATATAATTTTATAATACTTATATTATATTTTATATTGCAAAGAAATATTAGCCACTGACCATGCACAAGCTACAAATTGCAAAGTAAACCAGATTTATGGTCTGAACAAATGACAGTGGTTTATTCAGGGGAAAAAAAATGACACCACCTTTGGAAGAAGTCTTGGGAAAGGGTTAATAGTGGGTGCCAGACAGAACAGGATTTTAAAACAAATTAATCACCCCAGGGAAAAGGGCTATTAGGGATAGAAAGAGAGCAATTAAGCTTTTCCATTTTCCTAGGCTGTTATCATTCTGCTCCTGTTTTCTTGCTTCTTCTCTTCTCCTCTCCCCACTGATTTCACTTCTCATTTTTCCTATGACTTTTTATATAGTAAAAACTTCCTTCTTTTCATCAGGTATTGCCAGAGGTTGCAGATTGGGAGCTGTGGGTCTTCCCTTTGTATTCAGGTTTCCTGGAATTCTTCTGTTTGCTATCAATTTGCATTAGATGTCTTGTGGCCAGTATTAATAACATTTTTAGTCCTGACACAGGAGTGGGGGAGTCTGTTGCTGAGATTTTGGTGGTGGAAATAAGTTTGGTACCTTTTTAAACACTGTAAACAGAAACCAGGGAGCCAGGTTTTTGTTGAGTAAACTAAGAGTAAACTAAGCCAGGGCTGCCTCATGCCAGCTTGGATGTAATTTCTCTGATTCAAGAGGCAATTTTTAATTTTTAATGTCTCCACACTACATTAGTGTTATTGGTTGTATTTGCCATGAAGTCCACAAGGGCCATTAGGGATAAACCCCTTGGTTTTGCACCCTGCTGGGGACCCTCTCTCTTGCTGGACTGGCAAGGCCAGGTCTTCATGGTAAGAAGACACTTCATCAGCCCAGCTCTGTAGGGATCTGGCACATCCTTGTGTCAGTTTGTGTCTGTGTTGGTGTAGCCTGCTTTTTCTGGGCTCAAACCTCACTGTTTCAAAAATATTTCATCCTGTCTTCTGGGTCAGCATGGTCCCAGCAGTGTTTCAGGCCAGCCCTCAATGGCCCGTGGATCTTTGCTGTTCTCTCTTCTCATGCCATGTGAGCACATGTCAGGGTTTAACACTGGCCCAGCAATTAAACTGAATAACAGAAGCTCTCTATTAATGTCTCTCTCCTCCTTGATAAAGAAAGGAGAGAGAATAAGGGAGAGAGACTGATGGGTTGGAAACTAAACTGCACAACTTTAATGAAACAGTAATGGTAAATAGGAAAAATTACTAAATCTATACAAATATACAGGAAAATTGATCCCACGTTCCTTCCCCCCTTTTCCCCCAATAACTCTCATGTCACCATCGAGGCTGCAGGGCAGGCCTGGGAAAGTCCAGGCTGGAATCCTGGGGTCAGCAGCAGTTGGGAGCTGGAGGCAGGAACACACAGATATGGGCTGGGATGGATCAGGAGCACAGGCAGAGGAAGGGATGGGATCCTTCCAGGATGCCGGGTGAAGGAAGGGAAGCAGGAAATCAGGAAATCTGGAAATCCAGAAGTCTGGCTTGGCCCTTGTGATCCCTCAAATTTATACTGAGTGTGACGTATATGGGATGGAATCCTCTGTTTGGTCAGTTCTGGCATCTCTCTTGTCCCTTCCTCCCCAAAGGAGGGCTCAGGTGGGACCTCTTTATCCTCCTGGACAGTAAAATGTTTTCCTCAGAGCTGAGCAGTGTCCTTGGCTCTGCACACCAGTCTCTAGTAGTAACTATAAACATCAAGTGTTATCAATCCTAGATGCACACACTGTCTGAGAAACTTGCTGTTAATTTCAGCAAGTGCAACTACTTAAAGAGACTCAGTTAAAAGCAAAAGTACAAGACAGAAAATCACCTTTATGCAGGCCCAAACCAGGACAGCACATTGCACAACCCATGGACAAGTGTGATTCCCCTTAGGAATTCCTTTGCTGTGAAAAATGACAACTGCAAATTCTCTAATATTTCATCTTTTCAAGAGTTACTGTTTCATCAGAGGAGATCCATGCCTTCAAGTCTTCAGAGAGTGACCTGTAAAGAAAAACCACCAAAAAAAAAATTTTAAAACACCCAACTGAAAATCTAAATCCAGTCAAGCCCATCAGCTGGAGCTGCTTGTTCAGTGGTGTTTCCAGCAAACAAGGGGGTCTGTGACCTCCCCCCACAGAAGACTTTCCCACATGCCCCCTCTTTACCCTTGCACGAGCTGGGCCAGGTGGTTTCTTTGCCCAGAAGTCAGCCTGAAGTGGTTTCCCACGTTTGCCCCCAGAACATTTTTGCAAAATTGATGCCATATCATCCATCTTTCCCTCCTCTGGCACCCAGGCCAGTGCCAGCAACAGCTCACACATCTCAGTTAATCATTCACCTTGTGCACGTTTGGGTTGCTCTAGAAGTGCTGAGCATTATCTGGTCCTGGTGCTCAGTTGCTCCTGGTTCCTGGCAGATTGTTCCATGACTTGCCCTGCAGAAGTTTTGATGTTAATCTCTTCTTGTGCCTTGCCCTGGTGAAGCAGGGTTGGTTCTGGCAGCTTCCCTGTGTGCTGTGCTGGTGAGCAGAGTTTTGATTTTTTTTGTTGTGATCTTGCTGAGCTGTCAAACCTTCAGATTCAGTAGCAAGTGTTTCAAATACCTTTAGGGTGGTTGGAAAAACCTCCAGAGTGTTTGAAAAGGGTTTTTGGAGTTTTGATCTTTTAACAGGTCATTTCTCAAAAACTGAATGATGTGTCTCCTTTTTACTGTTGTTTTGTTTTGGGGTTTTTTTCCTGTCTTTTTGAAAAAAAAATTGGGTATATTTTTAGTGCCTCTCAGGTTTATGTCCTTTGGAAGCATTTCCCCTCTTTGAAGAATGTCCTTTTAATTCTAAAATCCTTCTTTTGTGCACTGTTTAACTCTGCCAGCTCTTTCTGATCTTTCTGATGCATTTATATTAATAGCATGTTTAAATAATCATATCATCTGCAAGCTTCCCTCCCTCCCCTGTTCTGGAACTCATTGTTACTGCTGTGGGAGGCTTGTCCTCTCTAAAAATACTGTGTGATGAATACTGTAACACAGTGGGTTTTCAGTTACTCAATTTTGGAGCAGCTTAGGACCAAAGGAAGTGTTATCTATGTCTGTATTATTTGGCTGGTAGAACCAAGAAGCAGCTGATCCTAATTGTCACCTTTGTCTCATGTGTTACTGTGATGCTTTTGTGTTTTATGTTCCTCATGCTTTTATACCTTGATATTTTCCTGGAACACACCATGCTCAACCTATTCCAATCTTCCTGAAAAGCTCATACTCTGAATTTTAGGTTACCATTAATAATCTTCCTTTTATCAGGTTCATTCAGAAGATGCTGTTAAGCAAATGTACTCATTTGCCCTGGCTCTTCAGCCCCTCTAATTTATTTTTAAAAATTCTAGCCTAGACACACAGGTTTGTCTTGACCTTATTGCCTGCTTTTATGCACCCTGCTTAAATTTGGTTTAACTTCTTGAGGCTCTCCTGCTTCCTACCTGAATTTTATTGTCTTACTCTTTTCCTAAGGCTACAGAGGTTTAGAGGCTTGGCTCTTAGATGTGCTCCTGAACCTCTCCTGTGCTGACTCTACCTAATTTTTAGTTCAACATCTGTAATGTTTTGTCTGAAGCTCATGGGAACTGATTCTGTGTTCATTTCAGTGAAGCCCATTCATCTTGGATAGAGTCAGCTATTCCACAAGTTCTCTTATTTTCCTGACCAACTTTGCCCTTGGAATCTGGGGCATTTCAGAGATGTCCTAGACTAGACAACCTACCACAGATGTCCTGGTCTTTATCTTACCTGACAGCTTTAATTTTGCTTCCTGGATTCCACTTCTGCACCCTCATGTTTTCATCCCCACGGATCAGCCTGGCCTGGGGCCTTCTGAGAAGCTGTCTAGACACCAGGTGAAGTGCTACCTTCTGACATGGCAGGCAGGCCCCCACTAGCACACAAATTAAACAGTACTAAGCACTGGATTGTGCCTGCTGCTGGCAGGGGGAGGGTCTGGATTCAGGGGACCACCAGGCCACCCTCTGGAGCTTCCCTACAGTAGAGTTTCACACCCATCAGTTTGCTTCCCATCTGCTCTGAAACATTCCTTCTAAATGTTGTGCTTTGAGCTGGAGCTGCTCTTTGATGCTCATTGCTTTGTCTTGGAGAGCTGTTGGAGCTCAGCTGGTTCAGCATCCGAGCAGTGCTCCTAACACTCTCTCCCCATCACACTGTTTGGCTTTTTCCCTTGGCTCCCCTCTAGCTCTGCTGGTGAAGCACTTGCAGTTGTTTTTTTAACATTTTACTTTGGACTTAAACATTCAGAGTCTTGTGGACTCTTCACTTCCCCCCTCACTCCCCATCAGATGAATTTCCATTTACACTTGGGTTCCCTCAGTTGGATTAGCTGGGAGTTTCTTCTCTGGAACCAGATTGGGAGGGATTTTCCCATCCCATTCCCCTCACTGCTGGCATATGTTCAGCTGTGTATCAGGAATCTGGTTTCTGGCACCCCACCAAACAAGGTGATCTTTTGATCTTTTTGATCTTCCCCCTGTCATTTTGTTACAGCTTACACAGAATCACCACTGCCTTCTTTCTGGGCAGAGTTCATAGAATGCCAGGTTAGAAGGAACCTCAAGGATCATCTGCTCCAACCTTTATAGGTAGGACCATGGTTTAGCTGAGATGTCCCTGCACTTTGTCAAGCTGAGTCTTAGAATCGTCCTGGGCTGGGGAATCTGCCACTTCCCTGGGGAGATTATTCCAATAATAATAATATATTGGAATACTGTCCTCAGAGTGGAAAATTTTCTTCTTGCTTCCTGTCAGGATCTTTCCTGGAGTAACTTGAAGCCATTACCCCTCATCTTTCATCTTTTCTGTGGTACTCTGTGTAAAAAGGGAGTCTACATCTTCTTGGGAACCATCCTTTAAGTACTGGAATGTGGCAATAAGCCTGCTTTTCTCAAGGCTGAACAAACCCAGCACTTCTCAGCCTTTCCTCATACTTGCAGGCTTCCCAGCCCTTTGATCATCTCTGTGGCCCTCCTCTGGACCCTGTCCATATTTTTTTGTATAGTGAGGACCAAAACTGAGCACCCTGTTCCAGGTGTGGACTGACAAGGGCCAAGCAGAGTGGGCTAATAACTTACTTATCTTTGCTAGTGACTCCCTAATGGATGCAGCCCAGCATCCTGGTGGTTTTCTAGTGTGCCACTGCTGCACATTTTCACTTGTATTGAGCTTGTCCAACAGGACCCCCAGGGCCCTTTCAACAGAGCTACAATGAGTTGTTTTCCTTGCAGAGGAATGTGTGAAGTTGATCAGGGGTGACCCATTTTCTGCAAGGCAGATCTTCATCTCCCAGAAGTATTTCTGGGGTTGCAGGGGCTGCAAGAAAACCAAACCCCTGAATTAAGTACTGCTTCCTTAAACCCTCATGAATTCTTAACTTCAGAGGATGTTCCAAAGGCAGTCTTTGGAAGTACTGGGGTACTGAGTATCGGTCTGGAGATGAAGCCTGTGGTGAAAGGAGGTTATGTTCTCTCAGCTCATTCCTGACAGCATTTTTTGGGTCACTTTTCCCCACATTGAGACTGTACTGGGACAGGTGTGAAGATCAAGAGTCCAAATCCTCATGCTGAGCTTGAGGAAACATGAGCTCCTCCAGTCATCTCTGCATATCTTCCCTGGTGCAGATTTTTGATTGCCAAGTCCTCATTTTGCCTTGGTGCTTTCTTTTTCCCAGGCTTTGTTCCAGTTACCCCCAGAAGCTGCTGGTTCCTGTCTGGATCACCGATAAGGAGCTTGAGAACGTGGCTTCATTTAGATCATGGAAAAGGATCCCTGTGGTGGTGTACAGGTAAATACAAACCCAAAGCTGTGCTCTCCCCTGAGCCTGTGACAACTGTCCTGTTCCTGTGAAGTCAGGTTAGCAGAGCATGTGGAGCAAGGGGGGGGGACACCCAGAGCTGCCTTTGGTCCTCATCATGTGCATTCCTTTTCCTACCCCCTGAAAAGGTGCCACTTGTACGACTCCTTCCCCTCCCAGCACACACATCTACCTCTGGGTGTGCAATAATGCAAGTTTAGACTAGACTTGAGGAAGAATTTTTTATTGAAAGAGGAGTTAGGTGCTGAAATGGGCTGCCCAGGCAGGTGGTGGAATCACCATCCCTGGAAGGATTTAAAAACCATGCAGATGAGGCACTCCAGGACATGCTCTAGTGAGTGAGATACTGATAAAAAAGAGGTGTATAGATTTTTGTTGTATGGAGGGGATGTTGCCAGTTGGACGTGGTGATCTTGGAGGTCTTTTCCAACTGTGACAATTTTGTGATTCTCTATGTTTTCCAGAAGGCAGAAGCAACCTTCTGGTATCTGTTGCTTCTTCCCTGCTTTCAGTTAGATCTGAAGGTGTGGGTGAATTTCCTCCTATGGAAGATGTCAAATTAATGTCAAATTAATGTTTCTCTTCCTTTGAGTTTACAACATTTCCACAGATAGGTATTTCTCCAGCTGCTAGTTTGAAAAGAACCCTTGACCAAAATGACCAAAATTCTGTTTTGACTTCTGAGATTTTTACATTATTTAGGCAACAGAATTAAAAGTTTGCACGTGTCTGAACTGCATTGAGTCAAAAGCTGGCAAATATACAGAGTGCTTACCCCTCATCAGCCTCCCAGAAATAATCTATACAGGGGGATGCAGGAGGTTAGGCAGCAAATAGTTGGCTTTCTCAAGGCATGTGGGTGGTTTCTAATCAAAAATGTCTAATAGGAGTCTGACATAATGGTTTCTAACCTTAGACTCTGTAGTAGCAGTTACTAAATCCCAATGTAAAAAGCTTTGAAAATATCAGAGCAGCACAGCAAAGGACAGCTCTGGGAAGTATAAAATCCAGGAAACAAACCCAGTGAAATTCATGTCCCTTAACTCTGTATCTTCCTGTTGTAGGACTTGCTATTAGGTGGTGGCAAAACACAGTGAATTTCATCTTCTAGAAGAACTAAATTCTAAACTACTGTGAGCACTGCTTGTTGTATGGAGCCTTTCCCCCTTTGCAGCCAAGTCAGCTAACTGGCTAATTGTATTTGTGATTACTTTTCCTAAAAACACTGTCCCAGTGTGCCTCCCCAGCTGAGGGCAAAGCCCTGTCTGTTTGCTACTCTAATGATTTTGTTCCTCACTTTATAACATCACTGCAGTGGTACCCAGTAGTTTATAAGCTAAGCTCCAACCCTTAGCAGTCTGGGATCAGCTTAGAACATGGTGATGAGTGATGTTAAAAGATGAGAAGTCCTTGCCCATATGTATTTCTCAATTGCCTGTACATTTTAGCCTTCAAGGTTGAAGTCTTTTGGCCAAGAGGGTCCATGAGGGCCATGGCTGCTTCTGGAGTGCCCTGTGCTGTGTGGAAAGGGAAAGGAGGAAATGAAAAGGCTCACACTCAGCTCCTCCTCCCCCCATTTATTTCAGGAGGGAGTGGACAAGTGGGCTCAGGTGTCTGCATCCCAGGGACATGGTAACCACAGGAGTGTTTGGTAGGCTTCAGAGCTTTTAGTCAACAAGGCTAAATTCATTTGGTTACAGTCAGATGTGTAAAATCTGATACCAAAGGTACCACTTTATCAGCTTTCTTTAAAAAAAATGTATTTTAGCTGTTAAGCAAAGCAGAAATTCAGGTCTCCATCTGAGTCCAGTGGAGATGCACAGCAGAGATGCAGGAGCCTCCAGGCACAATTCACTTTTAAAACAACACAAAGGATACAATTAATTATTTATCTGACTCCAGTGGCAGACAGGCACTGTATTCCAGGCACTCCTCAGTAGTACCCTGTCTGCACAGCCACCTTCAGAAGACCTTGGGACTATGTTAGCAAGAGAGCTCAGGAAATAAAAGCACTCACAGACATGCATCATCTCAGTTGGAAACCTTTAGGTGACAGCTCTGTAAAGCCTCTCTCAACTCTTTTCTTGTGTTTTAAGCTAAGCAGCTTGACTTTGCATAGTGGACGAGTGCTTTTATGTCCAGAAAATAACAGAGAGGGGACTTGAGAGATGAGAGATGCTTTCTGGGTGATTGCTTTGTCTTAGATGGTATGTACTAAAAATACCAGATGTGCTTTGTGCTCTGAATGAATTTGGGAGGAAAAGCTCAACTGATAAACTACTGAGGCACCACATACTCCAGCTTTTGATTCTGAAAGGGTCTCAAGTAACAAAAACGAAATGGAGGATCCCTAAAGCACAGTTTTATCCAATGGCACCTTCTGCCATTTCAGTTTCAAGAAAGGAGCTTTTTTAATTTGAGGAAAACCTAAACAAAAGTCCCCAATAAGAAGAGATCTGAAATGCTTCGTATGCTCATGCTGAGGTGATTAGCAAGGAGTCAAGGTATGGGTGTTCCCCTGACCTGGTGAGCTCCTTGCAAGCTCAGTTCTGACTTTTGTTTGCCTGCTGCCTCCTGCTTCTCTTTGTCCTTGAGGTCATGAAAAACAGATTCCTTGAGGTCATGAAAAACAGATACCTTCAGCAACCCTTCACTGGCAGCTAAATAGACCCCAAATGATGAGTTCAGGCTTGGGCTGGTGAGCTTTAGAGTCTAGCCCATTACCTCCCCTAGTTGGCCACCAGTGCAACTTTTTCAGAGGTGTTGAGCTACAAAACCAGAACAGAAACAACAAAAAATCAAAACCAGAAACAAAATAAACCAACAACTTTGTGGTTTCCTAGTCACTTTATTTACACCTTTGTTCTTACTCTTACCTTCAGTGAGGTGATACATGAGGGGTGGTAGGGTAGGTAGAGGCAAGCACTGAGGTGCAGGGCTGCCCAGTTTATTATCCTGTCTCTGAGAAGGGACAGGCACCATGAGCAGCACCTTGAGTTACACTTAGGAAGTGTACCAGACAGGACAGGTATGCAGATGTTCCACCTCAGTGTGTCTTTGGATGAGCCAGTATCTTGGATTTCCTACAAGAGATCATCTTCCATGACTTTAATGCATTTTGGAACTAGTTTATACTTCCACATCACACTCTGGCTGCAAGTCTGCTGTCTATTACGTCTACTCTCAAAAAACTAATTCTTGTTTTTCTTAAATGTGACCATTCCAGTGCTCAGTTGTTTCTACTGGAGAAAAATAAGCCTAATTTTCCAAACTCACTTTTTAATATTATTCATGACCTTTTATGACTCTTATCCATTCTTGTTCTGCCATCCTGGGGAGTTGTTTCCTTGTTCATTTAAGTTGTTACTGTTGTGGAACTCTTCTGAGCCTCTGATCCTTGCCACCCTTCTCTAGAGGCCTGAATACTGCATTACCCTTTCTGAGGTGGATTAGTTAGAAATTGGTGTTATTTTGAAAGTGTGGGAGCATCATGTTCTCTGCCTTAGTTTCTGAATAAGTGCTAGAACATTCTTAACCTTTTTGCTCTTCTTGCTTTTTGAGAGCTCCACAGTGACTTTCAAAGTCAGATTTGGCAGCTGATTTGTACAGAGCTGTTCCCTATCAATAGCTGGAGTTACATTTTGATCATCTGTAAATGCTTTTGTTAATACTGAATTTCATACTCCTGTCAGCCAGTATCATGAAATCATAAAGTGCAACCCTAGTTTAAGTTCTCTATTTTAATATATTAATATTTACATATATAAACGATATGGATATATTTATATACTATTGTGAGAAAAAACATTTTAGGGAAATGTAAGGAAAACATTTTAGCATGGTAATGGCTTTAAAAACTGGCAGCTTCCCCCTCTCTGCAGCCTCCCCATTTGTTTTGGTGGCAGTCGGGTCCCAGCGCAGAGTTGTGGATGCTGGAACTGAGGCCCTGCGAGCTGCAGCTGACCCAGGAGCTGTCACTGTCCCCTGGCAGTGGCTCTGTCTGGCAGCCTGCCAGCAGCCACCCACTCCTCTGCAGTCCCTGCTGCCACCTCTTCAGCATTTCTGTGCTGCTCTCAGCCACCTCCTGTCCTGGTCCTCACTGCCGCGGGTCACAGCCCCCGTGTCGTGGCTGCTGTTATGGATGTGGTCATTTGCAGTGCCCTGCCCTGTGTCACCACCCGACTGCAGTGACTGAGAGGAGGGGCAGTAGATGGAGCAGTGAGGGGGTAGCACAGGTGCTGCTGCTTGTGGGTTGTTGCTCACCCCTCCGGGGGCTTCACGAGGCTGTCGCTTCCTTTGCAGACACGCACGCAACGGGGCGGTGATCGCGCGCTGCAGCCAGCCTGAAATCAGCTGGTGGGGCTGGAGAAATGCTGACGACGAGTACCTTGTGACATCCATTGCCAAAGCATGTGCCTTGAACCCCGGGGTGAAGGTGCCTGGTGGGATGCTGCAGAACGGGAGCAGCGATGGCAGTGAGGCCTGTGACACCGACTTTGGTGAGAGCTGAATGAGCTGTGATTGACCCTGGGCTTCCTACCCTGCCCCAGGCTTCCTAGCCCTTTCCTTCCCCTTGCCTCCCCTTGCCTCCCCTTGCCTCCCCTTGCCTCCCCTTGCCTCCCCTTGCCTCCCCTTGCCTCCCCTTGCCTCCCCTTGCCTCCCCTTACCTCCCCTTGCCTCCCCTTGCCTCCCCTTGCCTCCCCTTGCCTCCCCTTGCCTCCCCTTGCCTCCCCTTGCCTCCCCTTGCCTCCCCTTGCCTCCCCTTGCCTCCCCTTGCCTCCCCTTGCCTCCCCTTGCCTCCCCTTGCCTCCCCTTGCCTCCCCTTGCCTCCCCTTGCCTCCCCTTGCCTCCCCTTGCCTCCCCTCCCCTGGGGCTGCCCAGAGGGATGATGCAAGGCAAGGTTTAAGCCTGACACTGAGATGGGTCACCCTGGCCCTGTCACACCTCAACTGCAGTGTGTGGGACAGGTCTCTGGGCTCATACGTGGGCAGGGTAGGGTGGCTCTGGGGGCTAGTGTGGGGGTGAGGGAGGTGCTGGGAGCTCAGTCCATGCTGTCTCTGCAGACTCATCCCTGACTGCCTGTTCAGGCGTGGAAAATGCAGGAACTCCTCAGAAGCTGCTGATTCTTGATGCCAGGTCCTACACTGCGGCTGTGGCCAACAGAGCAAAGGGAGGTGGCTGTGAATGTGAAGGTACAGAGGGTGAAGCCCATCCCAGAACATTGTCCTCTTGGACCTGCTCTGTTGAGTGGGCCCTATAGCTCAGCTGGGGGTCCAGCCAGCACTTTCATGCTCAGTCTCTGGGACTTTTTGCTCATGCAGAGTCCATGATCCCAGGGATATCCCTGCCGGCCTGCGAGGCTTTGGTAGAAAAACTGCCTGCTTGGACACCAGAAACGATGCTGGGAGAGGGGTGGGGGGAGCTGAAGCAAGTATAAGGAGACAGTTGCTGTGTGGAGCAGCTCTTTCTGAATGTTTGTGTCTCTCCTGTTCAGAGTATTACCCAAACTGTGAAGTTGTGTTCATGGGCATGGCCAACATCCACTCCATCCGCAACAGCTTCCAGTACCTGCGTGCTGTCTGCAGCCAGGTGCCAGACCCCAGCAAGTGAGTGCTCTGCTCTAGCTGAGCTTGACACCAGAGCTGTCAGTGTCCTGAGATTTTCCCTGTCTTTTCTTTTTTCTTACCACTGGTTTCTACCTCAGAAAATGGAGGGATAGGAAAGTGCTCATAGTGTTTGGATGCTGCTTATTCCCTGGGAATCCAGAAGGGATTGCAGCACAGCCTCGGTAGCACTGAGTCTGTATCCTCTGAGGGTTTTTAAAATGTAACTGTATCTGAGAAAAAATAAAATGAGGGGTTGGATTCTTTCTACTTATTCCCAGTCTGGCTGGCTCCTCTTGAGCATATTTTAATGACTCCAAAAAGACTTAGCACAAAATATATATATATGGTTTGGTTTTTGGTTTTTTTCCACTGGAGATGTAAGCAGCCATTTTCTTGCTTTTTTGCACACCTCTTAGCTGGCTCTCAGCCCTGGAGAGTACCAAGTGGCTCCAGCACCTTTCAGTCATGCTGAAGGCAGCAGTGTTGGTCTCCAGTGCAGTTGACAGAGAAGGACGTCCCGTGCTGGTTCATTGCTCAGATGGCTGGGACAGGACTCCACAGATTGTAGCTCTGGCAAAGATTCTTCTGGACCCTTACTACAGAACCATGGAGGTATGAGTTGTGCTATGCTGCTAGTTGGTCTTAGTGGTGTTAAAAGCCACTTTTGTTTCAGAGTCTCCAAAGAAAGGAGCAGGATCATATTTGGCAATAAGCTTTGTGGTGTTTCAGAGTTACTTTGTGGGTGTTGGGTTCTTCCATGCTCTCTTCCTGCCTGTTTTTGGTGAACTGTCCCTCACTCCTCTGCCCAGCTTTGGTAAATAACCTCTTGTGTTTGAGGTTGAGTTGGTTCTTACTCTCTCGTGTATGTTCTCTAGGCTGTTTGTTGTATAGAAAGAACAAGTGTTTGTGTTTGGAAACCTCTGGCATTCTGGTAGCTTTGCTCCCAAACCAAGCACTGGTGCAGTCTCCTCTCCAGCCCTTCAGGAGTCTTGAGTTTGCCTGTCCCTTCTGGCAGCTGGGGCTGGCCTCGTCCTGCTGCATGCCTACAGCAAAGTGCCTACAGTTGTGGGTTGTTTGTTTGGTTTTTTTCACAGGGCTTCCAGGTGCTTGTTGAATCAGATTGGTTGGATTTTGGTCACAAGTTTGGTGATCGCTGTGGTCACCAGGAGAAGGTTGAAGATCAGAACGAGCAGTGCCCAGTTTTCCTTCAGTGGTTGGATGCTGTTCATCAACTTCTGAAGCAATTTCCTTGCCTCTTTGAATTTAATGAAGCTTTTTTGGTAAGAAACATGCATGCAAATATCTCTTTATTCCTTGCCAGATGTGAGCAGAGACAGAGTGAAGGCCTCTGCTACGGTATTTTCATGATGCAAAAGTTTCAATACTTTACAGTGGTGTAGTTGAAAGAAAGCAAAGATAGAATTCTTTAAAAATGGGAAAGTGACTAAGTGGTACTTGGCCTCTTTGCTGGAATTCCTGACATACCTGCACTGTGTGGGTCCAGCCCTGCCCTTCAGTTTTGGTATTCTGACCTGGTTCTGTCTTTGTGATGTTACTTGCTCCCAGTTTCCTTCCCCTCCTAGTGGGTGTTGCAAGCTCAGAGCACCAGGCAGACTGCAGAGTGAGGAAGGGTTTATAGTCTCTGGTTCCTGGGAATTGCTTCTTCTCTGTGTCTTTTCAAGCCCACTCAATTCAGATGCCCTCAGCAGCACTGGTTTGATTGAAAGCCTGATTTGCATATCTGGAGTTATATGAGTCTGAAAGATTTAAAAAAAACGAGGGAAATTATAGCTATTAATCTCTCTTATCAAATAATACAGGTTAGAGGTATAGAAGGGGGAGTGTGGTATCAGTTGATTGTGGATTTCACTGCAATCTAAGTGATTCCTCTTGCTGTTCCCTCTCTCTCCTGCCTCGTGTGACAGAAGAGACAGCAGTAGGGTCATGAACTGGGCTGGAAATGCATGAGCTAGCCCAGAGGAGTGGAAAATGTGTCCCTTGTAGACAGGAGACAGTTTCCCAATTCCCCTCCTGATGCTGCAGGTGAAGCTGGTACAGCACACGTATTCCTGCCTCTATGGGACCTTCCTTGGGAACAGCCCCTGCGAGCGAGAGATGCATAACATCTACAAGAGGACCTGCTCTGTGTGGTCCCTTCTACGGGCTGGAAATAAGAATTTCCACAATCTTCTCTATATGCCAGGGTCTGAGCAGGTGAGTAGAGTCCCTGGCCCAGCTTTCCAGGCTCTGTGCCTGCCAGGCACCAGGGACTGTGTGGGGGAAAGGTTTGGAGGTGTTTCCTCTGGCTCTGGTCTCTTACCATAAGTGGCTGCTTGCAGGTGCTGCATCCAGTTTGCCACGTGAGAGCACTGCATGTGTGGACAGCAGTCTATCTCCCAGCTTCCTCACCACATCCTCTGGGACAGGATGATATGGACATTTACCTGCCCTCTGGATCTCAGAGCCAGGAGTTCAGTGGCAGATCTTTAGACCGGTAAGAGCCTCGAGCTCCAGACCTAAGTTGCTTCCTGTCCACAGCATTTTTTCCCTCCTTGCTCATTGTAGTCTTCTGTTTTATCTGTTGTTGACACCTTTCCTGTGGAGAGTAAGAGCTCTGCAGCATTTCCCCAGCCACTTGGTGATCATGCAGAGCTCCCTGCTGTGCAGGCCATGCTGTAGTGTTGTGCATCTCAGTTCCAGCTGCTGCACTGCTCCTCCCCACCTGCCCCATCATCTGTAATTAGGAACATTTCCCTTCCCTCCATGAGGGAAGTTTTGGGAGTTTCATTGTGAGATTTACTTTGCTTTTGGGTTCTAGATTACCAAAGACAAGATCTATGGATGACCTGCTCTCAGCCTGCGATTCCAGCAGCCCGCTGACCCGCACATCCAGTGATCCCAACCTGAACAACCACTGTCAGGAGGTCCGGGTGGGCCTGGAGCCCTGGCACACCTCCCCTGAGGGAGCTGAGCTGCATTTGGGTGAAGACAGCGTGGTGGCTTCAGGAGAGACACAGCAAGTGGAGGAGCAAGAGGACAGCCCTCCCCTGCAAGCTGGCAGTGCTTGTCACAGCCATGCTGAGCACAGCAAGAGACTGAGCAGCTGGGCTTCTGTGCCAGCAAGCAGTATCTCTCTGGAGGCAGAGAAGGGAACTGGAACAGACCCAGAGGAACTGGGTGGAACATGTGCAGCTCCAAATGCTTCCGGGCAGAAAAATGTTGACAAGGTTTCTTCCAGTTCCAGAAAGCAGTTAGAAACCCATCCCCGGGAACCTCTGAAGGCCACTGGCATGACGGCCAATGGAGGAGGCTGCCCCAAGCGAAACACCATCTGCCATGACATTCCCAGCCAGGAGTCCCTGGCACCAAGTGCCCCTTGTCAGGACATCCCAGGCCCTGCCCCAGGCATCCCCTGCCCATCTGAAGCCAACAGTAAAGGTGATTCTGGAAAGAGCATGCCCTGTGAGGAGCCTTGCCAGCCAGGGAGAGTCCCACTAGAGCAATGGCGCAAGCCTATTTCCCAGAGCCAAAGCAGTGAGTTCTCCTTCCTGGGGTCCAACTGGGACAGTTTTCAAGGAATGGTGACATCCCTCCCCGGTGGGGAGCCTGTCCCCAGGCACCTCCTCTCCTATGGCTGCTGTAGCAAGAAGCTGAGCAGCAAACCTCTGCGGGCACCAGCCCTGTGCCTCAGCAGCCAGTGGGCTGCCAGGGAAGGGGCAAAACCCTCGCTCTGCTCCGGCCACGCTGGCACACACTTGTCAGGCCCTGCAGGGAAGCCCAGCTGTTCGTGGCTGCCCTGCCACCTGAAACAAGGGTCTGGTCCCAAGCATCTGCCACCAAAATGTCCTTCTCCTGTGCCTCCTCTCTACCTGGATGACGACGGGCTCCCCTTCCCCACGGATGTGATCCAGCACAGGCTGCGGCAGATTGAGGCAGGGTACAAGCAGGAGGTGGAGCAGCTGCGCAGGCAGGTGAGGGAACTGCAGCTGCGCCTCGACATCCGCCACTGCTCTGCCTCCCCTGCTGAGCCCCCCATGGACTACGAGGATGACTTTGTAAGTACCTGCCTCTAAAACCCCGAGTCTGGCCATGGGGCTCCAACAGCGGTGCTCCCTGCACTCCCCTACAATTCTCCATCTCTTGCAGTGGGTGGGTAGGGTTGTTTCTTCAGCCTCATTTCCATCCCGCCCACGTGGTCTGTCCTCAAGCCACCCAGAGGTTTCCCTGCTTCTTGAGGGCTAAGCAATGGCTCCTACGTGATCCTGAGTGCTTTGCTTCATTGTGCAGGGAGCTGGGGAGCCACCCAGCTGCCCCTCACGAGCCAGAGCAGGGAATGCCTTGGCTCTGCTGTTGAGGCAGCTGAAGAGATTTGTGACTTGGTCTCATTTTGCAGACATGTCTGAAGGAATCAGATGGCAGCGACACTGAGGACTTCTGCTCAAATCACAGCGAAGACTGCTTCTCAGAAGCAAGCTGGGAGCCTGTTGATAAGAAGGAGACAGAGGTACATGACCCCATACAGCAGCAGGAGAGAATGTTCCTCTCCTGGCAGCTGGCTTTGGTGGTTATAGCAGCAGACTGGGCTGGAAGCACAGCAGAGAGGAGCCACCATTGTCCTATAAGGCAACCTCTGCTGCTGTGTCTGATAGATGGGGACCTGTGGGATGTAGCTTTGGGCTAGTTTGTTGTGACCCAAATCCCCACAGCTAAACCCATGCTGAGGTTTTGGGACCTGGCCCTTTGTGCTGTTGCAAACTGAAAGCTGATGAGGTCTCTGCCTTAGGTCACACGGTGGGTTCCAGACCATATGGCCTCGCACTGTTTTAACTGTGACTGTGAATTCTGGCTGGCCAAACGGAGGCATCACTGCAGGTAAACAATATTTTCACTTGTAGTCCCACTCTTCTCAGTCTGCTTCTCACAAACCTCACAAAATGCCTGCCTGCAATGTTTGTTCCCTAGAGGTCCCAGGAGAAAGCTTTAGGTCTTTCCTTCAGCTGCCAGGCCTCATAAGTTCCTTGCAGATTTACATTCTACATTGATTTTGTTTCTGTTTTTCCTTTAGTCCTTCTCTTGGGTAGTAGTGCCAATTAGTTCCTTTTGAGTGCTAGCCAGTCATCTTGTACTGAAGACTGTATGTATGTGTTAAGAAACATGTTGACAAGTCCCAAGGAATGCTGGTACTTTGCCCATGAACTGGATCCTTTGCATTTGCTGGAGTTTTCCTGCTGTGTTCCCAGCTGTCTTCTCACTGGTTTTCTTGCTTCTTGACAGGAACTGTGGGAACGTGTTTTGTGCTGGTTGCTGCCACCTGAAGTTGCCCATCCCTGATCAGCAGCTGTATGACCCTGTTCTTGTTTGTAACTCCTGTTTTGACCACATCCAAGTGTCTCGTGCCAGGGAGCTGATGAGCCAGCATCTGAAGAAACCGATTGCCACGGCTTCCAGCTGAATGCCAGACAGGGACCTGTCCAACCCCAGCCTTTTCTCTCATGGGTTTGAAGGGTGACTCTGCTTCCACTGTAATTGTGAAGGCCGTTGGTGCAACACTTGAACACCAAGCTTGAATGCACTGTCTTCAGCAGTCTTACTGTCAGTCTGGAGCAGAGGAGCTCAGATTGGAGAGTGGTGTGTGTCCCTGCTCTGGTACTGCCAGGCCTGTACATTGTAGTCTTGATGACCTAGGGCTGAAGAGGGGATTGCATCCTCTTTCTTTTGTGGGCTGGAAAGCAGCATTTTCACAGATACAGCCTGTGCAAAGTACCCCCAAAGCAATAGAAAGGCATGTGTAGAACCAACATCCCCTAAAAGGCAGGCTGCTGTAGCAGGAGGAAGAGGGCAGGCTCTAGGTGGTACCGTGTGCTCTGGAAGGGCCTCATCCTGGAGCAGTTCTGTAGATTCTCTTTCCATGAGTGTGATTTGTGATCAGCTTGGTGAACAAGACTCATTAGCCATCACTAATTGATTTTCTCTTGAGTGTTGAAGAGAAATTAGTTCTGGCTGAGAACATGCCGAGCAGATTTCGCCCATCTTCATGCTCTGCTGTGATTGATGGGCACACTTGACTTTGCCCCTGCCTCTCAACACTGGGGGGAGATGGGAGATTGGCTTTTTCACATCTGCTCTGCCCACCTGCTTTGTCTGCTGTAGTGTCAGAGCCTGGTGCTAACACAGGAATGGCACCCTGATCCTCTCCTGGCATGGAAACAGAACTTATGTTCCTGTGTTGCTCCTCCTCCCTTTTCCTCCCCTCAGCTCTCCACTTCTACTGCTCTTTATCCTGAAAACTTGATACCTTGAGGGTATAGGCCATAATGTGTTGTTTTACCTCCTGGAATGTGCTGTCTGGTGTATGTGAGGGTTTCAGTCCAAATGCTGCTATATATTTCTGTGCACTTAATGTAACCCAAGAAAGGGAGAATGAAGCATTGATACCAAAACAGGGGTGGGGAAGGGCATGGACACTGGTCTGTGCTTTTCACTTGAGGATGTACCACCAAGCTACAGTGGTAGACATGATGTGTGGCATCTGTTCAGTGGTGGAAACAAGCTCTCTAACTCTCACTACCTAAAATGCCTCTTGAATTTGGCTTCTTTTTTTTGTCTCCTGTACAGCGGTCAAAGTTCAGAGTTGCCAAGAATCACGTAGCATTCTAAGGAAAAGGAACTGGGTTTAGGAAAAAAGGGGCTTCAGGTGGGCTTTTACTCCCTAGATCACTCTGGGAGTATCCATCCTGCCTCCTTTCAAAGAAATCTGTGGATATTGGTGAGGAAGAAGGGTTTGACCATGGGGTATTTCTTTGCAGAAAGGCAGGTTTTCCTTCCAGCTAAATGAAAATGTCAGATATTTTCTGCACCTCATGACCTGAGACTTCATGTGTGTGTGTGTGGAGGACCCGTGAGGGCCCTCTGTGTACTAACAAGGCAAAGTACTTTACACTGTTGTGATCTCCCCGTTTTTTTTTTGCTAATGGTTTGTCATCTCTGCCAGAGAGAATGGAATCATGACCCTTTCCTGCACTTTGGTATGTCAGCCTCTGGTGTTGTAAATCCCAATAGTTCAAGCAAAGCTAGCACTGTCTGAAGACCCTGTACTTAGTTGGACTCTGCTTCTTTTCTGTACTGGGAACAACCAACATGGCTTGGGAAGAGAAGGCACCTTGCTTCAGATTCTCCCCTGCCTTGTACCTTGCAGTCGTTGCCAGACGTGGATGAGTGACCATTGGGCTGGCAGAAGGAATTGGATTTGCACCTGTTTTTGCACATGATGGAATGACTGCAAGCAAGAAGGAAGCCTGAAAATAGGTACTTCTGGCCCTTCTGTTCAGGCCATTAGTCCAAACTGCTTTTAGCTCTTGTGAGTGTCAGCGTCACAATGTGCTGGCCAAAAACTCTAAAATCAGTTCGATAGCATTGTGACAAGCAAAATGTGCTGTACAACTCAATACAGTAAAATAAAATCTCTATATTAGTGCTGCTGTGTCTGGATCCATTCTTTAGTTTGTGGTGAATTCTTGCACAGTGCTTCCCAGGCTGCTGTTCCTTGCTACCTTTTTCTCTTGATTTAAGTACATTAGGATCTTAATCATAGATTCATAGAATAATACGGGTGGGAAGGGACCTCTCAAGGTCATTCAGTCCATCCCCGCTGCAGTCAGCAGGGACACCCTGAACTGGATCAGGTTGCTCAGAGCCTCCTCAAGCTTCACCACCTCATGTCCAGGGATGAGGCCTCAACCATCTCCCTGGGCAACCTGTGCCATTGTTCCACTGCCCTCATGGTAAACAATTTTTTTCCTAACATTCACTCTAAATCTTTTCTCTAATTTAAAGCCATAGCCCTTGCAAACAGTCCTTCTCCAGCCTTCCTATAGGTCCCCTCAGGTGCTGGAAGGTCACTCTTACGTCTCCCCAGAGCCTTCTCTTCCCCAGGCTGAAAAACTCCAGCTCCTGCAGCCGGTCTCCACAGGAGAGGTGTCCCAGACCCCCTGAGCATTTTTGTGGCCCACCTACTCCATCAGGTCCATGTCCTTGTACTGAGGGCTCCAGAGCTCGATGCAGTACTCCAGGTGAGGTCTCACCAGAGCATCACCTCAATGAAATGTCACCCCAGTCTTCAAGAGAGGCCAGAAAGAGGACCCAGGCAACTACAGACTGGTCAGCCTCACCTCCATCCCTGGAAAGGTGATGGAACACCTCATTACTCCTGGTGCTATCTCCAATCACATCAAGGACAAGAGGCTTATCAGGAGCACTCTCATGGCTTTACTAAGGGGAAGTCATGTCTAGGGAGCCTGCATTCAGCCTGATGCAGGGGCAGGTCAGAGGCCAATCTGCCAAGAGAGCTACAGGAAAGAGAGCTTGCTTCTCATCATCAGCCCAGCTTGGAGAGCCACGGGAGCTTCCTACAGTGCTGTGAAGCCATTTCTTTCCTGCTGTACCTTTATCACGGCTCAGCAGTTTGGGTGGACCAAAAACCAAATTGCGAACAATTGCGAACAATTAGAGACAGAGGGCACGGGAGAAAGGCAACAGAACGGATAAAGAACAGAAATACCAGTATGTACAAGGATCTACACAACCCGATCTCGATGCTGGCAGGGATGGGTGCCTGAGGGCCCCTTGCAGCAGGGCCGACTCAGGAGGGGGCTCCAGGGCTCTGTCCAGAACCCGATGGATGTGGATTCTGAAGAGCGGCGGCAGCGGGGGGTAAAGGAGCGCAGGGGAACAGCAGCCAAGCACGGAGCGGGGGGGAAAGAGAGGAGGGACGGGGGTCTGCCTGAGCTTATGGAGTATGGGAGGGATGGCAGGGAATGGAGCCCTCTGTTCCGCCCTTCTCAGAATCTGAAAGCTTTTCTGCTTTAGTTCCTCATGTTCAAACGACGTCAACCTCCTGCCCCAGCTGTGGTGGGATGGTGTCTTGTGTGATCTGGCGCCGAAAGGGACAAGTTGTGGCTTTGTCCTGAGGAGCACACATCCCTCGGGGTGCTGATGAAGAACATCCTCTCCTTGCAGGAGCCCGGGCGATTTGCAGGAGCCGTTCCCGGGACCAGCACCTTCCGCCCGAGCTCGTTCCTCTGCGGGATTTAGTTGAACTCTTGTGATGTAACCCGGCCCCGCACCCCCAGGGGTGTCTGTCCGGGTCCTCCTCAGGACACGCTTTTCTCGCCGTCCCCCGTTTGTCACCGTTCCCCAGGGCTCGGGGCTGCTGTCGGGGTAACCCTGGGGCAGGGCTGCCGGGAGCTCCCGGCTGCGGGCTGGAGGCGGAGCCGTGCCCAGCAGCGCTTTGAGCTGCGGGGCTGAGCCGCCCGCTCCCTGCCGGCACCGACGTGAGCTGCCAAGGGCATCGGGGGGTGAAAGGGAAGGAAGGGGGGACTGGGGGAGCTGAGGAGGGCGGCGGTGTTCAGGCGATGTCAGCGCTAAGACCACCGCGGGAGCTGCATAGGGGCAATGGCGCTGAGGGGGATTTGCGGGGCTGCGAGGGCTGTAGGGACCGAGGGGACGGCGGGTCCGAGGGCACCCGGAGAGCAGAGGGGAGTGAGAGGAGCGGGAAGCTGAGGGGACGGTGAGTCTGAGGACACCTGGGGAGCTGAGGGGTCTACGGAGGACGGCGGGTCTGAGGCAGTGGCAGAGGGACCGGAGGGCGCCATGGAGGAGCCCCAGCTGCCCCCCCCCCCCCCCTCCCACCGGCCCCAGGCATTCCCTGCCCGGCTCTGGTGAACAGCTCCGGCTCTGGTGAACAGTCCTGGCCCTGGTGAACAGCCCCGGCCCTGGTGAACAGCCCCGGCTGCCGCTCCATCCGCTGCCGCTGATCGTGCACGGCTGCTCTGGGTGCGGGAGCTGCTGGGAGCTGGGCCGGGCCTGCCTTGGGGTCTTGCGGAGCCTCAGCAGCTTACTGGGGCAGCTCAGGCTCTGCTGGTCCCGCGGGATGGTGCGGGGCCGGCGGGCAGCGTGGCGGGGCCCCGAGCCGGTACCGCAGGATGGCAGTGGCGCTGGCAGCGGCTCCGCCGGGCTGCAACACTTCCACGGCCCCCACTTTTCGCTCACCTGGGGCGCCGGAGGAGAGCCGAGGAGCCGAGCTGGCAGCCGGGCTGGAGGGGGCTTCCAGCGGCCGCTGGGCACAGCGCTGCCCGGGGACACAAAGCTGCCGGTCAGGGGCTGCGCGGGACCGGGGCCGAGGTCGAGGTCGGGATGGGCCGTGCGGGGGAGAAGCGAGGGGTGTGAAAATGGAGAGTCCCCTGAGGGAGGAGGCTGCCTGGTCCTGTTGGAGCCCGGGGAAGGGCGTCTCTGCCTGCCTGGAGGCTGCGGTGCAGCCCCGGTGTCTGTGACACTCGCAACACCTTCACCCCATCTCCGTGGAGCTGGCACAGCTCTTCAGATGGGCATTACTACTCCTTCCCCATCAATAGGCAGAGCTCAATAAGCTGTCATTAGATCTGTGTGACACCATGGTACGTGTGACTGGACACCTAGAGCATCCTGTTGGGTTTGGGCAAAGGAGAATAAGATCTGGCAGTATAATTTCTGTCACTTGTCTGCTGAAAAAGAATTACAAGCCAGATGGTTTTTAAAGAGTGACTTGGTGAGAACTCAGTAGAAAACAATATAGTTGAAAAGCCCCAGAATGTCCTTTTCCTCCCCTTCCCTCTCTTCCCCTCCCCTCTCCTCCCCTCTTTCCTTTTCTCTTTCCTTTCCCCTTTCCTTTCTTTCCCCTTCCCTCTGAACCCTCAGAGGATTATTCCTCACATTCCCCACAAACATGAGAGCACTGTAGTTGACACTAAGCCAGCTGTGAGCATCTTGTTTTGCAGTGCTGTTGGGCTGCTGGGACTGCAATCAGAGAGCACCTGTTTGTGTTTTCCCTTTTGTTGCTGCTGTGAGTATATTGCCTGATGCAATGTGGTGTAAGGCAACTTTTTACATTACTTTTGTTTGATTAGTAAGTTGTTGCCTGTTTTGCTTTATAGCTCATTTCTAAATAACAGTGCCTTGTCACTGCAAGTTGGATGAGACTGAATGCTTTTTGCACCTGTTTAGTTTGCTTCTCTTTCTCTTGCTTTTCAGCAAGATACATAAAGTGATATTCTGAAACGTTCCACAATGCTCTTTGTGTCTGTCTCAGGTGAGACCCTGCTAGAGACCTTCAAGGCAAAAAGATTTTCTGTTTGGTGTCCCTGTCCTTCCTCCAGAGGCTGAGCATCCCTTGGTGATCCTCCAGAGAGCCTCTCTGTTAAGGTTCAAGGGTGAGGAGGAGAAAAACAATTATCCACAACTAGATAGTGCAGAGCTAACCATCATCTTTTTGCTAATTAGGATTGGTATACCTGTTTACAAGCCCTACAGGTGATGGCTGCTTTCTGTGAGTACCCAGGGAAATCTTTATCTTTGTTTTGTGTGTGTCTTCTGAGACCTCTTCTGGGAACCTTTCAGACACCAGTCACTGGTTTCCATAACATTTTTGCCAGAGAAGGGTTCTTTAGGGACAAGGCATTTCTTGTGGCTGCTCTGATGTGTTCAGTTTTTGCCACTTCTAGCAGCCACTGCAGTGGCTGGAACTTTACAGTTGTCTCCTCCCAGGAAGAAGGGTGAGGATCAGAGACCTATCCGGGTTGGACACAGCCACCAGCAGGGACATTTCCCACCAGAGCAGGTTGCTCCAAGCCTCAGTCAGAATCCCTGCTTCAGGTTGGTCCTCACCTTATGCTTCTATCAGTTAGAGAGCAGAGGCTGAAATTCATCCCATTGATCCCATTGCATTGTAGGTTTCTGTGTCTCAGCTGCTCCCCCAGATTTCTCCTGTAGGCAAGGGAAGGAAATGGGCATCTCCAGGGTGAGATTCCTGTAGCCTGGTTTTACTTCTGTTCCTGTGGATCTCTGCTGTGCTTCCTTCTGTGTGTTATAACATACAGGAGGCTGCAAGATTATTTCAGTCTATGTCCACACAGCATGTGGATCAGCTTATTAGGAAAGAGACAGTTATAAAATACGTATTTCAGAAGTGATGGGACTAAAAATATATTTCAATCTTATTTGGTCTTTTAATTTCATTTTTAAAGTGCCATTAAATTAGGTCAAAGTTTAATATTGTCATAAAGATTTCTTTTCCTGTGTATTGAGACTTGCTTGTTAACTTCACCAACAAAAAGATTTCCTTGGCTTTTTTTCTTTTTTCTTTTTTTTTAATGGAAAGGCAGTAAAATAAAAGTTGCTCACCTGGATCTTTTTCTTCCCACTAGTGTTTGTTAGACTATATATATTTTAATGATTTTTGTACTGTTCACTGTCAATTTTCTGCAAAACCTTTGATAGTAGTTGTAGTATCAAAGAATTGCAGTGAAACTTTATTATTAGAGAATATCCTAATAATGAAAAATCTGTCAAGGTGAAAAATGTTAATTATTGATGCCACTTGAGTCCACAGGTCCAGTCATGCCTTCAAGATACATCTGTGGCTGTAAGGTTCCTTTCCATGTGAACCTTTCTGGTGAGTGGTAGCTTGGGAGTAATCATGTTCTGACTGATACACCCTCAGTCAGGAGAAATCATTTTCTTTGAGCACAAGGCATAAAATTCAGGATTCTTAAAACTAAATAGGCAGCTGGAAACATCTGGCTAAGTGCAGCTTGAATAACACCATATTTTCCCTTGAGAAAAGCAGAGTGGATGTGTTAGCAATGCACTTGTTAAACGAGTTGTAGGATTCATCTTGCCTAAGATTCATCTGAATGTGTAATGGTGAGTCCTATATGCCTGGGCTTGTTGCATTTAGATTACGTGTATAATAATAATCAGAGAGCAACAGGCACCTCCCAGAGTCTAATTCCAACTTTCTTAGCTGTGTGCCTTTGGAAGACAGTTTCTTTCTGATCAGCCTGATAGGTCATTGTGCAGAGTCAGTATCTGCTAAATGTCTGAGTTTGTGTAGCAGGAGGGCAATTAGTGCCACCAAAATGTCTAAGTTCAAACAGCTTTGCCTTTCTCATTTTCCCTTACTGAAGAGACCTTGGGCACCATCTTCATTTTCCTTGCTCTGGCTCTTGGTGAAAGGATTGGAGTGTGCATAGGTTTGGTGTCCCTGTCCTTCCTCCAGAGGCTGAGCATCCCTTGGTGATTCTCCAGAGAGCCTCTCTGTTAAGGTTAAAGGGTGAGGAGGAGAAAAACAATTATCCACAGCTAGATAGTGCTAAGCTAACCATCATCTTTTTGCTAATTAAGATTGGTATCCCTCTTTACAAGTCCATTTACAAGTCCATTACAAGTTTACCCAGGCCCATTTGGATGTGTTCACTGATCTGCCAGGAGCAAGCACACTGCTCACAGCACAATTCCTCACAGCTTTGAGTAGTGTTGACCCAGTTGAGGGACTTAGGAGTTTTTGGCATAAGCTTTTGGACCACACACACTCAGCTCACACTGAAAGGTTGGTCTGAAGGTTCCTCTGTGGTATTTCCCATGCTGTGTGTGCTGGAGTGGAAATGAAGATGCTGAAGATGCTCAGCCCCGGTGAGGACACAGCTTGAGTCCTGTGTCCAGTTCTGGGCCCCTCAGCTCAGGAAGGAGATTGAGGTGCTGGAGCAGGTTCAGAGAAGAGCAAGGAGGCTGTGAAGGGATCCAGCAGAATTCCTGTGAGGAAGGGCTGAGGGAGCTGGGGGTGTTGAGGCTGGAGAAGAGGCGGCTCAGGGGAGACCTCATCGCTCTCTACAACTCCCTGAAAGGAGGTTGGAGCCAGGGGGGGGTTGGGCTCTTTTCCCAGGCAACTCTCAGCAAGACAAGAGGGCAGGGTCTCAAGTTGTGCCAGGGGAGGTTTAGGTTGGAGATGAGAAAGAATTTCTGGAGAGGGTGATCAGGCATTGGAATGGGCTGCCCAGGGAAGTAGTGGATTCTCCGTGTCTGGAGATCTTTCCAAAGAGCCTGGATGTGGCACTGAGTGCCATGGGCTGGGAACCACGGGGGGAGTGGATCAAGGGTTGGACTTGATGATCTCTGAGGTCCCTTCCAACCCAGCCAATTCTGTGATTCTGTGACAGTGTCAGTCTTGTTCCCTTTGAGCCAGCTGAGATTTTTAATGTCTGTTGTTGTCTGGAGTGCACAGAGATGATACACACATTCCAGCAGATTTCCAGCAGATTTTTGGAGAAATTATGGTGGGTGTCCAAGCCTGGAAAAGATCTGCTGCTGGTCATACTGGGTTTGCACTTCATGTTGGGCTTTCAGCTTCTTTGAGCTTGAATTTGACAAGGAAATGCCCGTTCATTGAACAGTAAGCATGGGGCTTTTTTGATGCTCTGAGATTTTATTAGCATTTAGGTTCTAACTTGCTTTTTTTCTAACTTTTTTTCTATCTTCCTAACATGACAAAATGTAACTTCACTGAAACCACAGCTGAGCTCAAGCATTCCTGTTTGTGTCACTGGTCCTGTGTTAAGACTTTGCCAGGAAAAGTGCCTGGGTGTTTTGATCAGTCTACCATTAAATCGCTAGAGTCAATAAATATTAATTTATTGCAAGAGATGCCATTCCTCCCTGTCTTCTTAGTATTCAGATGAGATCTGTGTCCACTGTCAGTTATTTCATAACACTTGATGAAAGAATGTTTAATTTCTTCTGGCTATTACTGGATTAACTAGATCTGAGACAAAAGAACTTGGAAATTTCTTCTCTCCAACTAAAAGGGCAGGACAGAAGTGTGTGAGTGAGGCAGGTGTGCTTGAGGAGTCTTGATTCAAAGTGAACATTTGAAGTATTCTCAGTGAATTGACACTTTCACCTCTGATATTGCTGCCCATCAGTAAATGCTTTCTTCAGTGTTATTTAAAAAACTGTTTGGATCAACAGTGACTCCTTTTGTGACTATGGGTGATGGGTGGTACTTACCTAAAACTACCCTGCATCTTATCATAGAATCATAGAATGGGCTGGGTTGGAAGGGACCTCAGAGCTCATCAAGTCCAACCCTTGATCCACTCCCCCCGTGGTTCCCAGCCCATGGCACTCAGTGCCACATCCAGGCTCTTTGGAAATAGCTCCAGACACGGAGAATCCACTACTTCCCTGGGCAGCCCATTCCAATGCCTGATCACCCTCTCCAGAAAGAAATTCTTTCTCATCTCCAACCTAAACCTCCCCTGGCACAACTTGAGACCCTGCCCTCTTGTCTTGCTGAGAGTTGCCTGGGAAAAGAGCCCAACCCCCCCCCTGGCTCTTATGGTGGATTTGCTTCTTACCTGGCTACTCTTAAGGCTACGTTTGTGTTTCCCATGGGATTTCCACAGATCTTGCTGTCAGAGCCTGTAAACTGGCAAAAATTTAAAAATTCTTAAGAGTGCAAACCAGTTTTTTTGTGGTTCTGCATTTCAGAACCATTAAAAATCAGTCATCAGTCTAATCTTCTGCACAGTTTTTTAGTCCTCTCTTTAATTTACAAGCATGACAATTTTTTTAATTAATTAAGTAATTACTGCTTTTACTATAAAATCTAGCTGTAAAAATATTGTCATTTATATTTTATTTGTAGCTTTTTATAGCATATGCTCTGGGCTTCATGCTTTACACTTACTTACTGTTTCTTAACCACTTTTTCCCTTTGGATTCTTCCTTTTTTTTTTTTCCTTTACTTTAAAAAAAAGCATGTGGATGACACAGGGACAGGAGTTGGACTTGATCCTGATGGGCCCATTCTAACATTAATTAATTAATTAACTCATTCTAACTCTATAATTCTATGATTCTAAGTAATACCTTGTTCTATAGCTTCAGCCACATGATTTGCTGTGGGAGTGGGAGGAGACCAAGTACTACATTTTCCATGTCAACCCTCTGAATTGCTCTGTGCCACACAAACCACTGCAGCTGTACAAGAAGGAGCTGCTGAAGCAGTGCCTGGACCTGTGATCACACAGGAGGCACTTGGAAAACTGAGTGAACACCAGGATCAGTGCCCAGCTTGGACCTTTGTGATGTTTGTTTAGGACCACTGAGTCTAGAGCAGATAAAGGGAGGTAAAACATCTTGTTTGAGGTAAGGATGTTTGACAGCAATGCTAGGGTCTGGGCTGGCAGCTTTTAAATATTCCTGCCTGCTGAAGGCTTCTTGAATTAAGCTTTTAAAGGGCAATGAGGGGTTTGCTTGGTGAAGCAAGGTTTACAAAAAGCAGAGGGAATGGAATAATGAGCATGGGATTTGCTAGCCTGTGTTGGCTAAGGAAGTGTCCTCATTTACATGGGAAAAATAAATAGTGCAGGTATATTCATGGTGGTGAAGTGGAAGCTTTTTAGGCTATAGCATAGCATCTTTAACCTTAGTCTTTTGAGAATTGCCACTGAAGGCAAAAATTTTTGTTTACAGTTTTGAAAAATGGTTAAGGTTGTGTCTGAGAGAGAGTTGTTAGGTGGAAAATAGAATTAATTGTCATTTGAGGGATATAACACATCTTCCTTTGTTTCTGGTTTGTGGTGTGCAACAAGCTGGACTTGTACTTTGGTTTACCTGTGCCTGGTGCTCTCAGTGTGGGGAGCTGTGAGCATGGTGTGCAGGGAGGGGTGTTCCAGGGGTGGCTCTGGAAAGGCAGAAAGGCAGCAGCCTTGATGCTGGGCTGAGGGAAAAGCTTGGGTAAATCCATGGTCAGAAGCATGTTCACTTCAACCAGCAAACAGTGAAAAAGGGGGATAGCTTGGGAAGGAGATGTGTGGAGGCTGGGCTGATGGTGCTGGGTAGGGTGACATCTTATGTGAGGTTTTTATATGAGATTACATAAGATTATATGTGTTTATATGAGATAACTCAGGAGGTGGTGTGTAAGATCCCATGAACACCATGACAAAAAGGAATCTTGTGGTACCATCCCTCTTCAGTTCCCACCCACCCAACTGTAGGGCTAAAACTGGACCTAGCATTGCAAGAACAGCTTCACCTGGCAGAGGGAAATGGAATTCCCTCCCTTTGCTGCCCACACTCACCTCTGGGCAGCCCAAGGTATCTCAGCCTCACTGGGCTCTGCTGCATCCCCAGGCCCTTTGCTGAGGAGCTGCTCATCTGGGGCTGTCCCCTCCTTTCAGCATGTTGGGCAGTAAGAATTCCTTTGTAATGCTCATCCCAACATGCATGTGGTATTTGTTACTCAAACAATGCAGCTTGATTTCTACATCCTAATGCTGCTCTCCAATCTCTTCAATGTGTCCGTTTTTCTCTCTCTCTCTTTTTTTTTTTTTTTTTTTTTTTAAATGATGAAATCTGTAGAATTGTTTCTAGCACAGTTAATGAGGATCTTTCTTGGAGAACTCTGCCCTGCTCTCACTAGTTGGTTACAGCTGCTTCCTCATTTTTCCTAACACTTGTCATTATTAGCTGGCAGGGCTCACTGATAGGGTTTTAAACCAGATTTGAAGGGTAGAGGGGTCAATAATCTCATGCTTGCCTGTAACAAAAAGTGGGGCAGCACACCAGGGGCAGGAGGATGGAGTGCTAGGAAGTGCTAATAAGGGCTCTCAATTTGTTGCCCTGAAGCAATCCAGGGAGGGTGCACCCAGACACCCCAAAAGAATCCAGGGGGATTGAGCAGCATCACCCAATTCCCCCCATCTGTTTCCATCCCTGGGCTAAATATGATCATTCCTGGCACAAAAATAGGAACCACTGGGGATGCTCCCTGTCCCTGAGGGCTGCTGCTGTCCCCAAAGGATGCTGCTGTCCCTGGGGGAGGCTGGAGGGTGACAACTGCACCCAGGCATCTCAGGGTAAGCCCCTCCACCCTGCCCTGAGCATGGCTACCACGTGGACCAGTGGGGAATGGGGTCCCCTCCCTGTACCCCTGGCCTCAGCTATGCTTGGTCCCCAGTGTCCCCTTGAGCCCAGGTGCAGATCTTCAGCCCCACGACCAGAGAGATGCAGGGGACAGAAGCATTGGTGACCAGTGCTAACTGGTGACCACACTAAGAGGGTGACAGAGCCATCCCAGTGCCTCTGTGCCAATGCTTGGGCAACAAACAGGAGGAGTACAGGGCCACGGGGAAGCTGTGGCAGAGTGGCTGCTCCTGAAACCTGGTGGGATGAATCCCAGGATGGAATGTAGGGACAGAGAGGTCTAAGCTCTTTAGGATAGAGGAGGAGGGGAGGAGGTGTTGCCCTCTGCATCAGTGACCAACTGGGGAAGGACAAGGAGCTGACTGGGTGTCTGTGGGTTCAGATTAAAGGGAAGAAGGGAGGAGGTGATGGGGCAGTAAGGGTCTGCTGCAGGCCACCAGAGCAGCAGAGCCCAGCAGATGGGGCACTCCACAGGAAGACAGAAGAGGCTTTGTGTTCACAAGCTCTGGACCTTGTGGGTGATTTCAAGCACCCTGACTTCTGCTGGAAGCAACCCAGGATGTTCCTGGAATGCATAGGTGATAACTTCCTCCTCCAAATGGGAGAGGAACCAACAAGAAGAGGTACTGTGCTGGACCTTGTTCTCACCAACAGGGAAGGGCTGGTGACCACCATGAGGCTCAGGGACAACCTTGGCTGCAGTGTCCATGAAGCACTTGAATTTATTTATTATTTAATTTATTCCAAGCTTGCAACCCTGGACTTGAGGTGTGCAGAGTTTGATCTCTTCAGGGATCTGCTGGCCAAAGTCCTGTGGAACAAGCCTTAGAGGGAAAGGGCCCAGGACAGCTGCTCAGTATCCAAGGATCCCCTTCTCCTGTCCAGGTGTGAGTGAGCGTGGTGACCTGCTGTCTCCAAAGTTATTTTTTCCTGAAGAGAAAACAGCAGTGCAGACTGTGGACAATCCTTCATCTCTAGGATATTGATCACTAGGGTATTGACAAGAGAGATGAATGTTCTAGAAGAGGTGGTAGTGAGAGCATCTTTCTGTCTGCACTCTGTGTGCTTCCTGTTGGGCCTTTACTTCTTCAGTGGAATAGAAACAGAAACAGAACACCGGTGGTTGGTTGGCCTTTTTTTTTTTTTTTTTAACCTACAACTTAGAGATTTTTGGATTTTTGCCAGTAAAATACATATGGGGCAGCAGCAGAGGGCTCCAAAAAGCAAGCAATGCATTATGATTGTCTTAACACTTGAGTGGGGTGGGGTGAGATTTCCAACCAGAACTGTGCTGCTCAGCTCAGCCAAGTTGTTTGAGCCAGATCTGCCATTCCTTGGATCCCTGTTGGGAACAAGGAGTGCACCTGGGTTTCTTCTAGCTTCTTTCTCAGAGCTGGCTTGGTAACTGAGGGCAGAGATCAGTCTGTGAGGACAGGTACCCTTCCTCTGTCTAGACTTCAGTCAGGAGCGAGGCTGGAGTCCTTGCCAGTGAAGACAGGTAAAGAAGTCAGTAAAGTAATCACTGAGAAGCTCAGAATTCTCCATAGACTCTAATAGACTTTGTCTGTTCCAGTTTTCTAATTTAGTGTTTTATTTAACATGACATTTTGTAACAGTTTGGGTTTCAATCCAGCAACTTTAATTCTGAGTTTAAAACACTTGGTATGTAAGCCATCCAGGCAGTGTTCAACACTTGTTAGATGTCCTTTGGGAATGGAAAAGAGGAGTTACTATTTTGTCCCCAAAGTGATTAAGAGATTACAAGAAAGTATTGAAGGGTCTTTAGGTTTATTTATATTTTTTTAATTTGTTTCTTTTTAAGGAGGATGCTAGTATTGTGTGTGAATCCAGGTCATCAGAGAGTGAAGTGAGACTCTTCACATCAGGCAGTGAGCCTGGGAACAGATCTGTAGCAGAGGGAGATTCACCTGTAAAACCCTCATGTAGAAAAAGAAGAGAGAGTTCACATGGTGGCAAATCCCCTGGTAAGAAGAGATTCTACATTTTTGTGGAGATTACTGAGACAGCTCCTTTGAACTAGTGGTTACAGAGAGGGGAGAGCAGAATAGCCCAGTTACTGTCTGTACTGGAAGTACTACACTGTGCCTTCTGTTAAAATACTATACTTGTACAACCTCCTGGTGTACTTACCAACAGGCTCCTATAGATATGTTTATGCTAATGACTCTTCTTTGGAAAAAGGTATAAATTATAGCAGTAAGCAAAACCTGAAGTCCTGAGAGTTGTCTCAGAAACCATCTTGAGACAAAGTCCATAGCAAGGTTTGCTGGAGGGTGACAGCTCAGAAGGAAACACTGAGTAATGAGGTGGTAACTAAATTAACAGGGAAGAAACCCACTGGAGTGATGTAGTGTACAAGTCCAACCCTTTTGTCTCAGATCACTAATTCAGTTTTGTACCAGTCTGCTGATGTGTTTGCTGCGCTACAAGAGGAAAAAAAAACCCAAAAAACAAGCAGCACAACACCTGAGGCCAAACAATCCACAAATTGAGTCACTAAAGGGAAAACTGAAATGTCCCCAGATGAGAGAAACACAAGAGGACACATCAAGTGCACTTTGGAGACATTCTAGAGGAGAAGCTGGTGCAGCCTCCAAGTCTCGCCAGCAGCTATTTCCCTCACAGTTGTTCATCCAAGAGCTGCTTGTAGGGTTTGAAGTGCTGTTGCTTACTTCAAAGGGTAGTTTCTAGGTTCCAGATAATGATGCAGGTTAATAATTCAGCTCATAACACTCATCAGTTTCAAGCATTTAAGGAATGAAATATTCTTGTTGGGAAGCTGAGAGAAAAGGCTGGATGTCATCTTGAAAGAAGACAGGCTTTTGTTTAAAGCACAGGATTGTAACTTCTTGTTTGGTGACTTCTTGGTGTAATGGATAATTAGGAAATATCTCAGCTTTCATATCTAAAGCAAAACATTTGCTTAAATTGCCAGTCATGAATTCATGCACAGGAACATTTTGGAAAGCATTACCATGGGATTGTTGCACAGGGCTGAAGTGCAGTGACACTAATGCTCATGAGCAACACTTAGCATAGAGTCTGCTCTCTGGGAAATGGGGTAGTTGTCCAGCTCTCCATTTTCCACTCTTTTCTCCATTTTCCACTCTTGTCCCTTTTAAGCTTGGTGGACATGTCAAGAGCAGAGACAGGCAGCACACCTGAGCCAAACCTGGTCAGGCTCATGTTGGCACAAATAAATTGAGTACAGCATCCAAGCCCTGAAGCTGGCACAGCAATCTCCTCCCTGTCAGCTGAAGGCTGGAGCAGACAGTGTAAAAGATAAGTTTGCTCCTCTTGGTTTGACTGCACATCTTTCTGTCTGTACCTCTTTTTTTCTGGGAGTCTTTGGATACAGCTTCTTCCTTAATCTTTCTGTGCTAAAATATTGCATCAGGAGAAGTTGTGGGTGTTACTTCACAACTTATCCCCTGAAAGATGAAGTCCTACCTGTCTCCCTCTGTTCCTTTCAGTTTCAGTTTTTCTGCACTGGTACATAGTCTGCTGTGGAGAAGGCTTTTGTTCCATCTGTTTCAAGTGGTTGATGACATAATTTGCTTTTCTTTGCTATGTGGTGACACCAAGTCCTAGAAATCACACAGCAAGAGCCAACATGATGTGGTACCAAATGCCACTGCCATGAAGATGGAAGGAGAAGTCACTTCTGTGAAACTGACTGGGAACAGCTCTGGGCAGGGGACACTGGCAGCAGTAGTGCTGTTGTGACTTTATTAGGGTACTTGTTCCTTTTCTTGACATGAAGGATCTGGCCATGCATTGGAAGGATCTCTGTTTTACTGTGAATCAAGGCAGTTTTCAAAAAAGGAGTCTCTTGTTTGTCCTGACACCATGAGTCTTCTCAAGGATCCTGCCTGTGCCACCACCAGTTTTCTGTATTCTTTGGAAAAGTCTGAACTTGGTGTAAACAGGAAGCCTTATAAACTGTCTCAACATTTTCTCACTGGGAAGCAAATTGGGTTTAGTAATGTATTTAGAATCTTTTCTGTACTGTTGTTGGAAGTTTCAGTGTACTCAGCAGAGATGGTGTTTTGTGCTCTTACTGTCTCTGCTTGAGGTCATCCTGTGGCCCTCAGCTAGGAGCTGTGTATGGAACAAAGGTGTAGGAAAGTCACAAGATTCTAGGTCTGCTGGGGTCAGGGATTTCAGGAGTGTGGCTTTAGGAAAGATGAGCAAATTTACTGAGTGATTAACCAGGAAATGTTCTTCCTTCCTAAACTGATGCTCTGTTCCAGCAGCAAATGTATCCTTTCTTGGGGGCATCCATTACATATGACAGCTGCTGCTTTTCTACATGAATGGGGAATTCTGCTTTAATAATTTTCTAATGGTATCAGTAATGAGGAGTTATTTTTGCTATTGTTTTAAATAGTTCCTGAAAATAAGTTTTAAAAGTTGAAAATATGTTTGTATTTATACTGATAGTGTTAAGTTTTTAATAGCTATGCATTAGTATTTCTGTTACTGTTTATATTTTAGTATACAGAAATATAACAAAACATTATATATACACTTATTAACACACACATTTGTACATGTTTATGTTACTACTTGGATTAGTTCAACCAGTAAATAATAAATAAATCCTGTGACCAGATTTTTAAGCTGTATTTTTGTTAATGAGGACAGAGTGGGATTTACCTCGAAGATATTCTTTTCTGCTCCTGTTTAGGCAGCAATAAATGCAACTTTTAAACTTAAATGAGTGCTGTGTTTGTGTTATCTTAAATGGGCAATAACAGCTGAAAGCAAGCTATGCATTTCAGCAGTTCTTGCTGACACTTCTATCAACAAATAACCATTGCCACAGGCAAAGGTTTAAAAAAAAAAAGCTGACCAATTCTCTGTTTGCCTCATTTTTTAATTTCTGTGGAGTGACTCCAGATTGGTTGGGGTGCCTGTGGAGCAAACCCCTCTCCCTGACAGGCCCTGCCCAGGCCCTGCTGCTCTGAGCCCTCCAGAGGCTCCGCCGCTCCCTGCCCTCTGCTCGCAGCCTTGCTTTGACGTTACGGGTCTCACCTACACCACTCCTCACCCCTCGGTGATGTCAGGGGGAGAAGCGCAGCCAAGTTCCGCAGCTCTGACATCAGCCTCACCTAAAGCAGTTCGCAAACGGCTCCGGCACCTGAGCGAGCGAGAGCCAAGCACAGGCCTGGGCCGCAATGGCCGGGCCGCGGGACGAGGCTGCCGCGCACCGCCCGCCCTTTGCCGCGGCGATCGGGACCGCCCTGCCCCGGCCTCGTCCTCTGCCCCGGCCCCTGCCCTGCCCGGGCTTCAAGAGCCGACCCCAGCCCCTGCCCCTACCCCGGCCCCTGCCTCTGTCCTACCCGGGCCCCGAGCGCCCGCCGGGCCGCGCCTGCAAAGGGGCGGCGGGGCGAGAGGGGGAGCCCGCGGTCCCGGTCCGGCTCGTCCCGGGGGGCGGTGGCTCCGGCTGCTCCACCCTCACTTTGTGTCAGCAGGTAGGAGAGCTCAGGCCGCCCTGGGCAGGACACGGCCCGCCTCAGCCCCGCTCTGGGTCCCGGTGGGCACGGCTGTTCCTGGGAAGGAGGCGTTTGGGCAGGAGCTGCGGGGCTGCAGCCCCCGCGCCGCCCCGGCTGGTTCCCTCCCCGGTAACGCTCAGGCAGCTGTCGGGCTTCGCTTCCCATGTCCCGGGTTTTAGTTTCCTTCGTGCTCCCTGCCTGGAGAGTAGAAAATTGCGTTTGCTGTAGCCAGAGGAGAGACTTTGGTATTTTCAAGGAGTGTTTCCGAAGTGGTTTTGGGTTCTGTCTCAGGTCCGCAGATGACATGCGGACACTTCACTTGCAGCCATGCCTGCCCCGGGAGCTTTCTGTCTGCTCTAATTTTCTCCCTTTGATCTTGCTGGGTTCTCTCTCAGGCTGTGGAGCTCCACTCTCACCTACCTGCCTGCTGCATGCGAGCCTGGGAGATTGCTTTCTCTGTTTTTAATTTTTAATTTTTATTTTTTTTTTTTTAGAAATACCGATTTTTATTTCTATTTTTTTTTTTAATAAAAAGCAAAACCAAACGTCATCAGACCCACACAGTTTTCTTAAGTTACTGGAAGTAGCTTTTTCCTAGGATTTACAGCAACCTTCCCATCCGTCCTGGCCCCTGCGGACTCCAGCAGGCACACTGCCGAACAGGTTTGCAGATCTGCTTTGCTTTTTTTTTTTTCTTTTTTTTTTTTTTTTTAGATCACTTTTTCACTTCGTAGCAGTGTGATCGCTGTAACTATGGTTTTAACTGAAAATATCCTCTGTCTAAATTCGCTCAATTATAGAGAGTCCTTCATGTGTTTCATGTGACCTTTGGGCAGTCCATGGAACTTAATGTTTGATTTTGTGGGGCTTTTAATTCGGGATCTTCTTAATGTGTGCTTGGAAGTGGCCATACCGGAACTCAGGCGAGCACAGAAACAGTGCTAGAGAAACCAGATATGCTGTAACTTTTTGCTTGTTACCTGCTTGGCTTAGTATTGAAACTTTTAAAGTGTTTTGGGGCCTGGTTTTTGTGGGTTTTTTTGTTTTTTCTGCATTTTTTTTTTTTTGGTTGGTTGGTTGGGTTTTTTCCCCTGGGAACATGAAGGGATGAAGAGAAGCTCCGTGCTTTATTAATTATCCTGGAAAACTGCCCCCGGAGTCAGACTCTGAACATGGACAGCTAGAAGAAAAGTAAAGTCGATTTGCAAACTTGAATGAACCACTTCTGGCATGAGAAGGATGGAAAGGATCAACTCGATGTGGAAGAGAGCGGTGCAGAAACAAACTTACTTTTCACTGTAAATTCCAGAAATACTCGCTGCGTAATTTCTGAGAAGGATACCGGTAATTGCAGATAACATTCAGGGCGAAGAGCTTCATCTGATGTTGTGGGAAATGCTGGCGAGAGGGTGAGGTGCTTCTCAAGGCTATTTGAGATGGATGTTTTGAACCTGTGGATATTCCTAAGCCTGGGGTGGGAGACACGAGGACACCACATCCCTGGAAATGCCTCCCCGTGCCTCACCTATGTGGGACTGACGATTCCCTCACGCTTCCTGGTGTTCCTGTAGATCTGAACTGATTTCTTGCTAGCAACCTGTTTTGCTGATCTTTCCGGATTTATCTGCTGGAGGAGGGACTCGTTACCGAGGATATATATATATTTTTTTTTTTTTTTTAAATGTGTTTGTTTAAAATATGCCTTTGAGCTCCCAGCGGCCTTTGAGCACGTGGCACCAAGGCAGGGAAGCAGTGATGGTGAGAAGCAGAGAAGTTTCCCGGTGAGCAGCGCTGCCCGGTGCCCGAGCCCCTCTCTCCCCCGGGCTGGGAAAAACTCCAGGAGCTGTGCCGAGGGCTAGAGGTTGCCGCAGGGTGAGGACTCGTTCCTGAGCGGTATGTGTGGCCCGAGCCTGGTGCTGCAGCTGGTAGCATGAGTGCTGGCCCCCCGCTGCAGCTGGCTGTCCCCTGGCTCTGGCTGCTCATGGCGACCCTGCAGGCAGGGCTTGGCCGGACCGGGCTGGCGCTGGCGGCTGCCGTCGAGTCGGAGAGGGCGGCGGCACAGAAAGCCATCATCAGGGTGATCCCCCTCAAAGTGGAGCCCATCATCCTGGAAGGGGAGTTCGCCAACGTCGCCGAGGTGACTCCAGCCGAAGGAAAACTGCTGCAGGTAAAAGCAGCTTTGTTTCGCTTGGGTCCACCTGCTTTTACCTCTTGTCCTTTCCCGCCTCCCCCCCCCCCCCCCCCCCCCCGTTTCTCTCCTTGCTGCTTCAGCTCCCAGAGTGTTGCCTTTGATTTGGTTTCCTGAGTGCAGATTTATAGCCCAAGCGACGAGGCAGTTTTTCCATGAGCTGTCCACCGGTGGGGTTTTGTCTCTGTGTTCCTGCTTCCCAGCCCTCTGCACTGCCTTGGGGCAGAGGGATCATGCAAATGCTCGATTCTTCTTCATTTGATCACCATCTGTAGCTGGGCCTGTGTTCATGTTGAATTTTGGATGTGGTCAGTTGATCCCTTAAAGAGTATTTTGTGTATCTCAATCAATGTTAGAAAGCAGAAAATGTGATATTTTTGTTTTTGTGAAATCCCAAAGGTTTTCTATACTTGCTGAGAGCTGGGGTTCTGCTACAGCTAAAGCAGACACCCAGACTTGGCCCACCAGAATGACTGACCCCGTTGTCTTGTGTATTGCCTGTACCTGAAAGTTGAGTTTTGCCCACCCAGTGATTCCTGTGGTGTCACCACCATCTCTTTTTATAAGTGAAATGGATGCTGGTTTCTGACCCTTACCAGAGAGAGCATCAGAGTATCTCCTCTTGAGGTGCAGATGCTGCTGCCAGACAGACTGGAGCTCCTGCATCTGCTCAGTTTTGAGCTCAGTTTCTTGAGAGCTGGAGTGTGCTGTCTTGGTTATGTTGAGCAGTAATTTACTCGGCAGTTGTGCATTATTCTTGAAAACAAAAAATAGAATTAGCCTGCATTAATATCATATCAATTTTTGCATGGCTTTTTTCAGTCTTGACTTTCCAGATGTGGTATATTGTTGTCTTAATTACATTTGTACCTTGGAAATTAAAATTAAAGTGACAAAATTTGTATAATCTTATAAGAAATACGGTTGAGCCAGTTTTATAATATGGTCACCTGTCTGAGAATGAAAATAAGCAATATTTGACATTTAGAAAGCTTGCTTTTCCATGCCTTTTTGAACAACTTAGAATGAAAACTATGCTAAGCAACTGTATTACCAGGATAAAAAATATCTTAGACCAGTGTACTCACGGTCCTGTTCTATCATGAGGCAATGTCCAGGAAAGTCAATATTTATTCCTTACTAAGGTGGTGTTGCAACGGAGCACAAAGTATAGAGTGGGATCTGTTTGAAAGGAGAGGATCAGATCCTCTCCTCTGTGGATGTTTTTAGCCAAGTGCTGTCGCACCATGTGGGAGTTCTGTGTCACCTGCCATCACAGTGCCACAAACGGAACGTTTTGAATCCTAAGCCATGAATGGTGCCAGATTTACAAATGGACTTCAGCCTTTGAACATCATCCTCAAAACAGAGAGGGCTGGGGAAACACTAATCTAATCTGCTGGGTTTGTGTACACGGATACTGACCTACACTGTCTATGTTTTGGGGCCTTGATTCCGTCCCTGTGTGCATGCAGGTGATTGTTCCTCTTCCATATCCCGCAGAATGCAGAGTGGAAAATCCTCCAGGTCTGGTTTCAGATGGCAGTGTTGGGATCAGGGGGTCAGGCTGTGCCTCCTGCAGCAGGATGTTTGCCCAGTGCCAGGCACCGTGCTCTGGGGAAGCTCAGTCAGGTGCAGCTGTGGCCTCTCATCTAGTTCCTACAGCCCAGTTCCTAATTCTGCCACTGCATATCAAAACTTGGAGTATAAAATGAAACTTTAAATCGTTTGGGTCCTAATTCTGCAGTGGGTTCCTTCCTCTGAAAGGACAAAGTGGGAAACAGAGCCTTAACTGAGAAGGTACAAAGCGAGTAAGTAATTAATGGAAGGAACTATTTTTAGCTTGCATTTAGATAGTCAGATATTAAATACACCTGAATTAGGCTTTATTGGGACAAATCATTGACCATGTGGTTATAAACATCCCAATACTGCAAAAATGTTGGGTCATGTGCTTAACTTTGATGTCATTGGAACTGTTATTTAAATGAACTTAAGCCTGTTCACACATAGCTGCACAACTGGTTCCTTACATGTAATGGAGGTGCAGACCTTGATTAGGTTTACAATTAATGAAGTTAGGAAATCTAGTTTTTTACACCATTTTTGGATAGGCCTGTTTAGTTATGTCAGGTCCTGTAGGATGCAGTCAGCTCTGGTGCCCATCATATGAGAACCCAGACTGTAGAGCTTAGCTTGGAAAAGCAGAGTGGATGTCCCAGTCCTGTTTCCAAAGCAGTAGTCCCTTAGGTTGGTGCTACAATGGGATTACCTAAGTGGTGCAGAGTTAGCCCTATATTTAAGTAAAGTTCTCTTTAACTTATAATTATCTGCATAGTGTTCTGGCCAATGTATCTTTAGAAATACCTCCTTAATTTAATACAGAAAATCTTGCACATAAGTGGTGGAGCCTCACCAAATGTACTTCTACCAGAACATTTTTTTTGTTTCATTTCTCCCTGCCATATTCTCTATCATGGTCTCCAGAACCCAACTTTGGTCATAGTGTGTTACATTTTTAGAAGCTAACTTTAAAAATATCTTCTTTATCTATAATAAAATAGCCCAATGATGAATACCTCCTCCCACCCCTCGTTCCTGTCATCAGCTTTTCTGGGAAATCTCTGGATTTTCAGTTTTTCAGGTGGCTGAGTGGCAGTGGGTGAGCAGGTGGATGCTGAGCAGCTGCCCAGGACCTGCTGCTCTCTGTCCCTTTTGGTTCAGCCCAGGCAGCCTCACCTCTGGCACTCTGCACTGTGCAGTGATGCAAAGGGAGAGGTATTTTGCAAGAAGGCAGAGCCACTTCAGGCTTTATAGGTCAAAACCCAACACCATAGACTTCTTAGAGGAATAATTTTCCAGCTTGCTTAGAGCTAGCACATGCTCCTAGCATTAAGTGTTGCTTAACACAGGAGAAGCAGCCTCATGAACTGGTTTGCAGTTTCTAGCTGGCTGGAAGTTCAGATCAGGAGCTTGGGCTTCTTCTGCAAACAGGCCCAGGGAAGTCAGGAAATGGTCCTACATTGAAGAGGGAAGAACCAAGCCTTAGACAAGTCTGTTGGAAAGAAGAAATTTGGATGCTAGCTGGAACGGGCAGTCCATGGGGTGCTAAGGATTTGCCATGCACTCTCAACTGCAATTCCCAGAGCTGTTTGCAGATGGATTAATTACCTGTGCCTGTTTTACAGCCTCCACTTTTGGTCTGGCTGATGGGTTGCTGAATTTTGATGAAGAACTCTTACTGGTGTCTTAGTCTGTACCTGATACATGAGGTACTTGACATTATCAGTTTGAAAATAGATTGGAAAATGAGAAAGGTCTTGGAAAGGAGAGAGCTGCTGCAGAGACTTGAGAGAAGGAGACAAGATTTTTCCAAATGGAATTACAATAGTATTCACATGCAAATCTAATTGTGGAAGAAGACAACTACTTATTGAGTAATTATTCAGAACTTAAAGTTGTTTTTTTTTTTTTTTAGTAAGGATTCTATGCAAGAATACATAATAAAAATTGAACACTAGTATCTTTGAGGTTTTGTAACCCCAGTCTTGTATAGAAGTGTAAGGATGATACTGTTAGTATGTGAGGTGTGGCCAGGACCATTACAGCCTCTGGAGCTTGTATTTTGGAAATAATGCTAAAATTGGAAAAAAGTCTCAAATTATATTTAAAAAGATATAAACTCAGACTAATGTATTTATGATAGGGAAGGCAAATCAATCAGCAGTCACTCATCACCTGACATGCCTACCTGTAGAAGAAGTGTGTAGATGTGTAAAAGAGTGGAACAGTCTTCTTATTTAGCAGGAAATAATTAGTTTTCCAAATATGAATTATTTCATGGTAAATCTCACAATACTTTGTCTAATTTCTGTATAATCTGAGCAGTTACATAGTTTGGTGACTGTAGGAAAAAATCAACTTTCCTTTACCCACTGAGCACATTGGTTTAACTTAAAACTGCAGGAAGAAAACCTTGACAACACAGAACAAGCTCCTGGTCCCCAAAAGCAAGGATTATTCTTGTTCCTCTCCCTGCAAAGAAATAAATTCTTTAAGAAACGTAGTTTTTAAAGTCAGTCTTGTGTTTAGGGAGGAATCAGAATTCGAGGAGGATCCTGAAACACCACTTTTTAGGTGGTGTACAATTCAGAAGCTGTAAACACAGATATATTCAGAAGAGGAGCATGGTGTGTGTGCATAACAGCAATGATAATTAACCCTTGTAATTGCTGCAATGAGCCCAACACATCATCCTGGAAACAGAGGCTGCTTTCCCTGTTGTTGCAATGCATAGGACTATTGGAGAATTATAATCACTGACTTAAATAGAGGGTTACACTCCCAACCCATAAGAAAGTAAATATATTAGTAGTCTTCTATACTACTAGCTCCTGGATCAACAAAAGGATGTTGAGTGCAGAATGTTGACAGAGATCAAAGAAGTGGGAAAGTCTAACCAAATGATAATGGGGGCTTAAATTACCTGTGAATAAGCTGGTCAGATAGCACAATAAGAGTAAGTTCAAAGAAACAATTTCTGCCTCTTGGAACAGCTAGTACTAGAGTACACAGAAAGATATTCTTGACTTAACATTAAGTAATGTGCAAGAACTGACTCCAAAGTGAGCAATAATTGAGCCACTTGTATTGGCTGCAGCATAATAAAATTCATTGCTTAAGTACCAAAAAGTGGAACTTTGACACTAAGCTTTAGAACAGGAAATTGCACTAAAGTGAAACAGTGAGATGAATGGCTCTTAGAGCTTAAAAAAAAAAATAAATCTTTAGATATGATATAGAGACTACTCAGGAAAGTAAAAGCCATCTTGGGGAACAAAGCATTGACTCAAAAAGGCAGCAGTAACCCAATGCAAATACATTGGCACTGCTCAAGAAACAATCCAGGCCAAACAGATTTGAAAAAGAGAACAGATAGTGCAGGATTGGCATAGTACATAGCATAACCTGCAGTGCAGATTAGTGTGGCATTAGGATAGGATTTAGGTGTATCTGAAAGTTGAGCCATTAAAATCCAAACGCAGAGCAGGGAGTCTCAGCTGCAGTGAGCTGCTAGAGAAAGCTGAGTTTAGAGCCTGGTTCTGAACTTCCTTCCCTCTCCTGAGCAGCAGAAGCTGAGTGGGAGCTGGGCACTGCATGGCTTCTGTCCTGATCCAGAAAACATCTGGTGGCAAACCTGCTGTTTAAGAAGCCTGAAGGACTTTAAACCCAGATCTTCCAGCTCCGCAGTACACCAGCTGGTCCCAGCAGAAATATTTATGCCTCGTGTAGGTGTAGATCCAACCTGAAGAGAAGATTTTCAGTACTAAAAACGTGACAGATCTAGAGTCCAATAATTACATAAGAGCACAATAATATGCCCTTATTATAGGGGTATTATAGGGATAAATAAGAGCTACAAACCCAACTGCATCAGAGCAAAGATACATGATCAGAAGGCTAAATCACCAGGGGCTGGAATGAGTGACAGGCAACAGAAGACTTGTGGCCACACACATTTGTCCTGGAATATCTCCAAGGAGCAAGTGGACATTTCCCAAAGATAAGCTGGCAGAGGGGTGAGATTACAGATGAAGGGAAACAGGTCTCAGTCATTTCTGTTGGCTGGAGCCAGGCTGGGGTTGTGGATGAAATGGTTCTGAACCATTAGAGAAATAACTTTTTGTTCTGCACCTCCATAAAACTAAAGATTTGGTAGGTATTTTGTACAGATTATGGAAAGCTATTCTAACTTGTGTGTGAATTCATTATTTTTAGATGAAAACTTTTAAAAATTGCCAAAGTAATACAAACATCACAGACTTTGTGTGATCAAGAACTCTGTTGTATTTGACTTTATTTTGGACAAAAAAAATGACATTTATGTGTTATAGATCTGTTGCTTTTCATGCATAGATCTCTCAAACATGCCTAAAACTTTCTGTGGTCTAACTCCCAAAGTCTTACTTAGTCTGCAAACAAGAAAGTTTTAACTTAAAAGGAGAAAAAGTAATAAATAAGTGTCATGGAAAATGTGCAGTGTAGCTTGATCTTCAGATCTGTCTGTCTTCAGTACAACAAAAATTGTGTTGCATGGGTTGCCAGGAGTCAAATATATATGAACTTAGTGTTTATAAAGAAAGCAGAGCTGTAAGGTGACCCTCAGTACAGGGGTATATAGCACACTCAGGCAATAAATATTCATGTTTTATCACCTTTTTGGGCTTTCCTCCACTCTAGGTCTTGAGATTAGATACAGAGAGGAGCACAGGGTGTAAAGCAGGCATAAACGGCATGGATGGTCATAGTGGTCACTTCTGTCTTGAAGTTCTGTGGCTTTATTTTTTTAAATACCTGTTCTTTTTCCCATATTTTACCAGCTGTAAAGAACAGGAAGCATTGGACTGTACCTTTCATGTGCCCATAACTCTTTCAGCCTACATTAAGGAATCATCATCACATCTCATGCTCCAGAGCTTTGGGCTCGCTGTCAGCATGGGTCAGGCAGGAGATGGAGAAGAGTTGTCTTGGGGCCTTTTCACCTTTTCTTTAGCAGCATCAGAGATTTAGTGCCATACCTCAGCATAAGGGGCTAAAACGTGTGTGTCAGTGCTCAATAGTAGGAGAGAAAATACTGTTTCCCAGAAGCTTGGGTTGTGTTCCTTGCCCTGTTACTGGCGGGCACGAGATGAAAGGGATCGTCAGGTTTAAGTGGAAGACTCTTCCCCCTGCAGCCATCCAGTTGAAATGATCAGAAATTTTGGGTGTGTATCCTCTTCCTCTGCAGCTTGAGACATGAATCATCGACCTAGATCAACAGATGTTTTCTCACTTCGTCACTTCCCTCACCTAAAGGGCTGGTTAAGGGCATTTAGTGCCTCTGTGATCTCTCTTTTGTTCTCTGCCTCAGTAATTTGGTTTCCAGTGATCAAATGGGTTAATCTAATGTGTGCTACTGTGCTCAGTACCAGGATGGTGGCAGGAGTGTTGTGGTTTGTCATATACAGAAATTCTTCCTAGGTAGCTGAATTAATTCCTCTGGCCATAAACTCTCTGAAACAAATCACATATTTTACCAAGTTCAGCTATGACATGTTAATTTTTAATGTAGGTGGAGCAGTTGGGGGGTGAAATTTGCTATTCTTTGGAGACAAGAATGTGAATTACATGAAAGAATAGAATTTAAACTTCTGTCTAAAGCACTTCAGCTACTGTTGTTCTATGAGGTCTTTTTCAGCCATGCAAATTTTACTCCAGGTCTGACAAGTGCATTGGTACAGAAAGGACACAGACACTACAGAAACTCAGAGAGAAAGATGTTGGGATTGAACTGGATGCAGATATCAAAAAAATTCATAGCACTCCAGACCTGTTGTAGACCAAAAGGCCCAATAATGGAGCAAAGCAGGTGCAGTGAAGACAGTGAATCCTGAAAAAGGATTTGAGGTAATTGCCACATGGTAGAGACAACCTGAGGAGATCTTGCTGGTGAATGGAGAGTATTGGTTCTTGCATTGGTTGAGTTTTGTGCAGGATGCTGCAGGAAAATGTTGCTTTTGAATATTTTAAAGATGGTGATCATCTTTGAGGTTATTAAAAAGGTCAAAGAACAAAGAGTGCATTGCAGCAGTTCATCTAACTTCTTGGGTGTCAGTTTGAATCGAATGTTAATGCTTAGCTAGTTAGACCACCAGCCAGCATAAACAGAGATACTCTCATTTGACTGCCTTTCAAAGTAGTAAGGGAGCTGACACACGTGTGCCTCTTACTGTTTCAGTCTCGAATCATCTTGCAAAATTGCTTTAATAACTTATATTTACTAAGGCAGTCTTATTCCAAAATATGTGGAACCTCACAAAGATCCTGAAGAGAGAAAAAGAATTTCCCCCTCTCCACTTATGCTGTACCTCAGTTATTTCTTTGTTCTATAAATGTTTTGTTTGAATTGTAGTTGTCATTTCCAGCCATGCTGGTGTACATGTGTCCTTGAATGTCAGCTCTGGAGACTTCTCTCCAAACATTTCCCTGGGGCCTCAAAAATGCCTTCGTCCTCTTCATTACCCTCTATTTCATCTGGTCTCATTCAAATAAGTGTAAGACACCCCCAGGTCATACAGTTCCACTCAGATTTTATTTTTTCTACTCATCTATTCTCTGAAGTTTCTTTCTTTTATCTTTTTTCATTTTGCTTTTTGCTCAGAACATTGTTTATTCTTGTTATTTTTCTTATGTGGTCTTTTTAATCCATACCTGCATACAGAATGGTTTAGGCTGTTGCCTGGCATCATTGCCTCCAACACTTTGGTCTCCTCCTTACTTCTCTATGATCATCCTGTCTTTCCATTACCTTCTTCAGAGCACCTCTGACCTCCACTTCATCTCTCAAGGAGAGGATGGCTGTAGCAAAAGCTGTTTGGAAGATTTTTACAAAGTACCTGGCTCCATGGGAGATGCAGATACCTGAGCTGAGTGATGGGTGAACTCCACACACTTACACACCAGGCAGCTCCTACAAGCCCTATGTTAAAAAGGTCATAAAAGTAATTAAGGCCAGTGACATCCTGGCCTGGATCAGGAAGAGCGTGGTCAGCAGGTCCAGGGAAGGGATTCTGCCCCTGTGCTCAGCCCTGGTGAGGCCACAGCTTGAGTCCTGTGTCCAGTTCTGGGCCCCCCAGCTCAGGAAGGAGATTGAGGTGCTGGAGCAGGTCCAGAGAAGAGCAAGGAGGCTGTGAAGGGATCCAGCACAAGTCCTGTGAGGAAGGGCTGAGGGAGCTGGGGGTGTTGAGGCTGGAGAAGAGGAGGCTCAGGGGAGACCTCATCACTCTCTCCAACTCCCTGAAAGGAGGTTGGAGCCAGGGGGGGGTTGGGCTCTTTTCCCAGGCAACTCTCAGCAAGACAAGAGGGCACAAAGGGTCTCAAGTTGTGCCAGGGGAGGTTTAGGTTGGAGATGAGAAAGAATTTCTTTCTGGAGAGGGTGATCAGGCATTGGAATGGGCTGCCCAGGGAAGTAGTGGATTCTCCGTGTCTGGAGCTATTTCCAAAGAGCCTGGATGTGGCACTGAGTGCCATGGGCTGGGAACCACGGGGGGAGTGGAGCAAGGGTTGGACTTGATGAGCTCTGAGGTGCCTTCCAACCCAGCCCATTCTATGATTCTATGATCTCTGAGAATATAAGTTCTTGGTTGGTAATTCACTGGATGCTGTTTCTGACAGTTGCACCTAGTTATGACCCGTGTCTTCATGCTCCACCACTGCCTCTTTTATGGTTGCTTTCTCTATACAACAAAGACTGGTGGATGCCTGGGGGACAGATGCCTGCTGAACCTTCCCTGAGAAAACCACCTGGAGCTTTATCTTGTGGGACAACTTGGCTCCAGGTGACATCTCAGAGCCAGAAACTTGCCAGAAACTTGTGTGGGTTGAGGGAGATCAAGAGGCAGGAAATGCAGCAATTATGGGGACTTTCAACTCCATCCATTACCCTTCAGTGAGCTGCAAGTCAGGGAAACGACAGAGATTCAAAATCTTGCTTTTGAGAAGCTGTGTGTAAGAATAATATATTTTGTTCGTGCAAAGATGCTGAGAGTGAGGCCAAAAGGCCCACAGTTGTGTTTTAATTCAGAATGGGAGTTACCTGAAATCAAATAAGGTTGTTAAAAAGGAGCTGAGAGGTGACTAAGAGATAAATGCTGCAGCTGGCATGAAGGTATTTATGGACACTACAGGAGGAATTAAGATCAAATGTACCTCTCAAGAATACTTGAAAAATGCTAAGATCATATCAGCATACCTAAAGCATAAGGATAAAAAAGGAAAAATTTTAGTAAGCTAGCAATCTACAAAAATGTGAGAACACAGTGAAAAGAGGAAAAGAGAAATAACTGGAAAGTTATAAAAAATATAATAATAGATTCTCTTCAGTCACATCAGATTGCCTGAAAAGCTGTAGAACCTATAAAAAATAAGTCTAGAAGGTGTGCTGAGGGCAGCTAAATTCATAGCAGAAAAATGAATGCAATTCTTGTGCTTTCATCTATCTCAGGCAGAAATGTCTGTAGGCAAGGTGATGATGTAGATAGTAAAAACTAACATTATCAGCCACTGGGATCAGATAGTGTTCACCCAAGACTTGTGCAGGATGAGATAGTTGAACTATTAACTATATACATGAACTCTTGTTTAACCAAGTCATCCATGAAAGCTGGAAAAACTGCATGGAGTAAGCTGGTAGGAATTCTAATGCCAATTGGAATAAGTGGATTTGGAGTGAGCAGATGTATCAGTTAGGTAGGTCCATTTAAATTCCAGATTTCCCACAGCAAAGGTTTTTAGGGAAACTAAGACCTGGAATAAGAAGGAGGCTCCTGGATAAATAAGCAGATGGTAGGAGTAACTGGGAGATTTTCCTGGAAGAAGCTGATCCCTGTATTTCTGCAGGCAGGTGTGCTGGTAGCCATGCTGTGCCCTGTGTTTAATAAGCACATGGAAACTGAGTGCTTGGAAATGTTTCAGAGCTTTCCAGTACAATTGCTAGTTTGAAGTAATGAAGATGAAAATCAGCCAAGCAGCATTGCAGGAGAATCTTATGCAACTAAATGCTGTAAGGAGATGCACGTGGAAGATCAGTCATTTCTTTAAAGTAAGGTGCTGGGCCCTGTTTTGTCTGCTACCACTTAGAAACTGGATCTTGTGAATATAATAGGTTGTTCCATGGAAATGTCAGATTAGTGCTTGGTGGTCGTCATGAAGAAGACATTAGGTCTGGAAAAAGAAGAGACAATACAAGAGAGACTATCTGTACTTTTAATCTCCTGTAGAAATCCAGGAAACATTCATATGTTAAATTCTCTATGAAGTTCTGCTTCCCACACCTCTAAAAAGAGGTGCAAAGTATGGAAAGAGGATGGGAAAGGAACGTGGGGGTAAGAAAAAGTTAAGATACATGTCATACAAGGAACAACTAACTGGACTAATACTCTTCTGTCTGGAAAAAAAGATGATCAAGGGGTTTTAGGAAATAGTTTCAGAGAGTTATGAGTAGGGATTGTATGTTAGTCCCTTTCAGTATAAACAACAGGAGATTGCATGAAGCAGCTCACAGTAGGACCAAAGAAGTGCTCTTCATACAATGTACAACTAGCTTGTACAGTTCCTTGCTGCAGGAACTGCTGTGGGTGCTAGAAGTTTACAGAGGTCCAAAAAACAATTGGAAATAATGAATGGTGGAAGAGTCCATTGATGGCTATTAAAGAACTAACCCAAGTTTCACCTTAGAAAGTCTGTAAAATACAGTTTGTTGGAGACTTGCAGAGCATCCTAGGGAGAAGCTCTACGTGCTTGTCCTGTTCTTACTTTTTCAGAAATCCATTTCTGTCATCTGTCACAGCAAAGATCACAGGCTAGATGGACCTTTGGTTCAAATCCACCCTGCTGTTCTTGTATTCTCATCTTCTACAAAACACCTTTTCAGCCAGTCCCACCACCTTCAGCACCAGCCCTTCCAGTCCACCTCTGCTCTGTTTGGGCAAATCTCTTTGGAAAAACTACCTGAAGTAGAAAAACTACCTTCACCACTCATTCCTGACTTGGAGCTCAGGTGTTCATTCACTGAGAAGCCAGTTCCATGAGGTCCATTAATGCAAATCTCCTCCAACATCTCTCAGCTTCTTTTGTTAACAAACACTTTGCAGTGCTTGATGCCCTCAGCATCTTCCTGGATGTACCATTTTTATCCCTTTTCACCCTCATCCTGAAATGCAGAAGCCATGGAGGAGAAAACCTGGTATTTCTTGAGAAACAGCTCAGTAACTTCAACCCCAATGGCTACAAACAGTTCCTTCAGTGGTAGGGACAGGCTGGTTGTATCTCATGAACATGTGATGAGATGTGGAAATTGTTGTTCATAAACCTTCACTGCTAATTCTCATTTCTTATAACATCAGAGCTACCTTTGGTCTCTTTATGATGTTCATCTCCCATAAATGTATGGTACCTCTTTGGAATAAAGTCTGTCTTCTGCCCCCTTACAGTGGGCAGGATGGGTACCTGATGGTACCAAAATGACTTCAGAATTTCTCAAGATTTTGTAATAATCCAAATAAATATACAAACAAAAAACTTCTTAATTTTTATGAGTATTTTGCCCTTTTCATTGCAGAATAGGCAACCACTACCTTTCTGAGTTTTGCTACTCTAGCTTAGGTACTCCTGTTCTGGCCAAATTCAGAGTTTGAGCAACTAACTTCTAACAGGGTGAATTAAGTAATATTTACTGAATTATTTTATTTCATTTTATTTGCCTGCTGCATGCTTTTCACCTGTGATTGGATTATGTGCTTAACTGAATGTGTTTCTCCTAAAGTTGGTATGACAGGGTTCCAAGTCTAAATAGCTTTCAGGAATAGCAAGAATGGTCCTGTAGGCACCACTGGATGTGTCTCTTGTGAATCCTCACTTGGTACCTTGAGTGTGCCTGTAGCAGTCTGGTCTTTTAGAGAGATTGATGTCTTTATGGAAGATTTTCTTCAAGGGTGTATGATGCACCATGCCTTTAACTTATGGAAGAACTCACGTGCCTCTTTTATTCCTTAGATTCTTTTCTTTGGCAGAAGAAACCCAATATTTTGCATTCATCCAAAATATTCCTCTCCAACAACATTAGCCAGTGCTCAATCCTAGAAACTGTAACAAACCCATTAGCAGTTCAGTACAACTAAACTTTCGAGTGCACTTTGCAGGATGCTGCTCCTGGACACCAGGTCTCAGGGTATAACCAAGGATATAACTCACTCCTTCCACCTGTTTCTGCCACTGCTTTCTCCTTTCTTTCTCCATTTTGGGCACAGCTCAGGATCCTGGCTCTGGCCAGTGCCACAGCACCCAGGCAGTGCTAGGGAGCAAGAATCAGATGTCTGACATCAGCCATCTGTGATACCTGCCTGAGTGCTTGCTCTACAATACCTGTATCTCAGTAACAGTCAGATATTCCTGTGGTTGAAATAAGAGCCCCTCTATATGTTAGAGAATATACCCTCTATATGGTAGAATATATTTTTTTACAGGTCTGTTGCCATATATACATTTCTCCTGGCCTAGAGAGTGAAGCACAGTAACCTGAGAACATCAGGTTCACCAAAACCTGATAGACTTGACAGTGTTAGGTTTACAGTTGGTATGATGATCTTAAAGACTGATGGTCTCTTTTCCAACTGAAATGATTCTAAGACCAGTTGAGGTATTAAATCAAAAATAGATTCCAACCCTTGCCAACCACACCGTTTGCATCTTAAGGTCTTCATGTTCAGATGATGTCTCCCCTCTGTGAGAAACCATGGAGCCAGGGAATCCAGTGTGCCTGGTGGGAAACCAGCATCTGAAATGCTGAATATATCAGTGGTAGAAAGCTCTTTTAGCTGACAGGCTACTAATGAAAATTGTTGGATAGCATCTGAAGGGATGGTTTGCACAGCCTGGGGAGTTTCCAAAATTAATTCCACCAAGTACTGGCTCTGCTGCCTTCAGGCCAGCCTGTTTCTTGGATTCCTGGCAAACACATTCCTGATTCTGTAGTCTGAAGGATTAATTGATCCCTGCCTAATCCTTCTTCACTTAAAATCCTCCTGCAGGAGAAGGCAGGATGCTTTAGTGGTGATCCTTCAGCCTTCAGTCTGTCTGGGACAGAGTTACCAGAGGAGTTTGCCCATCCTCCTCACCTGACGGGCACAAAAGTCAAAACATTTGCTCCAGTCCCTTCTTTGAACTCCTGCCTCTGAATTTTGATGCTAGATGTTGTTATTAGAAGCCTCTCTCACCTTAAACCTCAAACAGATCTGTATTTCAGTGATTTTGGATTGTTCACTGGGACTAATGAGCAGTAAGGTACAGATGACCTCAGTGCAGATGCCCAAGCAATTATGTCTGTCCATCGAGGAGATTTACAATTTTCTTTGACCCTGTGGTCCTAAACTTGGAGCTTTGCTAGAAGAATGCTGACCTCTGTCCCAACATGGGATCTCAAGCAGGGTCTCCCCATCCAGACAGTGTGATAACGTGAGCCTGTGGCAGCTTGTATATTATTCTAACCATGTTCTTAAATGTGACTTCCCTGGTAGCAAGAAAGACCCACTGCTCAGTGTCTAACATCTAATATCTTTATTCCCTCCTCCCAGATAAGGTTTCTCCTCAGGTTATATTTCAGTTTCACTGGAGCCAGAAAATAGTCCCCCAGCCAACCCCAGACCTTCATGGACAAAGTGGCACCTCAGACATCTGATGGCAAGCAGGCCATCTCCTTCCTGCCTACACAGAGCAAACCCGTCAGGTTCTCTGTTAATTTGTGTCATGAACTAGGAGATAAAGAGGTGCAGAGATACTGATAATTGCATAACAGATTGTGCTGGGAGATGTTATGATACTGCCAAAGTGGTGGGGCCTCTGGCCAACAGTGAATTCCATCAGAGGTCAAGTTGTACAATAGCCTCTTCAGAGGATGTCTCCATTCTTGACTTCTGTGGAGTTGCCATGTGCAGATCTACACCACTGCAGATGCTTCCAGGAATGATGCCAAATGAGGCAGCCTGTGGTTTGCAAGCTACTCCAAGAAGCTTGAAACACTCCTCCCCACTCATGGGGAGAGACAGAGAGGGAATTACTGCTTGGAGTTACCTTCTGAATATGTATGTGGGTCGTCATTTGAAGAAGAAAAGACACTAACATGATAGTAACAGGGCTGGTTTGAGATGTGAGGCACAAATCCCCATTAACTGCCCTCTCACCTTCCCCTGAAGCCCTGTGGTTGGGAGGAGCTGCAGGCTCATGCTGAGGAGTATATCCATGTGCAGGTGTATGTACAATGTGCATGGCAAAAAGTCATGTTAATGATGTTTTTTTCTTCTTCCACGTCAGTAATATGACCCTTGTGCCACGAAGTAAGGGGAAAAAAACATTGAAATGCAAGTGGAGGTATTTATGAGTGGACATAATGCTTCGGGTGAACAAGATGAATGGTGGTATTGAGAAGCCCAGTGTTTCCATGAGGGCAAACTTCCTTATGTTTATTTAATTCTGTTGACCATCTTAAGAACTCTGAGAGATTTTTAATAGGTTCTAAGCTCTGGTTATGCATTCGTATGGATTTAAGTAGGTGGGCTGAAGAACTAGAGATGTTTTGTGAATATTCCTGTGTTTCTGTAAAGTTTATATAGGACTTGAAAAGTGCTGTAGAACCCAGATGGAAGCCACCAGCACTTCAGACCTTTTGGGGCTTTTTTCTATTCTTTTACACAGATTTGAAGGCCAATTAGGAAGATTTTAAGCTGTATTGTACCTTCTCTGTGTCTTGGTGGAGAGATCATGTTACCTGGAGAGTTTAGTGGCAGTCTGGCTGTCTCTTGGCTGTCACACAAGCCAGTCTGTAGTATGGGCATATGAGGATTTACTTTGATCCAGTGTGACAATTCCTGTGCTATTCAGTCTCCTCAGTCTGAAGTGTACCTAGAGGATCACATTTGACCATGATACCACACTGGCAGCATATGTTCATTTGTTATTTCATCATGGTGCTGTCCTTTCATCGACCTTTGGTTGGTTTTAGAGTTGGAGTTTTCAAGGGTACAAGTCCCTTGTCCTTTGAGTATTTTCTGAGCTCTTCATTCTTTATCTTATTGGTGTCTATGACTGTATCTGGATGTACTAAAACATCCATTGTTCCCAACCAGCCAAGGCATCAGAGCTGGTGACAAGCCTTGGTTTTGATGATATTTATGGTGGTGCAGCACTCTTGAGTTCTCTACAGCAAGACTGCCACATATCTAGGTTTCTGCATTTCATTGACTTTTCCAGTTAAATAGGTAGCTCTTTAATGATGTAATTTCAGTTCTATTTAAATTATTACACTTAAGTGATCAGAGCAGGTGAAGAAAACAGGACAATGTATGTCCTGGATGCTGAGTGTGTGAAGTTTTGTCCATGTGTAAGTTTGCTGGCTGGCTGTTAATTGAATTACTCATTAAGAAAGTTCACCTCTGCCTAATTTCCTTTTCTCTTTTCAGCTGAGGAATGAAATGTGCTGGTATGAACAAGCAGCTGAAGTACTGTGCTTATAAAATGTTCTTCTACAAGTTATTCTTTTTGTTATGCTCAGTTGATGCAAGGCCCAGCAGAGTGAAGTGTTCACCCTTCTTTGAAGGAATCTGTGTCATTTGGTTTGTAACTGCTGCAGTGGCAAAGGTTTGCAGTATAGAAATACAGTTTACAGTATAGAAATCATACAGTTCTTTTTAAAGCAAAAATATCATCTGGTAGGAATAAAAATAGCTTGCTTGAACTGGCTGGGTCCAGTGCTGACTTCTGTACAGAAGACATCTATGAGCAGTGGTGGAGGGGAAGAACTTGAGTTTCAAAGTAATTTCTCTGTCATCTTTACATTTTGATACTTGATTGTGTTCTCCCAGAGCTCAGAGTAAATTTGGGAATTCAACTGTCTTTCAGATATATTTACAGGGAAAAAGTATTTGTCATTTCCACTCAGGCTACACCTGTAAGCTGATATCCTGGGGTTTCTCTTAGTTTCACTGTTCTGTTTTGCTTTGTTTTCCACCCTGTTTTAACAAGATAAGCATCTCTCAGTGTATTTCCCATTCTTTTCAATAACTGCCTTCTCTAGTGACCAATTTCCTGTGCCATACAAGAACAGAGGTTCCTGTATCACAAGATCTCAGTGTGCAGCCCCCTGACACCAGTGCCCCTTACACAGAGCCCTCCCTTCACCATGTTATCATCTCAGGTAATTAATTAAAAGCTTCTTGGAGCATCACATGGAAAAAAAGCACTAATTTCTATGAACTCACTTCCTGAAATCACAACCTATGTAAACAGAGATGCTTTCCAAATGCCTGGAAATTTGACATCATCAGACACTGAGGTGCGACCTGGGGTTTTTTTGAGTTTTTCAAAGTTTTTTTCCCGAAAATTTATTTTAGCCCCCTGAAAATTCAATGCAGGAGTTACAGACTCAGTGTTTGCCACTGTTCTGACCTGCTGCAGCACAATATCAAAAATGAAATAGGTTTGAGTATAGATAAGATTCATTTTGTAATTAAAACGCAGTAATTGCAGTTCTAGGTTCAAAAAAACAAAACCAAAACCAAACAAAAACCCCCCAAACAAAAGCAAAACCACAAACAATTTTGTCTCTTGAAGTCAGATGTGGTACAGTTTTCTTAAAATGAGCCAAGCAAGTATTGAGATACATTCTGCATCCTTGGAGCTCACTGCAGTGATCTTGACTGATAAAAAAATACCGAAATAACCACAAAGCAATCTCATCTAGAGGCAAGGAGATGGCTACCTTGTGGTAACATATGAATCACATGAATGCAATGTACTTTTGCCCATTATCGACTGGAAGTTCAGGATCAAATGAGAAACCAAGGTTGTAAATTTGGATAACTGAACAAAAGTCAAATTGATAATGCCTCTTCTCTTTCTTCTTATTGCCTGGGAATATTTTTCAGTCTGACTTGGACAGTGTTTGAGCAGTGTTTATATGGGCATAACACTCAGTGTAGCCAAGCAAACACAGATTATCATCCTGCATCTTCACTCTTCTAGGGTGTCCAGCGACCTCACAAATGTGCTGAAAAAGGGGGGAGGGTAACAAAATGAGCTTGAGCACTCTGAAGAAGGCAAGAGGCTGACTGTGCTGCACCTCTTCTACGTTATCCTGGTGATAACCCCAGCCTTGTGAAGCCTTGTGATTGGTTTCGTTATTTAAAGGCTGATTTAAAGGCAGTATGAAAGCCTGAGTCAAGAGTTTAATTCTGGTAGGTTCTGTGTTGTTTATTAGTGTGTGTGATAGTGTTGAACCTCTTCCATCAGCACACTGAACAGTATGGCTACCTGCACTCATAAACTGCTTGTTTTGGCATAATTTCTGTAGGGGAAGTATTTTGCTTCGCTGCTTTTAAAGGAATAGTTTTCTTACATGTATTGGAGAATATGAAGTCAAAGGTGTCTTTACTTGGAAGTGAAAAATAAGATCTGTGATGATGCTTATTTCTTCAGGGTGTCCAGTCCATACTGTTAGATGTGGTCCCTCCAAAAGACAACCAGAAGGTTGATTCTGTGTAAGTAAGTTTTACCCCTTTTGTAGACTGTCACTGGAAAGGATTGGGACTTCTTAGTACTTCTTAGATCTAGTACAGTGTAGGTGTCCAAAAGAACCATGTCCTACAAGGGTACAGTGTCTTTTTGGGTTGTCTTAAAAGGGAGATGGGGCAACAAGCTCAGCAGTACATAGGCCACATGTGTACTATGTATATGTGGTAGATGCTTGGAGTTATGAGAAAAAGCCCATTAAGAGAAGATCATATAATCATAGAATCGTAGAATATTAGGGGTTGAAAGGGACCTCTAAAGATCATCTAGTCCAACACCCCTCCCAGACCAAGGTAACCTAAGACAGGCCTAGATCAAGGTGGGTACATCCTCCCAAATCCCCAAAGTCACTGGATCTGAGAGCCCCTGGGCTGGAAATGACAGGTAGGGCACTTGGGTTGTTGGCAGGGATGGATCTTGCCCACATGGCTTTCTGGATCTTTTACACATCCACATCATCTTTCACTGGGGAATGTAACACAGGGCCTGTGAAAGAACTGATTTTCTTGACTTTAAACCTTTTGGCCAGGATTTGAGGTGCTCCCTTCATCCTGGCATTATGAAGAATAGTGAATCCTGTATTTTTGTTATTCTTTGAAAAGTCAAGGACAGGGTAAGCAGTGGGGAACACATGGCCAGGATGATGGGTCAAGGTGGGACTTACTGGCATCCTGTAGCTCTTTAAACCATAAGCTGGGTAGCTGGAGATCTTCCACAATTAGCTTGAGATTAAATAATTCTAAAAATTTCTGCTTCACCTGCAAGTTTTGTCACCTATTTAATTTACCTTTTCCCAAGTAATTTATGAGCATGCCGAAATGCTCTGCATGAAAACATCCTGACACCCTCTGTAGCAAACCATGATGCAAACAATTCATTTAGGTTTTTTTGCATTTATTTTCTGAGTGAATCTCTCATTCCTTGTGTTATTTGTCAGCTGCAGAAACTCACTGACAGGCTTCCACCTTTATTGGTTGTACATAAGCTCCTAGCATACTTTCCTCTGTTGGACAGTCCACTCAACTTGCCAGGATTAGAGTCTTTTCTGCTCTCATCGTGTTGATGCAAGTTCTGCCTTCAAAGATTGCCTTTTCCTGCTGCAGTTCTTTCCTTTATTGTTCACTCTTGGGCTGCTGAGGCCCAGCTTGGTTCCTTTGCTTGGTGGTGTAGGTTTGCTCCCTCTACTAGGGGATCTCCAAACCATTTCTGCATCAGCTTGAAACATCTGCACTTCTCATGTGCTTTCTAAAATCTCTGACTTCTTTCCTTGGTTGATTGGGCTTTTTCTGTTTCCTTTTCTGTTTTGAATATATAATGGTCACTAATACAGAAACAATATGTCTTAAACCAGAAACTCTGTATTCTTTAAAGATTGCATCTACTTTGGAGGTTTCTCCAAATGGATAAGGAACTCAATAAAGATACCTAAAGCTCTATTTTGGTCAGACCTGACCCTGACAAGGTGATGATTGAAGTCACCCAGCAATACTCTGCTTTTCCACTTTTCTAACCTTCCTGGCTACAAAAGCCTTCCCTGGTTGCTAATATCACCACAGATAGGTGGTTGGTTGTTTGCTGTAATACATTTTTTTCCCCATATAAGCATGGATTGTAGAACCTATAAAACTTTGGAATTTTTTCAAACACTTGAGTATAGTTCTTGATTGTGGGTTTTTTACTATACAGTGACAGTCATATCAGCACAGTGTATTGCATTAGTCCTGTATCTGGAGTGTTACAGCATCCTCTGCATTAACTGCCTTACCTTGATTTTCCTAAGATGCTTATAAAATGAATATTCTTATTTAAATGTAGGTATTTTGGTTTGCCCACAATAACCTCAGGCTTGGATTCTGTCATTGCAAGATAGATAAATATATATAAATATATATATATACACAGATGTATGTATTTGTATATAGAGAGGGACATATACACACACATATATATACACACACATATAAGATAAGCAGATACTGATACACCTGGGATGCTGACATGAGGGGTGTCAGTGCATTATCCAAGTTTTAGGTGCAGGAATTAAGAGATGAATTTTATATCCAGATCCCAGCTACAAATGCATAAAGCCTGACATACACAATTAGTTTTGGAATCTAAAAGGTGGCATGGGGAGGTGGGTGCTGTTTGGGAGAGGAGAGCTGGGTGCTCTGCCTTGCCTGCTGTGGGTGCAGTGAATTGGGAACTGCTCTGCCCGGAGCCTGGGTCAGGTACAGACAAAGGCACTGATCGAACGTCTGCACTGCAATCTCTGCAAATGTTAATAAAAGTATTAGGCAGGCAACATGTTTCCTCTTGTTTTGTTATGGTTGAATTTCATATGCAGACAGCGTGCCATGAACCTCGTTTTCCCTTGCCAGCCCTTCACACCAGCAGCAGCTTTCCCAAGCCTCGGGCACCGCAAGCTCTGACTCATTTACTTAATATTCCTCTAATGAAACTGCCCAGAGCTCTGGACCTATTCTCCTCCAAAACAATCTTTCTCCTCCCTATTTTTTCCACACCCTACGCTTTCTGCTCAGCTCCTGTCACATTCCTGATCAGACTTTAGCTGAGCTTCCCTGACCAGCCCTTCCTTTCTGCTCTTCCATTTCCTGCCCTGTCCCCTTGTCCCCTGCCCCCCACCCCATGGACCAGCCCCTGAGGCAGGGCTGGTACTGTGGGCTGGCAGTGGAGGTACCAGACAACCTTTATGGTGATGCCAGGGGGTGAGAAAGAAGCAGGAGCATTTCTTCAGCCATTGTGTGATGCAGAGAGGGGGATGGCTGTGGTGGTCTCCTCCCTACCTGGGCTTTCTGGCTTGAAGCTGATTTCCAGGGCATCCTTTGCCAGGTGACACTGGGGCTGTGGCAGGGGAGCTGAATGTTCCTTGCAGAACTGGTGGGGATGGCAGAAAAGACTGTAACCAACCTATGGGACCTATCCCCCCTGTAGCCCCTGGATGTAGTTCCTAGGTGGGCTGGAAGACAAGCAGAACCCCAACCAAGGGGCTGCCACCAGGAATGACCAGGGAGCAGCTGTGGTAACTTTTGCCAGTTTGGGGTGAGGATCACATCACCTCCTGAAACCCAGAAAGGACAAAGAGTAAAGGGAAATCTGACCCTCAGCACACATTCAGTTGCAATGCTGGGGTCCAGAAACAGGAGTGGTGGTTCCTTCCCCCTTTCCCAGGTCCATTTCCTTTGCTTTCTCCTTGATCCAAGGCTGGTGCTGAATGTGAGCAGCAGAGCAGCTGGATGCACTGAGTAGTTTATATATTATGTGCATATGCTACTGTAATAGGAGCACTTGCCTGACAGCAAAGCTGCTTTATGATCCTCAGGTTTTATTTTGTAAGGATTGATTTAGACAGCCACAGATTATTTGGTGGCATCTGCAGAATCACCTCACCCAGTGCCTGCTGCAAGCCACAGGGGGATGTGTTGTGGCATTTGGATTTGATAGGTGTTCCTGACCAGGTTCTGTGGTCAGTGGATGGAGGATTTCTTCCTCCTGAGCAGGTCTGGGAGGATGCACAGGTAGGTTTGGAGCAGCAGGAGAGAATAATTTGTTTTTGGCTGGATGATCCAGCCAGGGAAAGGTGCGTGGGGTCGGGGAGGGGGTGTCTGGGCCAAGAGGTGCTGAGGAAGGAATCGTTCCCCACCGAGGGAGCTAAGTGGGGTGAGGAGGACTCGGTCTGGGCAGGACTGCCCAGGAACGGAGCCATTTTACCTGCAGGCTGCTGGTGAAGCTGGGCTGGCTGGGAGCAGGCTGGTGTGTGTTATTATTGTGGTGTTGCACACATAAAGCTCTCCTGGGCCTGCAGCCTGTACAGACAGGCCTGTGCTCCTCAGAGATGAGGGATCGGATTCTTGCCCTCCGGGGGTTTCCAGCCAGCTCGCAGTTCAGAGGAGTCCTTTCTTTCTTTCTCCTGCTGTTCACGCCCTGCAAAGAATTTCCTATCCACAAAGAAATTGTTTTATAATCAACTTGATGTTCATCCCCAGTCTCTGGGGTATGGAAAGGGTTCTGAAGGACCAAGGAAATAGAGCTTGGAAATTGTGGAAGCAGGAGACATCAGCCATTGGCACAACCCTGACAAGGGGCAGATGAATTTTTGGGGCACTCCAGAGCCAGTGAAGCTCCTGGATGCAGCAATAGGACAGAAAAAATCAGAAAAGGACCAATCCCTAGAAAGAAAGGGTTGGGGGATCCCTGTTCAGTGCTCTGATAAGATGAGAAGACTTTATTCTTCTAGTGAAGGGGTCTGTAGCACAAGACTTATGAGGAATACCTGAAGGGCCTGGGGGTGTTCAGCCTGGAGCAAAGGAGACTGGGGGGAGACCTCACTCACCTCACTCTACAGCTAAAACAAAAGGCATTGGTCCCAAGTTGCTCTAGCAGAGGTTTAGCTTGGATTTTGGGAACAATTTCTGCCTGGAAAGGGTTGTCAGGGCCTGGCCCAGGCTGCCCAGGGCAGGGCTGGAGTCCCCATCATCCCTAGAGGGGTTTCAGAGCCCTGGAGATGTGGGGATGAGGGACATGGGGTGGGGGTGGCCTGAGCAGGGATGAGGGAAGAGTTGGACCTGATGATCTTAGAGGTCTTTTCCAACCAAAATTACTGGTTATATGATGCCTGTAGCTTCCGTGACTAGACTCTAATGTCTCTGGTGGGTGCTCCATCACATGAAGAGCCTTGAAATGTTGATCTTAGCTTGGGATGTGCCACAGAGTCAATATGCAACCATGTCAAATACAGAAGGGTTTTCTTTGAGTGCTGATGGTCATCATTACAGAGAAAAAACAGTCTGGTTGACCTTGATGGCAGTCCTGTCATGAATCTTCTGTGCAGAGGTGCAAAAGTGGGATGTCATGAGATCCTGGGGAGTTCTCATAAACATCAAGTTCAAGAGCTGTGGGACAACCTAGGGGAAGAAGGAAGTTTTCTCCTTGAAATACCGTGGGCTTTGCAGTGAATGATTTTCAGAACTGCAGCACATAGACATGCTGGCCTTGCAGCTGGGAAGGACTGATGTGATTTTGTCCTCAGGTGTGGGAAACACCTGTGGTCAGCATGCAGGCTCTACCAGCTCCAAAACACAACCAGCATCTCCTGAAGTAGTTATCCATCTGTACAAATGTTACAAATGGCTTAGAGTGGGAAAGAGAGGAGATGCCCTGCAGTCACCTTTTAAGTGACTGAAATCATAAATACTTCCAAACCCTGTTCCCACTATTTCTGTGCATATTTACAGCCTCATTGGTAGCCCAGGCCTCAGGGCCCTACAATGAAAGTGGTAACTTTTAATTTCTTTGCCCTTTCAGGCTGTGATAATAATACAAATTTTTGACCTCTTAAAGCAAAAATTTCTCAAAGCTCAGGGAAAGCTGAGGCTCAGACAGCCCAACTGGGGTTTCAGGATGAAGAATGGGCTGGTCACTAAGGGACATCCTCAGAAGGCTGGGCCTCCAGGACCTCTCAGGATACATGGATGAGGGGAGCTGGGCAGAAAAAATGTTCTGAGTTACCTACCCTAGTTCAGACTTTTGTAAAGCAGATGTCCCTTTCTGGGTCTGTGGTGAAGAAGTCAGAATTTTTTAGGTGAAGATGGAGGCATGGGCTCAGGAGCTGGACTCAGTTACCTGACTGGTTTTCTTGGCTTTCATGAATCTGTCCAGAAGTTGGTGAGTTTGGAAAGGAATTTTAGTGTGTGCTTATGAAAGGTGGTTTTTAAATGTCAAAGTTGAAAGTACTTTTTCTTAGCAAAAAATTCACCACCAAACCATTCAGAACTGGCTGGGCACACAACCATCTCCATGGCATTTTGCAGAAGATTTTTAGGGCTTTAAAGGCAGCCCCATTTTGATGTTCTATTTCCTAGCCAGGAGGACACACTGAATATCACCCAGCAGCCTTTGAGCTGTTTGTGTCAGAATTGTTTGCTTACTTAATTTTAAAACAACCACATCCACATAATCGGGGGGATTGCCACATCATGATGCTCTGCAAGTGTCCTTTGGCAACAGCTACACAGCCATGGGGTCAGTGGCCAGCTGGCCACCAAAGCAGGAAACTGAATGACAATGAGAATAAATAGTGTTTCAGGGAGCTGGAGTGTCTGACAGTGCTGGAAACTGTGAAGATGGAGCAGCCTCCAGAATGTTAACCATGGAGAGGGCTCTCTTTTGCTGGGAATGGAAGGAATGATTGATACAGTGGTACCAAAGTGGTGTCTCTGCAGGTTTCTAAAGAATGAGAAATAGCCATCCTTGGGCAGATCTCCAGGAGAAACAGCAGTGTTTGGGAATTCCCCAACCTCTGCTAGCAGAAATGGTTGATGTGAGCAGAGAGATCATGGGACTGGTAAATGAGAAATGCTGTTTGGGCTGCCCATGCTGTGAGGGATGCTGGTGATTAACAGCCTTATCATTTCATGGGAGCCAGAAGAATGGTGGGAGCTTTGCAGGACTAAGGACTTGATCACAGATGCAGGAAGAAAGTTCAGGACAGGAAGAGTGGGAAGGAGGGGCTGTGGCACTCTTCATGTCAATTAGATTCAGCAAGAAAGGTCACTTCTAGACTTTTTTTTATTAGAGGAGGATTTGAATGTTGCTCCAGGAAAACTGCCACCCCCACTACCCCATAGCAGCTTGTCCAAGCTGACCTCAGTGGTTTCCTGCCAAAAATACCTGTGAACAATAATGACTTGTTAATGATTTATCCCTGTGTTCTCAAGTGCTGCACTGATTCCTAATACACCAGAAACCATCCAAGCAGCACTCTGTAGGCTTTCAGGTTTGGGCTACAATGGCTTTTTGTCCTTACTCAGTGACAGTGATGCAGATTGCATGAGAAAACCAAGGGCTTGGTGTGCTGGGCAGTGTAAATAAATGCACATTATTCCATGTAATGTTCAGGAGTATCGGTGGGAAAATCAACTGAATTGTATCGAGGAAGAAATCAACTGAGCTGTAACAGAGGATTGTCCAGCCCAGAGTTTGCAGACCTGAACAGATGCTTCAGCAGCTTCCCTGTATGGAGAGGTTTTTTGTTCAAAGAGAGCTGCAAATTCCCCTTGCATGGACCAGGCATGGCTCTGGTGATGAGACGTGTGGGAAGCAGCTCTGTCCTTCCCTGGGAGAGGGGAACCTGTACCTCAGGCCATTGGGGCAGGAGTGTGTAGTCTTGTGGCATGGAGGTAAGAGATACAGCATTGCTCATAGAATCATAATAGAATGATTTTGGTTGGAAGGGACCTTAAAGCTCATCCAGTCTCAACCCTCTGCCATGCCCAGGGACACTTCCCACCAGCCCAGGGTGCTCCAAGCCCCATCCAACCTTCAACACTGCCAGGGATGGGGCAGCCATAACCTCCCCAGGCAACCAGTCCCAGTGTTGGCTCATGCTGAGGTTCTCATCAACTAGCACCCCCCAAGTCCATCTCAAGGCTGTTCTCAATCCACTCCCTGTCCAACCTGTGTTTTTACTTGAGATTGCCCTGGCCCAGATGAAGGACCTTGCACTTGACCTTGTTGAACTTCCTAAGGTAGGCACCAGCCCACTTCTCCACCTATCAAGGTCCCTGTGGATCTCCTCCCTACCCTCCAACCATACTACACAGCTTGGTGCTGTCAGAAAAGTTGCTGAGTGTGCACTCCATCCCTCTGTCCAGATCTCTGACAATGTTAAACAGCACTGGTCCCAGTATTGATCCTTGAGGAACACCACTCCTCACTGGTCTCTGTTTGCACATCACTGCCCTTTGAGTACAGCTGTCCAGCCAATTCCTAATCTGGAATACATACCCATCCATCAAATCCCTGTCTTTCCAATTGAGAGATCAGGATGTTGTGCAGGACACCATCAAACACTTCACATAGGTCCAGGTAGCTGACATCAGTTGCCCTCCCCTTATCCACAAATGCTGTGACCCACCAGATGTGTCAGGCATGATTTGGTGAAGCCATGTTGGTTGCCACCAAGCACCTCCAGATTTTCCATGTGCCAAAACCTGTTCTCTGTGCTTCCAACATGTCTGCATAATAGAGCCTTGGTCAGACATCCTGCCTGGGTGAGGAGGAGCACAGTGAGACAAAGAACAGCAGATGCAGAGGGAGAATCTGTGATTGCAGCAACCACCTCCACCCTTCAGAACCAAAAGAAAACCCTAGGAACAGGAATCTGCATGAGTCAACTCGAGGTGCAGATGGCTGGTTTTACACAGTGTAGTATCATGTTATTGCTGAGCAGCCACATCAGGCAGTGCTGGACTCTCTTTTTAAGTGGTCATTCTCTGGCTGGGACCCACTGTTAAGAAAAACCAGGAAAAAGTAGAACTGGCAGGTGTTAAGCTGGCAGCTCCACCTGTCGTGTTTCCCAATCTGCAAGAACCAGAGAGGAGAGAGGGAGGCTTCCCTCCTGTGAACAGGCAGGTTGTTCTCCTTTCTGAACTTTCATCCCTCACTACTATGACTTCAGATGTTATCCTGACACTCATCCTCCTTTGAGATCTTTGTCTCCTCCTCAGGAGAGGTGGGTTGATGAGAGGTGGATCCTCCAGTGGAGGTGTTGTTACAACTAACCTGCTGTCACTGCTTCAGGCAAATGGACTCTGCATCTCTCCCTTCCCCATTTGCAGAGTAAAAAGTGCTGTTTAAACTCCATCAGGCTGGAACATTTTAAAGTAATGTTTGGTCACATTATTGGGAGGCCTTAAGTAAAGACAGTGAGTAGGTGATCTACTGGGCCAAATTCCGTTGAGTAGTTATTTCCCTTTCTTTCCCATTTTTCCTTGATCCTGTGTGTTCACAGCTCCATGCTGCTCTGAACACAGCAGAAAAGGTGGCTGAAAACAGAAATTTCTTCACCTTTTTGGACTCAGACTCTGGAGTACTGGGCCAAGAGCTGTGTCATCCTTGTCCCTAGGAGCCTCTATGTGGAGACATGCCCTTTGGTGATGAATGTGGAGTCTTCAGAGGCTCCCAACAGGCTGAAGCTAAGGGGAAGAGTTTGATGCTTGCCTGCTCCAAGCTTCTTTCAGCATGCCAGCCCAGCTCTTTGAACCTCAGTGATGCCTTCAGTGGCTGGGCATCCCAGGACACAGCTTAGTTACACACAGCAAGATTGGTAATAATCAAAGGTGCATCTGAGAGCCAACAGAGATTGCTCTTGGAAGTCTCCTGTGAGAGTATCTCCAGTCAAAAAAGGTTAGTGAGTGACTTAGCTGAAATCCTGGTGGCATTCATTTGCAGAGGATGTTGTGGAAGAAATTACAAATGGACAAAAAGGGAATGAGGTGTCTGTGAAATCCTTTGGGCTATGAACCACTCTGCTCTGGGCACGTCCTGCAGCTCAGTGACTCCAGTGATGCTGGAATGGTATAAAAAGTGGATGACGCTCTTTGAGAGATGAGCCACAGGGTTATGTCAGTTTTGGGTCTGACCCATTTTGCCTGTGCTGAAATTCTCATTTCTGCTGTGCAGCTGGAGACATTACAGATACCAATTTTCAATCGATGCCAACTTTGCTGTTTAAATGGGTGCATCCTGTGTGACCATTTAAGAAGAGCTCATACCTGTGTGCTGGAAGGGGAAGGCTGCAAATGAGCTGGGACTGTGCCCCAGACACCCCATCCTTCATGCCTCTTGGATCAGCTAGTGAGCTCAGCATCCCCAGGAGCCTGGAGCTGCATTCTCAGCATTCCTGCAGCTCCTTAGATGTCAGTGATGTCATTGATAGCAGCCAGGGAATTGCGGATCCTAGAGGGCCTGAACTCATGTCTTAGCAAGTAAGCGTAGGAGGAACCAAGTTTTGTAGTGTACTTCTCTGTATTAGCAAGTTTTATTGAATCAAATCACAGCAAATATATTTGCATCCACATTTCTGTCTCCTGGCAACTCTACAAAATCCCAGAAGAGAGATATTTGTGTACCATCCACTCACTAATCCCTGTTAAGAAAAAACTACATCTGAGCAATCTGACAATGGGAAGCTGGTATGTTGTGTGATTAAAAAGCAAGCAATTTATTCCTTTAGGTATTCAGTCTTTGTTCTTTTGCCTGGGACCTGCTGAAATACATCATATTTCAAGCACATAATTGGCATCATGTGAAGGCATCAGGCCTTCTCCAGAAAGCATCCCTAGGAAACTCCATCTTGTGTCAGCCTGAGAAAGAGACACTTGCATTTTTTGTGCAGGATGAAATGCCTTGTTTTGGGAACACAGGAGAAAAATTCTTGCATAAGTTTTCATGCTGTTATTCTTTGGCCTTTTCTATGAAGAACTTCAGGGTAATGGCATAGCCACAGCCTCCTGGGAGGCACAGGATTCATCTGCACATGGTGTAGCTGGGAGTTTGAATCCCAGGCTAGACTGACACAGAGGTGTTGAACAATGGTCCACAGTTACCTGTAGTACCTTAGCCTGTACATGGTCCAGTGAACAGTATTAAACAGCATTTTATAGCCTATAGTTTGGTGTTAAGGGAGACTGGTGGTAGAGGCATATTTCTATATGAAATGGAAATCTTAATTTCTTCTTTTTTTTTTTTTTTTTTTTTTTGCTAGTTGTATTTAGGAAGTTGCCTCGGATAGAAACTTCCAGAAGCAATGAGTGGTGTAGAGATTAACTTCTGCTCTCACTGAACCTGCCCAGGCCTAGGTGGGTGCAGGACTGAGAGAGCATCCCCCCCAGCCCAGCATTTCCTGCCTCCAAAGCAGTTTGTTCTGCAGCCTCAGTGCTGCTTGAATGTGGCTCTGTGTTCCTCAGCTGTAATTAGCACAGCTTGCCAGGTCTTGATTTCATCCCTTAAGTCTCAATGGGATTTCCAGACCCGGTGCAGTTTGCACCAGAGAGCTGGGGTTTATTTTCTAACCCGAATCTAGCCAGACCTTATGCCTACACCTGCATATTTCCAGCTACAAATAACAATGGAAATGATTTTATCTAATCTGCTAACACCTGGTTTGTTCTTGTCCACACTCTTAGGCATGAGGGTGTTGAAAACACTTTTGGCAGGAGTTGCTATAAGCTGTGTAACCACCAGCATTAACACAAACCACCCAGGCTACAGAGACAGAATGAGGTACGGATGGCAGCAGGGAGGGAAACCTGGAACTCACGGGCTTTGTGGCGTCCTCTAATAAGGTCTGGAAGCCACCACAGGCAAAGTCTTGGGTGACACCTTGAAGGGAACAGTCCAGCATAGGGCACGAGGGGCTTTAGGAACTCTTTGGGTGTTCTTGTGTCTCTGGGTGGGTTGGTGGCCATTCCCCGGGACACCTCAGCAGAGCAGATCCGTGCTTTGTAGCTTGGGTTTCATGATCAGGCCCTGCAGGCCCCTCCTCAGCGCCGGCATTTCAGCCCCGTGCTTTGGAAGGACTCCAGGCCAGCAGTGAAGGGCTCTTTGATAATATCTGACGGGCGGGTAAGAATTTTGGGCAGCAGCCAAGGTACACATTGCCTGTAATCGTTAACTCAGTCTGTAAACAGTTCAAACGGCACTGAAGAGGCTGTCAGTTATTACATTAGAAAAAAATCCTTTCATCTCCCCGCTCAGAAGCCAACCGGGCAGTGCCGGCCCCTGCGGAGCCGAGTGCGGCTGCAGGTCTGCAGGCAGTGCTTGGTCATACAATGAGCACCATGCTGAATGGCTGACCTTCAAACCTTCAGTGCTGAAGCAATAACTAAATCATTACTTTCCTTTTGTTCTGCACCTGGCTGAGGCAGTGCAGCCCAGGTATATTGGAGGGGGAGGGGGCCAGGCAACATTCCCCCCTGGGGCAAGAGGGCCTGGCGAGGTGATTCCTCCACCCTATGCCCATCTCCTGCCTACAGCTTTGTCCCAGGGAGCACAAGTTCATGTGCAGACCTGACAAAGGTCCATGTTTTACTTGTCACCAGGTAAGGCTTCCCTGGACCATTGCTGGTTTCTCTAGAAATGGCCACAGTAGTGGTTCAAGTCAACATCAGGACCCTGTAATCTCTGTGCAACAGTGGAAGCAAAGCTGCTGCTGAGTTTCACCTTCCAAAGAGTCCTAGAGGATTCTCCAGTCCACATCAATCTCAGAAGAACCCTGTGGTCTCCTTCCAGGAGCAGTTCAGCCCCCCTGGAGATGTGTGATGCTTCAGAAGAAATTATGGCATAATCTAACCCAATGGGAATTTCCTTGCCAGTCTTATTTTCTCCTAGATCTCTTATCTCCTTTCTAGAAGAGCAAGAATGCTCTTCTGGCATCCACATTCAAAGCTTTACCTTTGAAATCCACTGTAGAATTATGCTGGTTGAGAAAACAACAGTCCAGTGTCTGCAAGCAAAGTGATCTGGGTTTGGGTGAGTCTTTGTATCTGGCCTATCACTGCACAGGTTTTTTTAGGGTCAGAGCTGTCTCTTATAAAGGTGTTGGACATATCCTTTGTGGAGGACCTCATAGGTCTGTGCCGCTTCTAAGTTGGTACCAAGTGACAATAAGGCTTTGAGTGGTACCAGGCTGCTGGGCTGTCTGCACAGCTTGGAGCTCCCCAGGGCTTTGAGGTGTTCCTGAGGGGCAAGACTTGTGTGAGGTCTGTGGAACAGTTTTAACCTTCAAGTCACTGTCAGAGAGGTGCAGAACATCACTGTGTGAGAGAGCCTTGAAGTATGGAGATGGCCAGTGGCATTGCCCCCCAGAGCAGGGACAAACTGAGCCCTCAAAGGGATCTGAGGTGTGCAAGTCAGCACAGGCTGAATGCTGTTTGCTGTGTATTGAATCCAAACTGCTCCCAATGTGCTTGGAGGAAGCTGCAGCATGAGCTGTTCTCCTGTGACCTGGGCCAGCTTGCCTTTACTTTCATTTAGTGGTCTGAGTCAGGGCTGACCAGAGAACCTCCCTTTGCCTTTGATATTCCAGAATGGATGTGTGGAGCAGACAGAGTGTAACCAGACATCATGATGAGACTTGTCCAAAAAATTTCCTTTTGGCCCATTCTGTTGTCATGGTGGCTGTGCTAGCAGAAGTGACACATTTTTTCCCTTGTGCTGGACCTCTCTGTCCATAGGAGGGCAAACTTCAGCAGAGCTGTCAGGAAGGCAATGAGAGTTTCTCCAGCACCACGGCCATGCTTGTGCAATTAGACAGAAAAGATTTAGACTTAGTGACTCACTTCAACTGTCTAGTCCTCCACAGGTGATAATCAAACAAACATCCATCTTGGGGATCAGCACTTCTCTTTGTTGCTCACCAGCTTTGTAATGAAAAGCAGAAGGAGATGCAGTTATTGATTAGGGACTGGTTTGTTGTATCAAACCCGTGGGCACTGCTGACCCTCAAGACAAGGCAAAGACAGTGAAGCTCATGAGCACGTGTAAGGGAACAAGCACAGGAGGGTAGCACCAGCACCTTGGAGATCCTTTGTCTCCTCTCCCACCTCTTGCCGTTCCTTCAAGGGACTCGGATGGTTGTCTGAGTTTTTCACACGTTGAGGTAGGACCTGAGTCTCTCTAAGAATAATGTGTTTGTTATCAGAGACTCTGTTTGTCTGTGACTCACCTGTGGGTAAGGTGTGTTTGCTGTTATAACAGCTCTTGAAACTTTATGCAGGTAAATTAAAAAACTCCATATCCTGATGGCTGAGCTTCATGCCCAGGAGTCACGGAAGCTGCAATTTTTCCTCGGGCCCCTTGAAACACTCCACCATTCTCTTCCTTTTCAAAGCAGCCATTTCCATCTTCTTCACAGTTATCATTCAGTTCATCTCCCTGCCTCATCCCTTCTCATTCTCCTATCTCCTTCCAGCAGCATTCCACTGCACTTTTTATCTCTGCTGTAGCTCCATGCCAACATCTCCTTTATCTTTGGTCCCCTCATTCCAGATGCTAGCTCTGTAAGTAGAGTGACAAGGACATAGTAGATCAATCTCTGTGTAAGAAGGGCTTCTGTTGAGCTGGTAGAGCTGAGGGGTTAAGATAAACCAGGAAGAGCCTCTCTTATACAGCAATGAAGACTTTCATGCAATGTGAATGCTGGAGAAGACCTGGGAAGGAGAATCTGGGTGTTCCAGCAGGGCAGCATGGCTGGCAGGGGTGTTCCTCAGGCTTGCCCATGCCTCAGAGCACAACACTCCCCAGCAGTGCAGGCTGAGCCTGACAAGGGCTGTCACTGCTTTGGTGACACCACATGAAACTGAGAGGAACAGGGAAGGGCACAGGCCCTGTCAGTTCCACCTCAGCTGTGGAGATGGTCCCTGTAGGGCTCCTTGGTGGCAGCAGTTGTGACAGTGTCTGTGCTCTGACACATGCACCGTGCAGGGGCACATCTGCCTCACAGAGCTGCTCTGCACATGCCTGTGCAATCCTATCACTGGTTCCTCATCTCCATCTTCTGAGAGATCTCAGCAGGGGATATTGCCCAGAATTCTCACAGCAAGGTCAGTGTTAGCAGCAAAGATGAGGAGGAAGGTAGTGGAGCACTTCCACTTGCATTTTTGGAGCCTATGAAGGAATAGAAACCTATGAAAGAATAGAATTTATTTAGCTCAGAGCCTTCCTGACAGACTTCCAGCAGGAAAGAAGTGTAGTGAGCCAGACACTGGTACTCAGCACACACAAAGATAGGCTGACAGAGCTGGGGTTGTTCAGCCTGGGGAAGAGAAGGCTCTGGGGAGACCAAGTATCAGCCTTCCAGTACCTGGAGGGGACCTATAGGAAGGCTGGAGAGGGACTTGAAGGGCTTGAAGTAATAGGACAAGGGGCAATGGTTTTAAATTAGAGAAATTTAGATTTAGATTGGATGCTAGGAAGAAATTCTTTACCATGAGAGCAGTGGAAAAATAGCACAGGTTGCCCAGGGAGGTGACTGAGGCCTCATCCCTGGAGATGTTCAAGGTGAGGTTTGATGTGGCTCTGAGCAACCTGATCCAGGTAAGGGTGTCCCTGCTGACTGCAGGGGCTTCGACTCGATGACCTTTAGAAGTCAAGGTCATATAAATATGACCTTACAAATATGGAACTGCCTGTATTCTGTCCTCAGGAGCTCTGTGACACTGCTGTGGCACAACTGGATGAAGCAGGTCAGTGGGGAGAGGGAGATGTCCAAAATTCTGCAGCCCCTCAACACACTGTCGTTGCTGTGCCTTAGGCTCCCCTCTCACCTCCTCACTGCTCCTTTCTGCTTTGCTGTGTTGCTCACCTGCAAAGGAGATTTTCAAACGTGGCATTTCCACCTGCTGTGGACTGCAGCACCAGTGGTGTGAGCAAACCAGTCCTGTCCTTAAGATGCAGCAGGAAGGGCTGTGTCCTCAACAAAATCCTTGTGTGCTTCTCCTGACCCTGCAGGCTTGAGTATTCCTTCAAAGCTTCCATGGGATCCTCACTGCTGGGATGCCTGTGAGAGGCAGGGCCAGAGGGCTGGCACTGGGGGCTGTACCCATAGGCAAGGCAGGGGCTTCCTCTGCTCACCTCCTGCAGAGCCCGGGGGGGAAGGGGCTCTCCTGGCTCCCTGGCACTGCCCATGAGCCTCAACTTGGTTCCAGCATTGGGCTTTAGCCCAAATATTCGTAGCAAAAGTCTTCCAGCAGGAAGGTGCTGGGGTGCCACTTGGGTGCCCACATGGGTGCACAAACCCCACCTGCTGTGCCCCTGCAGCCCCAAAGCAGAGAGGGAGCAGGCAGGTACCAAGTGATGCTCCTCTGCAACTCCCAACAGGACAAGCTCAGGGCACATCCAGAGCCAGGGCTGGGGGCCACATCTTTGTATTTAGCAGCTCTTTGTGGTCTTTTGTTGCATTAATTCTTCACTATTTTTCATGATTTTGTGTAGCTATAGCATATACCATCTGGACTAAGCTGCAGAATTCTTGTTCAGTTTATCTCTTCTTGTACAGAAATAGTGCCCTCTGTCTAAGATGGAGTGAGCAGGACTTTGAATATTTAAGATGTTGACACACTGCTGCTTTATATAGGAAATACTAGTTTTTAAATTTATTTTTTCCATTAATGTCTAACAGTCTATTTGCCTTTTGGCAGCTCCAGGTGATTCCATAAAAGTCCCCTCAGTGACTCAAGATCTTTCCTGTTTGTTACCAGCTAGCCTGAAGCTCACCCCTGTGTAAAATGGCCAGGTGTATTTTTTTCATGCTTGCATTTTTTTAACATCTTTAATCAGTCTTTCAGTCAATGTCATGAGATCCCTTTGCAGCCAGTTTTAATTTACCAAATAGAATATTTATATATTACTGAAAAACTCAGCCACTTCACCGTTCCTCTCATTTTCCAAGTCCTTTGTGAGTAATTGGACAACCCAGTTGGCTACTGGCACTGTCCTGGTAAGTTCACTCAGTGAAGACTGACCTGATTTCTTCTGAGTTGTGGAGGTGGCTCTGGGTGGTGCTGTGTGATGGTGTCACCTACCAGAGCCTTAACCTTGTAGGAGAACAGAAGAGGAGGTGCCAGGGTTCAGCATTACCTGAACTACCCTTGTCCCACACTTGCTGGCTGCTTCGAGGAACCCCGTGGGTCTGGGAATCATCACTCTCCTTTTCCAAAGTGCTTTTAGTTCTTCCCTTTTCTTCTTTTCTTCTTCCTTTTTTTTTTTTTTTTGGGGGGGTGGGGGAGGTGGCTGGGAAGTCAGGATTATCAATCTGCCATTCCCTGCATTGCTCTCAACTTCTTCAAGTTCAGTTGGTTGCTCCCTGCAATTGCTCCCTGCAATTTTCCAGGTATTGTGTTCTGTTTAGTGAGGAGCTGTATCTTGGTGTTAGCAGCTTACTAATTAAACCATGATTTTTCTAGAACCATTTTGGTGAACACTCTGTTGTTCTGTTCCCTTCCTCACTTTTCCATGCCAACCTTACAAGTTGTTTATAAAATTTTTGCTGCCACTACAAATAAAATAAATCATTTTGACTCACAGTGCATGAAGGAAGGGTGTGAAGTGCTGTGAGTGCCTTGACAGAGAAAACTGAGGTGTCTGGGGACTTGGCTTCTCCAAGTCCTTTTTTAGCCCCTGTCCTTAAAGATTCTTTTCTGAACAGGAAGAGGAACAGAAATGTTTAAATGTCCGTGAGGGGGGGAAAAAAAAAAGTAAATAATACGTTTTCCATGAGCATAGTTGATTGACTGCAAATTAATAGGCTTAAAGTGCATCAAAACTCATTCAGATGAGGTGTTAGAAAGAACTTTCTGGTGTGGAGGAGATGGCAGCCCTGGAGCTGGTGAGGAGGCTCCTTTTGCAGAGGTCTTGAAAACAGGTTGAACCAGTGTCTGTGAGGAATGTTTGAGGTCTGGCTGATCCTGCCTCTGGGCAGCAAAAGGGGGTAGATGACCTCTCGGGGTCATCTTTTTTTGTCTCTACTGTTTTATAAGTGAAGCTCCCAAGTGGGAAGCACCTCTCTATGCCTTCCTTTCCTGGGACATTTCTGCAGGGCAGATCCTGGCTGCTGGGGACAACCTGTGAGTGGTGCTGGCATGGTGGGAGGGACAGGTTGGTGTGAAGACAATGAGTCTACTGGGAATAAAGTGGGAAAGATAGCAAGGCTAGGGTAGAAAAGAGAAATTCAGTAGATTAAGAGAGGTGGTATGAATGGAAAAGGCAGAAAAGTAGGAGATGCCATAGGGTAAAGGAGCAGTGAGGAAAAAAAAAGTGGTAGCAAGCACATAGGGATGTGGAGGAGCTCTGAATGGTGTTGAAGGGGTGACAGAAGGGACAAAGTGATGGAGAGATGGAGTGAACCAGGGGGTTCACAGGTCTGGTTGACAGTGTCTTACAGGCAGAGCTGGCAGGCTTGAATCACCCAGGACCAGATCCAGACACTGTCAGGGATCTAGCTAATCCCAGCCCCACCTCTGGGATCTCTGCAGCACCCATTCTGTCAGGGATTGTCCTGGCAGAAGGGCCTGGCCTGGAGCAGGACCCAGCATCACACCCCCTGTGCTCTCTCTGCTGAGTGGGAGCCCCAGGAGCAGGGGGGCTGCTTCAGGACTGTGGTGAGATTCAGGCAACATGCACAGCACTTCTTTAATTTTGGATAAACCTCCTCTCTCCAGTGACTGAGTTTTGCTTGTCCTTTGCCTGCTGGATCAGAGGGGCTTTCTGTAGGAAGAAATTATCTCTTGCTTGTGGCAGCTGATGGTGCCCAGCCTAGAAGAGTGGGGGATGCTCTTCCTGCAGAAATGCTTCATTCCTGCTGTCAGTGAGCCACTCTGCAGCCTCACTGGTTTCAGAGGGAGTGAAGGATCCTGACTCTGCAACCAGGGCCACCTCTTGGGGCATTTTTTCACATCATCCATAGATTATTTTCTGAGTCTACTCTTGTCCGGTGAGCATGATGTGTAGTGACAAACGGGAGGGTCGGGCAATGAAAGTGCCCAAGAAATGTGGCTGTAGGATGCAGACAGTAAGAAGCAGGTCTTGCTGCTTTGCTCCTTGTGGCTCTCCTTTGGATGCTCTGCAACACCTTGATGTCTTTTTCATACCGGGGTGCACAGAGCAGCAGTTCTTAAAGTGAGGCTGCAGCAGTGCAGAGCAGAGCAGGACAAGTCACCTCTCTTGCTGGGCCAGGAGCACTCTGCTTGGTGTGCACCTCAGGACATGGCTTGGCCTCCTGGCTGCCAGGGCACATTGCTGGCTTATATCAGTCTGCCATCAACCAGGATCCCCAGGTCCCTCTCTGCCACACTTGAGAGCATCTTCCCCTGATTTGCTGGCTGATTTACCCCTCCAGAAATGTTGCCAGCATTTTCTATGTGCTCTCCAATCTCATTTGGAGCTTCACACCCTCAGCTCCTTTCTCTTGTTCACAAGGTTTATCATTAATGCCATCATCAGGCCCAGCAGTCCTCGTCCCAGAGTGGCTGCTCTTCGCTCACATGCAGGGCTGTCCCTTGCAGTCGTGTCACTGCCCAGGAACACAGCACCCCAGCTGCTCCCAGCAGGTTGGACACAGCTCCAGGCAGTGTTGGGAAGTGCCACTGGGCTCCCCTGGGCTCAGGAACAACCCCATGCAAGCTTGATAAGACTGGCAGGAGGGTTATCTTGGAATTATTGGAGATACGAGACGTGCTCTTTGCATTTCCTGTTTTGTGTTTTTCTGTGCTCAGTGATATGATACATTAACCAAAAGCCAGAGAGCTCCCAGTCAAGCAAACAGGGTATCAGTAATGGCATTGCTTGGCAGAGCCAGCAGGATCACAGGCACTTCAGTGCCAGGTTGGTGGTAGTGGGGGCAGTTCCCAAGGTCATTTGGGAGCCTTACCTGAACCCTCCTGGGTCAGAGCAGATTATTGGATTGCTTCCCTGGAAACTGAATTTCCAGTTTATGGTGCTTGGCTTTGTACAATTACACTCTCTCTAATGTCTTTCAGTCTGAAGTCTAAACTATATAGCATTTTGACTGCTTTTCTCCTCATATCACTGTGGATTAGATAGGAGAATCTCAAAGGCAGGTGAGGGACAGGCAGCCAAAGGCACCCAGCAGCTCCTCGGTGCCCAGCTCCCCCGTGCAGTATTTTGAAGTGTAGCAGATGATGCCTTAGCTCATACTCCTGATGCCATCTCTTAGTCCTCCATCTCCAAGCACCTGAAGGTTAGATGGGGGTCAGGGGTTTGATTTCTTTATGTCCTTGTGACTATAGGGGTTACCTACCTCAAAATCTAGGCAAGGGAAATGTCTGTGGTTGTGTTTTGTGTTTTTTGTTTTTTTAATCCTCACCATTTTGACTCACTCATAGCTCTGTAAGAACTGTTCTTGTTCTGTAGCCCAAACTATGATTTTTGCAGATTATCCTGATTTTGCAGTGCTGAGGTTCTTGTTGGTTTGGAACTGGAGCCCAACCTGGAGCTGTGGGAGGCTGGGGCAGGAGCAGGACCCAGCCAAGGCACATCCTGCTGCAGCCCTGAGGGTTCTGCTGGATCTTGGGGGGTGCAGACCAGCATCTCTTGGTCCTGGAGATTGTGGACTCAGAGCTAGGTGGGGGATGCAGGGCAGGATGCTCCAACCTGCTCCAGGACCAGGTCTGAGCCCACAGCCCCAGCTGAATTCTGTGCCACCCACCCCAACCTCTCTGAGTGCAGAGGCTCCAGAAGGCAGAGCTCTCCTCTCCCTGTGCTTGTCTCCTTCAGCTTTTGAAAACTTGTGTGCAGCTGGCTGCAGCTGAGGGAATGGCTCCTTTGTCAGAGCAGTAAATGGGCACAGTGCCTCTGCTCCTGCAGGACCTGACTAAGAGCAGCCTGGGTGAGTCGTGCTCCCTGGAAGGACCTGTTCCTGCAGCCTTCCTTCTTGGACATTAAGAGGTGACATCAGCAAGTCTGAATTTAGGAGAAATGAGCCCATTCTCCTCCTTATTGCTGGATTTCTGCAATAAGTGGCTGGCAGGAAGGAGGAACCACCACCTGGCTGTTCTTCAGCTTACCCCCTTCCCCAGCTCCTGCCAGCCCCATGCCAAGGGCTGAACCCCTGTCTCAGGGTGCCCCAGGAGGATGGGAGCAAGGCTGCCACCCAAGTGTGGGTGGAGAGGAGAGTGAGGGGTATCCCTGGGCTGCTCTGACACTTCCTCCTCCTGTTTTTAAATCTGACCAGACAACAAACAACTGTTTTCCACAGCACTGGGATGCTGCTGCAGGGCAGGCAGGCCTCCTGGGCATGCTTCTGGATGGACACCAGACACAAAGCCTGCCCTAACCTGCCTGGTTTATAGCACTGAGCTATCATGCTTCTTTCCCACACTTCCACAGCCTGATGCAGTAACAAAGGCTGTCCAAGGACCTTCTGTTCCTGGGTGCTTCATGCACCACAATGCAGGCACAGAGGATGGAATTTTTACAGGAAGAGCTCTGGGGGCTCACACAAGATGATGGGACTCCTAAGAGGGAGCCAACATCTGAATTACAGTTTCCTTTAACCTCCTGCCATTGTCCTTCCACCGCTAGACTGAGAGATCAGAGGCCACCATGCTCAGTGCAGTCAGGGAGGAGAGCAGTGCTTAGGGGATGTCACTGTGCTGGTGGCAGCAGAGGAATGAGGTGCAGCCATGGGCAGCTGGCACTGCCTACCCCACCTCTGTCCCAGCAGGAGGCCAGGCTCATCTCCAGGGAACTTGACAAGAAAGCAAACCAAGTGCCAGTGACAGGAGTGAGGCCACATCTTGTGTCCCTATAACATGCTGGGGCAGGCTGCATCCCTTTCTGTAGGATGCTCAGCAGAGGTGTGTACCCAGACCCAGTGCCTCAACCTTGTCCCATGTCATCTCCCCTCTCTCAGTGGTTTGGCTCAACCTTTCTCCAGGACTCAATGGGGATGTGGTTACTGGGAACTTTCCCTCTCCTTTCTCATTTCTGGTACTTCTCTACCTGCCTTAATTTTTTTTTCTCCTTCGTTTGACTTCATTTGACTTCTCATCTGCAAATTTAGAATCATAGAATCATAAAGTTGTTGAGTTTGGTGGCTGAGAAACAAGAAGTGCTGAATCTTGTAGTGCACCAGAAATTTGCTTTTGTAGTGATCCCTTTGCCTCCCCCAGAGCACTGGAAGGCACCAAGATTGCTGCAGGCAGGGTTCTGCTTCCCAAGGATGCTGGCAGACCCTGCAGCACCAGGACTTGTGCTGCTGGGATGCTCTGTCCCAGAAGTCAAGGGCTCTGGTCTCACAGGCTGCTCTCATTTTGCATGTGCCTTTGTGTCTGGGACAAAGTCAGACCTGAGTGCAGCGAGCAGAAAGCCAGAAACTCCCATCTTTCTCTGGGACAGTTTCCTGGTAGACCACAGCTTTAACAGTGATTTGGTTCTCGTGATGTTCAGAGCTTCCCTGACACTCAGACAGGGATGTGGGATGTTGCAGTGGTGGTGACATCCACCACCAGGATTTCCTGCACCCTCTAGGCATGTCCAGTGGGCTTCAGCCACCCTTTGCAGTGTTGAACCTCAAGGTCTGATTTTTCCTTTGCTTTCATCCTCTAGTCCCACCCGCTGTCCCTGTGCAACTCCAGTGAGGATGAACACACGGAGTCAGGATTCATCACCATTGTCAAGCTTGAGCAGCCGGATCGGGATCCCAACCCCTGCCTCTCACTGGCCAACAAGGTAGGTGCAAAAATGCCCCCATGGCACCAACCTGGGAAGTGAAACCCATGGTGCAGAAAAGAGTGTGAGCTGGAGGAGGCAGCAGGATGGGAAAGAGCTGTTGGAAGGTGTAAAAAAGGACAAGGATGGAGGAGGGCCCGAGGCAGAAGGGGTCCTTGGAGGAGATGTCTTCCCAGCCTTTCCCAGTGTCCATCCCTCCTGGTTTTTGGGACTGCCTTTGGGGCTTTGTAAAAGGTTTGGGGTTTTCCCTACCCTGACTGTTCTGGGACAGTTCATCCCTTTTCCCACCACCTCATATGCTTTACTGCCTGGCAGCCTTGTGACCATGTCCTCTGTCCTGTGGGAAAACATGGACACAGAAAACATCTCCCGTGGTCCTCTCTTTAAAAATAATTCTTTAATACTTCACTGGATAAGGCACATGAGGAAGCAGAGCTGAGTGATTCAGACAAATGCAAATTAGGTGAACTAGTGGTGACACTGCATGGGCCACCATCCAGCCTGCAAAGGGATGGGAGATCTCAGAGGTCTTCAGACCAAGTCTCCTGTGATCTTTCTGTAGTGAAACAGCAGTACCCAAGTCAAAAGCTGAGACTGCTGGTATGATCCTCTGGTAATAAGGAAGTCACAGAATCACAGAATCATCTGGGTTGGAAAAGACCTCTGAGACCATCAAGTCCAACCCTTGATCCACTCCCCCCATGGTTCCCAGCCCATGGCACTCAGTGCCACATCCAGGCTCTTTGGAAATATCTCCAGACACGGAGAATCCACTACTTCCCTGGGCAGCCCATTCCAATGCCTGATCACCCTCTCCAGAAAGAATTTTTTCCTAATATCCAACCTAAACCTCCCCTGGCAGAGCTGAAGCCCATGGCCTCTTGTCTGCCTGATGGAGCAGAGCCCGACCCCCCCCTGGCTCCAACCTCCTTTCAGGGAGTTGTAGAGAGTGATGAGGTCTCCCCTGAGCCTCCTCTTCTCCAGCCTCAACACCCCCAGCTCCCTCAGCCCTTCCTCACAGGACTTGTGCTCGAGTCCCTTCACAGCCTCCTTGCTCCTCTGGACCTGCTCCAGCACCTCAATCTCCTTCCTGAGCTGAGGGGCCCAGAACTGGACACAGGACTCAAGCTGTGGCCTCCCCAGAGCTGAGCACAGGGGCAGAATCCCTTCCCTGGACCTGCTGGCCACGCTGTTCCTGAGCCAGCCCAGGATGCCATTGGCCTTCTTGGCCACCTGGGCACACTGCTGGCTCCTGTTCAGCTTCCTGTCAATCCAGACTCCCAGGTCCCTTTCTGCCACTCTGTGCCCAGCCTGGAGCTCCCCATGGGGTTGTTGTGGCCAAAGTGCAGGACCCGGCACTTGGAATGTTGAACCTCATCCCCTTGGGATCATCCCAACTCTCCAGTCTGTCCAGGTCCCTCTGCAGAGCCCTCCTGCTTTCCAGCTGATCCACACTCCCCCCATCTTAGTGTCATCTGTGAATTTACTAATTGTGGACTCAATCTCCTCATCTAAATTATCAATGAAGATATTAAACAGAACTGGGCCCAGGACTGATCCATGGGGGACACCAATTGGATCAGCACCATTCAGCATCACTCTCTGGGACCCTCCAGCAGTTCCTAACCCAGCACAGAGTGCTCCTGTCTGAGCCCTGGGCTGACAGCTTTTCCAGGAGAATGCTGTGGGAGATGGTATCAAAGGCACCTGATCATAAAAGGAGCTCAGGTTGGTCAGACAGGACCTGCCCTTCCTAACCCCGTGCTGGCTGGGTCTGATCCCTTGTCCATCCTGTAGGTGCTGTGTGATTGCCCCCAGGATGAGCTGTTCCATATCCCTGCCAGGCACTGAGGTCAGGCTGACAGCCCCAGAGTTTCCTGGGTCCTCCTTTTGTCCCTTTTTGTGGATTGGTGTGGCACTCCCAATCATCTGGGACCTCCCCAGTGATCCAGGACTGTTGGTAAATGATGGAGAGGGGCTTGGTGAGCTCTTCCCCAGCTCCCTCATCACCCTGGAGTGGATCCCCTCTGGTCCCACAGACTTGTGAGGATCCAAGTGGCTCAGCAGTCACAAACTGTTCCCTCCAGGATTACAGGGGAGCTGCTCAGCTCTTTATAAGCCCCAGAAGCAGCTATCCTCAGGACACCCTGTCTTACTGTTGAAAACTGAGTAAAGAAAGTGTTAAATACCTCAGCCTTTTCCTCATCCTTGGTAACTACATTTCCTCCCATGTCCCACAAGGAATGGAGGTTTTCCCTGCCCCTCCTTTTGCCATTGATGTATCTGTAGAAAGACTTTTTGTTATTCTTAGTGGAAGTGGCAAGATTGAGTTCAAATTGTGCCTTTGTCTCTCTAATTTTCTTTCTACATGACCTAACTATATTCCTAAACTCTTCCTGAGTAGCCAACCCTTTTTTCCATAGTCTTTTTCCCCTTTTTCCCCTTTTTCCACAGGGACAGCTGCTCCTGTGCATTCAGGACTTGCTGCCTGAAGTGCACCCATCCCTCTTGGACCCCTTTGTTTCCAAGGGCTGTTTCCCAGGGTACACTCTGAATCAGTCTTCTGAAAAGGCCAAAATCTGCCCTCTGGATGTCCAGTGTAGAGATTTTATTCTTGGCCCTCCTTGCATCCCTGAGTATTGAAAACTCTATTATTTCATGGTCACTGTGCCCTAGAAGGCCTCCAACCACCACATGTCCCACCAGCCCTTCTCTCTTTGTAAACAGAACATCCAGTGGGGACCCATCCCTGGTGGGCTCATTTACCAGGGGGAGCAGGAAGTTATCCTCTGTATGCTCCAGGAATCTCCTAGACTGCCTCTTCTCTGCTGTGTGGAGTTCACAGCAGATATCCAGCAGGTTAAAGTCACCCACAAGAACAAGGGCTGGTGATTTTTAGACATCTGCCAGCTGCTTGTAGAAGAATTCATCCTTCTCATCATTTTGGTTGGCTGGTCTGTAACAGATTCCCACCAGGATGTCAGCCTTACTGGCCTTCCCTCTGCTTCTGACCCACAGGCACTCATCCTTATTATTCCTGACCTCAAGTTCTACATAGTCAAGAGACTCTCTAACATACAGGACCACCCCTCCACCTCTCCTACCCTGTCTGTCCCTTCTGAGGAGCTTGTAGCCACCCATGGCAGCGCTCCAGTCACGGGAGCCATCCCACCACGTGTCTGTGATGGTGACTCCATCACAGCTTTCCTGCTGCACCATGGCCTCCAGCTCCTCTGGTTTGTTTCCCATCCTGTGTGCATTGGTGTACATGCACTTCAGTTGGGCTGGTGATTTGGCTTTTAACTCAGGCTTTCCCTCCTCGGGCTCACCTTTGGGGAGCCCAGTTTCAGTCCTCTCCCCCTTCAAACCCAGTTTAAAGCCCTCCTGATCAGCCCTGCCAACTTACAGGCTGTAATCCTTTTGCCCCTGCCAGACAGATGCAGCCCATCTGATCTGAGGGCACGAGGTATTTGCCCCATGGTCAAAAAACCCAAACCCCTGCCATTGACACCAGTCCCAAGTCAGGGAGGAATGAGGGTCATTTTAGAGCCTTAAAATCATTGTGTGTTTGTTAAAGTTGTGTGGATAAGGTTAACATTGGCTTTTTCTTCAGTGCTTCACTGTGTCCTTTCATTGTCTCTGTACTAAATCTTGTGTTACTTTCCACAAGTACTGTACAAACATGACAAAACCCCTTGGTTAGCTCTTCCTGGCTTTATCTGGATTGCATTCAGGTGATGCCACCCCTGTTGTCTCCCCTCTGCTGACAGTGAGATGCTGGTGATGGGGACAGGGCTCTTTCCTGTCCTCCCTGCAGCTCAGCTGACAAGACAGGCACAACTTACACCCAGCAGTTGTTCCTGCACTGCATGGGGTGTTTTTTTTCACAGGCTATGGCAATAGAGCAAGGAAAGGGATATGAGGCTGTGATGGATTTGCCCTCTTGGGGCTGCCAGCCCCCATCTGCATAGGCAGCCAGGCAGCAATGCCTCTTCCCTCCTGGACCAGGGTGGAAGCCTAAGGTTGGTTTGCTGCTTCTCTGGAGCTGATGCCAGCTGTTAGCACAAGGTGGTGTGTTGGAGTTATCAACCTCCTATCAGTTACCCCACATCTGGAAAAGTGCCTGGTCCCACCTCTGGGTCTCAATGATGCACAGGGATGGTGGGATGAGGAGGTAATTCAAGGGCTTCCAGTGCAGCTTGTGAGGGACATGAGAGCAATACATCTGCATAATCCAACTCTCCTGTGTCATTCCAGATGTGACCATAGGGTTATAGTGTTCCCAGGCTGTCACATCTCACAGGGAGGATGATGGGGGTGGAGGCAAAAATGGCTGGTTTGGCCAGTGCTGCTACTGTGGAGGATCTTGAACAGCAGGGAAGAGCAACTTCAAAGAGTCATCTTCCACTTAAGAACCTAAAAGATGTAAAAACTGTTTTGCTAGTTTTGTCTTTAATCTGTGAGTCTCTGATCACAGAACAGGAAGTGTGTTACCAAGTCCAGGGGTGGGCTGAGGAAGGTCTGCACAGGGATGATGAGACCTGTTGCTCACTGTGGTCATCCTCACCAGACTTCATCCCTGCTCCAGGACCACTAACTCCCCAAAGCAAATAAACCCCTCAGCTCAGTGCCACATGGTAAAGCAAGACTGGCTGTGTTACTAGAGCTGAATCAAACACTGGATTTTGAGATCCAATGGTATCAGGTTACCTGAAGGTATTCCTGCTCCAGGATCTCACTTAGGAAAGCTCATTCCTTTTCTCCCCTAGACAGGACTGGTGTAGCCATGAAATACAGACAGCACTCCTAAAGCTGCCACATCCCTGGCCTTTGCCTTGTACTTCAGTTCCTCCATCCCCCTGCAGATTGCTGTCTGGCTGTTCCTCCATGCTGCTGGAGCCCCTGCCAAGCTCCTTCCCTGCAACATCATACAGATTCCATCTTCAAAATCCCTTCTCCTCGAGAGCAGGGTTGGAGCTGTGGGATGTGGGCAGTGCTGGCTGGAGCAGGAGCTTTGTTTTCCTGGCATGTGTTTCTTGCAGTAGAGCTTTGCATGCTGAATGGCAGTGCTGTATCAATGATGACAAAAATAGCCATGTGCAAAGTGTTACCATAACCTCTGCTTTAGCTGTCACCCAGCCAAGCAGTGCACACAAGACAACCCTGTCCAGCCCAACATGAGGGTAACTCCATAGCCACCTCATGTGCTTTCTGCTTCTCTCTTAAATTCAAGCACTGCTGCAGCATCCAAAGCCAAAACCAATAGGGAAGACATTTGGTTTGCAAAGGGAAAGAAAAATGGAAAGCACAGAAAATACCTCTGGAATGATTTTTCTTTCTGATACACCACTTGTAAATTTTTGGTTTCTTTTTTTCTTCTTTTCTGAGTGAACCACTGATTGCAAGTCTGCTGCAACCTCCTAAATCATCTTGTAAATACATAATTGTACCAGAAGTGTTTCAGTTCTCAAAGAGGGGCTCAGCTGTGTGCTATGTGGCAGAAGAGATCTGATGCAAAGACAGTAAGCACTCAGAAAATGATTGCACCAAGCAGGTTGTGAATAGCTTGGACAAAAGCTGTGTCCTTTTCCACAGGAGTCTGAAAGATGTTGGAAAGAGTCTCTCATCCAGTCTCAGGTCTTCATTTTCTCATCATCAGTGTCTCAAGCAGGATAAAATCTTTATAGAGCTGTTTATTGTTCATCAAAGCTTGACTGGCTCCCAGGGGTGGAAGTCACTACCTGACAGTCTTGTTTCTTCTTTGGTCCTGAGGCTTTGATCCCCAGCAGGACCCCAGTCTCTGATCCGTGCCTCAGCCTCATTCCACTTTTCCAGCTCCCCAGCTGATAGACTAATCCCGACAGTGTCTAATCCTATCAGCACCTCCAAGCCCTGCCTCCAGGGACTTCCCTACCACCTCCTCCTCCATTTGCATCTTTGTCCTTGTCCCCAGTCCCAGGCACCCACCCCTGGTACTCAGATTCTCCCTGATGCACTGCGGGGGGGTGACCAGCACCTGACAGACAGGGATGGACCTGAACCTGCTTTTCCCTGCCTCTTGCTGTGCCAGGAAGGGCCCTTCCTTCCCGTGGCTTAGCCGGGGCTCTGTGTTTTTTGGGAAGCATCAGGAGTGCCCTATGGCAACCCCGTGGGGTTTGGCCATGCCGTGACATTTGGCTATGCTGTGGGGTTTTGCCACACTGTGGAGTTTGGCCATGCTGTGGGGTTTGGCCATACCGTGGGGTTTGGCCATGTTGTGAGGTTTGGCCACCCTCTGGGGTTTGTCTATTGTGTGGGGTTTGTCCATGTTGTGGGGTTTGGCCATGCTGTGGGGTTTGGCCACACCATGAGATTTGGCCGTGGGTTTTGTCCATGGAGTGGGGTTTGGCCACACTGTGGGGTTTGGCCCTGCTGTGGGGTTTGGCCACACTGTGGGGTTTGGCCATGTTGTGGGGTTTGGCTGTGCTGTGGGGTTTGGCCACGCTGTGGGGTTTGGCTGTGCCATGGAGTTTGGCTGTGCCATGGGGTTTGGCTGTGCCATGGAGTTTGGCTGTGCCATGGGGTTTGGCTGTGCCATGGAGTTTGGCTGTACCATGGGGTTTGGCTGTGCCGTGGGGTTTGGCTGTGCCATGGGGTTTGGCTGTGCTATGGGGTTTGGCTGTGCCATGGGGTTTGGCTGTGCTATGGGGTTTGGCTGTGTCATGGAGTTTGGCTGTGCCATGGAGTTTGGCTGTGCCATGGGGTTTGGCTGTGCCATGGGGTTTGGCTGTGCCATGGGGTTTGGCTGTGCCATGGGGTTTGGCTGTGCCGTGGGGTTTGGCTGTGCCATGGGGTTTGGCTGTGCCGTGCGTGAGCGCTGGAGCAGGTCCCGCAGCGCTGTTTGCAGAGGCGCGGGGACGCGCAGATCAAAGGCCCCGCATGAGGAACCGCGGCCCAGCCCTGCCCTTTGTTCACGTTCCCGTCTCCCTTTCCCAAGAGGTTGCCTCTGCCTGCCTGGAGGGCTTGAAGGGCTTGGTGGAAGAACGTGGGTGACCCCACAAGTCTTCCCAGGAGTGGGATTTGACCTCACCGGAGCGGCACCAAATGTCATTTGGGTGGGGCTCAGAGGGGTCCTCCTCAAACTGCAGCAAACCCCGGGCTGCAAACAGCCATCAGCTCCTAATCCTGGGCCTGCCCTGCAGCCCGGGCACTGCCTGAATTTCTCCCTGATGGAAGTGGGGGCTGGGGTCAGGGAGAGCCATGTGTGGGGGAGCCAGGCCCATGGTGGGTGGTGAGGCCCCGCAGAGGTTTCTGCTCTCCCAGGACAGGAGAGCTGCAGAGCTCAAGGGGCTGCAGGTTCCTCCCCATCAAATCCAGCTCTTAATCCAAGGGGCACATGGACAGCTGGGGAATTTGGTGCATTAATTTGTGGGTGCAAGCCCATCAACTGATTCACCTCCTCAACTAGAGGAAGGAAACATCCATGAACCAAAGAGCATTAGCGAGAGTGAGCACTGCAGCTCAACACAAGTACAGAAACCAGGGTGTGAACTGCTTTCTCAATCTAAGGAGCTGGTGCTTTTTTCTCCTGTGAAGAGCCAGGGAGGCAGATACATGTCCAAACAGAACCATAGAATCTTTCAGGTTGGAAAAGACCCTTGGGATCATCAAGTCCAACCATCTTCCCTCCTCTACAAAGTTCTCCCCTAAACCATATCCCCCAACACCACATCTAAACGTCCCTTAAGCACATCCAGGGATGGTGACCCAGCCAACTCCCTGGGAAGCCTATTCCAGGGTCTGACCACAGGTTCTGTGAAAAGTTTTTTTCCCAATGTCCAATTTAAACCTACCCTGTTACAGCTTGAATCCATTCTCTCTTGTTCTATAGCTAATTGCCTATTAGAAGAGACCAGCACCAGCCCCTCCACAATGCCCTTTCAGGTAGTTATAGAGAAAAATGAAGTCTCTCCTAAGCCTCCTCTTCCTCAGACTAAACAGTCCCAGCTCCTTCAATCGTTCTTCATAAGATTTATCCTCCAGACCCTTCACCAGCTTTGCTGCCCTCCTCTGCACTCGCTCCAGCACCTTGATACCTCTCTTATATTGTGGTGCCCAAAATTGGATATAATACTCAAGGTGTGTTCACCAGTGCTAAGTACAGGGGGGCAATCACCTCCGTTCTTCTTCTGGCCACTCTATTTCTAATACAAGCCAGGATGCCATTGGCTTCCTTAGCCACCCGGGCACACTGCTTGGCTCATGTTCAGCCACTTATCAATTAGAACCCCCAGGTCCTTTTTCAGCCTGTAGTGTTTCCTGGGGTTGTTGTGGCCCAAGTGCAGGACCTGGCACTTGGCCTTGTTGAAGCTCACACTACTGAGGTTGGCCCATCGATCCAGTCTGTCCGAGTGTCTCTGTGGAGCCTCCCTATCCCCATGCAGATCAACTCCTGTTAGACTCCTGTCTAACTTGGTGTCATCTACAAACTTACTGATGCTACACTCTGTGGTCATTATCAAGATCATGAATAAAGTTTAAATAGAAATGGTCCCAACACTGAGCCCTGAGGAACACCACTTGTGAGCTTTTGCCAGCTGGATTTAACTCCACTGATGACCACTCTTTGGGCCCTTCCACCCAGCCAGTGCTTTATCTAACAGACTGTATGCTCATCTAGGCCAGCGAGTTTTTCCACAGGAATTTTACAGAGAACAATGTCAAATGGTAGGCATTATCACAGATATGCAATAGAAAATGTCCACTGAAGCTTCTGTTTTATTGCACAGGCAAAGCTGGCAGGGGAGCGTGGAGCCCGTGCGATCCTTTTTGACATCACCGATGATGAAAGTGCTGCTGATCAGGTACAAACCCCATGGGTACTGTCAGTTAAACTATGGTGCCTCTGTCCCAAAATGTGCCCACGTCAGGACCAACCAACACACACAGGAGGCCCCAGGAGGCTCAGTAAGAGTAGGGTGGTTGGTGGGTCAGATGGGAAGACTTGGAGTCAGCCCATGCCAGGCTGCCAGGACTGTGGTGGAACAGTGTGATCAGAAACAAAGAGAATGCCCTGCAGATCACAAAGGGAGGAGGATGGGGAAGAATAATGGGTCTCAAAGGAAGAGAAGAGGTATCACTTCTGTAGTGAAGGCAGCACTTGGCAGTGTTGTTGGCAGTTACCATGTGCAAGAGGAGAGACCCAAGAACTTTTGCACAGAAGCTTTGAAGAGGAGCACAAGCAGCACTTGAGCAGAGCCCAGTTGTGCAGGACGAGGCACCATGGGAAAAAATGAAGAAAGCCATGGTGAAGAGTTGGTAAAAAAGAAGGAATTTCCATCTGCTCTCATCATAGAGGGATAGTGCAAGTTTGGGGAGCAGTCAGTCTCTAAACTGTGTGCGAGAAGCATTGGGAGGGACCAAACATAGCTGGGGGGCTGGGATAGTCCTTGTTTCAGGCTGTTCTAGACCATCTCTCATTGTGTTTGTTTCTTTACAGCTCAAAAAGCCCAGAGGTCTGAGTCAGCCTGTGGTTTTGATCAGGGGCCATGATGCTGAGCTTCTCATGGGTGTTGTGAACAAGAACAGAGAGGCTCACGTGAAGATAGAGGTCAAGGAGCCACCAGCTTGGGTGAGAGACACCATTCCCACTGCTTTCTGTATCCTCTTCCTTGATTCTGTGCTATGGAACAGGACTTCCCCAGGTCTTGAGCTTCCCTCCCCAGGGGCAGAGATCACAGCTCTTTGCAGGAGCTGCAGGTCTGTATCATTCAGATGATGTGCTGCAAAAAAAAAAAAAAAAAGCTCAAAATTTCTTTCAGCTTCTTTAGTTTCTTAAACATCAGGAATGAGGCAAGGGGATTCCTTTTCTCTTCAGGTAAGACCAAGGCTTAATTTTCTCATCTTGTGCTTAGACCTTAGGCCTCTACAGGGCTGAGATGCTGCAATACAGAGAAATTCTGTTCTGGCTAGGATGTGCAGAAAAGACTTATACTTCTTATACTGCTAAAGAGCAAGGAGGAAGAGTTTGGCCAGGGATCGTGTATTTAAAGGCTGATGGTCAGGAAGAGATCAGGGTTCCCCTGCCTAGCCTCTTAATCCCTCCCTGCCACACAGCAGTAATTACCTTCCTGTTTTATTCCAACAGCCAGACTATGATGTGTGGATTCTTCTCACAGTGGTCAGCACCGTGGTCGTCATAATTTTGATTTTTGTTGTCCGCACAAAGTGCCAGCTGAACAGGACTCAGGTAGGAGTTTCATGGAGCAGATGGATCTGAGCAAACAGAAATGCATGAAGGGTGGCATTGGAGGTGTAATGGGTCACTGTGTGAACTGAAGATGTGGCCTCATGGGGCAGGAGCAGCACAGGGATGAGCAGAGTGATTCTAAGATGGGCTGGCAGCATCCCTCATGCAGTGGCCTCGCTCTTCTCCTCCCACCCCACCAGCACTGCAGCCTGCAGTCCGAGAACTTTGCAGAGCTTGTCTCAGCACCCAGAGGTGCAGAGCTGGCCCACAAGCTCTGGATTTTAGCAGTATTGTTAGAGAGTAGAAGTTTTATTATTTTTAATAGAAACTAACAAATTAAATAGTCATCTTTCCAGATACAGTCAGATGTATTTCTAGATTTGAGAATACTCCATTTATGCTGTAGAAAGACAAGCCTTTGGGGCTCAAGAATTCAACCTTGCTGAGTGATTCTGAATGCCCAGTGCCAGGTGTCTCCTGCTGGTGACAAAGCCCACTCTGGCTAAACCAGGTTAGACAAGAAGCACCTCTGAAAATGAGCATGTCCCCAATAATCCCATTTTGAAAACAGGACAGCAACGAGAAGTGTGGCAATGGAATTGAATGCTGAGCAGCCTTAAAGCCTCCTTTCTCCCTGGCAGGACTCCTTGCAGCAGCAGACCATGCAGGCCATCGGGCAGCTGGCCACACGCAAGTACCAGGGGAGGTGCCGGCAGGCGTCGCGCTGGGACTCAGCCAGCAGCTGCAGCTCAGCCCCGGTCTGTGCCATCTGCCTGGAGGAGTTCAGTGAGGGCCAGGTAGGCTGTGGGCATGGCTGCTGCTCAGCCACAGTGCTGAGCTCCCCAGAAGCAGGCAGGTGGGAGCTGCAGTAGGAGCTGAGTGGTCTGGTAGGGGTAGGAGACCCTTGGGGTGTTTTCTTCAGCAGGTCCTGAGGTCTGGGAAAGGAACAGCATGGATGGAGGTCTGTCTGCCCCTTGGCAATAAAAGCCTTATTTTTAATGAAGTCACTTGCCTGCAGATTCAGGCTCCTGAGATGTCTTCAGCCATTGCTGTAGCATAAAATGTCCATAATACGTCCATGTTGAAACAACAAAATGGGGTTTGCTTGTCTGAAGTACTCAGCCCCAAGCCCCCCTATTTCCCAGAGATACCTCACTCTGGGCATTCACACCCTGGAGCAGGGCACAGTGAGCAGAACCAGAGCTGCCAGGTTGCTGCACAGCCTCTTTCATGCAAAGCTGGTCTGCAGACCACTCACTGCTGGACATCTTTCCATCCTGCAAAGCTCACTTCCATCAGGAAGGACCCATCAGGACATGGTTCCCCCTGCTCACGCTCTTCTCTCCACCTCTCTCTAGGAACTGCGGATCATCTCGTGCTCCCACGAGTTTCACCGGGAGTGTGTTGACCCCTGGCTGCAGCAACACCACACGTGTCCACTTTGCATGTTCAATATTCTTGGTAGGGCTCAAGACACAGCATCTCCTGGGAAGGGATGGTGTTGAGTGCTGGGGTTGTGCACAGGAGGTCCCTGTACCCGTGGGCAATGTACACATGTACAATGAACACAGCATGTGCCCAGAGGGCACATGGGGTACAGGGTAGGACCCCTCGCAGTGGACAGCAAGGTGCTGGACTTGTGCTGGAACCTCCCCCAGAAGGAAGGGTGCCTATTCCTGGGACCTGTGGGAGAAGGTGGTGGGATCTGCAGGCTGGGGCAGCAGGGAAGGTGCAGGACTATTCAGAGGGTTTGGTGGCAACAGTGAGGAGCTGCAGGGCACGGTTGGGCTGTGGGACCATACTGGGAGTGCAGTGGGAGCTCAGTGGTGCTGGGGCTCCTGCAGCTGAGCTGTGGGACATATGCTCCCTTCTCTCCACAGTCAGAGACTCAGTGGACCAGGCCACAGCCGCTGGCTCCAGGCTGGCCCCTCAGGACATGGAGCCTGGAAGGCGACTCCACCTTTTCCGCCAGCACCCGGGACATGCCCTTTACCACCTCCCACACGCGTATCCTCAGAGGAACCTCAGGAGCTTTCCCCCAGAGCCAGCCCATGGAAACCTCTTCTTCCACTCTCCAGAGCTCTCCCAGCTGGATTTTGGCACCATCCACTACATGCCCTACAGGCCAGCCACCTCCCTGTTGACCTGTGGCCACCCATCCCCACTGGCCCCAAGCCTGCTGGGCCAGCAGCACCGCAACTCCTCCTCAGTATGTGGGCAGACTCTGCCACCCCAGACAACTTGTTCTGTCCAACCCCAGCCCCCCTGCCTGGGGCTGAAGGCAGCCCCCGTGCAGAAGCAGCACCGGGCCCCTGTCCTGCGCAGGGGGTTCAGCCACGGGCACCAGCACAACAGCAGTGGCTCTGGGGAGAGCTATCTCACGGAGCACAGCGGGTACCTGGCAGATGGGCCGGGCAGCGACTCCAGCTCGGGGCCCTGCCACGGTTCCTCCAGTGACTCCATGTTGAACTGCACGGACATCAGTCTGCAGGGCATCCATGGCAGCTGCTCCACCTTCCGCAGCTCCCTCAGCAGTGACTATGACCCCTTTGTGTACTGCAGCTCGGAGGGACCCGCCAGGGACAATGGCCAGGAGCAGCTACGGCCGCTGAGGGAGATGCGGCCCAGGTCCTTGGACCTGGTGGTACCTGGGGGTGCTGCTCCAGCCAAGCAACAGGTGCTCAGCCACGTCCATTACCACCACCACCAGCACCACCACTACAGAAAAGATGCAGAGTGTCCTCCTGGGCAGGCTGGGCAGGGGCCCGGGCAGCGCAGATCCCGGTACTCTGGAGCCAAGGTTGGCTTCCACAGCTCTCGGACACACAGAAGGACTGAGAAAGGCCATCATTGTCAGCAGCCTCTGGAAAGCAGTGGTGTGCTAAAGGAGGCAGCTCTGGCTGGACAGCCAACCTGTCCCCAGCAAGGCCAGGAGCCCCCTCATGCCCCCTCCACTTCTCCAAACAGGTTGAACTTCAGTGTAGATGCCAACAGGCAGGCAGGGACAGCCAGCACGTCGCTTGTCCCGTTGCCCCGGAGACACAGCTTACAGAGCCGCCATCACCGAAGGAAAAGAAAGTGTCCCCTGGAGCCTGACCCCGCTCTCCTGCCTGAGGACTCGGCTTTGCCCAAAGCCTGTGGTGCTCACATTCCTCATGGCCACTCAGCTGGCTACCGCTGCTCACCTGAAGTCCAGCCCCTGATCCCAAGTGCTTCCCTCTGTGGCTCGGGCTCTCGGACACTCTGGAAGTGTTTAGCACCGCAGTCCAGCTCTGAGCTGAAAAAGCAGGAGGAGGGGTTGTCAGGACGGGAGGGAAACTACCCAGTTCCTGATGATTTCACAGGGATGGGAAGCCCTAGACACAGCCTGAGTCTTCACCTTCACTGCCCATCTCAGCAAGGTAGGCAGGGTAAGTCTGGTGTTTGCCTCTTCTTACAGCAAACAGGTGAATGAGGGTGGTTTGCTGAAGGTACTCTGGCTGCCAGTGACTTGGTACCTTCATGGTGGGCTTTCCTACAGGACTACTGACAGCAGAAGCATTTCAGGGCTCACCTGCCTGGAGTTGGCAGCCTGAACAATTAGCAAGTCTCTTAATGAGTGTACCAAGCCCTGCGGTCTCATCCTAAAATAATACAATCGAGAAATAAGGTGTCTACTTTCAACTAAACATCTTCAGCAGCTGGAATATCTCCCACATTTGGGAGTAGGTTCTTGACCATCAGTGTCTGGATGTCTTCAGAGTTGTTTTCATTAAGGCTTATTGTGCTCTAGTTGTTTTATCCAACCTCAGCTAACTGGAATCAATAAGGAAGCAAGGGTGCATGGCTGGTGGTAGTAGGAGAACAGACTAAATGAGGTTACAGATTTGTACATCCCTAAATTCTCACCTGCCTCCGTTGTGTGGGAGTTGCTCTTCAGTGCCTTTTGGAAATCAGATGCAATTAAAAGTTTGGCCCTCTGCCTAACTGCTGTACATCTCTTGCTGAGAGAGGGAAAATGTGTTGGAGACAAGGCTGTTTGAAAAGAACCCAGCTGAGTTTTTAGCTCCTGGGTCTTTCTCTCTCAGGGTCCTTGGAGTACTGAGAGTCAGCACGGGCAGGTGCTGGCTGCCAGCAGAGCCTGGCTCCCTTCCTCTCCCACTGACTCATTGCACATCCTCAGGCAAATCGTTTTGATTTAGGTACCAAATACAGATCTAGCTGCCTAATTTCTCTTAAAAAGTTGGCCTTAAAACTCCTGACTCACTGTGCCCATTGTGCCACAGAGATAATGACTTCCTCCCTGTGCTGGTCTATCCAGGCCTCCACCACACCCAGGCAGCAGGGAACAGGATGGAGCATGGGGCTGGCTGCCTCTGGCTCTCTGGGCTCCCACACTCCCAGGAACAATTTTTTTTTTTTTTTTTTCCCAGGCACAGAAGTGCCTAGCACTGCAGATAGGTGATACTGGAGGCTCTTTGAAGGGCCTGGAGGGATGCTGCCATTTCAAGAGATAAGAAGGCAGCAGCATGGAGATGTCTCTCTGGTTTGCAAGTAGCTCTGAGTGCTGGTGTGACCTGAGCTGGAGGCAGCGGGCAGAGAGATACTGCCAGGGGACACCCTCTTAGGAACACAGCAGGGGACTTCCACGTGGGGAGAGCCCTCCTGAGGAGAATACCTTCATGCTGCTTTGAGCTTCAGTTTCAAAATGAAGTTGGGAGGACTCCCCAGGCCACCAGAGCAGGGGTCTGTGCAACTAATGTGGGTAGCTGGGTGCTACAGTGTCCAGAGCATTGCATGGGTCTGTGCTGTGTCCTATGAAAACAGTCTGAGAGAACTGGGGTTATTCAACCTGGAGAAGAGAAGGCTGCAATAGGGAGACCTTAGAGCACCTTTCAGTGCCTGAAGGGGCTCCAGGAAAGCTGGGGAGGGACTTGGGACAAGAACATGGAATAGTGGGGTGAGGGCGAATGGTTTCAAACTAGAAGAGGACAGATGGAGATGAGATGAGATATTGACAAGAAATTTTTTGCTGTGCGGGTGTTGAGCCCCTGTCCCAGGTTTCCCAGAGAAGCTGTGGCTGCCCCATCCCTGGCAGTGTTGAAGGCTGGATGGGGCTTGGAGCACCTTGGGCTGGTGGGAGGTGTCCCTGCCTGTGGCAAGGAGGTTGGGACTGGATGATATTTGAGGTCCTTTCCAACCCAAACCACTCCATGATTCTGATGCCTCTGTCTCTTTGTGGATTGTCCCAGCAGTGCCAGATCTTTGCTCTGAAGAGTGATGGAGGAAAGTTCTCTGACACTTACCCAGAGCCAGTGCCAATGTGCTTCGCCTTCATTCTGTCTTCCCTCTCTTTATCAGGAGCTGGAATCACAGAGGATCAATGTGTTTGAAAGGAACTGAGTCTATTTGACTGCAGTAGCTTCTGTGAATGCTCCCAGGACCAGTCAGAGTCAGCTTATAAGGCTCAGAAAAATACATAGAAATGAAGGATTTAACTTAATTAGGAAGAGAGGACAGTTGAGAAGAGTGGGAGCTTGTGCAGGGCTTGTGCAGAAAGCACCAAGCTGAAAACATGCTGGTTGACATAACACAACCACTGTGTTATAAACACATTGGTTCTTTATCTTAGAAGGAGACTGGATGTCAATCAATAAGCAAGCAAAGAACAAACTTCATAGACAATCCCATATAAGTAGGACACACACACACAAAAAGACAAGAAAACCAAGGAGAAGTGGTGTATGTCTCTAGATAAAAGTTGTAAGGTTGAAAATATAAGTGGATGAATTAGAAAGCCTGGCTTTAAATTAAAGTTTTGACATAAACTTTTCAGAAACCAAATTTAAACAAGCAAACAAACAAACAAAAGCCAACAAATAGTAGGATCCTATAATTCACAGATGAAATTAGAGAAGAGTGTGTCTCTTCTGGTGGCATGGGAGGGACACTACACATTAAGGAGATTGTAAAGTCCAGTGAGAAGTAACACCCAAATCTCCAGTTTTATCTAACGAGGAGTAAGGCATGAGAGTTACAACACAATGCTTTAGCACAGGCTGCAAAAGAGGAGCCTACATAGACAGAAGAGGCTTCTTTAAATAATACTAAAAGAAGCAGCCAAAAGAATGAGATGCCTTTAGGCACAGGGATCATTTAAAGCCCCAGAAATGGGCTGGCCAAGCAGCAGAGCAGAGAGGGCACTTAGAAGCAAGAAGCTGTTCTTCCAAGGTGAAAATGTACCTAGAGAAAGAAATCAAAAAGGAGCTGGATGCAAAGCCAGGTGCAGATCCATAGTGGTGCAGGCCAGGAGAGATTTCTGTGAACACCTTGTAAAAAAGAGAGAGACTATTAGTGCAAATGTTTTCAGGTCCATCAGAGGGCAGAAGGCTGCCAGAGTTTCTGCAGCCCCAGGTGGTAACACAGGGCTGGAAGGGATGTTCAGGGGCTGTGACTGCATCTCCAAAGAGCTAAGTGAACTGATGACATTGGTGATCAGAGTGGAAGTGCTCGAGGAGGTTCTCACCCAGGCAGGGCTGGGAGGAGAGGATCCCTCCTAAATCAAATCATCACTTTGAGCATCAGTAATAAAGTGGACAGTCCTAAAATGGCAGGACTAGAGATCACTCATCCAGGCACAGAAAGCTAAATCATGAATGTGGAGTGTGGTCTGTTACCATGCCAAGGAAGAGCTGAGGACAATATTAGCTTGAAATAGCTGGAGCCACAGAGTGATGAGCCTGACTTTCCTGCCAAGAAAATTGTTAAAAATTCAAATACAGGGTCTGACTTGTAAGCACAAAGCTAAATGTGAAAACCAGGGGAGGTGGTGTATCTCTTGTAGAGAGATACAACACCTCACAGGTCTTTTAGTCTTCAGGAATATTAGATAAAATGTTCTCATAGGTAATAAACTTGCTAAAGACAAAAGATACCAAGTGCACGTCAGCCTTAATGGAGGAAAGTTACTCAGAGAAGGATTCTGCACCTTTCAGCAAGCTAATATTTATTTTGGACAAGGAGAGGAGATAAGAAAGTTTATAAAAGACAAAATCCTTCAGGATTATCAGCTTTAAAACTGGTTACAAAAAGTTACAGAAGGATCTCCTGTTCCTGACTTATCAGGCTGGATGAAATCCCACATAAAAGCAGAACTCCTTTGGAGTGAAAATGAAATCATTATTAGGAGCTACGTGGGAACAAATGTGGGACAATTAGAAAGTGCCATTATGCAGCTGCACAAGTCTGGTGTTTTCACAGCTGGAACCCATCACTGATCACCACTTCTCCAAAAAAGATACAGCAGGCTTGGAAGAAGTGCAGATAGGTATCAAGCACAATCACAGTAGTGAGTTTTTTTCTGAGAAAACAGAAAGATATAGAGACTTTTGCGTGGAAAAAAATGATTAGCAGAGGATATGAAAGAGAGGATATGAAATCAGGAGTGCAGGGAAGTCAAGTGAGAGGCATAATGAAACAAGTGGTGACATCAGATGGGAACCAGGAACTTTAAAAGATCCATTAAGGTAACACACAGTGTGTAGTGAAACTGGTGCTCATTGCCCAGAGGATGGAAGTGCCAGAAGTAAAATGGGTTTGAGAGCCTAGATCAAGAGTTATCAAATGCAGAGATGCAAATGGACTCTCTGGCTCAGGAAGTCCCTAAACCAGGGCTTCCAGAAGCTGAGGGAGCTCCTGGGGGGTGTTGCACCCTCCAGGTGTGTGCTTGCCTCACCCACTGCACAGTGAAGCTGAATCCTACAGAATCACAGGATCACAGGATGGTTTGGGTTGGAAGGGGTCTTCAAAGGCCATCTAGTCCAACCCACCCCTGCAGTCAGCAGGAACATCTTCAACTAGTCCAGGTTACTTACAGCATGACCAACCTGACCTTGAATGTTTCCAGGGATGAGACACCCACAACCTCTCTGGGCAACCTGGGCCAGTGTCTCACCACTCTCATTGTAAGCAGTTTCTTCCTAATATCTGCTCTGAACCTCCCCTTTTTCACATCAGTACCATTACTCCTTGTCCTGTCAAGGCCCTGCTGAAAAGGCTGTTCTGTCTTTCTTATAGGTCTCTTTTGAAAGGTCACAATAAGGTCTCCCTGCAGGCTGAACAACTCCAACTCTCTCAGCCTGTCCTCACAGGAGAGATGTTCCAGTGCTGTGATCATTTTTGTTGCCTTCTTTGGTCCACAGCCCCTGGAGAAACTCCACTGATGGAGGCAGTGCCATGCACTGGAATCACAGGGAATAATGCTGCCTGCACCATGGCCAGGGTGCCCTACATGATCCCAGAGGTGCTTGTGTGGTCTTGGAGTTTATGACACTTCCTTGAACACCTCTGCCACCTTTTCTTGGTGGAGTTTGCACAAAGATAACATCCCTGCCTCTCTTCCTGGAAGATGTTTCACTGCAGCATTAATCCTCAATGCTGAATGGGTCCTTCTAAGAGAAGTCAGGAGAATAGCAGGGAATTCCAGCTAGCTGGCTTCCTAAACCACCTCAGCATTCATGACTCACCCCAGCACAGCCAGATTACACCGAGCACAGGCTGATGAAATCTCTTGATTTCTCTGGGTAATCTCTTGATTTCTCACCTCCTGCAGCACACTCTCAGCATCCTCTCCTTCTCCTCCATCTCCTCTCTAGCTGTTCTCTTCCATGTTCTGTGCTTGATCGTTACTTGAGAGAGGGAGAGGGATTAGAGGGCAGAAAAAGACCACCATTAGAACCTAATCCCCAAACACCAAGGTTTATTTTGTATCATTAAAACGTGCTCCTTCAGGACATAGCCCTCTGTGGGTCTCAGTGAACAGCCCTGCAGCTGAGACTACCACATCTCCCAATTAAAGACCTTTTCTTAACCTTCCTTTCCATTTTTATAACAGGGAACACTCACACAGCCATGGTTTTCAGAAAATACTTAAGTAACAGTATTTGAGGCTCAGGGCATCTGACTGTTCACAGAGCCTCTTTTTCATAACACACAAGCTGATGTGTTGGCAGTGGCTTAGGAAATGTTGCAGTGACACAGATAACAAACACCAGATACACTCAGGCTCTGTCTTCTGCTCCTGGGGCCATCCCTCTACACATAAATGTGTAACACTGTGGGTATTAGTTTTCCCACATCAATTATCTACATTTTCAAAGCAGAATCTCATTTGTTTTCCACCCATACATTGATTATTGAGAGGTCCTGTTCCTACAATTGGATCTTTTTAACAAATGAGAATTTTCTGTGATTGGGTGGAAAAGTTGTTTTGAATTGCTGTGTGTATCTGTATGGGCACCTGTTTCCTTTTGACCTCAGGAACATTCAGGAAAAGGGAACTGTGAAAACTGATGCATGGATGCTGTTACTGGGCTACACTGACCTTTGTGAAAGCTCTGGGCAGACTTGAGAGACACCTGGGAAAGGGCCCATGGTGTGTGTGTCCCTCCCAGTGACTGGGAGGGGAAAGCTCTGTCTGAAGCACTAACTCAGGGTGCACCATTTCCAGGCAACCCTTCTGTGTGATGGGTCAAAGAAAACTCCTCATCACTTGCCTGTCAGTGATTCACCAGGCAGAAAGTGCTGGTGAAAAGCATGAGCTACAGTCCTGGCTGGGCATGAGGGATTGGGATTTGTGGCCAATCACCCCTCATTTGGTTTGTCTTCTTTGGGACTCTGTTGCAATTTGTGCAGCCTCTTGAACATCAGGACACACGTGTGCCCTCCCTTTCCTGCACACACATCACTTCACTTGTGTTTTCTGGAGTTTCTGCTGTCCTTGTCCCTGGAAGAAGCTGTGGTGGCACTGTGTGATACGAATTGGTGTCATTTGCTGTTGCTAGGAGGTATTTAAATGCCTGTGCAGATTTTCCTCAGAGAACAAACATCAAAAAGCCTCCAAAGCAAACATCTACTAGCAATGGGAATCCTCAGGTAAACCATGCCCTTAGCCTGTGTCTCCTGAAATATTTCAAAAAAAGTTTGATGTCATAACCTTTATGTTTTATTGTGCTTTAACTCTGAGGAATAATGTGACTGGGGAGGTGGTCAGAAATGTCCCTTTAAAATACCAGGAGAAACTTAGTGGCTTTCACTTTTTTTTTATTTATTATTTTTAAATTGGTTGGAAACAGAAGTGCTAAGGCACTAACAGGCTGACTCCTGTTCTTACCTCTGCTGTCAGAGTGGTTCCAAAGAATGTTTATCACTATGGTGATAGGTGCTTTATATATATATAAATATAAATATATTTATATTAAAAAATGCAGCAGCATCTGTTCTCTGCACTGCATGCTCAAGGCACCAGCAGCTGCAGAGCCCAGGAATGTTCAGCTACTTATAGCTAACACTTTTCTTTTTCCTTTTTTTTTTTAATGTAGGTTCTGAAGAGGAGGTCCAGGATGTCCATGAACACTCAGTTTAATAAAACACTGGCCCATTTGCTCACTGGAGAGCTGGAGTGGACTAAGATGTTCAGTGTGCTACTTGCAGGGAGCTCACATCTTGCTCTCTGCACCATCCCTGACCTGCATGGCCCACACCAAGCTGCAGACTGCAGATCAGCAATGTGACACTTGTGGTCTCCTCACATGTGATGATCACACAAACACAGAGCTGTGTTCTCCAGGTCCCTTTCTCCTCTGAAGGCACGGGCAGTCCATCTTCATCCTGGGGCATCTGTCTGCTGGCTCACTCAGGGATCAGTCTTGGTGAGCAGCTGGAGAGCTCGTGGAGTGAGTGCAAGCTGCTATTTTGGCATCTTCATGCCACAGAAGGTTTTGCTAAACACTTCAAAAATAAACAAGCCTTCAAGTCCAAAAGCTGCAGAAATTACTTTCTGTGGCCTAGTAGCTACTGACTTCATTTCCTCACTTAGGTCAAAAGCCAGAATTCATTTAACTTTTCCATTCTTACGTGGGAACAAGCTGTTCTTCATCTCACCACTCACAGGTATGCCTTGCAAGGTGATTCTTCTGACTTCATTAGAAACCAGCAGCTGTCACCACTTTTGATCACTTCACTGTCCCTCAACTGATGCCATTTCAGTCCTTTGCTGTGTTTTGCCATCAGGAGAGGTGAAGACATGGGGACAATGTCAGCACATTTGGGAAGGAGCTAGGTCAGACTCTTTCCATTGCAAAGAATCCATCCTCTCATCTGCCAATGTGAACAAGTCTCTTACTCATCCTCTAACTCCCCCACCTACCCTCAAAATAGGTGTGATGGCCAGCCCTGTAGGGAACAACTCATTTGTTGAGCATATTTCAAACCTGAAATGCCCCTTCACAGTAGTCACAGAAAATCCTTGAGTTCTCTTGGCTCCTGTTTCTCTTTCCTCCCTCCCTCCCTGGACCTCCCAGCCAAAGTATCCAAAATATATGCAGAGCAGAGCCTCATTCATCAGCCAGCCTTATCTTCATATTTCTGAGACACCTGAAATGATCCTGGAAAGGATTTTTTTCAAAATACCCTTCTGCCTTTTCTAAAATTTTGTTGATGGAGAGAGAGAACTTGAGAAACTGCCAGATTCTCATTTTACTACATTTTTTCCCCTCCCATTTGTAGGTTTGGGGGTTTTATGAATGTCATTAGTTCTTATTTCCCACGTCTCATAACTTGGGGACATTCAAGTAAAATAAAATATGCCAAATTCAAAACACAGCATGGTTTGGGTTGGAGGAACCTTAACGATCATCTAGTTTTGATCCCAAAATATATAGAACCCAAACAGTATTCATACATCAGGGAATTAGACTGTTGAGTTAATGCCCTAAATGATTATTCAGGCCAAAGAATTTCCAGATTCCTACATGAGGTGCACATTTATGTGGCACCAAGAGGTTCCAGAGAAGAATTGGTGAGGATAGAACACTGAAACTGAAGGTACCTTCTGACACTGTATGAACAGCCTTCCCCTGTCTGCTCAGTGCTCAGGAAGCTTTCTATCTTTGAAGCAGCAGCTTCTTCTCCAGTTGAAGAGAGCATCCTGGTTGTGTAGTCTGAGTTCAGGATAACCATGCCTCTGTCTTCCTTCATTGGTGAGGAAAGCTTTTTAATGGGGTTTGCTGCCTTTAGTCTTTGAAAAAGGCATCTTTGTCCCAGCTCCTGTCACTGACATTCAAAGGTTGGTATTAAAAGTCAGCCAATAGCACTGGTTTAAACAAAATATTATTCCCTTGCTAGTGTTTATTTGTTGTCTCCCATGATCAAGCCACTGCAGGACCTTCCAGGCTAGAGAACAGATGAATCTCTTTCATCCAGCAGATTTATATTTTAACCTTTCCAGGATCTTCTTGCTTGTCCTACAGTGCAAGCAGAAGACACAAGCCCAAATGTTTTCTTGCCTTGCAGGGAAGCCAGTGTTCAAGGAAAAAAAAATCAGGAGTGTGTTTAGATTCCCATATTAAACTTCTTGTGCATATGGTGCATGGCTTATCTCAACCAGCTCCCTGCATCCTTGCCCATCCTAGAGGGCTCAGATGACTTGACAGAGCGCATGAGGTCTGGGTGCTCCTATTTGTTTCCTCAGGAGTCAAGAAGGCTGAGAGCCTCCAGGGATGCATTTCACTCCCTCAAGGGAATGAGCATCTGGTTTGCAGTATAAAAGTCATCCTCTCTTTCCCTCCTTACCTTTAAAAAAAAAAGGAGGGCTCTGAATCTGCAGCAAGCCCAAAGCTTCTTGGAGAGAGTGGTCAGCACTAACACAACCATTCCACTCCCCACTGCAGTATTACCAGGCTGTGCAGGGCAATATCTTCTTCAAAGTATTTTCCTTTCCTGATGTTATGCTGCTTCTTCTTTTCATCTAGAAAATGGCCATCCTAGATACTGGACCCTCCTCCCCTGGGCTTGCTGAGCTGAATGAGTGTGCATGTCTGCCTTGGTGGGCTCTCAGGTGAGAGGAGAGGGAGGAACTCTCAGAGAAGGTGGTTTTTAAGATTGTCTTCAGTAGATGGACTCCCATCCTTGGCTGCCTGGAGGGGAAGAAGCAATGTCTGAGAAAATGGGGAATAGCTCCTCTTAGTTCTGTACCTCTGACTTCAGAGTGATGCTTTTGAGTGCTCAGTACCCTTGGGCTCTGTCACTGAATTCTTTCAGCATCGTTGCAATGAAGCAGTGCTCGTTTTCCTTCGTTGCGTCCAAGGCCCCAGCAGAAAGCTGATGAAAGCCATAACATCCCCGGGTCCTTCCCTCCGAAACGGGAGCCCCAGCTCTTCCGCCGGGACCGAGGCTTCCCAGGACCTCCTGCCCCACCGAGGTGGACCCTGTGCTGGGCTGCCGGACCTCCTCCTTCCTGCACAGAGCCTCTGCTCTTTTTATAATGTTCAGATCCTTTTCAAATGTGAATATGAGTTTTGTTGATGCTGGTTTTTCTGTTTGTTTTTTTGTTGTTTTTTTGTTTTGTTTTTGTTTTTTCACCTGAGTCAGTCCTGGCTCTCGGGGCTTGAGAATAAATTATGACCCCCCTAAAAAGGAAAAAAATACGTTTTATATATATGCAAAACCGTGTATTTATGTCTGATAGAAACAAAGATGTGTGAATATGGTGATGTGCTCAGAAATATATTTATTTACTAATATATTTATCCACGTATCCGGTCTGCTCGCCTGGTTTTGTTCATTGCACCGAGACACGGGGGCTGAGTTGATGAACCTCCCCGAGCGGGGAGCCCCAGGCCCGGTACCACCCCCGGCACTGTCCGGTACCACCCCCGGCCCGGCCCGGTCCCCTCTGTCCCCAGCGGCCTCAGCCGCCGGCACCGCCCCGGCTCCGCTCTGCGGCTGCGCGGCTGCGGGGCGGGTGCGGAGGCGATGGCGCTGGAGACTGTTCCGAAGGACCTGCGGCACCTCCGGGCCTGCCTGCTCTGCTCTCTCGTCAAGGTGCGACCGGGACCGAGCACGGGACCGCTCTGCGACCGAGCCCAGGCCTTCCCCGCCCGGGCTGGTCTTTCTCCGACATTCCGGCCCCTTCTTCCCCGCCTGCCGCCCGGCTCCGGCCTCCCTCGGCCTCTGGGCGCTTCCCCGGCTGGACGGCCCTTGCTCCCCTTCGCAGGGCTCTCTCCCTTCCCCGGCTCTTCCCTTCCTCTCTCCGGCCCTGCCCCACCTCTCCCTTCCCTCCCCCAGCCCCCGCGGCCTCCCCGGGTTCGGCCGCTCTCTCCCGGCCCCGCGCTGATGGCTCTGTCCCCCCGCAGACCATCGACCAGTTTGAGTACGATGGCTGCGACAACTGCGATGCCTACCTGCAGATGAAGGGCAACCGAGAGATGGTCTACGACTGCACCAGCTCCTCCTTTGACGGGTGAGTGAGGCCCTGGCCAGGCCACTTCCCCGGGGTACCTGGGAACACCGTGGTGGCTCTGCTGTTGTCACCTGGCAGGGACACGACCCCTCACTCCCATCCCTCTTGCAGGATCATCGCCATGATGAGCCCTGAGGACAGCTGGGTCTCCAAGTGGCAGCGGATCAGTGAGTGGGTTTTTTGGGAACCGGAGATCCTTTTTCTGCAGCTGACTCTTCCCGGGGGCAGTGGGAGTTGCTGTGCAGGCTGGGCAGGGGGTTTCTGTTCCCAATGAGGGGGCATCTGCACAGGCAGAGGCTGGCGGGGACTGCTGCCTGGCTGCTCCTGACTCCATCTTCTCTTTCCACCAGGTAACTTCAAGCCGGGTGTGTACGCAGTGTCTGTCACCGGCCGCCTGCCCCAAGGTAAAGCTGACAGCTTGTGAGGAGGGTGGCAGCTCGGGGGTTGTCCTGCACATTGGTGTAGGGGCTGTCACGTTGCTGGAGGTGACAGAGTGAGCAGTGCATTGTGCTGTGACTCTGTGATGAAACCAGGATTTGGGGGCTCAGCAAGCACCGTGTCTTGTGAACAGAGCACACACCGTGTGGGTAGAGGAGTCTGTGAGGTGGGTGCTGCCCGGGAGGGTGCTGTCAGGGTTCTGCTGAGAAGTTTTCTCTCTGCAGTCACACAGCAGTATGCCTGCCAGAGGCTGGTATTGAAGATGCTGCTGACTGAAACCTGTAGTACCAGGCAGGCTGATTAAAAGGTGACTCCAGAAAGGGAACGTGTTTCAAACCATTCAGCACAGTGAAACACAAAGGTTTGTCCATAGAGGAGAGTTCTGCAGGACAGGGTGCTGGTAAATCTGCCTCGGTGAGCAGATCCATCATCACGTAAGGCCATCATCACTGAAGGCTGAGGTGGGGTTTGTGTGTTTATAAGTAGAGTGGAGGGTTGGCCTCACCTCTGTAATGCAGAAACTGTCATCCATCCAGCTGAGAGCCCTGCCCTCTACATATCCCTGGAGCAGACTCCTGACCTGTGCCCTGTCCCCAGTGCCAACCCCTGTCCCCAGGGTGAAAGGTGTGCTTGTGTCTGCACTCCCAGGCTCCTTGTTTCTGACCTGCACCTCTGGACCTTGCATGCTCTCATCTGGCTGTTCCTTGGTGCTGCTGAGCACTCAGCTGCTCTTCTGCTGCCCGTGTTCTTAAGGGGTTGCTGAGAAGATGGGACATACAGACTGGTGATGAAAGTGACTGAAAGATATTCAAAAAGCACCAGTAAGAGCTAGACCTGACCAGTACAGTCATAATATACAAACATTTTGCAGATAGGAAATAATGTAAATTAAATCTCCATGTGTTTTTTTTCCCAAAGCAAAATGAGAGATGATGTTTGGGAACTCTACCTGGGCATTTAGACGAGGAGGAAACACTCTCAAAAGTTCTGTGAGAAGAAATTAAGATAATTGTCCATTTCTTACTCTCTGCAGTGAAGGTTTATGACAGGGCAGCCAGGTTTTTTCATGCCTAAAGAATACTGAAATGTGTTTTGTCTCCTTGCTGCAGGGATCGTCCGAGAGCTGAAGAGCCGTGGTGTGGCTTACAAGTCCCGAGACACAGCTATAAAAACCTAAGGGGCTGCATTCAGAGGGGCAGTGGACACCTGGGGCACTGCTCCAAAACCTTGTAGCTTTAACAGGTGGGCAGGTGAGCCTGGACACAGAGGGAGCTTGGTGGCTCAGCTCCTCCTTCAGTAGCTCTGAACTCTGCCAGACTCCTTTGCCCACACAGACATTTTTTGGAGCCATTAGAAGGGGGAGGGGTGTGAGTAGGTCTGGGAAAGCAGTGTTCAGTGGTGATGCATGAGCTTTTTTTACAGTTGGTGTGGAAAAGAGGGGTGTTGGGATATAGCTGTGTAAGTACTCCAATAAAACTTGCTGCCTGCACAGAGCTGAGTCTGTGTGCTCAGTCACTAGTTCCATGGGCTGCAGGGAGAGGATGGGGTGGTGAGGGGTTTCACACTCAGCCCCTTACATGTCAGACTGTTTGGAGCCTGGGATTGCCATCACTTCTGATGTTATGGACCACGTTGAGATCCTTCCTTGGCTGAATTGAATGTCCTAGACTGTAGGAACAAGCAGGCTAGAGATTTGTGCCTTACAGCTCATGGCTGGATGGGATAGGTGATGATTTTGAGTATTTCATGCAGAAGTAGTTCTCAGGGGTCACAGTTCAGCGATGTGGAAGCAAGCTTGAAGGACTTTCTACTGGCCATTGCTGTCCTCCAGGGCAGGCAGAGCAATATGAGCCTGTTGCTGGTGGCTGGGAGGCAGCCTTACAGACAGATGGGGTGGACAAGCAGGGTTGGAAAAGCCCACCCAGCCTTGTGTTTGTAGAGGTGTGGCTGTCACTGTGCACATATCAGTCAGGTTGGGCAGTGTCTCACTGCATAGGCTCCTGAGAGGTCTGGTCTCCTTACCTAATGGCTCTTGCTTCATTTGTTGTGTTCCAGTTGAATGGCAGTCACCCATCAGGAAGGTTTGTCCAAGGGCAGAGTCCTAGATCAGTAGATCTGTGAAGTAAGCATTTTCTATTTATTTTTTTCTGAGATAATCCTGTTGATGGAAAGAAAGTTCAGGGTTTCTCTTGTGTAGACAAATCATGTAAAACCAATACAGCCTGAAAACTGCCTTTGTTCTGCCATGGAAGCAGCTGCAGCAGAAGGTGTGTGGTGCTGTCAGGAGTGCAGAGGCAATGTGCTCTCTGTCCTGTTCTGGTTTGTCGAGTTGGCCCCAAAAAAGAGTGCCAAGTGCTACAGATCAGCCAGAGCTTGGCTTTCTGTGGGGTTTTGGAGCAGACATACAGCTGGAGCAGGCTGCCACGAGTGTGGGGTGGCTGTGTGGGGGCCACAGCATTGGCTGAGAGAAAGACATCCTAAGCTATGGTTCTCTTGGGGACTTTCAGATGTGATGCTGAACTCAGAGAGTTCAGTGCAGACCAGGACAGACTCAAGTTGGTGGTGAGCTCTGGGCTGCAGATGCCTCCTGGTGCAGATGGCCTTTTGTGGGAAGGGCTGAGAGTGCTTTAGCCCCTGGCCTGGGGTCAGGTTGAGCAGCAGGCTCATGTCCTCTGGCTGAGGAGGGAGTTCACTGTTAAATTCACACATCCCTGGGCAATGACCAAAGCACTTGAGTTACCTGGTAAATATCCTCCAGACTGGTTTGGTTGCAAGGACTGGGCAGGAGCTGTACCCTGGAAATGCCCACTAGGTCAGGTCTGTGGCAGCCCAGGGCATGACTACAGGATGTTTAGACATTTTGTGTGTGGATCTCTGGGCCCTGGAGGGAAGTTTTGGACCAGCTGTGAGCTGGGATTCCCACAGGGTGAAGAATGGTCCAAGAAAGCTGCAGCTGGCACTGTCTGGGCAGCCATGGGAGAGCTGACAGGTTCAGAATGAAAGAGGTCAAGGAGGATGAGTTGGGTGGCTCTTTCTTCAGCTGGAGGGAGATGGGTCTGGGAAGTGAGGTTTTGAGACCAGCCAGGTTGGAAGGATGTTGGGATTAAGGGAGATGGATCAGAAGCAGGGGCCATGCCCAGCCTTCCCCTGCCAGTGCCACGGGGTGGCAGCACGGCTTTGTGGAACAACGTGGGACCATGGCCACGGCCCGGGATGAAGGTGCTGCAGCTGGGCTGGCACAAAAGACCTGAGGTACATCTCCATTTTCTGCTGTATCTCAGCACCATCTGCTCCGTACCAGCTTCCTGGGTTGTGTTCCCCTCCCTGGAGCCGGGGATGGCCCTGCTGGAGCTGCTCCAATGCTGCAGACACATCAGGATCTCTTCCCCAGCCCCAAGTGACCTTGTCCCCTGGCCCCATGGTTAGGATTGAGACACGGGTAGGTGATGGGACAGCTCTGCACAGGACCCCGGGCAGGGTGGACCTGTTTGGCTGGGCCCGGGGTTGGGTCTGCAGGTCGGGAAGTTCACCTCTCCCTTCCCAGGAAGCTGCAGTCACTGGCTGGGTCTGGGAACTTAGCTTAGGAAGAAGTCACCAGGGAGTAATGTGGGTTGTCACTGTACCCCTCTGGGAAGTGAGGGAGCTTGTAAACCTCAGCCCTTGCTGGGAAGCAGCTGCTCCAGGCTATTGGGTAGTTAAGGCAGGAGCTGAAGCACAAGTGTGATAAAGCCGGAGCAGCAAGGCAAAAGGGATGAATGCCCCTGGTACCCCAGAGAGAGCTGCACCTCCTCTGCCTGTGGCAGCTTGTGGTGTTTCCAAGAAGTTGGGGCCTCTCATGGGGCTGACTGGGTGAGCCTCTTCCCTGGGAGCTTGCTGGCTTGCCCACATGCTGCTGCTCCCAGCCCACACTGCCCCAAGTGACTCACTGCTCCCAGGCTGCCTGAGTGTTGGACCTCTGCAAAGCACCTGAAATGAGCATTTCAGTCACACACCAGCCCTGGAGCTGCCAGGGTTCTGTAGCAGCAAAAAGCAAATGGATGCAGAGCTTTATTTACTGAGAAAAGTAGGGCAGGGAGCTCTCACAGTGAAGAAATTGGAAGGAAAATGTGCAGTGGCAGCCCAGGCTGTCAGGAGAGAAAGCTTCAGCCAGGCAGGGAGCTGTAGATCTGAGTCAGTTCAAGGCAGCTCCTCCCCCTGCACCAAATGACGCTAAAATATTTTAGCCTGGCTTCAAAATTCTGCAGGTTTGGCATCCGGAGCAGTCTGGGTGCTCTTGAGCAGGGGGGCACAGGGGCAGCCCTGGCAGCACAGGAGGAAGCACGAGCCAGTGGATTTCTTTGTGGGGGTTTTGAGAACTGATACCCCGGTGAGAAAAGTGACTTTCCAAAACCGCAGAGCACCCGGTGATTCCAGGTGGAACAGTTCCTGGTGGTGCTGGGAAATGCCAGCCCAGCAATCCCCACGTGTGTGGGGGCCCCTCTGAGAGATGGGACTGGGATCTGCCCACACCAGCTGCTCTCCACCACCCATGTTGGCCTTCTTTTTGCACCTTGGGCAAGCTGGGCTTTGGATGGAGGGGAATGTGTGTTAGAGCAAGCTGGGCTCTGGTCAGGGTGGACTGTGGGGTCCCATGTGGGGTGACCCTCCTCCAGTTTTGTTCCAGTGGGTGCTCTGCACTCACCGTGGCTTCCTTCCTCTTTGTCACCTCTGTGCTGGTGCCAAAGCTACAAGACAGAGGTGCTGCCCAGGGCCTGCTTCACCCGGAATCCACTTTCACTTGCTGCCTTCCAGCCCCTGGACTTGGCCTTCCCCAGGTGCCTCCCAGCCATCCCAGGGTGGCTGGTTACCACAGGGGTGCAGAAACCCTTTGGGGAAGGTGCTGGGAAGGGGGAAAATCCCAAACCAAACCCCATCTTAAAGCTTTTCTTCCTTGGAAACTGCCTGAGATGTTAGCAGGGTACAGGTGTGACAGAGGATGACCTGGGTTGTCCTCCTGGTTCCTGTCCTGCCTGGCCAGGCTGAAACATGAGTGGAGCAAGGATGGCAAAGCTGGGAACATGCTGCTAATGAAGTCACAGCCTGTGGCCACCAAGGCACCTGAGTGTGTCTGATGTGGTGGGGAGAGGCAGGAGCACGTCCAGCTTCTGGCAGACACCATTTGGATGAGCTGCAGAGGGATGGCTGCAGGTTTCAGAGGTGCAAGCAGCAGTGCCAGCTTTCAAAATGAGGCAGAAATGGAGTCCTGCTGACACGTGTGCTGTCCCAAGGTGTTCCTGATGGAGGCGGGCAGGTAAGGAACTGTGTTCCCTGTGTGGGGACTCTGCAGGAAAAATGAGGAGCTCTGATGGGTCTTCTGGGCGTTTGCTGCAGTGGAAAGAGGCTCTCTGAAGGAGGGACAGGCTGGTGGGCCTGCCAAGGGCATGTGAGGATGGGACTCCTGCCCCTTGCAACGCCAGTGCTGTCTGGAAAGACGGCCCCAAGGTGCATCATGATGGGTACCTCTGACCCATTGGTTGGCCAACACAGTTGGGGCTTTGGTGGCAGGGGTCACAAGTTCTTGGCTGAGACCTCTTACCTCCCTGGTCTGCTCCTGCAGTTCTGCATCATGGTGAGGCCAAGATGGTGGGGCAGGGGGCAGAGTGGGGGCTCACCCTGATGGTGGAGGTCACTGAGGGCACATTTCCTTAGGACAAATGGCAAAGTGAGACCACAGCTAAAGCCATAGGAGGGACTGAAGAACCTGATGCTATCTATCCCATCCCCAGCTCTCCATGACCTTCTGCTCCATCCCAAGTGGCATTTGTCCTTCCTCCTCCTGGCCAGCTTTTCATCACCCTGGCTCTGCCCAAAGCAGGGAATCATCCCAAGGAAATCCTCTTCCTGTGTGGGCAGCTGCAGAAGAGCTGCTGAGTGCCTGAGCAGAGCTCTGGGGCACATGCTGAACAAGGATGGTATCCCTCTTCTGGTGGGTCCCCAGACACCCCAGGTATGTGGTACAGGGCAGGGCGTCAGCACACCCTGGTAGCTGCAGGATCTGTCCCTTGGCCAGGCTGGGGCTTTGGTACAAATCTCCCAGCACTTCATGGCCTGGTTGGTCTGGGAAGATTCCATCAATGCCAGGTTTGGGCAGCCTGGGTGTCTGTGCCCCCTCCTTGGGGGTCTCTTGACCTTGAAGATGCTCAGATCTTCCCTCACCTTCTCCTGAGGGGGATGGGGACCACTGGGAAAGGAGGGACTGTGTATTTCCTGAGCCTGTCCTGCCTCAGGAGGTCCATGACCCGATGGGGCTGCAGGCTGCTCTCACCCCTCCTTCCCTGTATCCCTGTCCCAGAGCATCTTCCATCTCAAACAGCTCCACCCTGGCGCAGGGCGTTGCACAACCCTCAGATTAAGGCAGGAAAGGGGAAAACAGGAGTCGCCCATCTGTGCTGCCAGAGTGCAGCACTGGGTGCCATGAGGGGCCTCTCTGGGGACTCTGTGGCTCCCCAACCCGTGGCCTGCCCTTCCCCCACCCGTGAAGCCGGTTGTGGCAGCAGGTGACACGGAAAATGACGGGGTGCTTTGTGCCCCGACAGCACCGGCGCAACGGTCCCGCTCCCCTCATTGGCGCAGATGGGACACGATTTGTCTATATAAGGGCAAAACGAGGCACCCGCGGCACCCGCGTGTCCCCCGGCGCCTGCCCCCACCACGTCACTTGGGCTTTTTGAGGTTTCCCTTCGCGCTCTCATTTGCCTCTCGCTCGCCGCCTCTTTCACCCGGCAGTTTCTGGTTGACTCACTTCTAACGGCCTCGCTCCAACCCCAGCCCCCAGGGTGCAGGCAGTGGGGTCAGGATGGCAGAATTTGGGGAGCACACCCCTCATCCTACCCCTCGCCAGCATCCTGCTGCCTGGTGCTGAAACGTGGCTCATCCCAAGGGACCTGATCCCGAGGGACCTCATCCCCAGCCCAGCCACTTTCTGTTGGGTGCAGAAGTGGACACTTGGGTGTGCCACAGCGTGCTGCAGTTCCTTCTTGGACCTTGTTGTTCCTTCTTGGACCTTGCTGTGCCTTACAGGACAGTGGCAAGCAAGCTCTGCTCACCCAAAAGTGGTGGGCAAAAAAAAAAAAAAAAAGATCCTCCTGTGATAGGAGTGTGGCCAGGTCAGAGCTCCCTGTCCTGGGGGCCTTTTTTGAGGCCACCCCTTGTACTGTAAAGCAGAGTGAGCTGTCCCCGTTCTTGCACCTCTGTCCCCTGTGCTCGCAGGAGGGAACACGGCCATTAGGTTCAGTGTTAGCAGTGACTCCACTGAAGCACCGTGGCTGTCCTGGGGTCTGCAGAATGATGTCAGGGAGACAGAACCGTCAGTCAGTGCCTCTGGGGCTGTGGACCCACTGCCTAACAGACTACAGACTACCAGCCCCAAGGCAGGAGAGACTTCGGATGAAACCCATCTCCTTCCTCCTCTTCCTCCAGCACAGCTCTGAGGCGCAGAGGTGCCGGATGGCTGGGATGCATCTGGGGATGGCCCCCGCCACAGGGCTGGGCCCCCGGGCTGGCAGGAGTTCGTCTCCTTTAAGCTCAGCGCAGGCTGAAGGCCGCGGCCCCGTCCCGGTCGCCACTTCCCCTCCGTGCAGCGAGCGCGGTGACCGCAGGCGAGGAGGGGAAGTGGCTGCAGGGCCCGATAAGAAATATCAGCGGTGTGACAGCGAGGGGACTGTGCGGGCTGACAAGGGCCCTTCCCCCCTGCCCGTGGGCCAGGGCTGGCGGCACCGAGCCCCCGGCTCCCGCTCCCCTGCGCTCGCTGATATTGGGAAAGTTACCGGAAAAGCAACAGCCCCGGTCCCGTGGGGGGCTCGGGCTCTGGGGGGCGGCAGCCATGCCCCCGCAGTGCTCAGCATGGAACAAGAACTGGGTGGCACCCCCGGGGTGCTGCTGTGTCCCAGTCACATCAGGGTGCGCTGAGGCAGAGCTGGAGAGGGTTTGGTACCAGGGAGGGTGCAGAGAGAGCCCTTGGGAGCACTGGGACAGCCTCAGGAGGTCCACAGGAGGAGAGCTTTTAAGCCTCCTCCAAGCCCAGGGGCCTCTGTGCTCTCAGCCCTGTGGCATCCCGAGTGGAGCATCCCAAGTGCTGGGATAGAAATTCCTGCAGCCTTGCTTGCCAGTGGGTAAACTTAACCGATGACTGAGGGATGTGGTAAGTTCATCATCGGTTGGAGACTTTCAAACCTCCTCATCTGAGCCTGAGGAACCAGATCTGCTGATTTCCTCCGTTTTGAGAGGCAGCACAGGCAGCGGGTGGCTGCTGCCGGGAGAAGGAAGCCAACTTGGGACACCCAAAACGTCATGCCCCCCCCATCCGTGCTTGGCTGGGGAAAGAGGAAGCATCACCTCCCTCTACTTCCCTGCCGGGAAGGTGCCTGTGGCCCTTTGGCACAACCCCTCAGCACACTGGCACCCCAGCACCCAGCTGGGCCCTGTTTTGGGAGGGTTCAGCTCCTTCCCCTCAGCGTTCCCTGGCACCAGCCACGTGCTTTGCCCTCCCCCTGACATCTTGCCCCCTGGCACTGTCTCTCCCAGCTGCCTTCTCTGGGAAACACATCTTCATCTTGCTTTGCAATGTGGTTACCCATAAACAGCCCTTTCCTGGTGAGGCCCTGGCTCCCTGCCTTCCCCCCTCTGCATTTTGGAGGGGCCGGCTTCTTGTCAGAGCAAGGCATGCTGCAAGAAACGTGGCCTCCCCCATGGTTCATGAGGACGAGTCCCTCAGCAGCACCTTGGGAGCCAAAGCTCCCTCTGGCTGCCCCAAAAAAGGCTCCTTGGCTCTGCTTTCAGAGCATGGGTACCTGTACCCTGTGCAACCCTGTTACAGCAACCAACACCACTGGGGAGGGTCCCGTGGCACCAAGGTGGCTGACAGCAGCTTGGGTACTCTCTTCAGTGGGGTCTGACAGGATAGCCCTCTGGGATGAGGCTGTACCTGGGCAGGTGGATGGGCTCCATTCAGCTATTTCTGGGTTTGGCTTTTGGTTTTTTTTTTTCCAATTGAAACTTTTTGAGCACCTCAAACTCTGTTTGTAGTTTCCCCACCAGTTCCCTCTCTGCCAAAGCCCCTTCTACCTGCTGCTGTCATCACACATGCTGCTCAAGGCAAATCACTTTTGGTTGTGCTGCTGCTTGCTTATTTTAGACTTCACTTTTCCCTTGCCTTCTGCAACCTCACTATTAGTGGGTTTTTTTTGTTTGTTTGTTTGTTTGTTTGTTTTTAACATTTCCATCCATTTTATTGATGTAGAGAGTGAATCACATTGGCCTAAAAAGGAGCCTTTTGCAGAGCCACGTGAAAACCATTGCCCAGACCTATGTAATCCCATTTCCAGTAATTCTGGGGGATTTAGCTGGCAGGTTTCACTCTAGGTTACTGAGCACCTAGGCCTGGGCCTGGGGCAGGTTGTGCTTGTGGCACAGAGCACAGCGCTGTCCCTGTGTCCCATGCTGTCAGGCAGTGACAGACACTGTCACACAAACCATGGGAACCCTGATTTGGGTTTCTTCCTGGGGGCCCTTACAGCTGCCAAGGGCTGGAGGAAGTCTGGGGTTGAAGAGCACCAAGTGGATGAGAGGCTCCAGAAGGTCTCATGGGCAGTGTTCCCTCCATCTGCTGGCACCTGCATCCCTGCCTGCCTCACCACCATGCAGCACCCTGGATCCTGCAGACCCTCACCGTGGGCTGCCAGCCCTTCCACAAGCTCTCTCTGGGCTTAGGAACATCCCTCCCCTGCACAGGTCCCACCTCCAGGATGGGGTGAGGGGACAGGGTGGATCCATGTGGCCATCATGGCCCCTACATAGCCATAAGAGGTAGGGGGATGTGGATTCAGTCACTGTCACCCTGTGCAAACAGCCTTTTAAAATTCAATTCTCTCTTTTTCTTTTTCTTTTTCTTTTTCTTTTTCTTTTTCTTTTTCTTTTTCTTTTTCTTTTTCTTTTCTTTTTCTTTTTCTTTTTCTTTTTCTTTTTCTTTTTCTTTTTCTTTTTTCTTTTTCTTTCCTTTTTTCTTCTTTTTTATTTTTCTTCTTCTTTTTTTCTTTTTCTTCTTCTTTTTCTTTTTTCTTTCTCTTCCTTCTTCTTTTTCTTCTTTTTCTTTCCTCTTTTTTTTTTCTTCTTCTTTTTTTTTTCTTTCTTCTTTCTTATTTTTCTTTTTTCATTTTTTTTTAAACACAAACCTGTTTGTCACTCTCAGCAGCAAAGCCCAGGAGAGGGTCCCCAGCTGCTGTGCACCCCCAGTGCTTCCGGCTGTGCTGTAGCCACGGGTGCCTGCAGCTGGCCCAGCTGTGGTGGGGCTGTGGGTGCTGCTGGGTGGGACCCAGCACCGTTATCTGCTCAGCAGCTACGGCTCTTCCTGTGGTTGGGGCCACGTGGGCAGGATGGGGTTAAAAGCAGCCCCGCTCCCTGTAAGGGGCCCATTGCACCCCCGCCACCACCAGCACCCCATGCAGCACCCCACCGACCAGCACCACCCAGCCTGGGCCACCAGCACCCAGCCTGGGCAATCGGCACCCAGCATGGGCTACCAGCACACAGCCTGGGCCACCACCACCCAGCATGGGCCACCAGCACCCAGTGTGGGCTACCAGCACCCAGCCTGGGCCACCAGCAGCTGGCACGGGCCACCAGCACCCAGCCTGGGCCACCGGCACCCAGCATGGACCACCCGGACCTGGTAATGGGGGAACTCACCCGAGGTGCCCATGTGGCAGTGGGGGAGCAGTGCTGGGCTCTCCTGGGGTGCTGACAGCCCCCGGCCCCACCAGGAGGGGGGCAGTGGGTGCGGGGCCAGTGTCAGGTAAGGGGGTGTCCCCCATGGCGTGTGGGGGGGAGGGGACAGGCAGGGGGGGAGGAGGGAAGTGCCCAAAGCAGAAGTGCCACCCAAAGGGGTTTCAGTGGCAGCAGACGGGACTGGGAGGACGGGAAGGCTGTCAGGGCAGGTGAGGTGGGGCTGGGGGGCTGGGGTCTGTGTGGCTTTGGGTGCCAGGAGCTCTGGGTGACCCCTACCACACAGGTCCAACGGGTAATGGGGTCATCAAAAGGGTCTCCCTGTGACTGCAAAATGGGGCAAGGGAACCCGAGGGCCGTGGAGCTTCTGTGGCCTCAGGGGGATGGGGCAGGGACATCTTCAGTAAAGAATAGGGGGGTGAGGGGGGGTCCCCCATAGGGACATTTCAAGGGTGTTAGGAATGGGGTTTGTCACAGTATTCTGACCACAAAAGAGTCCTCTGTGACCGGAGTGGCATTTAAGTGAGGTTTCCACCCCGGGGACAAGGCATTGGGGGGGTTCCCTTCACATGGATGGAGTTTGCCACAGGCTCCCCACCATGGGAACAAGGCAGAGGATTCCTCTGTGACCACGGGGCTGTTTAGGTGGGGTCCCCTCATGGGGACATGGCAAGGGGGGTGTCTGTGATGCAGATGGGATTTGAGGGACAATGATGGAGTTTGAGATGGAATTTGACCCTTGGGATCCGGGCATAGGGATCCTCTGAGAGCAGGATTTGGTTTAAAGTGCAACAGTGGAGTTCAGGGTGGTATCTCCTGGGGGGTCCCCTGTGAGTGGGATGGTTTGTGAGGTGCAAGTGTCCCCATGGGGGCAAAGCCAACACACCCTCTGTGCCCAGCGTGGTGTCCAAGAGGGGTCCTCACAAGCAGGGACAAGGTAATTGTGTTCCCTATGACCAGGATGGGGGCTGAGATAGGGTTCCTCACACTGGGGACAAATTGAAGTGGTATCCTATGACCAGGATGGACTATTAGGTGGAGTCCACCTTTAGGGGAAAGTTAAAGCTGTCCCCTGTCACCAGTATGAGGTATTAGGTGGCTTCCCTGCTTTGGGGGCATGGTGAGGATGTCACTTGTGCCCAGCACGACGCTTGAGGTGGGACAATGGGGTATGAGGGTGGGTGTCACCCGTGGGGACAAGGTGAAGATGTCTCCTGTGCCCAGGATGGGGGTTTAAGGGAGAGGAGGGAGCACAAGGCAGGATCCTCTGTGTGGGCATGGATGTGCCCCATGCTCAGCACAGCTCCCAGGGTGGGAGCTGATGGTGGCAGAGGTGCCCTGTCCCCGGGGCAAGATCAGCACTACAAATCTGCATCCTTGGCCATGCTGGTACCGAAGGTGGCATGGGGTGCAGGAGGTGGCCCCACCGTGGAAGCAAGAACTTCACCGGAGGAGAAGCAACCGCTGGACACCGACTGAGACAGTGCAGTCACCCATAAAGTAGAAAGCACTACTAAACAGCACTGCAGGGTGTAGTGTTTCCTACTTTATGGATGAGTGTACTGTGGGCTACGGAGAAGAGAGCAGAGCAGCACCGCACCCCACTGCCCGGATCAGGAGCAGAGGACAGGCTGGGCCAGACCTGGGTGCCTGCACCCACCCCATGGGCATCCCCACCCTCCCCACCTTGCAGATGTTCTGCTGGTCCCCACTGTGCCCCTGGGGACCAGCAACGTGGGGAAGGGGAGCTGTGTGTCCACGTGTGTCCTGGTGCCCACATGTGTGTTGGAGGGGCCTGTGGGGTGAGAGGCAGCACCATGCTGGGAGGCCAGGTAGGTAGCAAAGCCCCCAGGTTCTGTTTTTCTTTTTGTCCCCTGATCTGTGTTCTCCACGTGGTGAAGCCCTGGGAAGAGCTGGGTGGGGGTGGCCACGTGTCATGGGGTTCCTGTGTGGTTTTGTACTGCTGAATGCTTGCTGGGCAAAATGGGGCGAGGGGCTAAATAAAACTCTTGGCATTGATTTGTGGGCTTTTTGTTCTCTTCCTGGGATATGCAAAACCTGGGAAGAGCCACTGGCAGTGTCCAGGGCTGGGGGGCAGCAGGGTTATCCTGCAGCAGGAGCACCAAGGGCATTCACACTGCTGGAGACCAACTCAGAGCTCCAGGGGAGCCTTGGTGGGACCATGAAGGGTGAGAGTGGATCAGGGATGGTGGAAATATCTCCAGAGGAGCTGGCAGATCTCAGCCCTTTGTCATGGGGCTCTCACCTTCAGCTCCCCCAAGACTCCTTAGCAAGTCTGTCCTGTCCTGCAGCAGCCCTGCCCATGGTTGCAAGGCCATAAAAAGTGAAGGGACACTCCTCTGGTCCCTGTTCCCTCTGGCCATAACCCCCGAAGAGGGCAAAAACCAACGACGCCTGCACCTCCAGGGTTGCAAGAGGAGAGTCCCTGCTCCCCAGACATCAGCTGCCAAATCCCCCCAGGCATCACCCCCCTTGGCTTTGACTCCCCATGTCCTGCCCGTGGAGAAGGCATCTAAAAATAGTAGGGAAAAAACAAACACTAAAAGGAATTTTTTCTTTTTCTTTTTTCTTTTTTTTTGATCTGAAATGTTAAGGGAAAGTTTCCACATTTTGTAAAACTCCTTGTGCTGATTTTGAGAGTGTTTGTGGGTGGTTTTATTGAGTTTGGGTATTTTTTCTTTCACTTTGACTCTTCCCTAGGCTGGCCAGAAAGGACCGGGGTATTTTGCTTCTCTTTGCTGTCCACGCTTTCCCACGTTCGTTGGCTTTGTGACTGTTCAAAGGGGATGTGGAAGGAAAAAACTAAAATCAAAACCATCGTCATAGTCACAAGGAAGCAAGTTTTTAAACGAAAAAGGGCTAAAAAAAAACCCAGGCAGCCAGTGCAGACTGCCCTAAGAAGCTTTCGTTTCACTGAGGTCTGGAAAGGAAAAGCAAGTCCAGGTTTTTAACATGCAAAAGTGTGGAAAGTTCACCTCCTGAAAATGAATATTGAAGTGTTAGGAAGGGTAAATACCAAATGTTTCTGATCAGGGACTACTGTGGTTATGAATATTTCAGCCTGTCAGTGTTCACTGCCAGAGAGACGTTTGGAAATACAGTTTTTTGCTGAGAATGGCAAAACAGAAACTGCCACTTTTTTATTTTAAAAAAAAGCCTCCCAAATCAAAACAAACAACCCAACCCATTCTAAGTGTCTTCTCTCTGTACTGACTGCATTTTGGCAGGAAGCATGTCCTCCCCCTGTTGGGGTCAGGTCCTGCTCCCAAAGGATCTGGGCTGGTTTGTCCTTGCCTGGTGACCCCATGGGTTGGGGTACACTGCACACCCCCAGTCCCTGCAGCTTCCCAGACCCCAAAATGTTCTGAACAGGGCAGGGCTGGGGCTGAGACCCCTCTGGGTGCCTGTGTGACCCAGGGCTGTGTGGGTGACTCTGGGGAGGGCAATCTGTACCAGCAGCCACCCCGCCAGGTCCTGCTGGGGGCTGAACTCAGAGCCAGGAATGGTGTTCTCACACCACCTCTGGGGCTGCACCCTGACCCCTGCAGGGCCAGAGTCTCACATCCCCTTTTTTTGTTAGGTTATTTTTAACCTGAGTTCAGTCCCCATGCTGCTCCACAGCACCCGTGCTGCTGGAGTTGGCAGGATCAGGAGGAAGAGGCCACTCTGGATGCACCAGGACATGTTGGAGCAAGTCCCTGGCCGCAGAGTGGGTGCAGAGGAAGATGTGGGAGCTGAAGGACCTCAGTCACCTCCTGATGTCACTGCAGAGTCCTGCAGGCACCAGGGTGAGCTCATGCACTGAGGCTGCCGTCCCCAGGGACCTGCCACAAAGCAGGTGGGAATGGGTTGGCAGCCACGAGACCTCAGTCAGGAGATGCCTGTGAGTGCTGGTACATGTCCCCACCCCACACCTCTGTGAAGGTCCTCCAGGGCTGGCATGGCCCCAACTTCTCATCCTCATGATTCCTTCCCCAGCTGAGACCAGAGTGGAGCTTCCAAGAACACCTCCAGATGCCTGCCAAATGCCATCCCCAGAGCCAGGGAAGCTCAACAGGACCCAGAAGGCACTAATAATTGTCCCTGATTACCCTGAGCAGCCTCTCTTGGGGTCCTACCCCAGGGACTTCCTATGCATGGGCCAGGAACATTATTTAAGCTCAGCCCTGGTTCTGCAGTCCTTGCTTGAGCCTCTGCCTGGTCTTGTCTCCTAGATGGCTCCTGATCTGTGGTGTAAGCAGCTTGTCTTCAAGCACATCTTTTGGATGGCCCTAGAGCAGAGGGCCTGACCCCACACCCCTGCTGCAGCCTTGTCTGCAGTCCTGGCTCTGTCTCCTCTTCCTCCTGGCTGGGGTTCCTGTTCCTGGTTCATCTTATCTTGTCTGGGGCTGCCAAGGGGACCCTCTTATCAATGTCCTGTTTAAAAACTGTGAGATGGGTCCTAGGTTTTTGAAGACCATTTGTGTGCTAGGGTCACACTCTCTTGTTTGTTGCCCCTGTGAAACAACCCAATCCCTGCTCCTTGACAGAAGAGAACAGGAGGCCCTGGGTGACAATGGGTGTCCCTGTCCCTGCCCCATCAGCCTGGCTCCTCGGACACTTCACGCAGCAGTGGGTGCTGCTGGGGGGGCTCTGCTGGGATCCACTTCATCTTCCCAGACTTGATCTGTTGATCTTCAACTCTCCAAGATCAGCCTCTTTTCTTTGGTTGTTGTATCTCACCACCTCTGTTCCCTGAGCCTGTGGTTTCTTCTGTCCTGGAAGAGCTTCAAGGATCTTTCCATCAAGTGCTTTGGCTCATCTCCTCTATGGGTAACACAGCCTCACTGCAGATCCCAGAGTGACTTGGAGTACCAGGGTGCCTGCAGTAGAGACCTGGAGCAGCACAGGGCAGTGGAAGTGAAAAATGAGCCGTGTGGGAATCAGGGTTTCCAAGGAGGCTGCACCGAGTGGTGTGTGTGCTGCTTGCAACCACACGATCTTATCAGCTCTGTACTTCCCTTCCCACTGCTGGCTCTCACCTCCTGCTAATTAAATCTGCTTGTTCTGTCTTGTTAGTGAGCTGTGCAACACCTGGGCTTTGTGCCATGCTTGTGCAGCATCTGGAGATCCTGCCTGGTGTCTCTCCAGGGAGGAGACACAGTCTTGGGCATGGACTGGGGGTGATCCCAGCAGCAGGAGGTGGTGGGACTCATCCTGAGCTACTACTGGAGGGGAAGGGGTCACCTAAGCAGGTACACAAGTACCAGAAAGCACAGGGGGAGGGGGAGCAGCTGTATGGAATCTTCCCTCTGGTCTACTGGCTGTGCTCTCTGTCATCACTCCCTACAACTCCCTGAAAGGAGGTTGGAGCCAGGGGGGGTCGGACTCTGCTCCCAGGCAGCTACCAGTAAGACAAGAGTGCACGGGCTTAAGATCTGCCAGGGGAGGTTTAGGTTGGATATTAGGAAGAAATTCTTCCAGGAAGAGGGTAATCGAGCATTGGAATGGACTACCCATGGAGGGGGTGGATTCTCCATCCCTGGAGATATTTAAAAAGAGCCTGGATGTGGCACTGAGTGCCATGGGCTGGGAACCACAGGGGGAGTGGATCAAGGGTTGGACTTGATGATCTCTGAGGTCCTTTCCAACCCAGATGATTCAATGATTCAATGCTCCTCATTAGCTTGGTGTTTCTCCACACCACATGCACTCCTTAAAAACAAACAGCTTGAAGATGGGTGATTCAGGTGGGATCACATGTGAGCTGTCAGACTGTTAAAGCTGGTGGGAACTCCCCACAGCACAGGACTCCATCTAAGTGGGTCACCTACAGCCTTTGCAGTCAGCAGTGAAGAAAATCCATCTCAGTGGCAGCTGCCTGTGCTGCCTCGGCTCAGACAGAGCTGACTTACAGACAACTGCATCCACTTCAGGAGAGGACACATCTGCACGGTGCACATCTGGATGTGCTGAGGAAACTCTCCAAAGGAGGTGGTCACAAAGTGGTATCTAAAAGAGGCACTAAGGACCCCCTGTGCAGCACCTCCCCAGACCACAAAGGCAGCAACACTCTGGGAAGTGCCAAACACTGTCCCCACTGTCCCTTCGTGGGGTGGGGAAGCACTGGGAGTGGGACTGGTGCCATTCACAAGGCCGTGGGGAGGCAAGGACCTGTGGTGTGAGGTCTGCTCTACCCTTTTTGGGCTTGGGATCACCAAACCTCGCTCTGCAATGGATGAAGCTTTGAACAGGGCTAGGAAGTGAGGACAGACAGATGTCCCCCGAGGGTGGCCCGGTGGCTTTCCCCTGAGCACGGCTGCCATTGTGCACCCTGATGGGTGAGGTGATGATCTTCACCGAAGCTGCAGCAAGGCCGGGAGCAGGCAGAACCGGAGATCACAGCCAGGTGTGCTCAGGGCTGGCAGAGCCCCTCTTCTGCTCCGGCATCGTGCTGTGAACTCCTGTCTCCCTGGATCATGTCACCTTCCTCCCGTGCGGGTGGGGGTGAGGGAAGGTGGGACAGCACCCCCGGGCCCTGCCAGCAGGAGGGAGGGGGCAGCCCCGCTGAGGTTCCCAGGAGATGGCCCTGCGCGGGGGTCCCGGGCCTCGGCTGCCCCCAGATCCCCTGTGCCGGGAGGAACCGGGGGGAGCCGGGGGTGCTGACAGGCGGGGGTTGGGGGACCCAGCCCAGCAACCCCACCCCCACGCCCCGCTGCCTCATCAATAACCAACAACCCCCATTCCCGCACCGTTGCCATAGAAACCGGCGGAGCCGCCGCTATTGGCGGCCCGGGGCGCGGCTCGGCCCCCCCGGGGTGCCCGGCCCGGCCTCATATTGATGAGTCGGCGGCGGCTGCGGCGGGGGCTGCCCGGAGCCACGGTGAGGGGCGGGCAGCTCCCCGGGCCTGGCGGGGATGGTGCCGGGGGCGGCGGGGGGCTGAGAGCAGAGGGCAGCAGCCTTTCTACGGTGTGTGCGGGGGCAGCCCCCACCGAGGCGGAGGATCCAGGCGGGGATGGAGCCTCCCCCATCGCGAAGATGCTGCTGCCGCCGCCTCCGTCCCCGCCGGGAGCCAGCGCGGCCCGGGCTGCTCCCGCCGCCGCCGCTCTGATGCCTGCGGGCTTTCCGTGCCGGCTCCCGCAGCCCCGGGAAGTCCTCACCGGCAGCGGGTGAGCCCAGCACCCTGCCCCAGGCATGCAGGAGCCGGAGCTGGAGCGGGGGATGCCCAGCTCCGGGAAGAGAACTGCCCCGGCCCCGGGCCCTGCTCCCCCCGCAGCCTTCGCCTGCCCAGACCTGGGCGAGCCTCCAGGCGGGGGGGGTGAGGGTGACAGGGCGAGCTGCCAGCCGTCCCCGGGGCCGGAGAGGACCGGGGCTCCCCAGCCCCAGGAACAGCCCCCGGGGACCTTCTGCGGGCCCCCTCCGGACCCCCAGCGCGTTCGCTCCGCACCGGAGCTCGTTAGGCCGCTGCGAGCGATGGACGGGCTGGGATGCAGCCGGACAGACGGAGCCCCCCAGGTAAGCGGGGCCTTGGCTGGCAGGCGGGGGGCAGCGGGACGCGTTTTGGGGGAAGAAGCGTCTGGGGGATGTCACCTTGGTACGAGACCGGCATGGGAAATAGCTGCGCTCGGCTGTGGCTCAGCCACCCACATCCCTCCCCGTGGGGCTGGGAGCTGCTGAGCTGCTGCCTCCGCTGCCCTCCCACAGGGATTCCCAGCTGCCTCTCCTCTGCCTGGGGCTGGAGCCGGTGCGGAGTTTCTGGGGGCAGAGCCCACCTGGAGCAGAAACAGCCTCTGCACCAGCAAAAGCTGAGGCGTCCCTGAGAAGTCTCCTGGCTCCGGCAGCATTAATGACTCTGCAGGTAGTGGCAGGGACGTGATTCACTGTCACCCCCTTCCAGAGCATCCCCTCCCTCTCTGCTCAGAGCAGCGCAGGAGGTCCTGGGAACTTGCACTGCAGGGGGAACCTGTCCCTGCTTCCAGCACCGGCTCTCCTCGAGGCAGTGCAATTGCCTAGTCCCTTGCAGTATTTCTCTAACAGACCAAAAGGTTCTCTCAGTCTTACCACCTCGATCCAGGCCACAGAAGTTCCTCAGCTCATCTTGCTTAGGACAGACAGCACGGCCTCCTTCCCCATGGGTAAAATCAGCCACATTCCTGCCTTCCCCCCCCCCCCCCAGGCCTGGGGTAGCTCAGTGCTGCTTCTAAAATAGGGGAGGAATCGGCTCTCGGTCTGTTCTTGAACATAGGGGAGAAAACCTGAGCAGAGCTTGCCAGGGTTCATCAGGAGGCTTTTGATCCAAACACAACTGGACCGGCCTGCAGGGGAAACCCACCAAGAGAGAAGATGGTTTCACTCAAGCACAGCTTCTTATGAGTCTTTTTTTGAAGGGCTTTTTATCGTGATGCTTAGGGAAAGGCCACACTGAACTCTGTAGTCCTTGGCCTGCCTCTCACCACAGCCCCCAGCCATTCCACAAGCACCCCAGCCAAAAAATGGGGCAGCAGAATGAGAAGGATTTTTGCTCTGACCCCTCCTTTCTGCCCATCCCCAGAGTCAAATCAGTTGTGTCAGGCTTGGTGTCTTCCCTCCCTTCAGGAGAGCTGGCTGGCAAGGAAGGGCACAGGCACGGGGGCTTGGTGGGGGAGCCTGGGGGGGGAAGGCTGGGAGTGGCAGGGGGCAGGTGGCTGATTCCTATGGGATGCTCTAGCAGTGGAACAGCATCCTGAGGGGTCATGCACCCAGCCCTGGCTGATCCCTGATGTGGTCCCTCATGCACCAGCTGTGCCCGTGGGTGGTGGAGGGGTCTGGACCTCTTTGTTTCTATGGTGGTGACTACTAAGCACCTGCCATCCCCCTTCCCTTGGGTGACTTTGAATGTTTCCCTGTGATCTGGAAGGCTCCTGGCTTGGTGAGGGACTGATGTTTCCTTTCCCACTCTCCTGTGGTTCTGTCAGCACCACGGTACCATCACTGTGGTACTGGTGTACTGGGGCAGTACTGCAGTGGTACTTGATGGTGCAGTGGTACCTGGTGGTGGTCTGCTGTACTGTGGTAGTGCCATAGTTGTACCATGATGTTACTGTGGTGGTGCTATGGTTGTCCTTAACATTGATAGCAAGCTCCTGAAAGGTTAACTTGTCTTTTCCTGGAAAAAAACCCCAACCAAACATTCCAGCATTTCCTCCTGAACACAAGTGGCCTCAGTGATGTCAGAGGTTTACCAGTTCTGACCCAGGAGGGATCTCAGGGCTGCTGTCCCCAGCATAGCAGGCAGTGGTGCTGCTGGACTGTGGACTCAGGTGGGGATGAAGGGATGCTGACCCAGATCCCTTCCAAAAGGGGCTCATCCTGGCCAGGCTGGGACAAGCTCTATGCAACTGGTGTCCTGCTGCCAGAGCTGGGCTTCCTGTAGGACATTGTCCTTGGGATGTCAGACCTGCATTATGCAAACAGGACAGCTGCCTCCAGGGACTAATCTAATACAGGGAAGAGCATCCTGAGGGATCATCACTGACAGCCAGATGTTGATTTTATGATGAAGATCTTGCTGTGTGCCCCAGCATCCACCACCATTGCTGTGCCATTCCCTCAGACACAGGCTATGGCAGATATTGAGATTATCCACAGGTCAGGTTAATCTCTTCTTTCTTGCCCAAGTCCCTCCTGGTGGGCTGTTGTCCTTCTCCCATTTGAGAACTGGCAAGGTTTCTCTGGAGTTAGGGAGGTGGGGGGACACACCTTGTGCCTCCTGGCCAGCCCCTCCTCTGAGCAGGGCTGGCTCCAGAGCTCAGCACCTCTCCAGACTGGTGTTGAATATCTCCATCATACCACCTCTAACCCTGTCCAAAGCTGGAGCACTCTTGTGGAGAAGAAAGTTCTCCATAAGTCTGGTGGGAATTTCCCTTGCTGTGACTCATGCCCCTGTTTTCCCACCCATTCCCTGTGTCTTTTAATCCTGCAATGCACTGCAGAGCATCCCAGCTCCTCCCAGGGCAATGCCACAGCCCTGTGTCCCACCTCCTCACTGCTGCTGCCTGGGGACTTGCTCCCATGAATGCATTCTTGGTCCTGGGCCTTTGAAATCACTCTGGTTTTACTTTCCCAAACTTTTGTGTGGATGCAGGAGGTAAGAAATAACTTTCCTGCTGGGAATTCTAGGCACGGCAGGTGCAGGATCCGAATCAGAATAATGAATACCAGAGGAGCAGAAACACAGGGGCTTTGGAGGAAGAATGGGGTTAAGGTGGCACAGATACAGCCTGGCTGGAAACTGGAAAGTTCCTGTAATGCTGTCAGATGGATTTTAGAGCACTTCCCACAAGAGCACAGTTGTCTGCATCTCTTATGGAATGTTGCTCCAGTGGGATCTGCATTAGCCCTGGGAGCTCAGGATGATTTGTGAGGGGGTTGCAGATGTGAAGGCTCTCTTCTGGTGCCCTAAATTGGCTGAGGGGAGAGGAACAAGGTCATTCAATGTCTGCATATTCCCTGCATCCTTCCCTTATAGGGTTACTTGTCCCCTCTGGCCTCCCCAGCAGCACTTAGAGAAGGGATGAGCTGGCTGACCACATCCCTGTTCTGGCATCCCAAGGATCCTGCAAACAAGAAGCTAGGGTGCTCAGAGCTGGCTGCCCTTCCTACTTCTCCATCTCTAGAGGCTGCTTAGGATCTGAGTTTCCTGAAAGCCGAGCCTCAGCTTCCCTTGAGGTCATATTGAGCTGGAAGTATTCAATAAATACATGAAACCCAACTGAAGAAGCTTAAACCAAGGAGCCCCTCAGTTAGTAGGAATTTAAATATCCAGAAGAGAACCTGTTGCTCCCAGTGGGGATTAACAATGCAACGTACAGCTACAGTAGGAATTATAAAATGCCAGTACAGATCCTCTATGTCAAGTGCATTTAACACTGAGTAAGCTCAGTGCCTTTTGCAGGAATTTCAGCAAGAGATTAAATTTTTCCACTGGAAAAAATGGAAAACCATTGAATGTCTGTGGGAGCACAGAGCTGTACCCTTGACAAGGAAGGGTAGGGCAGCAGAATAAAAGATGGCAGATGGGTGACATGATCTTCCCTGGCAATGAAGCCAGTTCTTGATGTTACAGACAGTATTTATTGCAATTCCAATTAGAGAAAGATCCTACTTGATCTTGCTCAAAATCTTATTAAATTAATTCTTCTTGTCTTGGCAAGGCTCAGCCTCATGGAAATGCCTTAGTGCTGTTTTCTGGAAGCACTCTGGAAGTAGGGCCAGGCTCAGGGAGGTGCCTGCCATGCAGAGCCAGGGTGACCTTATCTGTGGGAATAGATGGAGGGAAAGGCAGAGCCAGGCTCTGGGAAGGTCAGTTTTAGTTTGATTATCTCTCTAAATAAGTTTGTACCTTCTGTACACGTCCAGATGACTTGGCCAGGTCACTGTGTGGGTTGTGGAGGATGAGGGACACCATCCCTTGCCTCAGCGACCTGGTTTTGGGACAGGGCTGTCACACCATGTAATGTTGGTCGTTACTGCACCATGACCTTTGCCTCATCATTCTCATTTCTCCCTCTGTAATTTTTTGGGGAGGGGACTCACCAATGCCTTTGCTTCCTTGTGTTGGGTGCCCTATGGCTGCCATCTTCCTTCCTTCTGGAATAACAGGAAAAGAACATGGGATGTGCAGCACTGGCAGCTGGGTTGTACTCCTCCTGCTGAGAGTGCAGGTGCTCTGCATCCCAACCATCTGCTTGGATTTCTGGGAAGTTCCCTCTTGGCCATAGGTCTGGCAGCCTGCTCCTTGCCATTCCCACTTCCCTACCAACCACTGACCAGCACCTCTGGCTCTTGGGATTGGTACAAGAAGGTTTTTTTCCCTTCCATCTTTTAGCTACTTAAGTTACTGTTAACTTAAAGTTACTGGCAAGTTAAAGTCATTGGAGATCTGGGACTTCTCAGTCTGGAACAAAATCCTGTAATTGCCACAGATGACTTTTTTTTACATAAAAAGGGGCAAGGAATGCCTTTTCCAACATGCCAGAGCCTGGGCAACCAGAACAGGTTTTAACCCCAAATGACCCAAGCAGAGAAGATGCTCTTGCAACTAATTTGGAGAACAGGAACAGGTTGGGGACACCTGTGGGGCTGCTGTCTGAGCAAAATCCAAGCTGTGAAGACAAAATGTGACATAGTAGCTCCCTGGTGTATCTCCAGAGGTGGAAAAGCACATTTTGCCTCTTCAGAGTTGAACTTGTTAGGTAATCTACTCTCTCCACTCAATAAAAGCAAAAGTGTGGGACTGGGAATGCTGCTGCAGAGGTTCTGAGGTGGGAAAGAGACCTGGGATTAACTTTTCAAGCTATGCTCATGTTAGAGGGCAGGGGCACTTCTGTAGGGGATTTTCTGAAGTGCAACTCTGGCTTTCCTGGGTGAACCCTGACACAGCCCAGGACCATGTGCTGAGGATGGGCACTTTGTCCCCAAGTTCATTCATCAGTACTAAAGTCTCATCCCTTTCTAAGGAGAGGTTCTTTGCATTAGAGTTTCTGTCACAAGATGATATATCAATCATCTACACTCAAGCCACCACAACACCAAGCCTGGAAAGAGCTAAATTTTATCCTTCTACCCCAGTGCTTTTTCTTTGTTTGCTTTGGGGTTTTTTTCTTTGGTTGGTTGGTTTTGGTTGGGGTTTTTTCATGCTCACAAAATAGAATTATCTGACACATGGCATCTGAAAAGAGTCCAGATGCTCCACAAAGACTTTGGGGTAGTCGGGGCCCAAGTCTGCAGTACTGAGAGCTGCAGTCTGACCTTTGCTCAGAGCTAAAAAACCAAAAAGCCCCCAAAATTGCCATAGCAAGCAAATAACTGTTTTTTTCCTCAAGTGATTGGCAAAACACATTAGTACATGACAAGCAGAGGCTGTGAAGGCTTTCTGTGTTTTGCATTGAGTATGTTAATGCAATTACTTCCTACTTCTTCTATGTTTTGCTTTTTTCTAGTGGAAATGCTGTGGCTTGAGCCCACTTCTCTGCAGATTCAATGACTTGCTCAGCAGTACCCAGAAAAATCTGCCATGGAGGAAAAAAAAGTCTTGGAGCCTGCTTGGCTCCTGAATTTTACCACCAGACCAGGTTTTATGGAGTATATCCTGGCCTTCATACCTTGCCAATGAAACAGGGATGCCATGAGGATTCCCTGCTTGTGGTGGGGATGAAGCACAGTCCTCCTTTACCAGAGCAGGGATAGACCAAAGCTTTCTGATAGCTGATAAAAGATAAGGGAGAAGCTTGCACACTGGTGTTTAGATGGGGGTTGGTAGAACAGACTTTATATGTGTTTCTCACCTTATAAAATGCAGGCATCTTTCTCACAAGCTTTGTAGGAGGGAAAAGACCCTACAGGGGCCACACTGACCCAAGGGCAGGGAGGTGATGTTGTGGCACTTGAGGAGTTTGCTTTGCACAATCCTGTGCTGCAGGTTATCTGGTAATCCAGCTGGATCATATCCCTGCAACCCCCAGCTGCACTTTCTGGCTACATCCATCCTATGTTTGCAAAATGATTTGGATTTAACTTGGAGAGAGGTTGGGTCACATCTGGGAAAAGCCTGTTCAGGGCCACACACACCTGGTCATGCTTCTGTTTTAGGCAGGTGATGGTCAGCTGGAAGGATTTACAGGTTACAGGTCACTCTACCACACTGAAGAGCAGTCTGAAGGGCAAATCCAGGACTGGTGACACCAGCAACTGTTCAGCCAGCTGAGCATCTGCACCCTGAGCAGGTCCTTTCACCTGGGATGGTCTCCACCAGCCCCATCCCCAGGAGGACTTGCTTCTGGGGATGCTTTGCTGGGCTCTGTGGTGCAGGGACAGGCTGGCCTTGGGGGAAGGGAAAGGGTCTCTCCTAGTCCTCCTTCCCTCTCAGCTGACTGCCCTGTTTTGTGTCTGATTGTGCAAGATGAAGGAACATCTGCACCAGGAGCAGTTCAGAGCTGTCTTTCCAGCAGCTGGGTGGTGTTTCAGTGTCATTTTCTTTCATCTGCTTTGCAAAACCTCTTCTATTTTGGATTTGCTGTTAAAGGTGAGAACTGGTTGCAGCCTTGGGCTTGGGAGCACTGATGTTCTGACTCTGCCCCGAGTTTATTTTCCACTCCCATTCCTCCTTGTCTCAGTTTTGCAGGAACATTAATTTCTTGCTGGTTGGAAAGAGTGGAGAAGCTGAGCTCATCACAGGGCAGCCACGTCAGAGCCATCAGGGCAAATGAGCTGATTTTTCTCCTCCTGAAGGAGCTAGCTGGGTTTGTTATCCTGGGACCAATGAGGGTGCTTTCATAAGAGGCTTTAAAAATAGAAAGGACCCAAATTTGTGAGACTCCAGTTTTAGCCACGTACCTCATTTTAAACACACTGTGAGCAGCACAGGAAAAGCTGGCAGTGGTCAGAGGGTGTGCAGGAGAGGATGCCTGGGGTTGTGTAAGAAAGAGCAAACCCACAGTGTGTGTTCCCTTCAATGTTCTCTTCATATCTTGCAATTTGTGGCTCCCATGCTGCAGGATGTATCTTTGAAGCTAATAGCCTTGGATGGGTTTTTTCTTCCGTGAATTTGTTGCAGGGGGTGATAACAATCAGAGAGATGAGGAAATCACATAAATGAGGGCGAGTAGTATGCTGGAAGAGGGACAGGCAGCAGGAGAAAATGCTGACTCATGGAAAAGGGAGTTGGTGATGTGCAGGGCAAGGAGCTGGTGGGGAAGTGCTGTGGAGCCACCAGAAGAGCAGAGATGTTTGTGTCTGAAAGCAGGAACCTGGTGCAAAATGAAGGAAGCAGTGATGTGGAACACTGACAGCCTGGCAGAAGGGCTGCAGAACAACCACGGCTGCATCCCAGACGTGTCCCTTACTCCTGCCATACCTTTAACAGGAATATCCCCTTTGGCTCTGCTGGGATGCTGTGGGCTTCGTGCTCACTCAGCTGGCAGTGCCCACCCCTGGGTTTTTGCTCTTGCTCATTGCTATTTTGGTCTTGCTTTTGACATGCAGCGAGGGCACTGCAGAGGAGCAGCCTGTGGAAAAGAACTTTGTTCTGTGAGGGAGCCAATTCCCTTGAAACTGTCTGGAAGAGGAGAAAATGGATGGGCAGTGACAGGTCTCATTTCCAAGGGGCAGGGACTGAGAAGTTAAAGAAACAAATTATCAAAGTCAGCTGGAATGAACAGCTCAAGGGCTTTGACGTGGTAAGGGCTTGGTGACAATGATTTCAAACGAAGGAGAAGTGGGGGGTTTAATATATCCCGAGCAAGCAGGAGAGCTGGTAAAGTTTTTTCTAGGAAATGGGTCTTCAAAAGAGGTGTTGGCTTCCAGGGGTGGCTTTTGAGAAGCAAAACTGGACCCCTGTCTGCTGGAGATGGGGAAGTGACTGCAGGGACATCCTGAAACTGTGTATGTTTTCTATAACTTGAAATAATCTACGTTCTGAATTCAGCTGTGAGACTGCCTCTTTCCCAAAACCACCACTCCTGGGCTACCTGGTAAAGTCTTCTTCCCCAGCTGGGTGTCTGCAGGGGTTGTGCTCAGGCTTTGGCAGGTTCCCTGGGGCTGGGGAAGCCCTCCCAGCAGCTCGGTGCCGGCAGCCCCAGCCGCATTGCAGAGCAGCCACTGCTGGCAGCTTCTGCTCTCCTCATCATGCTTTGATTTACTGGCCCCCCAAATGGCTCCCTCCAAGTCTTCCGTGGGACCTTAAAGACTGCACTGAATGCTGGGTGCTCCAGGAGGATTTTGACTGCCTGACCCATTTAGCAGCCTGGCTGGGCACCTCTCCCAGCAAAGCTGCTGCAGCTCTCTGATGCTTTTTGTAGTTTCCAGGTGAAAAAGCATCAGCTCTGCTGCCATGCTGAGGCCTTTCTTTTTTTGCTTCTTCTCTGTGTGTCCTGAAGAAACAGTATTTTGGGCTCTACCTGTCAAAACAGGAGACGTTTTCCCTGTAACAAGAGACTTCAAAGCTGTGTGCCTGCTGTACCAGAGAGCTGCCGTCTGCTCTCATCCCTCAGCATCCCTGCTGCTCCTCTCCTGCCTTCTTCTGCTTTTAGAAAATTTCCCCCAGGGACAAAGAACACGTCACTTCAGTTAATTTTTTAATGGACGAGGATACTCCTGACCCAGGGGAAGTGGCTGACCAGAGCCCCTCCCTGCTACCCCGGTGTCAGCTCTGCTGCAGCTCCTGCCCCTGGCTAAGGGATACTGCTGGATTTTGGCTCCTGCCAGGACTTCTGTGTGTCTTAATCAAGGGGAGTTGCTTTGAGGGCAGCCTTTGTGCCTAACAATTTCCTCCAGCTTCCTTTGCAAATCATTGTCCATGGGGTCTTGAGCACAGCCAGCACCACGCAGCCCGGGGACCTTGAGGAGCAGCCCAGTGGTTAATAAATTAAAAGCTATTTCATTATAGGCAATGAATGTTTAATGAGCATGGGATGATATCTAGACAGGACTTCAGTTCCAGGCTCCACGTGCTCTTGGAGGAAAGCTCAGCTGCTGCAGCCAGTGTCTGCTCAGCACCAGGGGGAAGGTTGAGCAAAGCTTTCCTGGGCAAGGGACAGACATCCTGGCATGGCAAGGATCTCCTGCCTCCACACCTTTTTTCCTGCAGATGCCCCATGTGCTTCTCTGGGCAAAGCCCCAAGGAGCTGTGGCTGCAGTGGGAATGCTCTCACAGCCATGCTCTCCCACTCCATGGCACCTTGCTCTGGGGTCCTGCAGCACCCAGGGAGCAGGAAAGGTCTCTGGATTCTGGGACATCCCAGTCTGCATCATGTAATAGGCTCTGGAGTCATGGGAAGAAACCTGGGCTGAATTGGGGACAGCCAGGAGGATGAGGGTGAGTAGTTGTGAGGCTTTTCATCCTGCACCAAGGAAGATGATCATTGTCTAGCCCAGGGAAGGGCTTTCTTGGAGCTGGCAGTAGGAAAATATCCTCAGTAGCACCTTGCTGTCCATGTAAAACATCAGGGATGGGACTGATGCCATTGGATCTGGTACTGGGTCTCTGGGACCAAAACACTGCACTGGGCAAGGTGCTTGGCTCCCAGGGGACCTCCTTGGTTCATGCCCTGACCACCCTTGGGAGCAGCCTACAGTCAATGGAGAGAGGGATGGGGCACCCAAATCAGTACCTGGGGACTGTTGTGATGCTGCAGTCCCTCTGGGGACTGCAGTAGTAACTGCACCTTTGTGCCTAGGGGAGGAAAAATGAATAGAAGAAAATGAATGCATTTTTGCTTTCCCACAAGTGGAAAAAAGTACAATCTCTTCCCATGGGACATTTCACCTCAGCTTTCTCAAACTCTGGGATTTTTTCAGGGTGGCAACCTGCAAACTGCTCTGCCCAAGGCCTGTCAGCTCATGGTACCTACAATCCCCTGGTGAGACCTGGGGACATTGCATGAGGCCAGTAGAGAGTGCTGATGGTCTCTTTTGGGAGTCTTAATTTGGCTGTCTGCCTCTTTCAGTCGTGTTTTCCCCCCTTGTGCTGCCGTGGTGTTTCCATGAGAGGTTGGGAGAGCTGTGGTAGGGGCATGGCAGCCACACCATGAGATTCAGTGGGGTGGACTTCATGGTACTGGTCTCCTGCCCTTTTCCTGCAGTGGCTGGGACTGAGAAGCCAAAATGTAATATTGATCAAAAGTGTGGTGAGTTTCAACCAGTCTCAAACCTCCTGGAGCTCAGTGGCACCTGAGTGCTACCAAAACCCACGGGCAGCATTTCTTTGGTAGCCCAGGGATGTTTCACTCATAGGTTTGCAAACTGCAGAAGCTGAGCTGTGCATGGGGAAGGTTCTGGATGTTCAGCAGCACCAGTAAAGACTGGCTGAGCACTGGGAGTGAGTCCTGCAAGACTTTTCTGTCTGCTGGGAAAACATCAGGCCAGGTTTGAGGTGTGTGGATGGCAGCTGGGAGGCAGGAGCTTGGCCCCAAACACAGAAAAACTAAAAACTTTCTGGGAGCCTTCCTGCAGTGAGCTGCTCAGAGCAGGAAGCAGTAACCACAAGGCTATATATACAGCTCTGGGTAGAGCTGCTGCTGCTGCTCTTGATGTGAGAAAAGTACGGTGGTGTTTTGCAAAAAAAAAAAAAAAAAATCCAGCATGTCACCTTCTTCTAGAGCTGAGGCTGACACAGAGAGGGCAGAGCCTGGGTCCTGGGTGGGCTTCTGGGCCAAACCAGGGAGGTGGCACCAGGAAGCAGGTGAGAAGCTCACATCACCTCTGAAATCAGGGGTGCTGGAGGGATGTTACTGGGTCCCTGAGCCATGGGGAGCAGTGGCAGTGTCTGGGGTGTCAGGGCTTGTGTTCTGCCCACCTGGCTCTTGAGCTGGCTCAGGTGGTACTGTGGCAAAATGCGAGTGGCTGGGGATCAGATGAGGGTCTGTGCAAGTGTAAAGTATCCTTAAAGCTATGGAGGAGAGCCACAAAACTTATCAGAGAGCTGGAACACCTTTCCTATGAGGAAAGGCTGAGAGAGCTCAGGCTTGTCCAGCCTGCAGAAGAGAATTCTCTGGGGAGAACTTATTGATGCCTTTCAATACTTAAAGCCTGTAAGAGAGATGGGGACAAACTTTTTGCAGGGCCCGTAGTGATGGGATGAAGGGTGATGGTTTTAAACTGAGAAAGGGGAGATTTGGACTAGATATTAGGAAGAATTATTTTAGAGTGAAAGTGGTGAGACCCTGTCCCAGGTTGCCCAGAAGGGCAGTGGGTGCTCCATCCCTGGAAACATCTCAGGTCAGGAAACATCCCTGAACCAGGCTGTGAGCAACCTGATGTGGCTGAAGATGTCCCTGCTCACTGCATGGGGTAGGACTGGATGGGCCTTAAAGGTCCTTCCAACCCAAACCATCATATGAGATGGTAGCTGTCACCCATGGTGATGTGTCCTGGCCCCAAAGGCTACTTGTCCCCCAAAGGACATGCAGCCCCTTGCCTAAACCTGAAACCACCCTCCTGAAACCATCCTGAAATCATCTTCCTGAAACCATCCTCCTGAAACCATCCTCCTGAAATCATCTTCCTGAAACCACCCTCCTGAAACCATTCTCCTGAAACCATCCTTCTGAAACCACCTTCCTGAACCCATCCTCCTGAAATCATCCTCCTGAAATCATCCTCCTGAAATCATCCTCCTGGAACCATCCTCCTGAAATCATCCTCCTGAAATCATCCTCCTGGAACCATACTCCTTGAAACCACCCTCCTGAAATCATCCTCCTGAAATCATTCTCCTGAAACCACCTTCCTGAACCCATCCTTCTGAAACCACCCTCCACAATCCACTCAGCCCCTTTGCTGCTGGAACCCTGACCCAATGTCCTCCTCCTGCACGGTCCTGCTGGGCTGGGGGTGGGTGGGTGGGCAGCTGCAGACCTTGTCCCTGGACGGGGTAAGCCCTGCCTTGCCTCTCCCATGCTGTTTTGCAGAGCCAGGCTGACTACAGCTTCCTTGTGAGCCAGAACATGAAGCTCCTGAGTGCTCTGGAGGACCTGCGGCAGCGCTGCTCCAGCCTGGCTGAGGAGAACAGCGTGTTGGTGAGCAGAGGGACTGGGACCATCCTGCCCCAGGGATGGTGCTGAGCCAGCTGGGGATGCTCCATGGGGAGGGAATCCCAGCCAGGACCAGCTGGCAGCTCCATGAGATGCTGGCACAGAGGATTGGATGGGGAGGACTGGGGGGGTTAGTGTAGGTCTGGTCCCCAGGGTGAGAACCCTCACGCTGCACCCACGGGTGGCTCAAGCAGGACCCTGTCCTCACAATGCAGAGTGGAGTCAAGGACTCTGCTGCCCTCCCTGCCATCCTCATCTGGTGCTGCTTACCTGCTGGAAACAGCCCCAGCTTGGTCAGAGCTGAGCAAGGCAGCGAGAGCTGGTGCATTGAGGAGAAAGTTGCTTTTGTTTCCTCTTTAACTGGAAAAGCAGAAACCCTGATTCCCTTGGCTTTGGGGGACAGGGCAGCACTGGCTATGTTCCCACAGGAGACTGGCATCCAGCTCCTCCCCAGCTGCATCCCAGCACCGCCAGCCCGGCCAGGGCTGCCCCTTCTGCCCCTGCTCCATGGTGTGCAGCCAGGACCCTCAGAGAACACCAGGAGGGGTTGTTCCCCTCCTGTATCCACCCTCCAGAGCACCAGCACACTGTGCAGCCTCATGGTGTGGGAATGTGGCCACCCCAGGCCCTGAAAATTTGGTTGCTCAGCACTTCAGGTTTGAACTAGATTATCTGTAAGGTCCCATCCAACCTAAACCATTCTATGACTCTGTGATTCTATGATTTCAGATTTTTATCACTACATTTGGAACACATATTTTTGATAACTTTCTTACACTAAAAGCACAAATGCAGTATGATCTGCACACTGGGGGTTACCCCTTATCAGCCATCTAGATTTTAACAACACAATATTGTGTAAGCTCACATCAAACCCTACTTGCAAAAATCAGCCTCAGTCTTCCAGCTGAAGAAAAGCAGTGATAGCAGCAAGTGTCCATGGTGGGATCTCACAGGGGAAAGGAAGAAAATAATTGGAAGGATCAACTGATCTGACACTTCTGCTGATGTGAAAAGACAGCGGAACACATCTGAGTACGACCTTGAGAGAGCAAGCCATTGGCAAGCAGCAGCTTATCAAAACAGACAGATAACAAATAAAAGGGGATTAAGAGCGAATATAATTGTAAGGAAAAAGAAATTTGCTTTGCAAAAATCATGATGTCCTTTGATGCCTTCTCCCTGTTCCTCCCAACTCATGCTTCAGTGTCATGACAGAAAGGACAATGGTGAAGCTTGCAGTGGCTGTGCAGCACAAAGCCACAGGGATGTGTTGAGTCCTGTAACCCCAGGGAAAAAAAACTGGGAAGGCTTTGGGAGATAAAGCCCAAAGGGTGTGTGGCCAGGCCAGATTGATGCAAGCAAAGGCAGAGCCTGCAATGAGTGAGTGGTTGGAGAGGAACCCCTTGGGGTGGCCTGGGGTGGACAAGGAGGATCTCATGGGGACCAAGAGGTGAGGTGAACAAAAGCACTGGGGAAACCAAGTTTTAGTGAATGGAGAGGCAGTGAGAGCAGAGGTTGGGGTTTAATGCTCTGGGACAGTTGTGCTGAGCCCTGTGGCCCCTGTGGCAGGGCTGGGGACCTCAGGTCCCCTGAAGCTCCCAGTGCCCAGCCTCTAGCTGAGTGGAGGCTTCACCTCTTCACTCTCCCTCTCTCATCCAGCGCAGGAGCTGCTTCCCTCAGGCCCAGGAGAAGGTGAAGCACTTGAAGAGGAAGAATGCAGAGCTGGCAGTGATCGCCAAACGCCTGGAGGAGAGAGCCCGGAAACTGCAGGAGGCAAACCTCAAAGTGGTGAGCATGGGGCTGCAGCACCCTGACCTCAGCTAGGGGAGCCCCTTATCCCATTTGTTACTTCTGTCGAGCCAGAAAGGCCTTTTCTTTCTCTCTCTCTTAAACCTGCAGCAGACACGCGTTGCACAGCAGCAGTAGGGCAAGAATCTCAGAGCTCAGGAGGTGCCAGGTTCTGCTTTGAGCAATTTCCTCCTGGTTGGTTTCCTGCTGTTAATGTGCTGACCTACCTTAAGGTGTTAGTTTAAGGGATCTAGCTCAGCTTTCCCTTGGCAAGTTGTGAAAATAATTCACCTGACTTCACTGAAAAGAAACAGGAAGTATTTAAATAAGAAAAGGAGTGTGGTAAAGCAAAACAGGAAGGGGTGAGAGACTCTGCCCTGCCCCATCCTCACCTCGCTTGCCTTGCTCTGCAAGCCCCGTGGTTTTTGCTTTCTCCAACCCAAGAGCAGCTTCCTGCAAGGCCAGTGGGGTCTGACCTGGTGCAGGAGTGATGGGACAGGACTGGGGATGATGGTGGGGATCGTGGGTACAAGCTCTTGTGTAAGCTTCCTGAGTGCAGTGGAGTAAGGGAAAAATCTTTGTTCTGTTAGAAGGAAACCAGGGATTGTGATGGGGAATTCAGGCCCTTTAGGACTGAAAGGAGGAAGTGAAAGATTCACTGAAGAGAAGGTGGGGGTTTTCCTGGCACCTCCTGCCCTCTCTGTCCCCAGGCACCGTGCTGCCGTCTGTCACAGCATTTTGAGACCTGTGGGCCAACAGTTGCTGCCAGATGGACTTGCTAGGTACTGTGTTTAGAGAAATCATTTGGTATACACCCAACAGCAGTGCAGACCCTTCAGCAACTGTACAAATACTGTTTTATTCTTTTTCCTGAGTGAAACTTTGGGTTGGTGACCTATGTGTAAGACCTGTACAGTCCCTGGGAGAAGTGGCTGGCTGGGCTCCTGGGCTGACCCAGGACTCCAAAGAGCAGAAAGTGCCTGGACAGCTGAGTCTTGTGGAGGGTGGGGTGGAGGCAGGACCAAGCAGCTCTGAGGAGCTAGTGTTGATCTGGCAGTGGCTGCCAGGTATGTAGGTCCCATGAAGCCAGGAGCTGACATGCAGCTTCTGCATGTGGGCAAGATGCTTGGTGACCCTGCCTTGGCAGGGGGGTTGGACTCAATGATCTTTCGAGGTCCCTTCCAATCCCTAACTGTGTGTGATGCTGTGATTGTGTGACCTGGGGAGGAAACATTTGCACAGATGCTGCCATGTTCCCCATCAGGCAGTCCCCCCCTTGCCAAACTTTCAGGTTTTGTGTCAGCCAAAATAGCTGGACAGGGAGAGGCAAGGTTTCATAAACCCAGGGTCTGGAGGTGGCTGACCTGTCCAGAGGGTTGATGAGCAGTCCCTTCATCCATGGTGCTGACACCCAGTGGATGAGAGAGAGGTGGATCCAGGGATGAGCATCCCAGGGAACCTCATCTATGCAGCCTCAGCTCCTGCCTGAGGCCTCTAGCCAGAGCTGCTGCCAGTCCCTGTGCCCTGCTCCTCCTGTAGCACACTGCTGAACCCACTGTACTCTTCCCTCCCTCACAGGGAGCAGGTGAAGCTGAACACCTCCCAGTGCTGGCCTGTGCTGAGCCCTCTCTTGCCTCCCCCTTTGCTTGCATTTTCCACCCATCTATGCTGAAGCCCTCTTTTCATGGTCTAGAAATGGAAGGTCCATTTCTCTTCCTGCTTTTGTCATCTCCATCCTTGCTCCCATGCTCATCTTTCTTGCCATCTTCCTCTCTGCCTCTCTGCTGCCTCCTCTTTCTGCCTTTGTTGTGTATTTCTCTGTCTCTCCTCTCTCCCCACCTACCTGCAGCCCCCCCATGCTGACAATACCCATTGGCTTCATCTGCTGAGCACTTTCTCTTTCCCACCCATTTGAGCCACATCTCCATCCTCTTTCCTTCCTCTTTTGCACACCTCTATCATGCTCCTTTGTCTTCTGGGCTGTCTTTTGGGGCTTGGCTGCATCTCTTGGCAGTGCCCCCTGCCCAGTGCCTGGTGGGGGGATGATCAATGAACCCCAACACACGTGGCTGTCACCTTTGCTGCTCTCTCTGGTGTAGGTAACTGCTCCAGTGTCCCTGAAGGGCTCCAGCCTGGAGTTGTGTAAAAAAGCATTTGCCCGCCAGCGTGCCAAGGACCTGACAGAGCAAGCCAGTGCTCTCCTGGAGAAGGACAAACAGATTGAAGCTCTGCAGCAGGAGTGCCGGGAGCTGCAGGCTCAGCTCACTGCAAGAAAGGTGAGAGACATGCAACAGAGACGGGAACCAGGCTCCAGGAAGCTGTGTGAAGGCAATTAGTGCCAAGTGTAGACTGAAAACAGAGGGCAACTGATGTGTAATTTGGGTGGGGGGCATGAGGTGAGTGTCCAGACCTCTCCAGAACAGTGTGCTGGGGGACATCCCAGTTGTCCCTCTGTGAGGTCTGGCTGCCACTTTCAGCAGCAACTCAAACTCTCCCCTTGGAAAACCCCGAGAGGCCACAAACACAAAATGACTTTCAACAGTGCTGAGCTTCAAGCAGGATGTAGAAACAGGACCTGCTGTTAAAGGTTTCTTTAAAAAGGAAACCATCTAAGCATGTTCCCAAGAACCAGTCTAAATCCCCTGGCCTGAGCTGCAGCTGAGTGCTCACAGCCCCCACAAGACTGGAGATAACTGGGTGGATGTTGATGAAACCATCTCCAGTACTGGTGCCTGTGGCTGGGCTGGTGACCAGCACAGAACTTGCTAATATAAATAGTGGGATAAAAGGGATAATTCAGCTCATCCCAAGACAGATGTCTAAAAGTGGTTGGATGCACTGCTCCCTCAAAGCACTGCTTCTCTGTGATGACTCTGAAACTGAAACATCTGAAACTTGGGGAAATAATCCCCACTCAGGGTAACTAAAGCATCCTGTTCCAGGCATATCAGACACACCTTTTGTTCACGAGCTGGACATTTTCAGTTTAGGTCAGTGAACAAACTCTCAGAAGCAGCTCAGCAACACTGGGGCTCACACTGGATTCCCCTTGTTTCACTAACACAGATGTGGTCAAGGACAACCCCGTGTTCCTGTGCTCAGCTGGGCTCAATGAATGCTTACATTTCCACCCACCCCACTTAGATCCCAAATACTTTCCTGCTGAAAGCAGCTTTATTTCTGTCCCTGGCTTCCCAGTGTTCATTTTAACTATGGGTTTGAAGAGAGATGCTCAATCTTTTCTCATGTAGATCTCACCAGCACAAGAATGATGGGGTGGTTGCTGTTTGTTCAGGCTGCCCCACTGATCCCTCCTAGCTTGAAACTACAGGATAAAGTTATCCAGGTACCACTGTGCTCCACAGTGTCATCAAGAAGGAAGTCCCTTCCTGTCTCTTTGATTTCTCATCCCTGACCCCAACAGAAGAGGAAAGAGACCCTTACAGAGCAGCCTGAGTTACCCAGCAGAGCAGGCAACCTGAATCTGCCAGAGACAGGGGAGTGATAAATTGTAGAAGAATGTGACAAAGAAGGGTGAGCCAGATTCATTACTGGCCAAGGAAATACACAGGGGTGCAGGGCTGGGGGTTGATGGATTTGGCTGTTGCCTTGCCAAGGGGGGTCACCAGGAGAGACCATCTGTGTGTGTAACTACCAAGGCACCAGAAATGGGGGGTATTGACACATGAGTAGGGAATCTGCAGAGAACAGAGCAAGAGAGATCATTCCATCTGATCTTGTCTTTCTCATTCCTCTTCCAAGAAAGCAGTTCATTAAATTTTAATTTTCAGCTAGTTAAAATTCAAAATTCACATAATCTGTCTGCAGCATGCAAAATGCATTATGCCAATGAAGGGGTTTATATGCAGAGATATTATGTGCACACTCAGAGTTTGTAACCAAATCAGTTTTAATCCAGGGTATTTAAATCAGCAAAAATTTTTCAGTAGCTATGAAATGGATCTACTCAGAGACTCCAGGACTGACATCCTGCATGCTGGGCTGCAAAAGCATTGGCCTTGTTTTGCAAAGTCAGGGCTCTTAGGATAGGATAAAATTATTTCCTGATATTATTCTCTGGTGATGGGCTGTCAACCAAACCCCAACGCCAGCGAAAACCAGGCTGCAGTTTCTTGCAGCATGGATTCTTGGAAGCTGGGGATTTTGGGAAAGAGCAAGACAGCTGCAGGGGACATGTATAATAACAACTGCGTGGAGGACTGAGCTTCTTTTCTACTCCCTTGTTCCCCCAGGCTTCAGAGGCTGTCTTTTTGGTGGGGGAAGGGAGATTTACACAGCCAATTTTGTTTAAAGAACCACTACCCTGATAGTCTGAATGTGGGTCTGGGAGGCCCAGCTGCTCACTTCTTGAATCTGTAATCAGTTCCCATTAATGCTGCCTCAGTTTCCCTCCTTGTAGCATGAGAGTAACCATGGTTTTCTGCACAAATAGGATTTATAAAGCACACTCTATTTTTAGCCTGAATAAGAAGTGAACAAGGGAGCAGATAAATTTTTTCCTGGATACCAATTATGCACTGAATTCACCGGCTTAGGAGCTTTCCAGGGGAATGAGCAATGTCTCCTCCAGCAGCATATTTGTAAAGACAGGTTTTCATAACCAGCTTTTGTAGGTCTGTATGGACATGCAGGTACATGTTTCTGTGAAAATCTTTGAAGAATTAAACAAGCTGGTGACATATTCTCACCATTTCTGTGAGAGTAAGATCACACTGGTTTCCATCAAAAGGTACTGGTTTCGAGTCCAGAGTGGGTGAGGAGTGACCTCTTTAAGGGCTTACCCACACACAGGGGCCCAGAAGAAGTTAGAAATCAAGAATGCTTGAAAACCAAACATTATCCTGGGCGAAAACGAAACAAATCCCAGATGTTCTTAATTTCTTGCCAGCATTTGAAGCTCCAACCACCGTTAGGGCTGCAGGGAGTGCCAGCACCTACACCTAGGAGGTGAAGCAGCTCTGGTTCGGCTGGGAGCTGGGATGGTGTTATCCTGACACGCTCTCTGCTGGCAGGCAATGACAAAGCTCACACTTAGAAAAACCCTAATGATTTACTGGCGGGAGGAATAACCTCATTGCTCAATAAGCTCATCATAAGGGATGCGCTGTGACTGGAAACACAAACCGGTGCGTGCCATCTTCTTTTTGGAGCGTGCATCTTCCATCACCCGACCTGTTCCACCTTTTAGAGCTCTGTCAGTGCCACGGTGCTGGGTTTGTGTCTCCCGCAGGATGATCCCCGCTGCCTGAATGTCATCGAATTCGATCGCCTCTTGCGGGAGTCCCAGAAGGAGGTGCTGCGGCTGCAGAGACAGATCGCCCTGAAGCATTTCAAGGAATGTCTCCGTTCCGCCAAAACCCCTGCAGGCAGCACCGTGCCAAGAACTGCCACACGCCTGGGACCCGCTGTGCCAACACTAAAAACCCGCACGAAAGGTTCACCTCTGTGTAAGGAGGTTGGCTTGGGAGCCTCAGCACTTGGAGGGGCCACACGTGGGAGGTGAGACCTGTGGGTCAGGAATCTGGAAGTCTCGCTGTTTAATTACTGAGTTCCGAACCCTCCTTGGGAAACTCAGAGCGTACATGAGGGCTGCAGTTCACAGCGGCTGCTAACAGGGTTTAATGGTTTCTACAATGACCGACAAAAGCCCAGCTCTGGGCAGCTGTGGGGGGACACGGAGGCGGCCGCAGCCCCTCTGGGCTGGGATGCTGATTCCCAGCGGGAGATCCACGGGCACCGCTGCCCACAGTGGCGGTGTCAGGGAGGCCCGCAGCCTCGGGACCCCGCACTCCACCCCTCCTGGAACCGTCGCGGGTACCGTCGGCTCCGTCCCCTCCTCCCCGCCGCAGTGGCCCCCGCCATGGCGAATACCCGCGGTGTGCCGGGCCTCAGGCCCAGCCAGGTTGGGGAGCACCGGCTGCGGCCTTGCCGTCCCCCGCCTCCCGTCCCCGCCGGCCCCTCCGGCTCCGCAGTGGTACTGCCCGGCAGATCCGGGTCGCCTCCGGGCGCCGCCTCCCGCCGCCGGGCCGCGCAGCCGGCAGGTAAGGCCGAGCCCTCCCGCCGAGACCCTCCCCGGGCCGGGCTGGGCTGGGCTGGGGGCGGCTGCAGCTCCGACTTTCGGGGGACTGAGCCGGGGGGGGCAGGGACACCGTGTGGGAGCGGCTGTGCCGCGGTGGGGCCGAGCAGCCCCCGGGACGCCGGGACAGGCCCGCCGAGGCCTCCGCCGCCTGCGGGGTAGGGCGGGAGCTTTTCCTCAGCGCTTCGGGGCGAAATCCTTCAAAGGAGGGCGAAGCCGCGTTGAGAGGGCCGGGGCTTTGCCCGCCGCGGGGACCCAGGTCTGGGCCAGTCCTGGTGGGCACCCCGGGGCTGGGTGGCTGGGTGGGTGCTGCCGGTGCCCCCACCTCCCGGGGGCTGCAGGTTCCCTGAGCCCGGGGCGGCACCGCGGGGTCCGCTGCCTCCTGAGGGGTTTGTCTGGTGTGGCTTCACTTGGCTTCTTTCTGAAGAGTTCGGTCGCAGAATTTCAGGTCCATGGGCTGTGTGCGGAGGGGCTGCCGAGCCCCCACCCTGCCAGCTCCCACCACTTCTAATTCATTGCTCCCCAGCTCTTAAATAAGAATATTAGTTATTCCGTCCTCGTTGGTCATCTTCAAGGCATTCACAAGTTTATAAGCCTCTTTCCTTCAGTCATTTTATAGAATCATAGAATTGGCTGGGTTGGAAGGGACCTCAGAGATCATCAAGTCCAACCCTTGATCCAACTAAACCTTTGTTTAGTTTTTGTTTCTTTCTGGCCTCTTCCATTTTTCAGTTTTAATCATAATGTCACGTTCTCTCTTTTTTGTGCTGGGCTGCACACAGAGCCCCAGAATGCTGTGTTGTGTCACTGATTTCTGTGGTGGCCTAATGAAGTTTTCTCTCCCTTTCCCAACAGATCTCTTTGCCTTTTTTGTTTAAGCACTGGGCTCTGTTAAAACATCATTTGGCTGTGGGTCTTCTGTAATCTCTCAGTGCCATGAGGCCAGCTTCACCATTTGTCTCTTTGCTGCATTGTTACATGCACAGCACAGTTCCTGCTGCTTGTCTATTAATACTCTCATTTTTACTGGATATTTAGCCCTGTGGAAACCTTCCTCCTCACCCTGTGGTGTCTCAGTCTCTGCAGAAGCCTTTCAGAGCACTGTAGTTGAACATGTCCAGAGCATCTCAGGCAGGTTCTACCTGCTGGGTCTCCCTTGTCTGTTTGTTTGCTGACAGCTTAGAAAAACTATGTATTTGTGAGTGTGTTTTTATTCCAATAAGATGTGTGAGTTTTTGTGTGGTTTTTTTTTTTTAATATCTGCCTAATCTTTGATGCAGTTTCTATCAGTTTGCCTGCAACGTGTGTCAAATGTACTGGTCTGTGTTTCCACAGATCTCCACAGAAATACTCCTAAAATTTGACATTTGCCACCTTCCAGTTAATTTGCATTGTAAGGTGGTGTTGGAGAAGTGACACATTGCATGCCTTGATTCAGTTACTGCTGAAGTGAAAGATTTAGTTCATGCCAAAGGGGGTTTTTGAACCCTTGGGAGTAGATATTGTCTAATCTTGGAGACTTGTTACTGTTTATTGTTGGCTTCCACAGTTCTTCTCACAGACTGCTCAGTTTGAGAAAGATCTTCAGCTCTGATTTCGGTCCCCTTGGCCCATCACCTCCACAATGAAGAGGAATGCACAGACTTCTTTTTTTTACCCCTGTGCTCTGCCCTTGTCTTTCTTCAGTCTCTCCATACCTTGGTTTTCAGCTGACCCTGCAGATTCTGTCTGTAGCATATATTATGGTCTTTCTCATGTGTTGTCTTTATATTTCTGATTCAGGAGAGTCTCTCCTCGTTGTCAGAAGTTTTTTCTGGCTGATAAGTAGCAACAAGACTAAGCCTGACAGCAGTAGTGGAGCGGGAGCAAGGGTTGCAGTCTCTTAGCTGAAAGCTGTGGTTCAGAACACAGTGGGCTGGATGGGCTGTATTTATGTGGGCATAGTGGTGCCAGGCTGATGGTGAAGACAACTCTTGGGGCAGTAGCCACAGTTATTCTAATTAAAAGAAATGACTTTGCTCTCCTGTCCTGCTCACCAGCAGGGTGTGTTAGGGTGGTACCCTCCAACTTTCAGAGAACTCCCACAGAGGATAAAGATCAAATTTCCTTTTAAGTGTCCTTGGAAAATTGCATTTCTCTGTTCTCCTTCTGATTTCTCTACTTCTTTATTTAGAATTTTAGGGTGGTTCTTGTCTGTGTAATGACAAATCATAGTTTACAGTGGGATTTCTTTTTGTGGCAGTGGTGGCTGAAACAACCTCTTGTTCCCCACTGTTTGTTCCCCCTGCCCTTTCAGTTGTGTTGGTGCAACTGGTGTTGAGTGGTGGGATGAGATGAATCCAAGTTAAAACCAACCTAACAAACCCAGCCTTCTCCTGCTTGCCCTGAAACCTCCCTCTGTTTTCTGGTCCAGCTCTGCCTGCTGTGAACTGCCCTGGCAGAGCAGTGGGGATGTGAAAGACACTGTGTTGATTTCTGGGGGGCAGGATTGTGCTTTCTGATGCCAAGGGCAGAGCTTTCTAGAAAGTCTACAGCATTTTCATTTTAATTTGTACTTTAAACTTTCTGGTCATTAACCAAAGTACAGATCTTTCTGTTCCTGCTGGAGTTGTAGCTTTAGGTGGTGTAGCCTGGGCTTGCTGATCAGGTGTAGGGCCCCATCCTGCCCTCTCAGCATCAGTGCACAGCATGTGGCAGTGTGATGGGGTGGGAGGAGCAGCTCTTCTACAGTGGTTTTTAGCTGGGTAGTTGAACAGATTTCTTACACCTGGCCCATTTGTTGAGTGTCTTCCAGTCCCTGCTGGAATGAGGTGGCAGAGCTCCAGGTCACAGCTCTCATGGTGATGTGTGCCAGTCTCATTTATCAGTTGTTTAATATGGTGATGAGTCTGGGCTCTGGGTAAATATAACAGTGAGCATGTGACTGTCTTTTGTTCTAGTGGGGGAAATAGGTCCTTGTGGTAAAATGTATAATTTTGTAATTTTTGGAAGTTGTCTGTAATTAGGATTGTTATCATTCTGTTTAGCTTTTTGCTGCAAAATGATCACAAACAAGCAAATTTGTCTTGCATATCTGTTAGCAAGAGAGTGTGACATGTGAAGCACATGCACTTGTGCAGGATGTAACTTCAGGTGGCACCCACTAGCATTCCTTGGGACATCATTTCACTGAGGTTGACTGAAGTGGAGCATTATCACCTTGCAAGGATGTGTATTTTTGAAGGGGAGGTATGAAATACAGATTTGAGGCTTAGGATGTGCCAGATAGTTTATTAAAAAAAAAAAATGGTCTCAGAAACATTATACATAAATATTCCAGAATTCAGTGCTGGTTTCCTGGCACATCTGGAAGCTTCCAGGGGTTGGAGGGTACCATGGCTGGGGTGGAGGATCTCAAGATGTGCAAGCACTGGTTGGTGCTCAGACTCCCCAGTGAACCTTGTTTCAGGGGGTAGGGAATAAGATTCACATGGGAGGTGGTTTCAGAGTTTCTTTTGTAGCAGAAGATGTGAAAACCTTGATAGCCTGGGCTTGAGTGCAGTCTCTTTAGAAAAAGTTTTCTGGCTTTCAGAACATGGGTTCCTCAGCACTGTGGGTGTTCCAAATGAAATGAGAAATTCCACTTGTGACGAGAAGCCAACCCAAGGTTAAAGACTGAGATGGAGTCACAAATCCTGCTGCTTGCTCACTGTACAAGTTCCCTTTGATGAGCCTGTCCCTAAAATGTGTTTATCAAAAATAGCTTTAAATTCAATGTTTAAAACATTATCAAAGACTTCTTTCTTCTTTCTGTTTACCTTAGGCCTTGCCCTAGTCAAACAATGTCGAGTTAAATATCGAGTTGAGAGTGAAAGCTTGAAGTATTAAAAGGATGTTTGTCTGGAGCCCAAATTAAAAGGCATTTTCTTAGAAACTTGTGTACAAAAAAAGTCTCCTTTCATCTGGTTTGGTGGTGGCACAGAAGCCATAGGACATCTGCTGCCATCTCAGTCCTCCTTAGCTATCAGCTGAGATGGGATGCACCATTTCTTGGTATTTTTTGTGTGTTCTTTCCTGTCTTTGGATTCAGACATTTTCACTGGTTTCTACTTTCTGCTGTTTTATGAGGGTTGTGTTGTGACCATCTGACCTCCAGATCATCTTCCATCTTTTTTTTACTGCTTTGGAGAGGTCCAGGAGAGGTGTTGCTGATGCTTCTCATTGAAACTTTAGATGAGACACAAATGGGGGGTCATACCTGAGAGCTTTCTGGAGCCCAGGGTTCATCTGGCTGGTTTAGCCCAGCTGGACTGATCTGAGCTGGACTTGAGAAGACTCCCAGGGGAATGGGAGAACTGAGACATCGTTGGTGGCTGAGTTCCCCTTTCTTCATATCTGGTGGTGCTGTTTAGAGGTCAGGGGTATTCATGTGGAGCATTACTCTCCCAGGTGGTACTGTCAGGATTTCCCCTTCTCCCCCTGTCCCTGTGCTCTGCCCTCTTGCCTGTCCCTGTGCTCTCTGGCATCTCCCTGACTTTGCAGGTGGGACCAGGTGTGCAGCCACTGGGACCTGCCTCTGAAGGACATGAAAATTTCCCTCCCAAAAATGCAATAGCAGACCAAGAGAGCAGCCAACAGATACAGCAGCTGGTAAGTTGTGAACACGGGTTTGGGTGAAAGAATGCTGTGCTTTTTTCTTAGGGTTTTCATCCATTCAATCCAGGCAGAGATTTTGGGGACTGAAGTCTTCATCTGCTCTGCAGAAGTGGGAAGCTTAGGGAGTTGTTGGGAAAACACAGGGCATCAGCATGGAGAGAGGCACCTCCAGGTCTTGGGCTGGTGGGGGAATATGTCACCCTAAAACGAGGGGGAAGCACACCAGTAGATTCTGTGCTGTGTTTGTTTTAGTCTTACTTGAATTGGGAACAGATATGACTGATCTTGGGAGAGATATTATGAGAGGAACGTGTCCTGTATGAATTATTGCAACAAACTAGGACAGTCTGCAGTGAGGTTTAGCAGTTCTTACCTGTCTGAAGGACCAGGAGTGGTAGCAAGTTAAGTGCAGATAAAGGTAAATAATCAGGGGATGTCTGCTCTCTGTTAGATGTTGTTTGAATTAGGGCAAGAGCTCAGATAGCACAGCTGGTGTTTCAAGCTGAATATTTTGCACAGCTCTGTCTTTTTATCCCCCACATCCTGTCCCCCACACTACTCTATACAAATAGGACCAATCTGTGCAAATGGGAATCAGAACTGTTTCCAGAAGAGTAAAGGCTTGGGGAAAAGGGGAATTGCTGTTTCACTTTAAACATTTTTTTTCTTTTACTACCCTTAAAAAAAATCTCTCTTAGTTTCTATATGATTTATATTTGCCACAAAGAGATTTTAAGAAAATAAAAATTGCTGTTAGAGCATTGGGTCTGAGAAGCTGGGCTTGAATTTCTCATGCATTGTAAGAATGCAGACTTGGTGATCTACTTGCACTTGTTTCATGCAGGAATTTGAACTCAAGAAAAAGCGCAAAAAATGTGAAAACCTTGAGCATGAAGTGAGGAAAAAACATAAAAGATGCAAAGAACTGGTAAGTGTTCTTGTTGCCTGCTGTCAGAAGCACAGTGGTGGAAGAGGAGATAGATTGTTGTGTGCCTGGTTAGATTCTCCTTAGCTTATCTTATTAAGGAATCACCAGTGTGTCTCTTAACATGAACAGTGTCACAAATGTTGGGCTCCAGCCTTTAAGGCTGAAGTTATTTCCTCTTTCAGTGAGCTGTGGGTTGAATATAGCCACAGAAATCCCAGAACAAAACTCCAAAGTTTTTGCTAATTTGAGGAGCTATTATCATCTCCTTATGGACTCCAGACAAATATCAAGAGGTTTCTGCATCTTGAGATGCTCATTACAGAAATCCATGTTCATTTTCATGTGCTTCTTGTTGGATGAAATCTTACCTCTGTGTAATCTTGTGGAGATTTGCAGGTTGTATCACAGCATCTGGATTTCCCCCTTCTGTTCCTACTTTGGACTGTTGCACTGCACAGCAGTAGCACTGTTGGTGACTGTGACAATTTATAGTTTCACCCAAGGGTGCTTACCTTCTGATTAGATGTTCTTATTAGATGCCTTCTTCAAGTCAGTGCATAGCTCAGCCTCATTGTCTGGATGAAAATGGGATGTTTAAGGAACAAGCTGGTCATGGATGTTGTTAGACAATTGATTTGCAAAGCCCAGAAGGGACTGATTCACCTTGAAGTCCTGGGACCTAGACTGTGTGTGCAAGGAATCAGCTCTTGGAATAAGCAGAAGATATTTGATGATTCATAAAATATTGGGATGGGGCAATCTGTGTGTGTCTTTGAGCAGCTGTGTGTTAATGCAACTATTAAATCCCTCTAGTGCTGTGCAAAGTTGCTGCAGGTGGACTGGACCAGACAGATTCAGTCAGTGTCTCCTTGTGTCCATGGTTTGCCTGCTCAGGGACTGCATTCTCTTTAGCTGGCTCCTTACTTTCCTAACTCTGGACTGAATTTCAGAGTCAGCCATTTCAAACTCTTGTGTTTGCAGTCTAGAACTCTCTTTAGCATCATTCTTCCAAACAATTTTTCTTCCTTAACTGAAATTGGTCAAGAAGACTGGTCTTGAACTAACAGTGAAACTTGATGCCTTGATATAGGTGGAGATGGAGCTCCAGATACTGGTATGTAAATAATGTGACACTGGAGCTGTGAAGTAAACACATTCTTTCTCATTCTGAGTTTTGAGGCTATGTAAATGGAAAAAGAAACTTAAGAGGTCATCTGGCACAGGGCTGGTGCCTGCTTGGGCAGTGCTTTCCACCCCTCAAGCAGCATCCTGCACTGACAGTTAACACTCTGCAGAATAATTTGGGGGACTTAGTCCAAGGTGTAGTAATCCCTGCTCTTTCTGACAGGAGATCCAGCTGCAGGAGGTACAAAGTGAAAATGCACGACTGGCCAAAGAGAACTTGCAGCTGAATGAGAAGGCTGGATGGGCAGGACAGGTAAAAAGCAGTATCTTTGTCAGATGGAACATCTGCTTCTGTAAAATTTTGTTGAGGAGACCTTGTTAGCATGCAAGGTTTTAATTTTCCAGCTGTGTAATGCTCAGGTGCCCATCTATACCCATGTCCTGCCTACCCCCAGGGGGCACCAAGCAGAGCAGTTAACTGCTGTATTTTTATTACAGTTTCCCAAGACTTGAGCAAGCTGCTTTGTTCTTACTTAAGTTCCCACTTGATTTACCTGTGGTAACATTTTAATGAGTTCATAACCAAAGATGGTTGGTGGGTGCAATGTACACTGGTCAGAGTGGCAGTAGAGCAGAACCCATCACTGGAAGTGGTGCCAAGCATCTGGTGTGTTTGAAGGTCCTCAGTCACCTCAAACAATTTTTGTTATCTTCAGAGAGGGGTGTTGGTGGCTGTTGATGGGGCAGGGCAAAAAACACCCCTGAAATTCAGAGCTGTCCTTGCCAGGTGGAAAACCTAAAAGCTTCATGTGTTGAGACAAAGGTGGGGTAGCTGCACTGTGCAGTTTGCAGAGCAGATTGTAGGGGAGGGGCCTGCACCTCTGTGTTCTAGGAACATGTGTGTGAGAATGGTGGAAGAGTTGGTCCTCCAATAAAGATCCTCCATGGGTTTCTCACCTCCTTCTCTGGACAAATATGCAGAAGAGTTAGAAATTCACTTGTCTATCCCAGTGTCAATGCTGCCACCATGCATGGAGCTTCCCACGTTTTTATTAACTCTTTGCTCTATGTGGAACTGTTTGTTGTGAATAATCTGCATTGTGAATCATCTACATTGCTAATAATCATCAAGCCATAGTGCACCCTAGAACCAAAGCACATAGCTGAAACTGTCAGTAGTAAGTGAAGGAGTTAAACATGATTTCAGCAGGCTGCTGAGCTTTCTGTACTGTTCTCTCTGTTTAATCCTACCATCTAGGATTAAAAAAGCTTGTAGACCTTTGTGCCTTTTTTATATACCTTTTCAGTGTGTAGCCTGCCCTTGTCCCTGTCCCTTCCTCCTTGCAAATAGCATGGGGAGGTGACTCTAGTGGGAGAAGCAGCATCTGCAGATGAAGTGTTTATCACATTGAGGACTGAGACAAATGCTCATGCTTTGATTGAAGGCCAGAGGGAGAGGAGGTTTATGAGTTTGGTATCATTAGAAGTAGAAAGCAGGTTTGCAAAACAACCTGTTGTGATACAGAAATAAATTGTCCTCTGTTATTTCTACAGAGAATACTCATAGCTACTTGTGCTGACTGAAAATCCTCTCTCTTCAGGTTGAAACTGAGAATGCTGACCTGAAGCTGCAGGTTGTTTTGGTCAGTAAGGAACGGGATTCAGTGATTCAGACAAATCAAGGACTCCAAACCAAGCTGGAGAGTCTAGAGCAGGTGCTGAAGGTCAGTAGGAGCCACATGTCTGGAAGGACTCTTCAGGCACTTACTGCTGCTTCTGGATGGCATATGTTGTCTCTTTGCTTTTTTTTGTCCATTCTTTTGTCTCTGTGCTTCCGCTGGGAATTCTGCAGGATCCTGGTACGTGGTTTCAGGGAGGGTGAGAGGGGAAGTAAAGTGAGCAGCAAAGATTTAAGGAGTTTCTTTGACTGTGTTGCCCTGGCTTGTGATAAGAGTTTCTTACTTTCTCCTCCGTTTCATGATGACATGAAATACAAGCCATGTTTTGACTGGGTGGTCCATGATAGGACACAGGACAGCTTTTCAGTACCAGCACCCTTCAGCTGCCTGTGAATTGTTTTGCAGCACATGAGAAATGTGGCTGAGAGAAGGCAGCAGTTGGAAGTTGAGCACAAGGAAGCATTGGTAGTCCTGCAGGAGAAGCAAGAAGAGGTCAGACGGTTGCAGCAGGTATGGAACATGGGAGAGAATGGACACATTACTCTCTGAATCCCTGGGAAGTGATGGTACTCCTGCACTTTCTTTCCTTGAAGGTGTGGTGTGTGTATATATGAGTTTATATATGAGCTTTTAATGAGTTTACAGGTTAAAGTAAACCTGGGAAGGGTTTTGTCTATCTAGAGAAACCAGTATGTAAGCAAAGAGAAGGGCTTTTCTCATGAATGGCAGTTCTCATCTCTCACTGATGTTTGTCCAAAGAGCAACGGTGCATTCAGTCTGTGAAGTGTTTTAATCTGTAATGGTCTATCAGGGTGGTGGTAGAAGGAAGCTTAGTTAGTCTGCTTTCTTATTTACTCAATTTCTTGTTGTTTCTTAGGCACAGGCAGAGGCAAAAAGAGAACATGAAGGAGCTGTACAGCTACTGGAGGTAAGACAGAAGAAAACAAGATGGATTAGTGGCTGCAGATGTGATATCTTTTGTTATTAATGTCAGTTTTTTTGATGCCCTGGGTTTTGTTGGTTCTTGAGCAAAATGCTTTAATGCATCTTGATCATTTGCAACGTGTTGCTGCCATGAACAAGGATGGGTTGTGTTGGCAGAGTAGTCTCTGGGGTCAGAGTTTTCAAGGATAAAATCCTGGCCTGCTCAGTCCTTAGGTTACTTATTTGGATTATGCCCAACTGTCCTTTCAGGAATGTGTTAAGTAACCAACTTCAGAGATGCTTTCTATGTTTTCCAGGTTTATCTGCAGGGAGGAAGGATGTTTGCATCTGTGTGATTTGAAATTTCTTCTGTGTATATGTGCTCTATGCTTTTAGGGAAACAAAGGAGAAATGGGGCCTTTGGCTGAGCTGGGAGCAGCTCTGTGGGTGCTCTGCCATCCACACATCCACACCACACTTTGCCATGTGGCAGACAGCATCATGGTGCAGCCTGGCAGATGTGAGGAGTATTGCTTTGGTTTTGATTTGCATCACCTCTGTGTTCATCAGGATGATTTTGGAGGAAGATTTGGCTGCAAATTGCTGAGGTTGCAAAGGCAAAATGCCAAATCCTGGAACTTGCTGTGGTGTTTTAGTGACTGCTAAAGAGTTGGTTTAGGTGTGATGGCAAATGGGGCACCTTCTGAGGTTGCTGAGGTTGTCTGAGTCCTAAAAGTTCTTCCACCAAGCAGAATGCCCCACAGCAGAGCACCTGGACAGTCAGATCTCAGGCCCTTGATGCCATGGTCCTGTCTGTATGGTGATGTGCAGTCAGATGGCAGGCTGGGCTGCCTGTGGCCACTGCTGTGCAGCAGCTTGGTGACTGCTAGAGGAGAGCTGAGTGAGACAGAAAGTGTCCTCAGTGGAGGAGGTTGCTCTGTGGCCGCCAAGAACATCTCCTTTGACAGGTGTCTGATTTTGGAGAGCCCAAGTTCTGGGCTCCTGCCAAATGGGACTGAATTTGTTGCAGGCTGAGTGAGTGTCCTGGGGAAGTGACATTTTGTGTTACACCAGTGTGTCCTTCCTGCAGCATCTGCTTCTGGCTGCAGAGACAGGATCAGAGCTGGGGCAGATGCTGCTCTTGTGTCACCTGGGCTTTAGCTGCCTTCTTAGCAGCCTTTAAGGGAAGGGAGGTTTGGACCTTCCTGAATGTTTTCTGTATTAATTTATGAAAGGATTGGAGAAGCTACTCTGGTTTCAACTACCCACCTACCTGTACCCAGGAACAAAGGGGCAGTTGTTTTGTTTGTGTTTGAGAGGCTGGTTGTGCCCTTCTTCAAGGGCCTCATCACTTAAACATTCTTGCTTTCATGCTACTGGTACAATGATGCTTCATAAGTCAGTGACACCAGATGGACCAAAGAAAGAAATTGTGATTTCAACCTAGTTTTAATGTGAAGAAGCAGTCATTTAAATAACTTAACTATAATCATAGTCATTCCAGAACATGTGTAGCACAAAATTAGGGGCTTTGGGGTGCTTGCACTGCATATTATCATTTTTACATGTGTTTGGATTGCTCTGCAGTGTAATATTAATGAAGAATGAGTGTGGTCTTTTTCCCTGTTGAAAGAGTTCAGTCATCTGATTGTCATAAGTAGAGTCTCCATGCTTGGAGAAGTTCAAAACTCAACTAGACAAAGCTCTCAGCAATCTGCTTTAGCTTTGTCATGCTTGGAGATGTTCAAAACTCAACTAGACAAAGCTCTCAGCAACCTACTTTAGCTTTGCCTTGCTTGGAGTTGGATTAGGTGACCTCCAGAGCTGCCAGCCAGCCTCACCTACTCTGTAGTTCTGTGGTAAGACTGTGCTGGGGTGAGTAAAGGTCTGGGATGGTTTTCATATGCAGAGATGCCTTTGGATAGAAGGGTTGGCCCAGTGAGGGTTGTGATCAGGGGAGTGAAGGAGTCCATCAGTGGTTCCAAAGTACATGAGGGAATATTCTCAACTGCTTATTGCACTGCAGAGATGCTAAAGGCCACAGCCTGGTTTCAGGAATTCAGTGTGGGATTTTGTTGGGAAATAGAGTGAGCTGAACTCAACTTTGCTTGTTTACCCTGACCAAGGAGCAGAATGCATGACTGAGCAGGCTGTTAGCTGCTTGACATCATGGCAGGCCAGGTTCTGAGCTGTGCCTTGATTCCCAGCACTCCTTGGACTAAGTGCTGGGAAAAGAAGGTTTGAAATACAGCACTGAGACCCAAAACATCTTGTGATTAGGAAGCCCTCAGAAGGTGTGTGGTGATCTTATTCATGATTTTGCTATGTGGGAATTGGCTTTTGCTTGGCAAACAAATGCTTTTGGGCATGAGATTTTGAGATTCTCAGCATGGAACAAAGCAGAGATTGTAGGCTGGTGAGAGAACAATTTCACTCAAACTGAGGGCTGGGTTGTCTTTGGCAGATTGTTGATTTTTGGCTACTGCAACTGCTGATGTGGTTTTATCTCTTTTTGCTTTTCTTCTTGCTACCAGAGTACTTTGGATTGCATGCAGGTACTGCTATAATCCTGTCAAACAGGACACTTCTCTGCCCTGACTTTGACAGTTGTTTGATATTCTTATTTTAACTATACTCTGGAAAAAATTGCAAGAGTGTCACGTCCAAGAAATGAATGGAATGAAAGGAGCTACCACTATGAGTCTAATGGAGCAGCTGCTTTTCAGTTTCACTGCTTTGCTTTTGTACAAGTAGATGGAACAATTTCTGACATTTCCAGGTTTTTTCAAGAGTTATCCAACTTTGCACCTTTTCCATGTGTTGCATACATTTAAAGGTCCTGGGAAGTACTTGCAGTCCAAGAATGAGGTGTTTCTTTCAAAACACAGAAGTGACAGCAGGGTCATGCAAGTGAATATGAAAACATGAACATGAACAATGAAAATGTTGAGAAGAAAAAGGCAAATCCTGCTGGCTTTGTCATTGGGTAGGAGTTGGGAAGCAGAGACTGTGAAGTTTCCACAGAAGAGGTGGTAACTAGCTAGGTCTGTTTGCTGGCCTGTTCATAAAGCATATGGAAAGCAGGCTTACATGGAAGTGGTGGACACTGCTGGTGATAAAAAACTGCAGCAGTCACCTTCAGATCTGACAGGAAAGAGTTAGGAGAAGATCTAATGAGTAATGTGGAGCTGAGATGTCAGGGAAGAGGCACTGTGTGTGAGCTCTGGATTCCCTGCTCTGCCATATAAAGCAGTGCTTGAGGTAGTGTGATACTTTTTCAAATGTCAACTGAATTCACAGATCTGGTCAGAAAGTCAAGTACAGTGTTTAGAAGTTCTAGGAAAGGAATTGGGAACAACCCAAGCTCATTATCAGGGTGTGCTCACATCCAGATGGAGTTATGGATGTTCCTTTAGAATGCTTGGCAGTAGCCCTGTTTTGAGCAGGACTCTGGACTGCAGACCCTTCTAGCAAAATTGTGGTTTTTCTGATCTCAAAAAAACTTAAGAGCAGATGATACAGAGAAAGGCAACAAGAACATCTGGTTGGGAACATCACCTGTAGCAGAAGTGCACTAGAACAGCCAAGGAGAGTGTGTAAGCAGGCAGGGCTGAGCTGATAGTGGCTGAGTCTATCTTGGAGTGGAAATCAGAGTAAAACTCCTGAACTGGTTGGTAAACTGAGTCCTCCAGGCTCTGGTCTTGCAGCTTCTTCTGGTAATCACACTGCTCAATCTCAAGTGGTATGGGGCTCCTCTTTCTCCCTCTTTTGGGTTGACCATAGACACAAAAGTCTCCTCTCTGTGCCTGGGGCTTGATTCCTGCTGGTTCCCTGCAACTCCTCGTTGTGTCCTTAAGCTCCTCTTCCTTATCCCCCTGCCTCCTAGCACTGTCCAGGAAACTTGTGGCTTCCCCAGCTATGTGTGAACCTCTGCAAGTAGTCTGCTGGAAGTAAACATTGTGCAGGGTCTGGCTGTAATAGTTAAGTCATATTTAAGTGTTGTTTGTACTTTATTTTAAATAACACGAGATTTGAAAGACACCTGACTAATTAGGTATCTCAGAATCAAACTCTGGATTATCCAGGCTTTTGGCTTGGCCACCAGTATAAGTGGATTTAAACTGTAATTAATAAATTTACAGACCCAAGGCATTAGGATGCTATTAGACACATTTGCTGGCTCAGGTCTCCAGACAAGACAGGAAACCCCCTCTGGTCCTGCAGTCATTCTGGACCTGTGTCTTGTCATCCCAAGGTGTGATCAGGGACAGATGTTGGTCTAGAGGAAGCCCTGCTTTCATCCAGTGCAACTGTTCTTACTGCTCATGGTTTCTTTCCTCTATTGAGGTATGATGTGTAGGGGAGAAGCATTTTTGTGAAAACTCTGAAGTGTCAGTAAATTCCAACCATGTATGCAGAGGAATTTTACATAAGCATGACTTACACAGCAAGTGCAGAATGCAGACACTTCTGAAAGTTGCTCATGGCATCCTTATTCTCCATCAGTTCAAATAAACTTAAGGTCTTGCCAGACTCCAGAGACTTCCAGGCTTCCCTTAAAGACAGAGAGCACCTAGCTAGCTGTGAAAGAAACAAGTGGCAAAGTTACAAACAAGTGCTTGAAACAGATGTGTTTCAGTAAAATAAAAATGCATGCACCCTTGTAACTTGGTATGGAGCAGAGATTTAGTACCACTAAAGATTTAGTGGTACTCTGAGACCAAGAATAAAAAATTTTCCAGGTCAGATTTGTTATTTTAGAGTTGCCTAAAATCCAGACTTTTGTCTCACAGCATATTTTAAGGCATGATTTTATTTTTTTTTCATTTGGAAGGAGAAAGATACTTGAAAGAAATTTTTTAGAACAAAAGATTTTGGAGAGCACGATGCAGTCATCTGTTTGAATGCATCTTAACCTACACAAAACAATGAGATGAGAGACTGGTGTCATCTCAGGCTAAAGAGAAAAAAAGAGGGAACAAAAGTCATCTCTTGCAAGGCAGAGCCTGCACCTCAGCCAAATGCACTAATGCCAAATTAAATACTGTCTGCATTAACTCAGATGAAGTGCTGCTGAGTAGATGATCTGTTCCCATTCAGTAGTAATTCTTTTTGTGTATTTACTACCTGTGAGCAGGAGCTGCATGGGATTTGTGCCTAAGAAACCAGAATAAGCTGTTGGGCAGTGGAAGAGTGAGCAGAGGAAAAGGAGCAGCTGCAGTCTTCTGGGAATCCATCTGCCTACAACTAGAACTCTGGGGATGTGCAAGAACACATCCAGCCAAGGCTCAGCAATAGTTTGGAAAGGGCAGATCTAGAGAAAGAGAATACTAGAGAATGCAAATGGTGGTCTAGTAGGAATGTGTCCTTCCCTGTCCATTGTATTTCCCCAAGGCTCCTCTGCATCTCCTCTTGCCCAGATCTACCTTTCTCACACTCAGCCTGTGTTTTCATGGAGCAAATGAAAACACATTTCATTTGTGAAATGGACCTGGTGTCCAGCAGCCTGCATCAAAGAAGTGTTCTGCATCATGGGTCAGGGTGCTGAGACTCTCCTGGTGCCTGGAAGAGTCAAGATCTGGAGGGATGGTCAGGAGTCCTGCCCAGAATGATGAGGAGACACCAGGGCAAGGTTTTGGGAGCTTGTTGGAGCCTCTGGAGTGATGGATGAGATGGAGCATTGGGAGAGCAACTCCTATTTGGGGCATGATTTTAATGCTCAAAAAACATATAAAATCTTTCCAACCTTTTTCTTTTCAAGGCTTATTTTGCTTTGCTTTAGCTCATGTGGTCTTGTGCAGGGCTTGGGTAGGGGACTGAAGTTCAAACCCAGCATTTCAGGAATGATGCTTAATAGAGCTTCCAGTCAGTCTCCTCATACATGACCAGTCTCAGGTTTTCAGAGATGCTGCAGCTGTGGAGCTGCTGGTTTATAGTGACCATTCCTGGGCTGGGCACAGGTTCTTGGAATCTGAGACCCACTGAAAAGACGTATCCAAGGCAAATGCTGTTTGGTTTGTTATGGGTTTGTGCCTCATCTTCTGTCTCTCCTGTCAGGCCCGGGTGAAAGATCTGGAAGAGCAGTGCCGCAGTCAAACAGAGCAGTTCAGCCTCCTGTCTGAGGAACTCAAACAATTCCGACTTCAAACAGGAAAAATCGACCTCCTCACCTCTACACTGGTGACTTCTGAGCTTCCTCTTGCTCTGTGCAGCTCTTCCCCACAGACCCACGGGGAGCAGGGTAATTGCTGGAGATGCCTGTGATTGTTTTGACAAATGAGGTGTTATATGTGCAGGTGGAAAGGTGAAAAGGAAATAATACAAATGTTTGGTTAACTTTTGGGATCTCTGGCTCTCTGTCATAAATACTTTTGGTTCATTTTGGAGTCAAAAAGAGAACTTGGCATTTCTCTAACCAAAGAGAGCCCAAGGTGCCCAGACTGGTGCAGTGTTAAATGAGTAACATTTTTAGAGACTTGAGCTGTTTTAAAGGTTGTTTGCTCACTGTGATGCTCACTGCTGTTCTTGTATTCTGCCTGTGGCTAAAAATAATGGACAAATTATTTTGTTGTAGAATCAACTGTTTCTGGATTGGTCACTCAGAGTGCAAAGAAGGTTCAGAATGAAGAGACTAAGGAATTGGAGTCATTGCAGCAGGCACCTGATGCCACTGTTGGCTCACCAGTTGCTGCTACCAGTTCACAGAAACAAGCCAAGAAAGTGGAATCTCAGTCGAACTCTTCAAAATCAGAATCCATGCAGAACAGTCCCAAATCCTGCCCAACTCCAGAGGTCAGTATGGGAGTCCCTTCTGCTGCCTGGGCTTTCCAGCCACGAGGGAATAAATGCATTGCTCACAGCACCAGTAGTGTTGCATTCATTCCCTCCTGGCTGCCTGAAGAAAAAGGGAAAAACAAAAGAAAAGCTGTAGGAAAAACTGAAACAGCCTTGGATGCCCATGTGATGCTCATTTGAACATAATGCTGTGCTCCAGGAAGGAAAGAACTGGCAGAGGGCTGGGAGACTGGAGAAGGGGTGGAGCAGGGGGGTTAGTTGGTGGAAAGTGTGGGAAAACTACTAAGCTTTTTTTTTTGTGACATCTCAGCTGCCCTTAAACACATGCAGGGCTGCAAACTGTTATTTTGAATGTGCTGAGGAAGATGAGTTGTGTAGATTTGCCTTGAGGATGTGCTACTAGCTGTTACCAGAGCCAGCAGTTTGGAGTAGCTGGCACTGCCAGCTCCAACCCAGCTGCATCTAATGTTCTGGAAGTACATTAACATTATATTAAAGTATTTCCATGTGCTGGAAGGGAACTGCCTCAGCGAAAGCACTTGGAGACTCAGACATCTAGTGGAGCTTTGAGGTCTCCTTTGTTCAAATATCCAGTTATGCTGCACACAGGGTCAGCCACCATTTAGAGAAAGCAGGAAATGAATATGCTGAATTACAGATGGGTCAGGTGGAAGGGGCCTCCAGAGTCTCTAATACAATTTTTTTAGTCCAGTGGTACTGTCAGCAGCAGTAGGTAAGTGTGGCCATGGTTTGCCAAGCTGAGGCTCTAGGTTTTTCAAGAGGACTCCTAGCTCTGGGAACTCATCCCAAGGCTGCGTCACCCACCTGGGCAAGGACCTAATATCTGACTTGAACCTCTGAAGCTGCAACTTGGAGCTGTTGCCTCTTATTGCTACTTCTTCACCTTAAAAAACATTCTTCTGCCTGGTCCTTAGCTCAGTGGCCAGACTGGAGCTTAGAGGACTTACTCATTGGTGTCCAAACCCTTTGAGTGTTCCTTTACACTGATTTGGGCCATATCTTTATGTTTTCAGGTGGACACTGCAAGTGAAATGGAGGAGCTGGATGTTGACAGCATCTCTGTGATGCCAGAGAGGGGCAGCCACGGCCCTGCCAAGCTCCAGGTGTTCCTGGCTCGATACAGGTACTGGGTCACCTCTTGTGCCTGGGAGTTGCCAACATAGTTGCCAACATGTGCCTCATAGTTGCCAACTTCATGCTCTTTTCTGGGATTCACCACTTTTAGAGGTGGACATTAGGTTAGACCCTGTATCTTATTTCCTCCGTGGGATTTTTTTCAGACCTGTTGTTTCCTGTACAAGCAAATCCAATGTGCTTAGCATTGCTCTCATTAGTTGTTCAGTGAACAGCAAAATGTGAAACTTCTTTTTTTGATGTGATACTGGATGGAAAATGAAGTGTGAATTGACACGTTGAAGTGTTTGCTTTCTCCAGAATCATCCAAGAAGTTTTCTCTAAGAAATCTTATTCCAACAATTGAGAAAATTTAGAAAATTTTGGCCCATAATTTCAGATTTTTCTGATTTTTTGGGGGGGGGCAAGATCTTTCTGGTTGTAATTTGACAAAGACAAAAAAATGCACAGAATAAATCCATATTTTTCTATTAAATATTGCTATTCACTGAGCCATCAGGGTCAGAGACTACTGACATCTTTCAGCTGGGATGATTCTGTGGTGGTGAGGAGCAGATTAAATGTGGTGTGTCTTCATCTTAGGGTCTGGGACCATAAGGTCTTGCTCAGCTCAGAGGGGATAAGATTGCTTTGGCATTTTGAAATCCTTCTTAAAGACTAAAGTGCAAGAATTGGCAGTAGGTGCTTGCAATGATAAGTTTTTCATGAGGCATTTTTTTGTGATTTTTTCTGATTAGCTCAAGGATCCCTGAGCAGGCAGGTTACAACAAACCACAGTCTAGATCCTAGCACCAGTGTATTTATCATTTTCACACTACTGAAGCTTTTGGACCACTGTTTAAAATGAGGAGTTACAGCACTGAGAGTTTTATAACTTGGATCCTGAAGGCTGGATTAAGAAGAAAAAGGCTTTTATCACTCTTCTTGCACAGATCAACTCATTGTTAAGGTTTTAAACATAGGACTTTTGAGATTCTGTGTTTTTTCTGTCCATTACAATTTGGTGAGTTTGGTGATGTTACAAGTGTAGGGTCTTTTCTATAGAAATTTTTTTTTTGCCAAAACTCTTAAACACATGAAATCTGTAGTGCTATCTACATAAAATAGTTAAGAGCTCAGGTCAATTAAAAAGTGTCTACTTTAGCAATGCAGAGTCCTGCAATTTAGCTACTTGGTAGACTTAAACACAACAGGCACTCAGGTAATTTCAATCTTTTCTTTTACACTTTCTTCGGTTGTTCTGATCTTTTCCTTCAGATGTCACAACACATCTTGTTCTGCTACTCAGAACATTATTCCTAGCAGCTAGTTGTACATGGAGTGATGTGTTATTAGTTATATATAAAACCATAAAGTCATGACCTTTGTCTGTGGCATTTGATCTTGGCAAAAAGTAGATGCAGTCCCAGTGATTTGTAAGCAAAGTTGATATCACAGCTTAAATGTGTGGTTATGGGAGTTCTACACAAAGTAAGTCTTCTTATTGGAAATATTTCAGCTACAATCCTTTTGATGGGCCTAATGAAAATCCAGAGGCAGAGCTTCCACTGACTGCTGGAGAATATATTTACATCTATGGAGACATGGATGAAGATGGCTTCTTTGAAGGTGTGTTTAGATTGAAAGGTGTTAGTAGATTGAAATGTGACCAAACTGCTGTGGAGAATTTATCTGTCTTAGAAAAAAATAATCAAACAAAAAAAACCCCAAACAAACAAAGAATTTTTTGAAAGCCCCCCCCCCCAAACAAGAAAAAACAAACAAACAAAAAAGCAACAAGACAAAAAAACCCAAATAAACAAAAAACCCAAACCAAACAAAAAAAAAACAAACCAAAAAAGGAGCACAAACAAAAGAGGAATTTAATGACTCTTGAAGCCTCAAGATAAAGGTTTCCTGGCCACAGTTAGAGAGAAGAGAGAATTCTGTTGGAAAAGGGTTTATATATGTCATGAATAAAGTAAGTCTAAGGTGTGAGATCTTCATCTAGTGATATCAGTGAGAGCTTTGCCACTGTTTTCAGCAGAACTCCAGGTTTGATCCAGTATGGTTCCTCTCTAGTCATGGAGAACATGTTCAGCCCTGGGCACTTTCTGCAGGTGGTGTGGTTCCCTCTTCCCAGTGAGTGCACAGTAAGCCAGAGACCAGACAGTTCTGTCCTTGATCACCTCTGTTCTTTTGGTAGAGTGTAGGGCAGAAGCTAAGCAGACCAAACTGCAGTTGTTCTGCTCTTTGGTGTCATTCAGTGTCTCTCTTTTGGCATCTTTGAAAACACATTCCTAGTTGACTAATAAGCAGGTGGAATTGAACACAAGAATTGTGAGCTGTTAATTTGTGATGAAGTTTCTTTATGGAGTTGGCTGAGTGAGATGAAGGATCTTCATGTTCTGAGGTGCTTTGCAAGAGCTGAGGCAAATGCATGCCAGGCTGCACTGCTTGCTCTTTGACTGTTCTGGCTTGCTCTTTCTATTTTCAAGCTTCTTCTGTATTTATTTCTTCGTTTGTTTATTGTTTAAAGAATAAAAAGTCTATTCTTTACTAACATTTTCTGCTTTCCCTGCTTTCAATTGGTTTGCTGTAGGGAGAATTTGAAAGGGGAAAGTCAGTGTAATTCCTACACACTGCTCATTTGACTGGGACTTGGTGGGTCTTGCACCTAGCAAGAGTGCTGTGGTGTCAGTCATCCTCATGGGTCCTTTTGGGACATCTGTGTTACAGAAACTAGCATAACAAAGGAGGGAAGTGAAAAGAAGGCCAGAGCTGAACACAGAGCTGGAAAGATGGACTTTTTTGAGCAAGTACTACAAACCCCCAAATCAGTATGGCTGAGAGAAGATGTGAAGTCATCCATCTGCATAGTTTGTGTAGGTTAGAAAGAGGCACTTAGGATAGTAGAAGAGCTGTGATGAGGAGCAGGAGGATCATGAAGTAGGAAATACTTTTAAGCTTATTACAGGAAACAGCTGCTTAGTTAGTTGGCTCTGGGATGTGTGGAGCAGTGAGTTATGATCTAATTAGGGAATACGCAGGAAACTTTACCAGGAATGACCTCCCAGAGATGTTTTGCAGTGCAGTTCTGCCTTACCATAAGTGTTGTCATTCAAAGCTGGGTTGGAAGGCTGACTGGTAGGTGCAGTGGTAACAGGTTTCCTGTTTTTTATTTAGGGGAGCTGATGGATGGGCGGCGAGGGTTGGTCCCCTCCAATTTTGTTGAGCGAGTTTCAGACGATGACCTCGTGACATTTCTGCCTTCGGAGCTGAATGATCTCACCCATAGTTCATACCAGGAGAAAAGTTTGGTCAGTGCAAACACCAGCAGTGGAGATAAGAGTGATTTCTCCACTGAAGAGAGTAGCATCAGCCCGTTGGCTAGTAGAGCAGAAGGAGACCAGGAGGAACCTGTTAGTCATACAGCAGTGCCTTACCCAAGAAAACTGACTCTGATCAAGCAGCTTGCCAGAAGCATAGTTGTAGGCTGGGAGCCACCACTTCTGCCAGCTGGCTGCCCAGAAATACAAAGCTACAACATCTATGTGGATGAAGAGCTACGTCAAAATGTGAAGAGTGGCTTTCAGACCAAAGCAGTGATCGAGAAGCTGGATTTAAAGACAAGAGCTTACCGTGTCTCTGTGCAGAGCGTGACAGAGCGAGGCAGCTCCGACAAACTGCGCTGCACTTTCTTTGTGGGGCAAGATTTTTCCATGGCACCAACTATGCTGAAAGTCAGAAGTGTCACTGCCATGTCAGCAGAGGTCACGTGGCTCCCCTACAACAGCAATTACCACCACGCAGTGTATCTCAACGGGGAGGAATGGGACGTGACAAAACCTGGGGTCTACTGGTACACGTTCCACAACCTGCAGCCAAACACTCAGTATGTTGCCAAGCTGGAGGCCCGGCCCTTGAAAACACCTTGGGAAGAGGTCCCAGAGGGGCAGGAGCAGAACTCGGCTGTGATACACTTCACTACCCCACTAGCAGGTACCGGCACAGTCATGCCCCATGCATGGAGTGCTCGGAGCAGTGTGCTCTGTCACCACATTGCTACAAAGCCTGGGGGAGAAGGGAAGCAAAGCTTGTTAGGTCCCAAAGCTTGAGATGCTGTATTGTTTTGTCTTTATGTTTTTCTTCCTTTATTTTAAAAATGTATTCTCTCTCTTTGTTTTTCTTTGCTCTGGGAAAACCTCCCCTTGGCTGATCTGAGCAGCATGTCTCTCAGGCACGGGAGACCTGGTTTGCTATGACCTTGCTCTAAGGGATGCTGCATCTTGGCCTCAGCTACTTTTGCAAAGTTCTAATTTCTATGCATTAAAGCTTTCACAGAACAAGAGCACCTCATTTTCAGTGGTTCTGTCTGTCATTTCCCAAGACCAATGTGCTTGTTTTAGGACAGTTGTGCTAAAAGTCTGTGGGAGTTTTCTCTTATTCTGACCAGGGTTTCGCTTTGCTTTTTGCTGTAGTCAGGTAAGCAAGAGGAAAATCTGCTTGGTCTTGTAGGCACACCTGATGCTCCTTTGGATGTCCAGGTGGAAGCTGGTCCCTCAGCAGGGATCCTGGTTATCAGCTGGTTACCTGTCACCATTGATGCTGAAGGCTCCTCCAATGGAGTGCGGGTCACTGGTTATGCTGTGTATGCGGACGGACGGAAGGTATTGTGCTGGTGGTCCTGCAGGTGGGTGGCTGGAGGCTGGTGCAGGGGTAATGGGAAGCTGCAGAGCCTCAGGACCTGGAAAGTTTGATCCAGTAAGCATGCCATGAGGAGGCACTGGCAGTCTTTGGCCTCAAAGAATGATACCAGAAAAGGGACAGTGCTGGGGCTGTTTGTTTTGACTGATGCACGCCAACACAAAGACATCTGTCCAGATTTTTGATGGGTTCTTGGTATAACTAAGCTAGGAAATTTCTGTGGCAGGACCCTTCATTAGGAAAACTGGACAATTAATGTCAGCCTTCTGTGTCTTACCCCTTTATCCTTGGGGAAGCAGTGAGCTCAGTGAGCAGTGAGTGCACAGGGCACGGACAGAGTACAACTACACAACCTTGCCAGCATCTGGGGCTTCTCTAGACTATAAGTGGGGTGAGATGTAGTTTCCCAGCCTGTTTTTAGATTAGGGACAGGCAAAGGGAGGGATGTACAAACATGACAGGGTCCAGTAGAAATACTACTGGTAAAGAACCTCCAAGGATTAAAAGCAGCCTGGGGCCTTCTGCACACATGATGTGCCATTGGCTGTGAGGGAGGGAAGCCACTGGTATTTAAAGGAGCACGGTGCAAAGCAGAGTGGTGCTGTGTTGGATGATTCCTCTTTTACCATATCGATGGTTTTTCCTCTACACAGGTCAAAGAAAAGCAGTGTGGGCAAGTAGGCAAAAGGGAGGTCAAAAAGAGGAATAGCCTTTAAAGTGTAGGGAACAAGAAGAATTAAATCCTGGAGCTGGGAGGAATATACTAATCTTTTATAGAATAACAAGTTTCTTGCATGGTCAATGTAACAATTTCTCCTTACTGTTCATTATTCCCTGAAACTGAGCATAAGGATGAGAATTCTGCACAATGGTTCTCAAGAGCTTTGGGGCCTTTGTTAACTGTGGGTTCAGGAACTGTCATCAGAGAGGCTGAGCTGGGTACATTAAATAATTGCTTCCTGGTTTTTTTGCTTACAGGCAATAGAAGTTACTTCTCCAACAGCTGGGAGTGTCCTGGTGGATTTGTCCCAGCTTCAGATGTTCCAGGTGTGCCGGGAGGTTTCTGTGAGGACGATGTCTCAGTATGGGGAGTCAGTGGATTCAGTTCCAGCCCAGATTTCCCCAGTTCTGCTGCAAGCCTCTCACTGCTCTTCACCTTCAAATTCTGCTGTTTCTGCCACTTTTACCTCTAGACTGCCCCGTGGAGAAGCCAGGGGCTCTCCTCCTGCTCGCAGCCCAGCCACACACCAAACAGCTGCTCTTCTGCTTCAACAGAAAGTTCCTGTTGATAGCTCAGATGCCAAACTGACTGATCTCCACTCCAGCCATGACAGCTCAGTGCAGTCTCTGCCAGAGAAAGCCTCTTTGCTGCCACAGCTCTCCTCTCCCAGTGTGCCCTTGGTGCAGGACTTGGGCACTTCCCCGCGGGGATCAGATGCTGCAGGAGACAAGAAATGTCTGACAGTGCCTCCCCAGCAAGCTGGCAGCACAGTGCTCCCTGGGGAGGGCACAGAGCCTGTCTCTTCAAGGGGAACAGAACTGCAAGGTCTGGGTGAAGGAACAGAGGTGCAGGTAAGTGCTTACATCTCCTGACCAGTATCGTGGGTGCTGGGAAGGAAGATGGATCATTTGGAGGAATGGAATGAAGTGTCACTGAGCAACTTTTTCTTTCTGTGGCACTGTTTTCTTTGGGCTATATGGTCCAGAGGTTTGCAAACTGTGGGGAGTATTGGGGGCTGGTGTGTACCCTGAAGAGCAGATGAAGCTCAGCACTTGATCACATGTGTGCAAGCAGATCAGGAGAAGAGTCAGGAAAGCAAGATTTTGTCAGAGATAGGAGATGACAAGGACATTCCTGTTGATGATGACATTAGTGTTAGGCTGGCATTGCTGTGCTCTCTGACTTAGAGGTCTTCTTCAGTCAGGGTTTGCCTAAGGCACATGAAGCACTCCAGCACAGTGGAACCCTGAGTGTCCTTGTCTGGAGGAGAAGTGGCAAACTGGCTTGACGTGAGGGATTTGGAATCCTGCAGGTGGGTGAGTGCTTTCAGGGCTTTTTTAGAACAGTGGGGAAGGTGTCATAAGAGGTCATAAGAAAACAGGTGAGTTATCTCTAAGGTGCTTGCTCTGTGATGAGGGAAATGGGTAATGTTGGTGTGTGATCAGAAAACCACTTGGTAGATCCTGGGACTTGGTGGATAAGGAATTGGTTGGATGGTTGAACTTAAAGAGTAGTGGTCAACAGCTTGTTGTCCAACTGGAGAGCAGTGATGAGTGGTGGTCCTCAGGGGTCAGTACTGTTGAACATCTTTAGCAGAGACAGGGACACAGGGATTGAGTGCACCCTCAACAAGTTTGCTGATGACACCAAGCTCTGAGGTATGTTTGATGTGCTGGAGGGAAAGGTGGCCATCCAGAGGAACCTTGACTGGCTTGAGAGTTGGACTCATGAAGTTCAGCAAGGCCAAGTGCAAGGTCCTGAATCTGGGTTGGGGCAATCCCAAGCACAAATCCAGGCTGGGCAGAGAATGGATTGAGAGCAGCCCTGAGGAGAAAGTGTTGGAGGTATTGGTTGATGAGAACCTCGACATGAGCCACCAATGTTCACCAGCCCAGAAACCAACCTTGTACTGGGCTGCATCCCCAGGAGTGTGAGCAGCAGGGGAGGGAGGGGATTGTCCCCCTCTGCCTCACTCTGTTGAGATACCCCTGCAGTGCTGGGTCCAGATCTGGAGTCCCCAACACAGGACAGACGTGGAGCTGTTGGAGTAAGTCCAGAGGATGCCATGGAGATGATCCAAGGGCTGGAGCCAGGCTGAGAGTTGGGGGTGTTCAACCTGGAGAAGAGAAGGCTGCAATGGGGAGACCTTAGAGCACCTTCCAGTGCCTGAAGGGGCTCCAGGAAAGCTGGGGAGGGACTTGGAACAAGGGCCTGAAGGGATGGGACAAAGGGGTATGGGTTTCAAACTGAAAGAGGGGATATTGAGACTGGATATAAGGAAGAAATCCTTTGTTGTGAGGGTGCTGAGCCCCTGTCCCAGGTTTCCCAGAGAAGCTGTGGCTGCCCCATCCCTGGCAGTGTTGAAGGTTGGATGGGGCTTGGAGCACCCTGGGCTGGGGGAGGTGTCCCTGCCCAATGCAAGGGCAGTGGAAGTAGATGATCTTGAAAGTCCCTTCCAAACAAAAATACTCTTTCTCATTCTGACCTTTGATGTCAGGGGCTCAGGGAAGTGCTTCCCAATGTTAAATTCAGCATGACTTTATTAACTGTGGCAGAGTGAGATTGCAGAGGCTCAGAGTTAGACAAAAGTGTGGAAGACTTCTCATAATTGTGAAGCTTTGGCAGCTCTGTGGGCACAAAGCCAAAGGCCAGATACATACACAGAAGAACTGAGGTGTTCAGTGCAGAATTTCACTCATCTTTCTTCAACCTCTGGTCATTTCCTGCTCACAGTACCTCAGGTCAATTGTGATTCATTTGCCCACATTTAGATGTCTAGTGTAGATGGCTACACGTGGGTGGGTTGCTTTGCCTCCTTTGTAGTCAGTGGAGTGAAATGGGTGCTTCCAGAATGTAAATCATCCTTCTGGCTTAAGCTGTGCATCTTCACTTGGCAATCAACAAAGAGAAACAGGGCAGAAGGATCATAGCTGTCAGATTAAACATGAGATCTAGACCTGTCTGGCTTTTGCCTGAGCCCAGGGGACATTTAGAAACCAGGCACTGCAATGTCTTCATCTCCCTTAGGGTTCTGTAAATATTTTCAAGGTGTCCCTAGTATGTAAGGACAAGGTTGTGCTTCATTGCAACACATGGAGGGGGCTGCCATGTGTTAGAGCAAGATCAGAGAAAGGGCTGGTGATGAAGACCCACCTGCACTCCTTGTTCCTAGGGTTTCACTCCTTCTCCTAGAGGTTTGCTTAAAAACAGACTGGAATGATTGGAAAACAGACAAAATTTAAATCTTCTGTAATCCAATTAGGTGACCTAACCATGAGCCTGTACAGCTGTACTCTCTATCTATGTTCTTCATTAATTCCCTTTCACATCCCTTACCCGCTCCAAGAAGTTCTGGGGTAGTGTCCTCATCTCCAGCTCAAGCTAACCTGCAGGTTGCTGAGGGACATTCCTTTGACAGATGAGAATGGGAAATGATCTTGTATAGCTTGGGCACTTCTTACTCTAGAAATACACTTCTGGATCTATCATGAGCCACCTGTGGTGGCCAGAGCTGCAGCAGTGGAAAGCTTGTGTTTCTGCTTGGAGCTAATGGCAGTGAGGGGCTTGTTCCAGGGCTGGGCAGCCTTCCCAGCTGCAGATTCCCTGCTAAAATATTTATATGCCAGCAGCACAGAGTGCAAGGTGTTAGTGTCAGGGAGTTTGGGGTGCTAAGGGCACCCTTTTGGTGCATAAGTATTGCATGATATCTCCCCCAGGTTTCATTGTTTGCAATGACCTTTTGTTTGTTTATTTGTTTCCCAGATGGAGCAATCTGTTCCCAAAGAGCCAGAGCTGGAAAGCCCATCTAGCAGTAGCCTGCAGATACATCTGGAGACCTGCTACACATGCTCTGTGGAGGAGGGACCAACAGATCCTGATGCTGAAAGAGAAAAAGAGGCAAAGGAGAAACACTTAATCCCAGAGCCTCTGCCCTCCTCCAGCCAGGCTGAGGGGACCGAGGGCACCTTCCCAGACACAAGTGTGAGTGGGAGCTGCTGCCAGGACTTCCTGAAGCTGTCCTCGGGCAAGGAGGTGATGAAGGAAATGTCCAGAGTGAAGAGAGAGGTGTGTTTAGATTTGATTGAATGTGGGTGGTGTTTGACACCCCCAGGTTTTACAGTCTTAGGCAGTCCTGTTGTTCTGCAGGCTCTGGAGCATCTCTGCCAGTTTGTGTGTCAGCATGTGGGTGCACTGAGTGCTGCCCACTTTATTTTCTGCCTCTCTTTAGTTGCACGTGTGCTAGAAAAAGGTGAAATGCTACTTTATGCCTGAAATAGCATCCCTTAGGGGACTGAGGAAATCTCTTTTACTTTTTGATAGCAAGAAGAAAAACTGTCTGAGATGGGAAGACGACAGCACACCCTTTTTGCTGAGCACAACCGTAGTTCTGACCTTTCAGATATTCTGGAAGAGGAGGAAGAAGATGAACTGTCTTCAGAAGCTCTGGAAGAGAAGAACGGGGACCAGAGAGAGCCATGTTCCCAGGAGAATGTGGAAAAGGTAACTTGTAGCAGAGTAATGCTTGTGGGGAGCACCAGTGCAGCCATCCCATGCCATCAGCTCACAGGAGGAGGTGCCAGTCACAGCCCAGTGCTCCCAGGAGTGCCTGGCTAAGCTCCTGCCTGCTCTGCTTTTACTCCCAGTGTTGTCTTAAGCTAAAATCCAAATTCTTTATGAGAGGGAAAGGTGTTTGTATGTAATGAACATACCCAGGGTTTAATTAATTGGAAAAACAGTGTAACATGAACTCAAGAACCCAAGGTTAAAACTCAGTCCTGTTGATGTCGTTCTTAAGACAGAAACAGTGAACACATAAGAATCTTTAAAGTCCACCAGCCCACCTTTCCTCCTAGGGTGTGTCCCATTTTGGCTTCAGTCCTGCCAGTGCTCCTGTGTGTGAATAGCTCAGTGCAGATTGTTTTGCTTAGACCGTGTGGCTTTGCAGCTCAAACACTGCAACTGAGGAAGTGCTAATTGAGCTGATCTCAACTCATGAGATCATGAATTGCATCTGTAACAGGTAATGTGCTTCCAACTGTGTGACTGGGAAGTGGGATGTGATCATACAAATTGAGATGAATGTGGATGCAGGAAAGTATTTGGACTACTGAATGCCTGAGAAATCAGAGATTTGCAGGAAATCTGATACAGCAAGAAAGCACCCTTGTTTTCTTTTCATGAGACCAAAGAACACCTGTAGTTTGGTGCTCACCATGTGGCTGCTGGCCTCCAGCATGGATGGGATGTGTCTTGTGAGCACTGAATGATCATAGAATGGTTAGGGCTGGAAGGGACCTTAAAGATCATCTAGTTCCAACCCCCTGCATGTGCAAGGAGACTTTCCAGGTTGCTCAAGGCCCCAGTCAGTAGCAGGCAGGTAATGGTTCTGGAGTAAGTGTGCTGCCACTTCTTTTCTCCTTTTGAAGGAGGTTCTGCTTCCCAGGTGGGGAGGTTGGACCTGCAGTGCAGTGTGTCAGGGGCTTCAGGAGAGTCTGGTGACTGGATGTGCTGGGGCTGCTTGGGAGGGAGCTGCTGAGAGGGCTTCCAGGTGCTGGGATTGCACTGGAAAAAAATGGAAGAAAAACAGTTTCCCTGGAAGGAGAAAAGAAGAAATAAGAACAGACAAGAAAACCTTTCTTTGGCTCTTTTTCTTGGATGCTTTATTGGCCTGAAGGTGTTTGGGTTTTGGTTGTTTTTTGTTCTTTGTTTGGTTGGGGATTTTTTCTGGAAAAGAGGCAATGAAATCCCCCACACTTGTTCACTTGAGCAAACTGGTGTTTCCTAACCTGATCAAGTGATTGTGTTCTGTTCTGGCAGTGACCAGGGTGTGAGCATCACAAGCTGCTGAATGGGGAAAGGGCATCAGGGGCAGGAACTTTAGAGCACAGAACTCCCAGCACTGCTTTATAAAGTAAAGGCAGATGGTGTCTGATGTGAGCTGAGTCTCAGTAGGGCTGTTGTCTATGATTGAATGTATTTGGTAACATTTTGAGTTATCTCAAGATTCCTCAGCCAACTCTATCCAGATTTTGGGGGATGAAAGAGTGGAGAGGTGCTGCTTTGAACATGTTTCACCTCAAATGAGTTGCTTAATTTCTGAAACCATTTATTATATTAAAACTCTAAAGCAAAAGCCACAAGTTTGTAAGCAGCTAAAGTAAGTCTTTATCTTGCATTTATACATTTTGCATATTCCTAATTGGAGCTACCAAGGTAGGAGACTAAAGCACATGTCCTGTAAAGATAGTTTGAGGAAGATGGGCTTGTTTGGTTTGGCAAAGAGGAGGCTAGGGAGATCTTGTACCTGCCTACAGCTGTTTGAAGGATGATTAAAAGGATGGGAGAGCCAAAGTTATCTTGTTAGTTGCAGATGAGATGAAAAGAGGCAGCAGTCATGAGTTGCTGTTTGGGAGCTTCATGTTGGAGATGAGTACAAACCTCTTTCCCAGGGTGGTGTTGCAGCCTTGGGACAGGTCCCTGGACTTGGGGAGGATGTCCATTTTTTGGTGTTTTCAGGCTTCAGCTGAGAAAAGACACTGAATTACTGGCATCAGTAATTGTAATCAGTTGGCAGCAGTCCTGCTGCAATTAGGAGATTGAGCTGGAGACCTTGGGAGGCCCCTTCAACCAATTCTAAATATAATTCAAGACCAACTTCTGCTTGGAAGGGGTTACAGAGGTTGGAATAATCACTAGGCAGTTTACAACTGCCTTTTTCCTGCTGTGGTTCCATTTTGAATTATCTCTGAACAGTCCTGCTCATGCCTGTAGCTAAAAGCATCAATAGCTACATATGCTTTGTAAACTATTTGTAGGTGTTTTTAGAACATGGGATGATGTAATTTGTCAAGGAAGTTGAATGAGAGACCTCCAGAGGTATCTTCAGCACAAATTACACCATGCACCTGTGATTGTACCTTTTTATTTCAGTATAAATGTAGCAAGAGACAAAATACATGTTCTACAGTTGGTCCAAGATGAATTTTAAAATTCAGCAGCGTTTTCCCCCAAATTTTCTGTAACCTGGTAAGTTCTTACCCAGCTGCAAGGGAAATAGAAGTTAGTGTGACCCCTTTGAGGTAAAGGGTTTTAATGTAAATACTTTACTGGGGCAACTTTCTTCTGCATTTGCAGGCAGTGACCTGCTGTAGAGCAGGACCTCAGCAGATGATGGGAAGGGCCTAGGGAAGGTCCTCCCATAGCAGCAGCATCTCCAAGGGGTGTCTGGCTGCTCAGGGTCACTTCCTTCTGTTCCAGTACAAGGACAGAGAGGTAAGGCAGGGGCAGGACTGTGCTTGCTGGTGAGACTCAGAGGGAGGAACCCACTCAGCTCAGACGTGCAGTCAGCAGCCCTGGAGTAGCTGTGCCCCTTCTGCCCCAGAATCCCAGACTGAGGATGCTGAAGCTGTGGGGAGTTAAGTGGGGCAGGATGAGAGGTGCTGCAGATCCTTGTGTGTGTAGAGCCAGAGGCTGGGAGGGAGCTCCTCATGCATTGGCTTTCCTCACTTTCCACTGCATTGCCCGTTCATCCGATGCCTTTTGCCAGAAGCTCCATTGCTCTTTTCCTGCTTGCTTCGCTGCAGACCACAGCTGCTGCTGCTTCATTCTGCTGTGCTGGGAGGGAATCAGCTGTAACTTTACCTCTCTTTTTAATGTTTATTTCCTTTCTTTTTTCCTTTGCTTGTCCTGGCTGTGACTTTTCTCGGGGGCTGGGTACAGATGGATCTTTGTGATACTGACAGCGATGAGGAGATTCTGGAGAGGATACTGGAGCTCCCCCTTCAAAAGAACCACAGCAAGAAATTGTTTAGTATCCCTGAAGTGACTGAAGATGAGGAAGAAGATGAGGATGAGAAGTGTGTTACGGAGGAAAAGGCAGGCCCTCAAGACTCCTTGGAAGCACCTACATGCCATTCAGGAAGGACAGGGAAGCTGCTCAGCACCAAGGAGCTATCTCTAAAGGCAGATGGGAGTAATACCCCCAAGGATCTGTCTGTTCAGATCCCACGGGAGGAGCCTGGTGTTAAGGAGAGCAGAGGGGTTGCAGACCAGGTGACTCCTGCCTCTGTCCAACCAGCCTGGAGTCAGAAGAAGGCAAACTGGAACTGGGGTTACCAAGAGAATGATTCCAAGTCTGGAACTGGGACAAGTTCTGCTTGGAGTAAAAAGAAGGGAAATAATTCTCGAGAGAAGATGCGGAGTCGGCCTGAGATGGGTAGGAAGAGGCAGAATGACTTCACAGAGCATTGCAGTCGTCTGCTGGGTAACTGCAGCCAGATGGGAGGTGGGTTATACAGAGCTCCTAGCCTCAGGGAGGAGCTGAACGTGGTCAGCAGTGCTGGTGGTAAGGAGGGGTTTGATATGTACAGTCATGCCAGACAAAGCACCTTGCGAAAAAAGCAGACTAAAGCAGTGATTTCAGGGTTTGCAGAACCTCTTGTGATGGCAACACACTGCTCCAGCCCCAGGAGCCTGGAAATAGACATTGAATATGACTCTGAAGACGATCAGGATTCGACCTGTGCATTCCCTACTGAGAGCAGACAGTGGCCAGAAAGGTCCCAGGGCTGTCAGAGGGACTGGAGTGATTGCTCCAGTCAGTCTGAGGTTGCCCACACGGATGGCAGAAGGGACCTGAGCAGACCAGAGGTGATAGAAGAGCAGAGTATGGAGTGGGCTGGATCTCCGAGCCAGCGCCTGCAGTTCTGCCAGGAGAAGGAAGCACAGAGATGTGAGAGCAGGTCTGAGGAGCAGGACTGGGAGCTGGACTGTAAGTCACCTGGCTGGAGAAGGAGGCTCGAACATCCTTCGAAGGGGATACGTAGCATCTCCTTGCACAAAAGGGTTGGGTGACATTTCCTATTCTGGCTTTGAAGCAGCTTGCAATGGCATTAGCTTCCCTCTGCTTCCCTGGCCTGCCTGTATCTTGCTTTGTTCAGTGTTGTCAAGAGAAAGAACTCTCCTCTAGGATTGTCTGGAAGAATATATGAGAGATTCCGTAGTTCTGTGCTGCTCCATGGCTTTTCTTGTCTCAGCTGCTTCTGCTTTTCCTGCTGTCTAGCAGAGTGTCATCAATGCAGTATTCCTTTTCACACTGGGTCTTCCTCCCCAGGGCAGGAGATTGTGTGACCCCAATGAAAGTCCCTGGTGAAATAAGCTGATTTGTGAAAGCTTCGTGTAGATGATGGCTTGCAATGTCATTGCCTCCTCTTGACATGCCCTTTCCTGCCTCCTCCCATTTACCAAGGGGATTGTCACTGGTGCCTGGCAGGGTGCCTGCCTGTACGTGGTTCTGGTTTCCAGCTCCCTTGGTGTTTTCAGCTCCAGAGTGTCCCTGAAGAGGAATGTTGCATTTGGATGCACTGCTCTTTGTGGAGTGCGTTTGGGCTGAGTGCTGGCTGGGAGAGGCAGAGCTGCTACTAACTCTTTGGTGGTTCCTGTTGCAGGCATCCAGTTACAGAGAGCGTAGGGGACAGGAGCTGCCTGGCACAGCTGCCTGGCAGGCTCCCAGCAGGAGAGGGAGCAAGAGCATAAGAAGAAGCCAAATGCAGAAACCTTTGCTCCCTGGTTCAGGTGAGTGGGCAAGAGGGAGAGAGTTTGGGAGCAGGAGAGAAGACTTGGGGATGCAGGGGAGCAGTGCTGACGTTACCTCTGGTGTGTCCCCTGCTGCACACAGGTTCTTCAAGGAGCATCACTTCAGAACCCTCTGTTAATGATGATGGAGTTAGAATATTTGTGGCTCTCTTTGACTACGATCCTGTTTCTATGTCTCCTAATCCTGATGCAGCAGAAGAGGAGCTTCCATTTAAGGAGGGACAGATCCTCAAAGTAAGAGCATGGTGAACATCTGTCTGGTGGTCCTTCTGGTGGTCCAGGAGTAGCATAAAGTCTGAGAGGCAGAGCCTCCTTCATCTTGGGAGTTTCCATACCTTCCCTTTCTCTGTGCATCTCAGTTCCTACAACATAAAGACTCTCTGGCCTGTCTTTTTCCATGCAGGTGTGTGGAGAGAAGGATGCTGATGGCTTTTACAGGGGTGAATGTGCAGGAAGGGAGGGCTACATTCCCTGCAACATGGTCTCAGAAGTCCAAGTGGAGAATAATGAAATCAAGAAGCAGCTCTTAAAGCAAGGGTTCCTACCCACTGACACACGGATGGAGAGCACAGGTACTGCATCTCCTCTGTGTGTGCTGTGCTGTTGTCAGACTGTTTTCTGCTGAAATGTGGACAGCTTAGTACTGCTGTCAAAGCTGTGTAGGCAGTGCAGCCCATCCATCTAGGGCTGGTCCCCAGGATCTGAAAGCTTGTTCAGTAGCTCTTGCAGTAGCAAGGTCTCGATGAGTGCAGGTATTCTGAGGTCTCAGTTCATACCTGGATGCTGCAGCACAGCACTGCCCCAGGCTGCATTTGCAGCTGCTGGAGCTGCTCCTGTGCTTGAGGCATCATGTTTGTGAACTCAGCACAGAGTGTGAGGGAGGCTGATCCTTGGTAGAGAAGGGGAAACAAAAAAGTCAGAACAGCTAAAGGACATGAACAGGAGTTTTCACTTCTGTGTTGTCTTCTTTACTCTGGGAGTCTGCAACTTAACCTACAGGGCTGACCCTGCTCTTGGGTGAAAGAATCTGTGACTTGGGAGTGGAAGAAGTTGGGATGAGACTTGTGGGGAAGGAGAAGGAAGGGTGTGAAGGCAGCAAGGTAGGCAGTCAGGAGTGTACAAGAAGCAGACAAGAAGGTCCTTGGGCTCCTCCTTATTCACTCCTTGAAGTATGTGGTTCAGTGCTTTGTGTGCTTCAGAAACTTTTCTGTTTCTTTGCACTCATGTAGTCAGTGAGAGGAGAGGAACCCCTGGTGTGTACCCACACCCCAGCTCAGGCTGAGCCAGGCTGCTCTTCAGTGACTGTGAGCTGCCCAAGACTGCTGTCTGCACACTGATGTCCCAGTCCTTGTCCCTTGTCTTTCCTGTCTCACCCTGCACCTCTCTCTACTCTCTGCTATCAGTGGCAATTGTTGGCTGATGGCAAAGGTAAGCCCTGACATTGACTGAGCTGCTCCATTGCCTCTTACAGGCAGTGGAAGAAGAAACACAACCAACCCCCAACTCAAAAAAACCCAAACAACAACAACCAAACCCAAGAAATAAAAAAAGAAAGAAGAAACAATCCAATTTGTTTCCATTTCCCTGCAGTGGGACCCAGTATCCAGCCCCAGAGCTGAGGGGCTGACAGTGCCCAACTTCTAAACGTGGGGCATGGGAAGGTTGAGCCTGAGGAGCAGAGGGGTGGAGGGAGGAATCTGTTGCTTTCACTTTGTGGCTATGGGATATTTTTAGTAGGTTTGTGTCTTTTGACATCTATATCTCATGTCTAGGAAGAGGACAGACTTAATTAAGGCTTTTTTCTCACTTGAAGCATTCATAATGTTTCTCCTGCATGTACCCTCTGGTGCCTGGAGATGGCTGGATGCTTGCAGTGGCCTTTGTCCCCACAAGGCTTTCTGTCCCCTGCCTCACTGCATACTCCTGGGGTAAAGGAACTTAATCACTCTGTGGCTTCATGAAATTTAATGGGTTTCAAAGTGTTCAGGAGTGTGGTGATAATGAAATAGATGCACCTAATGTTTGCAAAGAGTGAACCTTGTTGCCTTAGGCAGCTGGCAGTGTGCATCTCTTTTCCTGCTGCCATAAACCCCCATTACAGGCTTGTTACTCAGAAATTTCCATGGAGGGCTTGGTCTGTGAACTCTTCTGCTGAGTCAACAGGGGACTTGTTCAGTACTGAGCCTGCTCAGTGTGGAAGCCTTGGCTGGGGGCCTCCCCAGATCTCTCCCCACCTGGGTGGGTTGATGGGGTGCACATCCCCTCACATATTTCAGGAGTGAGCAGTACAAGGTTTTGTCTTATCCATATGATGCTGCTTCTGAAGGATGGAGCACAGTGATGTTTGTACTGGGATAGGGCTAACAGGCATAAATACAGTGTGGATTTCTGTGTGAGGCTGGGATGTGGATCATGCCTTGTCTGAGCCTACCTTGGAGAAGTGGAGAATTGGATTTTGCCCCTTGAAATCAGTGTCTGCTTCCCAGGGGAGGCATGTCATGCTACTCTGTTGCCTGTTCACTCTTCAAAATGCTTTTCACTTTCTGTTCACTGTCTGTTTCTCTTGTCTATTTATTTGCTTTTTTGGATTTTTATGAAGGAAATGGCACATTTTCTCCACCTCCACGCCGCCAATCCGTCCCTCCTCCAAAACCCAGACGCTCCAAGAAAGGTCTGTGTCACCCACTGCTTACCTTTGATTTTTGCAAAAGGATTACAGACTGCATTGAATTTTTACTACTTGCTTACAGGACCCTCAGATGTTTGTGCAACTGCTAGGAAGTGGAAAGAGAGCCCATCCCTGTGCTGGTGTTAAGTTTTTAACAACAGTGATGTCTTTTTATAGTTTTGGAGCTCGACCTCTGCTTCTTGTTTTGTCTCTGAGTACTGGTTACTGGTTACTTTGAGTTGCATGAACATTTTGCTTCAGTTGTTTACTGCCTTGGTCTTTGTTCTTTTTCTTGTTGTTTGCCATTTGTGTTGTGTGATCCCTGTTGAAGATGAGCTGTCTCTGATAAGATATTTTCTTCCCCCAGCAGGGCTGGATAAACAGAAGTGCAAGTCTCATTCAGGTGAAAATTGTTAGGGTTTTTTTTTCACTATGAGTAGATAATGCATGATGGTAATACAGATGTGTTTTGGGGTCAAGGGCCAGTGCAAGACCCTGCAGTGCTGCTTCAAAGCCCTGTAAGAACACACGAGAGAAGAGGTTCAGTTCTTCTAATTTAGTAGTGGCCTTGGACTAAACAGGAGTGTTTTGAAGGTGCTGTGATTTGGGATTTTGTCCTAGAACTCCCAGCTCAGGGTATTTTGTTTTATTTTTGTCCTGCAGGACAGAAGGATAAAGGCTATGAAGCTGAACTGCTGACTTCTCGAAGCATGGTGGCTGTGTTTGACTACAACCCTAAGGAGAGCTCTCCAAATGCAGATGTAGAGGTAACCACCAACTGCTCCCTGCTGAATCTTTGATAGGTTTCTTTTACTTCTCTCTTTTTTTCCTTCTATCCTGAGCCACTTAGCACTTTGGAGAAAACGAAAGAGGCAATTCTAGCTTGGCAATATTGCTTATAAAAAAGGGGTTGGCTGAAGTCATAAAATGTAGAGTTTACTGATAGATTCTTGAATATCTTCTCTGATAACAGTGTTCAGTTACCTGTGAGGAATCAAGCAATATACCCCTAGTGGTTTTCAGAGGGTGTCTCAGTGAAACTGCAAACACTTCATGGCCTCAGAGCATCCTCTTGTTGTTATTAAACAAGACTAAGCAGATCTGGGGCAGGAGAAAGTAGCTCCTGCTGTTACCAGCTGATTCAGGGCACACTCTGGTAAAAGCAAAAACCAGCTTAAGGGTTTGAATGGACTTCTGATACTAAAGATGAGCATGTCTTGGAGCATGTCTTCTGCTTTAAATACCTGTGTAGGTCTCTGTTCAAGCAAAAAGGCTTAGCTCCAATGTCATGGATGAGTCTCCCCAGTTCCTGCTTTTCAAGCAGTCCTTACATTTAATCCTAATAATATTTTTTCGATAAGTCTGTTCAGGTGGAAAGATTGCCATGCAGAACCCTTCCTGCAAAAAACCTTTTAAAATTAGAACATGCTCTGTTCTCTGTTCCTCTGTAGCAGTGTTGGTCTACTCTGAGCCAACATAAACATGAGGTTTGGATTCAGATTCTTTTCTTGCACCCAGAAAGGAGCATGTGGCCAGGGGGTGGCACAGTTCAGGTAATGGCTGCCTCCCAAACTGACTGGCTCATGGGCATGAGTGCTGGATTATCTTGGGAGAGGTAAAGTGAGAGGATGCATCTGGCCAAAGAACACTCTTGAGCTCTTTTCAACAAGAACCTGACTAGTTTTTTGCAGTGATTTGGCCTTTCTAGAACTTTCCCTGTGGATAGAACTCAGATTATTGAAACAAACTGGTGCAGTTCTGATGCACTGTTGGAGGTGTTCCCCATTCACACTTCCAGAATATTTGGTCACCTGTTCTGCTAAAAAGGCTGGAGCTGCTCTTTGTGAACTTGCACCAAGACATCAACTGTGCTGTTCTATTTCCCTACAAATATGTTTCTGCTAGGACAAATTCACAGCAAACAGGAGGAACCTGCAGCTTCCAGAGGGGTACTAGGGGTATAATGTAAATATTTTAGAGGTGGTCCCTTCAGGTGGTCCTCTGAAGTGCATATAAAGCCAGTGTGTCTTGAGTGGGACACAGCCTGTGTGGAACTCCACCACTTCTGTTGTAGAAGTGGTAATTGGGCTGTTTCTTCCATTGGAAGTCTGCTAACACCTCTGTCTGTCGTGCTCCATAGCACATGCTGGGATGGCTGACAGGACAGACCCATGGGATCAGGGTGGGTGTGTTGTGTGCTCTGTTCCCAGGTCAGATCATCCCCTCTGGATCCATCCCCCTGGACTAATCCCTGAGCATGTCATATGGAAAAGGATTGTCCAAGGGGGACAGGATTTAGTGCTTGCATTTAGAGAAATAAAAGTTATTTCTGATGCTTGTTCAGCTTGTTCTCAACAAACCTTTCCAGAACATGGGGTAGGTACTGTTTTGAAGCCCTACTAGAAGTGTTTTAAGAAACAGACTTTGCTCTTAATTTATGGAATGCTTGATTAGCACTGAATTCCTCTGTTCAGTTGCTGGTTCTGCAAGTCCTAACACAGTGGCCTCCTGTCCCCAGGGTGAGATTGTGCAAGAAGGCTCTTGTGACCTTTTATTTCTGGTGAGAAGCTGTGGGCAGTGCTTCTCCTGCCACCGTTGTTCTTCTCTTTGCAGGCTGAACTGACCTTCAGTGCTGGGGACATTATCACTGTGTTTGGGTCCATGGATGATGATGGGTTCTATTATGTAAGTACAGGGGTGGGGAAGGTCCTGGGGACACATCTGAAAACCCTTGAGTCCATCTAGTGGCAGGAGACCAGAAATGTGTTCTGATTTCTGAACACAAAGTATTCTGATTTGGGGCAAATCCAAACACCAACTGCTGGGGTTGGGTTTGTTTCCCTCATGCACCTTCTGTTGAACTGGATACAATTTTTTAGGGGTACAGCCAAGCTTGGTTTGCAGCTCTGGACCTTACTGAGCATTGAGGCAATGCCTACAGGACATTGTACCAGTCATACCCCCTTCTGGAAAAAAATAGATACCAAAGCAAATCAAAGGTCTTTAGAGATATTGTGGCACAGTCCTATTCCAGTTCCATCTAGGATTGCAGTTTTTTGAGTTTGTAGAAGTGACCGTGTTGCTGGAATAGATTTGTCATGGCTCACTGCCATCTTCTTACCTTTTCTCTCCTGTGGTTTTGCACTCTGAATTGTTCCACAACTAAGCCAGAATTGGAGTAATGAAATTTGCTGAGGATCCCTCCAACACAAATGTGTTCCTGGGCCTCTCTCAGCCCCCAGCCTAGTCATCTCTGCATGGAACTTCTCCTCTGTTGATTATTTCTCCCTCAGCCAGGAAACCTGATATGGGAACTGAATATTGATCTTGCAGGGAGAGCTGAACCAACAGAGAGGGCTTGTCCCATCTAACTTCTTGGAAGCTGTAACTTCAGAGGGAGGCATGGTTGAGGAACTTCATTCAAAAGATAAAGAAGCATTTCTGCTGAGTGCTGAGAGCCAGGTAAGGTTTGTGACTGCCTAGTACAGGCATCCAACTGTCCTGTGGCTGGAGGCTGAGCACTGCACAGCATGCAGCAGCTGATGGAATCATTTAAATTATTGCATGCAGCTCACATCAACCCATGGGAGATGCTCAGAAGTTTAGAAGGGAGTGCTAGGAGTTAATCTAAAATATTTGCCTGTAGTGCAAAAGCAGAAACAAAGCAATAGCATCCACCTAGGCCTCAGTCTCACTATGGTCAGGTGAGCAAAGAGCAGGTCCTAGCAGCAAATTCTTTAGATCCATCAGAAGATCAGTGGTGGAATCCTGCTGCAAGCAAAACAGTTCAGCCAGTTCCCCAGACACACAAAAAACCTCAGATATGCTCATGTCCATGCCAGAGAGTTCTGGAGTTATTGACACCCAAACACCAATGCTGCTCCACACATCCTGAGTTAGATACATCTTAATCCAACCCAAGGAGCTTCCAGATTAATTCAGAACAGTGGGAATGTCCCCAAACCAAGCTGTGCTTTGGAAGCATCCCACAAATACAGGCAATTCAAAGGCAGAACCTAACCCCTTGCAATATGTTGCTGATGCTTTCCAGACTAATATTGGGTCATCTGCCAGGTTCACTCTGTCCTCAGAGGGTGAAGCCAGAAGTCTGGCAGCTCCTGGACCTCAGTGTGCTGGGTTGTTGTAGGCAGTGGGAGCCAGGGAGGGAGCAGCTTAGTGCCAGCACACGTACTCAACCTTCAGTTCTTCTTGGAAGGTTATTGGCCCCATCAAGTGGTGCCAGACCCACAAAGTGTGTAAAAGCCAGATTGGCTTTGGGCCAGTCCATAAGAAATTATATGGACTTGAATCCTCCTCCCTTGACCTCTCCTGCTGGTATCACTCTGGCTTTCCTGCTCTCTGCAGCGTTCCTTGTCCTGCTTTTTGTGCTCAGCTCTTTCTTTTTTCTGTACCTAGTTCCCATTTTTATCTTCAAATGCTGCCTGAGGCTTTACCTGCAGCCCCATTTCCTGCTCCCAGGCATTTCAAGCTTTTTGGGGAGAGGCTCAGCACCACAGCCTGATGCTGCCTTAGCAAAGCAGATGACAGGCCTGGCTCAGAAAGGTTTGTGGGAACCTTGCTGGATCATCTTCTACACTCAGAAGTTGTCTGGGTCCCCTGTGCTTTCCTGTTTAGGAGACTCTGTCCCTTTGTTCCCAGCCCATCAGTGCTGGCCCATGCTGGGCAATCACTGGTTAATGAACTATGAGTACCAGGGCTGAAGAGCCCAGAGGTGACACAGGGAGGAAAGAAGCACTCAGAGAGGGTTTTCTTTTTCAATTTCTCTCTCAAAATTACTTACTCTTCCCAAATTATTAATCTAGTGGGGCAGAGAATGCTCTCCTCTGGGAGACTTGAACCCTTAAAATGAGAACAGGTTGAACTCAGAGTGCAGCTTATGGCAGATCTGACCTCTCTCTCCAGCATCTCCAGCAACAAGGGTCTGTTTCTGATGCTTGGATTATTATTCCAGCCCCAGCCTGGGTTCCCCCAGAAACCATTTGGAAATTAAAGTAACCTCCAGGGCTCAGAGAGCTGATCTTGCAGGTATGAAGGGTCTGGTTTATCTAAATGTGTATTATTAATGGTGAATAAGAGAGGAAAGTGGCTGATAAACAGGGTAAAATATACAACAAATCTGCCTTTATTTCAAGAATCCTATTTGCATCCCAATCTTCTCTTTTGCTGGTGAAGAAACTGACACCAGTTTGACCTGCCAAGTCTCTGTGGGTGACTGTTCCCCTGGATGCAGCAGTTTGGCCCCTGTATGCACAGAGCTGGAAGTATTTTTCCTGTGGTTCATGACACCTTTTTTTTTTTTTTTTTTTTTTTCCTAACAGACATGACTTGTGATAAAAACAATCTCATATAAAATAGAAATGTTTCTGATTTTCCTGTCCTTCATATCTCTCCATTTGTCTCCAGTTCCCTGCCAAAGATCAGAGATCCAATCCCCCTGCATTGGCTCTGGGTCTGTAGGGCAGGAAGCCATTGCCTTAGGTTAGGATTGATTTGATATTTTTGGTACTCAGCTGGTCCAGGAACTGCTGTTCTTTGCAGTCTGAAGTCTGGGGACTTGGAAAATTCAGTTGATCATGATTAAGCCAATTTAATTTCAGTGGGAATTCACATTAACTACCAGGGCTTGACTTCATGTTGGCTCCTTGTGTATGGTGAGAGCCTGCAGCCTGTCCTGCTGCCTGCCTGCTTCCCCAGGAGCCCTGGCCTGTCCTGTCCTGGCTGACCCAGCCTTAGCCCTCTCTGTCAATGTGCAGTCCTGCCTTCTGCTTCTGCTGGGCAATCCAGATCTGCCTGAACACCTTCCAAATGTGAAGGGCATGTTTGCTCCCTTTTAAAAGCAGTACATTTGCCTTGCTTGTAAGCAGACTTGTGTTAACTACATTTAAGTATCTGTAGTGATTACCTTGGACAGGCAGAACCTGACCACACTCAGCTTTTAGCTCTGTCACAGCAATGTCACAGCATCCCTACTCATGGGCAGAACATCCTATGGATAAGGCAGGCACATTCAGAGAGCCAACCCTGAGCTGGAACAAACCCTGCCTGGGGCTTTCCAAACACCACAACATATTCACCCTCTGGAGTTAAGAAACTTGCTTGTTTAAGTGTGTCATTGGCATGTACAGTGCACACAGAAACACCTTTGCTGCTGCTTTTGGGGCTGGGGAAGTGGGCAACAAATGCAATCAAAGGCAAAAGCTGTGTGGCAGAACTGGAGAAGTATTATTTGAGTCTTCTGAAGGGCAGCATTGGCAGAGGAGATTCTCATCTCAGTGAGCAGTCCCAGCCTGAGCCCCAGGGGCATCTGTACCCAGCACAGCATCCTAGCAGAGCTTTGGACTTGCATTAAACCCAGTTCTAATCCTATCAGAAGCTTCTTCAGCATGATCATGAGTGGTTTTTAAACTGCTTGTAACTTCTTGGATTTAATGATGTCACCCTAAGTGGTTTTCACACTTCCCTTCTCCCTGCTGCTGTGATCTGAGAATAACAACAATTTACTTTCCAAATTGAATGGGGGGAGGTGGATTTGGAATTAATTTCGAGTGAATCTTAAACTGCTAAAAATGGTGAAGCAGTTTATCTTTCAAACTGACAGCATTTGGGGGTTAAGATTGAGGATTAAAAAAATACAGCACAAAAAGGAGAATCCAAGAAGTTACAGTCATAAGCTCAGGCCCTGAAACACTCCTGCTCACCAGCTTAGCAGTTGCTTTAATGCTGTGGCTGTCAGATGAATATTTTTGTATCAGTAATCTGCAGTTTCTGTCAAAGACTGATTGTAAAGCACTTCAGAAAGTGTTTGATTCTAATTGATTTCATGTATTTATTTCTGCCTGTGTTATGCACCTGTGATGGTTCTTTTCTTCAGAGAATGAGGAAGAGAAGAGTCCAGTGATAGATATGAATGATACATAGAGAAAGCAACCATGTAAGTTTGTGTGAGAAGACCTCTTCAACCTCCCACCCAGCCTGGCATATTAAAGAGTCTTGTACCTGTAGTTTAGTCCTTTTCTTGTAGTTTGACAGGCTGGTCTGGGGCTCTGCTAGCAAGTCCACCTTCAAATCCTCTGGTGCCAGATTGGTTCTGTGTTAAAGACAAGCCATGGGCTGTTCAGCACATGAAGTGAAATTGTTTGGAACAATTATCTGTTGGTTTTGGGGACTGTGATGTGACTGTGCTGAATTTTGAGGTTTGGAAAAGACCTGCTTTGTAATTCAGCCTGGCTTTTCTAGCACTGATGGAGCATCTCAAAGCCAAAGCTTTATTTGGCCTTTGCAAAGTCCTTCTCAGGCTGAGCACACCCCATATTCAGCCTGTGTTTTTTTTCTTCTTCTTGATTTTATACCTTCCTGAGGTATAGTCCTGAAAAACCCCTGCACACCATCAGCCTTGGCAAGTAGTAACATTTAGTCCCTAAAACCAACCTTGTGTGGGTAATTGTTCTACTTGGTAACACTTAAAGAAACAATTTGGGGGCTGGGAAGTGAGATCTCTGCTTTTGGGGGGGCAGTGGGAGCAGATCTGCTTTCTTCTTAGTTTCAAATATGGTTTTCCTGAAATTGTGCAGATCAGTAGTACTGGAGACAGCACTGAAAACCACCCCTGAAAACTGACATGACTTTGTTATCAACCCTGATAGATTTTGTCAGGATCTTAGAACAATTTCTCCTTTGTTTCTCTTAGGGAAGAAACCCTAATTTTATTATACATTTGTCTCTTATCAGCTGAATCTGTTAACTGATTCTGTTACTTTTCTGCCATATGGAGACCTCTGAGAATCCCTGTATGTGCTTGTGTGTGTGTGAGTGCCTCTGTGTGTGAGAATCTGCCTGGGCATCATGTGCAGAGCTGGGAATGGGCAGCACTACCAGCCATGGAGTCAGGAAGCTGCCAGTCCCTCCTTTTAACTCTTCCTCTAATAAGGATGCTGCAGGAAATAATTGTGACATTTGCAAGTTGGTCTGGGTACCTTCCTCTCAATTGCAGACAGTTTTCCATGCAGGAGAAATAACACAAGATTTGTTGGACCACTTCAGAGCTGCCCTAAAACTGTCCCAGCTCTGACAGAAAAGTGATTTCAAGGTTGTTAAGCTTCATAGGGGAGACCACTCTGTATTTGTTGGTCAGACCCCTTCTGATGTTAGCCCAATGCTGTTGTGCATTTTATTCAAGGAGTCTTTGTTGCACAGTGCATGAAGTTTCTGGAGCCCTGTAGGCTAAAGTTAGCCCTTATTTGTCTTCTTTTGCCTCCATACATCCTGCACTGCTGGCTGAAAATGGTTACTCTAAGTTCATTCAGGTTTATTTCCAGACTTCTCAGAACAGACCGGCCTTGTGGCTTGCTTGTGTGTGCTCTCAGCAGACACAGAGACTGCAGCTGATGCTGCAGCATTAATCAGAGCCATGAACCTGGAAGACAGAGTGCAGCTTTCCCAAGAGCCAGGTTGGGCCATTGAGCCCTTTGCAGCACCCTTGGCAGCAGCACCATCTGGAGTCACAAAAGTGCTTCTGAAAGTGTGTAGAACAAGATTTCCTGGTGAAACACTCTGAGTTCAGGAAAAATCAACTACTTTATTGCTTCCTGTAGCAAAGAGATGTACAGAGTAGTTACATCTCTGTCCCTGTAGCCAGAGACTTTAGCTGAGGCAGGAAACATTGATGGCACTGTCACTGGGACAGCTGAGGTGATGCTGCAGGTGCCTCTCAGTGTTCTGGAGCTGCAAGGAGCAGTGTGCTCACACCAAGACAGAGCTCTCTGAAAACCCTGCACTGCTCTGCTCAGGGCAGACTCTCCTACTGCATGTGCTGAGGCTGACCCCAGAGAAGAGGTTTCTGCTCCTCTCATCCCAGAAGTGTCTTCCTGCAGCAGAGTGAAGTGACTGGAGCACAGCCTGGGAGGGGGCAGAGGGCAGATGGTGCTGTCAGACAGGAGGTGTGGTGCTGAGCAGGATGCTGGAGCAATGCTGGTCGTGCTGTTGACCCCAGGAAACTTCAGACCCACAGCACATAAACTATGATTGTGCCTTGGTTATGACATCTTTGCTCTTCAGCAATGCTTCCACCCCTGGCAGAACATCCTGCTGCCCGTGTCACCAGCTCATCTTGAGCTGTGGGGGCTTGCTGACCCTTAAGGAACATGCACTCAACTCTTCCTCAGTGGGACCCAAGCAGAGAGGTGATAAGGGTATGTTGATGTTCCACAGCTCCAGCCACTCTCATGGTGTGTTTTGGGTAATGCCAAGATACGATGTACACCCAGGAGCCTGGAAGATGCTGGCTTGTGAAAGCTAGGTGGAAGAAAAGGCAGTGGGACAACAGCTCTCTGAGGCCTCTGAAACCCAGAGCTGATGAATTTCACAGCTTCTTGGGAAAGCTTGCCCTGCCAGGTTAGAAATGTTCACTGTCTGGACACCTAAAACCTGCAAGAGGAAGGTGTGGGAAGAATGCTGCTGGGAACTGTCCTGCATTAAGTCTTTTGCTAAGAGGAAACTGAGCCCAGGCAAGGGCACTTGCTGATTTCTAGAAGCCCAAAGTAGTGGCACACAGTGCATCATTTGGGACTGTGGACCCCAGGTAACATTCCCAAATGTTTGGGTGACTGAGCAACACATGCCAAGCACTGTGTCCCACTGGATCCAAGACTTCTCCATGTCCTGCTCCATCATAAACTTTTTCTTCCACTGCAGAGCATCAGACTTTGCTTTCTGCCCCTCCTGTGATCTGATGCCTGCTGATCAGCCTTGCAAGACTCTGAATTTCTCTTCTTACCCCAGCACAGAGCATGACCACTGTTGCAGAAGCCTCCTAGCTTAGCCAGCCTCCTTCAGCTTCCAACAGGGATAGAATCACAGGATTATCAGAGTTGGAAGGGAGCTCTAGAGATCATCTAGGCCAACTCTCCCACTAAAGCAGGATCACCTAGAGCACATTGCACAGGACTGCATCCAGGTGGGTTTTTAATATCTCCAGAGAGGAGAACTTATGAAGGTCTTGCACAGCCCATGCTCTCATGAGATTGTTTGGGGTTTTTTTGCCCATGTCCTGTCTCTTCTCCCACAGTGTGCTGGGAGCCCTGGAGACTCCCCCAGACAGGCACCCGTGGGGTGTATGTGGATGCAGCAGGATCCAGCCCTGCTCTTGGGAGAGAGGGGCTTCACTTCAGTGGCTTCAGCTGTGGAACAACATCTCTTACCAAGCCCTCAAAGGGGCTTTTCTGCTGTCTGCTTCTTAGCCTGAAGTTAAGGAATGTCAGAATGTCTGAGCTCTGGCAGGGCCTGGGTAGTGAGTACAAAAAAGCTGAAATCCCCTGGAAACTTCCTGCCTGGCTCTGCCACTGCATAAAGCAGCTAAGCCATGGAGGTTGAGGGATGGACTGGTGGGGAGAAAGGAAGTTCTCTGCCTGAGGTTTCTGTTGCCATGATGTTTTACATCAGCACTAACTTGGGCTTTTTTCTTTTGTTTTCTCTTTTTCCCACTCCAGTTACATCCAGATGTGTCTGTTGATCAGAGTGACTCCTCACCAACTCCTGCTCTACCACCTTCCTGCCTTGTCATGGGTGAGCAATGTCCAGAGCAGGCATCACTGGCTGTTCTCAAATGCAGTGATGTATCTGGTCAGAGCAAAAAGAAGAGAGGCTTCTTCATCAAAGGAAAAAAGTTCTTCAAAAAACTTGGGTCCAGTAAGAAAAATTAACAAGGGATTTATTGTTCTTTAAAGACTATCTGTGCAGGAGAGGCCCTCTGCAATAAGCTGATTAGAGTATTTTCATAGGGAAAAAGTCTATGTTGAAGAGAGAAAACTTTGGGTCTGTGAGCTTTGGGTCTCCCTGCTGAGAGCCCAGCTGTGGGCTGGGTGAGCCCTCTGAGCTGCCTCAGCACTGGGCTGAGTGAGGCCTCAGCTCTAGGATGCAGCTACTTGTGCAGTAGTGTGTCCTGCTCCACCCAGCCCCCAGTGCACAGTTTCCCTGTAAATATTTCCATTTAGAAACTATATTCTGGCTGTAAGTTAGCTATATGGCTTTTCCCAGCAGAGCCCCAGCCCCTTAGGAAGAGATCCCTTGTACTACACACCCTGGTATTTCTCTGGTCCAAAGGAGGTTGTGTCATCTCCTTCACTCCCTGCAAAGAAAATTTGCACTTTTCCATTCCCACTGATCCCCTTTGCTGTCTCTGGGTTGACAAGTGAGTTATTTGTACTGTAATCCTGTAAATATGCAGCTGTGCCTAGGAGCATCCCAGGCTGCCTCAGTCATGGTTCAGCACGAGGAGGGTCCTGGGGAAGGGGTTTGATCCTTCTGCCCAGCAGGTGGGCTGCTGTGAGCTGCTCTGGGCTGGTTCACCTTGACCACAACACTGGCTGGGGACTCTGCCTTATTTATTTATTTATTTATTTACCTACCTATCTATCTATTTATTTATTTATTTCTTATTTTTCATCTGCCTGGTTCAGAGTTTCAGTTGGCTGTTGCTGTGAGCTGCTCCCAAGTTGGAGCATTTGGAAAGCAAAGCTGGGGATGGAGAGTTTGCAGCTATTTTCATATGAGATAACGTGCTCCCTGAGTTAAGACACATCCCTTTCTAAGCCACGAGAGTTTTGTACTTCATGGTTTCTATCCTTTTCAGTGTTCCTTTCTTTGCATGTTTCAGTATGTTACTTGTTTCGAGAAGGACACTTGATGTGAGTTATGTGAATGATGCCAGCACAGTGTCCATGAGTGTTGGTGATATGGTATGTTTTTATTTAATATCAGATTTTATTATAATAAAGTCTATTTTCACAAAAATACATTTTTCCTTAAAAAAGCAAAAGATTCAGTGATGCTTCTTCTAAGGTGGGTGGGAGTGGGCAAGAGGGGGACAATGTCACTTGCACCTCCTCCAGGAGCCCACCTTTCCTGTGCCCATGGTGCAAGCTATTTCTCTAGGTGTGAGAAGCCTTGGCTTCTCCCATTTCAGAGTCCTAACTCTGGAGGAGAAAGCACTGAGGTGCAGTTATATGGGGTCACACTGTGCCTCAGCACTGTTCCATCCCCAGCCCTCAGCTGGATGTGCCCCTGGCCCTGCTGGGTGGCTCCAGGCACCTTAATCCCTGGGTCAGGGCTCTGGACCCCTCTGTGCAGGTGTCACCAAGCCCAGGGGACCTGCACAGCCAGACTCTGCTCCTTGCTCTGGTCCTGTAGGTGGGTGCTGCTGGGTGTGAAGGGCACGGGACAGAAGCAGCTGCCCTGGCACCCAAACCTCCTGCATGGGGCCCCTCAGCTCAGGAAGGAGATTGAGGTGCTGGAGCGGGTCCAAAGGAGGCAACTGGGCTGGTGAAGGGATCCTGCAAAGATCCTATGAGGAGAGGCTGAGGGAGCTGGGGGTGTTGAGGCTGGAGAAGAGGAGGCTCAGGGGAGACCTCATCACTCTCTCCAACTCCCTGAAAGGAGGTTGGAGCCAGGGGGGGTTGGGCTCTTTTCCCAGGCAACTCTCAGCAAGACAAGAGGGCAGGCTCTCAAGTTGTGCCAGGGGAGGTTTAGGTTGGAGATTAGAAAGAATTTCTTTCTGGAGAGGGTGATCAGGCATTGGAATGGGCTGCCCAGGGAAGTAGTGGATTCTCCGTGTCTGGAGATATTTAAAAAGAGACTGGATGTGGCACTGAGTGCCATGGGCTGGGAACCACGGGGGGAGTGGATCAAGGGTTGGACTTGATGGTCTCAGAGGTCCCTTCCAACCCAGCCAATTCTATGATTCTATGATTCTATGGCAGGAGTGCCTGGGCCATGCTCCTGTCCTGCTGTGTTGATGCAGCTCTGGCAGCATCGTGTGGGGCTGCATCCAGGCCACAGGTCAGAACTGGGTCTGCTCTTGTTGAACATGATCAGTGCCCTGGCTGAGGACACAGTGTTCCCTCAGCATCTTGGCTGGTGACACAAAACAGGGAGGAGTGTGTGACATGCCAGAGGCTGTGCTGCCATCCTCTGTGACCTGTCCAGGCTGGAGAGTTGGGCAGAGACAAAAAGTTATCCATGGGACAGCATTGTGTCCTTGTGGCCTTGTGGCCAATGGCATCCTGGGATGCAGGATGTGGCCAGTGGGATGAGGGTGGTCATTCATCCTCCTGCCCTGCTCTGCCCTGGTGAGGTCACATCTGGGGTACTGTGTCCAGTTCTGGGCTCCCCAGTTCAAGAGAGACAAGTGCTGGAGAACCCAGTGGAGGGCAGAAAGGTGACTGGATGACTGGATGACTGGAGCATCTCCCCCAGGAATGGTGGAGAGAGCTGGGACTGTTCAGTCTGGAGAGGAGAAGGCAGAGAGGAGACCTTATCAGTGTCTATAAATACAAAGGGTGGGTGTAAGGAGGATGCAGTAGTGCCCAGTGACAGGAGAAGAGAAATGGCACAAGCTGGAACATGGGAAACTCTATCTGAACGTGGGGAAAAACTTTACCCCGAGGGTGACAGCCCTGGCAGAGGCTGCCCAGGGAGGCTGTGGAGTCCTCTGAGCTGGAGATTTTCAAACCCCCCTTGGCTGCAGTCCTGTGCAATGTGCTCCTGGCAGTCCCAGCAGGGGGCTGGACAAGGTGTTCTCCAGAGATTGATGATTCTGTGTAGTTCTGTGATTCCCTGATGATTTATTCTTTGGAATAGGGCAGAACCCAAGAGGTCAGTGATGGGTTTTGTTAGAAGTGCAGCTTTTAAGTTTCAGATGCTTTGGCATTTTCCCTTTTTTATTTGGTTTCTCCATAATGAGCCACTTGCAAGCCAGGATGGGAGCATGTACCTGTGGAGAAGCTCTGTGTATCCCTGCAGGTTTGGGCTTTCCATGCTGCACTGAGGGGCAGGAGGACCGGGGCAGCCCAACTCCTGCAGTTACTGTTCTCTGACACAACCACTGCTGTGCTGGGGTGATAGACTGGGAATAATCTGCTTTGCCACAGCAAATTACCCCAGTAGAGACCAGCACCCCCCAGTATTGTAGGTGGAACCCAGACTCCAGTTGCAGGGTACAGAAGCATCTGGTGCAGCTTTCAGATGCTCCAGGCACAGCTTGTGCTGGTCCAGCCAGGGGGCCCTGCCCAAGCATTGCCAGCAGCTGCTCAGGGCTTGGTGTGAGGGACTTGTCCCAAGTTTCTTACCCAAAGGTAAGGGCCTGAGCTCCCCATAGGTTTCTTGGCAGATAGGAAGTGGGGGAGTAAAGACAGTGATGAGAAAAAAAACAGCAGAGAAAAGCTCTTAATGCATGTGCAGGCTTCCTGGTGACAGCTGTGGCTGGGGACACAGAATTAACCTGAATCACACTACTTGGGGCTGCAAAAGAGCTCAAAGAAATGGCAACTGCTCTCTTGTGAGATGGCAGGATGGATGGATGATGGCTTCATCTCCCATGGTGGCTATTGGAAGCCTCTCCTGATGGAAATACCCTTCTCATGCCTCGAGTGGCTCTCACAGGCTCCTCTCAGGCATGTATACAGGTAATATATCATTTCTATTTGTAAACTATAAACACAAGAATGTATGTGTGTGTATAGCCACAGATCTCTGACCTCTCTCTGCTGGGAGCAGAGCAATTACTGTGCTCAGATTCCTGGGAGCTGGGGGCAGGAGGAGCCCCCAGTGCAGCCCAGGGGGGCTCCCAGGTGGGTGCCAGCACTCCCCCCCTGCCTGCCCTGCAGCATCCCTGCCCTTTCCTCCTGGCTCTGGTGAACCCCCCAGAACCCCCCCATCTCAGAATGCTGATACTCAGGCCTGAAACCTGCAGGATTCTCAATTTTGTCCCGTTTCAGACCTGGTGATTTGGTTTTCTTCTCCCTTGCAGCATAAGGGCGCACCTGAAAAATGATGCCCTGAGCCCAGCAGAGCTGCTGAGATCTTTCAAACAGACTCAGGCTGCAGATTACATGGAAACCACCTTGAGGCTCCTTAAGGAGAACCTGAGGTGGTCTGTGAGGGGGGACTTGAATGTCACAGGTAGGGACCTCACCTTCTGGGGAGGAAGGGGGAGGAGGAAGATGCAGGGCTTGGTCACTGGGGCTTTGTGGGGTTTGGGAGGAGGGAATGGGACGGGGTTCTGATGGGCCACAGCTCAGATCCTTCCCATGCAATGAGGCAAAGCTGAGTTATTTTTCTATGCTGCCTTTCCGTTTTGTAAGAGGATTTGGGGATGTGTCAGTTCATGGAAGTGCTCTGGGTACGTTCCCAGTTCTTTCCAGCATGCAGCAGTGAAAGGTCCAATGGGTCAGCGCTGGTAAGGCTTTGCTGCAGAAGAATCTTGTGCTTGAATCAGGAATGAGCACACATGGGATGGGACTCACAATAGCTCAGCCCCAAGGTAAGAAGTTTTTCTGCCAGACTTGAGGCAGCAAGGGTCCATGTCACTGTGGGGACAACTGTGAGAAAGGCTCCAAGAGAGGATGGGAAGGCAGCAAGGTGCAGGGACATCTCATCTGTGTGTGGAAGGAGCAGTGTCCTCCATGGGGTGGCAGTCCTGGCCCTGCTTTGTGTGGAGCAGATGCAAACCAGGGGCAGGAAGAGAAAGCAGCTGAGGGAGGCACAGGGAGGGCTCCTGCCAGGCAAAGATCAACTGCTGGGGATCTTTAGGATTGCACTGGCAGGCCAGGAGACACAGCCTGGGGGGTTCCAGCCTTGCTCCAGCATGGAGGGAGCATCCTCTGCTCAGCTCCAGCCTCTCCATCCAGGAGTGACTCTGTAGCCCAGCTTTGGGGACCACCTGGCTGCCCAGGAGAGGGCAGGGCCTCAGGAGCCATGGTGTGACCCAGCTGCAATGACCAGGGGGCTGCCAAGGAGGCTGTGAGCTCTAGAGGTAAGAATGCTGATCAGAAGGTCTCCTGGTAGATGGTCAAGACAAAGATATTAAATTTAGCAAGGTAACAAGGACTGAAGGATTACAGTAATTAAAAGAGAAGTTCTCAGGATGGCAAATCTTTTCCAGTCTGTGTGCCAATGATTTGTGAAAAGACAGAACCCTTTTTTTGCTGTATAAAAACTCCAAGAGAAAAGGAGAAGATGCTGGCTCTCTCTTCTCCCCCTTCTCTTGCCACTTTGGCTTCAGCTACGGGACAGCCCCAACAGGAAAAAAAGCAGAGAACAGCAGCCAAGCAGGAATGGGGGGTCCTACACCCACACCCTCCCCCCAGCCAGAGACCAGGGCCAGCAGACAGTGATAAAACCTCATTGCTCTCTTGTTTTTTTCTTTTCTTAACAACTCTCTCCTCAGAGTGACAATTTAGGTAAAATCTCTCCTCTTGAAAATTTGTTTTTTTCTTTTAAAGGTGGTTTTATTGTTTCCTTTCCCTGAAATAAATCTTTGTAATTTGCTTAAATCCTAAAGCCTGTTATTTTTGTAAATTCATGTGATGTCTATGAGCAGTGGCTGATTTTTCATTTTTTTCTCCTTTGCCCTTCTCTGAACTCGCTCCAGCCCCTCAAGCTCCGTCTTGTAGTGAAGGGCACAGAACTGAACACGGCACTCGAGGTGCAACCTCACCAGGGCTGAGGACAGGGGCACCATCACTTCCCTTCTGCCAGCCACACCATCACCATTCCTGAGACAAACCAGGATGCTGGTGCCTTGATGCCCTTCTTGGGCACATGCTGGCTCAGATTCAGCCACTCTTGACCAGTATCCCAAAAATACATCAGAGACAGCAGGTGATGGGTGTCAACACCCCAGCAGATCTTTGCCTGTTTGATGCTCAGTGGTGCCTGGGGCAGGGATGTGATGCTCATCTCTCCATGCTCCCCAGGATGTACATGGCCTCTCTGCAGCCCTGCTCCTCTGCCTCTGAAGAGGTGCTGCAGCTCTGCCTCTCCCATGTACCTTTATTTACCTTCAAGGAACGCTCTGAAGGGATGGAGCATCAATGAACATTTGGCCAACACCCATTTGAGAATGTGAGCAGGGTCACAGGCTCTGGCTGACAGCTTGTCCCCTATGCAGATAGGGACACTAAACTCCTAACACGAAACAGGAACACCTGAGCTTTAAAGATTCCATCTGATAGGTGTGTATCAGGTTGCCCAGAGAAGCTGTGGCTGCCACATCCCTGGCAGTGTTGAAGGTTGGATGGGGCTTGGAGCACCCTGGGCTGTGGGAGGTGTCCCTGACCATGGCAGGGGTGGCACTGAGTGAGGTTTAAGGTCCCTTCCAACCCAAACCATATTCTATATTCAGGGGGAAAATCCTAGGTATCCAAAGGACTTTATGTAAATTTTGGCATCTCCAGGCTCACCTGGACCTGGGACTCCCCAAACAGCATCTCTGCTCTCAACCTGACCCTGCACACCTGGGGTTTATGAGTGATCCCCATGTGGTTTAGCATAGGGATTCTCTTTGAACTAGCTCCCCCCTGGCTTGTCTTACAGCTGCAGTTTCTGCAGTTTCTGCAGCCCTGAACTGGTGGTGAATTTATTCTTTTATCTTTCTGCAGATCCCACCCAATGACCCAGGAATTAAACCCAGGAAGGGCTGTCTGCCTTTCTTCCCTTCAGCTCCTGCTTGTACCCATGGCAGAGCCCCTTGGGATGCCCTCACCTCCCTACTGGATGGCAGCTTGGGCTATGGCTGGGGGATCCCAGCTGCCAGCTGGGCTTGCTGGCTTTTAACCAGAATTTCATGGGCAGGGGGAGGGAACTGTGCCCTTCAGCCCAATGAAAAGCCAGTGGAAAGCTCAGATCCCATGTTCTCTTGCAGGTGAATTGGGTGCTGACACCTCTGACCCTGAAATACAGAGCAAACAATTCCACCCGCTACAGTTTGTTCCTTTAATTGTTTGTTTTTCTTATTTACACAGAACATGAGGCAGAGCAAACGTCAGGAAAGGCTGAGACAAGCTGTGCTAGGTAGGAAAAAGGTCTCAGCATCTCCAAATTCTTCTTTTTTCTCTGTATGCTTGGAGTAAAGCTGTGTTCAGCAGCTCTAGTGTAGGGCCCAGGGAACACAGGGAGGTGCTGGAGGGGACCTGGGGATCTGTGCCATGATGGAGCCAAGCAAAAGCGGCTGTAACAATGGGCACGGGGGCAATGGTTTGTCCACAGGTGTCATTTGGTGGCTGTGTCTCTTTCATCAGGATGGGTACAGGTGTGTTGGTGCTGGGCTGGGACACTCCCATGAAACATTTGCCTGTGCTGCTGCACATCAGGGCATCAGCTGCACTCTGAGGGTCCCAGCTGGATGCAGAACCAGAGTCCCTGCAGGACGAGGTGACATTTTAAGATGTGTTGCCAGCACTGAGGGTGCACTGGTAGCACCCTGGCCAGGACATCAGTGCCCATCAGGGCAGCCTCCTGCTCCGTTGCTCTTCATGCTTTTGTTATCCTTTGGACTCCTTCTCCAAGCCAAAATAACTCCTTCTGTCCTGGGCACAGCCAAAGCACTGCAGAGCCACCACAGCCTCCCCATCTGCTGCACACAGAGAAAAGGGAAGTGGAGCCCTGGGCAATGCTCCCACCTCCCTGCCCCAGCTGGGGAGGAGCAGGGCTTGCCATAGAGCAGGGCCCTAGAGAGGGGATGCTCCTGACACAGCATCTGAATTAGTGTTCCACTCCCTTTGCCTTTCCTTTTGGTCCTTTCTCCTGGATGACTCCTGCTGGTTTGGGCCTCATGGGGCTGCTTGGGGCACTGCCAGAGGAAGCCTGAGGGCACAGCAGATCTCAGCAACTCTGGAGCTGAGTTCTCTTGTTTTGTGCCCCACATATCTGCCCCAGGCTCCTCTTGCCAACATCTCTGTGGTCCTTGGTGGGACCAGGGGGAGTGCTTTGCTTGGTGTCACCCTACAGCCCCCTCCTTCCAAGCTCTTTGTGTTGTGTTTCCTTCAGCCTTTCCCACCTCTCCATCTGTTCCATCTGCTGTTCCATGTCTCCAGCTGCTCTCCCCATCCTCTGCAGGTCTCTCCTTGGCAGGGACTACCCAGGACTTGTAGCCAAAGGCAGATGGAGCAGGAAGGGCAGGGGTATCCATTATTCCTGAGTCACCTCCCAGCCCTGAGCCTCAGCAGTTCCAGAGCCATCACTCAATCTATAACCATCAGTTCAGGCTGGCTCAGGGGCTTGTTTGAAAATTCCCTCTTATTTGTGGCTTTTCTGGTGCCTGAGAACTGGGGAAATTTTACCTCTGCAGTTGCCTAACAGGGCTCAGTGATTTCCTACTGGAGCTCTGCTGGAGGCCCTGGGTGGACACATTCTGCTTGAGAAAACCACACAGAGCAGCTTTTGTTCCTCCTTCCCCAGGCTCTCACAACCTCTTTGGGAGCAGTTGAAAAGGGCTCTGTGCTGAATCCAGGAGCAAATCCCTCTATTGACTGGGGCACTGCCACACGTTTACTTTTCTCTGAGTGCCTCTTTATGCTCTCATCACCTGCATGCTCCTGGGATTCCTGCCCTTGATATTTAAAGAAGGATTCAATATTTCATTTTGGTACCATTTGTCATTTATTCTTTCAAGTTGTGACTCATTTTGCTTTTACTTTTTACTCTCCAGAGAGCCTGACTGGGCTTCTCATCTTGTTTTGTCTGCACCTTCAGCTGGATTAAAGGATGCTGTAAGGCTTTCAGAACTCCCTTGGTCCTCCTGATTTCTCTCTGCCCATTTGAATTTCTCTCTTCAGCTCTGGCACTTGGTTCCTGAATCTGGAGAACACCCACTTGTATTTAACTTCTTAAGTTACTGCTCCTAGCCCTTATTTGGGAAAACCTTTTCCAGCTCCCTGTGATGCTGAGCACAGCCCTGGTGGCATCTTGGTTGTTTCTGACCCAGCAGAAATTTGGCTTCTATAGAGTTGTAGAAGAACAGAATGGTTCAGGATGGAAGGGAGCTTAAAACCTCACACATCCCAACCCCTGCAGTGAGCAGGGACAACTTCAGCCACATCAGGGTGCTCACAGCCCCATCCAAGCTGGTCTGGGATGTTTCCAGGGATGGGGCATCCATCACCTCTCTGGGCAACCTGGCCGGGGTCTCACCACCCTCACAGCAAAGAATTTCTTCCAAAGATCTCATTTTAATCTCCCTTTTTTTTTCATTTTAAAACCATCACCTCTCATCCTGTCACTACAGGCCCTGCTAAAATCTGTCCCCTTCTTTTTCCTAAGCCCCTTTGAGAGGATGCAGCCAGGACCTGGTTGGTTCCTGGGCTCACATCCAGCTTTTCATTTCCACTTCTCCCCAACCCTCAGAACCCAGACCACGTTTTCCTTCTCTTCCCCTGTGGTTCTTCCCCACCTCCCTCACCGTGCAGATATTGAGAAATCTGAAAAGGTCCCTGTGGGTGCTTCCCAACGTGGCTTTTGTCTCTTTCCAGTGGGAAGCAGCCAGGCCCAGGCAGGACACAGCTGCTCTCTTGTGACATCCCTGGGGGATTCTCAAGCAGGTGAGATGCTGGAGCTGTGGGAGAGCACTGGGCAGAGGGTGAGGGCTCTGAACCCCAGATGGGATGGAGAACACCCAGGAGGCACAGAAATTCCTGGGTGCCATGATCCAGGTACCAGCCACCATCTCACATGTCCCAGCTCTTCGTTAGTGTTGTCCCACGAGTGCAGTATTTAGGGATGCAAACAACCCAGTCCTTCCCACCGTCCCCTTCTGTCCCAGGCAAAATCAGAGATCCTTGAAATAATAAGCCTGAAATAACCTCTGGCTCTTTCATCTTCCTCTTCTTCATCTTTCATCTTCATCTTCCTAGAGGAATTTGCTTGATGGGTTTTTACCTGCATATTTTTGTTTGGGAAACATGGGGGCAGAAAAGTCAGAGGAAAAGCTTTTCTAACCAGTGTTTGGTGCAGGATAAATATGGTATTGGAGATTTGGATTAAAATTCCTCCAGACTGTGAGCCTTCTCCTCTCCAGAAGCCCCATGTGCTGATGGCTTTGACCAGCCAGAGCATTCCTCTGTCCTTAGCACTCTGGGGCAAAAGCCCCTTGGGGCTGTGAATTCACCTTGAATGAGACCTGAGGAGTACAGAAATATTCCTGTACTTGGCAGGGACCTCTCAAGGTCTCTTGTTCAGCCTCTGGTTTGGAGCAGGACCAGCTTCAAAGCCAGATGCCAACAGAAAAGGTCAGGTCCTGTGAGAGAAGGAAGTCCTGGGGTTTTCAAAGGCAACACTTATCCTGAACTGGAAACCTGTCTGCTGAGCTGGTTCAACAAATAAACAATGGAAAAATCAGGAATATCAAAGGGTTTAAGTTCTTAAGACTGTTGATTTAACTATTTCAGTATTGTTGGATGGATCCAATGGATAAGGCAATGTGGGGACCTGCACAGTGGCACTCACTGTGTCCATCACCATCTGTAGATCAATGGCTTCATCCCACAATTTTCAGACAATTCAGACATCTCCACCTCCTGACAAAGATTTTTTTTTTTTTAAATTACATTGTGTAGCCTCTTGAATATTCCAAAGAGACATCAGAGCAGGGCTGGGAACCTCTGGTGTGAGAGGAGCAGCAGAGCTGCCCGGGGGTGGTGACACCACCGGTGACAACCCTGCTGACTTGTTCTGCCAGCTGGAGCAGGAGGGACAGAGGGAGCAGGGCATCTCTACCTGTCTGGGAGGAATGGCCTCTGCCTATAGGACAAGGAGGGAATATGTGGGAGGATTTGGCAGGGTCTGAGCTGCCAGGCTGTTGAGGTGAGGAGGAACAAGTCTGGGGACACCTGAATGCCAACGGATGCTGGTGCAGAGGCAGTGTTACTGTGGGTCAGGCAGGAGCTGTGCCTCTTGGCATTGCTGGAGCTGTGGTGTCCACTCTGCATCCTCATGGAAACCTCAGCACTGCCAGAGGCTGCAGAATTCCCACCAGGCATGGCTGGAGAAACCAGGAGCCCAGGCAGGGACCTGCAGTGCTTGGAGCTTCATGGCTCAGGTGCAGAAGAGGCTTCAAACCAAGGCCATAGAGCTGAGGAAACAAAAATGTCACTCAGCAGTGTCAGAGGGGATCCCAAGATCCTTCCAGCACTGCCAGAGCACTTGGGTAAAAGTACAGCAAGGTGACAGAAACATGGGAAGTCCCTCTGCTCCACAGATGGGCTTGCAAAACCTCCAACATAAATCCTCCCAAGGAAGTTCAGGGTGACAGCTCCTGCAGCCTGAGCCAGAAACACTGATCTGAGTGATGGCCAAGCAATTCCTGACTCCCCTTTTGCTTCTTTCCCCCTCGGTCATAACCTCCCAGGACTACCTGCTGCTTCTGGTGGGAAAAAGTTTCCAGAGCTACTTCCCTCCCTGGTGGGGATACAATGAAAATGAATGAAGATGAACCACTTAAATGAAAATGAGAAGCCCACAGGAGCCCCAGTTCTACTCAGAAGCACCTTTGATGCTGTCTGGAGGATTCTGGCACAAGGCAAAGCCTTTCTTGCATCTCTGCAGTGCAAGTTGATTTCATTCAGCCTTTTCTGCCCTCTCTGGATGAGCTTCTGCTTAAAAGCAGTTTGCATTAAATGTATTAAATGACCTTTATTACAATCCAGAATTTTTCCCCATGTAGCTGCTCCCTGCAGCCCATCTTATTATGAGCACATTGTCTGGTTCCTTAATTGCTGAGGTCTCTAAGAACATTATTCAGAGTGTTTTCTGTTTAATGCCTTAAGTTCAGGAAGATTCATTCTCTTGCAGTAAAAGCTTCTCATTAAATCTAAGGTGCATTCGGCTCTCCAGAGGCTTTTCCACACCCACTGACCACCCTGACCTGCTCCCCCGTCCCTCTTGCAGGTGGTATTGATCCCCATCTCCAGATTAATAATGGGTAATTAGCAGCAAATGGGTGTGGATGAGCTCTGGGATGGGATGTTTGAGCAGGAGGAAAGGACTGGGTTTGATTTGCCTGCCCTGAAGCTGCAGTGCAGCAGAAATCACTGCATGGCCCCCCAGGTAAGTTGGCTGTGGGAGCAGAGCTCCCAAACTAAAACAAGGGTTTTTCAAGCACTCTTGTCACTGAATATTTAGAAACATCTCCAGCCTCTGTTTGGCTGAAATTCCTTGTTCCCCTTTCATAATTTCTGTACAACCACAGATAAGTGGGTGAGAAGTGGAGCAATGAAATCAGAGCCTGTCTGGAGATGGAGGAGAGGGAGGCACAAAACCTGGGGCAATGCATAGACCAGAGCCAAGTGCTCTGTAACTGGCTCCTTGGTGTTGTATAAATGGCAAAAGTAGGAAAACAGTTCAGAAAGAAGTTTGCAGGAGTGGGACTGGTCCCCTGTGGCTTCTCTCCAAGTGTCTGTTGAGTTCCAGCCCAGCCATCCTCAAATGGAAGAGCATATTGGAAAATGTAAATGTAGGGTTTTTTAGTTGTATAGAAATCTGTTTAGTTGTCTAGAAATTGTAGTTTTTCTATAAAAAATGTGCTCTGGGATTACACAAACAAACAAACATAACATGTCAGAACCACTGAGGGCTCATCAAGATGCAAAACCAAAATGGCATTTTGAGCTGGTCTTGAGAAAGATTGTTGACAGGACCTTACAGGTGACTCCTGGGTGTGCCAAATGGTGTCATTATGTGATGTAAGAGCCTGGAGCTGCTCTGGCAGTAATGTCCTGGGAGATGCAATAGGGCTGACTTCCAAATGCTGATAAGAAGCATGCTGGATCCCCAAGTTCTCAGCCCAAACAGAGGCTCTAGAATATACCCAGGTGCATGGTCAGGTCAGGGGATGCTCTGCCTTTGCTGCAGCAGAAGGTTGGGATTTTTCCATGCTTTATCTAGGAACTCTTGTGCAGAAGCTGATCTGAACCACAAATCCTGGCTTTGAATACAGAGCAGCTTTGAGTGCTGGTCTGCTGAAGTGCAACTGGCATGTAAATCCAGGGTGAGTTTGTTTTTAGCTCCCAGGCTTTCGGTGTCCATCCTCTCTGTTGTCAGACCACTTACGAAGGTGATGCTGGGGATAGCAAGAGGAAAAGGGCTTTCTAATGCTTGTTCTGATAAAGGAAATTCTCAGTCTCCTTGAATTGATGGTGGTGTCATCCAGGCACCATCTGCTGTGTTATTTCCTCTGAATTCTTCTTTGTTTTTAGACATCCTGCTGGCAGTGGGGATCTTTCTGTAATTTCACAGAGCTGGCAGGTAGGAGGATGCAGTCATGCCCCACAGACTTCTATAGTTAAGTGGCCATTTTATAAGACCCTGAGTCCCAGATGGCCTTTTCTGGGTATCCACAAGGATGCAGAATTGTGCACCAGTGATTTTTCAGCTCTTTGCAGTACAGTAACATTTAATCCTTCAGGCCAAATCTGGTGGCCCTCTCCCACCAAGAGTAACAAGGATGGTATAGAGCTCTCTTGGAATCAGGGACTGTCTTGTACCTGTGGTCAGACAGGAACAAGCTGACAGCTGGGGAACCACTTGGCCATGATGCTATTGTACAACAGTGGCATCAGCATCTTGTCCAGATTCACTTTCAGTCGATGCAACTCTGACCAGTTTTTTGGAGACCTCTTCCCTGTGGCTCTCTGGATAAACCTCCTGAAGGTCTCTGTATGGTCCCTTAGGGCTCCTGGGTGGCAGTGAAGATTCCATTTGCCATGCCCAGACCCCGCAGCACAGGCTTAGGAGTCCCCAGGATCAGGTGCCTGGATCTTGGTCTCCTCTGGATGCCCTGAGGTCACACTTCTGGCTCTCTGCTGCAGCATCAGCCACCATGGTTCTCCCCCAGCTCCTTGGCCACATTGCCAGGAGATTAAGACCTACCCTGGCTCCAGAGCCCAGGCACAGGCACCACAGGCACCAGTGTGCAGGTGAGTGGAGCAGCAAAATGGTTCTGGAAGGTTCTGGAGCAACTGGGACCAGCAGACATGGCCCTTCCCCAAAACCCAGTGAAGTGCCAGGCTGGCTCTGGAGGGATGGAAAGTCAATGGATTTAACAGAAATAGAGAAAAGTATTAGAAAAATGTTCTAAATATACCGAGGCCCTGTCTGTGCCCCAGCTTTAGGAAAGAGGGGAAGAAATCCTTCCAGGAGGGAGAAAAACATCACTGATCTGTCTGCTCTGCTACCCAGACTTGCAGGTTGTACCTCCTGGTGAAGATTCTGTGGACTCTCACAACCTTTGGGATTGAAATACTTGCTTGAGGGTTGAGGAACTGTAGTCTAGCAAGGAAGTTCCTACAGTTTTATGGGACACCAAAGAATATCAACATTTGGGTGGGGGCACTGGCAGAGCCCTTTGTGCACAGAGGCAGAGTTGGGTTTGTGTCATTGCCACTCAGTTCAGGAACATTTGTGGTGGGGACAGGTAAGAAAGGAGCTGGATATACAAATCCCAGAGATCAGAGTTTATGTGGATATCTTTATGAAGATATGGAAGTTATCCCAGCTGCGTTTTGGGTTGGTTTATTTTCCCCATTGCTCTTCCAAATGTTCTATTCTGTTTCTGGTGATTTTCTTATTCCCTGTCTGGATTTATCATGGTTGAGATCCTTGGCTGAGATCCCTTCTCAGCCTCGAGTTTTCACCTTCAGCCTGTTCACTACCTGTGCAAATTCTTTGTCTTTCTCCACGCTGATGTTTCACACCTGATGTGAACATTTGAGCTCTTTTTCCTGCTTACAAGGATGCTCATGTTAATGTGTGTTCAAACACCTGTGTGTTTGTACTCTGTGTTCTCTTATTTATAAGAGAAACTTGTAAATAAGAAGGAAAACAAGTACAGCTTTAAAGGCTGGAAGACCAGGATCTATGTGGATTGACTTCACAGATTAAAGAAAAAGCTGTTAAGTAAAATCAGCCCAAAATGCCTTGTGCTGACAGCAGATGGAGCATGGAATCCTGGAGTCCCAGCCTGGTTTTGGCTGAAAGGAACCTTAAAGCCCATCCAGTCCCAATCCCTGCCATGGTCAGGGACACCTCCCAGCAGCTCCAAGCCCCATCCAGCCTGGCATCTCTTCATAGAATCATAGAATTGGCTGGGTTGGAAGGGACCTCACAGATCATCGAGTCCCATCCTTGAACCACCATTGCGGTTCCCAGCCCATGGCAGTGAGTGGCACATCCAGGCTCTTTTTAAATATCTCCAGGGATGGAGAATCCACTACTTCCCTGGGCAGCCCATTCCAATGCCTGATCACCCTCTCCAGAAAGAAATTATTTCTAATATCTAACCTAAACCTCCCCTGGCACAACTTGAGACCCTGCCCTCTTGTCTTGTTGAAAGTCGTCTGGCAAAAGAGCCCAACCCCCCCCTGGCTCCAACCTCCTTTCAGGGAGTTGGAGAGAGTGATGAGGTCTCCCCTGAGTCCCTTCACCAGCCTGGTTGCCTCCTTTTGACCTGCTCCAGGACCTTGATATCCTTCCTGAGCTGAGGGGCCCAGAACTGGACACAGGACTCAAGCTGTGGCCTCACCAGAGCTGAGCACAGGGGCAGAATCCCTTCCCTGGACCTGCTGGCCACGCTGTTCCTGATACAGGCCAGGATGCCATTAGCCTTCTTGGCCACCTGGGCACACTGCTGGCTCATGTTCAGCTTCCTGGCAATCCAGACAACAAGATCCCTCTCTGTCTGGCTGCTCTCAGCCACTCTGTGCCCAGCCTGGAGCTCCCCATGGGGTTGTTGTGGCCAAAATGCAGGACCCGGCACTTGGCCGTGTTAAACCTCATCCCATTGGAATCAGCCAATGTTGTTGATGTGGTGAACCATAGTTTGGGTAGTTTTGAAAATTTGTCTGCAGCCCCAGGGATGTTGCTGAAGAACTAAAACACTTTGAGGGGTTGCAAGGAGTAAAAATATTATTTTGGGGACTTCATTAAGTCCCAGTTCAGCCCCGAGTGCTTCCTTGGTACTGGCAGCATTCCTGACCTTGCTCTGAGGGACTTCTCCTTCTGTGCCCTGCAAAAGTCAAAGATCTGTCCTGGAGCCAGGGGGAGAGAGTTGGGGGTGTTCAGCCTTGGGAAGAGAAGGATCCCATGGGGAGACCTCAGAGCACCTTCCAGTGCCTGAAGGGGCTCCAGGAAAGCTGGGGAGGGACTTGGGACAAGGGCCTGGAGGGATGGGATGAGGGGGAAGGGTTTCAAACTAGAAGAGGGGAGATTGAGATGAGAGAAACCGTGTGATTCTCCTTGAATACATTAATTGCAGTCATGCAAATCCTTCTGTTCACTGATGGCCTGAGGAGGAACAGGCATTTCTCAAAAGTTCTTTCCTGAGGAAGCAAAAGCAGGTGGGAACTTGGTAAAGAGGCTGTAGGGAAGGAATGGTTTCAGGCTGCAGGAGGGGAGATTGGGATGAGAGATTAGGAAGAAATTCTTTGGGGTGAGGGTGCTGAGCCCCTGTCCCAGGTTTCCCAGAGAAGCTGTGGCTGCCCCATCCCTGGCAGTGTTGGAGGTTGGATGGGGCTTGGAGCACCCTGGGCTGGTGGGATGGGGATTGGGACTGGATGAGCTTTAAGGTCACTTCCCACCCAAACCATTCCATGAATTTACAGTTCCCCCCTCCTCAGTTTGCAGGATGCAGCTTTGACATATTTCAGTGCCTTAAAAACTTCTCAGGGGTCTCAGAGATGAATTTTCCCTATTCCTCCTTCCCACCCCACTTCCAATTTGGGCCCCTGTGCTCTGTAGCAGCATTTGGGCTTCACATGCAGCAGGAGGTGGGTGGTTTGAGGTTTGCTAGGCAGCCAAAATCTCTTCTGCTTTCAACATACTTGGAGTCCTCCTCCTCCTCCTTGGGTTTGCTCAGGGGCATCAGGTGCAGAAGTGAGTTACATGCTCCATTCCTGAACGTATTGACCACAAAGATTGCACAAACCAACATTTCTGGGAACCTTTTCTGCTTAAAACACTTACTAAAAACTCTAAAGCCAGTTGTGGAAGCTTAAAGGCAAACAGTCTATGGCACGTTTAGAAATCCTGTTCTTTTGGCAGGGTACAGGAACCTGTTTTGTTTTTGTTTTTTTTTTCCTAAATGAGAATAATTATAGGGCTTGTGCCAGCATGGAAATCACGTGGATGTAACCACAGTCTGAGTTTGGTATGTGCTGACTTTTCTCTTTACAAGAGGGTGCTTGTGCCTCATTTGAGGGAACACAGGGCAAGGCTTTAATTTAATTGCAGCTTTATTACATGTCCATGGCAGAAAAGCAATTTCAATTATTCAGATGGTTGGTCAGGGGTCTTGATTTAAATAACACATATTACATTTGTTCCTGGCAAAAGAAATCTGTTTCCTCTCTTAGGGGGAAATAATGTTGCAGGAGTCTTGAATATGAAGAAGCTGGCAGGGAAAAATCTGTTGTGACTTCTTTCTCCTGCAGCGTTTGGTGGAGGAGAATCAGAGGGGTTTTCACTCCTCAGGAGGTCTCTGCACTCTCCAAATCTCCTTGTCAGCAACAATATGTGACAACACTGTCATCTCAAAGGTACCAAGATGTATCTTCCTGGCCCACAGATTCCCTCGTTGCTTTGGGAGCTGCAGCAGGATCCCAAAGTTGGACCTCAGAGCCTGGAAGTCAAGGGACTGAGGAAGGTACAGAGCAAGGCACAAGCTTCAAATGCAGCTTTATGGGAGGAGCAAAGATGGGGAATAAGCAGAGCCCTGAGCTCTGAAGCAGAGCTGCCTAACGCAGGGCTGAACATGCACATGGACATGTTCAGAGGCTCTGTTTCACCAGGTCCACAGTGGAGCTCCCCTGGCACCAGCATCCAGTGTGAGCAAAACCCAGCTGAGTGCATAGCTCTGGCATTATTCTTTTTAATTAACAGACTTCTCAGTTTAGCTCCTTACTTTTCTGCATTGGGAGTGATGCCCCAATCAGGGCTTTTCCTGTCTGGGTGGTTGCTCTGTGGTTTGTACAGTTCTGAGCAGGTCTTGGTCCAACCAGAAGCAGCTCTGCACTTGCATCAATTCCCACTTTGTAGAAGAGACTGCAGAGTTTGATCTCAGCTAGCAATTTTTTTGCCTCTATTTGCAGTATTTCCCTCAGCTGCCTTCAGGATTTGTGACATCCATGAGGCTTATTGCTTTCCTTCCAAAATGCTCTCTGAAATCCTTGGGAAGCAGGTGGAGGCAAGAGTGGCTCTACCAAGGGACAGGTTGGCTGTTTCAGTGCCATGGGTTTTTTTTCTAACAATACATCTTTTTGCTCTGCTTTGACAGGCCCTGCCATGACAATACAGGCTGTGAGAAGAAGCAAAGCTCTGCTGCTAAGAGCTCCCACCAAGGGCTCAGACATCTCCCCCTTTCCCTCAGGGTAGATCTTTATACTTTCCCCAGGGATATGGGATTATCTGCTTGGAAGGGTGTCAGGGTACACCCCTAAATGCCATCCTCATGGTGCCAGAACAAGTGACATTGACAGAGCTTATAGTCAAGGAGGGATCCCTGGAATCCTTCAGAGCAAGCAGGACTAATACCAGTGTTATTTATGACTCTCTTTTCCAGATGAACCTGGGGAAGTAATTCACACAAGATAACAGGGAGCTGTGCCATGTCCCTTTCTCTTTTGTGGCTTTTATGTCCTGTAGAAGAAGCACCTGGTGACTTTTAATGCTGATCATTGAAGAATCCCCAGAAGCTCAGACTTGGGAATCTGATGAGATGCATTATTATTTTTTACTCTGCAGATTCTTTTACTGCCTGAAACATTTGGACATGGTCATTTGCTCAGTTTATTTTGCATGAAATCTTTCCAGTGAGATGGAGTCCAGTGATAAAAGAACTTCATGAAAAGATGTCCCAGATCTGTCGAGATAACTCCAATCCCAAAGCAAAGCAAAATGAGTTATCCAGAGAGCAAGTCCCAGTCCAACTCCCATTGCTCAAGCAATTTCATAAACACAGGGTTTCAGTGAGCTTTCCTGTCAAAACCATGTTTTGTACCCTCCTTTCAAAGTTTCCAGCCTACACACCAGGAGTGATTTAGCCACTTATTCTTAATCCCTGGTTTTGGGTTTTTTTTTTTGGTCTCTTTTAGTGATACCAAAATCCATTACAAGTTATTCCTGCATCCTTGCATGAGCCAGGGATTTACCTCTTGGCCATGGAGCTGGTGAGATATGTCCTGGCAAAGATAAGAATAATCTTAACTTAAAAGACAGTAAAATCTAATCCAGTTTTCCCACTTAATATCTTTTCTTGGAAGGAATTAAAACTGCTTCCCTTTCCCCTTCCTCTGCTCTGTTACTGTTATTGGTCAATAAATTGCAGTTCTGAGTTGAGGCCAAAATGTTCCTTTAGCTTTGTAAAAGGTGCCACAGCTGAGGGGAGGGTGGTGGTAGATTCTGCATAGGAATATTGGACAAAGTTGATTCAAGACAGACCCCAGGTATTTCTGGTTACAGATGCTTCTTCGTGAAGTGTCTGAGCCACAGTCCCGTGCCACGCTGCACTATAAAATACTCCTCAGAGAAAGGGCCAGCACAGGATGTAGTTCCAACAAACACTTGACAATAATCTCCTCTTTATCACCCCCAAACCTGGAGGGTTCTCTGTGAGATCCTTGGGGATAAGAGGAGGAACAGATACTGACTCCTGGCAGCCCTTGGCCAGGGTGGGGATGATGCTGGGGCTGTGATGCCCCAGGTGTGTGGGCTGAGGAAGATGAGCCTGGACACGTTGGGAAGGCAGAAACACATCCCAGAGTGGGTTGGAGGCCACTCTGGGGTAAGTTCCCAGTGCTGAGAGCTACAGGGAGTCAACAAATATGATGGGTGTGAGAAGCCTGACTGCACCTGGGGTATCTCCAGACCCCTGGCTACAGGGGGGATGTCTCAGCTAACTTCAGATTTCCCAAGCTTTAGTTTTCCAGCACTGGTTGTCTAACTCCAACCCCACACCTCCAGTGAATGTTGCCCTGCTCAGCCTCTGCTGCTGATTTCCAAAAGTTCAGCCCTCCCTGCCAGCTCTGTTGGAGCCTCTTAACAGGACATGGGGGATGGATTCAAACTGAGGGAGGGGAGATTTAGACTGGAAGTTAGGAAGAAGTTAGGAAGTTCTTCCCCATGAGGGTGGTGAGACCCTGGCACAGGTTGCCCAGAGAGGTGGTGGAAGCCCCATCCATCCCTGGAAGTTTTTAAGGCCAGGCTGGATGGGGCTCTGAGCATCCTGAGCTGGTGGGAGGTGCCCATGGCAGGGGGGGTGGAACTGGGTGAGCTGAAAGGTCCCTTCCAACCCTGAAAGTTCTGTGATTCTATGATCCTCTCCTGCCCTTTCTTTCCCACCTGTAGCCTCCCCCAGCTGTTTCAGGTCTGTCAAAGGGATGTCCATCCTCAGTCCCTCTTTCTCAGGACCTTCTCTCAGTAATATTTATACTTGAGGGGAGGCCCAAGAAAATGGCCAGGGGGCTGCAGCACAGGATGTACAAGGAAAGGCTGAGGGAGCTGGAATTGCTCCATCTGGAGAGGGAAGAGGGGGTGGTTTATTTTCAGTCTGCACCTTCCTAATGAGTAGAAATGAAGCCAGACACTTCTCAGGGGCACACAGGGAAAGGATAAGAGAGAAGACAGAGAAAACATTATTCCCCTGATAACTGTGCAATGTGGACACTGGGACCAGAGGGCTGGTGGGATCTCCATCCTTGGGGATTCTCCATACTTTCCTGGACATGGCCCTGAGCAACCTAACCTGATTTTGGGGTTAACCTTGCTCTGGGGAGCTGGTTGGACTGCAGACCTCCAAAGGTCCCTCCCCATCTCAATTTTTCTGTGATTTACAGTGAAAAACTCTTTTATTTTCCAGCTGACCTGGCTGCACTGTGCACTATCCCCATGAATGCACATCCTGTAGCACAAGCTGTTCTAGCCCCTTGCATGACATTTTTGTCATAGCTCTCTGAATGTCATGGAAATTGTCATGAGCCAACACGTAGCTTCATGTAGCAACTCTTCTTCTCCTGGCATTATAAAGATATTGCCAGCCATCTCTTTGCTTGTAAGTATTCAAAGCTAATCTGTGCCTTGTGAAACTGATGGAGCTTCAGCATGGGGCTGCAGCCAGAGCATGATACGTTCACTTTCCTTAGTCTTGATGACCCTTTTTTAATATATTTACCCTGGAATCTCTCTGAAGTTTTCATATCAGTGTCACTGAGCAATAACTGAGCAGTAGATGAGCTCCTGTCAGAGCTCTTCTCACTGTCAGGACTGGGTGGCTGATGTGATCCTTAGCACTGAGCACTTACACTATTTTGCTCTTTGAAGGCTGCTTCCAGTCAAGCTGTTTGTGCCAGCAGCTTCCAGTGGGTTTTCCTTCCATTTCAGAATCCAATCCTGAAACCATTGCTTTCTCATTTACAAACCACCTGTGATTACCAACCTGAGCAACTCCTCTCTCCAGTGTCACTGCATTGACAGCAGCCCATTCTCTTCTGAGCCTTCACTCTTATTGGGAACAAAAATTTCTTGGCCTTTTCTGATTAGATTAGATTAGATTAGATTAGATTAGATTAGATTAGATTAGATTAGATTAGCTCACCCCCCCTGCCCCCAGCTCTCTCCTCTGGTCAGTGTGTGTTTTATCAGGGTGGTGAGTAGGAGAGCTATTCAAGCTGCATGATGAGAGCCCATGAGATGAGCAAGACCCCCCCTCTGAGATTCACCTGCACTGAGCCAACCTCTGAAAAGGGTGCAAAGACCCAAAGACCCAGGGGCAAACAGGGAGTCAGCTGAGCATGGACACATTTAGCCTGGAAACAGGGAGCTTCCTTAGAGCTGGAGTCTCTGAAAATGCCTTGCAGGCTGAGCAAGAGCTGTTTCTGAAAGGGAGACAGGATGGATCTTGGTGCTGGGGTTCCCTGCAGAAGGATATAGATGTGGATTTTAGTACTGGTGGTTTGGAGCCTAAATGTTTTGTTAGCTCTGAGCTGCTTGTCTCTCTCTGCTGATTTGGGAATGGCATCATTATTATTACTGTTTGGTGTCCTTGCCTTTCCCCATACCCATCAGAGATGCTTACCAGCTGTTTAAAGCCCCAGGTGACCACTTCAGACTCCTGTGTTTCTGATGTCTTTTTGAGACTGGGTCTGTCCTTGGTGCTCTGAGTATCTGGAGTCATCTTTCTGCATGGGACATTCCAGTGGTACTCAGTTGGTGTTGGTTATTCCTCAGCTGAGTGCTGCCCTGGAGAACCCCTCCTCCCCCAGCTCACTGTGCTGAGGGGCCAACACATCCCCAGGTGTAAATCTGCTTCAGTCTTTCTCTGGTTATGCTTTTCTTTGACTATGTGGACACCACCGTTTGTGCTGAATACATTTTTGTGCCTTTTCACCACGTTCAGGATCTCTTGCTGCCGCAGCTCAGCAGAACTGCAGGGTTGCTGTGTTCCTTTGGCCAAGCCACCAACTTGCTGCAGCTTTGGCCCTGCTTGGCAGTACATGGCAGGCTGAAAGAGCATAATTTCCTCACAGCTTTGATAGAAGTATCTGAAACATGCTGTCAGTGACTTAAAAATAAAGATTTTTGGTGGTTTGTGAGGTTTGCATCCTTCCCTGCCCATGAATCTTCTGGATGAGTTTTCATGTGCAGGGCTGTGTAGGATAGGATGCTCCTCCAGCACCAGGTGCCCAAGAGCAGCAGGGTTGCTTGGGAAGCTGTGACCATCCTTGCAGGACAGCCACTCACAGACCTTTCACTGGCAGCACTCTCTGCTGGCAGGTCAGGATGGACCAGTTGTGCATCAAAACACCCTCCACCCAGTTGTAAAAGGCCATAATTGATACTGAAGAGTGGTTAAGGAGGTCAGGATGCATTAGGAAGGTAACTGTTTGCTGGATCAGACCTTAGATAAGCACAAAGCAGCCATGGGAAGTCTCTGGGGACAGCCCTGGAGGGGAGGTGGGCACTGGGCAGGGACCCAGGACCACTGGGCACACCAAGGTGCTTCTCTTCCCCAGGTGAAGGGACAGTGAGGAGCCTCTGGAAAAACAAAGCTCTTTGCTTTGTCTGCCTCTCTCACGGCTGCAGGGAAGCAGTGGGCTTGCAGTCACCTCTGTCCAGCTTCCCCATGGAGCAGAGAAGAGCCAAGCCAAGGGGGCAGGGTGCTCAGGCAATGTCTTTATCATCATCATGCCTCTCCTCAGTTTCTTCATGGAATATAACAGAAGTTTGTCTTTTATTGTTCTCAGGGTTGTGATCTTATTCTTTAGTTAGCTGGTGACATGCACTGTGGTTTTAGGGGTTCTTGAAGCTTTTGAGAACATGCAACTTTCAGTCCTTCCTGAAATTTAATATTCTTCCTCTGAGGTGAGAGCTGCTTGAGCAAAGCCCCTCAGGCAGATGATGATGAAGCTTTCATTTTTCAGGCTGCTCATTGTATTTATTGCAAAGATCCTTCTCGTGCAGTGGTTTGAGGAGATGAAATGCAGTTGGAGCACTCCCAGGCTGTACTTGTATTTTCCTGATTTATTTCTTCTGTGTGCAGAACACACCTGATTGCCTCTGTCTGTGCAAACAGCAGGACCAGCTGCTTTTGCTTCAGTAATCTTTTTGTCTCAACGTGTGGCACTTTTTGTCACTTTTCCCAGCCCGAGGAATGTCCAGTTGCCCACCTTGGTCCCATCAATCCCCAGATGTGTGGGGCAGAAGTTGGCTGCTAGAATCATTGCCTTTCTTTCTCTCCTCCATCATTTCTGAGTTCCTGCCCATCTTGCAGCCAGCTCAGAGAAACTCTCTGTGTCCCCAGGCCCTGGGGTTGCCCCTGCTCACCAGTCAGCTCCTGGTGCTGCTCCCAGTGCTTGCTGCTTGCCAAACCACCTTTCCATGGCTGGTTAAATCTGAGCAGTGGCACAGCCCTCCCCAAGCAGCACACCCAGGTCTCATTCCAGGTTTGTGCCACCCACGTGTGGCTGGTTAAGGGAATCAGAGCTCTGCTCCTGACTCATTTACTGCCCTCTGTGACACTCCTCTGATTGACTCTGGGCTGGAAGGATGGAGCTTTTGCTCCTTCACTACCCATTTACTTGTGTGTTCATCGCCTTCCTCGTGCTTTACCAGCTGAATCCTGCCTTCAGATACCTCTCCAAGATGCTCTTCTACAGACTCTGGTTATTCACCGTAAGCTTCCTGGTAATTGTGTGCAGTATTCCTCGTGGACGTGATGTGGAAAACATGAAGTAAGTTGCCTGTGGTTGCTTTCTGCTCTGGGCATCCCTAGAGCCAAGGTTTGCTGTGTTTTGGAGGGTCCTGGGAACTCGTGGTGGTGTTGGTGTTGGTGTGGGGAGCTGACGGACCTGGGACCCTGAGAGGGGATGTGGGGTCAGTATTGTGTTGTGTTTGAGTTGATGGAAAGAAGGACAAATTACAGAAGGGGAGGGTGTAAAAGGTGATATAAATTTGACAAACTAGGGAACACCAACAAACCAGGTGTAAGGCAGAGGTAAAGTAACTTGCTGGGTTTGGTAAACTCTCCTACCTGGTCTCCAGAGCTGTATTTCCCTCCTCTCTGTGGCTCCCTCCTTCCCATCTGTGTTGTGAAAGCCTCTGTAGGTTCTCTTCTCCTTCTCAGCTTTATTCCTACTCACTGATCCCCTGCACAGGCAGGCACAGACACATCCTGGTCCAGTGCTGGCACTGTCACTGCTGTCCCCATCACTGCCTCTCGGTGCCCCCAGGCCCACATCCTCCCAGCCTGTCCCCTCCTTCCATCTCTTCCAAGCTGCTGGACACCTCCCCTCATGGAATGGCAGGGCAGCAGCAGAGGGTGTTGCTAACATGGGGGGTGGGCTAAGGGGGGGCCTGGAGCTGCCCCTGGTGCTTGTGGCTCCATGAAGTGCTGCAGGGCCAGGATTTTCTGCTTCCTTCTTGTGTGCTGTGGTAGGAATTCACACCTCCTACCTGGTCATAAGCCTTTCACTAGCAGAGATTTTCTTCAGTTCTTGACTTTTGTGCCTGGATTTTATTCTTTTCTTTATTTTTTCCAGTATCTCTTAATATAAATCTACTAGAATTGCAGTCTAATGTCACCTAGAAGCAAAATCCTCTCTCTGTCCAGAGCCTGGGACACAGCAGACTTACAGCAGGTTTATTGCAGCTGGTGTTGATGATTCAGCAGGGTGCAAACAGGGTGCTGTTAGTTTGGGCATGATCTGATCTTTGGCTGAAACACAGAACTGCTGTAGCTGTGGTTGCCAGGACACTGTTCTAGCTTGAGGAAAACTTGCTGGGTGTATTTGTCTTCTTGAATGAAACAATGAGCTGAAGAGATGTTGCTCTTCTCCCAGCCATGGGTCAAATCTGTGGCTGTGGGGAACCTGACCACCCTGCTGGGGTGGTTTGGAAGCCTGGCATTTGGCTCCTTTAACCAGTTTCAGCATCTCTTTTTGTCCCCTGCCCTTTTCCAGGCTTTTGCGATTGTTACTCATGCCACTCAAATACATCTTTGGTCTCAAGATAGTGGTGAAGGGCAAGGAGAACCTAAGGACTAAGAAACCTTTCATCCTTGTGCTGAATCACCAGACCTCCCTTGACATTATGGGTATGGGGATGGGTGTGGGGATGGGGATGGGGAAGGGGAAGGGGATGGAGATGGCGATGGGGAAGGGGGTGGGGATGGGGGTGGGGATGGGGAAGGGGGTGGGGATGGGAAGGGATGGGGATGGGAAGGGGATGGGGATAGGGATGGGGATGGAGATGGGGATAGGGAAGGGGATGGGGATGGGATGGGGATGATCCTGCTCCTGGTCCCAGCTGCCTGTCCGGGAGGGCAGCACCAGACCCCCCAGAGAGGCAGGGGTGCCTGTCACAGAGCCCATGAGCAGCCAGCCCCAGGGCAAGGCTGATCTCCAGGGCCTTAGAGCCAGGGGTGGTCTGCAGGGTATGGTAGGTATGAAAATCAGCTTCATTCTTTCCAAGAGAATGGGTATCACAGCATCCTTCAGCCTCAGCTGTGCCATAGCTGCTCTCATTCTGTGTCAGCACTGCTCCTCCTTAAGTGGGTGGGTGATGCTGGATCCCTTTTCCAGTGTGTTTCTGATCCTATGAAACTGAATGGCTGCTGAAATCCTTTTACGTCCCAGAGCAGAAGGCTGGAGAAAACCTCAGTGTAGATGACAACTTGTTCTGTCCTTGTTCTCCCCTCCCAGTGATGATGGAGATATTACCAGATCGTTGTGCACCCATAGCCAAGAAGGAAATCCTCTACATGGGCCCCTTTGGCCTGGCCTGCTGGCTTGCAGGACTCATCTTCATTGATCGAAAGAAGAAGGAAGAGGCCATCACCATCTTGACAGAGGTGGCAGACACCCTGAAAAAAGAAAATGTGAGTGGGGAGGGATTTGGTGAGGAGCCACTGAAAAAACATGAACTTCGATGTGGCTAAAAAGGAAAATTTTTTCTGGGCTGGGCACTGAGTAGAAGAGAAAGAGAACACATTGGATGCATTGAGTGTGTTGTGTGTCCATAAAATACTTGAAGGGGAGAGAGATCAGCCCCAGGGGATGATGACTCTGCAGAGGCTTAGAATAGTAACTGGAGATCTCCCCATCCTCCCTCCTGCAGTTACGTGTCTTGATCTTCCCTGAAGGAACTCGCAACCATGGTGGCTCCATGTTGCCCTTCAAACGTGGGGCCTTCCAGCTGGCTGTAAAAGCTCAGGTAAGGGGAACCTTTCTCCCACCCCTGGGGTTGCAGTTTGCCCATCATGGGCCACCAGCAGCCAGGACTCCTTGGCTTCTGCTCCCTGGCTTCTCTTTGGATCGAGCGTGCATCCAGCAGCCCATGAGGAGCTTGGAGGGGACACAGGAAGGTCTTCTGTATGGGACAAGTGGAAAACCCTTAGAACTCTGTTGGGGGAAAATATTGGGGATTTTAACCAGAGTCCTGGACCTGTCAAAGGTTGGGGGGAGTTTCTGCTGAGTTTCTGTACACGCTGATTTGGCAATCCAGTGTTGGCCAAAATACAGAGCTGAAAATATAAAAGCCAACAGCAGGGACACTGGGTGATATAGTTAGATGATCCAAACATCCTGATAACCCTGAGGGTGTATATTATGAATCTGACTGGGATAAATATCAGCAAGGTGTGCAGGATTTACAGGATCTGTTTTGGGAAAGAATTGGGAAATTTGTAGAGTGACTGTAGTTTGCCTCCCCTCCAGGTCCCCATCATTCCTGTGGTGATCTCTTCCTACCATGACTTCTACAATCAGAAGGAGAAGAGATTTACAACAGGTGAGGATGACCTGGGGCAAGGAATGAGCTGGATATTGGTGTGAGTTCAGTCCTTGGATGGACCCATGGGTTGGTGGGCAGAGGATTATGTGGAGAAAGCAGGGAGGGAACAGCAGGTTCTGTAGTGGGAGACTTCAGGCATCACTTTTGCTTCTCCCTTTGCATTTCTCAAAGCTTGTCCAATACCCTGTATGAGGGAACCTGGAGAAGCAGCAGAGTCCTGGGGCAGGTCCTGCCCTTGGCCTCACCACTGTCCTGGGAGCTGGAGGTGCAAGGGAGAGTTGGGCAACAAAAGCAAACATAGAAGTCTCAGCAGAAGTCACCCTGAGTCTGTGTCTCCTCCTAGTTAACATGTTTCATACATTTATGGTGACAAAAATTTCTGCTGGTCACTGATTAAATTTTATGGGGGGAAAAATGCTGCAATTTTTGGGTTCCAAAAGGAAAATGCAGAAAAAAAAATGTTTCCAATTCCAACTGAGTAAACAAACTCATCCTGTTCTTCCACTTATTCTGCTGACGCCCACTCCTAAAATTGGCTTTTGCCACTCCCCACCCTCCCCCAGGCCAGCCCAGCTCTTTCCTAAGGGCAGGATTTGCTCCTGAAGTTCTCATGCCTCCCACTGTTTGTGCCTGGGTGCAGCCATTCCCTCCCAGGCAAACACCTGGAAGAAGGAGTGGGTGCAAATGTGAAGCTCTCAGTTGTCTGTTCCCATTGATCCCTCACCTGCTGGGTCCATCCTCTGGGGGTCACACCTGAAACCTCTTGGTGCCAAAAGTGTTCCCCACGGGGAGGGCAGTAGGAACACTGCAGGGATGTCAGAGTACTCCCTCCCCATCACATCCCTGCTCAGAGCCCTTTGGGAAAGCAGAGAAGAACCCTGTGGGGAGGCAGCTCTGAAGCTCCTGACCCTGATGCTTTAAGGCCAACTCTACAAAAAGATGAGTTTCTCTGTGCCTCCTCCAGCCAAGCCTGGAGGAACTCCAAGGAAGATTCCCCAACCTCCCTGGGCTTCTTAAGAAAGAGCATTTGCAGTTGCATGGGTATTTGTCATAACCTCACCCTGGGAGTACTTGGTTAGCTCTAAGCAAGGGCTTAGAGGTGCTAATTGCTGTCAAATGCAATTGCTAATTGCTAATTGCAGTGAAACAGACCCTCAGTGCCAGAGGCAGAGCCATAGTTAGCTCTTCCTGTACCTTCCCACCTTTCCCACCTCCAAGTTTTCCCAGGGCTGGTTCTGGAGATGTGCTACATGTGGTGAGGATTCCTGCAGACTGAGCAGGATAATCCTCAGGCCTGGCCAGCTCTTCATGCCCACGGTCACTCTGAGCCTGCTGAAGAGCTTCCCAAAAGCCCAATTCCATGTCCAGTGTGTGCATAGCCATGTGTGGAGCAGTCTGGGGTGTGTTCCAGGTCTGTTGCAGCCCCAGCATCTCTCAGCTTTTTCGCTGGGGTCAGGTGAAGCACAGGAGTTCCTCTTCTGCTGAAGAACCAGACCTCACTTTGGATGTAAGATGTGCAGGCAGGGAACATGATCTCTGGTTGTGAAGCTCTTCCCTGCTCTCCTGTTCTGCCTTCCTTGCATGGCTCTGCTACAACACTTCTGGATCTCCTGTGTCAAGGCTTACAAGAAAGTCAGAAAATCACAGAGCCACTCCCCAGGTCCTCCAGTGGGTGTCTGTGCACAACAAGACCCACCAGGTGCAAGAGCACCAGAGCCTGGTGACAGCAACCCAAAATATTCCTCCTGCCAGCACCAGAGCAAGGTTCAGGCACTTCCCAAGAGGACTGACAAACCTTGGCCAGACAGGGAGTCCTGACTGCAACTTCTGCCAAGCCAAATCATGTTTCTGGAAGGAAGGACTCTGCTGAATGTCTCACACCCAGATCAGAGCACAGGCAGTGTGGTATTGCAGACATCTCATGGTCTTTGCCATGATCTAGACAGACCCTGAGGTCTCTGTACAGGGAGAAGTGATTCTGTGTGAATCATTCCAGAGGATGTGTATGGGGAGAGATTCATCTGTTTCTGTATTTATGATTTTTTCTGGTTTCTGTGGATAGGAAAAGCCACGTCTGGGTTTTTGCTGTGTGTGGCTGGGACATGACTGGGTTGCTACACAACTGCTGGTGTGTGGAGAGCATTTCCCTTCATTTCAGCCTTGTTCCTCAGTTTTGCCCTCTTCTCTTGCTCTTCTGCACTACTCATGTATTCTCTTGCTCCTTTCTGACCCTCCTATCTCACTCTTCTAGGGAAAAGCATCATCCAGGTCCTGCCAGAAGTGGAGACCCTTGGCCTGGGCCCAGATGATGTTCCCAAGCTCACCGAGCAGGTCCGTGACTCCATGCTCAGCACCTACCAGGTGATATCAGGAATGATCAACGGAGCTTCCCATTAGCCAGCCCATCCATCCCACATTCCAGCTCCAGCAGTGTGTGTAGCAGCTGAAGGGGGGAACATGGCAACAACAAGAAAGTCCAGCAGCAGAGGCAGCAATGGTTTGCAACCCTGACATACCAGAGACAGGCAAAATGTCCACAGAAGAAGAAAAGCTTTCAGGTGGAGGTGATGAAATAGCTGCCATATTTCTTCCAGAGAACCATGCTACCTGCTTGGGCAGACACGTGGTGGGGAGCTGGACACTGCTTTGCAACCATAACCCTGAGAAGTTCTCTCCAGCTGTACCCCAGGCAGAGCTGGGCCCTTCCTCTGGTCATTGCTGCATGTGTATAATCACCTTTTCCTGCTCAGCCAAAAAGGTGGAAGCATTTATCCCAAGCCAGTGACCATCCTGCCTGGGAAAGTGGCTGTCTTGGGCTCTGATGTCTGCCACATCCCTCTGGAAGCAAACTCCAGAGAAGCCACTGTCTCCTACCTCTTTCCATGGGGAGGACTTGGGAGGTACCTCTGTTAAGAAAGGGGAAAGTCAAGGAAGCTTTGGGAGAGGGGAATTAAAGACCTCACAGGTGTCTGCAGGGAGTGGTGGTTTCTTTGCTTTTCTCAGCCTTCCTTGGAAGCAAAGTTTTGCTTTTGGTGGTTGGGCAGATCTCAGAAGCACAAGGGGAACGTGCCTGAGGACTCAGAAACCAGATGCAAACTGCAGAAATGGGTTGCTTAACATCCTCACCGTGCCCTGATACCCTCATGATTTTTAATACAACATATTTGGTTTTCAAATCCACTCTGAGAGCTGCAGCTCCTGACCCCAGCCTGGCTTTGCCCTGTCTTCAGTATGTCAGAGGATCACATCTTGCCTTCCCTGCCCACCTCATCCCAGCCTTTTCCCACTCCCCGTGCTCTGAGGACTCATGGTGCAGCTGAGCTCCATCACCCGCTCGGGTCCCTCTGGGTCCCTCTGTGACCCACATGGGTGGGCAGCATGAGGCAGAGGGCTGGCCAGAATACCCCCATAGCAACCACTCATTCTGATGCTGAAGCTGTGGGATTTTATCCAGCATCCCTTCATTAGTCCTCATCAGAGGGGGCTCTGCTCTACCCACAAGCTTCACTCATGGCCCTGCCTTAGGCTGCTGCCTTCTTCTTTGAAGTCCTCTCCTTCTCCCACGTTGTGCCAAGGAGAGATGGAAAGTTAGTATGATTTTCTCTTGTTTCACAAAATGACACAGAATCCCAGCCTGGTTTGGGCTGGGAGGGACCTGAATGGTCATCTCATTCCAACTCATCTCTGCTCACAGCCCAGGGTGCTCTAAGCCCCATCCAACCTGGGCTGAGACACTGCCAGGGATGGGGCAGCCACAGCTTCTCTGGGAAACCTGGGACAGGGGCTCAGCACCCTCAAATTAAAGAATTTCTTCCTAATGTCTGACCTAAATCTGACACTTACTGATTTAATACGAACCTTGGGAGTGATTATCCCAGCCAGATGGTAATTTTTTAGCCCTAATGCTTCTCCTTTACATACCAGACAGCTTCTGGTCTGGTTTTTTATGCTGCCGCATTTAGCTATGGACCACAGCCAAGAAATGGTTTGGACACAAGGTTGATGTACCAGAATTTACACCAAATGCATTGCATACATTGTATTTTATTGCTGCCCAACACGCCCAAACACACAGGTATTCACCAAGGATTTAAAGAGAAGATTTGAGATGCAGCTGTCATTCAAAGATGAAGTCTCACTGCTAATTAGAAACAGCCTAAAGTCTTTATGCTTTTGTGCAAAACAAGAAGGAGATGAGGAAAGGTTTGATAAAGGTTACAGGAGCTTGCTAATTTCTGATACAAAGGGCAAAGAACTTGATTTTGAAATGCAAGCATGCCAACCTCCAGATTTGACACACATTTACAATGAGAAGTAAAAACTTTGTGTTTCTAGAGTCATAAGGCATCCAGCACCTGACCAAGCCTTGCACACCTCTGAAGATTATTCGAGGGCAACAGACAATAAAAGATCATCACCCTTCCATCTGAAAACTTACATTACTGGAAGCTTTTACATATAAACGGTGTAAAGATCACAGTGCAGCAAATAAAAGAGTTGTCATGGTCTTGAGGTCCTCCCTGGGGAATCATGTGCCAAGGTTCAGTCAGCAGCAGAGAGCTGAGTGTGATGCACAGGAAGAGATTTCCCAAGTGCAGCTCAGGGACAGCCTTAGGACTTTCCAGGGCTGGTTTGATAAGCAGGATAAGAAACTGCCAACGAAAGCAGAAAAAGCTACTGAGAAACAGAAAGTCTTTCCTGGACACAGTCTTTCTCCCCACATTTTCATTTTACTCCATAGGTTAAAGCAGTCCCTGGGGAATGGGTACCCATGTACCAGGTCATCCCTGTATTCCTGCACCTTGGTGCTTCCAGCCTCATCAAAAGATACCTCCAGTGCCCTAACATCAGCCAGCCCTTTGATTGAGTGGTTTTGGGACAATTTCTTGGCACTTGAGAAGGTTCAGATTTTAGTAGCAGCTTTTTAATACTCTGGGGTTTCACTATCTCTGGGTTTTGCAAACACAGGTCAGCTTCCTCCCAGCCTGGTGATGAACAAGCCACAGGAAGCAGCTCAGCAAATTTTAGTGACCAAAAGACCAAGTTAATAAAAGAAATCAGGAAGCCCCTCTGGTGTAGAGAGAAGGTGATCATCAGCTGGACTTGGTTCCTAAGGAATGGGTTGAAGTCACCCTAGTTTAGCAGCAGTGTCCCTCTGAAACTCAGCAGGAACAGCATGGAGGTGTTTTTATGGTCTGTGTTCTTATGTCCTCTGCAGAAGAACAGAGCAGGTGATGGCAGATACTGTGATTGTCTATAAATGGGTGGCTGGAAGGGAAAACTCCAGTCCAGTCCACTCTCCTCTCCCCACATGATTTTCAGCCCATGCCAAGAGCCCATCAGCAGGTGGATTTAGTGTCCCCATCTCTCATAGGAAAGCACAGTTTTACTGTCTTACGTGTGGCACACCATAATCTCTGTGTTTAAACTACTGGTGTGCCCAGTGCCAAAACAACTCCAGATATTCCTTAAAATGCTTTAAAGCTTCAGGGAAGGCAAGAGGGGAGCAGGGGCTTGGGGCAGCAGGTAGACATTGGGCAGGTTCTAATCAATTTCCTCAGGGACACTCTTCCCGGGAAGTCAGATTCCAGTTGTCCTGGAATAAGGTGTTTATTTAGAGGACACATTCACAAGGGCCAGATCAGGCAGATTTTCAGGTACTCCCCATCTGGAGGAAGAGGAAGCCTGGCAGGGGATGGTGAAGGTGACAAATTGCAAGCAGACCCAGCTACCATCACTTCTGCTGGGTCAAGGTCTTCTTGGGGGCAAAGTGACTGTTATGACATTATTTCTTTTACTTCTTTCTGAGAAATTTCTTATATAAGAAATATATATAAGAAATATAAGAAATTTCTTTATTTCTTATTTTCTTTATTTCATGGAAGAGCATGACCTTGTAGGACATTTATGGTTTTTGACAGAGCTCATAGAGCTGCATACCTTTTGTGCCACTTTAGGGCTCCTCTTCCCAGGGTGAGAGGTTGAGTCTGTCAATCTCTTTGCAGTCAAGGAAGTCCTCAGGATAACTGTTGGCCTTGAAGACATCCCTGGGTATCTTTTTGATGCGAGTGTTGTCACAGATCAGCCTCGACAGAGAGATTTTTCTCAGTGCTCGCAACTGCTGCGGGGTGAAAGTTCCGCGTCTCTCCCACCAGAATCTGCAATGAGATTTTCAGAAGCCCCCTGAAAAATATTCCCCTTGGAGGAGTTTGGTAATGGTTACTTGTCAAGATGGGAATCTGACCAAAGTGAGTCTCTGTTCAGATCCACCTTGATCCATCACATCCCTTTGGAAAGAGGGGTCTGCAGCGTGGCCAGATCTGGATTCTGAGCCTCCTGCCCCTTCCAGCAGCAGCACCAGGCTGCTGGGATGCAGTGACTGATCCTCCCCTTCTGCACCCTGAAACCAAAGGTTACCTGAGACAAAGATTACTGCAGACCACACACGGCATGGAGCAGGTGCTCCTCAACAGCACGGGTCTGTAGGAACAGCATGGGCTTGTAGGAACAGGCTACAAAAAAAGAGTCCTTTGGCAACTGGGTTAAAACCAAGGTGTGGGACTTGTTGGGAGCACTCCCTGAAGTGCTGGAGATGGGATGAAATGTCAGCACTTTTTCCAGTACTAAATGCCACAGGAAATGTTTGCCACAGGAGGTTCCTACCTGTCCCCATCACGCAGTTTCCTGAACTGGGTGCCAATGATGCAGGCCAGGAGGGGTCCAACCCTGCCCTGGGGAACAGCAGGCTCTGAAATTGCCCCAATCCAGAGGTCAATATTCTCTGTTGTCCCATACAACTTCATGAACTTCTTGGCTTGTTTGTAATTTCCTAACACCTTAGAGAATTCCTTCAGGTTCTGAGGCTGGGAGAGCCCACAGAACTGCCTCCAGGCAATGTAACCTGCAAAAGCAGGAGAAGGAGCTGGTCAAAACCCACATGTCCCCACCATCTGCTGGGGAAATAAACAGACCCCTTGGCCAGGAGCAATGTCTGTTCCTCTTCAGGCACTAAAGAACCTAGAAGATGTTATTGTCTGGACAGTTACAACAAATGTCATGTTTTCAAAGATCCTTTTTGTGTGCATGCACCAAACTCACAATCTGGGTTGTGTTTGATTCTGCTCTCTGTCTTCTCTATCTCTTCTCTATCTTCTCTTCTATGATTCAATGATTCTTTGCATGTGTCTATAGGTTCATCCTATCCTGCTGGTTACAGCTACCTAGTGCTGAGGGTGAATGCAGCAGCCTTTGCAGTTTTGAGAGGCAAAATTTCTAGGACTGAAGCCCTGGAGAAGAGCAATGTTTGGTTGTGCTTAGCACCAGAGCACCTGATCTTCAGCACCTGGGAGCAATCACTCTCCTGTGGGTGCAAAACATTTCTGCTCAGACCTCTGGGCAGCCTGAGGACACAAAATAAGCACTGATGGGCAATGACCAAAGCACTAGTGCTGTGCCTGGTGCGTGTGAAAGCTGAACTTGGTTGCTTATATGTGTACCTTCTGTACCACACAGGCTCTCTCTCTCACCACTGCTTCTGCCTCTATTATTATCCCATCTATCTTTACTTTCCAAGCTTTTTGTCCTCGTCTTAAATCCCTCAGAAAAAATATCTTTTTAATGCAGAGGCCTTTTCTTCTCTCAACTTGACTGTCCGCCCACTCTTTGCCCTCAGATTAAGGTACTATTCCCATTTCTATGGAAGAAACTTTGCCCACTCATGAAACTACCATAAAGAACAGCAGCTAAACCAGTATTGTGCACAAGACAAGTGGTGCCTCCTTACCTGGAAGGCCATGGTCTCTTCCTCGTTGCAAGTTCAGGGCTGCTAGGTCCAGACCCATGACCTGTGTCTGTTCAAAAAGGTGGTTCTGGAGCTCCTCAGGGAGCAGCTGGTTCTGCTTCATCACTTTTGCATGGCTCAGCACCATGCCTCGTATCAGAGGGTCAATGCCACCTGAATCAGTGCAAATCAAGAAAAGACATTTTGCACCAAGTGCAGCTGTAACCATGCTGCAGAGGATGGGTTTTTCCACTCTGGGCTGTGTGGAGTTTTGTGAACTCCATCTTTCTGTTCCAGCACATGCTAGTGAGTATTTCCACACCTGCACGTGGCAGTAAATGAGGTGTCCCTTAGAGTTCTCACCCCTCACCATCCCTGATCCTTCCCTTCCACAGCTCTAAATCCACTGATTTTCCACCAGGCTCCCCAAGTTGCTTCCTGCAGAATTCCCCCTGAGCCTGCCAGACCCAGCACATGCTGACACAATGGGTTCTGTCCAAGCTTTAGGTTTTGCAAGTTATTGTGTTCATACTTGGCGATGAATGGAGGAATATTTATTAAAACATTCAGTGCAATGATAGAATCAATAAATGTCTGTTTGGGTTTTTTCATAGCCAGTGAGAAGTTAGAATTAGAAAACCACAGGCAAGTTGGCTGCATCTGTGTATTTTGGTATCTTTTTCATAATTTGTTAGATAACTCATTTTGGAAGAGACATTTGTCTTCTTGGGAAGATTCAAGTTGGCAGAGATCAGCTCTGTAAGAGCAGGACCCCACCACTCCCTTTGGAGGCACAAAGGGAGACGAACACCACTAGGAAGAAATTGTCTTCTCTTAGCTCATTAAAACTGTATCCATCACCCTCTGGCAAAGCCTAATAATTATTGGGGGGGTATAATAATTTATAGACTTACATTTTGGCTGATTGACATTTGGTGCTGTGGTTCTCTTGGCTTCTGGAGCAGTGTGAGCAGTTGCACCCTTTGAGAGATGGAGCAATGCTCACCCTGCTGGGTGTCACTGAGCTGGGAGCTGTACAGCAACCCCAGGAGGAAAATTCCTCCTTCCACAGCCTGGTTATTTTACTGACATGTTCAGAACATTAACCTGATTGCAGCACAATGAACTTGGGGGGAAAACACTGAAAAGCTGAAAAAGAAGGTCCAGGGCTGCATATTCTGATAAAAATCTTGCTCCAGTATGGCTGCTTCTGCAGGAGATGGTGCTTGGGAACATTCAGTGGTCAGGGTATAACAGGAGGGACATTTTTGGCAGGGCTGCTTTGCCTGGGTAGGATGTAGAACCACTGCTGGGCTGGGTTTGGTGACAGCTCTGCAGGGCTCCTGCTGCCACCATTTAGCAGAGCACTGATTTGTCTGCAGATGTCACAGGCACCTCCTAAGCTGCCTGGGAATAAGATCTGTGTGAGGCCAATGGAATGAATGGAGCTAAAGCAGGTTTTGAAGTCCAGACTCAGCTGAGACTGAGGGATCACAAGGGTCAAGCTCAGTACCAGCTGAGCTCCACCAGAGCATCTCCTTCAGGACCAGCCCAGCACTGCACATTCTTACCTTCTGTTAAAATCCTCCATGGGGCAGAAAGGCTGAAACGAAGAGGGATGTGGCCAAAGGAACCCAAAGGCTGATAATTGTCATCTAAACGGGATAGAAAAGGCTGTATTGTTGTATGACCAAATCGGAAGGCCAAGGCAAAAACATTGGAGATTCTAGGATCCAACTTCTTTTTGTAGCCCCTGTAGGGAGGGATCCACTTGCTGGTCTCCTCCCCCAGCAGAAGTGGGAGGTAATCTCTGTAGGTGATTATCTGAAAAAGCACCAAAGCAGAGCAGGTGGTCAGCAGCTGTAGCAGAAAAGGCATTGAAATCAAGTGCAAACTCCTGGACACAGCATGAGTTTGGCATAAGACATTTAAATTATTTAAAATAAGAAATCATTTATAAATTGATAACATAATGGAGGCTCTGGTTACCTCTGCCTCTCAGGTGGGCTCCCCCTTATTCACAATTTTTAACTCCCACAAATAACTCCACTAGATCTGCACAGCATGGTTCTCCTGGTCCTGGGGGAAAAACCCTGCAGATGCAACTAGCCAGCTGTGATTAGTACCTGAACTATGGCACCTATAATCTTTCGGCTCTCCTGGTAAAGCTTTTCTCCATCCCAGTGAGGATTTAATTTCTTCAGCTGTTTAACCAGGCGGTTGTGCTGTCGGAGGAACACAGTGTGCAGAGCAGAGAGCCCCAGGTTCTCACTCACCCGCCTGTCCCCTACAAAGGAAAAATGTTTAGGGGTGTTGTAAATTGCTTTTTATTTCAGAATCAGGTTTTAGTGCTTGGACAGATGAGAAACAGCTGCTGGTCACTGTTACTGGCAGTAATGCTCATGGTTGAGCTTCCTGGCAGTCAGCATTCATGCCAGATAATTCTTCCCAGCACAGGCAAAACATTCTCTGCCAAAACCATTCAATCAAAACCCTTGGAGAATTCATATTATATTCATACTATATATGAATATCTATATATATTCATACTATATTCATTCATAGCAATTCATACTATACTGAACATGGCTGTGAGGCAGCTGGAAATGTCTCTTTTTATGAAAAATATTGTGTGTGCCTTCTTTTGGGTCATCAGAAACAGGGTGATAGGAATAGGGTAGCAGGGTTAGGAGGAGGTTGAACTCCATGTTCTTGAAGGGCTTTTCCAGCCTGAGCAATTCTATGATTCTTTTGTACCACAAGGACACCTTTGATATCAGTGCTTGGAATGTTTGATTTGGGAAATCTGTCTCAGTCCACCCAAGCTGTGGGTGACAACCTCTGGGAGGGCTCTGCCTGTGTCTGCAGAAGGGAATGCTGAGAGAAACCCAGAGGGGATGGAGCAGAGACCCTCTGAGAGCTGATGGAAGAGGATCTGAGAGCTGATGGAAGAGGCTCTGAGCATCTCCTCACCAATCAATGAACATTTCTGTTTTGCAGAGATTCAGAAAACAATAAACACTCTATTCTTATGATTGATTTTTGCCAGTTTCACAATTACAATTATTTTTAATGCTGTGCCTATGATGGATCACTTCCCATCCTACAAAATTCTGTGTTTTGAGTTATCAGTTTGTTTAAATTTCACAACAACTTCTCTTCTGATGTAGGTTGGGATATTTGAAATATTAAAAAATTCAGATACGGGTGCTAGGGAGAGATAACTAAATTGACTAAGGGAGTTTAATGGTCAGTATTGATCAAGTTGAAAACTAAATGGTGAATTCTAGGTAGGAGAGGAAAAGAAGTCACTGAGAAGTTTAAACCACTGGTGGTTATTCTACTGAAAATTTCTCCTAACTTTCAAAAGGTGTTTCAAATGGGGGATTATTTACTGTAATTCTTTTGGGAAATTAAAAGAAAACAATCCCTGTGTTTGATTAAACAACTGTCAGTCATGTTTTTTCTTTCTGATTTTGGTGGAGAGTCCCCTGTCTTTTCCTTAACACAGTCATGTCTTGCAGTGCCTCATACAAATTGTCCTGGTTTGGGCCAGGAAAAAAGGGATTTTCTGTCTTGTACTTTTGCTTTCAGCTCAGTCTCTTGTAAGGAGCTGCACTTGCTGAAATTAACAGCAAGTTTCTCAGTGTCTGCTTCTAGGACTGATAACACTTGATGTTTATAGTTCCAGCCAGAGCCTGGTGTGCAGAGCCAAGGACACTGCTCAGCTCTGAGGAACATTTTACCCTCCAGAAGGAATAAAGAGGTCCCACCTGCAGCCTCCTTTGGGGAGGAACGGACAAGAGAGATGCCAGAACTGACCAAACAGAGGATTCCATCCCATACACCTCATACTCAGGATAAATTTGAGGGATCACAAGGGTCAAGCCAGCTTCCTGCCCTTCCTGCCTTTACTGCTCCCCTTTCTTCACCCGTTCCGTTTGCTTCAGCATCCTGGGGGGATTCCATCCCTTCCTCTGCCTGTGCTCCTGATCCATCCCAGCCTGAATCTGTGTGTTCCTGCCTCCAGCTCCCAACTGCTGCTGATCCCAGGATTCCAGCCTGGACTTTCCCAGGGCTGCCCTGAAGGATTGGTGGTGACATGAGAGTTATTGGGGGAAAAGGGGGGAAGGAACGTGGGATCCATTTTCCTGTATATTTGTATAGATTTAGTAATTTTTCCTATTTATCATCACTGCTTCAGTAAAGCTGTGCAGTTTAGTTTCCAACCCATCAGTCTCTCTCCCTTATTCTCTCTTCTTTCTTTACCAGGGAGGAGAGAGAGTGATAGAGAGAATCTGTTACTGGGGCCAGTGTTAAACCCTGTCACAAATATACAGAGCCATCTGGCTGCACTCAGCCTTCTGACTTCATCGGCCACTGAAAACCACTCCCCACTTTACCTGCTTTAAAACAGGGAATGTTCATGCTTTTGTTGGAGAGAATACAAATGCTTCTGGCGCTGTTGTCAAAGGGCAGTAACTCCAGCCCTGCATCCGTGAAGTTCTGGTTGACAGCCAGGAGCCCCAGCTGGTTTGTCTGATTCCTGATGCTCTTGGCCACCGCCTCCTCGCTGCCGTAGACGGTGCTGGCATCAAGGAAGGAGCTGACAGCGTTGAGCTGCTCCCGGGTGAAGGTCCTGGTGTTACACACTGATGCTGACTGGATGAAGGGCATGCAGGACTGTGACTTCCGTGGGTCATCAGTGGGAAACTAAAGCCAACAGAGAGAACACCTCAGGAAGTCACCTGGCTTGGTTTTTACCCCCTTTACCCGACTGGGGGATGTGCTGGAAGCCAAGGGTACCTTGATTGGGAAGCAAGGGGGCTTGAAGGCACAGCTGCTTGTGCACTGAGGACTGGGGTTCATCCCTGCCCCACTGACTGGGGTGAATTCTATGTCGTGGGTCACCCACTGTCCCCAGTGCATGAAGGCAAGGGACAGGTCCTGGTCATGGGTGATTTTCTCATCAGCTGTGAGAGCGATTTCATTTGACACCTTTCGAACCTGCAGAAAATCAAAATGAAAATGTGTGGCTATGGCAGAGTCAATGGATCTCTCAGTATAACACCGTGAGACCACAGATAAGGTGATTTTAGATAAACTCAGAGTTAGATCAGCTCATAAGAGTTAATTATGGCATTACACAGGCCCATGGTGTGCCCCTGCTCTGTCAACAGTGATGCAACATTTAGCATCATCTTGACTCCACAGTCACTCCAGCAAGCCCAGCTTCATGGAAAGCTGTCTTCAGCTGAAGCTGAGGTATGAACACCTCAGAAAGACAAGAAAAGGCCTTGTCAGAAAGACAAGATGGCTGAGGAACACTCAACCTTTATGGCTTGTGTAAAAACCCTGGTATGCCTGAGAACACCGTTGTGCTGCCTGCACCAAACTTTAGGTGCCCACTTCTGGAAGTGTTATGCTGTCCATGCTCTGCTTAGGGAAATCTTCACCACGTTTTTGCTTATGTCTGTCTCCAACAAAACATATCATGCCAGGCCACAGCTCAGGTGTAGAAAACAAGCCTCAAATTAGCACCTGAGATCAGAGAAAAGGACAGAGCAGCCTGCACTCCAGGTGTTGCCACTCTTTTGTTTCTAATGGCTAAAATGTGGGCAGAGTCCACTACTATCTGGACAAGAAAAACAGTTCTCACCAGTGGGAGTGGAAATCCATTGAACATCTTTCCTTCAGTTGCTCCCCTAGGAACAGAAAATCCATCTTCATACAGTCCTGGCAGCCAGCGAGCAAAGGCACGGTTTGAGGACCCCAGGTGAGAAACCCTCCTGGAGCATCATGAGGAGAAAAGCAAACAGCAGTGTTACTTCCAAAATGACCAGGATTGTAGAGACTGATGCTTTGCTGCCAGGTCTGATCACTCTGATAACCATTGGCAGCTAGAAAATACTGAGAAAAAAATAAATAAGGAGGAAAATGAACATTTTGACACCAAGAAAAGATTCCTCGTGCTGTTCTGTGAATCCTTTTCAGCATTTACATCCTAGCAGCAAAGCACCTACCAGCTGCCAGCACCAAAGCAGCAAATGGAGGCCAATGAAACAATATCTTTCTCTTCCCAGGCACAGGTAGGAAAGAAATATTTGTTATAGGCACCAGTAGAATAAGCATTTGACTCTTCTTTCCTTGTTCAAAGGCATTCACACAAATAGAACCAAAGAATGGGTCATTTCAGTCACACTGGTTGGAAAAAGCCTTCAAGATCAGCCTGTCCAACCATTAACCTAACACTGACAAGTCCTTGACTACACCATATGCCTACGTACAATGTCTATATGACTCTGGAATACCTTCAGGGATGGTGACTCCACCCCTGCCCTGAGCAGCTTGTTCCAATGCCTGACAACCCTTTAGGTGAAAAAATTCTTCCTGCCATCCAACCTAACCCTGCCCAGGTGTAGCTTGAGGCCCCAGGCCATCTGTCCTGGAGCAATGTAGAGGCTGGGGAGTCTCCTGGCACACACACCAATCCTACCTGTTGTTGCACTCTCCAGAAATGCTCCTGTACTTGTCACTCTCTGGGCATTTAATGGGATGAGTCTGATAGGAACAGCCAGTTTCTTTGGAAATCATCTGCTTCTGTTTTCTGCTTAGCACGTCTGCAAGAGCAACCATGCATAGTGACATCTGCTCTCAGGCATTTTTAGTTTAGTTTCTCAGTATTCTGGGTCAGCGTTTGGGTCAGAGCTGTGGATATGCAAAACATGTGGATTTGAAGTGCTCCTTTGGTGTCTGAATTCTTTTGTGGCTCAGGCCCCACCTCTGGGATGAAGAAACTGGGTTTGGCATGGACTTTCCAAGGGAATATGGGAAGCAGCATCTCCAGCAACGTTTTACCCTAGACTGGGAACAAAGTGGTACAACCAGGGCAAGTGGGAGTGAGGACCAGAAGTGGATGATGGGCTCCTGTTCCCAGGGGTCAGAGTCTCCCAGCACCCAGTGGGTCACACAGCCCAGGTTTGCTGTTATGGGGATTTTATCATCAGATGTGGGACAGGCACTGCCTGAGATGCTGGCAAAAACACCTGATGGCCTGGTCTGCCTCAGAGCATGCCTGGGGCTGCTGTGGGCAAGGCTTTAAACACCAGTGGGTTGGGGCATGGCAGAGCTGCTCTCTGACACTCCCAGGGTGTTTGATTTTCACAGAATAGAATCATTAAGGTTGGAAAAAAACTCTAAGATTAAGTCCAGCCACCGACCCAACACCAACCTGATCTCCTGAAGTTCACAGATTCTTTGAACATCTCCAGGTGTGGGTGCTCAGGAACCGGGGCTGGGGCTTCCTGGGGGTGCAGGGGGGAGGGAGGGGGTGGGGTCCATGGGGGGACCCTGGGGGCAGCAGCTCAAGGGGCTCTGGAGCAGGGGGAAGGGGCTGAGGGGCAGCACTGTCCTCCCAGGCAATGGGAGGGCAAATGGCTCAGCTGTTTAGCCCAAAGACATTTGGGTCTGAACCACCTTACCTGTGACATTGTACCTCCATTTCCCAGAGAGCTGCAGCTTTATTCGGAGGAGTTTCAAAGTGGTTTCTAAGTAATCAGCAAAGCGAGCTGTAGACCTGGTTCTTCCCACCGGGTCCCTTAAGATCTTCAGGAAATCCATTGGGCTGGCAAAATTTTCCTCTAGTGTCTTCTTTAAGCTAAACAGAAAAGGTTCCCAGGTGGCAGCACTGCTGGGTCCCAGGCAGGCTCTGTTCACCAGGGACAAGCTGGCTGCTCATCAGCTCTCCATTTCATCTCAGAAAGATTTTGGCAAACTATTGTGATCTCCTGCTTCTCATTTGTTACATCCTTGTCACAGCAAATTGTTGTTATGGGGATCAGTAGAAACCTAAGTTATTCACTGATTGAATACAATTTGCATTTGGTGTGTCACAAGATCCATTCTATGAACAGAGGAACAACTCTGGTCCTCTTGGATCTCTTTCTGGTCCAATGGCTCTTTCTAGCACTATGAAAAAACTTCTGAAGGTTGAGTGGACAGACCCCCCCCCTCCTCTCCAAAGCATCCTGCTGCCTGGAACCAGCCTTTTGGGACACTACACAGAGGGATACCTGGGGTCTAACTTCCACGGAGACTTATTTGTGACAGGGTGCTCATCTGCACAGCACCAGAACTTCAGAATCCAGCAGAGGACCCAACATGTGTCCAGTGTGCCTGTGCCACTGAGAGGTGTCCCCAGCAGGGCAACAGCTCTGGTGGTGAAGGGTGGCCCTAGAACTGAGACAGGACACTACAATCACCCCAAACTGGGCAAAAGGATCTCCCCAGCTATGGCAGGTGGGGCCCTCGGACAAAAGGGTCTCCATAATAAACATGTATTGGAAAACACATATATTTTCTCTTCTTTCCTTAGAATCATAGGATCACGGGGTGGTTTGGGTTGGAAGGACCTTTAAGATCATCCAGTCCAAACCCCCTGCAGTGAGCAGGGACACCTTCAAACACATCAGGTTGCTCACAGCCCCATCCAGCCTGACCTGGAATGTTTTATAGGAGTAGGGCACCCACCACAGTGTCTCACCACCTTCCTTGTAAAGAATTCCTTACTAATATCTAGTCTCAAACTTCCCTCTTCTATTTTAAAAGCTCTCACCCTTTGTCCTATTCACTATATAGAACATGTTGGGGCCCTCAGACAAAAAGTACTCACTTTCTACGAGCCTCTAAATATGCCATATCCACCATCTTCCTGGCTTTTTTAATGCTTTTCCGAAGGGATGAGTCTGACAGCATCTCTGAGCTGTCTGCTAAAAAAGAAAGAGGGAAAATCAGAAATAGAGTAAAGCTTGTACTGTACATCAGGAGCTCCACACCCCACCCCACTGCTGGGTGCTGGGGTGAAGGGACCCATTTCCCACTGTTCAGGGGACACCTGGGCTGTGCCCTTGCTCCACCTCAGTGCTGAGATCCTGGTGTCACAGGAAGGACTGCAAAGCAGCAGCTTGTGACCCATTTCATAGGATTGGCTCTGACAGCTCTGGGAGGCTTTCAGGGAGTCAGTTTTCACCCTTCTTTTTGAAGCTATTCTTCCCTGTGAGGAGGGAAATGCACAGAAGAAGCCAAATTCATGATTCTGACCCAATTTCCCTGTCATAAAGTGATGCTCATGTGCTTGGAAGAGATGTTGGGTAAAAAGCTGATTTCCTCAGAGAAGTTTCCTGGGTGTTGTCATTGTCAGTGGGTCATTCCACAGGATATTTGGAATCTATGCTGGAGCTGTATCGAGCTGGGAGCACACACTGAGCTTTGCCTCAAGCCCAGGAGCAGTGGGAAGAGAAACAGAAACTCACCAAGGGAGTCCCCTGTCCCCACTAAGCAGAAGATGATGATGAATCCCAAGAGAATAATTCCTGGTTTTACACCTGGAGAGAAATGGAACATAAATCATCTGAATGGGAAGGGATTCACTGGAGTATCAGGAGATGTTTGTTTGGAATCTTTCTTTCAGGATGCAGGAATAGGAGACAGCAGCCCTCTGATAGAACCCTAAGTGGGGCTCTGCCTGGTGAGGTGCTGGCAGGACACGGGGACATCCGTGTGCTGGGGGACATTCCATGCACACTGGGATGAGGAAATGCCAAGGAGGAGGTGGCCAAGTGCAGCTCCAGGTTTCAGTGATGGAGATTCCAGGGAAGGGGTGTTTGAAGAGGGCAAATTGCTGGTGTCCTGCCTTTGGAAGGGACCTTTTCAGGTGACTAAAGGAGGTTAAATCCTACACCTCTCTCTCTGTCTACTCTGTCCTCTTACTGAGCACAACCTGCTACATCTGGTTCTGGTCCTTTGACCACTTTGCAGTTTGTCTTCTTGACATTCCCTGAAATTTCTCTCTATTCCTTTTTCACATTAACACTAGAAATACACATTGTCTGTTCTCATCAGTTATACACAACAGCACTGTGCCTTCCCTGGACAAAAAGATCTTTAGCCAAAAGTTTACAAACCAATATATATATATTAAGTAGCTTAGTATTTGTTTTAACTGTTTAAAAAAAGGAAAGAAAACTATTTGGAATAGCTAACAAACTCTTCACAGCCAGGTGGTCAAATCTTACATTAAATCTGTGGGAATTGTCCAACCCTCTTCACAGGGGTTGAAGGCTGCTTATTCCTCACAACCTGAGTTTGCAGGGTATTGCTACAGGAGGTAGAAAACCCAACTTTTCTCACTTCTCAAGATAAATTTCACATCTGACATGAGAAGCAAGTGTGAATGACCCCAGGTCCTGATGCTCTGCTGAGTCTCCTCCTCTCCTTGCCTTCATCCATGGGAGGCACCAATGTTCACACCAGAAATAGCAAATCAGTCAAACACAGATATATAATTTAAAAGTTCTGATCTTACCTGCCATCTCTGCAGAGCTGGGAGGAGTGGGAAACAGGCCAGTCCTTTATAGAAATTAGCCCAGTTTGAGCTGGGTGTGGCCAAAAGGAGAGAAACTGGAGCCAGACTGAACCAAGAGGAAATATCTGCTGGTTTGCTGTCCTGGATTGAACAGAAAGGTGCCCACTTCTCCATTCCTTCAGAGCAAATGTTGACCTATTTCTTGATAAAACTGTAAAAAGGGAAAAAGAATAAAAGCACGTTTCTTTTCTGCAAGTGAAAGAGGGCAGGTTAATTTTATGCTAGTAAAAAATGATGGTGGAATTTGGGTTCTTCTTCCCAGCTCTTTGACATCTCTGATGGTCTGGGAAACCTGAAATGGGTCATTTTTCCAACATGCACTTGTGGATTGTACTAAGGCCTGGATATGGCACATCTGGGTGGTGGAGCTGCTGGAATCTGTATCCAGGAGAATCAAAGTTGTGCCCCATGGAATACGGCTCAGTGAGATGGTTTGTGCAAATAAACTTTAGTCAGATCATCAGTCTTTTAGAAATAAATATAAAATAAATGATTATCATTGTGGATGACAAAGACCAAAGACCAAGGCAGCTGCACAGAGCAATCTCAACCTCTCTCCAGTACAATTGTTGTAATATGGACAATCACAAATTTATATCAGGTAAATAACAACAGGCTGGAGGTGCAAAATGGGAGTTATTGTCCTGAAATGACCAGAAAGGAACAAAATGTTAGGCCAGCCAAGCACTTCAGTATGGATTACAGCTCTACAGTAAGAAAAGGGGCTGTACTTCAACAGACTAACAAGAAGGTAGAGGAAATAATTTAATACTTTGAATATCAGTCAGGTTGATGACAAAAGACAGGGCTGAATGCATAGTGACAGTCACGTAAATCTCAGAAGATTAAGTAGCCAATCCTTCCTATTGTTTAAATATCTTCACAGATCTTCTGAAGCCAAAACAAATAAAAAGAAAATATAAGAAAGGAAACTGCTAGTGAACATAAATCTGGAAACATCAACAGCAAAAAAAAAAAAGAAAGCTTTGCGACAGTGAAGTTCTCAGAAGTTGAAGATGCAGTGCCAAAGATGCAGTGCCAACATTTCTTCCCTAAAGAGAAATTCAAAACCAAAATCAGAAGCTGGCCCATGGTCTCAGAAAGACTCCAGTCACCCTGGAAGGTGCTCTGCCTTCTCCATCCCTCCCTCCATTCCTCCATCCCTCTATCCATCCATCCATCCATCTACAGGTACAAAATGTACATAAGCAACACCCAAGGCTGCAGAGGTTTTCAGTGCTTCCCTCTGTTATCCATGGAGCCCACCCCATGGCCAGGACACAGCCCATGGCTCTGGCTGCCAAGGAGGAAGAGGAGCATCCACCAGCTGGGCAGAGCCTGCACTGGGTCCAAATCTTCCCAGAAAACCCCATGGGGTGACCGGGCTGAGGGGCATCCTGAGGTCTCAGCCTTCCCTGCAGTCACAGTGCTTTGCCAAATCAATGTCACTCAACAGGGCAGGGAACCCATCCCTGGCTCTGCCCCGAGCCAGAGTCACAGTTCCCAGGGCAGAAAAGCTGTGGAAAACCATCTGTGACTTTGCAGCTTTCCACCAGTCCCACCAGTCCCAATTCCTTCACATCCACATGGGAAGCCTTCAGCTTGCAAGGTACAAACCTGACTCATGTCCTGCCAGCACCCAGCACACCTCTTCCCAGTGAGCAGATCCTCTTCCTCAGGGCTGGTCCCTTCTTCTTCCCATGGATCAAAATCCTTCTCTTCTCCACGAATAAAATCTTCAGCTCCTTCTCATGACCCAAACTTCTTCCTGCCCCATCTTTAAGTGAAACCTCTCTTCCATCCCTTCCACTTTTTTTTTTTCAGACTTGTGACCTTGTGAGATGACTTCTCTGGAGATGGGATTGGCAGGTCTAGAAAGAGACCTCAGCCGCTGCTTATCCAAAAAAGGAGAACAGTTTCTCCATTTTTTTTCCAGTTTATTTTATTTTACTGCCTTGGAACCAGGTCTCATGTTATCCAGGAATCTGGGACACTGCCACACACCAAAGCAGAAGCAGTTTTCAGGACCCTGGGAAGCCACGGGTAGAATATATGGCTTGAAAAAAATCCATGTTTTTTTCTCCTCCTGAAGAAACTGACTCATTATGGCTTTGACAAGTGGTCTGTGCTGTGGGTGGGGAACTGCCTGACAGACCATACCCAGAGGATAACAGTAAATAACTCCTTCTAGGACTGGCAACCAGTCACAGGTGGAGTTCCCCAGGGATGGATTTTGGGCCCAATGCTGTTTAACACTTGTCACACCCCACAAAGTGAGCACAGCCCCCCAGGTGTGGGACCAACCCAAATATCCCATCCCACAGAGTGGCCTTGGGTAGAGCTCCCCAGAGTGAGGGTCGACCCAGGGAGTTTTGGACTGGACCCCCTTTCTTACTGAACTCCTTCAGAGAGGAGCCTGTGTGTGTCTGGGCCCAATTCCTCCTCTAATTAATCTCTTGTAACAACCCATTGGGAGAGATTAAGTTGGGGAATTCTCTGTGCAGTACTCAGGAGTGAGGTTGTTACCCAGGAGGTTTGTATAAAACACAACTTCACTTAATTGAGTTGTGAGAAGCACGTGAGCTCTGCAGGATGTGAGGTTACAACCAGCAGGATTATAAATGATGGAACACTCAAAGCAATGGTTTATAATTTATCAAAACTCAAGGAAGATGTCAAAACAAGAGGTTACAACACAATTTAACAAAGCAAAGGGGAGTAAAAGTCAGAAACTGTGTTACCCTCACGTGCTGAGCTAAGGTCAGAAACAGAGACACAGAGAGAGAAATAAAAATAAAGCAGAGATAGGAAAGATCTCCCCTCCCTGGGATCCAGGGATACTCTGGGTAGGAAGTTGTGGTCCTTGGATGCTGGGCTCACATCCAGCATTCCCAGTTTGTCTCTTTTATGCCTCCTGACCCCACCTTTTTTTGGGGGGGGTTTTGTACAGCCAGGTGTTCCCTTGGGCCCCTCCAGATGGGATGACAAAGCCACCTCCCTGATTTCTGCTGAGGTTCCCTCCGCAGAGGCTTTCCCCAGGGCACACAGAGGATGTCACTCTGCAGGGGATACCTTGCCTGCCCTGTCCCTTATGGAATAAGGACAGTGTCCCCCTGTCAGGGTGGCCACCAAACAGAGCTCCCCTTGCCAGGATGGCCACTGAAGGAGCTCTTGCCAGAATAGGGCCCCATTTATCAGGGTGGTTCCCCAAATGAGGGTCTCTCCTTGAGGGAACAGAGTCCAGGTGGCTCCTGAATGAGGCCTCCACCCAAGTGAGATGTCCACTTTGTCAGGGTGGTTGTTTTGAGACAAATATTCTTCTCAGGATTCTACAACATTTTCATAGGAGTCCTGGACATTGAGATCAAGAGCAACCTGATGAAGTTCACTGATGACCTCAGGATGAGGGGAGAGATTGACCCCCCAGAAGGAGACTCACCCTCCAGGGTGACCTACACAGACTGGAGGAGTGGGCTAGCAGGAGCTTTATGAAGTTCAGTGTGAAAAAACGTAAGGTCCTGCACTGGGGAACACACAACTCAGGAGTAAAGCTCATTACGGGATCCACTTGGCTGGGGTGCAGCCTTGTGGAAAGGAACCTGGGGTCCTTCTGGACACCAGGCTCAACGTGAGCTAAGAGTGAGCTGCAGGAGCAAAGAAAGGCAATGGGATGCTGGGCTGCATCACTGAGGGCATCACCAGCAGCCAAAGAACTCATCACCTGCTCTACTCAGCTCTTGTCTGACCACACCTGGACTATTGCATCCAGTTTTGGTTCCTGCTGTACAAAAAGGATGTGGAGAGGATGGAAAGATTCCAGAGAAGAGCCACGGGGATGATCAGAGGACTGGGGTACCTGGCATACAAGGAGATGCTGAGAAGACTGAGGTTTGTTCAGCCCTGAGAAGGGAAGGCTCAGGGGAGACCTTCTGACCATGGTCAGTACTTAAAGGGGGCTACAGAGGAGATGGAGACTCCCCGTTTCCATGGAAAAGACAAGGGGCAATGGGCTCAAGGTGCTCCTGGGAAGATTCTGATTGGATACATGAGGTAGATTTTTCCCCAGGAGGACAGTCAGACACTGGAATGGTCTCCCAGGGGAAGTGGTGGATTCCCCCACTTTGGAAAGTTTTAAGACTCAGCTCCCTGGGGAGCTGGGACAGCTCAGATAAACAATAATATAGAAGGGTTGGAGCAAATGGGCCTTGAGGTCCCTTCCAACCTGACATTCTGTGATTCTATGATATGATGCTATGAAAAAGCACCAGGGGTTTGTTTAATCAAAGGGTGAGTGGAAGAAGCTATAGATTCTCACTGATGTTTTTGTTGTGCCACCTCAGCTGGCAGACAGGGCACTCATTGGCTCCAGGGGACTTTTTTCCCTGGACTGCAGCTTAATTTCTAGAAAGTCAAATACATGAATAGATGTCAAAAATGAACACAAATTTTGGGGGTTGGTTTACTGCTTTAACCACGGGAAGGAATGTCTGTACAGACAGAACTTGCAGGATTCATTAGGATTCACAGTTCACAAGTAGTGGTTGCCTCTTGGTCATCATATGCCCCCAAGTTATAGCCAGGGGGAGGCTGAAACCGTGTATTATGGTGAGGCCAAAGCATCTCCAACATCGTACCAGGTAAGGGGACAGAGCACTGAAGGTGACCACTGGAGCAGGGCAGCTGCTGTTTTGTGAAACCTGGAAGATTAAACAGTGAAAACTTACCAGCAGAAGCAGAGTTGGTACATTTATTTGAAGAAGAATAATGCCTGTCTCATGACAGAGCTTGTGGTTTTCCATATTGCTTAATCCTGGAAAGTGCCATTTATTACAAGTGAAGAGCTGTCAGTTCTCTATTGAGCTCAGACTTTTCTACAAATACATCCTGTTCTTTCTACCAGGCAAGCTTGTTTTGTTTGCAAATACCACAAGAACTGCAGATGGATATAGGTGCTCACTGGTGATGACACAAGATTAGATAAGGAAAAAAAGACAACTAAAGAAAAACCATTCCGAGAAATATGGTGGGAAGCCCAGGCAGAGCAGAGGGGGTGTGAGTCCAGCCAGGCTACAAGAACCAGCTGAACAATATTTGACTCCTCAGATTTCCTTCAGACCCTTCTGTCTGAGCTCCAGGGGTCTCCAGACCACACCTTTTACCCCCCTTCATCCCTTTATACCTCTCTTTCTAGGTCTGGTTCTCTCCAGTCTCCCCAGCTAGGGTAACACTGCTCTCCAGGACCCCCTGCTCCCCCTCTGATCCTCTCTAGGTCCTTCATTTGGGGTCTGGACCCCCCCTGTCCTTTCCATATGCACTGTGGAGCCCTCCAGACCCCTCCTTTTAGGCTCCAGTAATGTGCAGGTCCCTGTGCCCTGGGCCAGTCCCTCCAAGTTCCCCCATTTGCCAACTTCATCAAGTTCAAACCCTTAACCTGAAATGAAACTTCACCCTAACAGACCTCTTTGGATACCAAATGCCCAGCACTTCCTCCTCAAAAGGAGCATGAAGGAACAACTCCTTCCAGACCACAGCCCTGATCTTCACTCTCTGTGCCCATCAGGGTGTCAGTGACTTCCAGCTTTGAACAGGAGGCTCAGGAAATGCATCTCCCAACTCTGGAATGGGAATATGGTGCCTAGAAGAGGGGAAAGGAAACCTGGACAATTGAAAGGGATTGATTAAACTTAACTTTTCTTCTGAATCTCTACATTATTGTTCAAAGGCAGGATATCCCCCCTCACCCTGACTCCTCTCCTTAGCTCTTTTTTAGCTCTATCACACTTGCTCTGCTCACTCTCTGATGTGTCACGGATGGAGCTGGGCTGAGCATCTGGTTTCCAAGATGCATCTGAACCAGTTCCCACCTCTGCCTGGGCATCCACCCGTGCCTGTGGGGCTGTACCCAGCCTGACCCAGGACAAGATTCCCTCTTAGAGAGGGGAGGAAGGAAGCCCAAGAGAGGTAGCAATGCAGACACAGCCTCCTTTGGGCTGGGAGCTCAGTGCAGAGGAACTTTTCCTACACCATGAGGTTTCCATCCAAGCTGTTCCTTGCTGAGAAGACCCCATGGGAGAGGTATGGGGTGGCACTGACACTTGCACATGTCTTGGGCATAACTCTGGGAACCCAGAGAGGCCTTTGAATATCTCAGGAGGGGCTCCCAGAGCCAGCTCCTACCCAAACAAGGGACAGACATGAGCTGCCATCCACATAGGATGTTTAGTCTGCAAAGGAGAGGCCAAGGTCACTACCACATCTCCCTCCACAAGGCTTTCCTCTTGAGAGCCACCTTTTCTTCCTTCCTCCAAATTCCCTCTTCCAAAAGCCAAAAGGCAAACAGTAACCTGTTGGAAACCATGTGAGTCTGCAAGAGCCAGACACAGGACAAATCCTGGTCCATGTATCAGAATGTCTCCATCAGCCATACCTGGACCTGCTTCCACCAAGAGAAACACATTTTCTGCTTTCCATGGTTTTCCTTTTCTCCTAGTCACAGGGTCCAGCAGTAGCTGTGGGGCTGGGGAGCAGGGGCTGTGGTGTCAGCAGCAGTGTCTTAGGGAGGGGGAGGCAGCAGGGATGCTCAGTGACCCCATCTGAGTGGGGTGAGGAGTGTGAGCAGTGGCTGCAGAGGCAGCAACAGCAGTGTCTGTACCAGGTGTGCTCATTCCCCTAATTGCAGCTGTCTGACTCCTCATTAATATGTGATAATATATGAGAATACATACACACATATGAAAAATATTGACAGCAAGCAGGAGAATCAGAACTATAACAAGCATAATGCCATTTTGACTGGAATCTGGTGAACTCAACCCAAGATGAAACGGAGTGGTATAATGCCTCAGATTAAAACTGAAAATGTAATTGCCAACAAAGTTTTTTATCCCTGTATGAAACACCACTGCACCACGTACTGCACATCAGTATTGCAGACAATATCACAACTACTTTTCTCGAGCAGTGCTTATTAAAAACATTACCACTCATCCCAGCTGCAAAGCTGCATATTACATACCCTAGATACCACATGTGTGGCATCATCAGTTTAATTTCCAACCTTGTGAACATTCCAAAGGAAACAGTTTGATTCCTGTTCAGCAGAGCCATCTGGGTATCCTCCCACTGGAGCTGGAATTCAAATTATTCAGATAAATGAGTCAAAATTTGAACTGGACTCAAGCTAATTAACTTAGCCCCACGTTGGATTTATCACAGTTTAACACTGGTCCAGCAATTAAACCACATAACAGCTGCTCTCTATTAATCCCAATCCACTCCCTGATAAAGAAAGGAGAGAGAATAAGGGAGAGAGACTGATGGGTTGGAAACTAAACTACACAACTTTAATGAAACAGTAATGAGAAATAGGAAAACTTACTAAATTGTAGCTGGAGGAGCCATTCTTGCTCCTGAAGCTCGACGAGCTGCTGGTCTCTTCCAGGACTCCAGCCACCCCACAGCGCTTCCAGGGTAGAAGTGTAGCAGGAAGAGCCTTTCTTGCTCCAGAAGCTCGACGAGCTGCTGACCTCTCCATGCCTTGCACCAGAGTGAGCTGAGCTTTTCTCTGTGGGTGTGTGTCCCACCTTTATTGGCCCCCTGGTCTTGCTCATGCCCAATAGGGGCCTGTCCTAATCAGGCACAGGTGGACTCACACCCACTCTTTGGCAACTCAAGGCACCTGGTTGACAATGTCTCTCTACACTAAATATATATAAATATACAGGAAAATTGATACCAGGTTCCTCCTCTTTTCCCCCAGTAACTCTCATGTCACCACCGAGGCTGCAGGGCAGCCCTGGGAAAGTCCAGGCTGGAATCCTGGGGTCAGCAGCAGTTGGGAGCTGGAGGCAGGAACACACAGGTTCAGGCTGGGATGGATCAGGAGCACAGGCAGAGGAAGGGATGGGATCCTCCCAGGATGCCCAAGGAAACAGGGACAGGAGAAGAAGGGGAAGCAGGAAGGGGTTTGACCCTTGTGATCCCTCAAATTTATCCTGAGTATGAGGTTAATGGGATGGAATACTTTGTTTGGCCAAGTTTTGTCATTTATCGTCTCCACTCCCCCTTTAAAGGAGGGCTGCAGGTGGGACCTCTTTACTCCTTTTACCTTTCTAGAGCCCAAAATGTTCCTCAGAGCTGAGCAGTGGCCTTGGTTCTGCAGAACACTCTCCATCAGTAGCTATAAACATGGAGTTACCAGTCCTGGACACAGACACTGACTGAGAAACTTGCTGTTAATTTCAGCAAGTGCAGCTGCTTACAAAAGACTGAGCTGAAAGCAAAAGTACAAGACAGAAAATCCCCTTTATCCTGGCCCAAACCAGGAGAATGAGCCCTGACCGAGCTGCAGCTGAGTTGAAGAGCTCCAGGAACATTCCCCGCAGGAGTCAGCAGAGGGCCCGGTGCTCCTTGGATGTTCGTGTGTGTGGTTGGGAGGGGAGGAAAACGACAAAATCTCTGTGACCAGCAGAGATCAGTGCAGACAAGAAGAAAACAGCTCTGGGGCTTGTCTTGTGCCGTGCAGCCCCGGGGACACCCGGTGGAAGTCTCCGTCTGCTCTGCAGGGGACAGGATGGATCCATGGGCTGAGGGCAGCCAGGAGCCGGGTCCTGCACTTGGGTCACAACAACCCCAACCCCAGGCTTGAGGAAGAGCAGCTGAAAAGTACCTGGTGGAAAAGGAGCTGGGTTGGTCAACAGTGGCTGAATCTGAGCCAGCATGTGCCCAAGAAGGGCATCAAGGCACCGGCATCCTGGCTGGTACCAGCCCTGGTGTTGGGTAGCAGGAGCAGGGCAGGGATCATCCCCCTGTGCTGGGCACTGCTGAGGCTGCAGCTCCAGTCCTGGGGTCAGTTCTGGGCCCCTCACAACCAGAAGGACATTGAGGGGTTGGAGTGTGTCCAGAGAAGGGAATGGAGCTGGGGAAGGGTCTGGAGCACAAGTCTGCCCAGGAGCAGCTGAGGGCCCTGGGGGTGTTGGAGCAGAGGAGGCTGAGGGGAGACCTTCTGGCTCTCTGCAACCCCCTGAGAGGAGGTTGGAGCCAGGGGGGGTCGGGCTCTGCTCCCAAGGAACAAGGGATGGGACAAGAGGAACTTTTGGCACAACTCAAGTTGTGCCAGGGGAGGTTTAGGTTGGAGCTGGGGAACAATTTCTGCCTGGAAAGGGTTGTCAGGGCCTGGCCCAGGCTGCCCAGGGCAGGGCTGGAGTCCCCATCATCCCTGGAGGGGTTTGAGAGCCCTGGAGATGTGGGGATGAGGGACATGGGGTGGGGGTGGCCTGGGAAGGGATAGGTTGGTGTTTGCTCTTGATGATCTCAAAGGTCTTTTCCAATGCAAAAAACTTCAATGATTCTAGGACTTGAAGTAAAACAGGCATTGTTCCTACAGTTCTCCCTGCAGCCCTTCTGTGACCTGACCAGGGGTGACAGTGTGAAACCTGGCATCCAGCTCCCCTGTCCCCTTGCTGCTCTAATCTCTTCCCTGGTTTCTCTGCATTGGATTCCATCACTGGCCACTGCCTTTGCCACCACATTTCCCTGAGGAGCTGCCCTGCAGGGAGCAGGAGATGGTGAAGGGATACAGGAGGTCACTTAGGAGGAGTACAGAGCAGGAGGAGGAGAGGATGGGGAAGTGTCATCCTCCAGCAAGAGCTGCCTGGAGCAAGGAGGGAGCCAGGATGAGTGGTCTGGCATCTTCCTATCACTCTGGCATCTGTGTCTTGACAGTCAGGGCTGCAGAATGCACCTCCAAAACCATGCACAGGGCAAAATCCCCCAATGAGGGGCAAGGATGAGCTGTGCTATGGTCCTACACGATCATGGCATCCCTTGAGCACATCAGGTGGGGGCAAGAGGCCCAGCTGCCCTGTGCTTTCAGAAAGATCCTCAAATGTCATGGTTTCGGTTGCATCTCTGAACAGCACATGAACTCTGACAGCTTTGTGGTTGGTGCAGTGTCAGTATCACTCTGTGGTTTCTTAGATCTCTATCTGGAGCTGTCAAATGCTTTGTCACAGACAGTAACAGCTCCTCTGGCAGATGCAGCCACACCAAAGCAGATTCACTTGTGCATCTCCTAGCAGGACAGGTTCCATACATGATGGCAAAAGAAGGGGAGATGAATGAGCCCCAAACCCCCAAATGCAACGAGGAAGCCCAGAAGGTGCCTGCTGGAGCCCGGGGGTGTTCAGGGCTGTGTGGTGAAGCAGGGGGTAGGGATGGAAACACTTTGTACAGGCACAGGTCACATCCCCAGGATCAGCCCAAGACTCAGTCCAGAAACCTGTTGTAGCCCAGAGACACATCACCTGCCTCTGTAACCCTGCTCAGACCTGCTATGTTAATTAGGCAGAACATTGGGCTAATTGCAGTATTGGAACACATGCAATACAGGAGTAACAATAAATAATAATTTTTGCCCTTGCAAAGCCTGAGCACCTGCAGCCCATTGCTGTTCTGCCCCCAGATCCCCCCCTGTGTGTTTGTGACAACCCCTGGGGTTGGTTCCTCTCTTGGTTCATCCCCAGGGCTTTCATGTCCTGTTGAAGGCAGGAGTCCTCAGGGTCCCCAGGACACCCCCAGTCCCATGAGGACAGATCCTGGGGGGATGGGTTTGGAAAACCATGGACTCTTGCTCACCCCACCAAGGCCCCTGGCATGGCCCATGGGGACCCTCCTGTCCCCTCCTGGGGACATTGCAGTGGAGGGGACACTGTGGGGAGGCAGCCACAACACACCCAGACTCAGAGAGGTCTCCAAGGTCCCCGTGCAGACCCATGTGGCATGGTGAGGAAGAAGGCAAGCGGAGAAACTGGGAGCAGAGCAGCTCTGCCCCATGGGCCCTGCTGTGTTACTGGGGCCGTGGGACAGAGAGGGAATCCCAGGGGATGAGCTGGAGATGCCTCATGAATGGCACTTGTCACTCTGCAGGAAAATACCCACAGAAATCACAGGCTGTGAGCTGGCAAACAGGGTTCTTCTTGCAGAGAAGAGGAAGGTGGGAGAATGGGAAATGGTCCCTGGAGCATCCTGAGGAGCCCATGGCCTGGAGACAAGGGCAGCACAGGGAGCTCTGGGTGGACAACATCACACCCCCCGTGACACTGAGTGGGCAGGAGGGGCTGGGGACATCATCTGGACCTCCCTGGGCAGGGAACCTCCTGCTCTGCCTTCTGCATCCCACCTCCTCCCAGACCCACACTGGGGGCTGCTCCATGCCTCTGGGAGCAGATCTGGAGAAGTTGGGCTTCTTACTGGTGGATGGGGGTCTGTTAGGAGAGTCTGGAGGTTCCCAGGTTCTTACTGGGAGCACAGCTTCAAGAGTTGTGTGGTTTATGGTGCCACATCTCCAGGGTGCCACCCATCTCTGCTGCCCACACTGCCCACACCAAGGTCCTGGAAAAGGAGACTGAGTTGAGGCCCTCCTGGTCCTTTGGGGAAGATGCTGAGGTGAGTTTGGTGAGAGCTGTTGTGTTGGTGAATCGAAGTGTGAACCTGTTGTTCAGGGGTGATTTCATATCCTGTCCTGGTCAGTACAGCCCTCACATGGGTGCTGATTTGCTCAGACTTACCTCCCCTCACACTAAGGCTATTCTGGTACTTCCTAGACCTGCTTCTTCCTTTTTTTTTTTTTTTTTTCATCATTTCTGAGGCAAAGGTGCCATGACATCAGCTCTGTTGTGCTGTGGAAACTCCAAGTGTTTGCCTTGAAATCTGACTGACAGGGTCAGCCACCCTCCCTAAAAAAGCCCAAGCACCAAGCCAGCACCTCCCAACAGATGCAGCAGGAATCTGCTCCAGTCCTCCTTCCCTTGCAGCTCATCCCTGTCCATCAGGAAGGTCTCAGCAGTGTTCCTCTCCATCCTCCTTGTTCCTGCTCTCTTTCCTCAGGCCTCTCCAGCACCACATGAGTTCTGCAGCTCTCTCTGCTCTCTTGAGATGGATTTTTGCTCTGACTCCCACTAATTTTGAAGCAGAACTGGGAAAAAAGCAGCTGCAAAGGTTGGAAACTTGTGTGAACACTTTCCCACACTCCCTGGGGACTGCACTTCCTTTCTAGCATCCTTTTATTTTACTGATAAACGTCAAAGATCTCAGGTCCCATCTCCCCTGGTTTTATTGTTGGGCTTTGAGAGTAACCCCTGAGTGACCAGAGAGATTTCTATCATTGGAGTGGAAAACATTTAACAAGCAATTCTAGCAAGGGCTTTCATTAAGCTTGGGTGTTCACAGCAATTTCTCTCTCTGTGTTTCTGGAAAAACTTCTGGGAAGTGAAGAGGGCTCCCAGGTAATGAAGAGGATGGCTGCCTAAGCTCTTGGCTGGGGAATGTGCAGTTTATTGACTAAAGCTCATGTTGGATTTCCTGATCCCTTCCAGCTGGAGCTGTGGTGTGAGTGCCATCCCCTCTCTGGGCACAGGGGGAAGGCTCTGCCAGCCCTGGGGCTCTTCATGTCCAATGGGGCCAAAAGCATGGTGGTGTAAGGAACTATGGAGTGGGGAAAGGAAGCAGCCACCACAGGTCCTGTGACCATTAATCCTCCTCAGCTGGTCTCCTTGGTCCTCTTGAACCATCCTGGTGCTGAGAATAAGGTGTGGGAAGGAGGCCCCTGCATGGCCAGCAGGACAGCCCAATCCCAGAATCCCAGAATCCCAGATTGGTTTGGGTTAGAAGGTACCTTAAAGACCATCTAAAGAGCCCTTGGCATGAGCAGGGACACCAGGTCACTCCAAGCCCTGTCCAACTCAGCCTGAAGCTGTCCCTGGGATGGGGCAGCCACAGCCCCTCTGAGAAGCCACTGTCCTTGTGCTGCATCCAGGCTCCCCTCCACCCTGACCATGGCCAGGAACATGTCCCCATGGGGATTGTCCAGGGAACACTGATCTCTCCCTGCTCTCTGGGTTTGAGCAGTCTCTGCAGACCCCTGATGCTTGAAGGTTTGGGCCCTGGGAGCCTGGCAGGGAGATGATGTCCTTGGGATCCCAGGCCACAGGGTCAGCAGGAGCCCAGGAGATGACCCAAGGCTGTCACATCCTTTTCCCCTCTTGGTCTGTAACACATCCCTACCTGACTCAACAGGTTTGTCACCAGGAAGGACCACCAGGTCTGTGCAGATCCTGATGCCAGGTGGGTGAAAGAATTTATGAGTGCCCTGGAGCTGCAGTGAGCATGGGGAGATGAGAGGTCTCTGCCCTGGAGAAGTCCTGCAAGACCATCCAGCAGAATCTTGACACAAACCTAGAAATCCTGCTGCTGCACACCAGGACCTGCTGAGCCTCCATTGGACCCCTGAGGTTCCTTTTGTCTTGCAGAAATGTCATTTATCTATGATAATTTAGCCACTGTGATGAGCAGCTGTGATGCTGGAGACCTCATGGCCTTGCAGACCCCTCCTGGCATGGGCTGCTGTGTGACATGTGGTGAAACTGTCCTCTTCTTCTGCCTCCACTGCTGGAATGGGAGGGGAATTTTATCCCCTGAGTTCTTTGTGGGAAGTTGCCTGTCAGGGAGTGTTGCCCTGTACCTGTGCTGCCTCCCAGCCAGCCAGGTGGCTCTTGTCACAGCACAGATGCAGGATGTGTCTCCTCAGAGGACCTTGCTAAAAGGATGCTCATTGTGCAACCACATTGTTCAGCTTTGTTCTCAAAACTCTGTCTCTTGCTGGTGCCCAAAAAATAAAGGTGGGGTGGTTTTTTTTTCTTTCTTTGTGTGCCAGGTTTGGAAAGGGCTGTTCCACTCCTGCCTGGGAAAACAGGGCAGAGAGGACCCCACCACAACCACTCTGAGCAGGGCAAGAAGCCAAACTTCTGGCTGGGAATGGCTCAGCCTCCTTAGCCCTAAACCCTTCCCTTCCACGTGGCCTCCCTGGGAGCAGGTTCCCAGCACAGACTCCTCCAGGGCCCCATCCTGAGCTGTGCTCAGCTCTGGGGATGCTCTGTTGGAGTTTCTCTGCAGAAGGCAGGCACTGATCACCTGCTGCCTTGGGAGGGAAACCTAAATTCAGCTCAAAGATCCCAAGAGGTTCATTGCACGAAGAAGAACCACCCGAAGCACTTTGTCAGCCTGTGGTTTGCTTTCGAAACCAGCTGATACCTTTGTGGGTTCAGAACTGAGCTGCTGGATCTTATCTCCCAGCTTAAGCTGAGGGAAGGGATGGGCACCCCCTGGGCTGTCTGAAGCTAAAACTCAGCAGCTTTTGTATGGCCCCTTGGCCAGGAGTGTGCCCACCTGGCAGCACATCAAATCTTCCACCACAGAACATGTTACTCATCACCCTTGGGAGTCATTTCTCAGCCTTCCCCATCACTAGCAACTAATAATCACCCAAAATGAGGAGTGAGCACACCAGTGCAGACCAGTGTGAGATGTGGTGTCTGTAATCCCACTGGTGTCACCCTGCTCTGCACAAGTTGTCTCCTCTGCTTATCAGCACCTCTCCAGAGGTCTCCCTGATTCTTCCCCAGCACTTCCTCTTGCAGTTCCTCATCAGCTGCCCCAAAGGGTCTGTTCCACAGCTCTGACCAGAGCTCTTAGCAGCCTGGGATTATTTTACCAGAGCAGGGAATGGGTGCCAAAACCTCCCAGAGCCTGAGGGCACTGGGGGGGCTCCCAGTGATGAGGGTCCCCCAAGAGGATGGGGCTCCCCCAGCCAGGAAGCCATGGATAGAGGGGGGTCCCAAAACCTTGCTGGGGGGGCCCAAGGTGTCACAGCCCCAGGCAGAAGAGGGTGGCTGTCCCTGCGGACTGAGAAGAAAGGTGCTGGGGAGTGACGGTGGGTGCTGGGGGGTGGGTTCAGGGCACCCTAGGGTGCAGAGGACAGCAGGGTGTGAGGGGGATGGAGAGACACAAGAGGCAGAGAGCTGGGAGGCTGGGAGCAGAGAGGAGGGGATGAGAAAGCAGAGGGAGGATGCAGAGAGGACCCTGAAGCTCAGGTCTCGGGTGGGAAGAGCCTGTGGGGGTCAGTGGGATTTACAGCCCCAGGGATGCTGCCCCATGGCCCACCCCAACCACAGCCATGCTTGGTGGACTTGGCAGGAGGAGATGTGGACAATGTGCTCCACAGCAGAGGGACCTGTTCTGGGGTTGCCAGGGGCACCTGGGGTCCTGGAGCAGAACCAGAGCAGGGGTTCTGGAGCAGGGTTCTGGAGCAAGCTGGCCTGGCTGCTGCTGCTCCATGAAACTGAAACCAGAAAGGATGGAGAGGGATATTCCCACGTGCTCCAGGCTCCCATCCAGGGGCTGTCTGGGGAAGATCCAGTTGCAGCACCTCATCCTCCTGCCTCTCCAGCCTGTCCTGTCTGGAGAACACCTCAGCCCCCCCTGCTCTCCTCACATCAGACTCAGGTTTAGGCTCCTGCAACACCAAAGTCCCTCTCAGCTCCACCAGTGACGGAGCATGGAGCAGGCACCAGGGCTGGAATGGACCCCAGGACCCCAATCCCTGGATCCTCACCTGTGGCAGCAGCTCCTGCCCACCCACACCAGCACACTGTGGCCACTCTGGGAATTCCTGCTCGGGATCCCCCTCATGCTGACCCTCCTTGTCCCTGCCTGGCCTGACCCTCTCTGCAGGGACCCTGCCAGGGTGAGCAGTGTGTGTGTGCCTCCCCCTCATCATCCTCCCAGCACAGCAGTCTGGATCCACCCCATGGATATGGAGCCATCTCCATGTGAACCCCATGTCCTGGCACACAGCCTGGATCAGACCTTCCCTGGGATGCTGCTCCTGGGATGCCCCAGCAGCTCTCCTGCTCACAGCTGCTTTCCAGCCAGGACAACCCAAGGCTGGAAGGAAATCACAAGATAGGAAGGTGCTTCCCAGCCTCAGGGCTGCTAAGTCTGATCTATAGCTGCAGGGGAAAAATGAAACAATAAGAGGATGTTTATACTGTAGATTTTAAATAATGTTTTGGTTTGGATTTTTTTTTTTTTTTTTTTTTTTTTTTTTTTTTTTTTTTTTTTGCATTAGGGAGAGGAAATGCCAAGAGATGGCTGCACAGCCAGGCAGTGCTGGCTGACCTTGCTGCTGGGGTTTTCTTCTCAGTGTGAAGGATGTGCAGCATGACTGCCATGGCCAAGATCTGCCCAGCACCTGGGACCTGCTCCCTCCCATCCATGTCCCTGTGCAAACCCACATCTTGGTAATGCCTGCAGCAGGTTTCCAGGTGGCTGTTCCCCCCCTGAGCCCTTCCCTTTGTGGAAAAGTCAGGCACAGCCCCCCAGGTGGCCAGAAAGGAACCTGGGGTCCCTGCCCAGGCCAGGCAGCACTGCTGTGGTCAGAGGTGTGGTGATATCTCAGGAACAGATCCTAGAATCATGGAATTGTTTTGATTGGAATTGGTTTGATTGGAAAACCTTTAAATTTGTTACAGGCTGGGCACAGAGTGGCTGAGAGCAGCCAGGCAGAAAGGGACCTGGGAGTCTGGATTGCCAGGAAGGTGACCATGAGCCAGCAGTGTGCCCAGGTGGCCAAGAAGGCCAATGGCATCCTGGCCTGGCTCAGGAACAGCGTGGCCAGCAGGTCCAGGGAAGGGATTCTGCCCCTGTACTCAGCCCTGGTGAGGCCACAGCTTGAGTCCTGTGTCCAGTTCTGGGCCCCTCAGCTCAGGAAGGAGATTGAGGTGCTGGAGCAGGTCTAAAGGAGGCAACTGGGCTGTGGAAGGGACTGGAGCACAGATCCTGTGAGGAGAGGCTGAGGGAGCTGGGGGTGTTGAGGCTGGAGAAGAGGAGGCTCAGGGGAGACCTCATCACTCTCTACAACTCCCTGAAAGGAGGTTGGAGCCAGGGGGGGGTTGGTCTCTTTTCCCAGGCAACTCTCAGCAAGACAAGAGGGCAGGGTCTCAAGTTGTGCCAGGGGAGGTTTAGGTTGGAGATGAGAAAGAATTTCTTTCTGGAGAGGGTGATCAGGCATTGGAATGGGCTGCCCAGGGAAGGAGTGGATTCTCCGTGTCTGGAGATCTTTCCAAAGAGCCTGGATGTGGCACTGAGTGCCATGGGCTGGGAACCACGGGGGGAGTGGATCAAGGGTTGGACTTGATGGTCTCAGAGGTCCCTTCCAACCCAGATGATTCTATGATTCTGTGATCATCCAGTCCAACCCTTCCCTCATCCCTGCCCAGGCCACCCCCACCCCATGTCCCTCATCCCCACATCCCCAGGGCTCTGAAACCCCTCCAGGGATGATGGGGACTCCAGCCCTGCCCTGGGCAGCCTGGGCCAGGCCCTGACAACCCTTTTAATGAAGAAATTTCTTCTAATCTCATGTGAGGAGAGACACTGAGTGTGCATGTGGATGCCTGTGTGCTCTGTGCTGGGACACACTGGTGCTGAGCTGGCAGAGGTGCCCATGGGCAGGGACCCCTCAGCACAGGGGTAGCTGCTGCCTCCCAGGGCAGCCCCAGCTCCTTGGCAGATCCATGTTCTCTGCTTCCCTCCATCCAACCATAATCCACTCTCTCCAGCAAAGCCTCTGACAGGATTTTACCCCTTATAGCAACGTGTCCTGTCACCTCCACACACCCAGGGGATGCAGCACATGGCGTTGGGGGGCCAGGAGCTGGGACATGCCTGGGGTCTGTGTGGAGAGCACATTCCTGTGTTTCGAAGGCTCACATGTGCAAACCAACACGTCTAATTCTGCAGAGGATGTGGGAGGTGGGGGTGTATGTGGTGGGGGAATGAGGTTTTGGAGCATATTCATATGTCTGCAGTATGGAAACTTTATGGTTTTCTTCAAACCATTTCCCATCAGCATGTGCTGAGAGGCTTAGGGTGAGGTTCTCTCTTGGTGCTGGTGAGCACCACACAGAGGCACAGAAAAGGGGAAAAAAACAGAGATCTTGTCCAAAGTCTTTATTCTCCAGAATCATAATTTCACACATGTAAGGCAGGGCCATCCCTCATCCAAGGCTGGGACTCTGAGCCCCCCTCCTATAAATACACTTTCAACCTCCCTCCCATAAAGAGCATTATCATTCCCAGGAGAAAGTACTGCCTATTCCATATGAGGTTTTCTTAAATAATTTACAATACTATAAGAAGCACAGAGGTGCAGTCCCATGGGCAGGCCACAGGTGGAGGTGTCAGAGATGAGGTTGCAGCCTGGCAGCAGCACCCAACATGAGGAGGCTCCAGCAGCCCCTTCGTGCAGCTCCTCTTGCCCCAGGGTCCTGCTCCAGGAGCTCAGGATCAGGTGGCTCATTCATGGCAGCAGCTATGCCTGCAGTCCTGATTCACTCATTTCTGCTTCAAGTTTTTCAGGTGATGCTGAACCCAGGTGTCCCTGGGGTTGGCACAGACCTGGCGGCCTCTCCTTGTTATGAACCTGTGGAACAGGGAGGTTCGACCTGCATCCCAGGACAGCCTGAATTCCAGCTTTGGGGCACTGCAGGATGTTCTCCCCCCCCTTCCCCATCAGCCCTAAGCTGATGCTGACACCAGGGTCTGGCTGCTATTTCTCCCTCTCCCACCCCTCTTCCCATACTGACCCCACAGCTCCTGCAGGAGCATCCCTGGGCACTTCCATGAGAGCATCCCTGGCAATCCCTGCCCAAGTCCTTTCCCCCTGGGGTTCTCCCTCCCAGTTCTGTCTCCACAGCCCCCCAAAGCCCAGGGCCCAGGGCTGGTGCTCACACGATGGCCTGGAGGCTGCAGCTGGTGCTGGTGCTGTAATAACCCAGGATGAGCTTCCCTGGGAGCCTGTGGTGGGTGTAGGAGATGCAGCAGGTTGGGAGGTCGGATCCAGCTGGAAGAGGCACAGAGGGAAATGTGAGCGGGTGCCAGGCTGTGTGTTGGGAGCAGCCAGAATATCAGCTCAGGGAGCTGTGCTGGCAGGGAAGGTGGTGTGGAATTAGAGAATAATGAAGGTTGAAATGAGCGTGTGGGATTGTCTGGTCCAACGGCAGGAATAGTTGTGTCTGGTTCAGGGGGAGATTCCCACCCAGTCATTGCTCAGAGTTTCTTTTCCCCACCTTTCCAAGCCCCAGGGCAGAGATTGAAGTCCCTAAATTTAGCCAGAAATAAGTACTGGGATCCTGAGATGGATGGATGGATGGATGGATGGATGGATGGATGGATGATTGGAGGAAGGGAAGGAGGGATTATTTTCCAGTTCTGGGGTTTGAAGTAGTAATTATCTCAGTGCAGAGTGGCACAAATGCTGAAAAATTCCCATCTCCAATCTGCCATTCAAGAAATTATAACAAAGGCTCAGCTCCATTCTCACTTCAGAAATGAAGAAACAAACAAACAAAAAAAAGGGACTCACCCGGGCCAGAGAAAGTTTGGGAGCAAGAGGCTGCAATGAGGAGAAGAGCAAGAATTGCTGCAGAGAATTTCATCTTCTTGGGGGGTGAGAGCAGGAGCAGGACCTGGAACTCCAGCAGACACAGCTCAGACTGCAGCAGATGGATTCAGCTCCCTTTTAAACAGGGAGTCCTGGAAGCATCTGGGAAAAGCTCCAGTGGAAATTCCAGAATGAGGATAGAGGATGTCACGAAAGTGAAATGGCCACAGGGAACAAGAAAAAAAAAAAAAAAAAAAAAAAACGAAAACAAAGCCAGAAGTCAGGAGGAATGGGATAGGGCTGACATTGGAGCCAAGTATGTGGAGCTCTGACTCAGCACTCATTTTTGATTTCATCAAATCGAAAGGAAACTAAACTGTACCAAGTGGCAGAGCCACAAAGAGGAGAACTACAGGAGGGATTTTCCCTCTGAGTCTGTATAGCAAAAGACACGATGTCAGTCTCAGATTATGCAACTCTGGAAAACAAAACCTGGCAGTCTCCAAAGCCTGCACATGCTCTTGGGTGCTGGGTTTGCTGAGCTGCAGCTCCCACCAGTCCAGCAGTACTGGGCTGAGCATGGACCAGTTTGGAGCTGAGACTGGAGCCATCCCAGGAGATCATTCAATCCAGCACCTTCTGGGACAGCTGGGAAGGCTTCCCAGGACCATGTCCAGGTGGGCTTTGGATATCTCTAAGGATGGAGATTCCAGAGCCTGTCTGGGCAGCCTGTTTCAGTGTTCAGTCATAAAGTGTTATCTCTTGTTTAAATAAAATTCCCTGTGCCTCTTGTCCTCTCACTGACCAACACACAGGAGAGTTGAGCTCCAGCTATTTTGCTCCACACGTGTTGATAAGAAACCCCTGAGCCATCTCTTCTGCAGGATGAACAGTCCCTAAGAGAGACACTCCTGTCTCTTAACCATCTTCACACCCTTTGCTGGATTCTCTCCAGTATGTCCATATCTCTTGCATACTGGGGAGCCCAGAACTGGACCCTGTATTCTAGGAGCTGCCCCAGCAGTGATGAGCAGAGGGAACCTCCCCTGACCTCCTGGCTGTGCAGGAACCTGCTGGACACCTTTGGGCCGAGGGCACATTGCTGCCCAAGTCTAACTTGGAGTCCAGCAGGAACTCCCAAGCCCTTTTATGCCAAACTTCTTTTTTTTTCCAGTTTTCTCAGCACTGGTGTATAGTGGTGCCTGGGGTGTTCCTCCCCAGGGACAGGATTTTCCATTTCTCCTTGCTGAGCTTCCTGAGGTTTTTGCCAGCCCATTTCTCCAGCCTGAGGAGCTCTCTGGATGGTACCACGTTCCTCTGCTGTGCCAACCACCCCTCCCAGCTTTGTGTCAACTGCAGACAGGCTGAGGGTGCACTTTGTCCCATCATCCAGGTCATTAAAACACTAAACATTAGCCAGGATCCACCTCTGGATCCAGCTGGACTTTGTGCCACCCAAGCCTCCAGCCCAGCTGTTCCTCTCAGTCCTTCTCACAGCCATTTATCTGCTGTGTGCTTCATCACTTTGCCCAGGAGGATGCTATGGGGAGTCAAAACAAACACCTGGTGCTCTGCCCCCAGCCAGCCATCTCATTTCACACCCACCCTGACAGCCACAGCCTCCCAGACAGGATCTGCCTATCCTCTGCAGGGCTCTGCAGGCAGAAGGGGCTTTTTGTACCCCACTTCCTCACCCTCACCCCTCAATCTCAGCCCCAAGGGCAGAGGGCAGTTTGCTGGCAGAGCATGGGAGTATTTTGCTAACCTGAACTGCTGCCTCTGAAAGTTCCCTGGAGTCCAAGGTGTATTTTCTGGCTAAAAAGTGAGAAATGAGCAGTGGAAAACCTGCATGGCATGGGAGACACTTTCAAGGCTTGGAAAGTCCCTGAGGCTGGAGTGGTGGCCTTGGGGATACAACTGGGTGTGGGATCCCCTCTCCACTGCAGAGGGGATGCTCAGGTCTGAGGGTGAGATCCAGGGCCTGGAGTTCCAACTGAGGAAACACAAATCCCCTGGAGCTGCAAGTGAGGAAAAAAGTTACAGTGACAGAACAGTAATTGGAGAGGGTCAGCCTGTCCCTGAAGTGTGTGGAAAGGATGTGTAGGGGTTGGAAATGGATGGGAGTCATCTATGCAGGGATCAGGGATGATTGATACAGGGATTGAGTCAGGAATGGGATGGAGTGATTTGCACAGGGATCAGGGAAAAAGAATGAGGAAGGTTCCCCCACTGAGTCACAGGTGACAGAGTGGACCCCTTCACTTTCTAAACTCCTTCTCAGAGGAGTCTGGGAGAGGCTGGATCCACTCCTAGTCCCAGGTTCCAGAGAATTACTGGATGTTTTAGGTTGTAAGAGACTTCCAGGATCATCCAGTCCAACATTTGACCAACACCATAACCTAACTACCAAACCATGTCCTTAAGGACCAGCTCCAAACACCTTTTAAATGCCTCCAAGGATGGTGACTCCACCCCTGGTCTGGGCCATTCCAATGCCTGACAACCCTCTCAGTGAAAAAATATTCCTATCATCCATCCTGAACCTCCCCTGGCACAGCTTCCATCCATTCCCTCTGCTCCTATCCCATCCGTCAGGAGCAGAGGCTTTTTCCCTCCTCTCTCCACCCTCCCTTGATGCAGTAGCACAGAGACATCAGGTCTCCTCTCACCTCCTCCAAACCAAACACCCCCAGCTCCTCAGCTCCTCACAGGACTTGTGCTCCAGGCCCATCCTCAGCTTTGTTGCCCTTCCCTGGACATCTCCATCACTTCTCTGTCCATCCTGTACTGAGGTGCCCAGAACTGAACACAGGACTCAAGCTGTGGTCTCCCCAGAGCTGAGCACAGAGGGATGATCACCTCCCTGTCCCTGCTGGCCACTGAGTTCCTAACACAGTGTGCCACTGGCCTCTTGGCCACCTGCACACACTTCTGACTCACATTGAGTCACAGTCACCCAACACCCCAAGGTCAGGTCCCTTTCCAACTCACAGCTCATAACCACACTTCCCCAGCTGTCTGTTGATGATGTTGATGTTGGTGTTGGTGTTGATGTTGGTGTTGGTGTTGATGTTGGTGTTGATGATGTTGATGTTGGTGTTGGTGTTGGTGTTGGTGTTGGTGTTGGTGTTGGTGTTGATGATGTTGATGTTGATGTTGGTGTTGGTGTTGGTGTTGGTGTTGGTGTTGATGTTGGTGTTAATGTTGATGTTGATGATGTTGATGTTGGTGTTGGTGTTGATATTGATGATGTTGCAGCATGGCCCAGTGAACATGGGGGCTGCACCACCCCAACTGCTGACCCCCACCACAGGCCCCTGGCATCAAGTCACTGGCCACCAGCCCAGCCACCAGCCCAGCTGCTCCAGAGCCACTCACCCTCACCACCCTTTGTGGCCAGCTTCTCTTTCCAGTTTTGGGTTGTTGCACACCAGTTTTCACTTCTATGTCCAATCCCAGAGCTCTCTACTTCAACTTCCTGCAGCGGAAGTATTTATAAGCTGCCATCTCAAGCTTCCTTTATTATTCCTGGAAATGAGCCATTTTTTACTATTTTGGCACAAACTGACCCAGACTGGGACATGAGAATTGCCTTGGTGCAGGCAGGGCAGAAAAAGAAAGCTGAAGTTATTTGAAGAGGAGCCTGTGTGGCAGGATGTCACAGAAGTGCCCCGTGGCCTCCTCTGGACTCTGTCCAGCAGCTCCGTGTCCTTGTGCTGGGGACACCAGAGCTGCAGGGGAGGTGTCCCCAGAATGGAGCAGAGGGGGACAATCCCCTCCCCCAGCCTTTTCCTTTGTCCCTTTGCCTGCAGCCCTGGGGCAGAAGTGATCCCTGACCAAGCCCAGGTCACTTCCACTCACAAAACCATCCCCAGGGGATCCCTCCTACAGCTGCATCTCTGCAGGGTCTCTGAGGGCTGCAGAAGCCACAGGGGGAGGCTGCAGGCCCATGCTGGAGCTTCCCAATCCCTCTCCTCTCCCAGGGGGATGCAGGTGCCAGGCACAGCCTGTGGTGCTTGGACAATGGCCCTTTTGAAGGGCAGGAGCCCATCCGGGGTGGCAAAAGCCTCAGCACGATGACCAGGATGGGACCTGTGCTTCCCAGAGATGCTGCAGAGCACCCAGCCTACAAACAGCCCCCACACACAGGGGAAGTGGTTTGTGGCCTTGCAGCAGCCCCAAAATAAATGGTGAGACTGCATTGCCAGGCCCCAGCTGGAAATCTCACACCCCTCTGCTGGAGACAGGGCTCACACCTCCCCGTGGGTTTCCTACACCCTGACAGTGCCTGGAAGGAACCAACACCAGGGACATCTCTGCAGCAAAGAGCTGCCCAAGGTGGTGCTGGTGGAAAACTCCATGAAGTTCAGTAAGGCCAAAGTGCAAAGGTGCTGCACCTGGGTGAGGAAAATCCCAAGCACAAGTCCAGGCTGGGCAGAGAATGGATGGATGGATGGATGGATGGATGGATGGATGGATGGATGGAGGGCATCCCTGAGGAGAAGGACTTGGGGATGTTGGGTGATGAAAAGCTCAACATGAGGCAGCAATGTGTGCTGGAAGCCCAGAAACCCCCAGAGACCCCCCTGTCCTGGGCTGCATCCCCAGCAGGGCAGGGAAGGGATTGTCCCCCGCTGCTCTGCTCTGCTCTGCTCTGCTCTGGGGATACCCCCTGGGGTAAAGCTAGGTCCAGCTCTGGGGTCCCCAACACCAGAAGGACATGGAGCTGTTGGAACAAGTCCAGAGAAGGTGATGGCTTAGGACTGGAGCAGCTCTGGAGCCAGGGGGAGAAAAAAAAATCTGAAGCATCCCCATTAGAAAGTGATCATATTCCCAGGGTACATTTTTCACAAAACGTGTCTGTTGGAGGAAGTGTGAACCTTTCACAAGGTTAATTCTTCTTACCGACAACAATCCCCTTCCTGACAGGGCACAGTTTAGGTGGAACATGACACAGCCTCCTGTACATCCCAGCTGGGGGTGCTTGCTCACACTGTCCAGCTGGGCCTGAGGCAGATGGTTCCCAATCACTCCCCCAGCACAGGTTCCCACTGGAGCCAGCTCCGGGACATGACATCAGCTCAAAAATTCCAACGTTTCTCCAGAAATGTGAAGAATGTTGAGAGTGAATTTTCCAGCTGTGGATGGAAGGGCAGTGGTGGCCCAGCTCTGTGCAGGGCAGGATGGAGACTGCTGGAGGCAGCAGCTGAGCTGCCCCTAAAGGCAATTTCTGAATTAATAAAATTTTCAATACTTCCTTTTCTGAGGGAATCCTGACTCCTCAGCATTAAAACCTGCTATAAATAGCAACTTACATCATCCAATTTCACTGTTTGGATTTTTTTCAGGGTTCCCCTTTCTTTCTATCATGAGAATTTCCATTTCTGCTCTCACCAACTTTATTTTGGACAGTTGTTTTACTTAGCACCTGCTTCTGGGATTTCTGGGGGGTTTGCTATCCCTCTATGTCAAGTGGTGCAAGATCAGCCAGGCTGCTTTGGGTGGCCCTGGCACTGCCTCCTGCCAGGGGACACCACAGCCTGGGTCAGGGAGCCCTGGGGATGTGGTGCTGAGGACCATGGTTTAGGGGTGGCCATGGCAGTACCATGGGTTAACAGTTGGACCTGATGACCTTAAAGGTCTTTTCCAAGCAAAACCATCCTAGGATTCCATGAATCCAGAAACCATGCTGGGAAAACTTCCATCTCACACCGACCCTATTGCTGTGCTACGGACCTCAGTCCCCCTGAGATGCTCCAGCCACTCTTCATGACCAGAGCTTCTCCTGGGTTAAATGGTCCCTCCTCAGGGACACACAGCACCTCTCTTTCTGAAAGGGGGAAGAGCTCAAAGAAATCACTTTCTTGTTTCAGCATGACAGGAATGCAGGGAAATGAGTAAGGAAACATTTTTTAGGAGTCACCAATGTGCCTGTAGCCTCCCACCTCTATCCAGCCTGCAAAGAGTTGGTAGGAGTGGGGGTGGGGGATGTTTGTCAGATTTCTAAGTTAAAAACCAGACCCCCAGGAAGCATCAAGCCTGACCTTGGGGTTAATTGCTTAATTTGAGCTTTCAACAGTAGAAAAGTTTCAAGCTTTGCCTGGCCCATGTCACACACATTATCTGGGCTACACTGATCCTAAACTGACTCAGCTACACTAAGGAAATGGTCTGGGGGGGTGATGAATTAAAAAATGATCCCTGACTGTCCAACACCATTTGGCATCTGCTTGCTGACAAGGGTATGGAGGCAAAGAGGTTTTCAGCTGACTGAGATGGAAAAACATCTCATTGGGAACACTCAAAGAATCAATGCAGGTATCCAAGTAATTCTTCTGTTCTAATAAAACCTGTTTTTCACCAGAACATTTCTGCATCACAAACCCCTGGTGCCAGGGGAGCAGGACAGAGCTGGATGGCTGCAGGTGGCAAAATCTCAGGATGTGACCCATGAATGTTTGAAGGCACAAGCACAAGGACCAGCTGAAATCATGGTACCACAGAGACCTGGAAATTCTTCCTGTTCCCTGAGCATCTGGAGAAAGGAGCCGAGCAGCCACCCCCAGTGTGCCCAGTGTGGGTCCAGCTGGTGCCCAGCTGAGTGCTGGGTTCCCACCTCCTCTCTGTGGGCACAGACTCTGCTCATCCTCTTAGGGTGCTCGGGGACGGCCCCCCTGAGAAATGGAAGAGGGAGAAGGGTCTGAATGGATGGAGGAGCTGCAAGGGGCAGGAGGCAAAGGGAATGATGGAGAGGGGCCCAGGTTGGCCATGGTATGGGCAGTAAGGAGGCTGAGCTCAGCTGGGGCAGCTCCAGCATTGCTCTGGGGGAGTATCTTCTGCCTTCTGCAAACAGGGGGAGCAGCAGGAGCACCCTGAGGGTGGTACCTGGCACCCTGAGGGTAGGGCCACCTCTGGGACTTCTCCTGGGCAGTTCCAGGACCACATTGTCTTCCAGAGTCCTCTCTGTCTGCATGGAACAGAGCAGATAACCTGGAGGGAACCAGCCTGGTGCAGCAGGTGAAGGAGTGAGTGAGATTTGGAATAGACCCCATTATTTACAGAAGGAGCCTTTAATGGGAACGTGGGGTGCAGAGCGGTGCAGAGGTGTTGGGGGTGCAGTTGGGCTCCTTCACTTGACAGCAGAATCCTTCCACTGACCTGCAGGTATCATTTGCCAAGATATCACCACTCAGTGATGCCTTGAAAATACTTAAAGGGATCCAATGCCAAGAGAGGCAACTGCCTCCCTGTTGGTAAAGGTTCTTCTGGGAACACCTTGGTATGGACAGACAGCTCCCAGCTCTTCCCAGAGCATCCATCACCACCATTCCAGGCCTTCTCTCTCCTCCTTGGGGGCAGAGGTGTTTCATGGACCCCCAAGGCAGCCCTGTGGGACTTAATCCCTGTGAGCCCCCCCTGAGCAGCCCTTGCCCAGCCCTCAGAGATCTCTGAGCTCCCATACAAAGTGCTCATTCCTCCTGGTCTGAGGCCGTGACAATTTTATCTTTTCTGCTGAGACCAGATACTCCTTTCTTGCCAGAAACCCCAGTTCCTGCCCTCATCCTCCAGTTACTCACTCATGGTCTTCTTCCTCACCCTGCTCCCAAAGCTCCTTACACCTCATCTTCAGGGTCTCTATACTTCTTTGGGCTCTCTGCAGCTCCATGACCATCAATGATGGGCATCACCTATCAGTAGCCACTGCAATTCTGGGTCCCCTCATAGGACCTGGATTGCAGCTTCATCTCAGCTCTTCTTTCCCTTAAACTGAGGAGGAAACTCAAGTGTTTCAGCTTCTGGGACTCTTATTTCATGCCCATCACTACCTGTGCTTGTCTCCAGTGTTGCCCCAGCTGCAGGACATGCCCTGGGTGGCCTCAGGCCATGTGGAGCATGGCTGGGACATGAGCCCATGTCAGTGGTGACAGCTCCCACCTCCTGCTCCCAGGGCAGCCCTGAGGGAGGGGAACAGTGCAGGGCAAGGAGACCTCAGCCCCTTTTTCCCAACTGGCCTCATCCCAGCTCCATGCTCTTCAGCTTGGACCAACACACTGACATCCCAGCTCCATGTTGGGTAACAGGGGACAGTTGACACATGCAGGAACACCCACAGGGGAACTTCTTACTAAGGGACATCAGGAAAGAAGCAGAAATAGCAACGGTGGCTGTTTCCTATCCTACGTCATGGGGGAGGCTCTGAATCAAGGGGGGGGAGCTTCATCCCTGTGGGGCTGGACCTGCTGCTGGGTTCCACCAGAGGACTGCACCATGAGCAGCCTCTTCTCTGGGGGAAATTCCACCACACCCACACAACCTCTGCTGGGACCTCCTCACCACATAAATTGGGGAGCTCCTGACTGTCTCAGCACCAGACAGCAGAGGTTCTCCCAAGCTCTACTTGCCTCCTACAGCTCCAGCCACCACTCCTCAGCTGACATGAAGGTTTCTGTGTCTGTCCTCGCCATTCTCCTCGCCACTTGCTGCTGTCACATCTCTGCTGCACCACGTAAGTCCCGGCTCTCCCCGTCACCTCTAACTGGGGACAGGAGAGATGCTGACACTGGAACAGGGTCCCTTCTGCCAACCCTTCCCCCCCTGGCCCCTTCTTGTGTCAGACCACACTCTGGAACCACAGTTCCAGGGCTGTTGATGCTCTCCTGCCACGGGAAAGGCAGAGCTCAGCATGGCACAGGCCATGGCAGTGCCAGCTCAGGGTGAACTCAGAAGACAAGAACTGAAGGAAGAAGAAAAAAGACCCTGCCTTTTCTCTTCTTCCTCCCTGTCCTCCCCACCTCCCTGCAGTTCCATCTCCCTGTTCCTGCTTCCTGATGTCTACCTTTGCTTTCCACAGTTGGCTCTGACCCACCCACCTCCTGCTGCTTCACCTACACCTCCCGGCAGCTGCCCCGCAGCTTCGTGGTGGAATACTATGAGACCAACAGCCAGTGTCCCCAACCTGCTGTCGTGTGAGTCACAGAGACACAGAGCCACTGACTGGGTTGGGTTGGGAGGGACCTCAAAGCTCATCCAGCTCCAAGCCCCTGCCACGGGCAGGACACCCCCCAGCAGCCCAGGCTGCTCCCAGCCATCCCCTTCAGGGTAGTGCTGGCTCTCCCTTAGGAGAAGGAAAAACCCCTTTCCAAAAGACATCCCAGGGGATGGGAGGGATGGGGGGATGAGGTGCAAGGTGAGGGTGCATTGGCTCAGCACCCAGGGGCTGAATGGCACCCATCCTGCTTCACCAAGCTGCCAGTGATGGCCAAACCCTGCTGAGCCTCAGGAGAGGCCGAGTTTGGGGCAGGGCTCCTCTCCATGCTGTGCTCCCCCACCCCAACCCTCCCTTCTCTGCACCCCCAGGTTTGTCACCAGGAGGGGCCGCCAGGTCTGTGCTGACCCCGAGCAGAGCTGGGTCCAGCAGTACGTGAGTGACCTGGAGCTGAACTGAGGGGACAGAACCCACCCTGCCACCTGCCTGCCTGTCACCATGGGCAATGCCTCAGCTCCTGACACTGCTTGTCTGAAGAGAGCTTGGAAACTGAAAATGTTCCAGAACCTGACTTCGGTGTTTGCTATGTAATTTATTTTTTTTAGAGGAGGGATCAGAATGTTATTTAATAGATATATTTTTTTAAATCAAGACTCATGCTCAGGTTATATTTCCTATATTTAATTAATTGTATTTTTATTTAATATTTCATTCCAATTTCAAGAAATAAATATTTTTCTAAGAACTTTGTGTCTTTGCTTCCATTACAATTCTTCACAATGACAATAGCTGAAAATCTGGGTGTTCTTTATTTGCTGTTCTACACTGTCAAATCCCCCACGAGCTTTTTGTCTGAACATCCTATTTTGGAAAATAAGAAGAGAAAAACCTTGAAGGAGGAGGTGTGAGAAAGGCACAGATTACACTCAGGTAGCTTGGCTTGCTCTCTTTGTCAGGTGTTTAATCACTGCTCATTACAGCTATTTAAATTACATGCTCAGCCACATTATAGGCAATTAAAGTGTTACCTTTAGGGCCTTATTTTTTACATGCTGGCTGTTTCAGGGGAAGTTTTCTGTGAGCTTCAGCTAAAATGGATCAGCTACTCCAGAGCTAAGGATGCAAAAAATGGTTCTCTATAAGATTTTTAGAATTATTTCATTAAACTCTGGTTTAGCTGGGACATGATGCTAAGCAGAGGTGTGTCTTTGGAATGAAAGGGTGTTGCTTCTCCATGCCTCCAAAATCTGTGCATCCCTGGAGCTGCCTGTGCAGGGATGCAGTGCCCCCCAGCAATTACCCTGCCAGACCTATCCCAGGGCAAGATCAACCCCACAAGGAGACACTGGAGGTCTGGGAATGATCTCCTACCAGAGCTGGAGGAGACAGCTCCCACACCACTGATGACATTAGGATCCTCTGATCAGCTCTTGATATTCATGTCCTGTTGTGTCCTGTGCTGCTGGATGAGCAAGGCTTTGGGTTCCTCCTGACTGGACCTCCAGTCCCTATAGGGCAGACCAAGGAAAAAATCATTACAAAATCCCAGCCTGGTTTGGGTTGGAAGGGACCTAAAAGATCGTTCAGTCCCAGCTTCCTGCCAACCAGCCCATCTTGCTCCAAGCCCCATCCAACCTGTTGTTTTAGCACTGCCAGGGATGGGACAGCCACATCCTCTCGGGGCAACCTGGGCTCACCACTCTTACACCAAAAAAATTCTCCCTCCTATCTCCTCTCCATCTCCCCTCTTGCAGCTGGAAACCTTTCCCCCTTGTCCTGTCACTCCATGTCCTTGTCCCAAGTCCCTCCCCAGCTTTCCTGGAGCCCCTTCAGGCACTGGAAGGTGCTCTAAGCTCTCCCCATGGGATCCTTCTCTTCTCCAGGCTGAACACCCCCAACTCTCTCCCTCTGGCTCCAGAGCTGCTCCAGCCCTCCCAGCAGCTCCAGGGCCTCCTCTGGACTGGCTCCAACAGCTCCGTGTCCTTCTGGTGTTGGTGACCCCAGAGCTGGACCCAGTTTTATCCCAGGAGCTCTCCCCAGGGTGGAGCAGAGGGGACAATTTGCTATATTTGCTGGTGCAGCTTCCTGAGGCCACCTTTGCCACTGGAGCTGAGAGATGCCAGGAAACCTCCACACTGTGCAGCCCCCCGAGAAGCCCTGGGATGTCCCAATGCTCATGCCTGGGGTTCAGGAGCTCCTGATGATGAAACAGAAACAGCAACAGCCTCACAGGAGGACAAGGGAGCAGCCACTGGGGACAGGGCAGGTGAACAGAAGAAGCAGAGGGCAACAAGCTGGAGGAACAGGATTATGAGGAGGGGGAGGCTGGGGGGTCTGCAGGGGATTTCCACTGAATTCAGGCCAAGACAATAGCAGTGGTATCAAGGGTTTCAGAATGTGTAAACTACTAAAAGGAAGACTCATCCTGAAAGCAGAATGTGGTGTCTGCTGATTATTTTGTGCAATGTGTATGGCAGTAAATGTTTGTAATGCAAACCCCAGGAAGAAAAATAAAATTACTGCAATGATAAGAATCACATCATCTGTATCATATACCTGAAGATCTGCAGGTATTTGTTGTTTACATCACCCTGGTGGCCCCACAGGCATTTTGAGGTATGATGAGAGCCAGTGGGGTGGGAGGTCAGAGTCCAGCACTGCACAGGAGGAGCTGGGCTCTGCTGATGGAGGTGGTGGCTGATGGCAAGCAGGGCTCATGGCCTGGCAGCCTTTACATCTGTTTTTCCAGAGAGGAATTAGACACCTTGCAGCCAAAATGCTGTTGTGCTCACAAGTGCCAGCCCTGTGCCTTCACACCCACCCCAGGATCTGGGGAGGCTCAGTCCTCCACCCAAAATGGCTCTTCCCAGAGACACCGGGATGGGGGACTGGGTCTCTTCTGGGTGGCCAGCATCCAAAATGGTTTGTACCAGTGGGTGTTTTGGCATGCTGCATACAAAAGTACTGTTTTCCCACACCAGCAATATATCCCAGACTTCCAGGGCTGAGGAAGACACAGAAGTATTATGCTGGAAAGGATGCCTGGCTGTCACCTTACCCATAAGGGTCACCAGAAGGCAGGGTGGCCATGAAGACCTGAAAGTGCATTTTTGCTCAGTTCTTAGAAAGATGCAGACAACAACTCCCATCCCCCTGAGATGACAAAGCCTTTCCACTGTACTAGAAGGGAAAGAAAGATGTTCACATTTGCTGAAAAAGCACATTTCTGAAACCACCAGCCTATAAATTTGTCCATGGACAACCTTAAAGGGGACACAGTCAGTGCCTCTGGGTGACCAAACCACTCCCAGATCCTGACATTAATCAACTGAGTGCTCAGAAACCCAGCTCCTGACCTCCCACCCACCCCATGGCCTTCCTGCCAGATGTGGTCCCCCAGGGGATTACCTTGAGCAGATCAGTCACAGGACCCACCACAGCAGGGGACAGATTCAAAATGTCCCTGCAGAGCATGCATCTACTCATCTATCTGCCTGTCTTCCTTCACATGGAGACCAGGAGGAGCTGGTGTGACTGTGATCAACCTGCTACACACAGGAGCCCCTTTAATAACAAGACCCTTATGATGCTGTGTGAAGGTCACCAGTGGGATGGAGCTGGGGAACAGGAGCCCTTGTGCACCCAACCCCTGTGCTCTGCTCAGGCTGTGCTGTGTCCTGCAGCCATCCCATAGGAAACAAAATCCCACCAAGGACAGGGGTAAGCTCAACTTGTCATGACTTCAACAGAAACCTTCTTGCAAGCAGCTTTAGAGCAGCTTTAGCTTGATGTTAGGAGTTGGAAAAGCCAGGTCCCAGCTTTCCTCCCACTGTCCATTGCCAACAAGTCTGGGCATCTCAGGGCAGACTGGCACCTGCCCTGAGCAGTTTCTGAGTTGCTGAGAGTCCATCAGATGGAAAATTTTACATCATATTCAGAGCTATCTCATCCCTTCAACCTTTGCCCTCCTTCCTGCAAGAGGCAGATTCATGATTTCTAGGAACACAAGTCCACATCCTTCCTGCTCATTTGTTCCCTCGTTTGCAACATCCCTGGACTGCTGCACTTTCTCCTGTCTCTTCTGGAAATGCCTTGCTCTTATGGCACCGCAGCAAGTGCCACTCATCTGTCACATTGTCACAGTCAGATTAGTCCTGTTTCCTGCACAGCTTCCATCCCACCACCTCCTCCCACCCCTGGTTCAGTGACATTGAGTCTGGTCCCTGCCCAGCTGCCACCTTGCACAAGTTCCCCTGCCTGTCCTCACAGCTACCCCAGAACTCTGCTCCCAGCCCTCTGCCATGACTGCAAAGCTCATGTCCCTCCTTATCTTCTCATGCTCCCTCTTGTAAGATCTCCATGGAGGTCAATGAGCTGCAGAGCCAACCTTTGCCCTTCTCCTTCTTGGGCCATGACAAAGCTGGGGCTGGGGTGTTCCAGCTGGTCTGTCCTTTCTGCTATTCAGCCTCCAAAATAACAGCCTGCATCTGAAGGGAAGAGGGTGACACTCCCCAAAATGCAGCAAAACTCAGCTAAGAGGAAAGGCTATCTCAGGTCCAGCGTGATTCTTTACTAGGAGCCTCCTAAAGTATCATCCAGGACATCCCCAAAGAAATTCTGCTGAGATTTTGAGATCGTGCTTTACCAAATCACATTTTCTTCAAGTAAAATGGTGTTTAACTTAAGGAGCTTCATGATTTTTGTCTCAAGTCTGCCCTGCCTCACACAGGGGACAGAGAGACCAAACACCAGGGCTGATCTTTGGAGACATCACCAGAGGGTAGGTTATTATCCTTTCCCTGTTTTGCAGCCCTCAGAGTGTCCCCATCCTGGAGTGGGCAATGCTTGAGAGCTTCCCATGCTTGGAGATTTCCCACCCATTGGGCTGGTGAGGGGATCTGGAGGGGCTGGAGCTACCAGGTCTAAAGGTCATCCCCTGGCCAGAGATGAGAGGGAGCAGCTTAGGGACTTCCAGCACCCAGATGTCTCCCTGCCTTCACCCTAGGTACCAGCACCCTGATGATGAGGCATGGCCAACAACCCAGACAGCTGCTGCCACCCAGTCCCTGCTGCAGGTGCCCATCTACCTGTCCCAGGGGGATCTCTTGAGGACCTTCCCTGGGCCAGAGGACCAGACCCAGCAGCACTCCTTGTTCTCTGAGATCCTGGGGATCATCTGGGCTTAACGAGCTGGGATGGATGCACCACAGAACCACGATGCACCACACGAAGCTCCCCAAATCAACCCTTTATTGCTTTGTTCCAGAGCAATTCACACCAAAAGCAGAACCTTCTCCAGCAGCCCATGAGGTGAGCAGCAGTGCAGAAGGTTATGGCACACACCCCCTGCAAAGTGCCTGGCACGAGGTGGGTGCCATCCCCAGCAGCCAGGAGCACACAAGGGGGGGAAGGACACTTGGCTGCTGGCCAGTGATTGCCAAACACTTCTACACTGCTGAGTCAGCACCAGGACAACTGCATAATGATCAGCAGTTCATGGTCTTGAGGTGTTGGTGGTCAGATGTCCAATACCCATCCACGAGGACCCTCCCATGACACTCGCCAGAGCACACAGCTATTTCCCTGGTGCTGCCCTGCTCACAGGAGGAGCTGCTCAGGCTCCTAGGTCTCTGCTCACCAACAAGAAGTCAGGGCAGCCACTGTCACAGGATGTTGCACCCGGACCCCTGTGTGTCGCTGACCCAGGAGATGACCAAGGGCTCCGCATTTCTGCCCCCCAGAAAGGCACCCAGGAAGAAGAGAGGCCGGAGGCTGCCTGAAAATCTGTCAGTAAAGGTGTAAATGTGGGAGTGGTCGCTCACATTGTAAAAGGAGATTTCTCCTGCCTGGTAGTCCAGGAAGATCCCAATGCGCCGGGGTCTGACACTGAGGGTCAGTGGAGAGACAGGGGAGGTGAGGGCCTCGTAGTTGCCCCCGTTCTGCAGCCTCAGCACCCAGTACCCATTGACAGGAGAGAAGTGGATGTTGCCTTTTCTGCTGGCAGACTCCTGGCACAGCCCCAAGCCCCACTCAGGCTTGTCTCCCACTTGCACCTCCCAGTAGCAGCGGCCCGAGTAGAAACTCTGACTCCCCAACACCACTGGAGTGTTGCTGAACCTCCGGGGGTTGTCAAAGAAGGACAGGAAGAGCTTCTTGCTGCCACGCCGCACGCTCTTGCGGTCCTCGGACAGGATGAGCTCCAGGTGTGCTGTCTCAGGGTCCAGAGTCACATCCACTGGAGCAAGAGAAGGGTGGAAGGACAGCTTCAGAAGCAGCCAGCAGTGAAAGCAAGAGCTGGAGGGTAACACAGAGCCTGACACTCCTCAGTGACCTCTTAGTCTCCAGGGTCATCTCACAGCCCATCCAAGATCAGAATGAGGAAGGGTTCCCCACCAGGAAACCAGCTTGAACTCATTCAGACACAAAGTGGGACCAGATGGGCTAAACTTGTTGAAAAAAACCTCCCCGTGCCCCAGGGTGTGGGGAGGGGGCACCACAGACCAAATGCAGCTCCCTCACCTTTGAACTTCTTCAGCATGTCCCTCATGCCCAGGCACCGCTCGGGGATGCTGTAGTTTTCCTTCAGGGTCACAGACACAGCTCTGGGGGACTGGAACTTCATCCCCTCACACCTGAAATGAGAGCAGTGCCCACAGGTTGTATCCAGAGCACCTCACTCCAGCACAATCCCTTGGCTCTGGGATCCTAGAAGAAGGGGATGGAGTCTCTTCTGCCAGCCCCCACTAGTCCTAGGACCTTTGTCAGCCCCAGAGAGGACCCCCTGACCCCTTGCTGGGCAAAGAGGAGAGGGGGTGGTTGGCATGGAGCAGACACAAACATCATACTTAGATCCCAGACATAGACAGGATGGTAGAAGGAATGAGCAGGGGTACCTACCTGCTCAGAATGCTCTTCATGTCCTAGATGAAGAAGAGAAAGACCATTCTGGGTGTAGGGCTCCAGAACTTTGTGCCCAGCAGACAGCCTGGCCCAGGCCACCCACCCAGATGGCAAAGGTTGGGGTTGGGGGTGTTGGTGGCATAACCTGACCTTGAGCAGCACATCTGCTGGCTGCTGGGTCTTCTCTCTTATCTCCAAGATCAGATCATTCATCAAGGACTTCTGTTCCACCATCCTGGACAGATTTTCATTGATCATCAGCAGAATTCTCTTCTCTTCTTCCTCCAGCTTCTGGAGCAGCAGCTTCTCCTCATCAGCCAGCAGCCGATGCAGCTTCCCAAACTCATTCACAATCTTCTCCCTCTTTTTCTTCACCACCTCCTTGCAATAAGAAGATAAATGGGGTGAAGGGAGACAACATTAGCCAGGCAGTTGAGATGGGGCTGGATGCCACATCCAGCACCAGGCCCCAGGAAAACACTTTTTTTTTGATAAAAGCATCTATTAGTGCTTTCACCTGGGCTGAGAGCCCCTTGGCAGCCTCAGTTTACCAGCTGTAAGACACTGCCTGACCTCAGACATGTGGTGACATTTCAGTGCAGCACAGGGGGGGGGTGGGGAGGTTGCTGGGCTGCCAGGAGATGCCACTGGGTGTTGGGGTCATTTTGTATTAAATGTGCTACAACAGCTCAGAGGAAACACTGGAAAAAAACAGCAAGGGGAAAGAGGTGGGAAAAGCCCCAGGGTTGGTGAGTGGTGGGTGACAGGGTGGACACACGAGGTGTCCCAGGGCTCTCACTGCAGCCAGCAACAGGCAGAGGCTGCCAGAGCTTTAGGAGTTTTCACCAGAGTCCTAAAAATTGGCACTCTGCTGGCAACCTGAAGTAGCAGAAAATACACTGTGGACTGTCAGGACAAAACTGCTCCTCATTTTTTTTTCTTTTTTTTTTTTTCTTTTTTTCCCATCCAAACACATGATTTCTTGGACTTGACTCACAAAGGCTCAATCAGCCAGGACTGTCATGGCCTCTTCCCTCTTGCTGCTTGCAAGGGACATTTTTTCCCTTTTTCTTGAAAAAATGCAACCAGTTGCCAGGCCAGGAGGAAGCAGGAGGAAGCTGAGCTGTAACCCCTGACTCAGGCAGGAAGGGGAGACTGACACAGCTCCTTCCCAGCTTCCACATGGGGGTGGCAGGCAAGGGCACCCCCAAAAAGCCATCACACACTTGGCAGGGCTGGGGCAGACAGGCTGGGGAGCTGAGCACATAACTAAGGGAGCCTAGAGAAAGCTGCTCTCCCTGCCAAAGCTGATGAATCATCAGCTCTAGCTCAGGGCTGGATAACTGGATCCACCAGTTTCGTTTCCTTTTCTGCAGTTACTTTTACTTTCCAGATTCCAGCATGGAGGGACTCGAAATGCAGCCATGATGATGGCATCAGACTTCCTCAAGACTACCTGGAGTCAGGCAGGGGTGCAGTAATTCAGCTTTTCTTTTTATTGGTGGAAAAACTTCTGGTTCCTGGTGCTGTGGAGCAGAGCTTGCCATACAGCTAACACCTGGCTTGTAGCTCAGGCACATGTTGTAAAACAGAAAGGAAATAAAAAATATCTCATGTCTTTCTTTTTCTCAGCACCCAGCTCCCTGTGATTTCGGAGGAGCTGGTGTGCTGCTGTGTGCAAAACATTTCTTTGCAAAGCTTTCTATGTTTACATAGAGCTGCACATGGCCACTGAGCCTGGTTTCCAGCCCTGATGCTCCGTAGGAGAGTAGCACATGGGGACATGTCCCATCCTGAGGACAGTGACAAATTCAGAGCCCCTCACAAGATGATTCAGGATTAGTTTTTTCTAGTTGCTGATATCTCAGAAGCTCATTCTTCAAGAATTAAGCCAGGCACCTGCCTTGCACTCCTGGGTTTTCATCCTTTCCGCTGACTCACGCTTCTTCACATCCTCTACTTCCTTTGAAAGATGCTCCAGGGATTTCTGGAGTTTGGCCTGAAAAGAGAAGAAAATGGCTCAGCTCACCCCAACAGCACCCTGACAGCCAGTGAGAGCAGCCAGCCAGGGGACGGTGACCCTGTGCCAGGCAGTGCCAGCCCTGGCACCCACACCAGCAGCTGTGCTCTTCACTCCCCTCACACCATTAACCCTCTCCCTGCTCCCCGCGTTTTCCCCGTGGTTTTCTCACTCTTCAGCTTGGGTTGCTGCTGGAAGCACACCTGGGACATAAGGGTTGGGTGCACCCCTCCACTGAGGCAAAACACCCACAGGACAGCGCCCAACACCCCTCTTCTCCAGGGGTGCAGGGAACCAGGGTGCTCCCATGCACCCAGACAGGCAGCAGTGGTCCTGGGGGCCAACCCAGTTGGGGAGGTGGTGGGTGCAGCCTCATCCCTGGGATGGGAGCTGTCAGGTGGGTGCCACTGACTCTGCCACCCCCTCCTCTAGAAGCCACCGGAGCCCGCAGGAGAGGGGCAGCAGCAGCTCCCGGTGCCAACAGGACAGGACCTCCCGTACCTTGTAGACCTGGGCAGCCTCCTCGATGGGGTAGACCGTGTGGGAGCGGTGGTGCAGGGACTCCCGGCACACCACGCAGATGGCCTCCTCCTCCTCCTCGCAGAAGAGCTTCAGGCGCTCGTCATGCAGGGCGCAGAGCGGGGTCCCCGGCTCGGCAGCCCCCGCACCGCCCCGCAGCCCCAGCTGCCGGATGCTCTCCACGATGTTGGCCAACTGCCTGTTGGGGCGGAGGCCGCTGCGGTGGCAGGAGGCCCGGCACTGCGGGCAGGAGAAGGGCCCATCGGCCCAGAGCCCCTTGTCCTGGCAGTGCTTGGCGATGCAGCCCCGGCAGAAGTTGTGCCCGCAGTCGATGCTGACGGGCTCGCTCATGTACTCCAGGCAAATGGGGCAGATGGCCTCTTCCTGCAGCCGCTCCAGGGCACCCGCCAGGGCCATGCCGGGCTGCGGCCGGGCCCGGGCCCGCGCTGCCTCCCCCGGGGTCACGGACCGAAGGCGGGAGAGGCGGTGGCCGCGGAGCCTCCGGGGGAGGAGCGTGGCACGGCCGGGACAGCGGCAGCTGAGCCTCCTCTGAGGGCGGGAGGGCCGGAGGGAAGTGCCAGGAATAATCCCTGTCCCTGGGGCCGTCCCGGGTGCTGGCTGAGCCCAGCAGCCCCCATGGCAGCAGGGGGCCCGGTGCTGCCCAAAGGTGCCGGACGAGCTCGGGGATCCCCACGTTGCCCACTCACCCCCAAACACCCACCATGGCCCTCGCCCACCCTGAGGAGCCAAGAGGTTGGGTGTGGAGAGGGCAGGGCAGGGCAGGGGGCTCCGGAGCTGCCCAGAGCCCTGCCAGGAGCCATGATCCGCAATGCTGGGGCTGGGGAGCCATTGGGAGCCACCCCACTGCCACCAGACCCATCCAGGGTCCACCAGGACCCTTCCACGAAGCAACCTCAGAGACAGTGGGAGAAGCCGCAGGTTTTGCTCCTTTTTATTATATGAAAAATAAAGTCACCACAAACTATACACAAATTAGAATGAAAAGACTCACTGACAGTGCCAAATAAATTAAAGCGTCCGTCACAAAAAAAGAGCTGAACGCTGTATTAAATACTCTGCCAAATCGTCAGGCACAGAGAACGTGGAGGTGTCAGAGGTGCCTTGCAGAGGAGATGCCTGGAGAGGGAGCAGGGGATGCTCATCCACTGCCTGGCTGCTGCTGAGGGGGATTCACGATGTCCTGCACCCACTTGTCACCAAGTTTGCCACAGACCATCCTGCCCTTCACCGTGGTAAATCTGCAAAATGAAATGCAGTTAAAGGAGAAAGAAGAGAGGAGAGAGGAGAGAGGAGAGAGGAGAAGGAGAAGGAGAAGGAGAAGGAGAAGGAGAAGGAGAAGGAGAAGGAGAAGGAGAGGAGAGGAGAGGAGAGGAGAGGAGAGGAGAGGAGAGGAGAGGAGAGGAGAGGAGAGGAGAGGAGAGGAGAGGAGAGGAGAGGAGAGGAGAGGAGAGGAGAGGAGAGGAGAGGAGAGGAGAGGAGAGGAGAGATCACCTGCTCCTTGCCACTGGTGAACCTTATCAAGCCAGACACCTCCCCAGCACTCCTGCTGCAGCCAGGACACTGTCCTTACCCAAGTTCCACTACCTGGGGATGGGGGCTGTGACCAGTAGAAGATGTTTAACCTTAAATCTAATAGGAAGGCCCAGAAACTCACTGCTTGGGGTGTGGGATTGGCCTCTGAGATGTTTCCAGGCCATTCTCCAAACATAGGAGAGCTCAGCCTGGTGTTTTGCCTTGCCAGGATGGGGTGTGATGTGGGTTTTCCTGGCACTGCCATCCTTCAGTGGAGCAGGGTTCCAGAGGATTTGGGCAGAAGATGTACTCACATCACAGCTGACTGGGGGCAGTGGCTGTCTGTGTGCTGATACATCACCACCCGATTGGCAGGAAGGGCTTTGGAGTGGTACTGGGTGCAGCAGAGACCGGAAAAGTTGACAGCAGCTGGAAGAGAAGTTAAGTTTTCTCATTAAGCCAGACCAGAAGCAGGGTCAGAAGACCATGAGGTCTCCACTGGAGGAGGTGCTGCTCCCATGGTCAGCTCCCAGCCCAGTCATCCCTCCCTCGGGAAGGAGCCAAGGGGCAGCAAGCCATGCCTCTCCTCTCCCACAGCAGAGGTGCAGGAGGAATAGGTGCCCAGTATTACCAGACTTTATATGGCAGAATGAAAGAGAGATCCTTGGGCTTGGACTCACCTGGAGAAGAGGAGACCTCATAGCAGAGGAGAGCCACAGAAAGTAGAGCCAGGGCAGCTGTGGAGGTCTTCATGGTCCTGTTGGGTGGAGAGGAGCTGTAGCAGTCAGGCTGGGGTGCTGCAGAGTGCTCCTTGCTGGGCCTGGTGTGGGACCACTGGGTTCAGCCCAATTTATAGGGAGGGAGGCAGACTGGGAGGATGGAAACCTGATGGAAACATTGCACCATGCCATGATGCAGTGGGGAAAGGGCTGAGTCAGGGGTGCTGCGCAGCGCTGGGGAGGGAAGTACCCAGAGCCCTAGTGACACCAGGGCGCCCTGGTGTGGCATATTATATACTGACATCATGCCAAGAAAGGAGGGAGAACAGGAGGTGACCTCTCTTCACCTTTCCATGGGCCAGAGAACTCTGTAAAGAAACTCCAAGTAATGATTCAGAGGATTAATGGATGGACCTCCCACATGGCAGGAAGGTTGGAGTAGAGGATCCCTGAGGTCCCTTCCAACCAAAGCCATTTTGTGATTCTGTGGTGGCAATGGATGGAGAAAACCATGGCTGCCACACCCCCATGTTTCCTGGATGTCCTGCTTTGAATAAAGGTGATTTTCTGTCTTCTACTTTTGCTTTCAGCTCAGTCTTTTGTAAGCAGCTGCACTTGCTGAAATTAACAGCAAGTTTCTCAGTCAGTGTCTGCTGCTGGGACTGATAACACTTGATGTTTATAGTTCCAGCCAGAGCCTGGTGTGCAGAGCCAAGGACACTGCTCAGCTCTGAGGAACATTTTACCCTCCAGAAGGAATAAAGAGGTCCCACCTGCAGCCTCCTTTGGGGAGGAACAGACAAGAGAGATGCCAGAATTGACCAAACAGAGGATTCCATCCCATACACCTCATACTCAGGATAAATTTGAGGGATCACAAGGGTCAAACCCCTTCCTGCTTCCCCTTCTTTCCCTGTCCCTGTTTTGCTTCAGCATCCTGGGAGGATTCCATCCATTCCTCTGCCTGTGCTCCTGATCCATCCCAGCCTGAATCTGTGTGTTCCTGCCTCCAGCTCCCAACTGCTGCTGACCCCAGGATTCCAGCCTGGACTTTCCCAGGGCTGCCCTGCAGCATTGGTGGTGATGTGAGAATTATTGGGGGAAAAGGGAGGAAGGAACATAGCATCAATTTTCCTGTATATTTGTATAGATTTAGTAATTTTTCCTGTTTACCATTACTGTTTATTAAAGTTGTGTAGTTTAGTTTCCAACCCATCAGTCTCTCTCCTTTCTTTATCAGGGAGAGGATGGGGATTAATAGAGAGAATCTGTTATTTGGTTTAATTGCTGGGCCAGTGTTAAACCCTGAAACTGGAATATCCCCATCAGGGACAAACTGGGGACAATTTACTTCCCTGGAGCAGGGAGAGCCCATGGGTCAGGCAGCCCTCCCCACTGCCCACCAGGCAGCACCCATACCCTGACCCAGGGAGCCAGGGGTTTTCTCCAGGGGAAACCAACAGCATGCAAGGATGCAGAGCAGAGGGTAGAGCATCCCAGGGCTGGGCTCCTCTGGACTTGACCATCACTTGCAGAGAGTTATGAGAAAACCAGTTGCAACCCACAGTTTCCCAAGTACCACTTGAGAGTTAACACTGTGCCATGTTATCCATGGACATGAGAATGAGCCAATAATGTTTGAAAAGAGCTTTGGAAGTCCAGGACCTTGATGGCCCAGCAGAGCTGGCTCAGATGATTGTTTGGATCCACCACTGTAGAACTGACATTTGCTGGTTTAGCTCCCATTGCCTGGCATGGGGCTGGTGTCTGCCAGAAGTGCTCCATCCCTACAGGATTCTCTGGACTTCAGACAAAGGCTGGTGGATGAAGCCTTAGAGGAACAGAGGAAGAGCAAGGTGATCGTGGTGGCAGCAGTATGTTCAGGCACTGGACAACCCCAGCAAGGTCAGCAGTCTGCCTGTCACAGCCATCCAGTGCAGACAGGGATCCAGCTCCTCTAGAGGGGAGGACAATTACAAAATAAAACCCCCTGCCCAAAGCAGTGGCCTTGCAGGAACCCAGAGGAGCAACCAGAAGGCAAATGAGGAAGGCCAATGGCATCCTGGGCTGGCTCAGGAACAGCGTGGCCAGCAGGTCCAGGGAAGGGATTCTGCCCCTGTGCTCAGCACTGGTGAGGCCACAGCTTGAGTCCTGTGTCCAGTTCTGGGCCCCTCAGCTCAGGAAGGAGATTGAGGTGCTGGAGCAGGTCCAGAGAAGAGCAAGGAGGCTGTGGAGGGATCCAGCAGAATTCCTGTGAGGAAGGGCTGAGGGAGCTGGGGGTGTTGAGGCTGGAGAAGAGGAGGCTCAGGGGAGACCTCATCACTCTCTCCAACTCCCTGAAAGGAGGTTGGAGCCAGGGGGGGGTTGGGCTCTTTTCCCAGGCAACTCTCAGCAAGACAAGAGGGCAGGGTCTCAAGTTGTGCCAGGGGAGGTTTAGGTTGGAGATGAGAAAGAATTTCTTTCTGGAGAGGGTGATCAGGCATTGGAATGGGCTGCCCAGGGAAGTAGTGGATTCTCCGTGTCTGGAGATCTTTCCAAAGAGCCTGGATGTGGCACTGAGTGCCATGGGCTGGGAACCACGGGGGAGTGGATCAAGGGTTGGACTTGATGATCTCTGAGTTCCCTTCCAACCCAGCCAGTTCTATGATTCTATGATTTCCTGGAGCAGCTGAAAGAGAGCTGACTCCAGGCCTGTGGCTCCCACATGCTCCAGGTATCCCTGATGGATTCCATCTCTGTAGACCAAACTCTGAAAGAAGTGAGGCAGCTTGTTAGACGGTAGCATTGCAGGACCGGTTTTCCACAGAGCCTTTTGTTTCACTGAAATGCCCCGTTACCAAGTAAAACTGAGGGAGCCCACCCATGGGTTCCTTCCTGCCATGGAGGTCAGGAGCTTGGAGATGCTCCCGAGCAGGCAGCCAGGGAGGGTCTGCCCACAGAGGGACCCCAGGGCATTTGCCTCCATGGGGTTTTTGGAGCAGCAGTCCCAGAGCAGGGCCAGGCATTGCCTGTCCCACTGACAGACCCTGAATCTCTGCAGCCACCAGAGCTGCCACAGCTTTGCCTCTGCAGCAGGGATGCCCTTGGCCCATCCCTTTGCTTCTCTGCATTTCTCTTACTCCACTGTTGGGATTGCAGCCAACAGATCATGCTGAAGGGTTAAACTCTCAGAGGGAGTTCAGACAGCCCCAGCAAAGGCTGAGGCTTTACTTGCCTATGGCAGAGAAGGACTGGAAGTACCCAGCATGGAGCAGCTGAGGGAGTATCTCAGGATTTGTCTGGGATCCTGCTCTGTAACCCACTTTGCCCTGTGCTCCATAGCCCATCCAGATGCTAGGATGAAACTCTGCCCCTCCAGAGGTCCCAGCACCCATGTCCTGGGCTGGACCCCCTCAGTCCCATAGAGAGGGGTCAGGAAGATACCAGCTTGCTGCTGGTCCATCCCTGGGGCAGTAAGGAGTTGCTCATCTTGCCTGAAACACTGAGATTGCTCCAGTGGAGAGTGGGAGATTGCAGCACACCCACCAAGAGACCTCAGCACCAGCAGCAGGGCCACTCTGGCAGGAAGGCAGATGCCCAGCCCTGACCCCAAACCCACAGCACCCTGCACCCCTCTGCCTTCCTGTTCCAGCTCTTATGACATGTGTCTGTCCTTGGCCCCAGGACATCTGGGACAGAGACTCAGCAACTCCATCCCTGTCACCACTTCAGACAAAGCTGCACCCCAACCCAGGCCATAAGTGCCTCCCCTCACCCTGCACACAGGTGTCCCCCACCTCCAGCAGCTCTGGGCACACTTTTTCCCCAGGTGCTGCTCAGGGATGCTGGGGAAGCTGGAAGTGGAGCCTGGCAGAGCCCTGTCCCATGGGGCTGGCCACAGATGACAGAGATGGACAAGGAGGGGACAGACTGAGGTGTCCAAGGTGACAGACCAAGACTGACAGTGACAGCCCTGGCTGAAGGAACAGATTGAAGCTGGGAGTGCCAGAAACAGGCGTGGGAACAGATCTGCCAGCCTGGAAAACCACATGGAGAGGTGAAACTGAGCTCAGGCTGCTGCTGCTGCTGAGCTGCTGGCCTGCTAACCTGGCTGCCTCCAACATCTGCCACTTCCATTCCTCCTGCCATTCCTGCCAGTGCATTCAGACCACTTGCACACATCCCCCCCTCTGAGCAATCCTGTTCCACATCTCCACACAGGGACCAGAATAAAACTGAGAGGAGGAGAACAGGCTGGGGAATGAGCTGGAGACATCCTGGATGATGCAGCTCACACCAACACAGCCCAGCTTGGAGCTGCTTTTAGCTGAATGTTCTGGATGTTCTTGCATTATTCAAATGTAGGCTTGCTGGAAATGTCTAGATTTGTTCTGAAAAAAAAAATCAATATTTTCTATCAGGAACAAACATTTACAATGAATTCTCTCTCCTTTCCGAGCCATACCAGGCTGTGTTTCCTGCTTTCATTCATCATAAAAGGAACTCTTGGAGGTTTTGACACCTCTGTTATTCCCCCTATTCACTGTTTTCCTAAACTCTGTTATTTTCTTGAAGGAAGATTTGGTATTTCAGTCTTGGCTGCTCCTTCCTGCCAAGACAAATAATGCAAATCTCCAAATATTTTGATTTCTAAATCCTCCTCCATATCATGCATCCCAAATAGCAGCTATTTATGGAGTCCATAAAACCTCTGCCTTATGGTGTGTTTCAGCTTTTGACAGAAACCACACATGGTATATTTGGATCCATCACCAGAACAGGGTTGGGATGCAGGAGGAAGCCCTTTGGAGTCTCCCTTTGGAGTTGTGTTGAGGGATCCCATTATCCCAGGGCCCCTGGGAGCTGCCAGATCACTCACGTGGGAAACTCTGGTTTTAACTGGGACTGACTTTAACTGACTCTGGTTTTAACAGGTCAGCTGGAAAGAGAAAGATAATGAGTGTGGGGAGTCAGAGATGGCAGGGGACTGCAGCTCCAAGCAAGACAAGCAAGGTCTCAGATGAGAAGAGGCATTTCCAGAGGGATTGAGACTTTCCAGAATGGAAATTGAAGTCTGCAAATTTATGGCCTAGAAAGAGGAAAAAGGAGTGTTTACTCTCTGTCTCTCACAGGGCAAGAGCCTTGGGCCACTGAAAGTAGCTGGAAAGAGCCAGGTTCAGAATGGAAGGAAGCAGCTGATTGCCAAGGGACACGGGGATCACGAGGGAATTCCCACATGTCTGAGGCAGGGTTTGAATTCCAAAGCCATGAGCTCAAAAAGGTTTGTGAAGTGAGGATGGCTGGAGGCTGTGAGTGCACTCGAGGGGGGCAGCACAAATATTTGCCACACCTGGAGATATTAAGGCTGGGCTTGATGGACCCTTGGTCTAAATCCCCTGGGACTGTCCCTGTTTGTCCCCCAGGACAACTGGTCCTACAGGACTGCATGATCTGTACAGTATCTTGGGAAATTCCTGTGAAATCCCTGGACTGAAATTTAGATATCAGGATATGCCTCCAGATGAGTATTTTTGGTAAATGCCAACAGAAAGACCCCAACAGTCCCTAAGCACACAGCAAGGCAGAAGTGATGTTGCTGCAGTTTGTGGGATCCTCCAAGCCAGATTTGAGGTGTCTGGAAAGCCTCAATTTTGGACCAAGTGCCCGAAGAGTGGGAGGTGGTCAGGCTGTGGCACTCCCAGCACTTTGGTGGTTCTTCCAAGGACAGACAGACTGCCTTAGCATGTACCCCCCACCTTTGCTTCTCTGAAGATGCCCCTAGCACTGAGCACAACCTGCCCAGCAGCTACAGAAAGTGTGTGACTCTTAGCAACAGCAGCTGTGGTTTAGAGAAACCAAGAGGAAAACATCTTGGTGGAGCTCTGAGACCCCAAGACCTGATGTTTCTGAGCCCCAAAGCATTATGTGGCTCTTTGTACTTTCAAAGTTTGCCTCCTGTTTTTCCCCAGCTGGAGCTGAGGGTGATGCCTCCAACTAGGATTTCAGGAATGAAGAAAACAAAGAAAAGAGCAGTGCAGTTGAAGGTTGGGTTATGGCCATGTCAGAGAGGGCAGACAGGGGCACACTGGGTCCCCGTGGCAGCCCATGCCGACATCCCTCTGTCCCCTCATGCAGCAGGCACAGGGGTCCCACACACAGCCCTGCACAGGACAAGGGACACCCTGAAAACCCTGAGTGAGTGAGCAGCCCAAAAGCTGCCTCAGAACACAGCAACCAAGTTCACCATGTCCTGTCTGGGGAGAGAGCAGACTTTAAAAGAAAGATGGATCCACAGACTGGTTTGAGTTGGAAGGGACCTTAAAAGCTTGTCCAGTGCCACCCCCTGCCATGGTCAGGGACACCTCCCACAGCCCAGGGTGCTCCAAGCCCCATCCAACCTTCAACAGTGCCAGGGATGGGGCAGCCACAGCTTCTCTGGGAAACCTGGGACAGGGGCTCAGCACCCTCACAACAAACAATTTCTTCCTAAGATCTCATCTCCATCTCCCCTCTTTCAGTTTGAGATTGTTCCCCCTTGTCCTGTCACTCCATGTCCTTGTCCCAAGTCCCTTCCCTAGCTTTCCTGGAGCCCCTTCAGGCACTGGAAGGTGCTCTAAGGTCTCCCTGTGGGATCCTTCTCTTCTCCAGGCTTTCCCAGAGCCGGGATGAGGTGTCCACCCGCAGGGCTGGTGCAGGGGTCGGTGCAGTGGCCCCGGTGGCCCCGCTGTCCCTGCAATGGGGCAGCTCTCCAGCAGATGGCAAACACCTCCCACCCACAGGCACCTTCTCACCCACGCAGCCACCTCTGCGGAACTGCAGCCGATGGGTTCGGGTCCTCTCCTGTAGATCCAGCTGGGAAACACGCTTCATTTTGCTTTGGAATTCTTGGACAAGCAGAGGCAGCTGCTGAGGCTTCAGTGCAGAGGACACACCTGGTGATGTTTTTGGTTACATCCCTCCTTGTAAAAGCTGGGCAAGCCAGAGACCTCACCCAGGACAGAGGTCCAAGCCCCTCAGACCTTTATATTCCCTTAGCCGAGCAGCCCTCTCCAAGACCCTCTCCCAGTCCTCAAGTGGCTGCTCTGCCTCAGTCAGTCCCTGAGTGGGAGGTGGCCCTCCTGCACCAAGACCATCCCACCCCATCCCACCCCATCCCATCCCACCCATCCCATCCCACCTCATCCATCCCATCCCACCCCATCCCACCCCTTTGCCATTGGCTGCCCCGTGCCAAGGGCTCTGACAGCACAAGCACACAAGGATTCAGCAGAAATCAAAAGCCTCTGATTTGCCAAAAGCATTCCAAAAACGGACTCAAAACCTGAAAGCCCCCAAGCAGGCTCCCCCTGGTGCCCTGTGATGCTCCATGTGCCCTCCTGCAGGGTCTGGGCCACCACCCTGCACTGGAGGGGGAACAGGGTTCCTGAGGTGTCTGTGTCCCAGGGTTAAATCAAACTTCCCTTCACCAGGGCAGGACTCTATTTGTGGCTGCAGGACTAGGAAGGCTTCTCACAACCACTGCCCTCCCATTCCTTGGCTCTCTAGAAGATGAGCCACTGGGCTCAGGAGATTGTGCCTGGGGGAGTTCCATGGGGTGATGAAGGGGTCTGTGTGGGAGCTCCCCTCTGGCTGGGAACAGAGAGCAGGATCTCAGCACAGCCTCTGGTTAACAGAGGAGGGACTGTGGTGCTCTCTGTGCCTCTATTTTCTTGCTGAAACAAGGGGGATCTGTGCTCTCCTGAGCCTGGGCCAGCCATGGGAGGATGAGGAGTGTTGTGGCAGCACCCTGGGACTCTCCCAGCTCAGACTGGGGATGGGGGATGGAAAGAAGCCTCTAGCTCCCAAAGCCTGGGAAAAGAGCATCTCCAGGCAGGGCCATTCTGGCCCCGTTCCTGCCACTTCTTCCTTCTCTTTGCTCACAAGTCCTTAGGGCTCCTGGTGAAGAGGGAGCAGCCTCCTTTAGGGTTGATATGGGCCAAAGCCTCAGAACACTTGAGCAGCAGGAGGGGGGGCAATGCCCAGCTCCAGCCCCCTGCCCAGCACTTGGTGAGCTCTTGGCTGCCCAAAGGGAAGAAGAGAGGGGACACAGCATCCTCTTCATGTCCCAGCAGACACCAGAGCCCTGGTCTCCATCCTGCAGAAGACACACAGACAATCCAGACATCTACTGAAAGGGAGGAAGGTGACCATGCTCCACAGCCCAAGCTCAGGATCCTCTGTCACAGCAAAGTGTAAGCACTGGGGTGGGTGGCACTGAGGAAGTCACTTTGTGTCCCCACACAGGCCACACACCCCATGACAGGCTCTCCCATCACTCTGCCCCCAGGCTGCAGTCCAGCCTCACGGACAGGAGAGAGGAGCACACAGCAACCAAGCAGTAAAACCTCTCTGTGCCTTCTGAAAAGGACCTGCTGGGTGAGAGCAGTGATGCCCAACCCATCTTCCCTCTGCCCTTCTCCACCATCTCCCCCTGGAACAGGCACAGCCCTCTGCCTCCCCCACCTCCAGAGCATCTCAGCCTGCCTAAGAGCAAGGTACTCCTTCCCACCAGAGACCAGCCCCCCAGATCCCTGCAGAGCAACTTAAAAATAAAACACACGGTCCCACCAGTGCCTGCAGAGCAGCCCAGCCTGGGCCAGCACCCCAAAGCACAACCTAGCAGAGCTACTGAGAGGATGGGGGCAGCCAAGGGGGGGCCAAACAGCTGCCTGTGGCCTAGATCCTGGCTCCATCCCATTCCTCTGTCTTGGAGAAGGCAGGAGCAACAAGGAGCAGCATTCTGGCCCACATCAGCTGCCTTCCCCTGCTCCTGCCCAGGCATGAGTCTCCCAGTTGGGCAGCCCAGGTCCCAAAATGGGCACCTGCCTCTGCCATGGGAGGAGAGGATGTGTCTCTGCTCTTCATCAGAGGGGAGCAGATAAAACAAACCTTGAGGTCTCTGCCTGGGGGTTGAGTTCCAGCCCTCCCAACCCCAGGCTGGTGCTGGAGAGGTGATGCAGGAGTAGGATGCTTTCATCCAGGCAGAGGGGTGGGAGAGGCAGGCAGACCACAAGGATCTGTCCTTTACTGAATGCCCTCCTCTGTTCTCCCTTTCCTTCATCTCTATTCAGCAGTGACTTCATTCCTTCAATTATTAATCACCTTGTTGCACTAGTGGCTGAATAAAACCCATTAAACCTCCTCTGGGAGCAGCCCCAAGGAAAAAGGCAGGTGTCCAGGAAATGCATTAGAGAGAAGGCAGACAGGGAGTGGGGTGGGACAGGGTGGGAGGAGGTGGCCTTGCCCAGGGTGGGCCACTTCCCATCAGCTGGGAACCCATTCCCAGGGCAGAGCAGGGTAAGGGCTGTTGTGCAAACAGCCTCTCTACACCCCCCACCCCAGGAGGGGGCTCATGTGGCAATTGATTCAAGCCATAAAAGTGAATTATGCAGGGAGAAGAGCTTGCACAAGAGCTCCTGACAACCCACATCCTAAACTCTTGTTCCCAGGTTGCCCCAGCACCTCCACAGCAGCAGGCAGGATGGGTTTGCACAGCTACTCCCCAGCTGGAGCAAAGACTCTGATTTTGTGACCAGCTTTTAAGGATGGAGGAACAAAACCCAGCACAAAACCCTTGCCCTTTTGGTAATCACCAGGGGAGCAGGCTGAGTTTTCAGACTCATTGCAAAAATTATTATTTGTCCACGTTCTGCGGCAATGTTCAAGTTCTGGCAAAGGTCCAAGTGGGAAATTCACCTCCAGAAAGGGACAGGATTCCTGGTCAAAACCTCTGGAGCTGGGCACAGTCCAGCAATTTGCTGGGTTTCCAGAGGGTGAACATCAAGCCCCAGCACAAGTCTCTAAAGAGCAAAAGGACCCAAGACATGAGTCTGGGTCAGGTTGTGCAAAAAAGCATCTCAGTCATCAGCCATTGCTCAGGGGAAGCAAAAATCCTTGCCCATCCCTCTTTTCCTTGGTTTTCAAATATTTGTAACAGATATTTGGGTTTTTTGTAGTTTATATGAGATGTAGTTCGTTTATAACTTCCCAAAGTGGGGGAATCCACCCCTTCCCCTGGGACACCATTCCAGAGTCTGATTGTCCTCAGGGGGGGATATTTCCAACCAGAATCTCTCCAGGAGCCACTCGCACCCATTGCCCGTGTCCTGTTCCTGTGACTCCTCGTAACCACGGAGTCTCCATCTTTGCATCCACCCGTTCGGTACCGGAACATCGCACTAAGGTCTCCTCTCAAGACTGATCCATCCCCCTGGCTCTGCTCCACCAGATGCCTCCAGCCCCAGCACAGCCTCCTCTCCGGGACTCCCCACACCCTGATCCCCGCCACGCTGTCCCCCAGCTCCCGGTCCCGCATCCCGCCGTGTCACAGTCACTGCCGAGCGGGACCGGGGGAGCGGAGCGGCCCCGGCCGGGACACGGCGCTCCTGGGCTGCCCTCGGCTGCGCGTTCCGGGCCGAGCTGGGGGCAGAGCGCAGAGCACACCCCGCGGAGGGACCGGGCCGGGCCGGGAGCCCAGGCCGGGGCCTCAGCGCAGCAGGAGCCGGGCCTGGGGGAACCCCCGGTAGTGCCCAGCCGGGCCGGGTCCGGCCGCAGCTCAAAGCCCAACGGGTGAAGGTGCCCAGGAGGTCGCGGTGCCCCGGGACTGCGCCGGGCAGACAGAACCTAGCCCGGTCCCAGCCCGGTCCCAGCCCGGCCCCGCACAACCGCACCCCCCCGCACCGCCTGCAGGGGGCGACACGCGGCGTGGGGCAAGGGGGGGAGCAGAGCGTGAGTGGCAGGCGCAGAGACCAATCAGGAGAGTGCTGAGGCACGGGGGCGGGACTGGAGAGATGGGTGGGCGGGGAAAGGGGCGGTGCCGAGAGGGGCGGGGCTTCGAGGGAGGGGCGGGACCCGGCGCTGAGTGGCGGCAGAACTGGCGCGTCAGCTCGGAGAGAGTCACGTGATGCGGCCGCCCGAGCCGTCTCGCGGACGTCCTTCTTCCTGAGTGGCAGTGCCAGCGGCCAATGAGAGTGAAGGGGCAGGGAGGTGGGCGGAGCCTCGGGGGTAGGGGCGGGCCCGGGGCGTGCCGCAGTGTGAGTGACAGCTGTGCGGACCAATGGCGCGGGGTCTGGCCGGAGGCGGCGCTGAGCGGAGCCGCGGGGAAGGCGCGGCAGGGCTGAAGCGGCGGCTGCGGCGGGCGCGGCGGGACCATGGACCGCGTGAGCAGCTCCATGAAGCAGGTGTCCAACCCACTGCCCAAGGTGCTGAGCCGGCGGGCGGGCGGCAGCGGCCTGGAGGCGGAGCGGGAGAGCTTCGAGAGGGCCCAGGTACGGGCAGGGGATGCTGAGGGGGAGGGGGGGGCGCGCCCATGGGGGCGGGGCTGGGTGGGGTGGGCGGAGTCATCTCTGAACCCCAGGGGGCGGGGCCGGCCGGGCGAGGCTGGATGGAGCCACCAATTGGTCAGTGCTGGCAGGAGTGGGCGGGGATTCCCTAGGGGGGCGGGGCCATCCCTGGTGGTGGCGTGCGAGCAGTGGGCGGGGCGGGGTTGGCTCCGCCCCCCTGGTGGGCGTGACCGTGGGGATGGGATCGCGGGGCAGCGCCGTGAGGGAGGGGAACACGCGAGGGGACCGGGACACCCGCGGCGTGGAACGCTCCGGGCTGGGGTCACTGTGGCCGTGGCGATGCGGGCACTCTGCATGGCTGGGGGGCGGTTTGGCTCCAAGCACAAGATGGAGCCCACTCCTTCCCTCCGAGCCCTCGGTCTCCCCCGTGGGCTGGGGGAGGGGTTGGTCTCCCCATTGGGTGCCACCCCCAAGGACCATCTGGGGACAGGGGACGGGCAGGGGCTGCCCCTGCGGGTGGCTCTTGGGAAGAGGCACCGAAAAACAAAAACAAGCGTCCGTAGGATGATGCCCTGGAAGCAGCTGGGGAGGTGCCTGGATGAGTCCCAGGGAGGGCGGGCAGGGATGTGATGGCAGCAGGAGAAGCTGGGGACTCCTCATCCCAAGGGATGGGAAGCCCAGGTGAAGTGGTGCCGGCCTGAGCCCGTGGGAGAAGAAGGGAAAGTGTGGGAGGAGGGGGCTGGGGGTGGCACAGCAGCTTTAGGAGCAGGGAGGGGGGACACAGGGCCTGGGGGGGAGCAGGGTCTGGCTGGGAGCCGGCACCATGTGGGAGCAGCACAGGGAGGACGGGTCAGGAATGAAAGTAAAGAGCAAGGGTCAACTCTGAGGGGTTGTTTGGGTTTTTTCAGAAAGACAAACCTCAGGATTTAAGTCTGGATGTGAGGTTATACACAGGGAGGCTTCTCTCTTGCCCTGCTCAAGTTACCTCAAAAATCAATTATTTATAGCACTGCAGGTGGAACTGGGGCTGGTTTGTGTGTGCAGACACCTGCCAGATCCCCTGTGTCAGAAAAGGACCTGGTGGGATCCCTGGGCACCCATCCCCAGGGGGAAGGGCAGACCCAGAGCAGGCTGAGCCCTCACCTGCAGCATCCTGAGCCCTCACACCACATCCATACCAACTGTGTTTAATTTTCCTTGTCCAGTTTGCAGAGAAATGACACAGCACATGTGTTTAGGGCCTCAGTCCCTGCCCAGCTTTTCATTCTTCCATGTATTTAGGTTTCTTAGTCCTTTTCTTACTCCTACAATTCCCTTTCTTACTCCTTTTTCTTTTCCCCTTTTTTTTATTTCATATTTATCTTTCTCTCCACTTTAGAGAACTTGCCATCCCCCCCCCCCAGATCCTCCTCATGCTGGTCAACCACAGTTCTTGTCAAACTTCTTCTTTCTGAGGTTTTTTTAATAGAAACTTGGTGGAATTTGGGGTTTGTTGGCTTGGTTTGTTTGTTTCATTTTTGAAAGTGGCTTTTTCATAAGAGAAGTTTAATCTCTTAAGTGGCTTTTTAAAAGCAGATCCTGCCTGTTTCTGGATGCACAAGCACCAGGTCCATTCCCTCCTCATCTCCAGAGCTCCATGGCTCGTGGCAGCCACACACTCACCACCAAGACTCTTCTGCTCTAAAAGAACCTCAGCAGGCAGAGGGTGGGTCCAAATGGGCCTTTGGTGAGCCTGAACAATGCCTGGGTTTGGTTCTGCCTGATCTGAGTGGTCTGAGACACAGATTGGAAAACTGAGAGCACCCTGTGAAGCTCTGGGGGTGGTGGGTGCTCTCCTGGTGGGCATCACCATGGGGACTTTGGGCACCCTGGTCTGTGGAAGGTGTCTCTGCCTGTGATCTCTGAGGTCTCTCCCAACCCAAACCATTCTGTGGGGTGGTTCTGTCATCCTCTGGCACATGGACTCTGCCCTGACACTGTCTGTCTGTGGGCCTGGGGACAAATGGGACCAAATTTCCTGGTTTTCTTTTCCCATGGATGGTGAGGTGTCTCAGTTTTCCTGGTGATGCAGATGTGAGAAACCTGAGGACACGCTGGAACACAGTGTCCCTGCATTGTCCTCACTGCTCAGCAAGAACCCCAGGGATGGGGCTGTCTGACCAGGACACATGCCAAGGGCTCCCTCTTTCCCTTGCTGTCAGCACTGGTCGTTTTCATGGAAAGTTGGGCAATACCAGGGATACCAAATCCTGCAGTTCTGGTATCCCCCAGATGCTCAGCCACCCAGGAGGCATCACTGCTGGGGAAGGGGTAGGTGCTGCAATGACTTTCTCCCTTTGCTTGTGGTTCTCTGGGCTGTGATTCACAGCTGCTCCTTGCCTCAGCTTGGGCAGAATAAATCTTGGGGCACAGCAAAGGTGACCAAGGGGGGAGAAAACCCACCAAAAGTGAAAATTCTGCTATGTGTTTACATAAACATTTGTATTTCACATGGTTTCTGTGTCTGGCATTCACATCCCTGCAAGTTCTCCCAGTTCTATTGAGGACCATGTCCTGGTGTTTGGGGTCTGCAGGGAATGAGGTCTCCTCCTTCAGATCTTCCCTCCTTGGGTCTCCCACCCTTTCTCCTCAGCACAGGTGATGCCAAGGAGCAAATTTCATTCTGTGCTGACTTGCTTGGCTGGTTTGGCAGAGAGAGCCAAGGTCTTGAGGGTGAAAATGGAGTCAGAAGGACACAGGACATGGAGGATGCTCAGCAGGGTGACAGTGCCAAGTTGTGCTGCTGCTTCACTCAGGTTTCAGACAGCTGTGGGGGTCCCAGCAGGGTTCCCAGCAGTTCCCAGCAGGGTTCCCAGCAGTTCCCAGCAGTTCCCAGCAGGGAGGTGCCCAGCAGGACCAGGCACTGGTTGGCATCAGTTCAGGCAGAACCACAGTCATGGAGAGAGAATGTGAGATCCTCAAGCACCAGCTGGGTCCTGGGAAGCTGGGGGTGTGGAAAGTCTCCATCCTGACCCAACTGGTTCTGCTCAGCTACTCCTGCCCTGTCCCCTTCCCTCTTTGGGGGAGCTGAATGCCAGAGAGGGGCAAAGCTGGGGGAAGGGTTCCTGTAGTCTCAACAGGACGTGTGTGAGTTCCAGTCCTTCATCCTTCCCCTGTGGGTTCTGGGGGGAAGGAAAGCAGCAAATGAGGATTGCAGGTTATCCTCTGGGCTCCATGACAGTGTGTCTGTCCTCTAGTTCCCTCCATCCTGGTGTTGCTCCCCTGGCCATCCTTCCCCATGAGCCTTCATGTCCAGCAGGCTGCCCAGTCTGGAGGTGGTGCTGGGTGCCAGTGATGAAGACATCCATGTGGAGACATTGCCTGGGGCTGTGGAGGGGGGCAGAAGTTTCCTGCTTGTCCCCCAGAGCTCATGACCTCTGGGGCTTTGGGCCAGGGTCTTGTACCAATGTTACCTGCCCGTCATGTCCCTGGGGGGACCCCCTGATAATCTCAGGACAATCTGTCCTGACAGTGAGGTTGGGAGCAGACATTTCTTGTTTTAAATTCCTCCAGGAAATCTAAAAAGCTTGCTCTTTATCTTCTTTGACTCTTAAGTTCTTTCCAAGAAAGTCACCAAGCAGCCAAGGGACACGTGGGCTGTTTGGGTTCCCCGTGGCCACCACCTTCCCTCACAGATCTGCTCTGGGGGTCCTCAGGACTCTGTGTGGCTCCTGAACCAGCAAGGAAAGCAATGTCTGGCTCATTACCCTGACTGCTGAGCTGCCTGCATCCCTGCTCCTATCATAAGAGGTCCTCAGCGTGGTGCAGAGGAGTTTCAAACCCATGGGGAGATGCAGCACATTCCCATGGGGACACGCAGCCTGCTGAGCACAGCTGATGCCACGTCCCCTCAGAAAGGTTTTTGAGGTTCAGAGCATCCGTGAGGCAGCACCCAGGGCCTGGAGAGCTGCTCTGATCCCTGCCCTGCTGCAGGAGGAGCCCTCCCAAAGCTCAGGCATGCAGAAACATGTGGGGAAAGGAGAAAACATATCAGACCCAGAGTGATGTCAACATAAATGGATATTTTTATTATCATTTTTCTCTCCCCCTGTCTTGGTTAGTACATCCTTTTGATGTCTGAAGTTTTTTCACCACCTCATGCAGGTTGGAAGCAGCTCTGTGCCTGTCCTGGTCGTGCCCTGCCACTGTTGCAGCCCCAGGAATTTAATTAACCCCTTTCCCCCATCATTTACATAATTGGCAATATAACACATACACAATAGCCCTGTTAGTTTCAGAGCAGGCCCAGCTCAGGAGGATTTGCAGTTGTGGAGGAAATACCATTTTACTACTGTAAAAAAACCCAATTTTTGTGGTTCGGATGCTGCAGCCACCAGTGGCTTTGCCAAGAACTTCAGTTCTTGCACAGGAAATGAGGCTCCTTTCAAAGCACCAGAGTGGGGCTGTATATATATATAGCCTCTCTGAAAAGATATTTAAAGAAACATATTGACACTGGCAAGAACAGGAAAAAAATAGCTCCTGGCTGCGGGGAGCGAGGGCTGAAGGCAGCTGAGCCCATCCTGGGGGAGGAGGTGATACAGGGGATTCATTCCCAGCTCTTTCATCTCCAGGAAAATGAGCTCCTGTGCTTTGTGCTGGGTGAACCCCCCCGTTGCCTCCTCTCTCCTCTCTGTGGTGTGAATGAGGGGTGCTCGGGGTTGAATGCAGCTCCAGCAGCAAAGGAATGAATCATCTCAGCTCTTCTCAGCAAGGCCCTCTGGGGAATTTATTTCCATCCCCAGGGATATAAAATAGTTTGAATTTCCTTACAGTAAGGGATAACTTTCTCTTTGGTGCAATCTGGGCTGGAGGGGGTTGGGTTGTTGTTTTTTTTTTAATATATGCAGAAATAATTCAAGATTTTAATTCAGGGTTGGACACTGAGGTGGCTGAGCCTCAGGAGATGAATCATTTTGGTGCTAAAAGGGGAGGGACATCTGCCACCAAGTCTCATGGGCTGCTGCAGGTGGCTTTGGACCACCAAGTGACAAGGGGGGACTTTGCCCCAAGTCACACTGGAGGCTGAGGAGTCAGGCAGGGATGCCAAGGTCTGGGAGTTGTGGCTGCCCCAAAACTTTGCCTTCTGAAATTCAACCACTTAACTCCATCCTCCTGCTCAGCTGGGGAGAAGCAGACAGACAAGGGGTTTGGTTTTACCAAAGTCCCCATTCAGAGCACTCTGGGCTGAGCCTCAGCCTCTCCACCAGTGACTCCTGAACCCCAAGTACAGGGGTACAGGGCAGGGGGAAGGGGGTGCCTGTCATGAGGAGGGGTTGGCTTGTCCCACTTGTGCTCTTCCAGGAAAAAATCCCTCTGGACAGATCAAGGTGAGGGGAATGAAGGTTCAGGAGAGACAGTTTTGGTTGAAGATTGAGAAACTGAAGATGGGGAGGAGGTGCCCATTGCATCATCCCATGGATGTGACACAGGGCCAGGCTGAGCATCACCCATCCTGGAACCTTCCAGCTGAGCTCAGGGCCCCATCACCCCCTCCAGTTCTGTAACTCAGTCACTGTTGTGTCCTGGACTTGCAGGGACCGAGCTGGGCAGATGCCCAGGTCCTTGGGCACGTGTGTTTCTCTGTGTTTCTCTGTGTTTCTGAGCTGGAAAAGTGTTTGTAAATCAGCAGAAGCAAGGACAGGGGCAGTGGTTGGAGCCAGAGGTTGCCACATTTTTGCAGCCTTGTTATACAAACCTGATGCTTTAACTTTAAAAAATACATTTTTTTTAATTAAAAATGTGGGGTTTTGAAATAAAAAATATTGATAATTATGTTTAAGAAAAAAAAAAATCTCACCACATAGCAGGCAATGGTGGGAGAGTGGTAAGGGCTGTCACAGGGACACCTTGGTGCAGGCAGGAGAGAAGGCTCAGCCCTGGGGGACCAGTGTGGAGTGTGGAGAATTGACTTAAAACCCCTTTGTCCCAAAGGGATTGGGTCCTTCTCTACTCTTCCCCAAGGGGTGTTGGGGCAGTCAGGACACGGGGCCAGCAGTCAGGGGTCAGGCAGCAGCAAGGGGCTGGAGGAAGGGCTGGATCCTGCCCCTAATCTCTGCCACCAGCTTGGCTGATTTATTTTGCACAGTCACCAAATAATAAAACTTCCTGGGGACAGACTGTTCCCCGAGTGACAACAGAAACCAGCAGCACACTGATATTTTAGCCCGGATGTGTGAGTCCCAGCCCACAGCCAGACTAATTATACTTTGTGTGCTGTTCTGGAGGGAGAAGGAGCCCTGTTCCCCAGGAGAAAGGTGAAGTCACTGCTCAAAGGCACAGCCAGACATTCAGTGTTTTATCATTGCCTCATGGGGTGTTTGGGGTTGGAAGGGACCTTTAGAGATCACCCAGTCCCAACCCCCCTGCCATGGGCAGGGACACCTCTCCCAGCCCAGGGTGCTCCAAGCCCCATCCAACCTTCAACACTGCCAGGGATGGGGCAGCCACAGCTTCTCTGGGAAACCTGGGACAGGGGCTCAGCACCCTCACACCAAGGAATTTCTTCCTAAGATCTCATGTCAGTCTCCCTGTTCCAGTTTAAAGCCATTCCCCCTCATCCCATCCCTCCAGGCCCTTGTCCCAAGTCCCTCCCCAGCTTCCCTGGAGCCCCTTCAGGCACTGGAAGGTGCTCTAAGGTCTCCCCATGGGATCCTCCTCTTCTCCAGGCTGAACACCCCCAACTCTCTCCCCCTGGCTCCAGAGCTGCTCCAGTCCTAATGGTTGGTATTGTGCCACGGGGATGGGCTTCTCCTTGTGGCTGCTGCAGCCCATGGCCAGCACAGAGATGTTTCCATAACTTCCCATTTCCCACCACAGCCTTTGGGCTGGGTTTGTCCATGAGCTGTGCACTGGAGCCTCTTCCTTCCCTGGTGCTTGGTGCTCACTTGCAGGTCCCTTCTTGCCTTGGCTGGACATGCAGGTTTGGTGCTCAGACAAATGAGCACCATTTCATTATCTGTCCCCACCAACACAAAATATAGCAGTGCTGCAAAAGCTGTCACTGCAAAACCAGGGAGCTCCAGAGCTCCTTCAGCTTCACTCAGCTCAGTCAAGAAACTTGTGTTGTGTGGTTGACTTGAATTGCCCAGAGCTGCCAAATGTGGATCTTGAAGGGCAGGTGACTTTTTCTTGGCTCTTGAGCAAACCAACACCACTCTGCTATGCATGCTGAAGTTTTTTCTACTTTATTCCAGGCCTTTCATAAATTCATGTGTGATTTGTACCTAGTCTGACTGGTAGCCAGCTTGATGTGATTGCAATAAATCCCAATTTAAAAGAATAGAATAGAATTGGTTTGGTGGCAAAAGCCCTTTCAGCTCATCAGGTCCAACCCTTCCCCCATCCCTGCCCAGGCCACCCCCACCCCATGTCCCTCATCCCCACATCTCCAGGGCTCTCAAACCCCTCCAGGGATGATGGGGACTCCAGCCCTGCCCTGGGCAGCCTGGGCCAGGCCCTGACAACCCTTTCCAGGCAGAAATTGTTCCCCAGCTCCAACCTAAACCTCCCCTGGCACAACTTGAGTTGTGCCAAAAGTTCCTCTTGTCCCATCCCTTGTTCCTTGGAAGAAGAGCCCAACTTCCCCCTCACACAGCATAAGGCTCTGCCCTCCCCTGGAAGGCTTTTGGTCCTCCTGCCCCAATGCTGCATTAAAAGCTGTTGGCAAATGTGTTTCTGTTCTCTGGGGTTCCCCTGGGACCTCCCAGGGGGGCACTGTAGATATTTGCTGTTCAGAAAAGAGGCAAATTGCAGCAAACAAAGGGAGCTTTGGGAGAACAGACTTCTCCTGCCAGGGCTGGGCTGGAGACTTGCTGCTTATTGTTCCCATTTGTCTCTTTGATTCCACACGAGCAGCTCAGTGCTCTCTCTCCAGTGCATGGCATCACTTTTTATTTTAATGAGCAGATGGTGGCTGAGAAAGTGTTTTCCAGTCCCTGTGTTCACATGGAAGTGATCAGGAATACCAGGTGTCCTCAGCACAAACAGGCTGGCAGGGTGCTTGTGCCAGAGCATCAGAGACACCCAGAACTGTCCCTCCTCCTCCTGGGAGACCAGAAAAGAGGTGATGGTCTGAGTGCTGAGAGCTCAGCAGTAGATCTCACACACCTAGTGATGCATGTCCTGAGGTCCAGCTCCCACCAGGCAGTGTTCCTCCAGGGTCCTGTCATGGGAGGGCTCTGGGTATGGTTGCAAAGAGCATCATCTGCACAAGTGAGATGTGGCCCTCAGGTCCCCAGCCTGCTGCTGGTGAAGGTTTATCCAGGGTGGGGAATAAATACATCTCCTGCAATCCACTGAATCAAGCACTGCTCAGCATTTCTGGACTTGGCAGCAGGGCCCCAACCTGCTGGTCCCACTGCTGCTGGTCCCATGCTGCTGGTCCCACTGCTGCTGGTCCCACTGCCCTTTCTGCTCCATGGGCATCATGGTTGTCCCTTAGTTACAGTGTGCTGCAAATGCCTCCAGGCTGCTCCCTGTGAGCCACCTACTCCAGCTCCACAACCCCAGAACTGCTCACAGGAGAAGTCACACACCAAGGTCTTAAAGCAGTACTGAAAAGCAGCAGAGAACTTGTCCTTCTTCTGCACTGGTGAAGTTCCTGTAGACTGGGAATGGTTCCCCAGAAGAGATGACTTCTTCTGCACTGAGTAAGTCAATGAAGTCATTGAAGAAGTCATCACTCCTGCTGGAGCCATTCCCAGTCTGTGACCTGCTGGAGACCTTGTGTTTTCCTACCCAGAAACATTTTGTGCACTTCACAAATGGGAATGAAATGTTCCAACAGAGTCAACATGGTCTGACTGCTTCTGTGCAGACAAATCCTTGTCTGGAGAGGGCAAAGGTAGGTGTTGCTGAGCTTGGGGAATGTTATGGTCGTTCCCTGAACCTTGTATGGTCCAGACTGTCCTGCTGGGACGTGTGGAGCAGGTGTCAGGTGAGGTTTTTAACCCCATTAGCAGCCTGCCCAGGGAGCAAGGAACTGCATTTTGGTGTGGCTTGTTCATTCCAGTGATCCCAGCAAGGGCTTTGTGCCCCAGTTCTGCTCCCTGGGGTACCCACCAGAGATGCCCAGGGATGTAGCTGTGCCTCCTCCCCAGGCATGGAGCATCTCCCATCTCCAGGGACCCAGCCTGCTGGGGATGCAGCACTGCATGGAGCTGGACCTTCACCCCCTCTCCCCATGCAGGAGGGGGTGAGAGGGGGTTGAGTGACCCAGGATGTGACACACCCAATGTTTTTGTGGTTGGGATCCAGCCAGGAGCTCCTGTTGTGCCCCATGGCCCTCCTGGTGGGCACCTCAAAAGGTGACATCAGCTGAGGACCTGACCAAGAGCATCCCCTGTCCTCACTGCTCCCTGGTGTGATGCTCTGGGTCTCGAGGAGGACATTCTCCTCTGGTTTGTCTGCCCAATGTTTGCAGTCCCTTTCCAGCTCTTTTTATAGCTCAGAAAGAAGCCTTGGGTTTGGGAGTCATCTGGGAGGCCAAGCACACAGGGAGGAGCTGCAGCTAGAAATAGGGCTGCTCTCTGCTTAGACATTCCAGCTTTATTATTTTTTCAGCTGAAATGTCCAAGTTTGAAGAGTCCCAGTGCCACGAGCCCTGAGCTGGGAACCATGGCCTGCATTTTTTCCACTCGGATTGGGTCTCCTCTCTCCTTTGCCATATTCCCAGTGCCCTCACTCCAGCCATGGGATGGCTTTCCCAGGAAATGAGGTCTCCCACCCCTGCTTGTATTTCCCATAACCCCCAGATTTCATCCTTTGGTTCTCCCTGTGTGCCAGCAGTGTTGCAGAAGTGAATATGGGGTGGGAGGCTGGGGATGAGCACTCAGGTGTGTGCTAAAGCTGCCAGGTGGTGACCAAAGGGCTCAGGCAGCTCTGATCTGCAGTTTTTGCCCACTGGGAGGGCAGCAGAGCCTCATCTGCCACTCAGTTGGGCAGAAACCAGAGCAAAAAGGAGAGGAGAGTTTGGTGAATCCCAGGAGTTTTCAGCCTGGTAAAATCTGCCAGGACTTTGGCTCTGTTCCCTGGGCAGCCCCATCTCTGCCCCTCTGTCCCACCAGACAATGAACTGGATCACCTCAAGGCTTCCCTATTAATCCCCCAATACTTCACCACCCTTTTGGGGTGTGCCCTGGCTGCCATCTCTGCTTCCCAGGGTTTTCATCCCATGGGAAATGTTTTGTCCTTGCTGTCACTTGTCTGCTTTGGATTCCTATCCTAGGTAGCTCCAACTTTTCCAGCCCCAGAGGGTAGGAAAGGGTCATGCAGTGGTCATGGCAGCCTGGCAGTCTCACCAGCAGTGTTCCCAGTCCTGCTGCTTGGTTGCAATGTGCTGGTCATGCCAATTCCAGCTGGTTCCCTGGTTTCTCTGAGACTCACTGGTGAGCACCTGTATAAGCCTGATCCCTGTGGCTTCTGTGTCCCAGGAGTTGGCTGTCACCCACCAGCCTCCACAGGAGCCCTTGTCCCTCCCAGCACAGCATGTCCCTTGCAGGAGGATGCTCCATGGGCAGCAGGGACCACAGGCCTACATCCCAGGTATGGCCTGGAAGTCTGCAACAACTGCTGAATTGCTGCAAAAGGACGGAATCGGGTGTGGTTAAGTAGGAAATTTGATTTTAAGTGCTTGGAGAACTTCAGGGCTTCACCTCACCAGGCAGAGCTCTTCTTCTGGTGTCTGGGAGGGCAGGATCAGGGCTCCTGGGCTGTATCACCAAGGGTGGTGACAAATGGTTTGGGAAGAGGTGTCTCAGTTCAGGAACACACATTCTGTCTCTCAGAGCTGCTACCTCACCATTTCATAGAACCGTGGAATGGGTTTGGTTGGGGAAGACCTTTAAGAAGTCCAACCACTAACCCAGCAACCACCCCCACCCCATGTCCCTCAGCACCACATCTCCAGGACTCTGAAACCCCTCCAGGGATGATGGGGACTCCATCATCATCATCATCATCATCCTGGCTCAGTGCTGTGTGGGTGTCCCTGGCAGTGATGCTCACCCTGTGCCAGGCAGCATCCTGCCTGCTCTGTGTGCTGTGATTTACTTGCAAGAGCAGAGATTTCCTTCTCAGCTTAGACCCTCAGATTTCCTGAAGCAACACGGAGATCCTGGGGCTGCTCTTCCCCTGTTTACCTCTGGCAGGGCCATCCCCAGGATGCAGATCCCCGACTCCCTGTCCTGCTCCCCAAAGAGCCACCTCTTGCTCTCTATGCCCAATCCAGATGTTTCTCACCCACATTCCCTGTCCAGCCAGGAGGCACAGGGAGGTTTTCCACACCCACAGCTGGGATTTACTCTCTCGGTTCCTCTCCAGGCAGTGTGGTGGCTGAACAGTGCAGCCCTTTCTTCTGGGGCTGGGTAGGAAGCCAGAGGCATTTGTTTTTGAACAAGGAAAATCAGTACAAACTTAAGAGTTTTTAGACTTCAGGAAGGGATTTTGCAGCCTTTTGCACGGAATCAGGCCTGCCTCTCCCCGTGGTAAGTGTCAGACAGGCAGGAACAACACGTAAGACAGAGTTTCCTTTATAGACGGGGTTTTTCCACCTCGGGCTCCACCCCGTGTCCCAGCGGGAATTCCAGCTCTGGCTCCGCGACTCCTCGGGACCGTCCCACACCCAGCAGGACAGCAGCAGGACGGGCACTGCCAGCCCAGATCCTCACCTGGAGCATCCATCACCTGCAGAGCATCAGCAGACCCAGGAGAGGTGTCCAGCCCGGGGAGCATCCCCCACTGCTGCCTGGAAAGAGCACAGAGCTGTACCCGAGCAGGACTGGAATATTCCCCAGTTATACACCCAGCAGAGAGCAGACCCTGTTCCTTCCCTGCCCCTCCCCTGCTCCCCTGAGTGGGGAATGGACACCCTGTCACTGGGTGCTCATCCCTGCAGTGCTGGGAGATCTCAAGGGCTGCACATGGAGCCTCATCCTGCATGGGTGCTGCCAGCCCTCTGTCAGCTTCCAGCTTAGGTCCTATCATAGCATTACACAGAATAGGTTTGGGTTGGAAGGAACCTTAAATATACAGTCCCACCCCCTGCCATGATCAGGGACACCTCCCCCAGCCCAGGGTGCTCCAAGCCCCATCCAACCTTCAACACTGCCAGGGATGGGGCAGCCACAGCTTCTCTGGGAAACCTGGGACAGGGGCTCAGCACCCTCACACCAAGGAATTTCTTCCTAAGATCTCATGTCAGTTTCCCCTCTTGCAGCTGCAAACCCTTCCTTCTCATCCCATCCCTCCAGGCCCTTGTCCCAAGTCCCTCCCCAGCTTCCCTGGAGCCCCTTCAGGCACTGGAAGGTGCTCTAAGGTCTCCCCATGGGATCCTTCTCTTCTCCAGGCTGAACACCCCCAACTCTCTCCCCCTGGCTCCAGAGCTGCTCCAGTCCTAAGCCATCACCTTCTCTGGACTGGCTCCAACAGCTCCGTGTCCTTCTGGTGTTGGGGACCCCAGAGCTGGACCAAGCTTTACCCCAGGGGGGTCTCCCCAGAGCAGAGCAGAGCAGAGGGGGACAATCCCCTCCCTGCCCTGCTGCTGACACTGCGGGGGATGCAGCCCAGGGCAGGGGGGTTTCTGGGGGGTTCTGGGCTGCCAGCACACATTGCTGCCTCATGTTGAGCTTCTGATCAACCAACACCTCCAAGTCTTGTGTCATTATTAAACCTGTTTTTATTAATTTTGAAGGTCAAACCTGCCCAGAAGCAGAGATTTAGTTGCCAGGAGTGAGCTGTTTCCTTGCTGGGGGAGAGGGGAGGGGGCTCAGCCATGGGGCATCATCCTGGCACTTGTTGCCCACTGCATGTGGGCAGATGCTGAGTGGTGAATCCACATCACAGGGAATTACAGTGGGATTTTTGTAATTTGTAAATGAGTTCACTTCTTCTGCCTTTTTCCTCCTGGGCCAAAACAGGGCACCTGGATGCCACTGGGTCCACTGGGAGGGGGACAAGCCCCCTGCCCCTTTGGAAGGCCTCAGGGTGTGCACCCACATCTCTTCTGGGAAGCAGCCTGGGGAGGCAAACTGAGGTCTTGGTGTTTAGGGTGGGGAGTGAAGTGGGAAGTGGCTTTTTTAGCCAAAGAAAGCAGAAGAAACTCCAGCAGCACTTGGAGGAGGCTGCAGCCTTGCTGTGAGCTGCCATCACCTGCTTTGCTCCAGCATCCCCACAGCACTTCAACAGGAGCTGGAAACTGTCCCAGGCTCTCCCTGCTGCCTCTTTCCTACAAACATTTTTCCTGCTGCCCCTGGGCTGGCTGCAGCCTCTGCCTCCCCTTTCTGCTTTGCAGGCAGGGTCTGGCAGTGATGACATTTGCTGTGACATTACCCAACCTGCTGTGTCGGGTGGTTTCATTACAGGCCACTTTGTTCCTCATTTCCTGTGGGGATGTGCTGAAGCTGTTGCCATTTAGGGCCTCTGGTGGGTGCTGAGGTGTGCTCAGGCACTGCAAAGCTGTAAGAGCATCCTCCCCCTTCTCACCCAGCTTTGGGGTTTGCCTGGAAATGAAGCTCAGGGGAAGGTGTGAGCAGGTTCCAGCTGGGCACTCAGCTGAAGCATGGTGCACAGGGCATGGCCACTGGGTCAGAGAGCTTCAGTTCAAGGGACAAGTGAAGCAGATGGTTAAAATTGTTCCTCTGATGGGGAAATTCAAAGGTCACCTGAGGTTTGGAGACTACCAAAGGCAGAAGACTGTGCTCTTTGGGAGGCAGAGAAAGATTCTGAATGTATTTTGACATCACCTCATCCCCAGCCCCTCAGGCACCAGCTCCCCAGACATGAAACCTCCAGGGCAGAACTTCGGGGCCTCCAACAGAAATTGGTGGGACCTGTGTTTAATTGACCATCATCTGAACCATCAGCTGTACTGACCCTGATACGAGGGGGCTGCCAAGTGGAGCAGTGTGGAGGAGAAAGCAGAGGACTGGAGAGGGAGGTGGATGTTGCCACCAGTGGGGAGAGGTGTTGGGGGATTCAGGCAGGAGGCAGAGGAGCTGTGGGTGCTGGCAGTGAGGAGCAGTGAGGAGGCATCACAGGAGCATCAAGCAGAGTGCTGAGGGCTCTGTGCTGAGGTTGTGACCTTTGCTAACCTTGTTTCCTTCTTTTGGGTGTTTCACTTCCCCCAGTGGTGTTGGCATTAGGCGTTACAAGAAGGAAGTGACTTAACTGCATGGGCTGCTGTGTGGGTGATGGAAGTGGGAGCCTCAGCTGCAGTAGAGAAGGGTTCACAGGTGACCTGCACGTATGGATGGGGACACCAGGGACACAGAAAGTATCTGCAGGTGATGTGCAAGTGGTCATCTACAAAGCAGCTGAGGTTAAGCATGCAGGATTCCATCCCACTGCCACCATTCACTTACATGGCTACTGGAGGCTGTTCTTTGGGGCTTTGGCTGTTGCCTTCCCTGTCCATCTCTTGATCATTGACTTGATCTTGATCATTTGGCTTAGAAGGGACCTTAAAGCTCATCCAGTCCCACCCCCCCTGCCATGGTCAGGGACACCTCCCACAGCCCAGGGTGCTCCAAGCCCCATCCAACCTTCAACACTGCCAGGGATGGGGCAGCCACAGCTTCTCTGGGAAACCTGGGGTATGGGCTCAGAAACTTTATGTTGTGTTTCTTCTGTATGCCCAACTGAACCCCTCCATTCTTTGGTTTAAAACCATTGTCCTATGCTGGGGACCCCTGAGCTGGGGGCAGTGCCCCAGGGGGGGAGAGGAGAGTGGAGCAGAGGGGGAGCATCCCCTCCCTTGGCCTGCTGGCCATGCTGCTGGGGGGGCAGCCCAGGAGACACTTGGCTTTCTGGGCTGCCAGCCCACAGTGACACCTGATGTCCCATTTGTCACCCACCAGTGTCCCACTGGTGGACCCTTCTCCACAGGGTCCTCTCCATCCATCCCTCCATCCATCCCTCCATCCCCCAGTCCATGCTGACCCTGGTGCAGGACGTTGTACTTGGTCTGGCTGAACTTTAAGAACTTCTCAAGGACCACAGGATCCTTGAGACCAGTGGGGGACAAGCTCCAGCCTGTCCAAGTCCCTCTGGATGCCATCCCTTCCTTCCAGTGCATCCACTGCACCACTTAGCCCATGTCATCTGCAGTTCTCATGGTTGTTCCATTTTTATCAGAACTTCAGGAATAAAAGTGTTCACTCCCACTGTGTCACCTTGCAGCAGCTCAGGACTTCCCATGGACCCAACACCCACCTAATCCAGTGGGGAACAAGCTCCAGCCTGGCCAGGTCCCTCTGGATGCCACCCCTTCCCACTCAGCTCAGTTTCATCCTTTCTCTGGTTTCCTGCCCTCTGTGCCAGGCAGGGAACAGGACTTTCTTCTGCTCCAGGTTTGGATGAGAGGATCCCTCCCTTTTCCAGTGCCATCAGGAGGCAGAACCAGCAAGCAGGGAGGGTCCTGTCCTGACTCCTATCAGGGGGTTTGTTCTGTCATTCTATTTCCCTCTCAGATTTTTAATCCTGTTGGTTTTGCTGAGCTGGTGGCTGAGCTCCTGCTCCCCCCAGATGCTTTTTGAGTGGTGTCTGTGAGTCTGGTGCAGTTCCTGTAACACCAAGGGCTGAAGATTGAACAAGGAGCTAAAAATAACAAACAATCAATAACGGCAGCACTAACCCTGGCTGGTTTATTTTTGGTTTTATTTTTTTTTTCAAGAAAATCTGTATATTGACAACACAACAAAGCAGCTTCCCGGGAAGGCAGGAGGGATAATGGAGCAGGCTCCATGCCCTGGGGATGGCATCCCCACTGATCCTCCCCAGCCCAGCAGGGAGATGATGCCCCCCGAGCCCTTTGGGTCCCTTCTGCTGGGGTGATGGGGAAGGGCAGCAATCTCCTCACTGGTCCCACCTGGTGTGGAGCTGGGGGAGCTCAGTACCCCCTGAAATAACCCCCCCTGCTCTGCTTTGGTGCTGAGCCCAGCCCTGGACCTGCGCCCGCTGCAGCCTGAGCTGCTTTTTCCTCTCAGTTTCACATGCCCAGGAAATTGTGGCATTACAGGGATTTGAAAATGGCCTTGATCTTTTTTAAGCACCACTCTGGAGGGGATATTTTCCCTAAATCAAGATTTACAAAGGTATTTGGGCATTAGTTGGCCAGGGGGATTTTCAGAAGCACCCAAACACCCTGTAAAGCCACCTCCTGTGCCAGTCTGTTACAGGTCTGTCCAGTAACAGGTCTGTTACTGGAAAGCAGCTGGTTCTCCAAACTGGGATGGTCTGGCGGATTTTTTGTGAGGGTTTTCTGAAGGCTGATGGTTGCTAGATCCCTTTTGAAGACTGTGGGGTGGGGTGGTATCAGCCCCAGGGTGTTTGGCCATATTGCAGTGTCTGAGTCTGGAGGAACTCAAGGCACCTTCAGCTGCTGCCAGGACAGCTGCTCCATCCCTGTGCCCCAAATAACCTGGGGTGCAATGCTGGGGAGGGTGCCTGGGGCAGGTCCCAGCTCCACTTTGGAAGGATGTGGAGCAGCACAGGGATCAGTGCTGAGTGTTTGGAAGCTCCAGCCTCCCAGATCAGTGGGGAAAAAAGCCATTGCCATGAAGAGGGGTGGTGGGGACAGTGTTCCTTCTAAATCACCCTGTCACAAATACACCCCAGTGCATGGCAATTGCTCCCCTCTCCTGAAAAAAAAAACTCCTTGCATAGCCAGTGATGCTCAGTCAGCTCCAGAAACTAAACTCAGCTTAATGAGCTATAGAGTGCTCCAGATCTGGAGAGATGCTGAAAAGAGTTGAAAACTGAAAAATGGAAAATAAATAATTTTCTAAGTAGTTTTGCCAACGATTCTCCTATTCTGCTTTATATCTGGAGCTCTGAAAACCCCAGGATCCTGGAAATCCCATAGTGGGAAGATGCTCCAGCAGCATCTTGCTCAGTTAAGCTGTGGGACAGGACTAAGTTTATCTTGATCTAAGAGAGCTGCACTGGGGAGGGGCTTTAAACTGCTCCTACACTGAGACAGCTGGAAAAAAATGGCATTCCCTGGGGAAAATGAATTTAAGAGATTGTGAATCCAAGGGGTGGTTTGAGAGCAACCAATTCAGTTCCTTCCCTCAGGGAAGACTTGGGCAGAGATCAAGAGGGAGCAAGAGATATTATTAGTCATCCAGGAGGGAGGTGGCTGCAGGGGAAGAGGGTTTAAAAGCTTCAGAGTATTTTTAGACCTGGTAAAATGAACAGTAGGGAGGTGGGGGATGAAGCAGGAGACCTTGGAGAGAGATGTAAATGCTGCAGGGAGCAGAGGGGCCTGGGCTTCCAGCTCCATCCTGCTCCAGAGCACCAGCTCAGGCAGAGGTTTGCTCAAACAGAGGTAGAGAGAATGCCTTCTGGTCATTACTCAACAGATCTTGCCAAGCTGCTGTATTGACAAAAGGGCGTATTTGCCAAGATGTTTTAGCTCTAATTCCCTTCATTTCAGTGGGAGTCCATTGCCAAAATAGTTTAAAAGCTGTGTGTGGAGACTCTGTTGGGCTCAGGGAAGATGCTGAACCTCTCATCTTCATCCATCGTGTTCTGGTCTGTACATCCCTGGCATACACACACCATCCTGGCAGCTCCCAGGAGAACAGCAGGGCTGTGGGAGGACAGGGGCTGTTCCCAGGGTGGTGTAAGGGGTCTCGGGGTGAAGCACTGGAGGAGGTTAAATAGAGCCAGGGGGAGAGAGGAGGGGGCTCTCCACCTCTTGGGGTCACCTAGGAGCCTGATGAAGGAACCCAGAGAGCAGGGAGGAGCAAGGGGCTGCCTACCCCCTGGTTCCCCAGGGAAGCAGCTGCTGTTTTGCCTTCCCTATTCCCTGCTGGGAAATGCCCCTTCCTCCTCCTGGGCTGAAGGGGTGGGTGGGGGCAGCACCTTTGATGCTCTGGGGCTTGTCAGCTGCAGCCACAGCATCCCATTCTGCCTTCATCCACAGGGGAATTCCCCCCATCCCACGGGGATCTGCCCTGGAGAGGCTTGCCAGGGCTGGTCCTCTGTAAGCTCAAACCCAAGAGCTGGGATGGGATGCAGGAGCCTGGGATGGAGGCTGTGGAACTGGGGTGCCACAGTGGCACTGAGCTTTAGGGCAAATTACAGAGTCACAGAATCATGATGGTTGGAAAATGATGACCTCTGGTTGACCTTTAAGATCATCAAGTCCAACCATTAACCCAGCACTGCCAAGGCCACCCTAAACCAGGGCCCTAAGTTCACCTATTGCACAGCCCTGGGTGGATTTGTGCAAGGGAGTTCAGTACAATTCCAGTTTGAGGAAACTGGGAGCAGAGCTGATGGTTGTGCAGCTGCACAGAGCAGCAGGTCAGAGCCTGGGCATCCTCACAGAGCCCCTGGGAACAGCCCAGGAGCACCATGTGGGGCAGGGGCATCTCTGTGCTGGCACTGGCATTTCCCTATGGTGATGCAGGGAACCAGAGCAGGGAACTCCCCTGGGAAAAGCAAGAAGGAATCTCCTTGTGCCCTGCTGCACCCCTGCCCTGGTGGGATTTGTCTCCTGGTGGGATTTGTCTCCTCGGGTCACACTGATCCTTCCTGGGCTCTGTGCCTGCTCAGTGCTCTCTGCTTGTTGAGCACAGCTTTGCTTGTCCCCAGAGAATCTGAGTTTCCCTCTGCTCCAGGGTCCCTCCCAAAATTTCCTTTAAATTAATTTTCAGGTTTTCTTCTAGAGCTGCCCTGGCTCTTTGCCCTGACCCACCTTGCTGTGAAGCCAGTGGTCCTGGTCCTCTCTGCCTTTTCCTGAGTGCTTCCCAGTGGACCCCAGAATTTGGGATTTGCCAGTCTGGAGTGGCTCATCTGCAGGGAACCACACAGTGACCAGGGCTGTGACACATCAGACACTCAGGCTCAGTGGCATCCACAGGACACAGCATCAACAGCAGCCAGAACCATCTTCTCTCAGACCTGCCTTTAGCACAGGCAAGATGTTTGGGTCAGGGATGAGCTGGTTGGTGTAAAAGCTTGAATTTGAAAAACAAGGTTGATGATGATGAGTTGACTCAATCTGTGGGATTAAGGAGGGATGTTGGGAGCACAGAGCCCGTTGGTGGGAGGTGGGCAGCTTGGCATGGCAGCACATGCATTTTGGTGGTATTTACAGGGTGTCACCAGTAAATACAGCTAAAGCATGGATCCTGCACAGGAGTTTACAATATTTATCTATTTGCCATGCAGATGGCATTATAGGAAAAGTTACCTTGCCTTGCAGGGTGTGCTTTTTGCATACCTGCCTTAAGGTTTCTTCATGTAAATGACAAATGAAAATCTGATGGCCAAACACTAATTGCAGGGCTGGGGCCTCTGGGGACCTCTGGGGGCTTCTTGTCTGCTCCAGAGGGCAGGGATGCTCTGGGAAGAGGGTATGGCATTCATAGGATATCCTGAGAAAAGCAAGGCAGCAGCACTTGCAGTGTCAGGTTCAAACCAATGCTAAACCCAGCTAAGGGTGAATTAATTAATTCCAGTATCCCATTAATCCAGGGAGACCACCAGACTGGGGTCTTGGCCACACAGTGGGGACCCAGGGTCTCATTTTCCATGCCAGAATCACAGCTGAGAATCTCTGAAGGGCTTGGCTGTGGGGTGGGCACAAACCCCACTGCCCCTTCCCAGCCAGGGTGCTCAGTTCCAGGTCGGTCTCCTCCACTTTTGGGGCCGGGGTGCCCTGTCCCAGGGATGCCAGGCTCAGTGCTGTGCCCCCCCATAGCTCTGCCTTCCAAGTACACATGCTGTCATGCCTGTTGTGGCAGGGGCTGTCAGGTCCCTCATTACTTTTGTGATAGGGGCAGATCCCCTCCAGAGGGGCAGGTATCCATGCTGGGGACAGGGATCCACAGTTGGGATCTGCTCTTGTGATTCCCCCAAGCTCAGAGCAGGGACCACACTCCACTACTGGAGGAGTTTGGCTGATTCTGGAAACCATCTGGCCCAGCAAAACATACTTGGTCCAGAAAAAGAAAAGAAAAAAAAAGAAAAAAAAAAAAACCAACAGAGGAGTTGTGCGTGCAGAGCAGCACATCTGTCTGTCTGTCTGTCTGCCCATCTCTCCCAGGACTCTCAGCTGCCACCTAAGGAGCACCCAGCCTGGGGCTTGGCTCTCAACGCTGTCCCCCCAGGGGCTGTGGATAATTGGGGGGTGGGTGCAGAGATGCTGGGTGCTGGCAGGGTGCAGGGGGGCAGATCCTAACCACCAGGGGTCCCGCAGGGATGTGGGATCCCATGATCTCAGAAAGATCCATCCCAGGGGCAGTGGTGAGCACTGAGTGGATCGCAGTGGTCCCCGGGTCATCGGGTCCTATGTAGGAATCCAGGCCCAGGCTAGCACCCCCGAAGGATAAAACCCCCCAGGCTTTTTAGGGCTGTGAAGCTTCTCCCCCTGCAGCCGAGGGGCAGCCGCGATGCTTCTCCTCCTCCCTGCTCGGGGGTTGTTTTTAGGGATTCGCAGAGCGATAGAATTGTTCGTGTCCCCCGTCAGCAGATGCTGAAGTGCCCCTCCAGCGCTGGGAGGAGCGGGGGCAAAGCGGGGATCCCCCTGCCTGGGGGTTCGCTCCTCCCGGCGTGCGGGCAAGGAGGGCGCCAGTACGGGGGGGTCTGAGGGCAAGGAGCTCCTTTACCCCCGCCCCGTTTAATTGCTTTTGCTCTCGGATGGCCGGGGGAACCGTGTGAGGTCAGCAGGCAGAGATGGGGAGTCTGCCCCCCAACCCCCCCGGGCAATGGGATGGGGCAGGGGATGGGGCAAGGGATGGAGCAGGGAATGGGGCAGGGGATGGTGCAGGAGATGGGGCAAGGGATGGAGCAGGGAATGGGGCAGGGGATGGGGCAGGGGATAGGGCAGAGGGGGTCAGGCGTCGTGGCACAGATTCCGAGCATCGCGGCCGCAGGAGCGGAGCGGAGCGGAGCGGAGCCCCCCGCCCGCCCCGCCCCATCCGCTCCGCCCCCGCTGCCGCCCCCCCCGCGGGCTGGGGGCGGTGCTGCGGCGGCACTGGGAAGGGGGGAGGGGGGGAGCGGTTCATCGGGGGCGGTGTTACCCCCGCCCCCCCGGGCTCCTTTGTTATCCCGGCGGAGCTCTGCACACCCCCCCTTGCCCCCGGCTCCGCTGTGCCGCCCCTTGCGGGAGCGCGCCCGTGCGGGTTCGCGTCTCCCACCCCCCCTTCCCCCCCCCCGCCGCCGCCGGCGCCGCCCGGCAGAACCTTCCAGCGCCGGCGGCCGCGGGGCCGGACCCCGCCATGGAGCTGGGCAAGGTGGTAAGTGCGCGGCCGCGGTACCCGGACCCTCGGGAGCTCCCCCCAGGACCCCCCCGGGATACGCCCTCGAGACCCCCCCGGAACCCTCGTCAGGCATCCATCCAGAACCCCGCCATATAACCCCCCCGGGACCTCCGCACCTTACCGAGGATTCCCCCGGAACACCCCCGGAAGCCTCCGCCCCCCCAGCATCCAGGTTCAGTCCCGCAATACGGCTTTGCATCCACCGAAACTCCTTCCCGGGGAAGTTCGCGCGCCCCGGTGCCGGTGGCTGCCGGCGAAGGGTCAGGGAGAACGGGGGACTGGATGGCAGCGGTCGCTGGGCAACCCCCTCCGGGTGTCGGGGGGGGGGGCCTGGTCCCCATCTTTACGGCCGTCTCCCGGTGCTGCAGCAGCCCGGGCCGAGGGTTGCTCTCGCCATCAGTTTCACCCGCTGTCCCCCGGCTCGGCGGGTGGTGACACAAATGGGCGTGTCCCCGTGTCCCCAAATACCTGTGTCCCCACTTCCCCGCGTGTCCCCGCATACCTCTGTTCCCACGTGTGGTGCTGTCCCCGGGGGCAGCGATTCACCGGGGCATTAGGGTTAGAAACGAGTTTGGGATGAAAAAGGGTTTTTCTAGGGTCCGTTTCTGCAGGGAGGAATGTTCATCCCCTGCGATGCTTACCGGGGAGCAGGGATTTTGGTGTTCAGGGTGCTGTGGCAGAGCTGGGTTAGGGACACAAAGGTCCCCTGGGTATGGTCCTGGTTCCAGGGCTGGATCCAGACCCGGTCCCATCCCATGCACTGAGCTGCTGCTTGGCTGGAGGCATCACACAGGGGGATACCTCCCAACACTGCCAAGGCAGCCCTGGGCTCCCCATCCTTGGAGCCACAGAATTTGGGAGCATCCTGCTAGGGCAAGGTGCAGCCCAGGCCTTCCTGATGGGGTAGAACTTCCCAAGGAAGGTGAGTCCTGGGACAGCAGCTGGGCACCACAGTGCACATCCAGAGGTGAGCTCCTGCTGCCTGCTCCCCATATCCTCCAGCCTTGCTCATTTATTTCCTTCTGTTCCAAAAACTGCCCGAAAGTGTTTTTGCTGGGAAGGAGAAGATTCTGATTGGGATAACTGGGAATGTTTCTGGAATCCTTGAAGGCAATGGAAGACCTTCCAGAGCCACTGACCCTGGAAAATACAGCCATCCTCCCTTCCCAGACAGACATCATCACTGCTGGAGGAGATTATCTTCACAGAAAATCCCCACTTACAATGAAAAGCCTGACTAGCAGAGCAGCCCCAGCCATGGCCAGCTGGGCATCCTGTAGCAGTAATTAAGTGAGGAGAGTAACGCTTGGTTTCCATGGGAGCAGCTCTGGAGGGGTGCAGGGGTTCTGAGGAGCCTCTTGCTTTTCTGCTTCTCCTCTGATCCAGCCACCCGTGCTGGGGTCTGGTTGTGCCCTGGCTCCCTGGTAGCAGTGGGTTGGAAGTGCCTGGCAGTGGGAACCATGGTCCATGCTGATGCTCCATAGAATTATCTAATTGTTTTGGTTGGAAAAGACCTTTAACATCATTCAGGTCCAACTGTTAACCCAGCACAGCCAAGGCCACCATTAAACTATGTCCCTCAGCACCAGGGCTGGGGACCTCAGCATCTCCACAGCTTTGAAACCCTTCCAGGGATGGGGACTCAACCCCTGCCCTGGGCAGCCTGGGCCAGGGCCTGAAAACCATTTCAGGGCTGGAGGTGACCAAAGCTCTCCCCAAGCTCTTCTGCAGCCTTTGTTGACTTCTCTTATTGATGTTATTTCAGCAGGAGCCTTCAAAGGGAGGTGTCAACTTCCCCTGTGGTCATTGGTGAGCTTTGCCTTCTGCTGTGGCCTTCCTTCTGGCCAACTCTTCTCCCCAAACTCAGTCTTCTTGTCCTGAAAGGTTTATCTATATGTTGGAAAACTCCATATTCTTAAAACTGGATTTAAAAATCCCTATGTCCAAGTAATAATGTGTGTAAATTGTTTATGGTACTGGAGAAACCCTGTGGTCCAGCTCTGGTGTTGGTCTCCCAATGGAAGGCAGTGATGTGGTCAACGTAGCCAGCTCTCATCTCTGGCACTGGTGGAACCAAACCCTTCCAGCTGCTGGTGACCAACCTGGCTTTCCCCTCCTGCCACGGGATATCTCACTGGAGCCCTTGCAACCCACCACAAGTTGGTTAAGTGGTTGTCTTCATTCTTGACCTTTCCGTGAAGGAACAATCAGGTTGTGCTGCCTCATCCTGCCCAAGCTCTGGTGATGGTGTTGAACTCACTGTTTGTGCTGGAAGCTCTGGCAAGTCAAGGAGGAGCTGTGGATTAGGTGTTTGTACGTGGAGCTCAGGTATACATCATGCTCTGGATCCCAGCCTCTGCTTTGATGCACTCAGGAGAGTCTGGGAGTAGTCAGGTGATCTGTTCAGATACAATCCAAATGTGTGTCCTTCACTTATTCTCATCTTTCTGCCATGGTGATGCAGGCAAAGGCCGTGGAGGGAGTAGGATGGCAGCTGTCATGCTCTCATGTTTCCCTCTGGGGTGAAGACCTCTGAACCATCATCCCCTTCCTGGCCTGACTTGAAGTGGTTTCTCCCTGGGAAACACCATCTCAGGGTTTGCCATACACCAGAGAGTGCTTAAAGTGTAGAGCAAGCATTTCATCATCCTCCCAACCTTTGAAGAGCAGACCCAGAAACAACAGTGCCAGGGTAGGGAGCTTCATGGCGATGCTGTCGGCTTCCAGTGTGGTTCATGGAGCCTGTGGCCACCTTCCTGGTGTTTCTCTTCGGGCATCCCATGTGCCATGGGGCAGCAGGGGACCCCAAACACCCTCTGAGGCTCCTATGCTGGTATCCCTTGGGATTCCAGGCTGTCTCTGGCACACCTTGGTCCCCTTCTCCCTCCTTCTCCCGCTGACATCCAAGCTGGTGGCATCTCATTCAAGCTGGCATTGGCATCTCAAGCCACTGCCACTGGAGCAAACCAGTGAGGTACTTGGATCTCCAACACCAGAGGGCAAGACTGCTTTGGGGAAAATGTGTTTTTTCCAGTGGCCCAAGCAAAGGAAAATCTGAGACTTGTATCATCTGGGGGATTATTTCTCATCTGATGGGAGCTGGAGGTGAGAAGGGTGGCAGCACCTTCAGGGAGATGCTCAGGCAGCCCTGGTCAAAGGCTCCATCCCAAGAGCAGCTCTGGCACATAACTGGGAGAGGAGTGCATGCTTTTCCAAACTCATGGATCTGGCAGCAGATCAAGCCAAATAGCCTGGATGAAGCAATGGGAGGGTATTTTTAATGTCTTCAGCAGGACATCGAACAGCCTGGCGTCACCCAGCCTGGTCCCTGCTTTGCTTTGGGATTTTTTACAGAGAAAAACCTTTCCTGAGCCCCTGCAATTTGCTTTTAGCTGCTGGGGAGTGATGGTTCCAGAGAGATGTGTGCCCTCTGAGAAGCTGCCCCACACCCTGGGTCCTGCACACCTCTGAGACTGGAGTGAAGCTTTGCTGCCCTGGGATTTGCATTTTAATTAAGCTGCTGGATATTTTTTTTTCTCCAGACTTGTAGTCAGGTCTCCTGCCTGCTTCCCCGGGGCCCTGTGACTGCAGGGCTTGGTTGCGCGTGGTTTTCTGGAGGTACGGTCCGACCCTGGGCTCCATTTATAGAAAGGAATTAAGAAGAAATTAAGGAGCATTACTAAGAGGATTTGCACCGTGACTTACTCAGTTTCTCGGAATAATTTGCAATAGCTCTGGATTCTTTAATCAACACTGGATTTCCTTTTGGAAATGGAAGGAGAAAAGTGGGAAGGTGCCGTGCGGCTCTGGCAGAGCTCTGCTCTTTGCTGCTGGATGGGAGATTTGCTCTTCAGAGGAGACCAAGAGTGGAATTTGGGGAGGTCTGGCATGGAAGGAGGGTGGGTTTACGTGCATGTGGATGAGAGAGGTGTCTCCCGAGGCTCATAAAGACTCTGTCACTCTCCTGGGTCCCTCTGTGCATTTTTGGCCTCCTCTGGGTGTGTGCCTGGAGTGGAGATTGTCACAAGCCAGGGTTTGGGGGTGCCCCTGGTGCAGAGCTGCCCATGGCTCTGTTCTGCCATGGAATCTTCCTGTGAGGTTTGAGAGTTGTAGAGGTCTGGTGGGATAGGGACCAGCTCACCCCAAGGGCTGGCAGCACTCCCAGCCAGTGGAATTCCTGGAGTCCCACAGGAACAGCACAAAATTCCCCCAGGACAGTGCTGTGGTGGCAAATCCAAGCACAGGAAAAGACTCAGGGTCCCCCCTTGGGTGCTGGAGAAAGGTTGAGAAGCTGCTGGGGCATATCCCACTGCTCTGGGGCAGAGATATAAGGTTGGATCATCCCTGGTCTGTATTATCTGACCTGCTCCTTCCCTAAACCCCCTGAGACTCTCCCTACTCTGAGCTGTGGGGGTTCCTTGTACCACTCTAGTTCTTACAGCTTTCCCAGGGCTTCCAGCATTCCTGGCACTTGCAGCTGCTCAGAGGCATGGAGACAGGAACCAGAGGTTTACATCCCTCCATCAGACAGGAACCAGAGCCAGGGGACCAAAATGAAAACAGCATCAGCTGCAGGTGCTGGATGATGCTGGGAGGTGGTGCCTATGGGTTGGGATGACAAACCCTCCCTCTGGCTGAGGCCTGAGCCTTCTTTTCAAGGCAGCCCCAAATCTCCCTCATTCCTGCCCCAGTCTTGCAGCCACTGCTGCCCTCCCTGACCCTGCTGGTCCCTCAGAGGTGACACTAGCACCTGCAGGTCCCTTGCTGCTGCCCATCTCTCCTCTGGCTCATGTGGACACTGCCAGGGCCACTGGGGTGGCACTTTGGGCACCTCCAAGTCCAAGGGGCTCCCAGGATGGGTGCCCTGCCCTGCCCTGCCCTCCCAGGGTGCAGAGGTGGCTGCCCCAGCACTGGCAAGGGCAGAAACCCAGGATCCAGCTTTTCCTCAGAAAACCTTTCTGAGGTTATCACATGTGCTTCAAACAGAGGAGGAGGCTTGGGGATGGGGGCTCCTGGAGGCCAAGGAGTGGCCATCACATCTCCCCACTCTGGAGTGGCACTGGGAGCCTCTTTGGTTGGAAAAACTTGTCCTTGCTTTACCAGGAAAAGCTATCAGGAAACTATTATTAAACTGGGAGCTCAGTTTCCGGCCTTCCCAGGAGTGTGAAAGCCCCAGCACCACTGCCCTCCCCAGGCCCCCTGTCCAGTCTGTCAAGGATGAGGGAGCAGCCCTGTGCCACCATGGTGCCCCCATCCCACGTCCAGCCCCAGCTTCCCCTCACCACCTCCAGCTTTTCTTGGCATCTTCCCGTTGGTCCAGAACCCCCATTCCAGGGCAGGATGTGTTTGAACTCTGTTCCTGGCTGCCTGTAGGCTGGGATTTTGGCTTTGGACAGGTTGGAGCTGTATCTATGGTGTGTGTCACCAAGGGTAGTTGGAGCATGGACCAGGCTGCCACCACTGGCTGAGAGGTTTGTTTGTCACCTCGCTGAGAATTTTGTTGGGAGTTTTTTGATGCTAAATTTTATTTTATGGTTTTTATAAATAAGAAAGGGCAGAGCCCCAGGGCTGGGCAGAGCTGCAGAGGTGGCTCCTACCCTCGGTCCTCTTCGGGAATCTGCTCAGCTCCATCCAGGCCTTCAGGAAGGAATGTCAGATGGGCTCAGGTGTCTCCACTGCTCATCTTTCTTTCCAAGCTAAGATGCAGGGTCTGGTCTGTGTTGAGATGCTTGTGCCTTGGAGCCAGCTATCCACATCCCCTACCACCCCAAAATGAGCTTCCTGATATTCCTGCTGATCTTCCTGGCCATATCCATGGTCTGTACTGGTCACCTCTCTGGTCACCCATAAGCAGGGGCTTGGAGTGGCTGGAGAGCTGTCCCCAGCAGATCCATGTCCTGCTCGAGAGCAGCCAGCATGGCCTCAGCAAGCAGCAGAACTGGGTTATACTGGGACAGCGGAACCCAGCTGCTGGTTTTGGGCTGAGGGGGTGCTTGGCTCTAGGGTGGGGGTGCCATGGGCAATGGTGGGTGAGATCAGGAGCTGTCTCAGCCCTTCAGCATCCCATCCCCAGCATGTCTGGCAGGTGCAGTGATGGCAGAGGGACTCCCTGGGGGTTTGGGCCATGCCCAGCTGTACACGGGGTGCCCGTGGGCCCCACTCTGCTCCAGATCTTCAGGGTGGGTCACAGTGAAGCTGTAGTGGGGCTATGGGAGTGACTGAGCAGGGTGGGTGCCAAAGGGATTGCAGAGAGGGAGGTGCTGGGGTTCATCCTGCTCCTTTAATTGGGTTGTATCAGTAATTAGCTGCTTCTGGCAGTGCTGAGCTGAGTGCTGGCCCTCAGCAGCAGGATCCTCACAGAGCAGGTGCCAGCAAAGTGCTCAGCTCCACTGGAGCTTGAGGTCAGGGTGTTTCCATGCTGGCATCCCCACTGCCACATAGGATGAGCCCCAGTGTCCTGGCCCAGTTCCCTGGAGGGGCAGAAATGGGGCAGGGCAGAAATCATGCCCAGCAAATCCTTCCAGCAGCTGCTGCTCCAGAGGCCAAATGGGAGCTCTGGCTCTGCCTGCACTCCTCAGATCTCGATGTCCAGAACACCTGGGGAGAAGGTTCTGCCCTTCCTGGTGGAGCAGAGCAGGGATGTGCTGGGGAGAGCTGCCTGCCAGCAGCTGGGGGACTCTGAGCACTGGGACCCAGTGGTGCTATGACAGTGGGGTGCAGCTGCCTTGCCCACACTGCCTGCAGCAGGTCCATCTCCTGCCCCTCTAATACTGCAGCTGGGGCTGTGTCCTTTGCTGCCAGACAGCACAGACAGCCCTGGCCTTGCTCTTGGGGGGGTCTTGCTGTCCTCCTGCCAGATTTCTGCACCTCCCAAAACACCCTCTCCTCTCAGCCTGCCCCGAAAGCAGAGCAGGAACCAGTCAGTGGCTGTTGCCTGTGATCCAAGGGCAGAGGAGGGAATCGCCTTCTCTCTTCCCATCCCAGCACCCTGAGGGCAGGAGAGGGTCCTTTGTTGTCACTGCTTTAATTGCTTCGTTATTATGCTGAATAAGTGAGTCCTGGCAGCAGCTGAACCTGGCGGATGCCAACCACATCCCAGAGAGGCATCCGGCAGCGGGCAGCATCCAGCTGGCACGGGCAGGGGCTGGGGGCTTGGATGAGACCCAGACCCCAGCAGGTGCTGGTGGAGCTGGGGGGCTCTCAGCGGGTGAGGGGGGGACCAGGGGGACAGTGTGCACCCTTCCCATCTCACCCCCCTGCCCCGCTTCTCTTTTGCAGACTGTCAGCATCAATAAGGCCATTAATGCCCAGGAAGTGGCTGTCAAGGAGAAACATGCCAGAAATATCCTTCCCAAAGTTGGCCACGGGACATGGGAGCGGGGCCTGGAGAGGGAGCAGAGGCACAGTGGCACATGGGGAGAGGTGCTGGGCCAGTGCCACGAGCTGGCCACTGGGGTGCTGAGGGGGCTGGATGGGATCCTGGGGGGCTCTTGATGATGATCCAGGGTTTTCTGCCGTGGGATGGCATCCCAGCTCCCGTTGCTGTGGCCTCTCCGTGTCCGTGGCTGCCTGGCTGTGTGCTGCCAACCGTGGGCACTGCAGCAGGGTGTCTGCCTGGGGACAGGGTGCTCAGTCCCCAGAAGTATGTGTCACAGTACATCCCAGCACCCTGCAGGGCAGAGACAGAGCCCCAGGGCTGAGCTGCTCCCAGGGCAGCAGTGTGAGGCTGGAGGAGAGGGGACAGCACGTGCCACGCTTGGGGACAGTGTGGGCTTGGCAGCTTCTCAGCCCCCACAGTGTCCTGGGAGGGCTGGGGGTACCAGCTGGCTTCGGGCAGGCTGCTGAGGGGAGCAGAGCCTTTCCTTGACCACCTTCCACCGTGCATCCTGGGCACACACCACGAGAAGGGGGCTCAGACCTTCTGGTCGGTGGTGAATCGCCTGCCGCTGTCAGGCAACGCCGTGCTCTGCTGGAAGTTCTGCCACGTCTTCCACAAACTCCTCCGGGATGGCCACTCCAACGTGAGTCCCCAGCACCCACCTCAGGGCCAAACCCTTTCCCCGTGGGGCTGTGTAGGGTGGTGGGGTTGCTGGTGGGTCTGTGCCCTCGTGGGGGTCAGTGCTGGGCGGGGACCTCCCTGCTCTGCCCACAGCCCCCTCACTACAACCCCAGTGTCACAGCACCAGGTGTTGGGTTTGGTGCAGGAGCCATCAGCAAAGAATTCCCCTGCCCTTTGTGCAAATGGGGAAACTGAGGCACCCTAGGGCTGTTGGCAGTGGCACCACTGGCAGGCTGCAGGCTCAGGAATACACCCAGACCTCCCATTCCTTATCCCAGTTGCTGGCTCCATGCCTTTCCAGGGTGCTCTGCCTGCTGCCCATGCTGCCTGCTCGTGCTCATTCTCATGTTCATTCTTCCAGGTCCTGAAAGATTCCATGAGATACAAGAATGAGCTGACTGACATGAGCAGGATGTGGGTGAGTGGCTGACACCCCCAGGCACTGCAGTGGGGACACCCCAGATGTCCCTCAGCAGCACCTGGCACCCCAGTGAGACTGGGGGACTCAACCCCTGGTCTCACCCAGGAGGAACCAGGTTCTGATCTGTGGCTGCTGTGACCTCCCTGGACTGGCTTTGCTGGATTTGTTCAATACCTCCTTCCACCAGAATCAAATGCCTTTTCCCTATTTTATGGCAAAACCCCCATAAAACCTGGCACTGGCTGTCAAACGCAGCATTGAAGTCTGCAGAGATGATGAGAAGGTCTTGACCAAATGATTTTGGCACGTTTGCTTGAAGCCAGGCTGCAGCCCATGTGTTGGCAAAGATTTGGGGGAGATAAGAGGGGAATTGCTCATGCTACAAGGGGAGAAGGGGTTTTTTACAGCTTGCCCCAGGTTGCAGCAGCTTTTTGGTGTCTCCAGGGCCACCTGAGTGAGGGCTATGGACAGCTCTGCAGCATCTACCTCAAACTCCTGAGAACCAAGATGGAGTTTCACACCAAGGTGAGTGTCATCCTGTCCCAATCCTGTCCCCTGTGCTCCATGGGCACAACGAGGGGTGGGTGATGAAGTGCTGGGGCAAAAGCAGTGACAACATTATGATTCAGGAGAGGGGCTGGCAGACCCTTCCCAGTGCTGTCACCCCCAAGGGTCTTTTCCTCCATCTTGGCCATTCCACTGCCTCCATGAAACATGTTCTGGGCTTCCAGGATCTCCCTTAGGCCTGGATAAAAAGTGGCCTAAGGATCAACACTTCAGGGATGGACAGTTTTGTGGTGAATCAGGGCTTCTTGGAGGCACCTGGGCTGGGAGTTGAGAGGCTACAAAAAGTAGTAAGAGCCCCTCGGCTTTGGGGTGCATGTCCCCTCCCAGGTACTATAGCTGGGCAAAGGTGGAAGAGGCCATGGGGTTTTGGAGTCAGGAGGGATTATGTGTGCTGTGCCATATTGTGCCACACCAGAGGAGCAGCTCCTGCCCATCCCCAGTGCTGCCCTGGCAAGATCTGCAAGGGTTAAAGGGTTAAAGCCAGCCCAGGCAGGGCAGAGCCCAGCACCAAGGTGGAGATGCTCTGAGGAGCCCTGCAGCAGAGCCTGACTCCTCTGTATCCCCACAAATGGGGGGAGGGATCTTTGGGATTTGGGCTGGTGGGGTGCATGGAGGGTTATTTGCTGTGGTCAGCAAAGGAGAAACTCAATATATCTGTTGTCTGTAGAAACCTCCCTTTGCTTGGGACCGAAGTCTGGATGTAAGGAACTTACTCCAGTGCTTCCTAAACTATGGTTCTGATATAAGCAGGAAAAGTGGGGTGGTAGCAACTTGGAACTTCAGCTTGGAAATTCAACCAATGGGGAAATAATGATGAACTCAATCTGAGCACCAGTGAGCCTGCACAGCTTCATTCTCTAGCAGAGTTCTGCACAGCCCCAGGATTAAGGTTTCTCTAGGAACACCCAGTCCATAAATCTCACCTTAGATTTATCAAGGAAACGAGGACAAACATCTTGCTCCCCAACACCCTTGGTGTTCCCAGGGCTTCTGCCCTCCAGTGCCTGCCCTGTTGGTGCCACCACTGCACACAGCATTCTGTGGGGTCAGTCCTGGACAGAGTCACCACAGTCTCCCATCTGTCCCACCTGGTTCTGTCCCAGCTTGAAGTCATCAGTGTCAATCACCAAAACCATTTTGTCTCTCCCCCCATCGGGCTCTTGGGGGAACATCCAGGGGACTGGCAGAGGGGATCTTTTCCCCATCATCAGGAGCTTGTTCTCAGCCTCTGGAGCAGCAGTGCTGGGCATGTCCCTTTGGGCTGGCCTTGGGAGATGATGCTCTGGGGCTGCTCCACCCATGCTGTGCTGGCTGCAGTTGATATGAGTGCTGCTCCCTTGCTCCATCACTGGAGCTTGTTAGTGAGGCAGCTACTTTCATGTAGAATAAAATAGAATCTGGTGTTAAAAAAATACTGGGCCTCCTCCTGCTAGGAGCAGGATGGAAAGTCATGGTGAGGTTGGACACAGACCTGTCCACGTGTGGCTTTGGGCATCCTCATCTTCACAGTAACAACTGGTTGTGGTTTGGTCTCCACTGCACGTTCTACCTTTCCAAAGGTGATTCCCAAAGCTGGGCCATACCCATCTCCCAGCTCTGTTTGGAGCTGTGCTGTGACCTTCCCCAAAGGGCCAGTGCAGCATGAAGAGGCTTTGCCCTCCCCAAGCAGCTATTTCCCCTTCCTCTCTCAGTGATGCTGTGCCTGAGCTGGTAGCAGCATCTCCTTCCTCTGCAGGTCTCTGAGCCCAGGGAGAATCAGCTTTTCTGGCTGGGTAAAATGCAGACCCCATGGCTTGGGGGTGCTGAGGTCACCTGGGGCTCAGCAGAGTTTGTCAGCTCCCCCTCCCCGCTGTTCCAAGAGCCATCCCAGTCTCTTGTGCCAAGGCCACCAGCAGGATCAGCAACCCCCGTGCTCCCAGAGCAGATCATCCAAACCCCTTTCCCAACTCCTGTTTCCTGCTGCAGAATCCCCGCTTTCCCGGCAACCTCCAGATGTCCGACCGGCAGCTCGACGAGGCGGGGGAGAACGATGTCAACAACTTGTGAGCTCAGGAGTGGGGTGGGGGTGAGGGAGGAGGAGGGTGGGTTTGGGCAGGGTGGTGCCACAGAACTGCCCCCCCTGAGCATCACGCAGCCAGGCTAGGGACAGGACCCCCCAGGGCTGGTGCATCCACACTGCAGCCCCTGCTCCTCTCTCCGGGGTGGCAGTGGGCAGAGGCTGAAGCACACAGGTGGCTCCAGGGATGATCCCCAACCATCCCCGCTTTCTCCTAGTTTCCAGATGACAGTGGAGATGTTTGACTACCTGGAGTGTGAGCTGAACCTCTTCCAGACAGGTGAGGTCCCCACAGCCCTGGCAGAGGGTGGGCAGGGGGGTCTGTTGGGGCTGGACTGCACTGGGAGCAGGTTCTGGAAAGTATGTTTTCTCAGGGCATTGTGAATCATCTCTTCTCTTTTTTTGGGCACTTTATCCAAATCACTGGTAGCTGACATCCCTGCATGCCTGTGCTGCCTCATGGCACAGCTGTGGCGCTCCCCACATCCTCCATCCCTTTGCTCACCACCACGTCCATCTGTTCCACCACCCAGACACAGGGCTCTCCTCCTCCCAGAATTTTCCTAGGCTGGAATTCTTCTGTCTCACCTGTGGGCTTGTGCCAAGTTTTCATTTTTGTTAGTGGTGGTCGTAAGCTTCCATGGGAGCTGGGGGAAACAGGGGGGCACCCTGCATTCCTCCTGCCCTCCCACAGGCAGGAGGGGGGCAAAGACAAGCTGGTCCCAACCCTCAGGACTGTCACACCCCTCCCTGTGCAGCATCAGGTTCAGGGGAAGCCTTCATCTGCCACGGGTGCCAGGCTGTGGGTGCAGCAGGACAGGGCTGTGTTTCGTTGTAAGGAGCAGCACCCTGGCCTGGTGGCCACACACGGGCACAGCAAGATGGGGACAGTGCTGGGGACTCCTCTGTGCAGTGCAGACCCAGAGCCCAGCAATGCCAGGAGCTCTGGTGTTCTGCCCATCTGAGGGGAGTTGCTGAATGGAGGGCAGAGTGGCTGGAAACTGCCTGGAGGAAATGGACCTGGGGATGTTGGTCCCCAGCAGCTAAATATGAGCCAGCATGTGCCCAGGTGGCCAAGGTGGCCACCATCACCCTGGCTGGTACCAGCCCTGGTGTGGGCAGCAGGAGCAGGGCAGGGATCATCCCCCTGTGCTGGGCACTGCTGAGGCTGCAGCTCCAGTCCTGGGGTCAGTTCTGGGCCCCTCACAACCAGAAGGACATTGAGGGGTTGGAGTGTGTCCAGAGAAGGGAATGGAGCTGGGGAAGGGTCTGGAGCACAAGTCTGCCCAGGAGCAGCTGAGGGCCCTGGGGGTGTTGGAGCAGAGGAGGCTGAGGGGAGACCTTCTGGCTCTCTGCAACCCCCTGAGAGGAGGTTGGAGCCAGGGGGGGTCGGGCTCTGCTCCCAAGGAACAAGGGATGGGACAAGAGGAACTTTTGGCACAACTCAAGTTGTGCCAGGGGAGGTTTAGGTTGGAGCTGGGGAACAATTTCTGCCTGGAAAGGGTTGTCAGGGCCTGGCCCAGGCTGCCCAGGGCAGGGCTGGAGTCCCCATCATCCCTGGAGGGGTTTGAGAGCCCTGGAGATGTGGGGATGAGGGACATGGGGTGGGGGTGGCCTGGGCAGGGATGGGTTGGTGGTTGGACTTGCTCTTTAAAATCTTTCAAATCAAAATGTTTCTCTGATTTGGCTTTTTAACAGCCATATCACACTGAAGGCTCTTGCTCTGGGTGACACTTGTGGCTGTGCCCAGCACATCGTGGCACTGCTGGAGCCTGACCCTCTGCTCCTTCCCTGCAGTGTTCAGTTCCCTGGACATGTCCCGCTCGGTGTCGGTGACGGCCGCAGGGCAGTGCCGCCTGGCCCCCCTCATCCAGGTCATCCTGGACTCCAGCCACCTCTACGACTACACTGTCAAGCTGCTTTTCAAGCTCCACTCCTGTGAGTGTGCCCAGCACCACCACCCCGGGATGGGGAGGACATGGAGGGGAGGGGACGGGACGGGACACTGGGGATCACCAATCTGGGCCATTTGTTCTCCCATCTCCTTCCCAGACATTTTTGGGGTGTTAAGGGAGTTGCCAGGGCAAGCAACAAGGGGGTGCAAGTGCTAGGGGAACAGCCTGTCCCAGGAGCCTGCCCTGCCCCTGGGCCATGGGGCCAGTGACCACCAGGAGCTGGGGCAGTCCAGGGGGTCCTTGATCCCCTCTGGCAGCGGGATGCTGAGCCTGGAGTATTCACAGCCTGGGAGGAGGGTGGGAAAGATCCATCCCCAGGTGGCTGTGCCGATGGGTTGTCCCCTGCTCCGTGCTCCTCCCCAGCCTGGGGACATTTCTGCATGCTGCTTTTTCCAGGTCTGCCAGCGGATACACTGCAAGGCCACCGGGATCGCTTCCTGGAACAGTTCAGAAAGTAAGTGCCCATCCCCAGGATCCCACTGCTGGCCATGCTCCTGGACTGCTCCCAGGGCAGAGTGAGCCCGGGGTGATGCTGGAGGCTCAGCAGCCAAGTGATGGAGACAGAGGGAGGACAGGAGTTCATCTGGCTTGAGGCTCTGAAATCCATCCTGCTGCAGCTTCCCTGGGGCTCCCTCCAGGACAAGCACTGCTTGGCTAATCCACAGCTCTGGAATTACCAGATAATGGCATTATTAATTCTAACAAGATGTTCAGCTGCTGAGGGCACATCCAATGATTGAAAAGCCCCTTAATTGCTGTTTTAAGTGCAATTTGCAGCTTATGTGCTGAGATGAAAGGCTGGGCGTGGGCTGAGAAGCAGTGGGTGTTGCCAGTGGGGACACCCAGGGGACACCCTGGGATGAGTGTTCAGTGAGCAGGGTGCTCAGCACCCTCCATGGCATTTTCTGCTTGCTGTGGGATTGTCAGCTTGGCTGGGAGAGGGATGTGTTGGCAGGAGAATGGGATGAGCAGATGGAGGTGATTGGAGCTGCTGCAGGCCCTGGGGGGTACTGGTCTGCCCTGGCACTAGAGGACAGGGAAAAGGAATTTTCCTCCCAGTCCTGCTGAATTTCAAACAAACCCAGGGGAGCCTATCAAATGGGGCTGCCAAAGGATGAAATCTTCAGGTGCTGCAGAGCAGAGTGGTCCATACAGAGGCCTGGGTGCCAGGACTGGTGCAGTGGAGCAGGGGTGGCTTTTGGATGGGAAAAGTCATCCCTGTGGAGACACAGGGAGACAGGGTAGAGGCTGTGGCACCTGTGTCTGTCCCAGATGGAGATATCAATAAAGGGAGATCAGTACATAAAAGGTACAAGAGGAGAGAGGCAGAACCCAAGTGGTCACCCAGTGACCCAAGACCTTGGCCATGAGGGTGGCTTTGGTGCTGCTGGACCATTGCCAGTTCCCAGGGACTGAGGGGTCTCATGGTGCTGGTTGATAAAAAGGGCTGCAGAGTGGAGGGAGGCAGTGGAGGGGCTATCTCAGCACTTGGCACCCCAGGGAGTGAGGAATGGGATAGAGTCTTCACACAACAGAGCCTGGGATGGGGTGAGTGTTGGGTCCATGGGAAGTCCTGAGCTGCTGCAAGGTGACACAGTGGGAGTGAACACTTTCATTTCCTGAAGTTCTGATAAAAATGGAACTACCATGAGAACTGCAGATGACACGGGCTAAGTGGTGCAGTGGATGCACTGGAAGGAAGGGATGGCATCCAGAGGGACCTGGACAGGCTGGAGCTTGTCCCCCACTGGTCTCAAGGATCCACTGGTCCTTGACAAGTTCTTAAAATTCAGCCAGACCAAGTACAACGTCCTGCACCAGGGTCAGCATGGACTGGGGGATGGAGGGATGGATGGAGAGCACCCTGTGGAGAAGGCCTGGGGGACACTGGTGGGTGACAAATGGGACATCAGGTGTCACTGTGGGCTGGCAGCCCAGAAAGCCAAGTGTCTCCTGGGCAGCCGCCCCAGCAGCATTGCCAGCAGGCCAAGGGAGGGGATGCTCCCCCTCTGCTCCACTCTCCTCACCCCCCCTGGGGCACTGCCCCCAGCTCAGGGGTCCCCAGCACACACAGGGACCTGGTAGAGAGGTGCAGAGGAGGCACCAAAATGGTTTCAAGACTGGAACACCGCTGCTCTGGAGAAAGGCTGAGAGAGTTGGGGTTGTGCAGCCTGGAGGAGAGAAGGCTCCTGGGACACCTTCCTGTGGCTGCTCAGTTCTTACAGAGGGAGAGAGACTTTTGAGCAGTGCCTGCAGTGACAGGGCAAGGGACAATGGTTTAAACTGAATGAAGGTTGGATTAGGCTGGAGATAAGAAGAAATGTTTTACGGTGGGGGTGGTGGATTCAGGGCATGCTCTAGTGGCCGAGATTGTACAGGTTTTGGGTTTATTTTTTTGCTTGTTGCATGTGTATGGTTGGACTCAATGGTCTCAGATGTCCTATCCAACCACAACTATTTACTGATTCTGGGAAACCCTGTCCCAGGTTTCCCAGAGAAGCTGTGGCTGCCCCATCCCTGGCAGTGTTGAAGGTTGGATGGGGGTTGGAGCACCCTGGGCTGGGGGAGGTGTCCCTGACCATGGAAGGGATTGGGACTGGATGAGCTTTAAGGTCCCTTCCAACCCAAATCACTCTGTGAGGCCACGGTTGGGTTGGGTTTTGTAGCAGCCCCCCCCCCAATGATGGGGCTGGAACCAGTCACCTAGGATGAAAAAAGAGCAGGCAGTGCAGTGCTGTGGTCTCTGGTGCATGATTATTTGGGGTAGCTGAAATGAGAACCCACTGGGAGGATGTTAGGGCACCAAGGGACAGCTCAGTTCAAGATCACAAACTGTAAAGCAGTGCCTGTGGGTAAAACACCAGGCATAGATGTCAGCAGACAGCAGGGCTGTGTGTGGGCTCTGACCACCCAGGGCAGAGAGCTGGGGGTAGGTATTGCCAGTGCTGAGATACCCACAAGGGTGCCAGGGTGGTTGGGAGGAGGGGAGCAAGGACAGGCACAGCTGGGCAGTGCCACTGCTCCCAAACTCTGGAAATCCTGGAGAGAGGCAGCCCTGCTCCTCCCAGAAGTAAGGGTGGTGATGCAGACGTGGCCTCTGGGTAAGCCCCGAGCCCACTGATGTCTGGGGCTGCAGTGGGAGCAATGTTGATGTTTCTTCAATGTCCCTTTCAGCTTTGGCCATGGTGAGATCAGCACAGAGGGGGTTGTACCTCCGTGCCACCCAGTGCAGCTTTTCTGCTGTGTTTAAAGGTTTCATAGGCTCACTGAGTGGTTTGGGTTGGAAAGGACCTTGGAAGGTCAGCTAGTCCAACAGGGCAGAGACACCTCCCACTAGAGTGAGAGTGGGAGTGGGACCTACTCCTACTAGAGTAGGTCACTCAAGTTTCAGGTCCTTCTCTCTGCTCATCAGGTCCTGGGTTTATGGGAGAAAGGCTGCAGCAGTCAGACTTTGCTGGAGGTGGAAGGCTTGTGATGGGGTTTTCCCAGAACCATCCTGGGTTTGGTGACAACACACACAACAGTCCTCTCTGACACAGGGTGGTGGCCTAGTCACACCCTCGTGAAGCCAGGCAAGGGGTTGAAGCTCCCCACATGTGGGGTGGGGTGTCTGGGTTGGCCAAGAGCCATCCCTGAGTGTTCCCTGCTCCTTGCAGGCTCAAGGATCTCTTCTACCGCTCCAGCAACCTCCAGTACTTCAAGCGCCTGATTCAGATCCCGCAGCTGCCAGAGGTGAGACCCTCTGATCCCCAGACCCCATGGCCAGGAACAGCAACATGGCCAGTGGCACTGAGAGTGCCCAAAAATTATTGCCTTCCACCATGACCTGCTTCCCAGGGCTGATGGCAATGTGAGGCTCATCTTTGCCTCCTTCCCTGGGCAGGATCCTGTGGAATGGGTCTGGGGTCTCCTCTCACTGACCCTCAGACCTTGATGGGCTCCATCCCTGGGGGTCCTGGCTCCATTCCCAAGGGTCTGGTCACAACCAGCTCAGTGTGGGGGCAGGATTTGGACCAAGCATACCCCAAGCAGTGCTTGTCCTCCCCCTGCCCCAGCCATGCTCCTCTCCCTCCCCAGAACCCTCCCAATTTCCTGCGTGCCTCGGCGCTGTCAGAGCACATCAGCCCCGTGGTGGTCATCCCTGCTGAGGCATCCTCCCCTGACAGTGAGCCCATCATGGACCTGGTGGAGATGGACACAGCCTCACAGGTGAGCTTCCACAGCCCTGCCCCTGCCCCTCGGGTTGTGGAGGGGATAGCAGGTGCCCTTTGGCTCCAAAACCTTTTTTTTTCTCTAAAATGGTGCCATGCTGGGTGCTGAAACAGTGGGGACAGCATTCTCTACTGGGGAGCACCACTGCAGGGGGCTCTGTGAGTGCTGGGTGTCCTGTGTTGGTGCTGCTAGGTCTGAGCCAGGCAAATTCATCTCCCCATGCTTCTCCTGGTGGTTTGGTGCCCTCCAGTGATGATGTTTGGCTTTTCAGCATCACCCCTCCACTCTGCCTGCTTGCCTTGTCTTCACACCCTGCTCCACCAAGGGTTGTCCCCAGGTGCTGAGGCAGAGGGAGGGGAAGGAGCATGACATTGCTTGAGGGATCTTCTCTCCCCTGAGAGTTAGGTGGGGACAGCCCAGAGATGCTCCATGTTCAAGATGTTCAATCCATTCAGTGCTCTGGGAGCAGTGGGTGGGATCCAGCCCCAGTATCCAGGCAGCAGGAGCAGGCAGTAGGAGTGTCAGCTCTGGCTTGGCTGGGACAGAGAGGGGACATGGACATGAGGGCTTCTGGGCTGTGGTGGGCTCACTCCAGGTCTGTGCTGCTCTCCCTGCAGAGCCTCTTTGACAATAAGTTCGATGACATCTTCGGCAGCTCCTTTAGCACCGATCCCTTCAACTTCAACAGCCAGAATGGGATGAAGAAGGATGACAAGTGAGCAGTTCCAGGGATGCTGCAGAGGCAGCTGAGATCAGACCTGGAGCCCTCTCCTGGCATGGCACTGCCAACTTGCTGTGTCACAGCAGCCATGGAGGCTCGGGGGCTGCCTCCCCTTCAGGATGTGTCTCCATGGCACCAGTGGCACTGAGAATGTTCCTGGTGTCTCTCCTTCCCAGGGACAGGTTAATCGAGCAGCTTTACGGGGAGATCACAGCCCTGAAGGAGGAGATGGAGAACTTCAAGGCTGAGGTGGGTGACCCCCATTGGGTGCAGCAAGCACCTCCGTGGCATTCCAGGTGCAGAATGAGTCCTTGGTGGCTCACATTGGGAGTGACAGTGTGCCTGCTTGTGTGGGGGGCCCCCAGGTGTGCCAGGGTGGGGGACACATCCTAGCTGTGCGGGCCAGACCCAACCCCACTGCCCGGCACCCTCAGTGGTTCTCCCTGCTGCACGTGGGGCTCTGCAGGATGCAACCCACAGGGTGATGCCTGGACGGTACCGAGTGGTGCCAGCAGCTGTCAGACAGCACCAGGAGCTGCTGCCTGCTATCCCTGCAGAGTGGCCGGGCCACCGTGCAGCTGCGGGGCCGCAGCAGTGAGCTGGAGGCTGAGCTGGCTGAGCAGCAGCACCTGAAGCAGCAGGCACAGGATGAGAGCGAGTTCCTGCGGGCTGAGCTGGAGGAGCTGAAGAAGCAGCGAGAGGACACTGAGAAGGCACAGAGGAGCCTGACAGAGATCGAGAGTGAGCAGGGGAGAGCTGGCACCTGCCTCAGGGTGGTGCTGAGCCCTGGGCTGGGGGTCACTTTGGTGTCTGTGCGTGGCAGGGCGGGCGCAGGCCAACGAGCAGCGGTACAGCAAGCTGAAGGAGAAGTACAGCGAGCTGGTGCAGAACCATGCTGACCTGCTGCGGAAGGTGGGCTCCCAGAAACACCCGCCCAGCATCCTGACACCCTGACAGCAGGGACTGCTCAGCTCCTTCTCTGCTGTCAACAGAATGCAGAGGTGACCAAGCAGGTGACAGTGGCCAGGCAGGCCCAAGGGGACGTGGAGCGGGAGAAGAAGGAGCTGGAGGATTCCTTCCAGCGAGTGACTGAGCAGGCACAGAGGAAGGTGAGTCGGGATGTGGGACATGGCAGGAGCGGGTGCTGGGCTTCCCTGTGAGGCTCTGGGGCCAGCAACCTCTCGTCTTGCCTGCAGTCCCAGGAGCAGGCAGAGGTGCTGGACACACTGAAGCGGGAGCTGGCAGCCAGCAGACAGGAGCTGCAGGTCCTCCAGGGCACGCTGGAGTCCAGCACTCAGGTGAGAGCCTGTGGGTGGCCCCATCAACCCCACCATCAGCCTGGGTCCCGGGGGGGTTCTCCTGCCTTTGCAGGCCTTTAGTGAGCTGATACCTGTCCAGGAGTCATGACCCACCCCTGGCAGGAGAGAGATAGCCTGAGAAATAACTCCTTGTCTTCTTCTTCCCCACATCTAAAGGGATTTAATGATTGCACTGTGGGGTTCAAGGCTTCTGGGTGCAAGAATGAGGAGTAGGGTTCATCAGAGAATCTTGCAGGAGCAAGGTCCTGGCAGAGCGGCTCTGCCAGCTGTAGAACCTGTGTAGGCAGTGTGCCATCACAGTGCCATACTTTGCATGGGACTGCTGCCCTGCCAGGGGGTATTTCGTGCCTCTAAGGCCATGGAGGACAGCCAGCACCCTTCATCCACTCCTCCATTGGGGTGCTGACTGTCATGGTAAAAGTGAATTTCCACTGATAAAAGCAAAAGTCTTCCCAAGGAGCCTTGGCCAGTCCCGGGTGAGGCCATCAGTGCTGCAGGGGTGCAGCTGGGTGATACAGTGCTGCAACACACCCATCAGGGACAGTCAGGCTGGCCACAGCCTGGACCATGAACACATCCCCCAACCTGGAGGGTTTGCCCTCAGCACAGCCCCAACTGCTGTTTCATGGCCACCCAGGCAGGAGCAAAGCAGAGCACCCAGATTGCCAGCCTGGAGCAGGAGAGAGAGAAGCTGAGGCAGGCAGCGGAGCGGCACGGGGAGGAGATGGCAGCTCTGCGGGCTGAGCTGCAGCAGCTGCGGGATACGCTCAGCCAGGAGCAGGAGAGCAGCAGGAGGGAGCTGGAGACATTGCAGACCCAGCTGAGAGACAAGGTACCCCGGGGTACTGCTGGCACAGGACACCCAGCATCCCCCCGAGCTGCGGGGGTTCAGCTGGGCTGGGAGCAGCCATGGTTTTGGGGTGTGATTCCCATCGGCTCAGTGGGGCTGTGACACCTCTCTGGCACTGCAGGAGAGCAGGGAGCAGGAGCTGGAGCAGCGCCAGGCCACGGAGCAGTTTGCCCTGCTGCAGGGCACGGCACGGGAGGCCCAGCGCATGGTGCAGGACGCCCTCACTCACATGGAGGATCCCGCTCACATCGGCTGCACCGGCTCGGCCGGTGGGTTCCTCGGGATTTGCCAAACCTGGCATTACCCCAAACCCGGCCCCACTGTGCGCTGGGCTGTGCTGGCAGTGCAGAGCAGCCGTGCCACATGCAGCCATGCTCATGTTTGGGCCCTGCCTGCTGTCTGCTCACAGATTGTCTCCTGTCCCGGACGCTGGCGGCTTCAGAGTGCTTGGAGCGGCTGCGGGATGCACACAGCAAATACCTTTCCAATGGTGCAGGTGAGAGCCAGCGGCCCTGGGCAGGGCCAAGGGGCAGCTCGGGTGCTGGTGGGCAGCAGCGTGGGGCTGAGGTGTGTGCATGTTCTGCCCGCAGCCGTGGGCTCCCTGCTGCCCTGCCTGGCCCTCTTTGCCCACCTGGTCAGTGACACACTCCTGCAGGGCAGCGCAACCTCCCACATGGCCCCCATGGAGCCCGCTGACCGTGAGTGCTGCCAGAGGAGGGGGAGGGGCAGGGGCTGGGGTGGGCTGAGGCAACAGCAGGCAGGGGTGGGGGTGGGCAGGGTACTGGGGCAAGTAGGATGCTGAGGTGGGCAAGATTCTGGAGTGGGTAGTGGGCAGGATTATGGGGGGGCAGAGGCTGGGGATCTCTGTCCCTCAGCCTGTCATGGTGTGCGTACAGGTCTGCTGGAGATGTGCAGGCAGTGTGGCAGCGAAGCTGTGAGCTACCTCAGTGCCCTGCAGGACCCGGGTACAGTGAAAGTTGCTGACTGCAGCCTGGTGACTGCCTGCCTGGGCCGGATCAGCGCTATCGGGGAGGTGGGTGACCTGGGAGGGCTTGGCAGGACAGGGTCAGGCTGTGGCACGCACTGCCAGAGGGGCTGTGACATCGCTGGATGGTCCCTTTCATCCTGTCCTGTCCCCAGGAGCTGCGGCCCAGAGGGCTGGATGTCAAGCAGGAGGAGCTGGGTGACCTGGTGGACAAGGAGATGGCAGCCACAGCGGCAGCCATCGAAACAGCGTCTGCCCGCATCGAGGTGAGGGTCACCACTTGCCATGAGGCACCCGTGGGCACCTGGGCCTGCCAGGACCACTGGCACAAGGCTGGGATGGTGCACAGAGCTCAGCCTGGCCTCTTCCTCCTCCAGGAGATGCTGAGCAAGGCACGGGCTGGTGACACCGGGGTCAAACTGGAAGTGAATGAGAGGTGAGCAGTGGCCAGAGCACTGGAGAGAGCCAGGCAGGCAGGATGGGACCTGGAGCTGCAGGCAGAGCTGCTGCCCCACAGCTCTGGGGTCCCTCTGCCCCACAGGTGGGTCTCAGTGGAGTTTGTCCCACAGGATCCTGGGCTCTTGCACTGGTCTCATGCAGGCCATCCACGTCCTGGTCCTGGCCTCCAAGGACCTTCAGAGGGAGATTGTGGAGAGTGGACGGGTGAGCTGGGGTCAGGGGCAGAGGCAGGGGTGTGTGAGTGAGGCAGGGGTGCAGGCAGGGATGTGTGAGGCAGACGGCCAGCCAGAGTTCACCGTGCACTCCCTGGGGACATGTTGCTCTGAGCCTTGGCCCCACACTGGCTGCCAGGAGCTCCTGTCCCAGCCCCAGGGTTTCCTTTTGGCTGCAGTCCCCAGGGTGTCACAGAGGTCCCTGACCTCCCTCTTCACATAAGGGACACTGTTACCCCCTGGGTTCAGTGTCCCCCCCAGCTCCTGTGCACATCCTAAATGAAAGCTTGACCTACTCCATTCCCCCAAGTATGGGAGTTTGGATTTGCCAGCCCCTGTCCCCAAGGTGTGACTGTGCCTTTCCTGATGGCAGGGTGCCGCATCCCCCAAGGAATTCTACGCCAAGAATTCCCGCTGGACCGAGGGTCTCATCTCTGCCTCCAAGGCCGTGGGCTGGGGTGCCACTGTCATGGTGTAAGTGCCACCATCACCAGGGGAGGGGAGAGGATGGCAGGGTCCTGCTGTCGCCACGATGAGGGGACAGGGGGTGGCAGGAGGGTGCTCCAGACCCTCTGCACCCTTCCCCCTAGTGACGCTGCTGACCTGGTGGTGCAAGGCAAGGGGACGTTTGAAGAGCTGATGGTCTGTTCCCGGGAGATCGCTGCCAGCACTGCTCAGCTGGTGGCAGCCTCCAAGGTAGGTGCCCGGGTCACCCCCTGCTGCCTGCAGCACCCCCACAGCACTGCCTGCAGCACCCTCACATTGCTGCCTCCAGCACCCACACACCGTTGCCTGCAACACCCCCACACCTCTGCCTGCAACACCCCCACACCTCTGCCTGCAGCACCCCCACACCACTGCCTGCACTCAGCTCTGGGAGGTGATCCATCAAGGCAGCTCCCCTGGCCATGGTTTTGGGGGGACCCTGGGGATACCATGTGGTCACTGTGAACATTGGGCTGGTCATCTTCTTGCTTGGGGAGCATACACACCTCCCCTCACTGCTCTGGCAGGTGAAAGCAGACAAAGACAGCGCCAACCTTTACAAGCTCCAGCAAGCCTCCCGAGGTGTCAACCAGGCCACAGCTGGTGTGGTGGCCTCCACCAAGGCTGCCAAGTCACAGGTGGAGGACAAAGGTAAGTGTAGGGCTGCAGGAGTGCAGACCTGCCCTGAAACTTCTGGGTTTTGCCCTGGCCATCTTCAGTTGTCTGTGTCCCAGTGGTCTCTGCCTGCAGCTTTTCCTGCCACCTGCATGTTCTGTGGTGGCAGACCCAGAATGGAAGCTGCTGGGGGGTCTAAGGTAGGTAGTGGAGCTCCAGGAGTGACTGGATGTGTCTTTCTCCACAGACAACATGGACTTCTCCAGCATGACACTCACCCAGATCAAGCGTCAGGAGATGGACTCACAGGTAGGTTTCCCCACGTTTTGGGAAGCACCCACTGGTTGCTTGGGCTAACAAGAGGTTGCTCAGGCTGGGGGGGAGGTGGGTGAGAGCACCCTGCCCACTGCCTGACATCAAGCAACACCGGCTCTTGGGGAAAGCCCAAGGTGTGAAGGCAACTTGCCCAGTAGCTGAGTGTAGTTGGTCCTCGAGCCTTCCCCCAGCACTGTGCCCACCATGGTGCAAGTCCCATCACCTCCCCTTGTCCCTCTGTGCTTGCTGGGCTGCCCCACAGCACCCACTGCAACCCAGCAGGGAGAATCCCCAGGGAATTCCCTGTACCTAGGTGCACACACAGGTCTCTCTTGCTTTCACTTGCCTGCACAGGCTCCGTGCCCTTCCCAGGAACAGTTGCCATCAGAGCACTCACAGTGCACTCACAGAGCCCCTTCAGTGGTCTTTTGGGCTCAATACTGGGGGTGCCCAGCCCCACATGAGTCCCAGGTGCTGTGCCAGGGTGCAGGGTGGCCATGGTGTTCATGGTGTCATTCAGGTGCGGGTGCTGGAGCTGGAAAACCATCTGCAGAAGGAGAGGCAGAAGCTGGGGGAGCTGCGCAAGAAGCACTACGAGCTGGCAGGAGTGGCAGAGGGCTGGGAGGAGGATGGTGAGTGGATCCCAGTGCTGCTCCCACCGGGAGGAAGTGGGGCAGGTTTGGGGGGAAGCCCTGCCTGCACCCCAGGCAGCAAGCTGGCATGGGTTTTGCTCCTGCATCCACAAGCAGAGCCTGGGGGACGTGTGGACAAAGCCCTGATCTGGGCAAAAGCCTGCTGGCTCCACATTGCCCTGAGCAGGGTGCTGGGCTCCTAGGGGTTAAAAATCCCAGGGGGGAGAGGGGGTGATCCCCCAGGGAGATGCTGTGGGGCACCATGTTGCTGCACACTCCCTCACTCTTTCCTTGCTCCAGATGCAGAGTAACGCAGGCAGAGAAGCGGCCCACAGGGAACACCCTGCAGTGGGCTGGGGCCCAACTCTGTGCAGCCTTTTGGGAAGATCCACAAGAAACTGGTGCAAAAGCCACCCCCCTCCCCCCCCCAAGCACATGTCCTCCATGTCCCCCCTGCCACAAGCCACCTCCAGCGCCAGAGCACCCAGAGCTGCCCGGCCAGACCCCAGGGCTGGAGTGAGACATCGCCAGCTGCAAACCACACCTGTATTTATTAGAGCTGCTTGGGGTTGGGGGGGGCTCCAGGGGGGTCTTTAACCCTTTAGTTTTGTTTTTGCACAGATTTTCGGAGCTCTTTGAGCCCAGCTCTGGCTGAGTGAGAGCGGTGTGGGCCTTTTTTGCCTCTTGCTGCTTCTCCAGCCTTAACTTGGCACGAGCATCTGCCCCTGCAAAGGAGCCTGTCAAGGGCCCTAGGGGTGCTGCTGGGTCGTGAGCCAGCTTTTGGGGTGCTGCTGGGCTTGGTGCTAGGTGTGATCCCCTGTTCAGCAGGGGTACCGAGTGCCTTTGTCTGCTGCAGGGTGGGGAGGAGGCTTCCCATGGGACAACCTGGCCAGTGAGATCCTGGTGTCAGCAGCAGCAAGGAGGGAGTGGGGTGGGCAGTAGGAGGGATGCTGCCATGACTGCCCCCATGCCAGGTCCCCACAATGTCCCCTCTGCCCTGGAGCTGGGCTGCCCTGTCCCAACAGATCACTGTGTTCATGCCAGCAATAAACCCTCCACAAGGTGCTGGGTGCAGGTCGGGGCAACCCTGGTGCCACCGCACAAGCCACCAGCTCCTGGGGACAGGGTCTGGCTCTAGGGCAGCAGCACAGAGGGTTTGAGGGGGAGCCAGGGTGAGCAAGTTCCCTGTGCCCACTCACTCTGAGCTGGTGCCATCCTGGTGTCCTGACCACCCTCTTTGGTGCACAGGGGACTGGTGCCAGCATTGCCATGAGGCTGGCACTGGCCGAGGAACCTTTGTGCCTTGAGCAGGGGGCTCAGAGGGCAGGGGGTGCCTGCCAGCTCCAGACCCCCCAGCTCATCTTGCAGCCGCCGCCGTGGTCCTGCCAGTGTCTGTGTGGGGCCAGGGTGTCCTTCCCAGAACCTGCCTTCACACAGCCACTGCTTCTGAGGGGGGACAGCCAGACCACCCCCCTTGGAGTGCCAGGGGCCAGGATTTGGTTTTTTCTCCCTTGAGGAAGCAGTGGCATGGCCCAGAGTGGCTGGGCTGTCACCACATGCTTTCCAGTGACACAGGGCAGCCCTTGGGGCCGCTCTGAGCAGTGGGACCCACCTGCATCCCTCTGCCCCACCGGGCCTTCACCGTGGCCTCAGGCCTGCCAAGAGTGCAATGTCACCATGCAGGGACCACCAGAGTGTCACTGCAGCCGCCAGCACACCCATCCTGCCGGGAACCCCTCTGGCTGTACCCTGACCCATGCGGACTCCCTCTGGATGCAATGCCAACCATCCTGTTCCTGCAGGATTTGGGGAGCCCCACAGCTCTCCCTGCTCTTCTAGGGGGGGGTCTTGCCAGCATGGGGGTGCCCCCAACTACCTCAGGCCTCCAGGCAGGGTCGGGGCTGGGGGGCAGTGGGGGGGTTATGAGGACAGTGGCACTGCTCTCGGCCAAAACCGTTTCTCCTCCTTTTTGTATTGCTGGCGGGGGGACTGTCCCCTGTGTGTTCCCCAGTGCTGGCAGCTGGTGAGGGGGATGGCAGGGGACACAACCCACTGCAGGGTGGGTTGAATTTTTTTCTTTTTTTTCTTTTCTTTTTTTTTTTTTTTTTTCATTGTATAATAATAATTCCTATGTCATGTGTTTTGGATTTTTCAATAAAGCCTTCAGGCCAGCCCTGCCCTGCTCAGGAGGTGTCACTGGAGAGGTCCCAGGGCTCTGCCCTCAGGGGTAGGATCAGTATGCCTCAAAAAAATAACTGGAGGAAATGCTGTTGAGGTGACATGGATTGTATTTTGGTAGTGATGCCCCCCTCTTAATTCTGCCCCCAGGGCCACTCTGTTGTTCCATGGGAGGGGACATGGGCTTGGTCCCTGCTCAGCCCCGTGGAGCCGGGCTGGCTTTGGCCTCCCCACTGACCCAGTCCCTTTCCGAGGGGGTGATGCTGCAGGGGGGGGGCATTCAGACCACCTCACCCTCCTGCCGTGCTGCAGGTGACCTTAGCAGGGCCATGGCATGGGGGGAGGAGGGATCCTGAGGACAAGGAGATGCTCAGAGGAATGTCCCCTCCCAGACGTGATGCTGCAGCACAGTATCACCCCAGGCTGCTCTCCCACCCTGAGCAGCAGCCCTGCCAGGGCCACCCAGTCCCCTGGCCTGCGAGGAGCCCCCCCCATGACAGCCTGGTCCCACGGCCGTGTTCTGCATGGTCCTGCTGTTGTCCCTGCCACTGTCCCTGCTCTGTGGGACACAGCAGTGCAGGCAGCACTCCCCTGAGTACCCACACCCCCTGGATTCCCGTGTCCCCACGGGCCCTGCCCCATGGAGCAGGCTGGTGGTGGTGGTGTCACCCCGGGGCAGGGGGACAGGGCTGTCCATGCTGGCCCCTCGGCACAGTCCCGTGACAGGGGACAGGAAGGTGCCAGACCGGGGCCTGGTGGCCGGGAGTGTCCGCAGCGCTGGATCCCACACGGCCAGGGATGGGGTCCGGGTGGGCCCTGTGGGGACAGGCAGGTGACCGTGGGGAGTGGGACACGGGGGGGACACAGAGGGCGGCACGGTGTGGGAGGCTGTAGGGGACAGGTCAGGAACACAGACATCGGGGAGGGGGGGACACGGGGATTGGGATGAGAACAAGGAGAGTGGGTTTGGAGTGGGGATGGAGAAACGGGAATGTGGGGAGGGAGAGACGGAGGAGTCAGATGGTGGGGACGGAGGGAGAGGGCTGGGGACAGGAGGACACAGCGTTGGGGTGAGCGACGCAGGGGTCCGGGTAGGGACACCAGTGAGTGCGGGTGAGGCCGGGGAACACCGCTGGGGAAAGGTCCCCGGGGCGGGGAAGGGGACAAGGACAGGGAGGCTCTGGGCCGCCCCGGCCCCGCCCCGCGCGGTGTATGCCGGGAGCCCGCGGCGGGCGCTGGGCTCGGCTTGGCTCTGGCGGGCGATGGCGGGGGCCGGGCCGGGCGCGGGGCGCGGGGGGCGGCGGGGCGCGGCGGCGCTGGGGCTGGCGCTGGGCCTGGCCCTGGCCTGTCTGCTGCTGCGGGGCGCGCTGATGGTGGCCGCGGCGCTGGGCGCGGCGGGGGCCTGGTGCGCCATGCGGCCCGGACCGCCCGCCAAAACCGCCGCCAACGGTGGCCCGGCCGCCGCCTCGGGCCGGCCCGCTAGAGCCCCGCCGCGCCGCCTCGGCCTGGGGTAAGCGGGGGGAGAGGGAGCGGGGTGGGAGGGGGGGGTCGGGGAGCTCGGCAGGACTCCGGTGTCGCTGACCCCTCCTGTGTCCCCGCAGGGCCCTGCCGGCCGCCCCACGCTGCCCGCCGCAGGCCCCGCGCCGCCGCTACCCGCTGCCGCAGGCCCGGAGCCCCGTGCCCGTGGGCCTGCCCGCCGCTCGCTGGGAGGGCTGCTGGGGCCGCAGCACCCCCTGGGCCCGCCGGGCCACCCTGCTCCGCAGCCCCGTCACCGTCAGGATCGCCCCGCCGGCTTCCCGCCTGGCCCGCTCCTCAGCGTGAGTCCCGGGGGGCCGGGGAGGGGAAGCGGGGACCCGGTCCGCCCCCCACGTGGGCTCCGCCGAGGGAGCTTCTCTCTGGTGGGACCGATCGGGGGTGGGTAACCGGTTAGCGGGCCCGTAGCTGGATGAGCAGCCCCGGGGGGAGCACACGGTTCCCGGCGGCAGCATCCGTCGCTTTACAGGGGGGTTGGTGTGAGCTGAATCTCCTGCAGAGGCTTCACCGGAGAGCTCTGTCAGCCCTTCCCTGGGAGCCCCGGGTGTCCCTTCGGGGACTTGGCTCACATAATTCCCTGCTTGGCTTTGTCTCACAGCCTGGAGCAGCTCACCTCACCCACCGCCTTCCCGGCCAGCAGCCCGGACCCGTGTGCGAGAGAGACGGTGCTGAACGCCATCAAGGAGAGCAGGAAGAGGGCTGTGGAGGTGGAGGAGGAGGAGCAGGCTTTTGGGAATGATCAGGAGAGCAAGAGGAGGTAATAAGCCAGCAGTCCAGGTCACTGCACTGCCAGTGTGTTGGGAAGGTTATAAATGGGGCTGATACCTCAATGGTGACAAGTGGGAGTTTGGGCTGGAAAAGTGCTGTGGGAAGTGAGCTGCAGAGGGGAAGCACAACCCATCACCAGTCTCTGGTCTGTGTCAGAAAGTCCTATGAGACTTGGTTTGCCCTTGATGAAAAAGGGACGTGGTTTAAGTTTTTGTCTGATTAAGTGTGTTTCCCTGAGTTGCTGGGGTTGGGAGAGATTGGGATGTGGTTTGGGGAAGCATGGCAGGGAAGAGGCTTCTGTCATTACAGAGGTTTGCAGACTGTGAAACATGGTGGGAAATGCTGGGCTCTGCTGTAGCTCATCATCTGTATCCTTCAGTCAGCCCCAGAGCTTCCAGGAGAGACAGAATCTCTGAGCCTTACAGCCCTAGGTGGAAGCACTTTTAAAGATCTGTCTGCTTCCTTTGTGGGCTGTAGCTAGTAAAAAGAGGTAAAAACATGAGGGTAAATGAGACTGTCTTATGCTTTTGTTAGTCAAGGTCAGGGATTTCCATCTCTGAGCTTCAAGAAGTAAGTGTGTACAGTGTCTTTTCCCATGCTCTGGGAAGGACAAGACACAAATCCTGGGTGCCAAGGTGTGCCAGAACCTTTCTGACTGCCCAGGCACAGCGCAGCCTCACTGTTCCTCCCCTCCTGATTTTTATTCTGCCTGCTTGGGTGCATGGAGGCCATTCATCTTGTGCACCTCTGCCCCTTGTCTGCTGGTGCTGCCTGCCCAGGCTGCAGCAGAGTAGCTGAAGGACTGCAGCAGAGTTGCTTGGGGCAGCACCCAGTGCTCTGCCCCATGTGCTGTGCTGGGGCTGTGAGCTGAGTGGCCCTGGGAACGTGGCAGGATGAGCTGCAGTTTGCCCTCCCCTTCTCCATCTCTGCATTTCCCTCTTCCTTGGAACCTTTACCTTGCCTTGGTGGATCTGAGCCCCACAAGAGCTGAGAATGACAACAGGATGGGTGCACAGGCAAGATCAGCTTCATTTTTTACTTACTCTGTTGTTTTTTTTTAACATGCCAATGCCCAGCTCTGCCATGGAGGCCAGTTTCAAAGGTATTAAAGCCTTGCAAGCACAAAGAGTGCTTGTAGGCAGAAAATCCTGAGACCTTGGAGGGCAGAAAGGAGCCTGCATCAGCTGGAGAGCACTGGAGTGCCCATGTGATGGGGTCAGCATGTTTGAGCCCTTGGGCTCAGTGATGGGACTGGTCATACACCAGCTCTGCTTCACAGTAGGGTTTGCTTTAAGACTTTCAGAATTCAAGATGTTTATTGAATCACTGTGTGAAGGGGGGATTCAGTTTCTGACTTGTACAGCCCAGGGTACTGCCTAGGAGGCAGTAGGAGATCTGAATTTTGGATCTCAAGTCCATGTCTGAAACGAGATGCTGAGATTCTCTGAAGTGTTTTGGCTTAGAATAATGGGTTTGAACAAAGATTTCATGACATCAAAACCACTCTGCCCAGTAGGCAGCTGGTAGAGCTGCTGGTGGGAACCTGGGATGAGTTAGTCAGGATGGGAACAGGGGGAGAGAAAATCCCCAGCAGGATGGGGATGGGGAAAGCCACTGTCCTTGGGCATTGGGTCACAAGAAAAAAAGCAAAATTCTTGTTTTCTCAGTGCTGAGCCTGCAGGAAGGGTTCTTCTACCAAGACTGGGAGGGCAGCCACTGCCTCTGCTGGCTCTGGACTGCCACAGGTTTCTGCCATCTCTCCCACAGGCGCCACGACAGCAGTGGAAGTGGGCATTCAGCGTTTGAGCCTCTGGTAGCCAACGGTACCCCTGCCTCTCTTATACCCAAGTAAGTGTTTAACTGGCCAAAAGCAGCTGCTGAGAGAGGGGTCTGGAAGCCTGTGGGCTCTTGGGAAGGGCACTTGGCTTTTGCTTGGAGAGCCCAGCAAGAGGGACCATAGCTGTGTCACCAGTCTGTCCCCCTGAATGCCAGCTGGTGGCTGTGCCACTGCTGAGGCCTCTTTCAAAGCCCTGTGCTGTGAGAAGGAGTGGGACTGCTTTCCTCCACACTCCATGCATTTAAAGGGCTTTTTAAATGTAGTGGATGCTTAAAGGGTGGGAGAGTGATGAGAAACTCATAAAATCTTCCTTAACCTTCTCTAGGCCTGGCTCTCTGAAGAGGGGCCTTGCGTCTCACTGCCCAGATGACTGCTCAAACAAGAGGTCCCGCACCTCTTCCATGAGTTCCCTCAACAATACCTATGCTGGGGGGATCCCCAGCTCCACCCGCAACGCCATCGCCAGCTCCTACAGCTCCAGCAGGGGCCTCTCACAGGTAGGAAACGTGGGGCAGGGGCAGTGCTGGAGCCCAGTGCAGAGCAGCTCCATGCTCCCATGGGATCGCCCCCTGTAACTCAGGCCTGGGCAGAGGAGGAGGGAGTGGTGAGGAGTTCTCCAGCCCCACTCTGCTGGGCAGTTTCCCCTCCTCCTGGGTCGGGCAGGCTGCCCAGATTGCAGCATCAGGCAGCCATATCCTTCATATCCAGCTGTATCTGTTGGGTGAGTCCCCAGGCTGAGCTGTTCTGCTGCAGAGCTTGAAGGAGGTTTTTTCCCTGTCCCTACTTGGCCAGTCTAGTAGGGTGGATAGAGCCAGGTGAATGGAAAAAAAAAATCCTTTTTACTGCTACCTTTTCATCTGGAGTCAGCAAATATTGGAGCTGTGTGCTCCCACTTTGACCCAGGTCCCCTCAGCAGCTGCTGAGCTATTGTAAAATGCTGCTTACATCCTGGTCAGGCTTGCAGATAGAGTGTTGGGCTGTAGCCATGGCTGATGGAGCTCTGCCATCTGTGTGAGAAAAGGTTTCCTCCAGGTTATGTTGGCAGGGAATAGTTTCCTCTGGCTGGGGTGAGTCTGGAATTCTTGAGGTGGGGTCTGTCCACTCAGAGCTGTTGGAGGGGTGTTGTGAGGGCAGCTAAGGCAGCCTGGTGCCTGTGCCACATGATGGCAAGAGCTGGTGTCTGGCCAGCAGCATCCTTTCTCCCTGTCCTCAGCCAGGCCGTGAGGTAGGAACTTCCAGCCAGGGATGCTGGAAAGAGTCCTTAGCATGTTGGGTCTTGAGGCTGCTTGGTCCCAGAGCTGTTTCAGTTTAGGCATGTTTGTGCTCCATGGAATATGGAGGGGAGTTAAGTGGGGACAGGGCCAAGCCAGGGAGGCCACTTGCCCCCAGAGCAGACTCATTTTGGGGTGGCCAGAGTTTACACTCCATGGAACATGGAGGGGAGTTGAAGCGAGACTCTGGGCTTGTTTGCCACAGCCCTGGGAGATGGGATTTAATCTGCAGGTGAGCAGGAGGATGAGAGGCTGTCCTGCCTGCCAGCTCCCATACTGAGTTACTGCTGGTCTCTCTTTACCTTCCAGCTGAGGAAGAGGAGTGGTGTGAGCGTGTCCCCACTCTCCAGCCCAGCGTCCTCCCGCTCCCAGACACCAGAGTGGCCTCTCAAGAGAGCCAGGTCAGTAGCCACTTGCCTGGCGAGTGCCCGCTCCTCGTTGCCAGCTGGGAAGAGAGCAGTTGCCTTCCCAGCCATCCTGGTGCCCCTGTCCTGCTCACCACCAGGGCTGGGACAGTTCAGGCCCCTTCCTGAGCTGTGGCTGCTTGGTCATCCAGCAGTGTGAAGACTCCCTTGTTGAGTCCCTGTGGTGGCAGAGCTGAGCTGAGGTTGCCCTGGGGCATTGGCTGGGCCTGTGTTGCCAGAATACTAGGAAGAGACAGGACTTGATTTTTGCCACCTCTTCAAAACCAGTTCACCAAAAATACAGTAATTTTAATGCCTACCTTGGAGCACAGACCCTTGTTCTCCCCTCTCCTGGCTTAGGGAGGACTTGATCTTATTTCAAAGCTGCCCTGGTGACAGGGTGGGTCCAAGCCTATGAGGGGCAGCAGCTCCTGGCTGGCTCAGCCCCAGGGCTTACTGGTCCTGCAGATGAGGTGTGGGCTCAGCAGCTCGGCTGGGCTAAGATCCTGGGAAGAGGAGCAGCTCCTCTGCCTGCAGCCACCTAAGGCTGGTAAGGGTGAGGCTGTTGTCCTGAGATCTGTTGTTTGGCACAGGCAAATAAAGGTGCCAGGGATGCTGGAAAGAGTCCTTAGCATGTTGGGTCTTGAGGCTGTTTGGTCCCAGAGCTGTTTCAGTTTAGGACTTTGTGCTCCATGGAATATGGAGGGGAGTTAAGTGGGGACAGGGCCAAGCCAGGGTTGACCCTAACTGGCTCTCCCACTTGCACAGGGAAGAGGAGTTTCATCGCTCCAACACTTCCACTCCGGTGAAGTCGGACAAGGAGCTGCAGACAGAGAAAGGTGAGCATCAGTGGGCCACCTCTGTGCCCAGGTTGGATGGGCCACTGGTGCCAGCAAGCAGCAGGACAAGAGGTAGCTGAGGTCTGCGGGTGGGGTTGGTTTGAGATGTCACCTGGGAACTAGGAATGTGCTGGTCCTGAGGGGCTGGTGCTTGTGTTGCCCACAGCGACTGCCCAGAAGGGATTTCCAGGGGTGCTGGCAGATAATGGGGACTGGCCTGCAAAGGGGGCACAGGCCCCCAAGCCAGCACATGTCCAGGGCACAGCCCTGGGGCAAGATCTGCTGTCATCCAAGTAGCACCCTGCTCATATTTCCAGACTGACCTTATTCCAGCATTTTCTCAGCTAAAACGTGCCCATCGCAGGGAGGGTCCTGAGGCACAGTGCTGGATGTTGCTCATGCAGTTTGCATGGTTTGGGGTTTGGGTGGGCATGTGCAAGGGTTGTCCATGGAGGTGGGAAGTGGCACTGCCCTGCAGACTGCCCTGGGACGCACTGCTGCCCGCTGCCTTTCCAAGGCATTGCAGCCTCGTCCTCTGTCCTTAAAACCACGCACTTGGCTCTGCCCTCTGAGGTGGGTCACCTGGAGAGGAGTTCGAAGGGACGACAGCGTTGGTACAGGCCAAACACTTCCTCTGCCCATAGCTGGTCCTGACTTGTCTCCTCCCGTAGCGTTGGAGACGCCGGTGCGGAAGAAGCAGAATTCCCTGAGCCCAGCGTCGGCCTCGGGGAGCAGCGGGAAGCGCAAGCGGAAGATCCAGCTGCTGTCATCTTGCCGGGGGGACCAGCTGGTGCTGGTACGTCGCTGTCTCGCAGCCCCTTTTGCCCTCCTCTGGCGATAGAATGTGCTCACTGCAATTTCTGCAGGGCTGGGGGGAGACTGACCTGCCTGCCCTCAGGAAGGAGGCCCCGTCCTTGGCCGAGTGGGAAGTGACGCTATCCCCAGCCCCAGTGTCTGGTGGGCTGTGCGTGATTGTGCTGCCTGCTGCCGGACCAGGTAATGGCCTGGGGAAGGCCTGCCGTGCCCTCAGCGCCAAGCCGGGGGCCCAACACGGATGGGGATGATCAGAGCTCCGCGGTGCCGTGCCGTGGCAGAGCCACCTGCTTCACGGGTCTCGCGATGGCCAACCTTCAGCACACCTTCAGAGAGGCTCTGCTGGCTTCCCTGAGAAGGAGCTAAGCTGCTGCTCTCTCTTGGCAGCCCCCGCCGCTTCAGCTGGGCTACTCCATCACGTCGGAGGACCTGGACGCGGAGAAGGCGGCAGCGTTGCAGTGGTTCAACAAAGTCTTGGAGGATAAGGCTGGTAAGGGCACGTTGGGACAGTGGAGGGGATGGCGAGGAGTGGAAACCCTGCAGGGCAGCAGGGTGTCTGTGTAGCACAGGATGGGGAAGCTCCTGGGCCAGTCCTGCCTGGTCCTTGGCTCTGGGAATGCTCTTAGTGCCTCCAAATTCAGGGGAACTCATGCCCAGAGTCCTCAGGGTGATGGGTACATTCCTCAGGGCTGGAACTTTGGGATGTTCATGCCATTTCCCTGCCCACCAGGGAGGTTCTGCTAAGAGATAGAGCCCTGCAACAAGCTGTGGATCCTGATTTCTTAATCCTTCCCAGTAGATGCAGTCCCCAGCACCACTGCAGAGAGTGTGCCTGTTTCCGGACCACTGGTGTTCACTGCCACCTCCCTGAGTCCTGCACCTCCCTCCACAGCTCCAGCCCCAGCCAGCACCAACACGCTCCTGGACAGCCTGAAGAAGATGCAGAGCAGCCAGGCTGCATCTGTGCCAGCAGGTGAGGAGGAGGAGGGTGGGCAGAGCCAAGCAGGCACAGGGGAGCTCTGTGTGTTCCTTCTGGGAGAGAGGTGGCAAAACTCCCTGTTGAAACACTGCCGGCAGCAGAGCTGGCAGAGAGGTTCTAGGAGGACAGTTCTGGGGACACTAAGCCCATGGTCCTGTTGGGAGTTGCATTATGTGTGGGGGGCTGGGTCTGGTAGAGGCAGGTACTCTGCTTTGCAACAACAGAGTGGGTGCCTGACAGACGACCTGGCTGTTGGATGTGTCCCCTGTCCCTAAACAAGCTCTGTCTCCCTTTCCAGAATCAGCTGGAACTACAGTAGCATCCCAGCCGCCTCCCTCAGCTGCACAGCTGCCTGCTCCTGCCATATCCCTGGAACAGAGTCCTCTGCCTGCCACCTCTGCTGACACCAAACCTGTGCCCGTTTTGAGCACCTCTGTCCCTGTTGCTGCTCCTGCCCTGGGGGCACAGACCCCCAGCAGCCTGGCACCTCCTGCGTTCACCGAGCTGGGCCAGACCCCCAGCAAGCCACCCTCCTTCCCGAAGCCGAGCATCCTTTTTGGGACACCGAACACCCCTCCTGCCAGCCTGCCTGCAGCCACTGCAGCTGCTGCTGTGCCCACCACGACAGTTGCAGTGCCCACCACAACGGTTGCAGTGCCCACCACAGCCCCTGTCTTCAAACCCATCTTTGGTGCTTTGCCAAAGAGCGAGAGCACAGCACCCTCTACAGCTGTTGGCTCTGCCACAGTCACTGTGTCTGCAAGCTCAGGCCCTTCCTCGACATCCTCCACCATGTTCAAGCCTGTCTTTGGCAGTGTCACCACAGCTTCATCTCCAGTGAAGGTCTCTCCTTTTGCCTTCAAACCAACATCAGAGTTGGCCTCAGCCACAGATGTGCCAGCAGCCTCCACGACTGCCCCGGCAGGATTCCCAGCTCTCCCAAACGTCATCTTCACCACTGCAGCCACGACCGCCACCACGCAGAGCGCTTCCACAGATGCCACCATCAAACCTGTCTTCAGCTTTGGACTCAACCCGCCTGCCTCCACGACCTCCACCACCAGCCTGACTGTCACCGCTGCCACCTCCACCAGCACCTCACAGCCCTTTCTCTTTGGGAGCCCGGCCAGCTCAGCTCACAGCACAGAAACCAGTTTTGCCACCCCAGGGCCTGTGTTTCAGTTCGGAAAGCCACCTCCGGCCACGGCCACTGCCACCACCAGTATCCCTGGAGGCCCTGCCTTTGGCCAAGCACCTTCAAACTCAACAGCTCCTGCCACCACTGTGGGCTTTAGTATATTTGGGACCACCACACTGACCTCTACCACCTCAGCTACCACAGGTCAAGCGACGTTGACATTTGGCTCCTCCATTTCAGCTTTTGGCAGCACCTTCAGTACAGGCACGAAGCCGCCTCCGGCCTATCCCGGAGCAGCTGGTCAGCCCAGCTTCAGTGCAGCTGCTGCAGAGAGCCAGACCCCCGCCAGCAAGCCCGCTACTGGCCCTGTCACCTTCGGCCCCCCATTCAGTTTTGGAGCCCCCCCAGCCCAATCAGCTGCTCAGCCAGCATTCGGCAGCACTGCTCTGCCTGCCTTCGGCACAGCCAGCTCCCAGGGATCCTTTGGCACCAGCAGCACCCAGACAGTGTTTGGGACCACTACATCGGTCTTCTCTTTTGGGACAGCCACCCCCAGCACCGCCAGCTTTGGATCCACCACCCAGACTACAAGCAGCAGTGCTGGCACCACCATCTTCGGCACCACCCCTTCTCCTTTCACCTTTGGGGAGGCTGCCCAGCCAGGCCCCTCGGCCAGCGCCTTTGGGGTGGGCACACCCGCTCTGAGCAGTGGCTCTCCCGCTGTGGCCTTCAACTTCGGGGCCGGGCAGAGTGGGGCAGCTCCAGCGGCAGCGCCGTTCGGCTCCTCCTTGGGGCAGAGCACCCTGGGTGCACGGAGTCAGAGCACACCCTTTGCCTTCAACGTGCCCAGCACCCCCAGCAATGCTCCAGCCTTTGGAGGTGAGTCAGAGAGCAGGGGCCTTCTCAGGGCTTGAAGGGTTGGGCTAGATTTGGGCAGCAGTTTTCCTGTCAGACCATGCTTAGCTCACTGGGTTCAGCTGCCCTGGTGTTGGTGCTGTGTGGAGCCTTGTGTGCAAATGCAAAGAGCTTCTGTCACTCACCATTGGTGTCCCCTGGCCCTCAGTGGTGAAGGGAAATCCTTAAATTTTGGTCTTGGGCCAACGCGGAGCCCAGCCAGATGCCCTTCAGAAGCTGAGGTCTTGCCAGTGTTTAAAAGCAATCTGGAGCTTCTGGACTAGTAGAAATGCTGCCAGCCAGTGATTACAGTCACTTCTTGCCTTACACCCCCACTGGGCTGCCTCCTCCCACAGAGCTGAATGCTTAGCAATTGATCTAGAAGGGCAGAGACCTTTGTTTTCCTTCCTGGCCTGCCAGGAGAGCCCAAGAATTACCATGGAATCACAACTTCTTGCATTAAAAGGGCTTCTCGGGCGAAGAGGCTGGTCCAGGGGCACAGAGGTGCTTCAGCCTCCAGAGGGAGGGTGATCCACCATTTCCTTGGATGCAGCCAGCTCCTGAGGCCCAGGCTCTCCCTGCTTTGCTAACCCCAGCTCATAGTGGTGTGTTGCTTTCCAGGAACTCCTGCACCCACCTTTGGGCAGAGCACGGCTGTCCCAGGAGTAGCGGGGAGCGGGAGCAGTAGCCTTTCCTTCGGGACACCCAATGCTCCTGCCTTGAGCTTTGGAGGAGTTGGCACTTCCTTTGGTAAGGAAGGAGTTGGTGCTTCAGCCCTGAGGGGTGATGGGTTGTGTTGTTCCTTCAGGCTGGGAACAGCAGGAAGGGCCAGGCTGGGCTCTGGGCTGGCTTGGGTGGTACCTCTTGAGGTCTGGAGGGGCGCAGAATGTTTCATTCTCCCCAGGATGGGTATAACACTCCCCCTGTGCCAGCTCTGAGTGAGGCTGCTGAGACCTGAGCAACCTTTCTGCTTCTAGGTTCTTCTACCCCTGCCTTTTCCATCGGGGCAGGATCCAAGATGGGCACTCGCCAGCGGCTGCAGGCACGGAGACAGCACACCCGCAAAAAGTAACCTCCAGGCTGCTGGGCCCCTGCCACCAGCCTGCCAGGACCCCTGCGTGTGGGGGGGGCTCGGTCCAGAGCAGTCCCCATGGCAGGACCAGTGGTGATGGGGCCAGGCCCCCGTCTCTGACACCAGCCAGAGACAGGTGTGGGACAGGAGAAATCAAACTCTTCTTACTTGAACAGTTACAGAGCCAAGATTGGATGAACCTCTGTACATATCTGCAGTGTTTCGTCCCTCACTAGTTTGCCATGTTCCATGATGTGTAAATTTTTCCCTCTCTGCTTCTAGCTGTTCCCTGCCCTCTTCCCAGCCCCCTGTGTTAGCCCCCTGCCCATGGCAGCCAGCAGAGCTGCACAGCCCCATCAGAGCGCAGCTGGAAATGTGCTGGTTTCTACTGGCCACTCTTCCAGCTTGCTGAGGGATCTGTCTTCACCAGGTCCTCAAGTCTTTCCCCAGTGGTTCATCCCATGCCCTGGTGAACACACTCCCTCCAGATGGCTCCGTGGTGGTGCCATCCCTGCCAAACATGAGCTGGGGTTGGTGCCAGCAGGTGTGGGCATCTCAGTGCTGGGGATGTCCAGCTCAGCCTCTGCAGCTGTGACAACCCCTCCAGTCGAGGATGTGCCATAGCTGGGGCTGGGCTGGAGGCATGGGGTGGGGGTCCCTCCACTCTTCTCCCAGCCCCTGAGCCCCCCCAGCCCTCTCTGCTGCCTGCCGGGCTGTGGCTCCCCCCGCCCCACTCGTGTGAAGCCCCCCTCTCTGTTTTGCTGTATTCATGCTCCCGTTTCCGTGCGCTCACTGAACCCAGTTTGGAGGAAGAACTGAAGCGTGTGCGTGGCGGCATGTTGGTTATGCCGGATTTGCTGTTTGGGGTTGATTTGGGGGCGCCTGTCCCTTTGGGGAGAATGCGCCCTGGCTAATTGGGTGTTGACAGTAGCATCACTGCGTGGCTACTCCTGCTGGGGACTTGTCCCTTCGTCGTCGTGACCGATGGGCAGGCAGCCAGGGTGGGGGAGAGGGAGCCTGGACCCCCAGACGTGAGGGCTCTGGCCCTGGCAGTCTCTCCCTTCTCTTAGTGCCCTTCCCCACCTCGGGATGCTCTGGAGCTGCTGAAGGAGTCCAGGGTGGGGGAATTTTCCACACACCCCAAAATCCAGGTTTTCCATTTTTAAGCTCATCCCCATCCTGGTTTTTACCAGCTCCAAGGAGCTGTGGTGCTGCCACCCCTGTTCTCAGCCAGCCAGGAGTGGGGCCGTTCCCTGACTGACAGCCCCAGTGGGAAGAGACTGCTGGAGCAGGGAATCACCCGGGAGCTGCCTCCCACCCTGCCCTGGGCGATGGATGGGCACCCCTGCCCAGGGGCTCCCCACCACTTGCAGGAGTGCTTTGGCTGCCAGGTTTTTTTACTCTCGGAGCCGTGTGAGTGTGTGTGTCTGCTGAAGTCTAAATTTAAAAAAAAAAAAAAGTTTAAAAAAAAAATCACAAATATTTAAACGTTTTTTAACAAAGTAAAAATTTATTTTTATATTTAAGCTAAATTGCCTTTGAGTTCCTTCAAGCTTGGTTCAGTGAGGTTGCCATACCCAGCAGCGCTGTCAGTGTTTCATTGTGTCCCTGCAGCCCGAGGTGGAGCCAGGGATGTCCCGCAGGACCCAGCTGTGCCGGGAAAGGCCGGGACCCCCGCAGGCTCCACTGCCGTGCTGCACCCCCTGCAGCAGCATCTCCTTCATTTTAAAATGTGATGTATGTGAATGTGACTAAACTTAATTTTTTATTCTTTCTCCGAGGGTGAGGAGCAGGAGCTCTTGCACGTTTCAGTGTCTGCCAGGAACAAGGTGTCTCTTGCTGTAGGTGACAGGGCTCTGTGGAGCAGGGTTGCAAGGGATGTGCTGGCAGCCCCTCTGCCTCTGCTGGAGGGGGTTTAGAGCCTTCCCCCAAAAATGTGGTCAAGGAGGTGGGGGTGTAGGGGACTGTCAGAGCAGGGCAGGAGGAGCTGGCCTGGACAAACACGTCCTCAGCTGTAGGGATGATGGTGGCACAGGGGAGGAGAGCAGCAGGAGAGCTGGGGTGCAGCAAGGGAGCTGGGGTTCAGCCAGCTCTGCTTCAGCAAGACCCTTGTGCCAGAGGGTGAGGGGGCCCTGGGGAGCACTGTCTGGGGGGGCTGATCCCAGGGGGCTGCCCCCCACACAGCTGCCCCGTTGAGGAGCCAGCAGCAAGGTTGGGTCCCTTGCCCACAGACTCATTCCTGCCACACAGACCCTGCCAGGAGAGACCCTTGTGCCTGGCTGCTGCACGGATCCAGGGGGAGGCTGGGTTTTAACTCAAGACTTGGATCATTCCTGGTGTGGCTGCTGAGGATTTTAGTGTGAATGTGCAATTTATTTTTTTTTTCCTTTCTTCTGTCCCTGATTTAAAATAAAAGACTGTTCATGTTGGTCTTGCCTGTGCCTGGTTCCTGGGCCTGACCAGCACTGCTGGTGCAACACAAGGTGCTGCTTTCCACCACCATCTGGCGTTTGTCTTTGTCCCCCACCTGTGCAATAGCAACTTGCATGGACAGGAATATTGGTATTATTTTCTTCAGTGTTCCTTCACTTCTCCTCCCCACTTTGCTGTAAGTAGCAGTTCTAGGAGGAGACTGCACAAACATGCTGGAAAAGCTATCAAATAGAGAAAGCCTTTTATTTCATAGAATCATAGAATCATAGAATAGGCTGGGTTGGAAGGGACCTCAGAGATCATCGAGTCCAACCCTTGATCAGCTACCGCCACAGTCACTAGACCATGGCACTGAGTGCCATATCGAGTCGCTTTTTAAATGTCTCCAGGGACGAAGAGTCCACCACCTCCCCAGGCAGCCCGTTCCAATGGCTGATCACCCTTTCCGTGAAAAAATTCTTTCTAATAGCCAATCTGAACTTCCCCCGGCACAATTTAAGACCCTGCCCTCTTGTCTTATTGAGAGTTGCCTGGGAAAAGAGACCAACCCCTGCCTGGCTCCATCCTCCTTTCAGGTAGTTGTAGAGAGCAATGAGGTCTCCCCTGAGCCTCCTCTTCCTCAGGCTGAACAGCCCCAGCTCCCTCAGCCTCTCCTCATAGGGTCTGTGCTCGAGTCCCTTCACCAGCTTGGTTGCCCTCCTTTGGACCTGTTCAAGGACCTCAATATCCTTCTTGAACTGAGGGGCCCAAAACTGAACACAGTACTCAAGGTGTGGCCTTACCAGGGCTGAGTATAGGGGCAGAATCACCTCCTTGGACCTACTGGTGACGCTGTTTCTGATTCATGCCAGGATGCCATTGGCCTTCTTGGCCACCTGGGCACACTGCTGGCTCATGTTCAGCTTCCTGTCAATCCAGACTCCCAGGTCCCTTTCTGCCTGGCTGCTCTCCAACCACTCTGTCCCCAGCTTGTAGCGCTGCATAGGGTTGTTGTGGCCAAAGTGGAGGACCCGGCACTTGGCCTTGTTGAAGCTCATCCCATTGGAGTCAGCCCATCTCTCCAGTCTGTCCAGGTCCCTCTGCAGAGCCCTCCTGCCTTCCAGCTGATCAACACTTCTCCCCAGCTTGGTGTCATCGGCAAACTTGCTGATGATGGACTCAATCCCCTCATCCAAGTCATCAATGAAGATATTGAACAGGACTGGGCCCAGCACTGATCCCTGGGGGACACCGCTGGTGACCGGCCGCCAACTGGAAGCAGCCCCATTCAGCACCACTCTCTGGGCCCGGCCCTCCAGCCAGTTCCTAACCCAGTGCAGAGTACGCTTGTCCAAGCTGTGGGCAGCCAGCTTTCTCAGGAGGATGCTGTGGGAGACGGTGTCGAAGGCCTTGCTGAAGTCCAGATAGACCACATCCACAGCCTTCCCCTCATCCACCAGGCGGGTCACCTGATCATAAAAGGAGATCAGGTTGGTCAGACAGGACCTGCCCTTCCTAAACCCATGCTGGCTGGGTCTGATCCCCTGTCCATCCTGCAGGTGCTGTGTGATTGCCCCCAGGATGATCTGCTCCATAACCCTGCCAGGCACTGAGGTCAGGCTGACAGGCCTGTAGTTTCCCGGGTCTTCCTTCCGGCCCTTCTTGTGGATTGGCGTGACATTCGCCAACTTCCAGTCATCTGGGATGTCCCCAGTGAGCCAGGACTTCTGGTAGATGATAGAGAGAGGCTTGGCGAGCTCTTCTGCCAACTCTCTCATCACCTTTGGATGGAGTTCATCTGGTCCCATAGACTTGTGGGGATCCAAGCAGCCCAGTAGATCACTGACAGTTTCCTTCTGGATTGCAGGGAGAGTGTTTAGATTCTTGTCTCCTATAGGCTCCAGAAGCCAGCTGTCATCAGGATAGCCCGTTTTACTGTTAAAAACTGAGGCAAAGAAAGTGTTAAATACCTCAGCCTTTTCTTCATCTTTGACAATTACATTCCCGACAATGTCCATTAAAGAATGAATGTTTTCCTTGCCCCTCCTTTTGCCACTGATGTATCTGTAGAAGGACTTCTTGTTATCCTTCACAGAGGTGGCGAGATTTAGTTCAAGTTGTGCCTTTGTGTCTCTAATTTTTTTCCTACATAACTTAACTGTATTCCTGAATTCCTCTTGAGTAGATAACCCTTTTTTCCATAACCGGTAGGCCCTCTTCTTAATCCTAATCTCCTTCAAAGTCTCTCTGTTGAGCCAGAGTGGTCGTCTTCCCCGCCGGCTCGCCTTTCGGCACACCGGGATAGCCTGCTCCTGAGCTTTCAAAACTTGCTCTTTGAAGAATGTCCATCCCTCCTTGACCCCTTTGTTTTCAAGGGCTGTTTCCCAGGATATGCTCTGGACTAGTCTTCTGAAAAGGCCAAAATCTTCCCTCCGGAAGTCTAATGTAGAGGTTTTATTGACAACCCTCCTTGTGTACCTGATTATTGAGAACTCTATTATTTCGTGATCACTAAGTCCCAGACGCCCTCCGACCACCACATCCCTCACCAGCCCCTCTCTGTTTGTAAAGAGTAGATCAAGTGGATCAAGTAGATTTGTTTCATCCTTGCAGTTAAAAGTGTTGCTGAAACCATACACCAGGATGGTGGGGGTTTGGTTTGGTTGCGGGTTTTTTTTTTAGGGGGGGGAGGTGAGAAGCATAGGATAAAGTAATGCCTTAGTCCATCTGAAGCCCCCCAGCCCCATGAGACACAGAAACAGTGGGTGTGCAGGATACTGGTGCTGGCTTTGAGGGCAGCAGGGTGTCCTGGAGGCATTCCAGAGGGACAGGGGATACATAGGGGTGGATACCCCACCACAGGGGTGGCCTGGGGTTCTGAGTTGTTAAATAGGTTCCACCATGGCTGCAGTTGTGCAAAGCTTTGGTGTGGGGCTGCTCTGACCATGCTGGCACCTGAGCATCCCACAGTGCATTCCCCTCTGTTGCATTCCCCCCCAGAGCACTGTATGGCACATCCACAGCACCCTGTGACCCCAGGCCAGCCAGCCTGCAGCCACTGCAGCTGCTGCTGTGCCCACCACAGCCCCTGTCTTCAAACCCATCTTTGGTGCTTTGCCAAAGAGCGAGAGCACAGCACCCTCTACAGCTGTTGGCTCTGCCACAGTCACTGTGTCTGCAAGCTCAGGCCCTTCCTCGACATCCTCCACCATGTTCAAGCCTGTCTTTGGCAGTGTCACCACAGCTTCATCTCCAGTGAAGGTCTCTCCTTTTGCCTTCAAACCAACATCAGAGTTGGCCTCAGCCACAGATGTGCCAGCAGCCTCCACGACTGCCCCGGCAGGATTCCCAGCTCTCCCAAACGTCATCTTCACCACTGCAGCCACGACCGCCACCACGCAGAGCGCTTCCACAGATGCCACCATCAAACCTGTCTTCAGCTTTGGACTCAACCCGCCTGCCTCCACGACCTCCACCACCAGCCTGACTGTCACCGCTGCCACCTCCACCAGCACCTCACAGCCCAGCCAGCTCAGCTCACAGCTTTGCCACCCCAGGGCGTGTTCCAGTTTGGCCACAGTCACTGCCACACTGCTGGGTACAGTCAGTGCCCAGCAATACGCCCACATCTGGAGGAGAGTCGGGCACAGGGCCCTTCTCAGAGTGTGCTGTGCAGAGCCTTGGTGCAAAGGGAAGCAGCTTCTGATGGTCACCGCCGGGGCGCCCGGCATCGGTGGTGAAGGGGAACCCTTCACTTCTGTCCCTTGGCCGATGTGGAGCCGGGCGTGCCCCGCGGCACCCAGCTCTGCCGGGGAAAGGCTGAGACACCCGCGGGCTTGGCCGCCGCGCTCCCTGGGCCTGCGGCAGCAGCGCCCTCATTTTAAAATATGATGAATGTGAACGTGAGTAGAGTCGCTGAGCGTTGGTGCTGGCAGGGCAGGGATGATGCGCACCACACAGCCCCGCGCTGAGGCACCTTCCCCCCCCTCCTCCTCTCCCTCTCTGAGGTGCCCTCTGGCGGGAGGCGCCGCGGAGGGAAGCGCGAGGAGCGGAAGATCTCGCGAGAGCAGCGGGCGAGATCCGGGCGTGCCCAGGAGCGGCGGCCGTGGGGGCACTGGGCGTCTCGGGGGGTCCCGGGGGGTCCCTGCTGGGGGTGTTCAGTGCGGCCAAAACCAGAGACTGAGGGGGTAACGCGACCCAGGGCGAGCTGCCTGGGGTACACACAGTACTCAGGTGTCGGGCCGCACGGGGTGTCTGAGCCTGTCACTCGGACCGAGAGGCAGCAGTGACAACCCTGACCCTAACTCCTTGTGATCTCCTCAGGAGGAGGTGGGAGGACTGAGGAGTGGTCTGGGGGTGTGGAAGGGAGATGGAGGGGTGGGAACACAGCCTGCTGGCTGCCCCCGAGGCTGAGGCAGCAGCTGGAGGCACCGCAAGAAGTTGGGGATCCCATGACCTAAAAGAACCAGGGGGAATGGAGGCAGGAATGGAGGCAGGACGCTGCTGGGGGCAGCAGGTGAACTCTTGCGTGGCCTCCATCGCCTTTCCGGCTGCCCCTACACAATAGATTTGGGGCTCTGGAACAGGTAAATGAAGATGTTGATAAAGGCCCATCCGAGGGAATTGCCCAGGCAGGCAGCCCCACACATCAGGACTGTCTGTATTAAAAAGAAAGGGTGGTCACTGTCACAGGAGGTTCCTTTCTGAGGGGATAGAGGGTCTGCTATGCCTGCCCAGCCATCCCCTGCCAGGGGGAACTCAGCTGCCTCCCTGAGACCCGGGTCAGAGAGGTGACCAGGAAACTGGTACCAGGGTCTGGTACAACCTCACACCCTGCTTCACCACCCACTTCTGGTCATGCAGGTGGGCAGTGATGAGATTGCCAAGAGGAGCCCTAAGGTGATAAAAAGGGACTTCAAGGCACTGGGCTGAGAGGTGGGGGGATCAGGAGCACAGGTGGTGTTTGCCTCAGTCCCTTCAGTGGCAGGGAATACTTCAAGGAACAGGACAGCACACCTGATCAATACATGGCTCAGAGGCTGAAGTCAACTCACAGGTTGAATTTGGGTTTCTTTCATGGGGATGTTTATAGGGCACTGGGCCTGCTGCCAGGAGATGGAGTGGAACTGGCCACAAGGGGGAAAAGGATTTTTTGCACCAGGAGCTGGCAGGGCTCATTGAGAGGGTTTTAAACTAGGCTTGAAGGGGGAAAGGGATAAAACCAGACTCACCAGGGCTGCACCTCAGGGTGGCATGGCAATATTAGGGGGGTCAAATCAGTAGCCAGCTCAAGTGCATCCATTCCAATGCACACAGCATGGGCAACAAAAGAGAAGGAACTGGAAGCCATTGTGCAGCAGGACAGCTATGGCTTAGTCACCATCAGAAGCATGGTGAGATGGTTGAATGGTGAAGTGCTGCAATGGATGGCTATAAGCTCTTCAGAAGGGACAGACAAGTCAGGAGATGCAGTGGGAGAAGCTCTGTATGTTGAGGAGGGTGTTGATTGTATAGACCTCAATGATAGTGATGATAAGGTATGTTTATGAGAAGGGAAATAAGGTGGATAGCCTGTGGAGGGTCTGTTACACATCACCCAGCCAGGATGAGGAGGCAGAAGCATTCTGCAAGTGGCAAAAGTCTCACAATTGCTAGCCCTTGTTTTGGTGGGGGACTTCATCCTACTGGATGTCTGCTCAAAATGTAACACAGCAGAGAGGAAACAGGCTAGGAGGTTACTAGGATGAAACCTTCCTGATACAGCTGGTGAGCCTACCAGAGATGCCTCTCTAGACCTGCTGTTCATAAAGAGGGAAGGACTGGTGGGTGACATGGTGGTCAGGGACTGTCTTAGGCTTAGGAACCATGACATGACAAAGTTCTCACTCCTTAGTGGAGGAAGGAAGGGGGTCACCAAAACCTCCACCATGGTCTTCCAGTAGCAGAGTTTGGCCTGTTCAGGACATTGGTTGAGCCCCTTGGGAGACAGTCTTGAAGGACAAAGGTGTCCCAGAAGGCAGGACACTCTTCAAGAGGGAAATCTTAAAGGCTCAGGAACGGGTATCCTCATGGGTCATAAAATGAAATGGTGGGGGGAAGATGAGCACCCTGTCTGGACAGGGAGATTTTGCTTCCCCCCCCAAATCCTGTGCAAGAGCAGGTGCATGGACAGGATTATTGGTATTATTTTCTTCATTGTTATTTAACTTGTCGTCCCTGCTTTGCAATACACAGCAGTGATTTCAGGATGCACAAACAGGCTGGAAAGGGCATCAAAGAGAGAAAAATCTTTAATGTTTCATCCTTACAGTCCAAAGGTTTTGCTGAAACCCCACATAAGGCCAGGAATTTTTTTTGGGGGGGACGAAGCATATGACAAAGTTGGAGCTCTCCATCCCCATGGGACACAGAACCAGGGTATGCAGGACACTGGTGGTGGCTTTAGGGGCAGAGCAGGCTGTGAGGGCCAGCCCTTGGCAATGGGGTGACACTCAGTCCTAGGCAGCAGGGTGTCCCAGGGGAGCAGGATGTCCTGAGGGTGTTCCAGGGTGTCCCTAGGGATGTCCTGGGGGAGTGAGCTGTTACAAGGTTCCACCACGGCTGCAGCACTGCAGAGCTTTGGTGTGGAGAGGCCCCGATGGTGCTGGGATACCCATGGCACTGAGAAGCATTTCCTGCCATCCCTGGCTGGGCACTGCAGCCCCCAAAATGTTACTTCACTCCTTCACCTGCTGCTTTTTCCTCTTCCTTTTCTTGGGAGCTGCTGCTGCTGTTCCTGTCCCCTCTCCATGTTGCAGATTTTCCTTGGCTGCCACTGGCAGGGAGCTGGGGATGGAAGTGAACAGTCTGAGCTATGCTCACCACAGTGCTGCAGCCCCTGCCCCCAGCCCTCCCCCCACACCCAAACCCCCCATTTCCCTCCTCAGCCATGCTTACTGCCCCGAGCTGGGCCACCGCCCTCCCAGGAGCTGCAGGAGGCAGGCAGAGCCCCCAGCCCTCCTCTCACCTCAGGGCAGCAGCCCCTTCCCCACGGCGCTCCAGCACGGCCACGAAGAAGCCCTGGGTGAGGGTGTCTATGGGGGAGGCCCGGAGGCAGCCCTCAGCCCCTGGGAAGGTGGAGAGTCCTCGGCAGGGCCAGGAGGGGAAGGCATTCACCAGCCTGTGGAGGGACAAGGGTCAGTGCTGAGCCCCAAGCCCCCCAAAACCCAGGACACTCCACACTGCACCCCCACTGAACCCCATGCTGCGTCCCCCGAGCTCCACAGCACCCAGTGCCGTGTCCCCTGTGCTGTGAACCCCAGTGCCCTGCATACCTGAATGCTGAGCCCTGCTCCTGCAGCACAGCATGCACCACGTCCTCGTTCTCCTCCCGGTGCAGCGAGCAGGTGGAGTAGACCAGGCGCTGGAGAGCTGGGAAGCTCAGGGCATGGCTCAGGACCTTGCGCTGGAAACCGGCCAGAGCCTGCAGGCGCTCGGGGCTGGGGGCAGCCTCCTCCCCCGGTTGCCGGGTCACCATCCCTGCAGGGAGAGCCTGTCACCCGGGTCCCACCTGCCCAGAGCCTGACTGGGGGTCACGGCCAGAGCCCCACACGTTACCTGAGCCACTGCAGGATGGGTCGAGGAGGATATGGGTCACCCTGGCATACTTGGGGTCTCTGGGATCCACCGTCAGGAAGTCCTGCTGGGCCAGCTGGAAGCCAGTGACCCCTGCCCTCATCAGCATGGTGTTCATGGTGGCCAAGCGTTTGGTGTCCACATCGAAGGCAAAGATCTGGCTGAAGGCAGAGCCCGGTGCCCAGGAGCAGTGTCAGCCTCCCACCAGCCCCTGGTACCCTGGCTGGGGGCAGCAGGCTGCCCTGGCTGCAGCAAGCCCCAGCCATCTGCTGGACAGGCAGAGCTGGGGAGCAGGGCTGGGAACTGAAACCTTATGTGGCTTCACACCCCCTTGAGCCCCTCCAGGGGCCCTGAGCCATCAGAGCCCCCAGCCCACCAAGAGAGAAGTGGGTATCAACAGGATAGGCTGACGGGCTGCAGTTCTTCCTGCCACCTCCTTGTGCTGTCTGTGAGCTTGGGTGGACTAGGGCACCCTGCACCCTTTCCCACCCCCTCAGCACACAAACCAACCCTCCCTCACCCCTTGTTCTTCAGGAGGGCAGCCAGGTGGCTGGTCTTGTTCCCAGGCGCAGCACAAGCATCGATGACATGGGAGCCAGCAGCAGGGTCAAGAAGGAAGGCAGGGAGACAGCTGGCCTGCAGGAGGGCAAAACCCTGTGAGCAGTGCGGGCAGTACCTGACCTCTTCTCAGGGCACAGCTGATGCTGCAAGGTCACAGGCAGCCAGTGACACGAGGCCAAGGCCACCACCACCATCACCCAGCTCCTATAGGGTGTTTTTAGAGACCAGTTCATAGCAGTTCCTCCCTATATCCCTACAGGCTACAGAAGTTTTGCTGCAGGGGAACCTCACAGCTGCAGCCTGAATCCACCATTGGCCTTTGGGTGCTGTAGCAAAGAGAGCCCAAATCCAGCCCCTGTGTCAGCAGTTTTCCTGCCCCTGCAGCCTTCTGCTCCCCAGTTCCCCTACCTTGTCCTGCAGGATTATGTGTCCTGAGGTATACAGCAGGTTGTTGTGGAAGTCTGTCTGTGAAGGGAAAACTAGCAGCTCTGGGAGATGAAGATCCGATGCGAATTTCTTCTTGGAGATGGCCCTCAGTTCCTCCATGCTGCCCAGGAGGAACAGGGAAGATGAGAGGATGAACATATGGTTCTGCTTCACCACACCCACACCAGTGCTCAGGCCCCCTTCACACCACACCTCCACTCCACCTTGGCACCACGCAGCACCCAGAGAGGTGGAAAATAAGAGTGGGGAATGATGGACACCCCAACCTGGAAACTGCGAGCACTAAGACCAACAACCTCTCAGTGCACAGGGTCCTTGCAAGCCTTTGCCACTCGCTGAGGTCCCAGATGAGGTGGGACTGCAGAAAGAAATGCTCACCTGTCTGCCTTGCCCTGGTAGGAGTAGCCCTGGCGCTTGAAGAAGTCAATCACATCCTCCACACAAGTCTTCAGGGTGTTGACTCGGACATAGCGTGGTAGCTGGGAGGCTGGGGGAGCCGCTCGGGTCAGACACAACCCCCCCACTGCCAACAGCACAGCGTGACCCCCCCCGCCCCACAGCACACTCACCCGTGGGGCTGGCTGCCGGGGCCAGCAGGTCCTCGTTGCGGCTCACCTTCTGCTGCACCTTCAGGCGGGCCAGCTCGGCCTCCAGCCGGGCCCGGTGCCTCCGGGCCAGCGCCTTCCAGCGGCCCCCGCACTTCAGCCCCTTACCGAAGAGCAGGTCGTACACCAGCACCTGCGGGGGACCCGGGTCAGCGCTGAATCCCGCCGCCGAGGGGCTATCCCCCTCCTCCTCGACACCCCTTTACCTTCGCCAGCTTTGGGGGCAGCTTCTTCTCCGCCTGCAGCAGCGCGGAGCCGGACAGCAGCTTCTCCAGCACCGGGGAGTAGCGCAGGGTCTCGGACACCAGGGCGTAGAGCTGCCGGACATGCTGGGGGGGGGTCAGGGGCTACCGGGGCCTCCACTCACACCCCCCACTCCCCCTCCAGGACTAACCCCCCTGTCTCCCCTGTCCCCGCACCCGCACCGGGAAGCGGCTGTTGTACACCAGGCTCTTGATCCCGCCATCGCCGCGTTCCAGTCCCTCCAGCACGGCGGCAGCAGCGCTGTACAGCGCCATGTTGGGTCCGGGCCGCGTGTGGGGCGGTCCGACCGGCAGCCAAGGGGCTCTCCGGGCCCCGGCTCCGCCTCTCGCGTTCTGCAGGCAGACAGGGAAGGGACTGAGTGCTCCCATGGCTGCTGATCCTCGCGTATCCTCCTTCCCGCATATCCCCCTTCCTGCATATCCCCTCCTCGCACGTCCTCACCGCGGGGCCCGTCCGGTTCCTCAGGGACGGTACCGGTGTTAACTACCAGCCAGCCCCCCTCACATTCCATTTATTCAGCAGAACAACACGCCAACAAAACCCCACAAAACAAAACCCCACGGCTCACACTTTTCAGGCCGGTGCTTTCCTTTGCAGGGAGAGTTGGGAGGCCCAGCCCAGCCCTGTGTCAGGCTGGGGATTCAGAGGTCAAGGTTGACATTTCGTGTTCGTAGAGGAGCTGGGAGGGACCCTCCTGAAGCTCACTCTGCAGTACCCACGCTACCACCTCAGGACAACCCTGACTGTCCCCTGCTGCAGCCTCGGGACAGCCCCAGCCCTCCAGCCCCAGCCTCATCCCTCCAGCTGGGCTGTGGCTTGGTGGGTTCCTCTGGGGCAGGGTGTGTGTCTGGTGCCCGGGGATGCTGGCTGGCAGCAGGCACTGGCAGGATGATGGGGGGGGAAGCAGGGCCCTCGCTCTGACCAGAACAGGTCCACGATGGGGTAGAGCTGACCCTTGAACTTGGCCTGGAAGGTGTAGATGGGGCTGACCTCGTTGGGGTTGTCAGCACTGTAGAAGGGGAGCTCTCCCTTCTCGTGGTGCAGGTAGATGCCAAGGCACTGGGGCTGGCTGGTGAGGGGCAGGGTGGCCCACAGGGTGCTGAAGGCCTCATAGATCTTCCCTTCCTTCAGGCCTGTGAGCCACACACCATTCTCAGGAGACCTGCTGAGCTTCCCTTTGTGGCTGACCGTGCCTTTGATGATGCCCACACCCCAGTGCTTCCTGGTGCCCACAATCACCTCCCAGTAGTGCTGGGAGGCCACAGGAGAAGCCTTTGGAGGTGAGGATGCAGTTGCTGGCATTGAAACGCTTGGGGTTGCTGTCCCGGCACTGATAGAGCCCACACTGCACTACTGTGTTCCCCCTGAAGAGCTCCAGGAGGGGATGTGCTGTCACTGGGTCCAGCTTCAGTCTCTGGAGCCAGAAGGAAAGCAGGCAGCCTGCAGTCAGGGGGCTGGCTCCAGGGGGCTGGCACAGCCAGACAAGTGAGCACTGCTGAACTTCAAGCAGCGGGAGTGTTATGCCAGGGCAGGCTCCTGTCAACCCAAGACGCAGCCAGCCACCAGCCCAGGAGTTCTGGGGGAGAGGAGGACACAAGCAGAGAGCAAAGCAGAGGCCTGGGCAGCCTGTCCCCCACCCCAGTGAGGCAGGGCACCCCCAAGCTGCCTGCAGGGCAGGTTGGTACCTGGCAGGACACGGCAGTGCAGGAGCTTCCACACAGTCCTCTTGATGTCATCTTGGTGGAAACATGGCTTGAAGGACATGGGGCTAAAGATGCCATCACTGGTGTGCAAGCTGTTGAGCTCTGACCTGGAAAGACACAGACAGCTGTGACACAAGTGACAGGGATGGTGTCTGACCTCTTCTCACCTGGCTGCTGCATACAATGGGGCCACTGGTGCCTCACCAGCTGCTTTTGCCCTCTCCTGGGGCTGAGTGCATGGCTCTGGCTGTCCATCACCTACAGCAGTGCCCATGGAAAGCTGCCCCATCACTGTTGAGTTGCTGCTGGCCTGGGATCTCCAGCCCTGGTGTGGAGGCACTGCCATCCCCATGGATGCTGTTTGGTCACACCACTCACCTGAACTGGGAGGAGCTGTATTTCTAGAAAATACAAGACAAAAAGAGAGTCAATGGTGTGCACCTGACAGTATGGCAGCTCTTCTGCATAGTCACAGCTGCACACTGCTGAAGCAGCCAGGGCTGTACTCTCCTGGAGAGCTAAAGGCATCACCTCTTATGGAGGGCAGGTCTCTACCTTGGGGGAAACCCTGGCTGGGCAGAGGCCACTGACATCATCTCGCTCACTGTGGTGTCCCAGTGGTGTCCCAGTCATGCTTGGTGATGGTTCCCACTGCCCAGGGCAGGCGCCAAGGCTATGAGCAGTGGGTGGAGCTGCTTGTCACTGCCCTGGCTACGAAGTGCACTCACCTGGATGGAATCAAGCTGGTTTTCATTGCTGAGGGCCTCTGGAGAGCTCTGCATCTCTGTAAGCCTCTGCAGGGCATCTGATGTCTGCTTAACCTGGGACTCAATGGAGCTGATGAGCTGGGCTGCCTTCCCCTCGGTGCTCTCCAAGAAGGTGACCTTCTCCTCACCAATGTACCTGTGCAGCTCCTGGAACTCCTTCCAGATCACTCACTTGAAGACATCTGCCTCATTCTGCCAGGAGACAGCAAAGAGTTGTGAGGGCTGCCCTGCTTCATCCTCTGCACCAGCTCTTTGCCTTCGGAGATGCCACCAGCAATGTCCACATGTCCCACCAAACCAGTCTCCACTGGCTTCCCAGGTGAAGAGCAGCTCTGTACAACAGGAGCCAGGCTGGATGGTGTTTCACCCTGCTTCACCACAGCACCCCTGCCTTGCACCTCCCCTCCACCAGAGTGTGATCCCCTGTTGTTCCAGCCAGCTTCATCAGAGCCTTGAAGGAGCTGTGGGATCCCTCAGCTCCCAGGGAACAACTTGTGTCCTGGGATAAGGTGGAGAAAGTACAGTGCCAGTTTGGACTGAGCCCTTCTGAGGAGCCCCACGGGGAAGCTTTATCCTCAAAGGGATGCAGGGAGGTCCCTGGGAGATGTCCTTTGCATGGGACACAGACAGGCAGCTAAACCTGGTATAAACAATGTGACAGCAGCAGCGTTGCTCTGCCTGGGAGCCTGCTCCAAGTGGGGTCCTCTCCAAACTGTTATCTCCTCACCTTTGGGACATTCTGTGACACCAGCTCTGCCTGCTGCTCCTGGCAGGACACCCAGCCAGGGTAACTTCACCTCTTCTGAAAACAGCGCTGTGCCACCAGAGAGCGCTAAATCACCCTGCCCAAAACCAGCTCTGTGTTTAATCCCGGAGTTTTGGGATCAACACCAACCTCAGGGATCAGGGTGGTGAAGTCCTGGGTGCTGCCCCAGGGCATGGGGAGAAGAAGAAAGGGAATAGAGGAGGTGAACTGGGGAGGCTCAGGAGCAGAGGCTGCTCCAGGGGCTGTGTGGGACACAAAGAGCTCTGGGTCACACACTCCTCATCTGCAAACACAACTGAGACTGCATCACCAACACTGTGAGCAGCAGCTCAAGGCAGGGAATTGTCTCCTTATACCCTGCTCTGGAGACTTTTATTACACAAAGGGAATTATATATTAATGATTTTTCCAATAACTAATTAACATGAGATACCTATTCAATAACATAAATACACCTATGGTTAAATACTGTAGTTAAAAACCAGTTGGCATCTGGCTGTTATTCCCAAAATCACAGTCTCTCTGTTTACTTCCTCTGCTGGGCTGCTGTAGTCTTCATCACCGTGTATGAACTCAGTTGTTACACATGCTCAGTCCATCCTTTGTCTTGTCCTCAGATCTACCTGAAACCTGCTTTGTCCAGATCATAGAATCATAGAATGGGCTGGGTTGGAAGGGACCTCTGAGACCATCAAGTCCAACCCTTGATCCACTCCCCCCGTGGTTCCCAGCCCATGGCACTCAGTGCCACATCCAGGCTCTTTGGAAATATCTCCAGACACGGAGAATCCACTACTTCCCTGGGCAGCCCATTCCAATGCCTGATCACCCTCTCCAGAAAGAAATTCTTTCTCATCTCCAACCTAAACCTCCCCTGGCACAACTTGAGACCCTGCCCTCTTGTCTTGCTGAGAGCTGCCTGGGAAAAGAGCCCAACCGCCCCCTGGCTCCAACCTCCTTTCAGGGAGTTGTAGAGAGTGATGAGGTCTCCCCTGAGCCTCCTCTTCTCCAGCCTCAACACCCCCAGCTCCCTCAGCCTCTCCTCATAGGCTCTGTGCTTGAGTCCCTTCACCAGCCCAGTTGCCTCCTTTGGACCACTCCAAAAGGATTTTGCCTTGGCAGCCTACACTGCCCAGAAGTGTCTGCTGCTCCTGTGGTTACACTTCCTCACCTCCTACATACCTTGCTACCACCAGTTAATTTATATATTCTAATTAGTCTCATAACTCAAAGCACATTCTCAAAGTTCATCATACGAAAGGCCTAACTAAGCAATAGTTGTGTTGAGCAGAAGGGCCTTTCAGTCCCCTCCCCTTCTATATCCTTTGTAAATTGTTTTGCAAGCATTATATGATTCCATTATCATTCAACATTTTCCTAAAATATTCCCCTGATTCCATCTGGTGTCTCATCCTGTTTCATTCCCATCCTTTGTAATTCCCCACAGACCTCTTACAACACCACAAAGCACATTGAATCAATTCACAGGTTAAGAGAATTAATAATATTACTACTACAAAAAACTTGCTTCAGCCACGTGCAATTGGGAAGCCACAGTTATATTGATATAAATAAAGCCTCCTGACAATTTTTTTTTTTACAACCTGGTGTTTAATCAAATGATTCATCTTTTCTACCTGGCCACTAGCTTGTGGTGAATAAGCTCTGTGTAGTTACCAGTCAATACCCAACACCTTACTCACTTGTTGAACTATGCTACTGCAAAAATGCTGTCCCCAGTCAGGGGAGGTCACTGCTGAAATCCCAAATCCAGGAATGATCTCATTCAGCAGAATCCTACCTCCTTCCCTCGCTCTGATGGTTCTGCAAGGGAATGTTTCTGGCCAGTCTGAGGTTAGTACTAACAAATCCCAACATCCCCCTTTTCTTGGGAGTTCAGAGAAATCAGTTTGCCAGTTTTGTCCAGGTACATTACCCTGACCAATACCTCCTAACTTTAATCTCTTAGTGGTATTTGCATTGTTCTTTAAATAAATTTCACTCTGCTTTGTTACTTACTTTACTGGAGTGTACATGTTGTACCTGCTATGTGTCTGCTGAGTGCCCCATAAAGGGAACCTGCTCCCCAGTGGGTTTTCTTTGGATTAATTTCCAGAGGTATTTTGCAGATATGACCAATATCCCACTGGTTAGGTTTGTCCATGACCAGGCACTACCAAGGCACACAGACCTTGGATCATGGCCTCACCTTCTCTCCCATAGCCAGGTTCAGAATTTACATCTGCTCCATCCAGCTCACCACCAGGGACAAGAGCTGTTATTTGAGATGTGTTTCCAGCAATATTTTAGCTCCTCAATCAGCAAAGTTATTCCCAGTTTCCTGTTCAGTGTTACCTCAAGGCTTTAAGACCAGCCCAACCATCCCTGGAAGCCAGCTGGCCCAATAACTTGAATAGTGGAACCCACCATAAGCTGATGTTGACAACCTCTTAATTGTTGCTGAGACTGAAGGGAGCTGTCAGCAATGTCAGAAACAGCGTCACCAGCAGGTCCAGGGAGGTGATTCTTCCCCTGTACTCAGCGCTGGTTAGGCCACACCTCGAGTACTGTGTCCAGTTCTGGGCCCCTCAGTTTAAGAAGGATGTAGAGGTCCTGGAACAGGTCCAAAGGAGGGCAACCAGGCTGGTGAAGGGACTCGAGCACAGGCCCTATGAGGAGAGGCTGAGGGAGCTGGGGCTGTTCAGCCTGAAGAAGAGGAGGCTCAGGGGAGACCTCATTGCTGTCTACAACTACCTGAAAGGAGGCTGTAGCGAGGTGGGAACTGGACTCTTTTCACAGACGACCTTCAACAAGACAAGAGGACACAGTCTTAAGTTGTGCCAGGGGAGGTTTAGGTTAGATATTAGAAAGAATTTCTTCACGGAGAGGGTGATTAGGCTATGGAATGGACTGCCCGGAGAGGTGGTAGATTCTCCGTCCCTGGAGACATTTAAAAAAAGACTGGATGTGGCACTCAGTGCCATGGTCTAGCAACTGCTCCGGTGGGTCAAGGGTTGGACTAGATGATCTCTGAGGTCCCTTCCAACCCGGCTAATTCTATGATTCTATGATTCAATGGACTCTAAATCTGTTAAACTTTCTGGGACTAAGCAGGTGTCAGGTTTCTCAAGGGAAAGCCCAGCTGATCCAGAAAATATTTACAGATCTTGGATTTGAGATCTTGGGAGGCCAGCAAGAACTTGGACCTGAACAAAAGAAAGCTATCTGCTGGACACCTGAGGCAAAAAGGGTGAAAGAACCCCAGAATTTCTGGCCATGACAGCTTGGCACTGATTATAGATTCATAATTATGGACTAAAAAGTCAAGCCTCAGGATCTTTTCTCTGTGGGGCCATGGGAGACGCTGTAACCTATGAGTGTATTCAAGCTCTTGAAGCTGTGTATTCCAGGAGGCCAGAACTGAAGGGAGAACCACTGGAAGCAGAGAGGTGACAGTGAAAGTGTGGGAAAACATGCATGCAGCAATCACCTGGAGATGGCAGTGACCACGTAGGAACCCTCCCCCAGCACTGCTAATAAAGAATGTCACCTTAACAGTGACAAAGCCAGGCAGAAAGGGACCTGGGAGTCTGGATTGATAGGAAGCTGAACATGAGCCAGCAGTGTGCCCAGGTGGCCAAGAAGGCCAATGGCATCCTGGCCTGGATCAGGAACAGGGTGGCCAGCAGGTCCAGGGAAGGGATTCTGCCCCTGTACTCAGCCCTGGTGAGGCCACAGCTTGAGTCCTGTGTCCAGTTCTGGGCCCCTCAGCTCAGGAAGGAGATTGAGGTGCTGGAGCAGGTCCAAAGGAGGGCAACCAGGCTGGTGAAGGGACTCAAGCACAGAGCCTATGAGGAGAGGCTGAGGGAGCTGGGGGTGTTGAGGCTGGAGAAGAGGAGGCTCAGGGGAGACCTCATCACTCTCTACAACTCCCTGAAAGGAGGTTGGAGCCAGGGGGGGGTTGGGCTCTTTTCCCAGGCAACTCTCAGCAAGACAAGAGGGCAGGGTCTCAAGTTGTGCCAGGGGAGGTTTAGGTTGGAGATGAGAAAGAATTTCTTTCTGGAGAGGGTGATCAGGCATTGGAATGGGCTGCCCAGGGAAGTAGTGGATTCTCCGTGTCTGGAGATATTTCCAAAGAGCCTGGATGTGGCACTGAGTGCCATGGGCTGGGAACCACGGGGGGAGTGGATCAAGGGTTGGACTTGATGGTCTCAGAGGTCCCTTCCAACCCAGCCAATCCTATGAAAGTGCTGTGGGTGACCTGCTCAGCTCCAGCTGCTGGCCCAGCTGGGATCCCTCTGCGGGGCTGCAGGAACCCAGGGAATGGGACTCCCCAGAGGTTCCTCTGGAGGGGTTCCTGGGCTCAACCTGAGCACTGCGGGAGCACACAAGGGCCATCAGAGAGGAAAGGCATTGTTTAACTGAAATTTAATCCGGAATTAAGTGGGTCAGAGTCCCACCAGAACGAGCTCAGAGTCCTCCCAGAACTAAATCGCCGAGGGAAGCAGCTCCGATGCAGAGTCCCGCAGCAGAGCAGCGGGTCCTGGCTGACGGCAGGGAGCTCCTTCTCTCGTTTGTAGCTCTTTCTAAAAGCTCCCCTCTCGCATGGGACACGAGTGACCGAGGAGGTGGCGGGGGCTCTGCCGAGCGCCTCACACGCGATGCGGGTCCCGCCTCGAGCCAGCGCCCTCAGGGAGCGCGGGAACGGGAGGAGGAGCGGGGAGTGCGGGGCCTTTCCTGCTGCCAGGGTCCTGAGCGCACGGGCTCAGCTCTGTGGAGCAGCACGGGGACTGCTGCCGGTCCCCGGGCAGACGGTGGAGCGGAGCAGAACCCCCGGGACAGCCCCGGTGTCTCCCTGAGGGAAACACTGCGCGGGAGCGGCGGCGGGAACGCGGGAGGGAGAGAGGGCGGAAGGACTACATACCCCAGGAGGCACCGCGGCACCGCGTGACGTCACCGTCACCCATTGGCTGAGAGCCCCTCGGGGGCGTGTCCTTCCTCCTCGAGGGGCGCCGGCGCGTGGCTCTGCAGCCGCGCGCGGGAACGAGGCGGCTACTCGGAGCCTGATTGGCTGGAGGCGCGGAGCGGCGCGGGCGGCGATTGGTGCAGAGGGCGAGGGGCGGGGCTGCGCAGTGCGGTGCTGTGAGGGGCGGGGGGAGCGGGCGCCAGTGGGGAGCTGGCGGTGTCTGCGATGTCCCCGCAGGGCTGGAGAGCACCGGGACGGGGCCTGAAGGACCTGACCGGCGATGGGGGAGTGCGCAAGGAGGAGCTGCACCCCGGCACTGGCCCCACCGTGCCCCAGGATGCTTCCGTGGCAGGTAGCACCGCGGCCTGCAGTGCCGCTCCCTGCCCCGGGGCTCTGCCCCGCTCCCTCCCCGGGGCTCTGTGCCCTCTGTGTCCGCCGTGCCCTCTGTGTCCTCTGCTGCTGCCCCAGGGCTCTGCCCCATCTGCTGCCTGGGCCCGCTGATTGCCGCCTGGGGCTCGTTTCCCTCCAACTCGAACGCTGTGCTGTGTTTCAGAGGTGCAACCCAGGTCATCTGCTGAGCAGCTTTTTATTTAAATGGGAATTCTGAAATCTGTGAGTGGCGAGACTAAGAAAGTGTAAAATAGTTAAAATGTCGGCTAGAGGCAGCGTTTGGTGTGCTCGGCTCCCCCATCTCCCTGCAGGGTTCTCTTCGCTGTGCTGCTGGGGCAGGGGAGGGCACAGAACCTGTTGTGAAGGGACCCTGAGCCTCAGGTTGAAGTGGTTCTGGGGTGTTAAATCTGAGAGCTCTGGATTTTAGGGTGGCATCAGAGCAAGATTTAAAGGCATTAAAATAATTAAATACATTCTGCAGTTATAATCTTTCTGTTTCAGAGGCTGCTTAAACTTCTTGTGGATAGCAAATTAAATCCATGCCGACCTTGAGACAAGCAGGATTTCCTCCTCCCACCTATGCTTGCAGTACAGAGAAGTTTGAAGCCGATGGAGGTTCCTGAGGTGCTAGGAGCCTGTTCTGGGTCAGGGGAAGCTCATTGCAATTGTTTCCTGAGTGAAAGCTGGAGTTGCCTATAGAGCACTCAGCAGAGTGTCAAAAGTGGCTCATTTTTCCCTTTGTTCCCAGGACTCCAGCTTTGATTAGGAAAGACTTTATGTATTTCTGTAGCTAATTGGGACATTTTAATTTTTACACTTGGAAGTTTCCAGTTCTTAAAAGCACAGAATCCCATCTCTCTCTTAGGTATCAAGCCCGAAGCAGCAGCTTTATCTGGAGGTGATGTTAAAACACAGTCAGCACCACTCAGCTACTTGGATGTGACCAGGTTCTTTGGTATAAAACACCAGGTAGCTTGTGCTGCTTCTGCTGTTCTACAACAGAAGGAAAAAAAAGAAAAGCAGGCTGAAAGGTGGTGGTGTGAAACCAGCTCCTGGTGTGCTACCAGTGGTTCTGTTACTGGGTGTGAAATCAAACTCTTGCTTTCTTTCCTCTCCTTGCTTTGGGCTGTACAGTGAATTACTTTGGATTCCTGGAGGACAAGGACAAGCCCTTCTGCACACACCTTGACAGCAAGTCTTCAAAGCTGATGAAACTTGGAACAGGTGGGTTTGAGCTTGAAAAGTTCTTCCTGGTGCTCAGGCCTGGGAAGACCAGCCCATAAAGACATCAATTTAAATGCTGTTTAACATGTTTAGGTTATTAGAAACCTTTAAAACTTGTTAATGGAGCCCAAAAGCCTCCTGCTTCACCCAGCTGCTGGCCAGTCTGGAACTGCTCCTCCTCTGCCCCTCCAGGTGCTGAGAGGGAGCAGCAGTGGCCCTGAAGCAGCTGCTTCTCCTGCTTTTTATTTAAAAAACCCGAGAGATGATGTGACTGAGCAATGAGTGCCTGCTCCCACAGCAGCTGCCCTGCTGCTCCTCAGGGGGCAGTTGGGCATTGCAGTTGCTGGGACATGAGGTAGTGAGGATTTTTTTCCTCCAGCCTGTAGGAGGAATGGTTGGTCTGTGTCTTAGGAGGTTTTCAGGTTGGTGATTCTGTGACTTTCTGTTTCTTGTGACAGACATCACCCTGTGGGGGCTGGAGATTGGCCTCCTGACAATGAGGAAGGGGGAGAGGGCAAGATTTTTCTTCACTCCCAGTTATGCCTATGGGGCAATGGGCTGTCCTCCCTTGCTGCCCCCCAACGCCATGGTCATGTTTGAAGTGGAGCTGCTGGACTTCCTGGACACAGCTGAATCAGACTTGTTCTTTGATTTGACTGCTGTGAGTTGCATTAATGAGGTTTGATACCCAAATCTGGAGGTTTCACCATTTTTTTGGTCTTTGGGGCCAGTGCTGTTGCTCACATCTGGCACAGGCTGAGCTCAGCTGAGTCTTTGGGCAGGAGTGGTTCCCAGATCTCCCTCAGCTCCCAGGCAAACAGCCCTGCTCCCTTTGCCACCCCGGGCAGAGGGAGGAGCTGAGTGCTGCTTCTGTTTGCTGCCCCCGCTGGAGGCAGGGGAACTGCTTGCCTTGAGTTGCAGCTGCAGAAAAAACCTCCTGGTTTCACTAAAGGGCACAACCTCCCAGGAGGAGCTCTGAAGGAACAGGAATGAGCTGTCTAAAAAGCCTCTTCACACTGCTCTGCCCAAGTGCCCCCCCAGCCCCCACTCTTTGTCTCTGCTTCTTTCCTCTCTCCCAAGTGCTGCTTTCACTGTTGGCTTTCCTCCCTGGTGAGTTATGGGGTTATTGGCAATTCCCTCTGTTCATGTCAGGGGCTTTGGGCTGTGGCTGGAACTCAGAGGCCCCACACTTTGTGAGTGGGGCAGAGGCAGCAGCACTGGGGGAGCACTGCCTGCCCACTCCCCCTGCCCTCTGCCCTCCCCACTCCCCTCCTCGCACTGGCCTTTTTTCCACACACAGCCCTGCAAGCCAACTGCACTTGTTACAAGAGCTCTGACTCCTCCTTGCTCACCCTTTCTGGCTGGCTGACCTCTCTATGGGAGCTGGGTCAAACTTGCAAACTCAGGAGTAAACCTGCCCCTTGATTTTTATCTTTTTTTTATTACTGTTGGGTTTTTTGTTGTCTGGCTGGTGTTTTGTGTGGGTGTCAGGCTGGGGCAGCCACCCTGGGTGATGCTGAGCCTTTAATGGAGCCTTCCCATCAGCTTTGCCTTTTGTGCCAGCAATAGCATTTGCCTTAACTGTCTGCTCTGTGCAAGCAGGTCAGAGACTTGGGCAGGATTTAAGCACCAGTTCCTTGGGTTTTTTCCTCCCCAGATTCCCCTTGGTCCTGGTGAGCTTCCTGATGTGGTTGGCAGAACTCTCCAGCACCCAATGGGATGTTCCAGCCAGGCAAAGGGAGGTGCCATGGGATGGTGGCCTGGCTGGATGCTGCAGGGGCCTGGCTCCAGCTCTGACTGAGAGGAGACTGTGCAGGACTGTTCTGCCTGAGCTCCTCTCCCCTGTTCTTTGAGCTGAAATTCAGGTATTTCTTTCTACAGGAACAGCAGGAGAGTTTCCAACTAGAAAAAGTGTTAAAAATAGCAGAAACAGAAAGAGAGTGTGGCAACTACTTATTCCGTAAGAAGCTCTTCAGGAGTGCCAAAGACAGATACAAAAGGGTATGACAGCAGAAAACATGGGTTTGGTGTTGTGAAAAGCTGTGAAAGCAGTGATTAGTAAATGCTGGTTCACTGTAATGAGTACAGTTTGGAGATCAAATAACTTCATTGTGTTTTCCTGGTATGGGTTATTTAAGACCAGAGCTTAGACACCTGCTTTTGTGTGAGCCTCAGTGATAAATGAGGAACAGGAAGAGCTGGCATCAGTGGGAAAAATTCTTTTCCTGCTCCCTGTGGCCTCTGAGAGGAAAGCACATGGGGCAGCTGTGTGAGCCCTGAGCTGTTTGCATGGCTGAGCCTTTCAGGTCAGCTTTTTGTAGAATTCCAGGTTGGTTTGGGTTGGAAGGAATCTTAAAGCTCATTCAGTCCCAGCCCCTGCCATGGTCAGGGACACCTCCCCCAGCCCAGGGTGCTCCAAGCCCCATCCGACCTTCAACACTGCCAGGGATGGGGCAGCCACAGCTTCTCTGGGAAACCTGGGACAGGGGCTCAGCACCCTCACATAAACAAATCTTCCTAAGATCTCATGTCAGTCTCCCCTCTTGCAGCTGGAAACCCTTCCCCCTCATCCCATCCCTCCAGGCCCTTGTCCCCAGTCCCTCCCCAGCTTTCCTGGAGCCCCTTCAGGCACTGGAAGGTGCTCTAAGCTCTCCCCATGGGATCCTTCTCTTCTCCAGGCTGAACACCCCCAACTCTCTCCCCCTGGCTCCAGAGCTGCTCCAGCCCTCCCAGCAGCTCCAGGGCTTCCTCTGGACTGGCTCCAACAGCTCCGTGTCCTTCTGGTGTTGGTGACCCCAGAGCTGGATCCAGCACTGCAGAAATAATGCAGCAGAGCCTTGTGCTGCAGCAGCATGCTGATCTGTGCTTGGGAAGGGATCTAGAATCCCTTTGCTCTGAAAACTGGTAACATTGCCACACTGGGACACACTCTGAGGTTGTTTTTAGCCTTCTTGTTGGGAATCACAGAACAGGTGAGGTTGGTAGGAGCCTCTGGGGGTCGGCTTGTGCAAGCTCCTGCTGAAGGAAGGTCAGCCCAGCAGGTGCTGGCTCAGGACTGTGCATCCAGGTTTTTAATGCCTCCAGGGATGGACACAGCACAACCTCCCTGGGCAGGGAAATACTCAGCACCAGCTCCCAGCAGGAGCTCTGAAGGTACAGGAGTGAGCAAGGTGTAAAAATCCTCTTCACACTGCTGTGCCCCAGCTTTGTCTCTGCTTTTATCTTCTCTCCCAAGTGCTCCTTCACTGTTGGCTTTCCTCCCTGGTGAGTTATGGGGTTATTGGTAATTCCCTCTGTTCATGTCAGGGCCTTGGCCTGTGTGTCAGTGAGTGGGGCAGAGGCAGTGTTGGGGGAGGATGAGTTCCTCCTTATTCAGAGAAATGGGTGCAGGGAAATACTCAGTTATTCCTGAACTGGAACACATCTGCCTTTGTATCAGAGGTAGTGGGGTTTTGTGAGATTTTTTTCCCTCCCTGTATTTTGGATGTCTTTTATTGTGTATTTATTTGTAACTAAAATAATTTGACTTGTCTTTAGCCCTGTGAGATTTCTCTGTCTTTGGCCTTAAAATCTGGGTTCTGGATGTATTGTGGTTTGGGTTTTTTTTCCAGTTCTTCTGCTTTCAAGTTCCTTGATAGATTCCTAAACATTCAGTCTAATGGCTGGACTGGCTCATCAGGCTGGCAGTGCCATGCAGCATGTTTAGAGTTTTGATGATTTTTCCCTGAAGTAGGTGACGTGGGTGTAGCTGGCTGAGGAGATGGATGTCTCTTTTTCCATCACAGGTTTGCTGTGCACTAATTCCTTTTTCCTGTCTGCTCAGGCACTCTCCATCCTCAGTCGCAGCCCTTCCAACGAGGCAGAGCAGCACCAGCTCAGCACTTCCCAGTTGCTGCTGCTCCTCAACCTCTCAATTACCTGCCTGAAACTGGGACGTCCTGCCCAGGCTTTAGCATATGGGGAGCAGGCCCTGAAGATAGACCAGAGAAATGCCAAAGCACTTTTCAGGTGTGGACAGGTGGGCAAAAATAAATTCCTCTGGAATCCCCTGGCCTGGTTGCCTCTGTAGAGAACCTCAAATGAACTGAGGAGATCCACTGGGCTGCTGCAGAAGTGGAGCTGGTTCACCTGCACCTGACCTCTTGGCAAATCTGGAATCTCTGTAAATCTGTCACACAGATCTTTGCATGGGAGGTTTCTGAGCTTTCCTGGGTCTGTCTCAAACATCTGTGGTTGCTTTATGTTTGAGTCCTGAAGAATGGCAGCAGGGCTGTGCTGAACTTGTGATGCATCTGTCATCTTTCAATGGCAGGCTTGTCGCTGCATGGCAGAGTATGAAAAAGCCCTGGAGTTCCTGGTGAAAGCACAGCACATCCAGCCATTTAACATGGATATTAATGAGGAGCTGAAAAAGTTGGCAAGGTGAGAGAACTCCTTTCCATCCCTGTGGAAGAGAGGGTGCTTAGGCAGGATGTAATGTGCTCCAAAATACTGAAAATTATTAGAAAAATACAAAATCCACAAAATGATTGGGTTGTGGGGACAACTGGTTCAAACATTTTGCAGACACTCTGGTCACAGGTGGTAGATGAGGAGCAGAGGGTCTCTGCTCCTTCCATACAGTTTCTTGGGGGGGTGAGTGTGTGAGTTGGGTGGGTCAGGCAGGGCGACAGGGGCTGCTGAAATGCCTCCAAACCTAAGTGATGCAGCAGGCTGGCACTCAGGCTGATGATGTTCTGGATTAGTAAGTGTGATTTTTCATTTGCTTGAAGATGTGCTGGTTAACTACAGCAGCTCTTCTGCACTGCAGGTGTTTCAGTGTATAGTGCTACAGGTAACAGTGCTTGTTAAAAGTTAATTTCTTCTTGTCTTGGAGATAAAGCGAGCAACTCTAAAGGCAAACTTTTTTTTTTTCCCTTCAGGCTGAGTACAACACAATCCCCCAGCTTTAGTCATGCTCTAGCCCCACCAAAACATGAGTAACACTGAGTTCTGCCCTTGCTCTCCCCTTTGAAACTGCCCAGAGCAGACACTGGCTCCACTGCACTTCTGGCACTGCAGCCCTCAGCTTCAGAGACCACACAGCAGCCCTTGAACACCAACTCTCTTCTTTTGTCTGTCACTGCTAGGTTTTTTTGCAAAAAGGTTTGTGGGAAGCAGTAAGATGCCTTAGTAAAACAGTTGGTGGGGCTGGAAAAGCCCCTCCCATGGGGTGAGGGACAGTGCTCTGGCAGAGTTCTGTCCTTGCACAGCACCTTTAGCAGTCTGTGAGAACACCAGGTCTGCTTCAGTGGTTCTGCTGCTTCTGTGGTACAAAAACTTGAAGGCCATATTAGCTGCTAGTCTGGAAACCTGCAGTAAACCTGATCTTCAGCCTGATCTGCCTCTGGGTGCAGTAGCCACCAGATTGCTGGGTGAGCAGTTATCAAATAGCTCTGGCTGGCTGGTGAGCTGCCTTTCGAGGCTTGGTGGTGTCAGAGCCCCATAGTACAGTGCTAGATGTCCTGATTGCAGAAGCCTGTGTTCTCTTAGTCTCATTTGAAGTATGTTGGCAGGTAGAAAAGAAAACTTGGTTATAAAGCTGAGGTGGTGCTGGCAGGAAGCAGGAGGCACTGCCATGGGGGAGCAGTGAGGGGGCTGCTGGGCTGGGGTGCAGCTGAGACCTGAGTCAGGAGGCTGAGCACATGTGAAACCACTGTTGTCTCAGAGTTTCTGTTTCAGTGTCAGTTAAAATTGGTGCAGTTTTGCTTTGCTATGACAAAGAGTGGAGTTATTGTAAAATCAATGAGGACAAGGTTATTGGGTGCTGTTAATTACACCACACTTTGGGCTCCTGTAATGTTGCCAAACTGTCTTGCCCAAGAGGACTGGCAATGTGGTCTGGCAGATGTTTCATAAATGGAATATAAATCCAAATGTTCTCAGAGGCTTTTAACTTCCTTACAGTGTACATTTCTACTTTTCAAAAAGGAAAGCTGTGTGTTAACAGCTACCTTTTGCTGTCTAAACCAAAACTTGGAAAAGCATCTGTTTAACAGCCAAACCTGGTTCTTGGCACCATGAACTTCACTGGAGAAAACCAAGGAGAATTCAGGGTGAGGGTTTTGTGGAACGTGTGTCAGGTACCAGCTGCAGTGGCCTTGTTGGTGCAAATTCTACTGCTGGACTTGGCAGTTCTGTTGGAAGGCTTGCACCACGTCAGGTCCAGAACAAAATGGGGGTTCCAGTGCCTGACATGGATCTGCACCTCCAAACAAGGGGCTCTTGGTTTTCCTGCTGTGCATGAGTGTGCCATCTGGAACCTGGGTGGGCATCCCTGGTCTGCTCCATGTGGACAGCTCTGGCAGAATCTGAGACTGGAGAAAAGAGAATTGCTGTGTGGGGATTTCACTGAGTGGAGTATTTGAAGGTTCTGGACACAGGGGTGCTGATGGCAGGGGGCTGAGAGAGCATCAGCCAACATCACACTTGGCTATTTCTGGTGTGTTGAATAAAACCTTTTTGCTTTTGGACTTACATGGTAGCAGAGGCAGGAAAAGTGCTGATGTGGGCAGCCATTGATCCTTGGAATGGTTCCCAAACTGAGTCACCCTCTGGCTCAGGGATTCCTCACCAGTGAGGGGGAGCCCAGGGCCCAAAGGGTGCTGTGCTTGGAGAGGTGGGGATTAAAATGAAGCTGTCTGGGAAGCTTTTGCCATGCTAATGTGACCCCATGAAGGAAGTGAGGCTGGAGGAGGTAGCACCTGCCCTGTCATCCACTTAGTCCAGAGATAAATCCTTGCTGTCTCCTACCCCTCCTCTACCTAAATTTGGTGTCAGTGGTAGATACCCTGGAGTAGGGCACTTGGGTGATATCTCCTGGTAGGTGCTGAAGGAGTTTGCCCAAGAAGTAGCACAAATCAGGAGGCACCAAACTAGAGCACAGGATACAGATGGGGGTTCATCCACATCACCAGGTGGCTGCAAAGCTGGGGCTACCAAAAATCAAATTATTTCCTTAGCTCATGGTCACCTGCAAGTGTGACCTGAGGTCTGGGGATGAGGCATGTTTGCAGCTCTCCTCCTCTGACAGGGCAGAAAGAAGGGTTTGGAGGAGCTTTCTTTTCTACCAGCACAATCTTCCATGAGGCTAATTGATTTATACACAAAAGATAATACCTCTTTTCTGGCTGTGGTTCTGTGCTCTGCTCTGCAGCTGTTACAGAGACGCCGTGGAACAGGAGAAGGAAACGTGCCGCAGGATGTTTGCCAGTCTCAGTCTTCCCCCATCTGACCAGAAATAAAGGTAATGAGACTCTGAAAAAGGCTGAGGTCTTCTACAACCCAGGGGTTGTGTCTGAACTATTTTCAGGTGGGGAACCTGATTCTCTATGTCTGAGAGTTTTGGAGACAAAATGTAAGGTTGGTGGAGGGGAAGGGGCAGGATGGAGGCGTTGAATGCTGCAAAAGTGTCAGCTTGGGGAATGTTCCTGTGACACAGGCTGGTGTTGGACAGGAGCCTGAAACTGGCAGCACTGGAGTAAGTTTGGTTTTGTTGTTTTCTGCGTTGATCATCCCAGATATTCCTTGTCAGAGCCAGGGGGAGTAATAGCTGTGTAGTCTTGTTTCTCTGCCAATTAAAAGAAACAAAAAAAAAATCGTTCCTGTCAAACTTAAGAACTGGATTTCCTTGTCCCCTCCAGCACTCCTGTCTGGAGCTGTTGGAATGCCTCACTTCAGAAAAATCTAAATATTTTATTTCTGGGATTTTTTAAATATTAAAAAAAAACCCTGTTTGTATAGAAAACTTCAAATAGATGTTTTGGACTCTTTAAAGTCTTAAATCTTCTAGCAAAATTGACAGGCTTAGCAGTGCACAAAGGCTCTTTGATCATTCTTCTCCTTTTTTTTTTTTTGTCAAAACCTTCCATGAGGTGTAAGGGGGAGTGGAAATCTTCGTTAGTCTCTTGCCTCAGGGTAAACACAAGGGAAAGAGTTGCAGAAAATGACAGCAGCCTTCTGTCAGAAAGCATCACCAGCTCAGGACTGTCACCAGCTGAGTTTGCTGTTCTCTCATGCAGTACAGGCAGCACCTCTTCTGCTTCCAAAAAGGAGCTTTCCATCAGCAGCAGTGTGAGTGCAGGGTGCAGGGCTGGAATTTGAAGGTTGGCTCTTTTGTCTGTGCTTGTGAGGAAGCTAAGGTGGTGTTTGAGGAAAAGGTTTGAACAAATTCTGCTGTATCTGAAAGCAGCACACCCGTGTTGTGGCTGGATGTGCCTCCTGGTCCATTCACCCTCCCTGCTTCCCCCATGCCCCCTCTGAGCTGGGCTTGTTGATTCATTGCCCTGCAGTACGGGTTCTTCTGCCCTGAATTTAGGATGGGACTGATTACATCTGTTAGGAGAGGGGGTACCTACTCCCTGGCAAGTAGCTGTGGAAGGGAATCATCTTGCTGCTGTGTGCAGGAAGCCTGTGGCTCTGGGCTTGGCAAGGAGGCTGATTCTCTGCTTGCTGGATTTCAGAGACTTGCAGTTTGGAAGCCTGTAGGACTTGGGTCTGGTGTGTGCTGGCAGGAAGCAGTAGTGCCTGTCCTGGGAAACTTGTTGTGCCAATCTGTGCATCCATCAGGCCCTCCTTTGTGCTGGGAACTCTGAATGAACATGGGGACCTGCTGGGTCACTGGTCAGTCACCTCTCCTTTTCCAAATGGCACCTTGCAAAGTGCTGATTTCCTCACAGTTGGTGAGGACACCATGTTGTAAATGAGCAGTGTCTGTAGGCAGTGAAGACTGAGAAGTGCAAAGGAAAAGGGAAAAAAGAAACCTGTGCTGGAGGCAAGCTTAAAGATTGGGGTGGGCTCCTCAGCCAGAATTTCTCCAATGACTTCTACTGATGCACAGCAGTTTCCTGGAGTTCTCCTGCCTTATGCAGCTGATGGACAGCTGTCAGTCAACAAGATTTCTAAACTTCAAAGAAGTTGATTTTAACTAAAGCTTCAAACAAACATAAATCACTGGGAAACAAGAGTCTCCTGTTAATTCATAGCAATAAAAATCCCTTGCTGGAGGAGGTTCTCACGGGGCAGGGCCTTGTGCTGGTTTGGAGATTGGTTTGCTGCTGCATCTTGATGAAAAACTTCATTAGGTATTCAGAGAGGAGCAAAGCACTTCCAGCTGGAGCTCCTGCTCTCTATCAAAGGAACCACTAATTAGTCAGACTTGAGGCAGGACATTCTTCAGTGTTTTCTGCCAGCACTGTGGAAGCTCAGTTCAGGGCACAAGCTGTGCTGGGTTAGCCTGGCAGTCCTGCTTCATCCTGTTATCTTGGGCACTGAGTGAGTAGGTGGCCTGTGAACACTGCCTGTAGATCAGGTTTAATGATCCAATAGGATCACAAGAGTTACGGAAAACTTTATTTACTACCTGGTGAGTGCTCATTAATGCTGACCTGACCTGTTGTCCATCTTACCAGCTGGAAGACTCAGAGCTGTAGCATTTTCTCCCCTTCTGGCACACTGCTGCATCTCCCCCTGCTCCAGAGTTCCTGCCCTGTCAGGTTCATGGTGTGGTTTAGAGAGTTCTGCAGAGTTGCTCTGTGCTAGGAACATGCTTCCTTTCTCTGTTCTGAGTAATCCAGGCTGTGCTGTATTTTTTGCATAATGTTGCTCAAATCTGTACACACTTGGGTGTCTTTGCTCTGCCTGGTAGCACAGCTCAGGCTGCAGGGTCCAGTTCCTCTGATAGCCACAAATAGCACCTTGCTCACAAGACACTTTCTTCTTTTCAGCAGAGTTTCAGGTCAGAATCCATCTTCTCTTTGAACTTCACAGCCATTTGTGATGCTCCCTGCAGGGACTCAGAAACCCAGGGCAGAAATAGAAGCACAAATGCTTTTGTAAATCCTTCCTGCTGCAGTTCCTTGCTTACCCAGTGGCCTGGGTCTCGTGTTTGCCCCTCCTTGGTTCGGGTTCTTTGTCTGCCTCTGAACACTGTGTGTGGTGCAGAGGTGCTGAGCCAGGCTGCCTGGGATGTACAAAGCTGAAAGTCCTCCTTGGTGCCCCCTAAACAGCAGGATGGGCAGGCTAAGGGCCACTTTCTTCTTTCTTTTTTGTTTGAAAGACCTGGCAGGGAAGAAAAAAAAAAAAAGCACTTTTAAATCATTTTATTGCTGTGGTCCTTCATGACAACAGAACTTAATCATCAGGAGTGAGGACAAAATCCCAAGAAATGGTTGTTTAATCCCAGAGAGGTGAGTCTGGGATTTTATTTTTTTTATAGGTGGTCCAAAGTTGAAAGCTTGCTTGTAATATGTGTCTGCTCCATGCAGAGAAGTGGTCTCAGTGGGAGCACACAAGGAAGTGTTCCACTGAAAACAAACAATGCTGAAACCATGGCAGAAACTGGGACTCCGAGGTCAAGCTTGAGATTGCTCCAAATAGCAGAGTCTGGCAATTCTGAAGCCATTAATTGGTGAGAATTGGCTGCAGGATTGGGGCTGTGTTACCAGGTAAAAGTGACTATAATTGGGCTTAACATCAGCAGGGGTGGGCAGTTAAACTGACCTCATAAGCTGAAAGAGACTTGCAAATAAACTGAGAAGTGTGTGCAGAGCACAGGCAAAACTCCTGCCTGGGGAGGGCTCCAGGGTTTGAGTGAACAGCAGCTTGCTCCTTCCCCTCCTGCTCTCCCTTACTTCTCAGCAGATCTGGAAGGAGCTTCCTGCTGGTCCTGTCCTTCCCCACTGTGTGAAACTGAGCACCAGGGAGCCAGCAGTTTCACTTCTCCTTTAGAATATGCAAATTATTGTTCCATTGAGATGTCCTGCACTGCAAAGGAAACACTTAAATCCTGCTTTATGCTGAGCATTGCTGGGGTGAGTGGGAAGGCTTGAAGAATGACTTAATCAAGCATTCTCCTTTCTAAGCAGAGGAAGGAGAAAAGCTTTAATAAGGCAGTTGGGTTGTTGGGTTTTTTTGTTTGTTTGTTTTTCCTTCAGCTCTCTCCTCTTCTAGCATTTTCCTTTTTTTTTTTTTTTTATTCTTCTTTTTCCCAGAGTCTTTCTGAAGTTCACACCTGTGGCAGTACCTCTCTGGCAGGCTGGTGGGCTCTGTCTTTTCTGGAAATTGTGAGTGGAGAACTGACTGCCACCACTGCTTGGGGATCACAAGTCACAAGTCAGCTGTGACTTGTGGCACTTCCTCCTCGGGTCCTGGGACTCTGGTCTCTGGTTTGATGACACCAGGGGTGGCTTTGCCCACACCAGAACGTCTGGCCTGAGCTTGAATATGAAAAGGAGGAAGATCCATGCAGTATCTCAGTGCCCTCCCTGCCTGCCCCAGGCACGGGGGAGGTGATGGTTCTGCAGCCTCATCAGAGGACTTGGGGGCCCAGCCCAGGGCCATCCCCCCTGGCTGAAGCCTGGGATTCCCCTTTGTGTGCTCAAACATGGAGCTCCCAGGTGCAACAGCAGCAGATTCCTAGCTTGGTTTCTCCTGTCCTGCCTGAGGCCATCCAGCACACTTGCCCTGGAAAGGACAGGCTGAGCTCCCAGGGAATGCCCCTCTGCCGTTTGCCAGCAGCTGGAAGATAAAATAAGCTGTTGTTACACTTGGTTTATCATGCAGGTAGAGTTTCAAGGGAACGGTCTGTGTGTAAGATGTGAATTTCTTTTAGGAGGAAAGTTTTAGTTCTGCTGAGCTTGTTCTTGGCTTCCAGCAGCAAGGAGTCACCTGGTTATTCCAAGATTTTTCTGAGGTAGCTTTTGTTGTAAAATCTCCTTTCTCCACCCCTTGTGTTTCAGTTGTGATAAGCTAAATGAAGTGGAAGTACAAATGTTTTGTTACCTTGGTGGATAAAAAGGCAAATTGAATAAACCTGTGCCCACGTAGGTATTGACTGACCCAATTTTGGCAGCAGCCTGGAGCAGGTGCCTGTGATTCATGTACCTGGGCTCAGGTTGCAGCTTGGCTGTGCCAGTAGCTGAGGCACACAGGTCCCCAGTGCTGCTTTTGGGGCATTACAGCCAGTGGGAAACTCCTCTGCCCAGCCCAGGCAGAACTGGCACTCCTGGTCTGGTGTGCTCTGAACTTCCTCTCTGAAGGAGGAGAAGATCTGTCTTCATCCTGTCTTCTTTCTCCTCCTCTTAAATCTGGGTATTTTAAAAGATCACAGCCTTACCCAGCAAGGCCAAAGGCACTTTCTTCTTTTTTACTGTTGTCTGCTTGTTCTTCCAGTCTGGTTTCTCAAAGGAGCACTGAGAACAGAGAATGGTAACAGTGCCTGTGTGAAGAACCAGGAATCCTCTTGGGACTGGAGGATATTGCCACCTCCAAAGAACACAGGATGTTTATCCCTGTCTGCTTATGTGAGGGATGTCTGACCCTAAATCCCTGTGCATGGACATGTGCCAGCTGTGGTCTGGCTGGTTCACCCCCCTGGGGGGACTGGCACTGCATGTGGGTGTCCCTGTGTGTCACTGCTTCAGTGTGGCACTGCCCAGGGCAAGGTGTCCAAGCCTGGAGTAGCAGATAGAGCAATGGGCAGCTGGAGCTCTGCAGAAGGCAACTTCATCACACACCTGAGGAGAAAAGAACTTCAGATGATAGTGGTACAGACCATGCCCTAGGAGCTGATCTGGGGGAGAAGACCTCCCATCATTCTGTCTCCATTTAGTTCAAATGAAACTGCAGACTTTTAGTAGCCTTATACCCTAAACTTCAGGTAGGATGCTCTCCTGGTTAAGAGCAGGTCTGGGTGCACCCTGGGTGCTGGTCAGGGTGCCGTGGGACCTGCCAGCTTCCTGCTCCCACAGAGTGAATGGTGAGACACAGACAAACTTGGCAGAGTTTGCAGTGCTCTGGCTGAGAATTGTAGTGGCTGTGAAATACAGAGAGCTGAGGCTAACAAAGGGAGTGGTAAGTGCCTCCAGAAGTGTTCCTTGTGCTTCTGGGAAACAGTCCTCTCCCTGTGAGCTGCCAGGCACTGTTAGGTGCCCTAAACACATCCCTGTGGAATGGGGTGGACATTCCCTCAGCAGAGGGGGCTGAGCACTGCAGCACCAGCATGGGAGTGCTCTGACCCTGCACTGATCCTGCTCAGCAGGCAGGAGATGCTGGTGAGGGCTTCAGGTTTGGGTCTTGTTGCTTTCACACAGGCTTTGTGTTTGAGATGTAGGTAATATCCTGGCACTGCTGGGAGCTGGTTTGCTGAATTATTACCAGTCAGGGGAGACATGACCTTCATGTGCCTCTCCCACTACCCACCCTGCTTTATCAAGGACCTGTTGATTTGACGGAATGCTGAGCATTATTGACATGAAGGTTATCTGAAGGACTGAGAGCTGCTGTAAGGATCAGTTTCAGCCCAGACTTGCTGGATGAAGTTCTTTCTGAGTCACAAGTGTGTGTTGAAGAGTTCATCCCTTCTTTCACCTTTCCATGATTGTCCCTCTTGGGAGACCTCTTGCTCTCTGAACAAGTTGTTTTGTCTGGTGTTGTTTTAAGGGACATGAGGGTTTGGTTGGGGTTTTTTTGTTTGGATTTTTTTTTTTTTTTGCTTGTTTCATTTTGGTTTGGGTTTGTTGTTAGTTTTTGGTTTTTTGTTTTTAAATGCTTGGGCAAGATCTCTGCTTTCTGTTTTTCTTTTTTTGCTTCAGGTATCCTTGTCCTATCACAGATCTGAGACAGACTTGACAGATCCTTATTCCATCATCTCAGGTTCAGGATGGTTGTGCATGTCACCAGCATTCAGGGTCTTTGGAGTTGAGAATTGTTAAACATCTCTGGAGAATTCATCCTGCCACTGAGCTGTCTGTCTAGCATACAGGCAAGGCTTGAAATTCACTGTGGATCCTTCACAGAGCTGAGGATTATGACAAATTGACTTGCAAAATACCAAAAAAAAACCTGTCCTAAGAAAAAGGCATGTAATCACAGCTGGAGTGGCAGTGGAAATTCCTGTAGCCTGGTTACAGGATGAGGAGCAGTGTGTCTGCTCCTTGCACCTTTAGCTCTCAACTTGGACCCCTTTGGTGTAGATGGGATGAGGCAGTCAGAGCCTGCTCAAGCCTTCAGACAGGGGAATTCTCTGAGCATCTCTCTGCTTGTGTGCTGCCATGCTCTGAAGATAGGCTCCCAGCCAGCTCAGCTGTAAAAGTGAGGGCACTTGAAGCAGCAGCAGTGTGCTGGATGTCCCCAAGCAACATGTTAGGGAGAGAGGTGAGGGTAGGGCTGACTGCAGAGACAAGTCTGGAGATAGCTGATAAGTGGAACCCTATTCAGGTGGTTTTCTGAAGGCCCATTGCAGACTCAGAGACAGGCTCCCTGGGATGGCCTCATGTCATGTTTCCCCTAATAACTGCCCAGATATAACCACCATGACAGCCTGGCCTGTGAACAGCTGATTCTTCTCCTGGTATCAGGATGGATTGCCCTGCACATCGTGTTATTGTCTGGCTGAGAGCACCCTGGCTATTCCTGGCCTTTCCTCTTCCCATCCAGGGGAATCATAGAATTGGCTGGGTTGGAAGGGACCTCAGAGATCATCAAGTCCAACCTTTGATCCACTCCCCCCGTGGTTCCCAGCCCATGGCACTCAGTGCCACATCCAGGCTCTTTTTGGGATGGAGAATCCACTACTTCCCTGGGCAGCCCATTCCAATGCCTGATCACCCTCTCCAGAAAGAAATTCTTTCGAATCTCCAACCTAAACCTCCCCTGGCACAACTTGAGACCCTGCCCTCTTGTCTTGCTGAGAGTTGCCTGGGAAAAGAGCCCAACCCCCCCTGGCTCCAACCTCCTTTCAGGGAGTTGTAGAGAGTGATGAGGTCTCCCCTGAGCTTCCTCTTCTCCAGCCTCAACACCCCCAGCTCCCTCAGCCCTTCCTCACAGGAATTCTGCTGGATCCCTTCACAGCCTCCTTGCTCTTCTCTGGACCTGCTCCAGCACCTCAATCTCCTTCCTGAGCTGAGAGGTCCAGAACTGGACACAGAGCTGCAGCCTCTCAGGAACCTCCTGTGGGTTCCATATGGGGTGTTTCAGAAGGAGCTTTTTTGCCTCCTGTTCCCAGCAGTTTTTCTCTAGGCTGTGATTCCTGAGTGACAGTTCCTCTTGGACTTGGTGAGCTGTGAGTGAAGAGCACTTCTCAGGCAACTGCTGTTCAAAAAAGTTTCAGCTCCTTTGCTGATCTGTGCTCCAGATGTGTGCACCTAACATCTACTTTTCTGCCATGCTCATGTGGGCCTGTGGTTTAAGATGTACTCTGTCCTGACAACCAAGTCAAAACTTTCCTTCCTTTCCTCCCCATTGTCAGGGAGCATCCTATTAAGATTTAAACCAAAGTGTTGCAAAGAAGGGATTCTGCCTCCTGTAGCAAACACACAGAGGCTTCATTTCTCTGTAAGTCTCTTGAAGACACTTCTCTAAGACATAAAAGCCAGGCCAACTTTCCAGGCAGCTCTCTACACAGCTGACTACTTGATTGCTTGTCTTGAGGACCAGTCCTAGGGCTCTCTAAGTGGACTCTTTTTGCTTTCCAGTTTCTTTGAGCTTTGTTGAAAATGTTACCTGCTGCGTTTGCATCCTCCATGACTTCCCTGCAGCCCTGCTGGAGAGGGAGGCAGGAAAAGGGCAGCTGGAGGGAGCAACAATTTAATGCAAGAAAGCAGCTTAAACAAATCTTAAAGCTTTGGTTAAACATTAACTGGTAATTCTGGCTTTAATGCAGAGTAAAGGTGACTGTGATTATAAATGCCCTGTGACCTGGCATGTTGCTTACTGTAGATTGACTGCTTTGTCTTACTGCAGCAGGAATTAATTTTACCAACAGACTGCTGTCTGAACTTCAAAGCAAGTGTTTTGCCTTGCTGCTCTGTGTGGCTGAGTTGCTGCCAGGCTGCTGTTACTGGGAGGCAGCACACATGGAGCAGTGTGCTGGCTTCCTACATGCAGGAGCAAGCAAGTGCTTTGAACGTGCTCCAACTCTGCATCTTCAGGGTCCTGTGTTTCCCCTCTGCTTCTCTTTTGTCTGTGTGGCCATTAGGTGGAAATGAAAGAGATGAACTGATAAAACACTCCTTAAAATGGCTTTAGGGTTTCAATTTGAATATTTTTTAAATTAGCTCCATGTAAAGACACTGTTACTTCAGATAGCAGCCACCAAACCAGAAAATTCACAGTTTGATCCTTTATTTTGATGGTGCACAAGAAGCCTCAGTAGCTGTAGGTTTGATATCCAGCTAGAGACCCCAAACCACAACTAACAGCTGGTGGAAACATCAAGTGATGATCTTTTAAGTGTGCCTATCAGGGATACAAAAAAGGAAGTGCTGTGTGGGATGGTATTAAACTGACAAGGAGCAGAGTAGAAGTCAGCTGCATTTTAAAAGAAGCAGAAATGCTGTTCTCCAGTAACACCCAGAGCACTGCAGCACATTGGTTATAATGATCTTTTTTCCACTGTAGAAACCTTTCTTTCCTTGTCCTAGTTACTAGAACTTTCTCCTGTGAACTGCTGAAATGATTTAAACTTTTCTACTTCTGATTGATTCAAAGAGATGAGCTGAAGTATCTCCCAATAGTTTTCCTTCTTGAGAAACTTCCTCTCCCCCTTCTCCTGGTCAGGGTAGAATCTGGAAAGCACTGATGCTGCTGATGAATATCTTGTGTTACAGTGAACCTCCTTGACTCCCAGTTTTGGAAGGCTTGGCAATGAAAGTTGGCCTGTTAAATGAGAGTGTAACCTGGGATTTGGGGAGTCAGGGTGAACCAGGACAGTCACCCTGCACTGAGTTGTCACTGTGCATCCTGGTTCATTGCTCTTGTGTTTCCAGCAATCTCCAAAGTGGCCTGGCTGTTTTGGGTTATTATCCCAGCATTCAGACTGGGAAGGGAGGGAAGGACATTGCCCTGCTTCAGACTCAGGTTTCTGGCAGTCTGAGTGTTTCTGGTGTCTGAGCCATGGGGTTCATGTGGGGTGTACAGACCACTGGCTGCTCAGGGGTCACTGGAGGAAGCTGAGTGATCTGGGTGACCTTGTAGCTGCCTAACCCTGCTCTGAGCAGGGGTTGGACTGCAGACCTGCTGATGTTCCTTGCAGCCCTGATTATCCTCTCATCCTGTGATGCCTTTCAAAGATATATAATGAATGAGATGTGGATTTTGAGCATCATGTGATACTTCATCTTTTCATCCTTTACAAAGCATCTGTTTTCCTGACAGTCACTGCTTTTTTTGCCTTCTGGTTAGCAGCCCAAGTCAATATCCTCTAAGGAGCAGGCTTCCCCCTTTTGCTACTTCTAATGTGATTTGCATTTGCACCCACTGCAGCCAAAGCAACTGAACAAGTTGTAGTGGCTACAGCTGCTGGGAGAATCAAAAATTGGTTTGGTGTTCTTGAGCTGAGAGAAGATAGGGCACCTTTTGAACATACCTCCTTTTATCCTCAGAACTTCTGTAAGAGAGAGGTAATGGGTTATCTTGTGGAAAGGCTTCCAAGGATTTTTCTGGTTGTTTTTTTTTTTTTTTTTTTTTTCTGCTGTTCATTTTGTGGGTGATGGAGGGGCAAGACTGACCCTTCAACAGTGTTTTGGTACCACCTGCACTGTCAGATCAGGAAGATATTTCTGTACCAGCATTGCTCCCTGAGTACCTGAGAGGTGCCAGTTGCACTGTGAGCAGGAGGAGGTTGAGCTCTGTTCCCAGACCCAGCAGCACCCAGCATGTGTGTGTGTGCTCAGTGTGCTTTATCCCAGGTGCTTCAGGGACAAGAGGAAACTCCCCATTATGGGTGTGTCCACCACAGCTCCACCTCAGATCTTGCAGTGTTAGACCAGCACTTGAAAACCAGCTCAGAGAGCTAAGGAGGAGAAGATGCTGGTTCTGTCTGGAGGTGGAGAGGCACAGGCAAAGCCATCAGGTTGGGAGCAGAAGGAGCAGGCAAGCTTTTGGCAGCAAGGTCAGGGTGGCTGTGTAGAGGTGAAGAAGCTGATCTAAGTCCTGATCACTGACCTAAGGATTCCCCTTTGAAATACAGAGAAAGGTGGGGAAAAAATCACAGCTCAGGAGCAGTTCTGGTTTATATCCAGAGAAAACTCACCCTGCACCTCCACACTGAGTTCCTTCTAGTGAAGCTCTCATGACCCTGAAGAAGGGGGGGATGCTGGTGAGTGGAAGAGGCTTCACTGGGTACAGGATCTGCCACCTTCTCTGTGTGTGCCAGGGCTCCCAGGCTGATGAGGACCCAGCTGCAAGTCAGGGTGCTGTGGCAGGGGGAGCTCCCAAAGAATGGAATGCCAGGAGTTCTTTGGGATCTGGTGTTGTGTGGGGTGGCCAGGCCTCTCTGGTCATGTCCCACAAACAGGAGGGAGGATGGGGAAGATGGGGGCAAGTAAATAATGGTGAGGAGCAATAGAAATCTTGGATTAGGAGAGTGGGGATTCTTCTAGGAGACACCAGACCATCTCCCAAGGACAAAGAGCAAGTATCCCAAGCACTGGGTTTCTTAGAACAAGTTTGGAAAAGCACAAGTGAGAGCACAGATGACTTCATCCCCAAAAGGAGGTAGCCTGAAGTGTTTCTCTGAGGCAGACTTGCTAGTTTTGAGTTCTTGTCTCTTCATACTCAGTTTTCCTCAAGTCTTGTGCGAGGAAATGGAATTAATTTTATGAGGATTTCACTGTGCCTGTTGCCCTCTGGCTAACCCACAGAATTCTGTGGGTTTCTTTCAGGGCCACTGCAGAAATGTGCCAGGAATGACTGACCATTCAGTGCTGAAATGGAGTAAAATGTACAGGTGATCCCTGTGGGTCACTGACTGGTATTTTGTTATTCTAGGACCTCTGCAGCTGATGAAGAGAACAGTTCTTGGAGAGCTCAGCATCACAGCAATGTTTTGAGAAAATGGCTACGCTTGAAATGTTTTTCCTGATATCCTGCCTCTTGGAGATTCTGGGCTGCTTTTAGGGAATCTGTGAAGGGGAGTAGGATGCCATGAAGTTTTGTATTGTTTATACAGGTTGTTTAAAAAAACCCTATGCTTGATATTTTGTCCTGAGAAAATAAACCAACCTGAGAACTAACTCTGGCAGGACTGGTGCCAGTCTATTGTGTGAGAGTGATTGATGTCTCCCTTTCAGTGTAAGGAACTGGAATTTGGGAATAGACTCTGGTTTGTTGCTCTATAGCTAGCTCCCTTCTTGGGCAACAAGAAGTTACACTCTTTGTTTTGGCTGAATGTTCCTGTGAATGTTGATACTAAATTACAGATTACATAAAAATGCCAACTTTATCCCCTACAAATACTGCTGACTCTAACTCTGATCAAGTTGGTTTCCTTTTGGAGCCAAATAATCCACTGTGTTCTCCCTGTGTCTCTCTGAACTTAGGCCTTCATGGTGTGGCTGAGGTTTAATAAATGGAGAATCAGATGCTGTGGGGTGAGATGGTGGCAGGTAAATGCAAAACAAGCAAGAGACCATGGAGGAGGAAGAGCCTGGAAACATGAAAGGATGTTTTCATGATATTTGCCCTGCCCATGTTTGACTAGGATGGATAATTCTAAACATGATTCAGTGCCTTGTTGACTGGCCAGGCAGAAGGTTGCCTGTGGTCTCTGTGTGATCCAAGGGGGCCCCTGGCCAGGAGAGAAACATCTGAAGGGCCTCTTGTTCTGCCAGTGTCTTTATGGCTTTTGGCTTCCTTAATGTGCTGCTGTGAGAGTGTCTTAAAATAAAATGCCCTCAGTAGGATGTCCCAAAGAAGAAAGGGAAAAAAAAAAAAGCTAGGAAAGTTTAGGGTTGGCAGTACCTTGGAAGCACACTTCTGGACCCTGAGCTTGTCTCCTTGTTCTGGTTCCTTGCTGTTTTGGAAAAAGGATGGCTGGGGTCTCCCAGGAGAGCTCCAGTCCTGCTGTGTTGCTCAGTTTGGATAGAAGAGACCTAAAGGGAATGCAGGGTTTGGGTTTTGTCCTCTGTCCCTTAAGAGTGATCCAGCAATTGTTTGTTTTTTCCCAGATTTGATTTTTTTTCCAGAAGACTACAAGAGTCTTCCTGCTGATCAGAAAGGGATAACAAGTTACATGATACCAGTTCTTAGTCATGTGCTGCCATTCCTTCTGCTTAATGCCATGCACCTGGAAAGCAAGTGCTGGGGAGGAGGTTGGGAAGGAGACTTCGAATGGAGCTGGACTGGCAAGTCAGATCTCTGATTAAAAGGTCACAAGCCCGGGTTCTGGTTTCTTGCCCCTGGGCTTGCAGAATCATTGCAAGTCAGGGCTCCCCGATTGTCCCTCCTGTCACAGGCAGCTGTGTCCCTCTGCTCTGCCAGGACGGTGTTTGACCCCTCCTTGGGCTGGGGGCCAGGGGAGGTGACAGGCTGGCTGGCTCCTTTTCCTGGCTGGACACTAGATGGCAATGCCTCCTCGGAATGCTCTGCCACAGGCACGGGGGGCCGGGAGCCCCTCCTGGTGGGCTTTAAATCTGGATATTGGTCTTTTGCTGTACAGATGAACTCTTTGATCAGAAACTGATGCCTCTTCCCCATAAGAAACGGAGAGCTTTGTGCTTCCTGGCTGTTGGGGTAAGAGAGGTCTGAAGAAACAAGCGTGGCCAAGTTTTCCAGCAGGAACCAGCTCTGCCTTTTCCAGAGCTTCCTCAGGCTCCATTCTGACAGCCCTTGGGTTGAGCAATCCCGGGTACCTGGATCTGCACTGGAAACTTGGCACATCCCTGACCATCCATGACCTTGGGATGCCAGGACCTCCTGCTCCCCAAACTGTAGGGGCAAAAGTCATTGCAGAAGGTATTTTGCTATTTTGCCTGCTGAATCTGAAATGTAGAAACATCTGGGGGTGGGGTGGCTCCCCTGCTGCCAGCTGTGTCCTCTGCAGGACTGACACCCCCTGCCCTGAGCTGTCACCCAGCCCAGTGTCTGGTGTTTGACACAGTCCTTGTCTCCAGGTTGATGGCCAGAGTACTGCTGCATGGGATAATTCCATTTTTCTTTACCCAAATAATGGCAAAAAATTTATTACCTCTTTTTTTTGTGGTGTGGGTTTTTTGTTTTGTCTTGTTTTTTGGGTTTTTTTGTTTTGTGGGGTTTTTTTGGGGGGGTGGCTGTTTGTTTGTTTTTAATTAAAGTAAGAAATACAAACTCAGCCTCTGGCCCAAATCAAAGATGTATTTGGATCTTGACTTGGCATTAAAACAGAAATATAAGTCCTTGAGCAAAACAGCCAAAAATCTGTATAGCAAACCCAGACTTTCTGATTCTTAAGTAAAAAATGCAGGTCTTTGGGAAGTTTGCTACTGGAATTTTTCTTTTTGGCCCAAAGGCCTCTTTCCTCCCCCTCCCCGTTAAACAATTTGACAAACATCTTCAGCCTGTTCCCTGGAGAAATTGTTCCAGGGGTTGGTTCCAGCTCAAGCAAGAGGGCTTGTATTTCCAGTTTAGGTTTATCACATGTCAGCCTGCAGCTCCTGAGCTGTGCTGAGCATTTGCTCAATTCAAACATTATCTAATGTCAGATGATGTTTCCCTGGTGTGGGTCTGAACCAAAACCTGAGCTGCTCTGTCCCCTCAGCCCAGCCATGCAGGATGAAACCTTTTGCAGGCTCTATGAATCACAGCACCCACAGGGTGTCACCTCTGGCTCAGGTCTCCCAGCTTGCTGCCCTCCCTTGTTCTGCTGAGCCCCCAGAGGACAGGATGAGGCCACCAAGTCCCTGCAGAGGATTGCACAGCCCCTTGCCCTGGGACTGCCACAGGGAACAAACCCTGGGGGGTAGCAGAGCCGGAGATGGAGGGAGAATCCCAGGGCCAGTGGAGCCCTGCAAAGGGATGGGGCAGCTCCTGCTCCAGCCTCGGCTCAGCCCCCGGAGCTGCTCGCAGGGCTCCTCCCTGGCACTGGAGGACAAGATGCAGCTTCCAGCCTCTAACCCGTGAGGGCTGGGCTGGTCACACCGGCTCAGCACGAGTGGGTGAGTGGGCTCAGCACCCTGCACCCTGGCCAGGGCCGGTCCCTCCTGCCAGGGGTCGGTGCTGCCCGGACCAGGGACGGAGGCTGCCGGTGGCTTTGGAGCCCCTCAGCACCCCATGGGGCTGGGGACAGGGGACAGGGGACTCGAGCCTTTTTAATGCCCTGTCTGTGTCTGGAATGCAGCAGAACGGAAGCCCCTGGGTGCCGCCAGCCCCGGGCACGGATCGCACCGGGCTCTGCTCCCTGCCCCGCGTTTGTGTTGGCACAGAGCTGCTAACGAAGCTGGTTTAATTGGCAGTTGTGTTTGTGGCCAGAGGGTTATGAAAAGCTTTTCTGTCTCCCTCTGTAAGTTACCCTGAATATGTTTTCACTCTTAATATAATATTCACTTCATTATTAGCTGAAAGAGGCTCTTTTCAGAGAGGTGTTTTTTTTTTTTTTTTCCCCCCCCTTCTTCCAAAAATACATTAAACAGTCCCTTCATGCAGCGCTGTGCTGAGGGCCAGGATTGTCTGCAGGAGGGGAAGTGAGAAACCCCACGGTAAATGGGATTTACACAGAAATTCCTTTCTTCCCCAGTGTGCCCGGCTGATGGAGCAGGAATCAGTCACTGACGGGGCCATCGGGGCCATGCTGCCCTCACCCCTGGCACTCGGGTCACTAAGGGGTCCCCCCCTTACACCCTCAAAGCAGAAGCTCCCCTGGGCTGATGTTTCCAAACAAATCTGTGTGATGGATTCAGGGTCTGGCCACAGGAGCCCCACGGGGGCTGTGCCAGCTGTGTGGCTCACCCTGGTGTCCAGCACTAAAGGTGCCTCCAGCATCTGCAGGGGTCAGGAACTTGTTACAGAATTGTCAGGGTTGGAAGGGACCTTTAAGCTCACCCAGTTCCACCCCCCTGCCATGGGCAGGGACACCTCCCACCAGCTCAGGTTGCTCAGAGCCCCATCCAGCCTGGCCTTAAAAACTTCCAGGGATGGATGGGGCTTCCACCACCTCTCTGGGCAACCTGTGCCAGGGTCTCACCACCCTCATGGGGAAGAACTTCTTCCTAACTTCCAATCTAAATCTCCTCTCCTCTAGTTTGAGTCCATCCCCCATGTCCTATCCCTCCCTGACATCCTAAAAAGTCCCTGCCCAGCTTTCCTGTAGCCCCTTCAGACACTGGAAGGCCACAATGAGGTCTCCTCAGAGCCTTCTCCTCTCCAGACTGAACAACCCCAACTCTCTCAGTGTCTTCCCAGCAGAGCTGTTCCAGCCCTCTGAGCATCCTCGTGTCCCCTCTCTGGACACCCTCCAGCACCTCCCTGTCCCTCCTGCAAAAGGGGTTCCAGAACTGGATGAAGGACTCCAGGTGGGGTCTCCTGAGAGCAGAGGGGGAGAATCCTGCTGCCCACCCTTCTCTTGATCCAGCCCAGGATCCCCTTGGCTTTCTGGGCTGCAGGTGCACACTGATGGCTCATGGTGACCTCCTCCTCCTCCCCCAGCACCCCCAAGTCCTTTTCCCCAGGGCTGCTCTCAAGCCAGGCACTGCCCAGCCTGGATCAGAGCTTGGGATTGCCTCAACACAGATGCAGGACCCTGCACTTGGTCTTGTTGGACTTCATGAGGTTGGCATGGGCTGACTTCTCCAGGCTGTCCAGGTCCCCCTGGATGCCATCCCTTCCCTCCAGGGTGTCAGCCACACCACACAGCTTGGGGGCAGCAGGCACCTTGCTGAGGGTCACTCAAGATAATATTCACTTCATTAATAGCTGAAAGATGCTCATTTCAGAGAGGTGTCCCCTGGAATAACCTGGTCCATGGCAGGGGTGGCACTGAGTGGTCTTTAAGGTCCCTTCCAACCCAAACCAGTCTGGGGGTCTTTGGTCAGTACCAAGAGCTCCTGTGTGTGCCACCCCATCCAGACCTGTGCCACAGACAACTCCTCACTGGCCGGAGCTGCAGGGAGACAACCTGTGTAGAGTTCCAGGCTTGAGTAACTATTTCTGTTTTTCTGGAAGCTTCTTCCCCAGCTCCACAGCCTGGCAGAAACATGTCCCGTCTGTCCCCGCCCCCCCCCCCCCCCCCGGCTGTTCCCTCCCAGCACCACCAGAGAATCAGGAGCTCTCTGATGGTCCTGGACTTGTTTTTCTCCAGCTTTTGGGCAGAGGTGGATCAGACTGAAGCTGTTTTACAGAGATTTGCTGGTCTGTCCCCCCCTCCCCACACACACCTCATGCCCAGTGCATCCCAGATCTCTTCTTCACACTAAGGAGCATCCCTGTGCCTGCAGCCAGGCAGGAACCATGCCTGCCAGACTGGGAGACTGGGCACTGGGACTGGGCACTGCCTGGGGAAGATAGAGAAGCCCATGTGGAGGGACATGGGCTAAAGGAGACTCCCAGATTTGCTTTAAAATAGAACTGAAAGCTGAGGATGGGATCTTCACCCAGCAGGGGATAAGGAGCACTGGGGTGGGCATGGTGGGAAGAGGGTGGTGCTGGGGCTGCTCCCTGCAGCGAGGCAGGAGAGGAGATCCTGGTTCCTCCCTGTGCCCCAGGGATGCTGCACAAGGAGGTCACAGAGCCTCAGGCCAGTGAGTGCATCAATGTGGGACCTGGGACTGGAGCAGCACAAGAAAGGGTGGATGGAGAACCCAGTGGAGCTTCCCTTGCAGCACTAAGTCTTTGTTCCTGAGTGGTGTCCCTGAGATCCTTGGTTCCTCACCCTTGGAACTCTGGCTGCTCTGTGAACCCTCCATGAGCCCCGAACCAGGCTCCCAGCAGCAGCTCGGGGGGTCCAGGGTCCTGCCAGGAGGGTGAGCTGGGGTGCTGGGGGAGCAAGTGGCCCAGCTGGACGGGGACACTGGAGATGCTGGGAGCTGCACAGCCCGTGAGCTGTGAGCTGAAAGCACTGAGGAGGAGGAAGGTGGCCTGGCTGCCACAGACCAGCTTGGTTTTCCATGGCCTCACTTTTTCCTTTGCTGGAGTTTGCAGTGAGGGTGGAAAATGCAGCAGCCAGGAGGGGAGAGAGGGTGGGAGGGGAGAGGAGGGGGCTGGCGGGGAGGGTTTGCTTTGCCAGGGTGTTTGGGATGGTACCTCCTGCCAGGATGGAGCCCCTGCTCTGCCAGATGGGGCTGGGGGGACATGGATATGGTACCCACCAAACCCCCATGGCTCTGGGGAGCACTGCCTGCCAGCATGGGTCAGGGACAGGGCTTTGGGGTGCAGTCAGAGCCCTACCTTCCCTTCCCAGGCCCTGCAGGGTGGGCTGGAAAACCTTCAGGGCTCATGGGGATTGGGGTGCTCAGAGGTACCAGGGGATCCCCCAGGCCAGGGAGTGTGGACCTGGGCCAGGTTTGCTGCATAGAATCCTGGGATCCCAGACTGGTTTGAGTTGGAAGGGACGTTAAAAGCTTGTCCAGTGCTACCCCCCTGCCATGGTCAGGGACACCTCCCACAGCCCAGGGTGCTCCAAGCCCCATCCAACCTTCAACACTGCCAGGGATGGGGCAGCCACAGCTTCTCTGGGAAACCTGGGACACAACAAACAATTTCCTCCTCACATCTCATCTCCATCTCCCCTCTTGCAGCTGGAAACTCTTCCCCCTCATCCCATCCCTCCAGTCCCTTGTCCAAAGTCCCTCCCCAGCTTTCCTGGAGCCCCTTCAGGCACTGGAAGGTGCTCTGAGGTCTGACAAGCTGGAGCAGGAGTCATTTTGCCACCCTACACCACCTGTAGACTTCTGAAGTCCATTTGGGCACTTCATTGCTGCTCCTGGGGGGTTCCAGCAAACCCACCTTTCCTGAGCTCCAGGATCTGGGTGCAGAGGTCCCTGAGCCCACCTGGGAGGGCAGCCCCAGCCCTTGGCACTGCTGGGGTGGTGCAGGCAGCCCTGGCAGTGCCATGGGATGTGTTCCCTGCTGCACACCTGGGGCTGTGATTGCTTCCCAGGACTTTGGGTGTAACCAGGGCTGACCCCGCTCTGTCTGCCAGCACCAGCTTCCTGCCCTCAGAGCAAAAAGATTAGGGATGAAGGAGGAGAAAAAGGTAAGGCAGGGGTACCCAGGGACATGCTGTTTGTACATCAGTGGGAAAGGCTCAGCATCCTCCGCAAATGGATGGATTCCTCTTGCCATCTTTCAGCAGTCTAAGGGACTGTCCTAACCCTTTTGTTCTTTCCCCTTCTCTCCTGTCACATCCCCACATCCATCTCCACGTGCTCCTGGCTGGGTAGCAGCTCTCCTGCCTGCACCGTGGCATTTCCCACTGGCTTGGAGAGACCACTCAGCACGCAAGAAGCTTTGCCTGCCACTGCTCCAGGGAAGGTGTCACCTCCATTCCATGACCTTCCCAAGGCTTTCACCTTCCCCATCTCCTCCAGCAGCCCAGCAGATGCCCAGAGGGTTGGTGCCATTTGCAGGGGCAGGGGGGGGCAGGAGCAGAGCCATCCTGCAGCCCACCCCAGCATGGGGAGCACAGGGGTGCAGGGGGTGCAGGGGGTGAGTCCCCCCCTCACTGATGGGGTGACACATCAAAGAAGCCCTTTCTCAGCCCAACTGGCAGGAGGTTGCCAGCTGGGGTGAGAGCCTTTGCTGTGGTCTCCTGACCTTTAAAGAGAGGTGGCTGAGAGATGAAGGGAGTAGAAAATCCCTGAAAGATTATTTGTTTCTCACAAACTATATTTAGGCACCATCGGCAAAACCCAAAAAGTGCTGAGTTCTGCTAAATAAATACAGGAGCTTTGTGGTTTTTTTCCCCCGGAGCAGAACATTATTAAGTGAACGGGAAATGGTATTTTTGTTTGACATACCTGAGGGTTTCCATTCCAAGTCACCGTCTTGAGCTCTCGATGCCATGATGATGATCCTGGGTCTAAAGCCCCAACTTGTGAAAATATTTGTTGGAAAAAGAAAAAAAAAAAAAAAAAAAAGAAGCAAACATCTTAACCACCGTGGCCCTGCTTTTTTTTTGGTTAATTTTTACCTTGTTTAATATTTTCATAAATATTTGTGTGAGAGGATGTGTTTAAGCTAGAAGACCCCTCTGGTGCCACTCCAAGTCTTTCTGTGGTGGGATGTGCACCCTGCCCACCTGCACCTGGGGAGAGGGGATGCTCACTCAGCTTTGGGGGGGTAGAGGGGGTCCTTGGCTGATCCAAGGGTGGCTGCAGGGGATGAGAAGGTCACTGCACCCATGTGGAACACACTTGGGTCACCTTGGCTTTAACTCTTCACTGCTTTGGTTTCCCCAGGCCAGGGGTCCCATGGGATGGGGTCCAAGTATCCCATCAGAGTGTTTGGGGGTGAGGAGTAGGGCTGGGGGGGGGCAGGTGGGCAGGGGGTGTTTGGTGATCACTGAGGAGTGTAAGAGCTCATCTGAGCAGAGCAGGAAACAACTGTTGGGACATGAGGGCCAAAGTGTGTGGGCATGGACAGACGGGCTCCATGTTCCACTCAAGAAGAGCAGAAAAATCTGTTGCCCCAAAGTCATCAAAATTCAGTGTCCTTTGAGGTGGTTCTGCTGGGACATCAATGTCCCCCAAAGTAGAAGTAAGACCCTGGGGTAATACAGGACCTTACTGGAGCAGTTCTCCTGCAGGAGCTCTTGTCCAGAGAGGGCCAGGTGGATGTTGGGATGGAAATTGTTGCACAAGGACAATGGTAAGCAGATCAGAGACATGGCTGAAGAACTTACCAGTTCCTCAGGAGGCTGATGGCCTCATGGCATGCTCCATGTGGAGAGGAGATGAGGGAGGTACTCAAGGAGAAACAGGTCAGGGAGGAGGATTCTGGTACTGGGTGGTTTGTCAAGAGCCAGAAGTGTCCCAGATTAAGTAGGAACCATGAGAAGGAGGGCTGTGACCTGAACATGGACTGATCTGGGGCCTGGGAAGAGAAGAAGAAAAGCAACAGAGTTTTCCCCAGCTCCAGTGAGCTTTGTTCAGTGACAGGGAAGAGGCCACTGGGATCTCAGGTGACTGCAAACACTCAGCCAGAGGTTACAAAACAGGCTCTGAGCTGCTGCACTGCTCACCACGCTTGGTCTGAAACTTGCTGGAGAAGGTGAAACCAACCCAAAAGCACCAAAAGTGCTGAAATTCTTCCCTAGCCCCCCTGGTGAGCCCATGCAGCCTGGAGGAAGGCACCAGCACCCACCTCCCTCAGCTGTGCTGGAACTTGCAGCCAGCAGTGAAAGGACCCCTGTGGTTCTGGGGCACCCAGGGGAGGCTGCAGGGTGACAGTGCCCTGAGCTCCTGATGGAGACCTTTGGTGGGACCTTGGCAGCCCAATGTACAGCTTGGCCTGTTCTGCAGTCTGTGAAAAACATCTCCAGCCAGACCCAGTCCTCGGTGCTGGTTCTGCTGCTGGGCAGCATGGCCTGGGCTGGCCTCTGCAGGGTTGCTCCTGCTTCCCAGGGGGCTTTGGTGTGTCCCCACCAGGGCCCAACCCACGAGCCCACTCCAGCTGGGCCCCGAGTGGATGTGCATGGCCCATGGCACCCTGCAGAGGTGGGAGAGCAGCACACGGGCTGGGCAGAGGAGCGTGGTGGGGATGCAGAAGCTCCCTGCCATGGAAGTGCTGGCCCCGGGGGTGGCAGGACCCGAGGGTGCCCCCACACTTTCTCAGTTCCCTGGATGAAGGTTTCTTCTCCAGCCACGTAGCAGTGCTGGTGACAGGAGCCCCTGCCTGGCGTGACAATCCCCCTGCACTCTCAGGGCTCTGGAGCTGCCTCCTGGATCCTCTGTGATGGGGTTTTGGAGACAGATAGGAGGATCCTGGTGCTCGGGAGCATGGATATGCTGGGGGGCGTCCCGGGTCCCCTTCCCGTGGTGCTCCCAGCCCTGGTGCCACGGGGCTCAGCCCCAGCCCACGTCCTGCCTGGCTCCAGGCTGCTCCGTGGTTCTCCCCTCTCCTCTGGATCATATTTATTTATTTATACGGTGAATGTAATAAAACTCCAGCAGGAAACGGAGGCGATTCCCTGCCATTCCCCGCAAGCCGGCGCTGGGCTGGGAGGAACAAGGAGCCGCATTGTGCGGCACAGCCCCGGCTGCCAGCGCCGGACCCAGCCCGGGCCGGGGGCGAAGAAAGGGCCGAGTGTGTCTGTGTGCTGCGGGACCCTGCCCGCACCGGGGGGGTGAGGGGGGAGGCTGCACTTTGCGGGGCAAGAAGGGATGAAAGGGCTCCTGTGCTGGCTCAGGATGTCGTCTGGGAGCACCATGGAGCCCCCTCCCCTGCCTCCTTGCCTGTCCTCAGGCTGCCAGGGACCGGCGGTGGGCACTGAAGTTCAACTGGGGAGCAGGCGGTGGCCCCGTGTCCCAGTTTGGTGACTGTGTGACCTTGTCTTCCCAGGGCTGCGGCAGCTGGGAGGGAGCTCCAGCCCTTCACCTGCCTCTCTCAGTCAGGGGCTGCATGCTGCAGATGCTGCCATCAGTAGGGTTCAGAGTGATTGGCTGCTGCCAAGGCTCACCTGGGTCCTCTTACCTCCAAAAGGGGCTGCTGGGGTGAGCCAGGTGATGGGGGCAGGACATGGCTCAGTCCAGCTTCCCCTGTGATGGGGAGGAGGTCTCCAGGCCAGGGCCATGCACCCCAGCCCCCCTGAAGGTTACAAGGAGACCATTGTGCTGCTGTCAGTGGCACCCAACAGCTAAAGCACTGCAGAGAGGTGGTGGGGGACTGCTTGATGTTCCCTCTTGTCCCCTTGTCTCCCAGGGCACCCCAGTGCCCTCCTGTCCCCCCTCTCCATCCATGTCCTGGCCCCTCGGGCTCCTAGAGCTCCGGGGGGCAGTCTGTCTCCTGCCTACCTCATGCCAATACTATGTTGAGAGGGGTCTTGTGGCCCAGGGACCCTGAGGCTGTGGTGAGGGACATGGGCTGGCCAGTGCCACCCTCAGTTTGTGGTGGTTGGAGGATGCCCAGGACCCCCCCCCCCAGCTGCAAGGTGATGGGGTGACAAGGTTGCAGGGAGAATCCCTGAGGAATTCATGTCACTCCAGGCTGGGGTTGTCACCCCAAACATGCACAGGGGACCCAAGGTGAGCAGGGCAGCTCAGGACACAACATGACACTCTTGTCACCCAGCTGCCTGACACTGCCTTGGGATGGGCAGGGGACCCCACTGGGGAGTGGAGACACCAGGGGGTGATGATGGGGTGGGGTGGCATTGGGTACAGTGCCCCTGCAGAGCCTTTGGCATGGCTGGGGCAGCAGGGTGAGAGGAGGGGAGGACAATGCTGTCCTTCAGGGGACACATGCCAGGGTGTGGGGGTCTCAGGAGGAAGTGATGGGCTGTCAGCCCTCCCAGGGTGTGGGGATGGGGTGCTCAGAGCTCCCTGCCTTGCCTGAGGATGCTCTTCCAGGAGCTGGGTGCCTGCTGCAGAGACCCATGAACATCTGCACCCAACAAAACATCTGCAGCTGGGTGACCAGCACGTGGGGTGAGTGGCAATTCCCCCCCACTGGGGTTCTCATTGCTATAATTAATGGCAGAATCTGATAATAAATGGCTTTTCCCTTCTGCTGGTGCGGGCTGGGACTGGTCAGGATCCGAGCCACGTGGTCACCCATCTTCCTGCAAGTGTTGGGTTCCTCCATCTGTGGTTTTTTTGGGACTGTCCCTCAAAACACCACCTTCCCACCTTGCTCTTGCCCCTGGGGAAGGGGGCTGGCAGGTTGCTCAGGGCATGGAGCATCACTTGCCCCATGGCGTGAAGCCCTGGTGCTCACACACGTGTGTCCGTGTCCGTGGGACTGTTTGGTGCACAGGAGGGTGTCTGTCCCCTGGGTGTCCCGATGGTGGCCGGGGCAGGGGGAGCTGTCCCTGCCTCTCGGTGCCAGCCGTGTCCCTGCAGGATGCTCAGCATGGTGACCCCTCCCCCTGCCTGCCAGCCCACCCATCCCCAGCCCACCCATCCCCAGCCTCCCCGCCCCTCTGAAACCAAAGCTGTTGGCCTTTCACACCAGCTCCTCCTGTGAAATTCTTCAGGAAGGGAAAATTATCCCCCCGGATCCCGGTGGGGCTGAGCCATAGCCCTCCCACTGGGCTGGCAGGCAGAGCCCGGGGTGCCACAGAGCCCGGCTCAGCTCTGCTCATGCCAACCCAGTCCTGGAGGAACCGGGACCACCGAGGGGCCTGGGCTGGGCAGGGCAGAGCCTGCTGGGGAGGGGCAGGGACAGCCCAGCACCACAGACCCCTCACCTCCTCACTGCCCCCCGGCAAGGCTCAGTGGGACAGCACCCACGGTCCCCTCCACAGCTCCATCACTCTTTCTCAAATTCCTTGGCCCCTCCCTGCCTGCATCACCCCATCCTCTTTCCTCTTGCCCCCTCCCCACCTCCCCTGCCCTCTCCTCGGCTCCTTGGCTCCTCCCCACCTCTGTCACCACGTCCTTGGATCCTTCACCCCCAGCTCAGCTCCAACACTCTCTCCCCTCCTCCATCACCCCATCCGTGCCTCCATTACTGCATCCTCTGTGCTCTGTTGCCCCCTCCTGACCTTCACTGCCCTCTCCCCATCTCCATAGCCCCTCCCCAACTCCGTCACCTCCTTGGATCCATCACCCCCTCTCCCGCTCCACCTCCCCCTGCCCACCTCCATCATTCCCTCCTCTGCTCCAGCACCCTCTCCCCAGCTCCATCACCCTGGTCCTGGTTCCCACCAGGGCTGGTACCAAGGGGGATGCCCCAAGCCCCTGGGAGTGTCCATCCATGGCTGGGCGAGAGGGACATTGCTGCAGCCTCTCTACCCAGGGTGGCAGCAGGGGATTTTTCTCCACCCGTGGCCCTTCCTGCTCTCCTTCCCCCTCCCCTCGCTGAGCCTCTTGCTCAGGTTTGCAAACCCTGTTGACGGGAAGAAAGGAAATGGGGCAAAGCTGCTGCCAGGAACCACAGGCTCCTGCGATACGGCCCCGGCTCTGCCGGCCCAGCCTCTCCCCGGCAGGATTTCTGGGCAGGCTCTAAGAGCCCTTTCTTCCCGCTATTGATATTGGATTCCCAGCCCAGGGCCACCTCCAAAGCCATAAATCTGCTGGGTTGCTCTACCTGGTGTTCTTGTTTTCACTGCGAGGCCTCCAGACCCGCTGGAGATCTCAGCTTCTGTGCGTGGTTGGGTTGTCCCCATCCTGGTGGCACTCACGGTGCTGTCACCTCCCCAGCACACCCCGGCGATGCAGGCAGGGGCGGGCAGTGCTGCAATGAAAGGCTGAGACTCACACAAGGGTTGGGATGCTGGGGGCAACCCCAGCACCCCCCTGCCCACCCCTGCAGATGGGATAAAGCTCTATAGGAAGGGCTCCACGGGGACTCTGCTGGGATCCCCGAGGTTTGGGCAGGACCTGGGTGGCCCCATGGAGGGTGTTGGGGCAGGGGAGGAGCACCCCAGGGTGCAGAGTGGAGGTGAGGAGCAGGGCTACTCCTCCACGTTAAAAGGAGCCCCTTGACTATAAAAATCCCTGTGTTGCTCTTGGCTGGGCCACGGCACCTCCTGCCAAGAGCAACAGTTTTACATATTAAAGTAAAATTAAATTAAAAGACATTTATTTGTGCCTTTGCCCCCTCCACCCCCCAATTAACCCTTGGCAGCCCAGGAAGCAGGGTTGGGAGGTATGAGAGCACCCACAGGGGTGAGCTGAGACAGGGGGGCTGGTACCCCAGGGTCCCACCCAGCCCCTGCCCATGGGTCCTACCTGTCCCACTGCCAGCTGAGCCCCCTTGCTGTGCAGCTGGGGACAGTCCCTGGCACCCCTTGGTGTTCCCAGGTGACATTTCCCATCTTTCTTTAACTCCCTAAAGGGAAGCCTGGGTGGCAGGAGCTGGGCTTCAGGCTACACTGGAGCAGTGGCAGTGCCACCCTTGGGTCACTCACCCTCACACTGGGTCTAGGGAGTGGATGGGCCTCCAGGAAAAAGTCCTAGAACTCTGTGGGTGCCACCTCTATCCCAGCTGTGACTTGCCAGCTCATCCACGAGTGACAAATTGTTGCCAAACCTGCCCCCTGCACAAAATAACCCCAAACACCGGTTTCTTAGGGTGCAGGAAGAAGGGTGCAAAGCCTGCAGCTGCCTGCTGCTCCCTGCCACCCACCCACGTGTTCTGGGGCACCCCTCCTGGAGTTGGTGGCCGAGGGGACAAAACCCCCTCCAACACCCAAAATAACTCCTGAATAATGCAATGCTTTTCCCAGGGCTCCAGCGCCGGGCTACCAGTCCCCCTGTGCGAGGGGGAAATTCCAGGGCCAGCGCTTATCTCCCGCCCGTTACAATCCCCGATAAGCGGCTCCCATGGCATTTCCTCGCAGCGCCGGAGCGGGGCTGGTTCGGCCCCGCACAGCTCCGGGTGTCGGCGCGGCGGTCGAGTGGGAGCCGCGTTGACAGTTGGTGATGGTGTCACCAAAGCCACGGCAGAGATGTGGGAATGAATGCCTGGGAACTCCACGACACCCGGACCCCCAGGCGCCAGCACCCATCGCTGCCTCCGAGCGGCACCAGGACCCCCGTGTCATGCCAGAGCACCCCAGGGGCGCTGCCTGCCCTGCCCCAGGGATGTCTGAGCCCTCGGTGTCCCCCGGTCACAAATGGGTGCTGGGAATGGCAGAGAGCCCCCTGCACCAGCACCCCAGGGACAAAAGCGGGAGTGGCATCTCCTGGACGTGTGAGAGGCAGCTGGTGGCACCAGAGCCTGTCCACAGGGGTACTGCCACCTTGGGTCCTCTGGCCTGAGACCCTTGGCCACCCCCTGCGCCTGTCACCTTGCGAGTGGGACACCAGAGCTCACTCCTGCATGTCACCAGTGCTGGGTGGCACTGCAGTGCCCTCCCCATTGGCACGGGGCACCCTGGCCCCCAGCCCCCGGGTGACACCGGGGCAGGGGGTGCCTGCAGAGACACGGTTCTCCCAGTCTGTGCTGTGGGCTCTGGAGCTGAGCCACCTCTCGTGGTCCCCACTGGTGTCCCAGCTCCCACAGGCACACACTCAGCTCCTTGTAGGGTGACACGAGTTTCCCAGTTTTCAGCAGCAGCACCAAGGTGTCACTTTCTGCTACCAACCCAAAGCACTTGTCACCCCACCAGGCTGTGCAGAAGGGGACCCCCATCAGGGACTGCCTCCCCACCCCTCTGTATCAGTGAGCACTGGGGTGTCCCCAGCCCTTGCCCCCAAAACACCACCACAGCACAGGACCCCTGAGGAGGTGCGGGCCCTGCAGCACCCCAGTGGGTTTGGGACACGCGTGATCCTGGGCCCAGGTGGTGGTGGGGGGAGGGTGTGTGTGTGTGTGTGTGTGTGCGCATGTGCGTGTGTGAGTGGCTGTGTGCACACACGTGTGTGCACGTGCATATGTGTTTGTGTGTGTGTGTCCCTGCTGCCTGTGTGTCCACGGGGCAGTGTGAGGGGGTGCAGCACGGGTGGGGTATGGGGTGTGGGGGGGGGCGAGGGGTGGTGGGGCTATGGGGGTGGATAGGGTCAGGGGGGGTCTGTGCATGCAGCCCACGGGTGGGTGGGAAGGCGGGGGGGGGGGGGGAGGTGTGCTAGGTGTTCACCCACGATTGCCCCACGCCTGAGGGAGAGGGGATACGGGAGGGTGGGTGCTGGTGGCCCGGCCCGGCTTCGGCGCGGGTCCCGGTGCTGGTGTCGAGTCCCAATAGCGGTGCAGGTCCCGGTGCCGGTTCAGAGTCTCAGTCCCGATGCGGGTGCCGAGTCTCCATCGCGGTGCAGGTTCCGGTGCCGGTTCCAAGTTCCGATCCCGGTGCGGGTGCCGAGTCTCGGTCGCGGTGCGGGTCCCGGTGCAGGCTCCAAGTGTCGGTTCCGAGCCCCGGCGCCGGTTCCGAGCGCGGGTCCCGCCCCCCGCCGAGGCGTGCCGGGCCCCTCCTCGGGGCGGGTCCCCGCGGGGGCGGGCCGGTGGCGGGTCCCGGCCGGCGGCAGCGGCGCGGGGGGCGCGGGGCGCTCGGCGGGGCCGCCGCATGGCGCGGGGGGCCGGGGCCGGGGCTGGGGGGGGGCAGCCCCGGCGCGGAGCCTCCGCCGCAGCAGCGGCAGCAGCGAGCGGGGTGTCGGGGCGCGGGGGGCCGGGCGATGGCGGCGGTGTAGCCGCGGGGCCGGGGCCGGGGCCGGCGATGGCGGCGGTGCGGCTGCGGTTGGCCCTGTCGGTGCTGTGGCAGCTGGCGGCAGCCGGGCGCGGGCTGGAGCTGGTGGGGCTGGAGGGGCCGCGGGGGCGGGCGGCGCGGTGCCAGCCGGTGGACATCCCCATGTGCCGGGGCATCGGGTACAACCTGACCCGAATGCCCAACCTGCTGGGCCACGAGAGCCAGCGCGAAGCTGCCCTGAAGCTGCACGAGTTCGCCCCGCTGGTGGAGTACGGCTGCCACGTCCACCTGCGCTTCTTCCTCTGCTCCCTCTACGCGCCCATGTGCACCGACCAGGTGAGCGCCAGCATCCCCGCCTGCCGCCCCATGTGCGAGCAGGCCCGCCACAAGTGCGTCCCCATCATGGAGCAGTTCAATTTCGGCTGGCCCGAGTCTCTCGACTGCGGCAAGCTGCCCACCAAGAACGACCCCAATGCTCTCTGCATGGAGGCCCCCGAGAACGCCTCAGCTGCCGAGCCCCACAAGGGACAGGGGATGCTGCCCGTGGCCCCCCGGCCGTGGCCGCCGGGCACTGTTGAGGGCCGGGGACCCAACAGCCTGGGGGCCTGTGACAACCCTGAGAAGTTCCAGTACGTGGAGAAGAGCCTCTCCTGCGCACCCAGGTGCTCCCCCGGCGTGGATGTCTACTGGTCCAGGGAGGACAAGGACTTCGCCTTCATCTGGATGGCCATCTGGTCCACCCTGTGCTTCGTCTCCACTGCCTTCACCGTCCTCACCTTCCTGCTCGACCCGCATCGCTTCCAGTACCCCGAGAGGCCCATCATCTTCCTTTCCATGTGCTACAACGTCTACTCCGTGGCCTTCATCATCCGCTCAGTGGCAGGGGCTGAGAACATTGCCTGTGATCGGGAGAAGGGTGAGCTCTACATCATCCAGGAGGGGCTGGAGAGCACGGGCTGTACCATTGTCTTCCTCATCCTCTATTACTTCGGCATGGCCAGCTCGCTCTGGTGGGTTGTCCTCACCCTCACCTGGTTCCTGGCTGCTGGGAAGAAGTGGGGACATGAGGCCATCGAGGCCCACAGCAGCTACTTCCACATGGCTGCCTGGGGCATCCCAGCCATGAAGACCATTGTTATCCTCACCATGCGGAAGGTGGCAGGGGATGAGCTTACGGGGCTGTGCTACGTGGGGAGCATGGATGTCAGTGCCCTGACTGGCTTTGTCCTCATCCCCCTGTCCTGCTACCTGGTCATCGGCACCTCCTTTATCCTCACGGGCTTCGTCGCCCTCTTCCACATCCGGAAGATCATGAAGACAGGTGGCACCAACACAGAGAAGCTGGAGAAACTGATGGTGAAGATCGGGGTCTTCTCCATCCTCTACACTGTCCCGGCCACCTGTGTTATTGTCTGCTACTTCTACGAGCGCCTGAACGTGGATTACTGGAACCTGAGGGCCCTGGAGCAGGGCTGCCTGCACCTCCCTGGCCGGCGTGCTGCCAACTGCTCCTTGGAGACCTCGGTCCCCACTGTGGCTGTCTTTATGCTAAAGATTTTCATGTCGCTGGTGGTGGGCATCACCAGTGGGGTGTGGGTGTGGAGCTCCAAGACACTGCAGACCTGGCAGAGCCTGTGCAACAGAAAGCTGGGGGTGAGGACGAGGGGCAAGCCATGCAGCGGGGTGAGCTGCGGTGGGGTCCAGTGCCACTACAAAGCCCCCACGGTCATGCTGCACATGACCAAGACGGACCCGTATCTGGAGAACCCAACACACGTCTAGAGAGGGGGGGTCGCCCCCTCCCCAGGGACAGCGCGCCAGGGGAAGCCGTCCTCACGGGTAAGGGGCGAGGGGACGCTGAGGGGCAGAGGCTGAGAGGTGGAAGGAGGGGGGACGCACAGTAGTTTGGGGTGGGGGGGGACCCCCTGGCACTGCTCCACTGTGACAAGTAGCTGCTTTTTCCTAGAGGTTGTTTTGTTGTTGTTGCTGTTGCCAAATCCAGTGACTCTTCTAACGCTTTCTTTGGGGGGGACAGCGGGGACGGGGCAGGGAGGGGAATAATCCAGCCCGTGTTTATTTAATTCTGTAATTTATTTTAGATTTTTTTTTTTTAATCATTAGCTGCAAGGAATGGAAAAAACAATAAACCCTGGATGTGTTATTTCAACTGAGCCTGGTGCTGTTTGGAGGAATTTGAGGGGGTCGAGAGCAGCCTCCTGGGAGCTCCCCTGCTCAGCAGGTTGGGGCTGCAGTCCCAGTGGTGGGTGCCAGCTGGCCCCAGGGGGCTCGGGTGCCAGCAGAAAGTGGAGGAATGTGCTGGGGGGCTGCCTGCTGGTACCAGGGGGCTCCCTGCATCCCCCGTGTCTGGTTCTGGGGCTCTCTGCCGCCCAGCTGAGTAGTAGGAGGAGAGTTTTCCTGCTCTCCAATGAATCATCCTTTCCACTCCGTCCTCTGTAGGTGATTTGTCTCGGTGCCATTGCTGCCAGGGCCTCAGTGCCAGGCAAGGGGGCTCAGTGCTCTGGCACCCAGGTCCCGTCAGTCCCAGAGCTGAGTGAGAGCCTGGGGGTGTGGGGCCGGGGGGCAGAGGGGTTCATCTTTGATGTCCCACACAGAAGCCCGAGGTGTGGGTAATGGAAACTTCTGGGCAGCTTAATTTATCCCTCCCACTCCGGTTACAATCCCTGCTCGCCTTCCCCATTGTCCGGAGGGAAATTCAAGCCTCAGCTGGTGTCACCAGGTCTGTCCTTGAGGTGGGCTGGCCCGGGCTGTGGACAGGCAGTGCCAGTGGGTGACTGTGAGGTTCAGCCCCCGGGGGTCATGGCCCAGTCCAGGACCCCTCGGTGGGGAGCAGCTCATCTCTGCATTCATGGGGCTGCTCTGCCCAGCTGCCCCCTGAGGTGGGTGGTGGGTTCGCAGTGCAGGGGAGGGGAAAAGGGCTCTGCTCCCACCTCACCTTGGGCAAGGGGCTGTGGGCAGTGACAGGCAGCATGGGACCTGGGGCAGGCAGGGGGCTGTAGCAGGAAACCTTGTTCTGCTCAGGCTTGTTCATCATCAAATTGACCATTAGTTGTGTGCAGGTTGGGCAGTGCTGGACCCCAGTGAGGGTCTCAGCTTGCCCCACACCCCTCCAGTCCATCTTGCTCAGCCAACAAGGGACCCTCCTCCTTTCAGCTCCTAAATTAGCACCCGCTGCCTTCCCACCCCAGCAGCCCTCAGCCCCCTCCCCAGGGAAGCCCTGAGCTCTGTGTCAGGGAGAGGTGCAAGACCTTCACTGCAAGCTGGAGGCAGGGGCTGTGTTTGCTGGGCCCTTGCCCACCACCACACTTTGCTGGGGCTTTGTGCTGCCGTGATTGATGAGGTGAAGAGCCTTTCATCAGTCCCCAGCATGTCCCCTCCCCGGGGATGCTTTGAGGAGTCAAGTGCCTGCTCTGGGTAAAGCCTTTGCCTCTCCTCGGAGTTAGCATGGCAGCCAGAGTGCAAAGGGGCCCCTGCTGCCTGGGGAGTGCTGGCAGGGAATGCACTGAAGGCTTTCCCCTGATTTGGGGTGCTGGGAGACAGGTGGGACCCTGGCTGTGTCCATGGGCACCCGATCCCTTTCCTGGGATTCATGGGGGGTGGTGCCAGGGCAGAGCCCCCTGCCTGACCCCCACTCTGGGGGTCTGCAGCCCAATGGGCTCCCCCAGCTGCCACGGGAGGATTTTGTTTGGAAAGATAAAGGGGCCGTGACCCGGGGCAGGAGAGTCAATTATTGTTTCCAGGACAGGCTCCAAAGTCCATCCCAGGGAGCCAGGCAGAGCACAGGGTGGGAGCTGCCTGGGGAGGGGGCACAGGGCCATGGCCCCAGGCCAGGGCTACAGCCAGACCCCCCCTCTAGCCCGGGCTGCAGCCCCTTGTGCTGAATCCTGAGCCAGCTCAGTGCACCCTCAGCTCACACCCCCGGGCACGGCTCGGTGCCAGCGCTGGGGCAGGCGCACGTCCCGGCCCGGGGACACTCTGTCCTTGAGCACCCCGACACTTGCCAAGGCACCGCTGCCTCTCAAGCACTCCCTCCCCCTGATAAGGAATCCCCCTGGCCCCCGGCTATCAGCACCCGTGGGGCCGCTGGTGCCCGAGCACCCCTGGCTCTCAGCCCCACAGCCCGGGTGTCCCCACTGCCGGGGGGGGACAGGGATCTGCCACAGAGCCTGCCCCAAAGCAGGGCTGCCCTGAGGGAGGGCTCTGTGCTGGGGGACATCGGCTGTCCCCTTGTCACAGCTGTGCTCAACCTTCATCTGGGGAGGCTCAGCCTTTCTCTGTATCCCCCACCCCAAGATCATCCCCAGGGCCACCAAACCCCTGGCTCCAGCAGGGTGGGGGGGCTGCAGAAGCCCCTCTGTGGGGCAGCCCCCCAGCCTGGGTGCTGCTCCATGGTGGGCTGAGCCCAGTGCCCCCCAGCACTGGCAGAGCAGGGGAGGGACACTACTCCCCACCCCCCCCCACCCCCCCCCAGAGCTGGGACACTCACTCCGGGTTTTGAGTAGCAGAAGGAACTTCACTCTGCTCTGTGGACATGCTGAAGATCCCAGGTTACTCAGCCCATTAAGTCGTTAATATTAATGATTAAACCACAGGGAAGCCACGGGGGGAGTGAGAAGGAACCAAGACTAAGGGTCCTCACCCTCTGCCCCCCCCCCCCCCCAGCCTCCCCCTAAGGCTGTGCTGGACCTCAAGCCCACACAGATGTCCCCTGGGGGTCTGTCACAACCCAAGCCCTGGTGGGATGCTGAGTGCCCATCCCAGTGTCCGTCCCCAGCCCTTGGTGCCAGCAGGGCCACTGCTGCCTGCCAGGCATGGGGACAGCTATTTATAACCCCTGCACAGGACACTAATGCCATGCAGGGGCTGCTATAAAAAGCAGGTCTCCAAAAAGGTCTTGGAGCAGATGCTGGTGTGAGATCTCCATGCTGAGGTCTAGAAACATCCCAGCTTGAGTCACACTCTGATTCACCCAGGTCCTGGGGCATGTCCAGAACATCAAACCACTTCTTGTGTCCTGGGGATGAGGCTGCTCTGGGGAAAGCAGCATCTCTCCATCACTGAGAGCCTTAGAGCCCTCCAGCCCTTCAGAGGATTTCCTCAGCCCAGCAGTGCTGGATGGAGCTGGATCCCAGCTCAGCTCCTGAGCAAGGCTGATGAAGATGCTCAGGAAACCCTCTCCCCCCTGGCAGCACAGCACTGTCAGGAACGCAGGCAGACCTTGAGGCAGTGCCTGTTGGACAGCTGCCGGGCTGTACGTGGGTGCTGGCTCAGCACCTCCCCAGCCCTGGCTGCTTCGGGGCTGTGTCAGAGCCCAGCACGTCCCCCCCAGGCTGCTGGAGAGCAGCAGGAGAGCTGGGGACACAGCAGAACAGAGATTGCTGCTCCCCCATCTCCAGCCTGTCACAAAACACACACAAATCAAGGACAGCCAGGTGGTCAAGCCTGGGCTGAGAGGGCACAGACTCAGCTCCCCTGTTATCCCCTTGTATTCCCTTCAGGAGAGCTGCCCAGTGCCACCCTGCATGCTGTGCCAGGACAAGTGTCACCCTGGTAGCTGCAGGAGAAGAGACTGGAGGAGGTGGTCAGCCTGAGGACTGCTCCTCATCCTCCTGCATCCCAGCGAGGGGCTTGGGCACAGCCCTATCCCTCATCTCTGGGCCAGCTCAGAGCACTCAAGCCCACAGCAACCCCACAAAGGAGTGTGGGGTGGGACAGGAGGAACCCAGGTACAGCCCAACCCCAGGTCTGCAGAGCTGCAAGCTGACCTGAACCAGCCTGGCTGTCTCCTTGATCCACAGGGCTCCATTTGCCCTCCAGAGGCCAGCAACATCCTGTCCAGTGAGGGCTCTGGAGAGCAGAGGTGAGGAAGACATCCCAGAAGGTCCCACATGAAGGGAGGGTGCCAGCAAAGGACTCGCTGCAAGCCACTTTTTTTACAAACACAAGTACATAATGTTTATTTTTTCAGTTTCCAATTTATTACAAGTACAGCCCTTAGCAGAAACCCCCTCCCTCCCAAATGACATTTATTTTTTAAAAATGTACAGTTCCAAAGGTTTCACTTGTGTAGGACCTGCAGAAAATGTTCTCTGTGAACAGGACAAAACAAAGCCTCTGGAGGGGACGTGTGAAATACAGATGTCAGTGTTGTTCTGTGGGGCAGGGAGCTGAGGCTGGGGAGAGGGGAGTGGCTGGAAACCTGCCTAGTCTGCAGCCACTGACAGTCCAGAACTGAAAGGAATACCTGTTAGGAGGGGGGAGAGAGGAGGGGAAAGAAAACAACCTAAAAAGTTCACAAAACAATTTTTAATTGATTATTCTTTTCTTCTCAAATCACAGGAGCTGCAACAGCTGCTTTTGCTTTTCTCTTACAGAAGCAGCAGAGAGCAGCCCTGGGGCTGATTTGTTCCAAATTATAGATTACTGTAATAAAAAGTTCAAGCCCTGATTGTATGGTTAAAACCTGTCATGAAAGAGAGGGAGAGGTGATGAAAAATCATATTCTTTTCTTAGAGAAATGTCAGTATTTGGGGTGGCAGGACCCACTGGTGGGGCAGGGCAGAGCTGGTGGGACAGTGTGGGATGGTCCTGACTGTGCTGGGGGAGGTGAGCAAGGGAAAGGACTGCTATAAAACATGGTGAGAGTGTGGCTAGAGGAAGACTGGGAGAACTTGGTGGGGACTGCCAACAAATCCCCCGGTGTAACTCCAGCTACTGGTAGGAAAACAAGTTTTTAAGAGGGGGGGAAAAATACAAAGCAAACATGATTTCATATAAACTGTACATGTGCCAAAGCAAGACAACAGTATCTTACAGGTGTTCTTTGTACAAGGTCACAGCTAGAAACAAGCCACTTTTAACTAGAAAATTAATTTAAAAAGTTACACAGAACATGTTTCTGCTGCTCCCTTTGCCCTGAAGCTCCCCACAGGGCGTGCAGAAAACCATGTTCCCTGGTGTGCTGCTGGCACTCTGTTCATCCAAAGGGCTACAGGATCAGGTGCTGCTGGAGGGGAGCAGGGAAGGCAACTGCCTCCTCTCTGCCGTGTATATGTGAAGAGCTGAGCTCAGAAGAGTCCTCTGCAGAGCACAACCTCCAGAGATTGCTCCCCGAGGAGAGAGAGAAGAGAGTGGAAAAGCAAGAGCACCTCCAAGCCACTTGTGTTAGGATGCTGGTGAAAGCTGGATCTCCATAAATGTAAGTGCTTGCTCGCCTGATGCAGCTCTTCACTGGGGGCTCCAAATTACCACCATATAAATATATACATACAAGATCTAGCAGCCCATTGGCCTGATCACACCCAGACCTTCTGTAAAGCAATATGATCCCTCCCTGCACCAGCTCAAGGCTGGTTTCACATCACAGGCAGCAGAAGGCCAGGTCCCACCACCCTCCAGCTGCTCACCCAGGGGAGGAAGCAGCTCATCCCAAGGAAGCAGACAGTGCCTGAGCTGGAGCAGGCTTCATGCTCCCCTGCCCAGCCAAGCTTTGGCCAGGGCCTCCCCTTACCCTCCCACCTTCCTCTTCTAGCAGGACAGACTCCTTCAGAGCTCTGAGGATTTTGCAGGAAGCAGTAAGTCATCTCTGCTCACTCAGTGGATGACCAAATACTTGAGGAAATAGCAGAAAAATTAAAACTAGGATGGGCCAAAGGGAAGGCTGGATTAATAGAGAAGTGCCTGCTGCTTCCCAGCTCCCTCCAGACAAACCCATCCTGCTGCCTGGCAGCACCAGATGGCCTGGTCCAGCTCTGGCTCTCCCCCTTGTCTCCCCATCCCTCATTTCTTCCTTTTCCGCCCCTGGGAATGTTCGAGGGGCTCTGACTCACTGTCCCCTTCCTGCTCCTCCAGTCCCTGGCACCTGGCAGACAGCTTCTTGCGTTTCCTGCGTGCATACGTGTGGCCAGGCAGGTGTTTGTGCACCATGTCAATCAAACACTGTTCTGTCTTCTCCAGGCAGGACAGGACGTGACTCCCGTTCTGGTTGTAGCGCTCGGCGTTGGAGAACACCTGCTTGATGTCTGCCAGGAACTCTTGCACTGAGCGGTAATTGCCACAAGAACACTTGCTCTGCATAGTCTGGAAGTCCATAGGGTTGCTGATGACCTCAAAGTAATCTTCAGCTTCCTCTGTGGTCACTGGCTCCCTGCCAAATGAAGAGCCACAAAGACAGGAGGAACACGATGGCCCCAGCCACAGGCAGTGCAGAGCTGGAGCAGAAAGAGATCCCCAGCCCCTGTGCTTGAGCAGCAGCCCCTACCTGCACCCCCCAGCACAGGAACAAACCCAACCAGAACCCTGACTGCTCTACAGACATGTCAGCCGCAGCACCACAACCAGGACAGCAGCTTGCCCTTCCGCTCCCAGAGCTGGCCCGGTTGCAGGGACGTGGCAGCACGTGGCAGGTACCTCCCAGCCAGTGAGCACTTTGAAAATCTTGGGAGCCACTGGCAGCACCACCCCAGCCTCCCCTCTTCAACCCCCAGCCAACCACCTCCTGTTACACCGCAGAAGAGACCCATGCCTTCAGTCCAGCAGAGAACTGAGAGTGTGGTGGTTTCTTCTGGAGCTTCACTCCCTTTCATCCCATCCCTAACTCGCTGCTGAAACCCCTGTCTCAGATCCAGCAAGTGGAGGGGCAGCACTGCAGCATGGCCCCCCCACGCCTCACACAGCCTGTGGCCAGGCCTGCACCCAAGGAGGAGCACCCTGTCCTCACCTGAAGGGCCAGCTAAAGCGGTACTTGATCAGCTTGCTGAGGATTTCCTCACACTTCTGCAGCTCCAGGTTTTGGCGCCGTGCTGTCCTCTTTGTTTGAAGGACCTGCCCACACAAAGGATGCTGTTAAAAGGAGGGAACCACTACAGGCTTCAGTGTTTAGCAAACACTTTTGAGGCCAAAGGAGCTGGTTCTTAGTAGAGCTTTTCCTTTTCCTTTCCTCTGTTTATGAGCTAGAGTCTCAGTGGTTGGGGATATGTGGTGCTGCTGCAGGAACAAAGTTCAAGGTTTTCAAAAGCAGCCATCTTCCACAATAACCAAGAACTGCAAACCTGCTGTGCTGCATCTCATCTGCATTTGGTGGGAACAAACAAGATGTGCAGTGACAGCTTGAGTTACAGACCAAGAGCCCCATCCAGAAGCTCACAAGCAGCCTGTATTTTCTGCAGGGGCAGCAAGATACGTTCAAAGACATCATGGTCAAAACAAGCAGCCAAAGAATAGATGATATCAAGTGGAGAATGTCAATTCCCTTTCCAAGCCCCTGGCTGACAGGACACAAGAAGCAGTGGGTGAAAGCCCTTGTGCTGCTGCAGTGACACTGCAGAGCTGACCATGCCCCCTGAAGCACCACAGAGCAACTGAGGCCCTGGGTGCCACTGCCCTGCACACAAGGTCAGCTGTTTGCCCAGGTATCCACAGCACAGGGACATCCCCATGGCTCCAAGCACACAGCTCACCAGGACATTGCTGCTCAGGGCACCTCAGATGATAGGAAGGCTCCACAACACAGGGCACTACTCCTGAGCCACTTTCAGTCTCCTCCCAGTAAGTGTAAGAGCCCTAGCAGCATTCTCTTCCCCAAGACTGTTCTGTCAGAGACCCTGACCCAGCCACTCCAGTAAGATTTTTCTCCACTTGGAAGTCCCTCTAAGCTGTCTGTGGAAGTCCATGCTGGGCTCACAGTTTTGGTCACTCTCTAATCTGTAAGACAGACCAGATCACCAAGTGCAAGGAGAACCGAGCCCCAAGACCTGCTCAAGAATAGTGACAGGATTCACCAGCCCTGCTGGCACTGGTGGGTGGACAGATGGCAGCTCTAGCAGAGGGCTGTGACATGGCCCACAGGGCTGGAGTATCCTCACGTATCCCCTGTGGTGTGTCCTTCCCCAGGACAAACAGCACAGCAAGCTGCAGCTCCACCCCGCCTCCAGTGAATGCACACACGAGATTGCTCTGTTCAGTACCATAAGGTTTTATTCTTTAAATGTCAAGTGAAACCTAAACCAGCCAAATTATGTCCTGGAGGTTGGGGAGTGACCATACAGACAACAACTGTCAGAAAACGGCCAAGGCTGGAGAGCAAGGGTCCAACATTGCTGGCATTCTCTGACCATCCAGGACCCCCTCGGTCCCCCCACCTCTCTGCAGGGACATATGGATACTATTTTAAACCCTTTAACAAGCTGCAGGCTGCCTGCTACTCAAGGGGGACAATGTGTGAAAGCTGCTGGGGAAAGATGCCTGGCATATCTGTGCTGCGTTTGTACCAGGCCCTGAAGGCTTTGCCTCCTTTGTCAGCCCATCCCCAGCCCGGCCGGGTCCCTCGGTGTGATTCAGGGTATTTCTTTGGGAAGGCAAGGAAGCAGGACACCTGTTTAGTTTATAACTCGTGGTGTGAGCAGCCTCCTGGGGGCAGTTTGGCTCTTACCAGCTCATCAATGTCGGCGCCGTTGACAGGTGCAGCCCGCGGCCGGGGTCCCCTGGCAGGGTGCAGGGATTGCTTCTTCCTTTGGTGCCTCCCCTGCCTCAAGGAGTACATGGCTGTGCTCTGCTTGCCCCGGGCTGCCCTTCTGGGCCTCACTGTAACAGAGAAGCCAGGAGTTCAGAGGAGTGGGTTAACCTGGGAGCAGAGAGCCCACACCCTTTGCCCAGCCGCAGACCCCAGGCAGAGCTGGCTCAGTGCTGAGGAGCTGCAGTGACCCAGCTCATCCTCAGTGCACAAATCCTCATGTCAGCTGTGCTCCCCATGCCCTGTCCAGAGGTGATACAGTGGGTAATCACCTCCTGTCCAAAAAGAGGCTACTGCTGTTTAGCAACAACCAAATGGGGCTGGCACACGGCAACCAACAGCACTGGCAGGTCCTCCAGCCACATCTCCCTCCTCCTCTCAGCTCCCTTCCCTCCTCCTCTCAGCTCCCTGCCCCTCTGTGCTGGTCAGGTTCTCCTGGGGCTGTACCACAACCCCTCTGCCTGCAGAGCCAAGCACAGAGACCCTGACACACAGAGACTCGAGGGACAGCAGGTCACAAGGACAGGTGGGCTGTCTCCAACAGAAGTGCAGTGTCCCTTCTGGAAGCACTGGGAGCAGATCCCTGCTGTTCCCCAGGTCTCCCATTACCCTCTGGGGATGGGTGCTTTTCCAAGCCCTCAGCAGTGGCCCTGGCAGGGGGATACACCAGCTGCTCAGCCCCCTGGAAAGTGAACTGTGTGCAGGGGCAGTGTCGAGTTACTGCAGCCAGGAGCAGCTCCACGTGCTGCAAGCAGGAAACAATGGGATTTTATTCCCCAAGCCTGGGGCTGCTGCATTAGAACCCAAAGAGAGGAGCTCGCCTGTTGGTCAGGCTGTCTGGCAGAGCTTCCCACTGATGGGAATGCCTCAAGTTTCTCCCATGACCCCTCTGTATCAGGAGAACGATTTGGTCTCCCCCAGCCAAGCTCCTTCCCCTGGTGCTCAACCAAGCTGTACCCAGCACACTGCAGCACTTCATCTGCAGCCTCTAATCCAGCCCTGTCCAATAAATCATCTTGCAGGGCCCCCCACACGAGGAGCACGTGTCAGGGCAGTGGGACGTCTGCCTGCTGTCACTCTGCTTGTGTGTCAAGCGTGCAGCACGTGTTAAATGTCTGACAATCCAACATTCTAGGTTCTATCCCTCAGGATAAACACCACGGGGATTAATGGAGACTTCTCTATTAAAACAAAAGTTTTCCACTGTGACCTTTCCATGTTAATGCTCTTTAAAACCAGGGGTTGCATTTAGCACTTTATTTTTAGTGACTGTAACCCTCTTTTGCTATTGTTTGGAAACCTTGGCTCAGCTCCTGCCTTGGCCATGCAACACAGGCTGAACACACTCCAAGCGTGGACATGGATACAACACAGAACAAGCAGCAGTGTACACAGCCAGGCTATCAGTGAGCATCCCTGAAAACAGAGTAAAGCAGGGAATCAAGACTGATAGACCTGGATGGAAACCCTTGGAAGGACATGGGATAATCCTTTAGGTCCCCCAGTCTCTGGATTCCACCATCAGCCCTCATCAAGACTCTCTGAAGTTATCTGTCAGCCAAGGGTATTTAGACAAAAAGCAAACGCTGGCAGCCTGCCACTCCCAGACTGATCTTTTCAGTGCAGCAAGTTGCTGAAATGAGAACCAGTCAAATTCCCCTAAAAACAAAGTGGATACACATACTAAGAAGTGGTTAAGTGGAGTAGCAGTCATTCAGGAATCTCTTTCATTCTTTCATTCCTCTCAGCTGCCCAGGAATGAGCCAGTTGCACATCCCAGGTGCTCTCTGTACATAACCAAAGGTTGATGGTGGTCCAGCCCACACTGCACCTCGAGTCCTGTGCCTTCCCACAGGGATGGCAGAAGAACTGCTCCTCTTCTTATCTGAAAATGCATCCTTGCCAAATCACCAGAAATTCTGCAATTAAGTGGTTATGAGCTGGTGGGAAGGGAAAAGGCAAGGAGAGGGGGTTGTGGTTAAAGCATCTACCAGCAACATCCAGTTTAGCAACAAATCCTGTAGGCAGAGACACTGCCAGGACCAGTAACTGATAACATTGCTGCTCCACCCTGCCCTGCTGACACCTCATAGCACTCTCCCTGCTCCCAGCAGCATTCCCAGGGAACTGACCAGGCAGGGAGCAAAAGCTCTCTGCAGTTCCAGGCTTTGCTGGTGCTGACCAGATGACAGGGAACAGAGTTCACCCAGCTGCCCAGGTAATGTACAGCACAACCCTGTGAGCTGCCCCACCATTTCCCAGTTACAACGTGCCCTGTGCAAGGAAAAGCAGAACTCCCAAACAGGATCAATACTCTGGACACTGAAGGGAGAGTTTTAATATTTTCTGTTACTTTCCTGCATGGTCATGGCCTTACATTTCAGTCCAGCAACTTCATAATCTTCTTCCTCCTCCTCTTCTTCTTCTTCAGCATCTGGTTCATCAGAAGCTTCCTCACCTTCTTCACCTTCATCTTCAGCAGAATCCTCTGTGTAGTTCCTAGAGCAAGACAGGCAAACACATCTGCTGCACCAGTGCCTGGGACCTGTGTGTGGACAGGCAGAGCCTCACTGCACACCTGGCTCTGAAAGAACACCCAGTCTCAGACTGAAGCAGTTACTCAATTTCAGAGAATTGTAGCTACAGCTAAAAGGGAACTTCCCAGGTTAAAGGCTTAACATCTGAGCTGAAAACCTCTGACAGCTGAATCTGTGTATTTTTTTTTTTACTGTTCTAGGCACCTTGACTGCCTGATAATGGGCTTTAAATTGCAATTGCTGTGCAATTACTCCTCCCTGAAGATGTGCTGCTGTTTACCCCAGGTCTGCAGGAGGCCTAAGGAGTTTCAGAAGGGGAATTTTGATTTTCCCATTACCTCCTTCCACTGTTACAGCACCTGCATGTGCACTGGAGGGAACAGACCACATTTAGCAGTATTCACAAGCTATGCAGTATTAGTGAGCAGAGGGTTAGGCTTCTCATCTACTAAGCTCAGAAGCCACAAAATCTTCCTGCCCATGACAGCTCTGACTGCTCACAAGTGCCTCTTAAAGCATGCAAACTGTTACAAAAACAGGAAAACAAACAAGCATGCCTAGGCAAAAAGGGGACAAAGCCAAAGGTGGCGTAGGAGTCTCAATCCTCTTCAAAAGAGGGTCTTGAGCAGTAAAAGGAATAAGCTTGCACAGCCCATGGGGAGAAAGTGATCCCAGGCTGACATTTTTTGCTGCCTCAGCTAGGAACAAGAGCAGAAAGCAGGGAACAAAACAGGTGTTACCCCACCTGATGGCTCTCATCCAGGAGCTAAGCAGCTTGCAGGTGACTCTGCCACATCAAAGTAACTATGATCTCAGGCCAGAACAGCTGCATTGAAGCTCTGTCATTTTTTACAAGCCTGATGAACTCTTAAATGGTGCCCAGGGAGAAAGTAATACTTTCAAGGCTGTACACCACCTGCACATTACAGGCTGCTACACCTCTCACTGGGCTGCCACTCTGCAAGGGAGGAGTTGCTGGCTGCCAGCTCTTCAGGTGCCATTTCATAGCTTCACCTCCCCAGCAAAAAGGCAGATGCAGCAGAGTCACCATCAGCAGAGGACATACATTGTAAGCAGGAAAATAGACCTTGCATTCATTTAACTTCCATTTTACAACTCTTGAAACAAATCAACCTCTTGGTGTCACAAGGCAACTACTAATTTCTGCTGTACAGAATAACTTTGATTCCTCCTCAAACCTTGTTTCCTCTGTAGCTCTTCAAGAACTCCTGCCTTGTTAAGGTTTATGATGTCCAGAAAATCTTCAAAGTGGCATTTTGTAGCCTGATTTTTAGTAGCACAGTAGAGGCTGAGCTGCAACATGGACTGTTGCTGTTTTAATTTGCCAAGAAAACAACAACAGACTAGTGGACTACAGGGCTACAGTGCTACCAGCTACCCTCCCATGAAAAAGCAACACAACTGCTAGGTGAAAAAACACAACAGCCCCTTAGTACAGCTGACTTTGGTTGTCCGGTGCACGTTTTCTGTGTCAAACCTAAGGTTTAATATATAACCCCTGAACTTGTCATGGGTCAGTACAACACAGGGCTGCTAAAGCCGTAGCCTGATAAAGTTTCTTTTCTATTGTGCCAATGCCATGGAGTCAGCAAGACTATTTCAAGATGTTTTGAAGGGTCTGGTTTGGCTCTCTGGTGGAAGCATGGTTGGAGTGTGTCAGTGCAGAGGAGAGGGGGTTCACTCACCTCCCCCGGGAGCTGCGCCGGGCAGTGGAAGGCTGACAGGCTGGGCACTGCCACTCCCCATCCGGGATCTCGTACAGCGCCGGTCTCAGACAAAAGAGGTGGAAGGCTTTGTTACACTCATCACACAGGATCAGCTTGTCATCCTCACCTAGGAGAGTGCAACTCACTTGTAAGGAGTGCCACAGCCTTGTTCAACCTGAGAAGCAAAAGCTGCTGCAGCACTGGAGGTCAGGACAAAGCGAGATAAAGATGCAAAGTGCCCTCGGTCAGCAGGGACCCTTCCTCCTCAGTTCCACCTCTGCAGCAGAAACCAGTAGCAGCAGCATTTAAAAACAAACAAAACAATGTAAAGTTTCTTGCTCTGCAAAGATTTCACTTGAGGCAAAGGTAGAAACCTGCCAAATAGGTTCCACCCAGGCTAAGTCCCAAGCCAAACACAGGGAAAGAGGAATTTGCTGCCAAGTTGCCCAAGAACCTAGGAAGAAGCTATAAATGCAGCTATTCTTATTCTAGCCTCAGTCTGGTCAACCTGCAGAGCTGCTTCTTCCTACTTAAGCTAGCAAGCCTGCAAAGAAAATCAGTATGCAGCAGAACTAGTCTCTGTTCTTCTCCCTGCTGCAGGGAAATGGGGAGACAGTCCTGAGCCAGCTACTTCATTTACTGAAGGAAAAAAGAGAAAGTGCCGAGAGCTTGCCAGCATGTCTCTTTCTCCAGTGCCCCAGTTCTTAAATTCTGTGAAACTCTAATCTGTTAGACTCAGGTGAGCCCCCTCTGGTATCTTCCTAGATTCCCTTCTCAACAGCAGACAGGACAGTTTTTGCATTTGGAATATCCCAGAGGCTCCACAGTGCAGGAAGATGTTGCACCAGTTAAGCCCTTATTTCTTTGATGAGATGGATGGCATAGCCTTTTGGTAAACAAGTGGCCCAGCATTCCCCCAGAGGTTTGTCTGTCTGTCTGCCCTCATTTCCCACTGGTGTTTCAGCAAATAGTGAGACAAAAAGCACATGATGAGGCAGAATGTACTACTAAGCTCTTTCCTCCAGGCTTCCATCCAAAAGGAGAGGTTATGGCAGAACAAGTACTATCACTCCACTGCTGGTGACACCCTTCTCCTTCTCCCTCCACCTGCAAGACTCTAAAACCTTTCCTCCTATGATGCATAAGAGAAGGTAGCCCCTTGTCACCTATTTGGTTACTTCCCCACCCCTCCCAGCAGGTAAAGCTTCCAGCTCAAGCAGCAAGCTCCCACCCTAACCTCAAAGCAGGATCACCTCATTCTCTCCCATTTGGCTACAAAAGATAATAACCTTCCTGATATCTCCTTCCTTCTGTAAAAGAGATTAACTGACAGGACTCAGAGACCCAAAGACCACTGCAACTCAAAAATTAATCCCAGGGAATGGACAGTGGCACAAGTGTTCCCAGAAGGATTTGTAGATGACTTGTGTCCACGTTCCCTCAATATCCAGGGGGTAGCAGCTCCGCAATGTTCTGCAAGACTGTGTTCTAGTTTTGCAAGAATGGTTTACTGGAGTCAGGGTCAAATGCTTCTGTGTGATCAGTGCTTCTGACTGTAAATCCTGACATTCAAAACACAAAACACAGCCAAAGGAAGAGTGACAGACTACAAGGGCATGTTGCCTAAGCAGGGCATGGAGAGGTGCCAGCGTCCAGCTGCTCCGCAGTGGGGCAGGAATGCGTTACCTTTCTTGCGACACACTTTGCATCTGGCATTCTCTGCAGACATATCCCACTTGATACAGGCATCCAGCATCCCCAGCAGCACGTGCATACGGGAGAAGGTCTGGGCCTCACGGATTGCTGTCTTCCACTTCTCCATGGCTGAAGCAACCTGCAGACAGACCTAACAGCTTACAAGGAAGCACACAGACACAGCTCGCTACAGTCCGATGATGTTTTTATATCCTTTAGCTGGGGCCCTTAATAACCAAAGCTCAACTCTGCATTTCTTTCTTTCTATGTAGCCTCAGCAGTCCTATTTGTGGTTTATACGTAACCAGCCTCACTGGATCAGACAGTTTGTTCATAACAGTAGAGCCTTTTTTTTGCATTTCATGGCCAGGCTGAAACAACCTATGTGAACTCCACTAAATTCTTCCTCTGAAAGCCTAGCCCAAACAATCACCAGGTTAAGAAAATAAAAGGCAGAAATCTAGCACTGTAAAATGCAAGGATGAACGTTTGGGAGGCAGCTGTCAACACCACTTGAGCATGGCAGACGGGAGCAGCCTGTGCTGCCCTCCAGTGGGTTCTGCAGAGGCACTGGAGACCATCAGCAAGAGCAGACCTCGGGCCTCCGAGCTGCAAAGGGGACATAAGCAACAGTCCCGTCTGACAGGCAAAGCACTTGGAGCCCCAAGCACAAAACCAGCTGCTTTTCCTGTGACTAGGATGACCTCAGTGCGTGTGAAATCCCAGAAGTAGCTGCAAGCGAGGCTGAAAGCATTAAACCTGAGATTTGCACCAAGGCAACTGCTGGAGTCTTGCACACCAGGAGCCACAGGCTCCAACTCAGCTCTGGAGGTTTAGAAACAACATTGGGGTAAGTCGGAAATGCAGCAGGACAGAGGAGTAATCCTGAGCTACTGCATGGGCAACTCCAGTGTTAATCCTTGGCTTTACAACAATGAGGGCATGGCCTAGACGTGACAGGGACATAATAGGACTCGAGTTAATTTTCTTCTACCCCAGGAGAATGAAAAAAGCAAACAGTGAAGTGTCAAATGAGAAAATCTAAACTCTGCAGCCCACAGCAATTTGGGAGCCAAACAAAACCCAGTATTTTTGCAGAGTTGCAAATTCTCCTCCCACTGAATTTGAGGAAGCACAGCATATGTTCGATGCTTGGAAAAACATACAAATTGTTCTAAAATGCCAACATCCTTGCTGTCATTGCTGGTGGGGAACCTGGAGCCCATGACATTCAAGACAAACAAACCTGCACAATCTACTGGGGCAGACTACACAGGGCTGTGCTATTTCTTTGCAGAACATTGTTGAGGTGCTTCACATACTGAGTAATTGATTTTCCAAGTAAGTGTTTCATGGGTTTGCTGTTAACACACTGGGTAACTGCTGGGCCAAGATAAATCTGAAAAAGCTGTTGGCAAGTTTTGCTTAGATTCTTCTCCCCAAGCCTGTGGAATTTAACAGATTTTTAGCCTTGCTTCCCAAGCATCATGAGACTATTGCATTTTAGCAGCACCATTATCAAGGGAGTTCACAGTGCCAACTAGACAAAACAGGAGATGGAAAGAAGTTACTCAAATACCCTCCTGACTGGAGAGGAGCAGTCTAGCTGGGTAAACAAGAAGAACCAAAACACCATCCACAAAAATACTGCAGGAGAAGTTCTCAGTCACATTTCAGCTTCAGTGACAAAAATCACCTGCTTTTGTTAAAAGTGGACAAGTCTCCAGCTAAAAAATCTCCCATTTGGTATCCTAAGATAACAGAAATTCCTCTGAACAGCTGAAATGGTAATTGCTTGGTTGTGAAGCTGCTCTTTGAGGTGTTGTCTGCAGGTGAAGTCTGACCCCCTGTCCTCTTCCCTTCCAAACACCACTGCCAGAAAGGAGCAAGGATGGAGCACTTACCCATGGTCTTTACTACACTCAGACAATCCTTCTGCAATGTCACATATTCCCTGTCCTGGGACAGTCCAGCATGCCACTGGAAATTGGGAGTATTTGGATAAAAACAGAGGCACAAAACTGATATTCAGCAACAGCCATAAGCCAGGTCCACACTGCAATCTTCTGCCACTCAGCAGTGTGATCTCTAGCTATGAGCTGAGCCAGCAGGAACCCTTAGTATAGACAATTATGTCAGCAAATGGGTGCCTAATAAGCCATGGCTTGTTTCTCACAGGAAAAGTGAGACAGCCATACCACAGGACTGCTGGTATAGTCTAAGTAAATCAGAAGTGTTTTTCCAGTACAGCTATACTGCATTTTACCTTCTATGTGAAATGAAGTTCTGTCTCTAAATGACTTCAGTTATCATAGATTCATGGAATGGTTTGGGCTGGAAGGGATCTGAAAGTTCATCAACCCCCCTCGGACACCTCCCACAGCCCATGGTGCTCCAAGCCCCATCCAACCTTCAACACTGCCAGGGATGGGGCAGCCACAGCTTCTGGGGGCAACCTGGGCAACCAGGGGCTCAGCACCCTCACACTGAAGTTTCTTCCTAATTCTTGGTCTATACAGGAAATTGGCCTTCAAATGCCTAAAAAATGGTTTTGGTTTTTTTCATCAGAAAACTGTATCTAAGATCTGGAGTGCTCTTCCTAGGTGATCTATAAAGGTTTTCTGCTCTGGCAAAAAGGAAGCTCATTCCACATAAATTGAGTCTATCCCCACTCTCCAACAAAACCAAACCTAAACAAACCCAAAAACCCAACAAAAAAGAGTTGAAACATTGCTTGTACTTCCACAAATGTCTGGAAAACCTCTGAGCCAGATGAAGAAAACACTGCAAAGCAAAAATAAATGCTCCAGCACAAGACCACTGCCCTGGAGGGAGAGCTGCACCATCCCACTGGCAGTGCTGAGATCTGTAGAGGGCTGAGCAGCATAGCCAGGTATGGAGGCACATTAAACAAACTGGGTAATAGTGGAAAAATACATTCAAATAACTTATGGTTACAGGTCCAACAATATTCAGAAAGCCAACTGGTCCTGCTGGTTTGCTAAGGAGAAAGGACAAATCAGAGTGTTCCAGTGTCTAACCAGGCTGCTGGAACTGAAAGTTCTGCCAGAGTGCCCAAGCCTGGCCTTGCTGTCACCAACAGTGCTGTAAGGAAGAGTGCAATGCTCCAAGGCAGGATGGAGAATCTCAAACATTTCTGATTCTAATGGCTCAGTTTTCAGATAAATAAAACCTTGGGTATGAAATCCCACACAGCTTTAGCAACAGTAAATAAAAGTTCAAGTCCAGAGCTTATGCTGCCAAGTTACTATCCATTTAGATACTGTAGTAAATCTGCTGCTACCCTTGAAGCATGCCCTACAGGTATAAACCTCATGGTTACAGCTGTGAGACACAGCAGAGTAAGGTGTGCTAAGGTATGGCTGTAGATACAGGAAATGTGATGATCCAGCTCCTTTTTGTCCCAGACAAAACTGGATTTTACAGCTCTGCATTCTGCTGAAAGCTTTTAGCATAAGGCAGCCTCCCATTCCCTTTGCACTAAACACTGGAAGACTCGAAGTTAGCAAAGTTTAAATACCTCAGGACAACTGAGGAACATAATTTCTAGTCCCTATCCAAACATATCCATTGCTAACTAGCACTGCCACAGAGGAGCAGAGACTTGGTGTGGATTTGAGCTCTAAAAAACACAAATAAAAAAAATAAACAACCATACCCCAAGCACCAATCAAGAATGTAATATTTCTTGCTTAAGTTGGGAATTTCAAATGTTTCTGTTGATCCAATTCTGATCTTGCTATTTCTGCTGAAGTCAGTGATCAGTCAGGGCAGAGCACTTTGAAGAGGGCAGCAGGGAAAGTCTTGTTATGGATCACTAATTTCCCATTAACTCAGCACATAGAAACTACTCCTGAGTACTACTATCCCTTCACTATAGGGTGAAGCATTGGTACAGCTTAAATACCCTGTAGAATCCAACCAAATCCCCCACAGCTCTTCTCCACCTTTTTTTGAGCTTTGCTTTGGAAAGCTCTGCACATAGCCTCACAAAGCCACTTTTCTCTCCAGGCACACACAGCCTGTTTGCTCAGGTGTCCCAGAACAGCTGAGTTCAACCCTCATCTTCCAGAGGTGTCCCCATGCATACCATGACTTGTGGCTTTTCTTGCCCAACACTGATACCTAACTTTCTCCCAGTCACTAAACCATCACATCTCTCCTCCTCTTTACAGATCAAAGGCATTAAGCTTATCACTAGTCCCTTCTGATGCCTATATCTCCTGTTATGTACCCTAAACACACTCCCTAATATGCTCTTATTCAAGTACCCAGCTTTGGTGAGGAACTGCATGAATAAAGTAAAGTATTTCACTTGACCCATTTCCTGTTCACAGGGAGAAAATTAACTGTAATTCCTTAGTATGATTTTCATTTTGCCTTTACTCTTTTTTTTACACCTTTACTCTTCAAAATAAACAGGGAACACCTGACCCAATAAGTGACAACTCACTACATTCCAACCTTGCAATGGGGATAAGATGCTCAGGATTTAATACCTGATTAAATGTATCACCTCTGCTCAAAAGGCTGTATTACCACACCAAAACAGAGCCCTGAAATGAACAATACCTTAGCTTCTTCTGCCATTTTCTTGTCTTCATCTATCTCCTCAGCCTTGGCAATGTAGTCATCTCCTTGATGTTTCCTCCTCTTCTGCTTAGGGGCCATAAAACCTTGCAGAAACTTTTTAACAACACCAGCCTGGAGTGCAATCACACACTCTCCAAAATCCTTCAAGCTCTCTAGTGAGTACACCTGTAAGGAAGAGCAGGTAACAACTCAAGGTTAACTCTGTTGTTTGAGGTGGGTCTGTCCTCATGCAGTGAGGTTTTTCATGCAGAGTTGTTTTCTACCATCCTTGGTTATGGATTCAGCATATTGCTGCTGCTTCTGCTGGAGTTCAGACCTGGTGGTCATGCACAGCACTGTTCAGAAATTATCAAGCTTTCAAAAAAAAGAACCAAACAACAAAACAAAAACAAAAATCCCCCACAACCGATAAAACCAAACCAACCAAAAAAACCAACCAACCAAAAACCAAGAAAATCAACCACCACCAAAAACCAAACCAAACCACTCACAACTTGACTCCAGAAACCCAAATCCATGATGACAAAGCACTAAGTCATTCTCCCACTCCACTCCCACTGCATTTTCCCCTTCCTCTCAACACTTCTGATCTCATCTCCAAGGGGGAGCCCTCTGCAGTGACTCAGGATGCAGGTTAAGAGCAGAGCTTTACCCACTCCAAACCAGACAGTGTTGTGCTTTGGCAGGAGGAGAACACACCAGTCACAGCAGTGTGTGCTCTACCCACACCAGGCACATTTACACTTTAAGAAAAGACACTCAGGGCACTAATAATGCTTCTGTGACTCAGGCTGGACTAACCAGAGCACTAAAAATCCACACTTCAGTTCACTGCACATCCTTGTGCTGACACACCCATGAGCAGAACATCCTTTAGGTCCTGGAACTAGGATACAATCATTACCCCAAGCCTCTGAATTTATGAAACAAGCAAAAAAATCCAGAAAAACTAACCAAAGAAATACCTCCAAAATGGAACACATCTCAACAAGACATGCTTGCTTCAAGTTCAACTAATGCTCCATAAATATGTCTGCAACCAGATGAAGGAAATAGGGTAATTTTGCTGCTGTACAGGACATGGAGCTCCAACACTACAACCCACTTCTATTAAAAGGACCTCAACCCAGCAGCTGTGTAATCCAGAAATAATAGTTTAGCACATGAGAAAACCAATTTTCCTGATCCTCTTTGTCTGAGAAGAACAAAGAAGTCGAGGCCTCTCCCAGAAGTATCACCTTGCACTTGTCTTGCTCAATATTACTTTGCCTGTTCACTCACTTTTGCTTCATATTCTGGGGTCACATCAACATATCCCAGGCCTCCTTTCTGCAGGCGAGTTGCAACCTCAATGAGGTCACTTCGGAGGTAATTCAGCAGCTCCTGGTTGCCATCACAGGATTTGAGGCCCAAGTTCTGTTTCCGAGCCAAATGGATAGAATGTGTGATGTCCTGATACCTGGAAAATCAAAACCCAGCCTTTGAATCCAAGCACAAAAGCAACAGCAATAACATCCATCCCACTCCACAGGCTCCACCAGTGCAGAACCTTCTTTGAAAGCCACCTGAAAGCATGTGGTGGTTTGGGCTTTGTGAGTGGAACACCACTGCCTTTGTTTCCAGCTGCAATGAGCAATTTAAAGACTGACAGAACCTCTTCACAGTTTAGACCATTATTTATCATGAACCTGCAGCTACTGCCCAGGAAGAAGAGCAATTTCTCATCCTCAATATCCTCCCCTCTCCAGCACGGGCAGGATCAAAGCAAGCACTGATGGCTGCCCCAGGACTGGAAAGACTTGCTGTGACAAGGACAGGCTTTGACTTTCAGAAAACACACAGAAAAAGCAAAAACAGGCTCACCTTTTCTCCAAACGTTCCTTGAGCTGACTCTCTCTTACCCCCTGGGGGTGCAGGCAATCCAGCAACTCATCCAGATCCTTCTGACTGTCACAGAGAAACCTGGAAGATGTAACATGCACCAACATCAGCTAACCTAACTCTGGGGCAAGGCAATTCCTTCTTCTAAACAGTTCTCCAGAATCAGTAGGCAGGGATGACAAGTAACTATCATTGCAGCCCCAGGCAGCAAGGTGAGACACTTCAGGACTGCTGGTGTAAGCATTCTGACAAGGGTTGGCCTTGTTTCAAGGTCCTCAAATGTAGCCAAGTCAAAAGCAGGGAAAAAACACAAAACACCCACAACAAAATAAACAACTGATTTATAAATTTCTCCCCATTAAGTTTATTAAAACATTAATGTTTGAATTTAGTCCTCTACCCCAGGTATTAGAGTCACTCAGTTCCAGTCAGTTTAAGTAATTGAAATGTCATTTAAGAGGCACTAGAAAAGATTAACATGCTGGGCACTGGCAATTTAATAATTAATTCTGAAGAGCCTTTGGCTTCTTTCATTAACCCAGGAAGTCCTTAGATGAACGAAGGGGATGTCTGAGCTTACACCACAACTGCTGCAGATGTGCATTTGTGATGGAAGAGCCCAGAAGTCCTCCTGCCCACCCAAACCCTCCTGCCAAAGGAGCTTGCCTTGACCTGAAAGCTCATGTGCAATAGGTGAGTATGATATTCATCAGCTTTAAACATTTCTGCTCAGGAAGCCCTCCAGGACAGCAGGGGTAAATCAGCAGTTAGCTGAATCTAGAAGGGGAAAGAGTGCAGTTCCCTACACAAGGTGCTAGTTCCAGAGTATGTTCAATTTTTTAATACTGGGCTGTAGAATTAAATTGGTTTTAAGACATGAAATTCTGCTCTTTTTTGCTCTTTTCCTCCTTTTTTTTTTTTTAAATTTTTTTTTCAAACTCTGCTCTCAGATGCCATGTAGGCTCCTCACCCCATGCAGGCAGGGATTCAATCTGAGCTTCAGGGCACTCATTTCATATCTTCTAGAAGAGGATTGCTCCTTAGAAGATGGAAGTGAGGGAATAACAAAATCAACCTTAAATGGAACCAACTAAAAAGGATCACTATGTGATTCTCACCAGCACCAAGAAAATCTAATTTTATTTCTTGAGCACTAGCTCAGATAACCCAAACAACAACTGGAGAAAGATGGTGCTCTGGATCCTCTATCCACAGTGGTTCTTTCTCTGGCAGAAATACTTACTCAGTAGCATATGTGAAAAGAAAATATTTCAGAATTCTAGTATGCTCATATTAGAGGAATATCCTCACAATTCCAATTATTAAATTAATTACTCTAATATTAAATCATAGGATTGTTAAAAATGAGCAAAAAAGTTTCTTGCCCATCACCTCCTGTACACTCCAATCGTGCAGAGCATCCTCACTTTGCACACTGAGATCAAATCTTTTGGCCAACACCCTCCCTGTGAGACACAGGACAGAGCAGCTCCAAGGATCTTTGCACCCACCAGAGCCTAGCACAGGAACTTAAAAACTTGTAGTGAATTAGGGCTGCTCACAAGATCTGACAGGCTACCACACAAACCTCTAACTTGGGCCTTTTTCTCCTAGATGCAACTTAGGGCAGTTAATTAGGATTCCCATGTTCATTGGAAGGCCTACAGACAGAAATTCAAGTCCTGACAGTGGTCTGAATCTACCTGATTTCTGCTAAATGAAGAGAAATTTCTCCAGAATATTTGGTATGGAATTGCAAACCTTGGGATGGGTCCTCAGTTATATTTCTCAATGAAGACTCTGTCAGAACATGACATGGAATGAATAAATAAACCAAGCTTTGACACAGTTGTTCTGCAGCCAGCCAGCAGAAGAGTGTTTCTCAGGCACCTTGAGAAGGTTGCCTAGGTCATGATGAAACATCAGTTAGCAGGGGATCCAGTTGGAAAAATAGATGTGAGAATACCATGACTCAGCTTTCCTCCACAGCTGCAAATCTAAGGGGGAAATCCCTGCATAGTTTTCTCTTATTGTGAAAATGAAAGGTCCTGGAAACAGCACTTGGTGCTTGGATTCTCCACTGTTATATGGTTTGGAGAAAGACAACACAAGTTGCTGGCCAGCATGAGAAAGCACATACCATCCTTTTTTAAAATCTAGGGTCAAGCCCAAGATTTTGTTCCTGCTGAAAGAAGTGAGACAGGGAAATGAGAACACCTGCAATGGGGACTGGAGTGTTCCCAATTTGCCCTGGGAGTAAGAACAGAAAGTTCTAGGAGACAGAACTGTTCTGCACCAGCTGGAACTCAGATGTGCACAATATAAACCATGCTAAAGAGGTACCTGCTGGTCTGACAGATGACACCTTGCTGCTCTGTGCAGCTCCTGGCTCTCACCCTAGCTCCATGCACAGGAATCACCTCCAGTCAGGGCTCAGGCAGCACAAGGCTGGGAGCATGGATATGACAGGACAGGGCTGGAATTTCTAACAGGGGAGGCCACAGGGCTGTGAGCTTGTGGGTCTTGACAAGAGGGAGAGGGAAGCAATCAGTGTGTGGCCTGACCAAGAGCTGGGTAATGCAGAGAGATGGGAAAGACATCTCTGGGATAATCAAGACCAGATGGAGGTCTTCAAACTGATCTGAAAGAGGGAAATCCTGAGTGGACCAAGGGTTTCCTGCCTCTCTAAACAACAACCTAGATTCTTTTCTTATTTCTGACAGCACAAGCCAGCAGCAAAACAACCAGAAGGGACAAATAGCACAAGCAGCAAGTCACAAAAGGAGCTCTTGGTATTCACTCAGGCTCCTTCTCCATGTTCTCAGGCTCCAGGCTGTAAAAGGGACAGAGAAAGTACAAAACCTGGACTGCAGACTAGGGAAAGAAGAAATCAAGAGGACAACATCTAGGAGCCTAGGATCAGTACCTGCTCTGGAGGGTTGGTGGAAACAAGGGAACTCCATCTGTAGAATATAGGCTTGAGAATGGAGTCTGTCAGCACCCACTCATGGTTAACTCAAATTGTCTGCTGAGGGGACCCTCCAGACCATGGTGTATTCCTAATAGATGAAGAACAAGGGGAGTTACTCTGCAGAGATGCCACTGACCAGGATGAGCAAAAAATCTCCTGCACACTACTGTACTGCAGAGGTATTTAACCTCTGTCTCTTGCAGTAAAGACCAGTGTGTACACAGCTCATGAAGCACTATGAGAGGGAAAGAAGACTCTTCCAGGAAACATGTGCCCAAAAGCTTTAAATAGGGAGATTTTTAATAAGCACCAACATCAGTGAGAGTGGTGCACAATGTCAGAAATGGGACACTCTGCCCCAAGAAGACAGGTGACCAAGCATCTGTGATTCTGAACAGAACAATCATTCAGCCTCTGCACCTTTAGGACAGAACACTAGACCCTCTTCTTTCTGGGGACAAACTAGAAACCATTTCCACAAGATACTGTTCCTGTAGCTCTTGGCAGAGGTAGGAATCTAGTTCCCCTTTATCAATGTCCTACCAGCTCCCATACTCAAGGAGGAAGGGGGCAGGAATGTGAAATACAACCAACCCCAGAGTTCAATCTGTGCCAATTTCAAAGTCCCATGACTCTAGAGTATCAAAGGGTAAAACTAAATGCCATGTTAAATGCTCTGCTTGGAAAGAGATCTGGCAGGAGTTAAAGCAGAACACAGAGGACTGAAGCTTCCTGTGCACCACAGGTTAACATTATAATTGAACAAATCTTTTTATCCAAACAAAAGAGGGGTGGAGATATCTAAGGACTTCAGTGTGATTCCTGAGCAAGGACAATATGCAAAAAGCAGCCAAGAAGGAGACTTTTCCATAACCATCTATGTTCATGGGTGTCCTTGAGACTGGAGAGATGAATGGCCACAGAGGACAAACACTAACAGCAATACAGATTTCCTCAGAGGGAAGTTCTAGTTACTGGCTGTCCCCTGAAATCAGAGCTCTCAGCTCATTTACCTTTTTGTAGGAGCTCACTTGTAAGTGGTGACAGCTGTTAGATAGGTACTGAGCAAACAAGTTCACTGCAGTTCTACAGCTTTAAAGACAAATCTGCTTGCTGGGAAAGCTTCCTGCTCATCTGCAGCAATGGCTTTAGGGGGCCCTGTCCATCAGGAGGAAGCCAGCACAGAAAGGTAAGCTGGAAGTGGTTATGATGTCTTTGAAAAGCTGCCACGTTCCCTCTCCTCACTTCAAGGACATCATCTGGCTCAGGTTTTTCATTTCCATTGCTTCACCTTGGCATCTGCCAACCTGCTCTGCAGAACAATGCACATGCATGATACTCTCAGTAAAACAAATTAATAAACCAATCAGTAAGTGCAGGCTTTGCTAGCAAGGACCTAAAAAGATAGAGATGAAAAGACACTGTGGCTTCAGAGCCAAGCCAAAAAAAAAAAAAATTAAAACCAAAAAAACCCCCCACACCCCTCAGGATCTTATTTCTGAGTGGCAAAAGGGCAGAGCAGGCATGCAGTGACATTTCTTCCACCTGCCCCTACAGATTTGAGTATCTGCTGGTTTGAGGACTTCCTTGTGTGCCAGGAAAAGAACCTTTGTGCTTAATACCCCCCAGTGAACTCTTTCAGTAATTTGTCTAACTGGTGCTTTGAACAGGTCCAGCTTTGAAGATCCCCAGCAGCTGGGAGCAGGAGTCACCTACATCAGCTCTGAGGTGCAGCAGAATTTCCCACTATTTCAAAACTGCCATTTGCCTGTTTCATTTCCTGATCCCTTTTTTTTATGTATCAACACGAATATTTTCTTTCTTTAGGAGACTTCCCCATTCTTTTCTAGCCTCACTCTCCATCTCTCTGCTGAACATACAAATTACAGAACTACTCTAAGCTGCTTTATATTTCTTAGCCAATTATTCACTCATGAGAAGTGCTTCCCTCTTATCCTAAGGCAGGCCTTGTAACAACTGATCTTGTGAAGCAAGATTTGTTCCTAGGGGAAGAAAAATTGTTTTGGCCTTAGTCTGTACTTTGCTTTGTCATCCTTTTTATTTTCTTCATTTTCACTGAACCACCATTTTTAAGTAGGCCATTTTAATTTTAATAGCTTCCTTATCCTGCTGTGGACAAGACTGAGAATATTGTGTTACTCTTGCTGCTAGTTTGTTTCCAAGTTTCCTCAAACTTTTTTTTTTCCCCCCAAAGGTGGGCAGCAGCACTTGCTTCAGACACCTAGTATGGAAACTTTAAGACAGTCTTGTCTTAAAAAGTTAGCCTCTTGGCTGCCACTAGAAACTTTTTTTTTTAAAACAACCTTCTTAATTATTTTTTTCAGCCTTTGTATTTATTTCTTTATTTTAACAAAGGAGAATACTGCACACTATGATCATTTCATACAAAGCAGCAGCTCTTAACAACAGAATATCATCAGTCCTGAGTGTAGGGGACCTGGTTCAAGAAGCTGCTCCTCCTGGCTGTAGGAACAGACACTGTAAAGCACTCCTACCTGTGGAACCTCCCTGACCTCTCAGCACGTGGTTGAGAATTGCCTATAACTGAGCAACTCTAGACCATTCCATCAAACATTATATTTTTGAAAACACTCAGTTTTTGAAAAATTCAGTCTCAAATTACAAGTTGCAGGGATTCTGTGCTACCCAGCTCATTCATTTTAGCTCTATGATGTCTCCAGTTCACAGCAATATGCACTCTAAATTTAAGCTACTCTTTTCCTTATCTAATTTGTCCTTCTACTGAAACACATCTTGGCTCCCCTGCTAAATGAAGAGCAAGTATTTATAAGTAGCAGTTAGAGCAGACAAGACCTCCCTGTGGATCACAGTGTCCTCTATGACAGCACCCATTCCACAGGAACTGCTTGGATTTTGGCCATGTTACAAGATTTGTAAGGACCTGACTGAGAAAGGGGTGGAGATCTGTCATGGCAATACTGGACAGTGAAGGCACGCAGGAGAAACTCTGCCATGTCCTACAACCTACCAGCAAGGAAAGAGAAGGAGCAGAGAAACACAGCAAGCACTCAGTGCTGATGGTTCAGTCTCTGACAGTTCCTGGTGAGGGAGCAGGAACAACTCTAAGTAGCTCTGATTTGCAGCAGTGGAACTATGCTTTGGAGCTCAGCTCACACCTGGTGACACTTACAAAAGGCACCAAGTGATGTCACTTTGTGTACCAGCAGTGGAAAACTGGGGAAAAGCCCCTGCTAAGAGGGGAGCTACAGGAGCTTTCTGACAGTTCCTTTCCAGGGTTATCTGAACAGTACAGTATCCTTCACAGGCAGCTGGGTGGTTAAAGGTGCAGCCAGTGGTGTCTGGCATGAGAACACTGCTGAGGACTCTCTAAACAAAGAGCAACATTGATGTAAGAGATTTTCTTTAAAGGGAGCAGACAGTGGTGTAACCAACAACTGGAACAAGTCACAAGCAACCTGCTCAGAGGTAAAGTGCTTTGATCTGATTGACTTAGGAGATGCTGGCAGCTACTGCTTAGCACTGGGAAAAATCAGAGGGATAACAGGCTGCCAGTGTGGAAGAATGACTTTGTTAAGCTATAGTTATCTGCAGCAATGAAAATCAGGTCTGTGATATGGTGCTATAGGAGAACACACATTTTAAAAGCAATACATCAAAGCAGCATTTTAGCAGCTCAATTTATACTGGCTTTAAGTCTGATTAATTAATTGATTATAATGGTTCCACTGGCTCTTGGCCTGGCTGCCCTATCAGTCCCTTACTGATAACAGTATCAGTGACAGATACTTCAGAGCTGCTACACCAATCCAACTGCTAAATTTGAATGAATAGTAAGCATAAAGTAGGGTATGAACAGAAACCTATTTAGCCTCCTTGGCCTCTCAGCTTTAAGTACTCTGCAGCTACAGAAGCAAGTGTTACCATAAGTTCTGTCCCTGCTTGGGTGCAGTGGTCTCTGCAGGGAGGTCTGCAGCATGCACAGCCCGGAGCAGTCTGCTGCCTCTGCCATTGCCAGTGCTGCTCTTCCTCTTGTCTGGAAAAGAAAAGCACAAGCTCAGGTGTGTTCTCACCCAGCTGTCCCAAAGTGGGCACTTTGATTTTGCAAGAACCAACTTAACTGCAGTTAAGGTGCTTATATTCAACATGTTGCCAGGGAAAACTAACCCAGCACCAGCTTGCTCACTGTATATGAGCTTAGAGAAACAAAAAGAAACAGATAATGGATTTTTAAAGAAATTACTGCATCATAAAGCACAAATATAAAACTAAGAAAAACATTCCTACTATTTCAAATGCATAAAACTAGTCTTTCTAGCTATATACTGACAAATACTTTTAGAACTGAATGAGTTATAAATAGGATGTATTTGTATTTCTGAGCATCTTAGACAACAGTTTGACATGAATTTAAACCTTTGCTTATTAAGATTTTGCTTAGCAGAAGTTCCAGAAGGAACATGCTGAAATCTTACACACCAGCAGGGTAAATACATGGGGGGCACTTGAGAAATTAATAGAGCTGGAAGCAAGCTGGTGTACAAGAACATGGCTGGTCAACAGTGGACAAATTCCCATAAAAAACCAGACTTGGTGAGTGAAGCCAAAAGAGCCACTGAATGATTCCACCCCTGATCAACAAGTCACTGAGATGCAGTGGCTGGAAAATCACATGATGGGAGAAGTATCTCACTGGAGGTTTGCCCTGTTCCATTCTTCTAGATGTCTACTCTGACCACTGTGTCAGACAAATTCCCAGGCATGAGAGCTCCATGATTTAACTCAGCACAGACCCTCACTGCAGATGGACTCAGTGTCAGGCTGGGATGTTTCAAAAGCAAGAAATGATCAGGACACAACCTGAAACTGGAGTCAGATTATAGTATACTGTACCAAGAACTATTTCCACAGAGAAACACACAGTCTGATTTTTTTTGTGCAGGTCCATGTTCTGCCTGCAACACTTTACCACCCAGGCAAAATTATACAGGAAGATCAGAACTTCAGCTCATTGTCCCACCTCACTTTTACCTTCAGTAGAGTGAAGAGCAAACTGAGAGGACACGTGCCAAGCAGGCTGTTTGCCAGAAGAACCTCAATCAGCAAAGCTGTAGGTATTTAGAACACTGTCCTGCTTGCCACTGTTTCAGAGATTAATCTGGGAGTCTTGCCACTCAGTGGAACATTGGCACTGATGAATACCCTCACTCTCTGCACCTCACAACTGCCTACATGTCCAAGAAACCTGGCACACTGTACCTCAGCTGGCTCAGAGCAAAAGAGGGGTTAGTCCCCAACTGACATCAACCTGACTGCTTTTAAGAGAGGTGACTGTACCCCACTGTTCTTATGGGGCACATTTCAGGCAGCGTCAAGACCTGCAGCAGCAGGAAGGAGATCATCATGAGTGAGATCATACAGAGTGTCAGACTCCCAACATGCAGGCTTCCAGAGTTTAAAGGAAGCTTGTAACAAGAGTATTCACGTAAAATCATTCTGACTAGACAGTTCTCTCTCACTTTCATGAATCCATTCCAAGAATCAGATAGCAACAAAGGAAATACCCACAGAGAAGCAGGCTGACCATACCTCCTGGGCTGTGGTCCTTTTTCAAATCTTCTTTCTTCTGATGGGGAAGGATGAATCTGTAGTCTATACTGTCATGTACCCAGCCTTTCTCAATGAACAAGCCAGGAACCTCATCTGAAAACAGCCAATACCTGTAAGGAACATGCATGTTAATAGATTATCTGTCTCCTCTTTGGGCTACAGTTATACACATCCACCTTAATCTGCACAGGGGGGAGAAGCATTTGTGTACTTGACTCAAAAACTGAGTGGATGTATATCTTTATATTGGGATCACTGAGCAACATGAAAGGCTCCCATCAGAATCCAATCTAAAAGCACTTGTGTGCAACAAATGTGAAAGAAAAAAAAGAAAAAAAAAGATGGTAACTAGGTCCTTGAGTACTGATGCAAGAACTTGAAACTCCAGTGGTCAGTGGATCCTGACCTTCCCAGGAAGGTCTCAAAGAGCTGGTTTTGCAAACTAGTGGAAGCCACTACACACACTCAAAAACCTCAATTCTGCACCTCTCTCAACACTCTGTATCCATCAGTTCCTAGGGACTGCAATCTGACAGAAGTCCCAGAGGGGGGAGCTGCCAGCAGGCACCATTCCCTTCCCTACCTGTTGTGGTTTCGGTCGGTGCCGATCGGGGTCCTGCGCATCACCAGCTTTGCTTTGGCAATTCCATCCTGGAAAGTTTTCTCAGCTGCAGCTTTATGCTTCCTAATTCTTTCTTCCTCTGCTTCTTTCTCCATCCTCACTGTTGTAATTAACACAGAGAAACATTAGCTTTCTTTTATTGCATCCAGACATCAGTTTTCTCTTTTTACTACACAACAGGAGTAAAAATAAAGTTACTTAATATTAATTTTAGCACAGCCATCTATCCTTCATCCTACTTTGCACCCACCATTCTAGAAAAATCTCAAGAAATATTAAGAAGGCCTAAGGATGAACTGGGAAAGAGGAAAGACTGGATAAAAAAAAAAAAAGACTGAAGAAATTAGTCCTTACCATTTTATCTCATTCTAGATCAATGAAGCAGCACCCACTGCTTGCATTCCCATTTAACAACAGGGTCAAAGATCAACTACAGACCAACATACAACAGAGATTCTTGCTGTGGCCAGCTCAAGCTCTAGGAGTGGTCTGGCTGTGCCCCAGTGAGCTCAGGATGGTGATGGACACCTCCACTTCCAGGCATGTCCATAACTGCAGCTCGGGGGAACACTCTCCCCACAGCCTCACTGATCTGGCACCACCATGGCCTCTTCCACTCCCAGCACATCTCATGTCTTCCCATATATGCTATGATGTGGGAGAGCAGGACCACAGAAACCTCAGGTTCCACCCAACAGAAGTGCTGGCATTTCAGTAGCTCTCAATACCCAGAGCTACTGACAAAAAAGAGGGGGAAAAAAAAAAGATGAAGAGGCCTAAACCTGGCATCAGACTCCTCATCTAGAGTCTTACAGATTAAAATATGTGACTTCACATCTCTAGGTAAGGAGCAAGAAGGAAGGCAGCTCCTGCCAAGGAGACAAATACTAAGGTCAGCAGGATTTGCAGTTCTCATGCTGCTTTAAGAGTCCCTCTGTACTTCTGCTCACCTCTGAAGAACAGGTATGCTGTCACCAAGAACTGCCTGAACAACAAGGAACAAACCCCCAGCTGAGCCATACTGGTTCTTCAGAGCCTGATCTCAGTCTAACAAAACCATCACCCCTTCATGACTTGCACAGGGCTATGGGCAACACTCTTCTGTGTCCTGAGAAAACTTGAGGAGAAAAATCAGAAGGATGAAGAAATGAGGATGCATTCCTTCATTTGAGGATTTCAGTTCACTGAGGATTCATTTCTACCTTTGCATGACAAAAGAGGGTTTGAAGCAGATGGAACAAGGGGTGAGGTGAACAGGGCAGGAAAAAGCAAGTGTACAGAGGGTGGATGCTGGCTGCTGTCCTGGGGAGAAAAGGAACTTCTGGCTAGGACTTCTCCCAGGGCTACTACCTACCCCTTCTCTGCAGGAATTTTCTGAATCAAGGTGGTCTGGTACCAGTTGACTAGTAAATACCTGGTAAAGTTTCTGAGTCCTGCCAATGTTATCAGTCCTGACTGATTAGAGGACACATACTGACAAACATACCCTTGCTTTTGTTACACCAACTCAATATACCAGCTTTTATATAATAATATGCCAAGATAATGGGTTCAATATACCAATATGTATGTATATATACCAACAGATGTATATACACACATATACCAATGTACCCACTATAACAGGTTTAAGCCAGAACACAGCAAGTTCCACCTCAACATGAGGAGAAACCTTGAGTGTGAGGGAGCCCTGGCCCAGGGAAGTTTTGGATTCTCCTTCTCAGGAGAATTTCAAAACCCCCTGGATGTGCTCCTGGGTGATCCTCCTTTGGCAGGGGGGTTGGACTGGATGATCTCCAGAGGTCCCTTCCAATCTCTAACAATCTATGATTCTATGAACTTCAGAGTAATTGCAGAATGGAATGGCAGCACTGTGCTTTTAATTCATACCTGCCAGACACAATCTATAGGTCTGTAAACACCAACACCTCCCTAAGCCATAGGAGCTCTCCCTGTGTCAAAGCACTGACATCAGAAGCAGCAGCAAGAGCCATTCACACAGTGCCACACGTCCCATGTCACCTACACCCATGTCTCACACACCCCAGCAGGAGCCCATACTACAGGAAGGACATTGTCACCTTCCACTAGGAGACAGAGGTGACATTCCCCAGGATTTCTCTCCTTGACCTCTTCTCAAGGATTTGCTGCTGCCACCTGACCCTTCCCTCCTCCTCAGGACCCTCCTCAGGGGGCAGGACCCACCCATAGATCCTGCCAGCAAACTCCTCAGTGCTCACACCTCAGGATGTGGTGGGCACCCCCAAGATTTGCATTTTCCCTATTCAGCTGCAAAGAGCCCTTGCAGCAGGGACCAGCAAGTGCCAGAATAAGGAAGAGGGAAGGAACGAAGAGAAACCTAAATTTACTCATATGCCAAAACTGCTCAAAGTGAGATCAAAGACACCAAATTAAAGTGTTCCTCCCCACATCTCACTTTGAATTGCAATGCAAGGTGGCCTCAGCTGGCACCTTTCTCTTGACAAACCTTCCTTGGATGTACAAACTGCCAGCTCTCCATTCCCCTCCAACAGACTGTACAGACTGCTCCATGGAGTGATAAGACATAGAACAGCCACCAAGTTCTGCAGAAACATGGAAATGGAAGCAACTTGGCTTTTACTACCAAGAAAATACAGATATTAATCATGTTATCTCAGCAAAGAGTCATTACTTCTTTTGAAGTCAAGAAAGAACAAAAAATCCATTTATTGGGGTTTTTTTTGAGCTGAGGCCAGCTTGGTAGCACAGGCTGCAATTCTGACAGGTGTAAGTTGAAAAGGGTCAGTGCTCCCAGTGTGACTGATGTTAGAGTGGTGAAAAAGAAAGCTCTGACTGCAAGATACATATCTACATATATGTCAAAGATTATTACTGACAAAACATCTATTGTGCAGCAGCTCACGTATACACACACACACACATATATATGAATACTGTACTGCTGCACAATAGGTTTTTTGTCAGCAATGATTCTTTAACTTCCCCCATAGATACTCAAATTATTCAAAGCAAATGCAACTCAAGTGTTGTGGAAAGCCACTACACTGAAAAAGCCCACAGAAAGCCTCTGTGATGGCAGCAGCACAGGAATGAAGTTCTTACTGTGGTTACCCACAATTATTTTTCACATTCTAAAAGCACACCAGCCCTTAAGTTTTAAGTCCTGAGCAGATCAGCTCCAAGATGCCAACCCTGCAGTCCTAACCTACACCCTTAACCAAGATCTTTGGTGCTCTGAGGGTACCTTTATGCCTGGCACCAACTGCTGAACACATAAAACAAGCCTTTGATGCCTGAAGAGCTGTGGTTTCTTATGTGGGGAGGAAACAATACAAACTCAAACATTAATGAAAGGCTTAATCCTTCCTTCCCAGCCAAGGAGACAGTTTTCCTTGAGAAGACCAAAAGAATGAACTCCCCCAGCATGCAAGCCATAGAATCCTTACCCCCCATCAGTGTAATGCAGCTTTGCTTCACACACAGCTACACAGACTATCAAGTGAGAACAAGAAGCATCCCAAGAGGGTGGTGTACACAAACTGTACTTAGCTTGGCATTAAAATCTTACCATGAACTTGAACTTGCTGTCAAACAACTGGAACACTACAAGCACTGGGACCAAGAAGCCACTGCACTACAACATGTTCAGTATCTGGTATTCTGTTTATCTGGAGCAGTAGGGCAGCACTCCAGATCCTATTGATATCTCCAAGATTAACAGTTCTTTACACCCAATGTGAGGTATGGTTGTATCCAGCCTACTTCCTTAGGAGCCTCAGAGTATTCCATGTTGTTTACCCCATGGGATGCTTGTCCCTCAACTGGGAAAATAACAATCTAGGTGTGCTATGCTGTCCACTTCCACCTGCCCAGTACCCACTTTTACAACCTAAAAGATCCTTGCAGTGTAACTCTAAAGTATTTAGCTCTTCATATTCCATATATTACACATATGCACTAGTTACACATAGGTATACAAAGTTTGGTATTGCAGCACATGATTTACAGAGGTCTGAGGACACTTTCTATTTATACAACTCCATAACTAATTCTTTAAACAGGGAAACTGTAGACTGGAATTTATTGCTTAAGTCTTTATGTGGGAGAAGGGCTGCCAGCATCAGCCTGACAGTGTGCATGGCAGCAAGGCCAGCAGCAGCTGTAGGAATGAGCTTTTGGGTGGGAAGCATCTCCTTGGTACATAAGAGCCAGAAGACATTTGGACATGGGGAATATTTTTGGTTTGTTTTCTGTCCCCAAAACAGATATACTGTTCTCCAGCCTTCCTGGGCCTGACAGAAGAACAAAGGCACTGAACAAAAAATGCCCATAGATAAAAGCCTGGAAGCAGCTATCACTTTTTCTTAATATTCTGGTTTTTAAGCTGCCATAGGAATCACAGCAGCTGAATTATGCTTCTCCAGTGAGTAAATCCATTAAAAGCAGGTAAGGCTTTTAAAAATACTCTGTCACTTTTGCCATTAACTTGCTCCCTGCTATTCCCCTGGTATGTTTCTTACCTCTCATTTGTATTTCTTGTTGCTCCTTCTCCTTCTTGGCTCGGATGGCAAGAAGGCGCCTGCTCTTCACAGCACTGATCATATCATCAGCTTCTATTTCTACCTGGTGCTCCATTTTCATCATCTCGGTTTTTTTCTTCTCGTTTCTTCCCATCATGTTCTCTTCTTTCCCAACCTCCTTGTTCTTGGCCACCATTTCTTTCCGCTTCTGTTTTTCTGCTCTCTTCTTGTCATTTTCTTCCTTGAGGACAGCCAGGCGCTCCTTCCACAGCTCAGCTGACGCCTGCTGCTTGGCCTCCACGTGGTCCTGCACCGAGTAGGTCATGAGGATCCGGTGGCACAGAGCCCCCAGGATCCTCAGTTTCTCCTCAGGAGTCAACTCGAAGAACTCCGAGGTCTCCAGCTTCTCCAAAAACTCATCCTGCACTTCGTTATCCTCAAAAGCTGCCGAATCTTTGCTTTCGTCCACGTTATCCGAGACCTCGCTTTCCTCTTGCACGTCCGACTTCCGCAGGCAGAGGCGAACCAGCTCGGAGGCAGAATGCAGGGTCAGGGGGATTTCAGAAAGCTTCATTCCCAGCTCAGCGTAATCTTCAGCAATCTCGTCCTGCAGCAGGGTCTGCAGGAGAATCACCAGCACTCGGTTCAAATACAGGAAGCCTCCCTTCTCTGCGCAAAGAGCTTCCATCAGGGAAACTGCTGTGATGGGATACTGAGCATCCGGCATCAACAGCCCCGAGTAACAGCTCAGGAACTCCACCACCATGGCCACATCCCCAAAGAGGGTGTTAGGGAGTCCTTCTGGAGTATCAACCAGTTTAAAAGTCGGCAAAGTCTTCCCTTTGAGATCCTGGTCCTCAAATCGTTTCTGTTTTTCCAGTTTTTCCTTCATCTCCTTCTCCTTCCGCTCCTTTGCTCTCTCCTTCAGTTTCTCTTTCAGCTTCTCCCTTTTTTTCTTCATGTATTCCTTTCTCTGCTCCTCTGTCATGCTGGCCCACCTCTTCCTGTGCTCCAGGAGCTCGTAGCGTTTCTGCACCAGCCCCCGCAGATCCTCGGGCAGACGGGCACGATCCTCGTTGGAAAGCAACCTGGCTGTCTTGGAGATGATGCAGGACAGAGCACTCTTTTTGTCTTCCCTGTCTTTGTTTTCTTTGTAGTAAGCAATGAGATGGAGTGCTGCAGGAGGGAGATGTTTCTGGGGTTTGCTGGACGACCTAGGGGTGCCTCCAGAATTCCTGGGAGCCCTGGACACCTTGGGGGTACCTTTAGCCATGTCCAGCAGTGTCATTTGTTTCATTTTCATCTTGGGGGTCTTCAAGCCTTTCCTAGGAGACTTTGATTTCCCCGATGACTTCTGTCCATTCAGAACCCTTTTGCCTCTTTGCTTCTTGTCCAGTGATTTGTTGCCACCCTTCCCCAGTCGGCTCCTCTTTGGAATGTGAAAGTTAGAACCCAGTTTAGCAGGAGACATGATTTTCATCACCTCTTCCAACTCCTCTTTAGGACTTTTTGAATTCTTTGAGTTTTTCACCTTCAGTGGAGAGCCAATGATAGATTTCTCCAAATGCACGTGGCACCAGAGAGTAGGGCTCAGTGGCTGAGCCAGGGATGATCCATCAGCCTTGGATTTCTTAGAAGGTTTTCTGTCAGGTGAGCCAGAGCTCTTCCTTTTGGTTGAAGGGTTGAGAGTCATGTACTAAAATTAAAGAAAGAATTATTTTAAGTATGTTAAGGTAAATACTGTCATCAAAATCCTCATCTGTCAATAATTGCTTATTTTAATTCTATTAAATTTTATTAATTTTATTTTATTTTAATTTTCAGTGTATTTTTCAAATGAACTAGAAATACTCCACATGTTAAGAGGCTTCTGCAGTAGCTTTCAGTATTCTCACTGCTGTCACTCCACTGGTTATGAGGCCATTAGCTCATTCCAGAAAGCTCATTTAACTTAAAAAAAATTAAATACTACAAAACTTTAAATGCTTCCTACTACATTACATAAAATAATTGAGTTTCTACTTTAAAGTTTGTGTGGAAGAGGTTTGCCTGGACAATGCTGCACCAGTTTCAAAATTTTCCCCTCTGCTCAGAGATCTTTCTAGTGAGCCATGTAGGGCTCAGTCCTGGGCCCCAGCTGGAGGAGCACAGAAGTGCTGGATGATGACAGGAATTCAGAGTCTGGTTTCTGAATTGCCTGAAAGCATCAGGAATGAAGGTGAGACAGGATATTCAATCCTGAAATAATCCAATGGAGTATCTGACTGTTTTGAAGCTGATGAAATAACCACAGAACAGGTTAACCCAGAGCCAGAGAGACTGACTTCAGGACTACCTTGACATCTCAATATCAGTTTCAGTATGCACCCAGAATACTAATATATATCAAGAAGCAAAATGAGGATATAACCTTCAGCTTATGGATAAAATTACCAGAAAGCAGAGGTTGAACATTTGAGATTCCTTAGCAACAAAAAAATTCCACAGTGGTGTGCACATCAGAAGTGGCAAGCAAACTAAGAATCTTTTTCCAGAACAGACACAAATGTGTCAGGTTCAGGCTGCCACAGGAATATTTAGATTTTCTTACTCACTGATGTTCACTCTTCAAGAGTCCTCATTAGGGCAGTTACAGAAATTTTTAAAGGAGATTGCACACTCAAATTCAGTGCCTGGATAACTTCATTCTACAAAAACTCTTTGTTGAAATCTCTGCTGAAGAGAATTGCCTAAGCTGAAACATCCAGCACTGATGTGAACCACGTTAGTTACCAATTCCCAATTGCTAGTTCTGTAACTCATACTGTGTACCCAGCTGTCACATAAGGTTATTTTGTCAGATCACTAATTCAGGATTAATAAATCCTTCAGCCACTTTTGGAAATTTTAAAACCTTCAAGATAAATTCAATCTCTGTACCCAGTAAGAAACACACTGCTTAAAGAGCCAACCCTAAAAACAAAGCTAAGGACTCCTAAAAGTCAAACTGAAGATGTTATAGTTGTGTATCTTTTCTGACAGTAAGGGTACACCTCCTCCATCAGCACAATAAATAAAATAATTGTATACCATCAGCATATAGTTCAGTTTCTATTAAGGCAGTGACCTCAAACACTACAGCAAGAGTAAACAGCTCATTGAAGATGATGGATAGAAGCTTACAAGAAAAGGGAGTTCTGGTCCTGATGAGGAAAAAGGGATTTAGCAATTATTTCTCTCCTAGTTTTAGAATAACACTTGGCAAAGTCTGAGTCCATGAAAATGAGAGTCTACTAAAACAAAATAGTGCTTTCTGCACATAAAGATCAATTTTAAACCAGCAGATTTCATAGTATGGCATTTACTTGATTAGCTGTGTATTTGGCTGGAAAAACAGCCATCCCTGCTACTTGTAATTTTACTACAAACATTTGTGATATGTGCCATCACTCAACCCAGCACCTTACAAGAGGTCAAACACATCCAGCTTTTCCTTGCAACCATGAAAAGGCTCAATACCTGATGTTACCAGGTAAGGACTATAGCTCTGCAAATTGTCCTACAACAAGAAAATCATGTCTGTACTTGTAGACAAGAAAATCAGGAAAAGTTATAACTCAAATGTTCAGGTCACTGTTTCAGACATTCAAGCTATGCCACCTCACAAAGGGTCCATCTTCACAAGACTGGGTCTTCCTGCTTTGCTCTGAGTTGATGTAAGCTTTGGAGGCACCAAAGCCCAACTGGCAAACAAGCGTCTTGCGAGATTGCTTGAGGGTGGGAAATGGGTGAGAAAGCAAAGGGGGACCTTTAAGAAGTTCATACCTTATGTGGGTCAAGCAAGAAGTCACTAAATTTACTGGGGAGAGAGTATTTCTTCACTAGCTGGTCCTCCACCACCCAGGGGGCATTCTCACAGGTGCCAGCCCGCAGAGCGTTGTGCCGGATGAAGTACCTGAGGATCTCCTTGTTGGGAGGACGTTCTGTGCGCACCAAGCTCTCTGCTGGCACGTTGCTGATGATCTAGGAGATAACAAACAGGCAGACTGGTAACAGACTGGTAACATTTCACTTCTAACCACCTTAGAAATACACATGCTGCAGCTAAAAAGACTCAACTGCTTCCCATCCTCAAACTCTTCGCTCTTCCCAAGACTCAAAACAGACCCAAACAGGGCTCCCAGAACTGAGATGCACAACAGAGTGGCAGGAGATTCACTTGGCCAAAAAAGCATTAACATCTTGTCTTATGGGGCAGATTTCTTGCCAAAGCCCACTGCTTTATCTCTGACCTACCCTTGGCTTGTGCAACTAACTTAAAAGCTGTTACATAAGGATGTTTGTTTGGCTTCACTTATTCTTCCCCGAGACCAGAGGAGTAACTCTACAAGTTGTGCTCACTAAATTGAGGTCAGCACTGCCACTCCTGCCAAATTAGCTGTAAGTGACAAAAAGCATGCAGGAGTGCTGCAGCTAGACAGAGCTCCCTGAAGCACAGCCACCTACATCTCTCAGAGCAGCTCAGTCAGAACAAGGGCAGCAACTGCTGCTGGTCATTTAACTTCTTTATCTCTGACCCACGTTTCAGTAACTGTCTGGAGATTAGCCTGTTAATACCAGCCACTCTAAAGCCACTGTAGCACTGACTCAGTGTGCAGTACCAGGGAGCTGTCAGGTGTCTCTAGGCACAAAACCATGTTTAGCAACAGCCAGGCTAATCACAGGCAACTCCAGCCATCCTGCTTCCAACTCCAGCAGAAAGCACTACACTGTGCTGCATCACCAGTACTGATTACTTCATTGAATTGGCATATTTATGTTGTGATAGAAAGAATTCAAGTGGACAACTCACCTTATCTTCATTTTTCAGTTTGACATCGTATTTGTGTGGCAGGAATTTAGGTGGAACCCATTTCCTTTCTTCCTTCTTCAAGGAAGTGGGAAGCTTCCGAGGAGACCTCCGTGCTCGGTCACCTGGCAAAGGAAAGGGACATCAAGTGTGAGCATCTGAGTCCAGAAAAATAAGGTTACAGAATCCAAGCCATTGCTGGACTGAGCACCCCCCCCCTCCCTTGCTATCTATACAGTGTTTGGCTAAACTAGAACATCAGGAAAAATCCTGCACTGGGGTTTTAGAAAGATCCTGAAGATACAGGCTGGAAATGGTGTCCCTGAAGAGCTCTGAAGTAGGAGGTAACATCCATCTCTGAGGAGTGTGAGGGAACTTTTTCCAGTACTGAAACTCATCTCTCTACAGAGGGGAAGCTGCAATTACCTATGCTAAGGGAGGAACTGCCTATAAAATTCATAAATAGGAGACAAGTTTTGTAACCTAACCAGTGACCTGCACATGGAGCTCCTGCTGAGAACTCTGTCTCTGCTATAAATCTCTGCACAAATTACTGGTTCTAAATTAGAGTAACTTTTAAAATCATTTAACTTTGGTGGCCACTATGCATTTGGAGTGATGAGCTCCATGTGTAAAGGCTTCCTGAACTGGAGACTTTAAACACACTTATACAACCAGTATTTTTATTCTGAAGAGAGATGTAACTGCAAGAGTACAAAGGCATCAATCTTGCCAGCTGGGGCTGAGTCTATTATTCCTATATTCAGGTTGCAAATGTTAATCATTTAAGAGAAAAATCCAAGCTTACTGAAGAAAGCAATCCCCAGATGTTTTTACATTTGTGGCTATGACTCAAAGAAAACACTAAAGCAAGCATGATGGATGAGAAGAATCATCTAAGCAAGTCTAGCACCTACTTGTGTTCTGCATATGTCAGACTTTAAAATATCTAACCAGTGTCATACTGTAAACCCTACAGAATTTAAGCTTCATTTTACATGGTATAAAAACCCAAGCTCTCTCATCACCTTCCAAAATCAGACACATAGTTAGGGAGCAGATCACAGATACCATGGGCTCACTGTACATCCACAGAGATGTGCAACTACTTCCTACATCAGTGCCAAGGCACTGCAGAATCCCAGCATCACACATTATGCAGATTTTCTTCAAAGTAAAACCCCCTAAATTTTGTAACAGTGACAGTAGGTGTGAAAGGAGACTAATCCTCTCATCTCTAGTCAGGCTGAGATTAACTTCTGTCTCCTTTGGTTCTACATTTGTATTAAAAAATCTTGGTAAGCTGACAGATGTTGAGCTATGTTTTTCTGCTTAAAAGCACAACAGAAGCCTCATACAAGACACTTCAAGCCCTATAAATGATCTGCTTTCAAAGATGTTCCTCAATGCCTTTTAAACAGCTGAATGTTATCTTTGCTGGATGTGTGTACTTATAGCAAGTTCATATAAAAAAAAAAAATAACAATGTGCTGCTTAGTCCTGGCTCTGACTTTGAAGGCCTCAGTACCACTGCTGCCTCTGCACAGGCCTGGGAGTGACTGCTCCTCATGTGATTTACTTTCTGGATTCTAGATATAGGGATGAAATACTGAACTCCTTCAAACAGCACCAGGATATGAGGGATGGGGAAGAATAAATCACTATGTGTTCCTTTGCAAAGTCCTACCAAAAGCATACTTCATTTGTTGTTGCATTATACTATAATAAAACTTACATTGACTACACTGCTGGAACCTCATAAAGCATCCACATGCTGCTGTCTCCTTCTAGTCACCATTTATTTGGGTTTTCTGAAGCAGTATTAGTTCCAAGTACAGCTCGAGCTGCAGAACCTGCCTTCGTTACTTCCTCATCCATTCTCAGGACAAACTACCCTTTCCTTTCACTTCTGTAGGGTTTCCAGAGCTCACTCTCTAAGCAACTAAAAATACAAAGCCACTTCAGACTGCACATTTGATACAACAAAGCTGGTATAGAAAGCTTTAATTTTAGCTTCTGAAGCACAGCAGACTCCTATCAGAGAGACTGAAGTTCTCGTTCTCTGCCTATTCCACCCCCCACACACACACAAAAAAACCCCCAAATCGTTAAGTTTGACAGATTAGTGAAAATGCTAAGGTTTGCTCTGCCCCCTGGTGTCACCGCAGAAAGGTGCAGCTCTGACTGCTCCCTCCTGCACCCTGACCTCAGCCCTGGAACCTCTACTAAAGTGTCCAAATTACTAGAAAGGAAATGTCCAGGTGGCTCAGCACCTCCAGGCAGGGCACACAACCCAAGGCTGAATGTCAGCACCTCTTTACCACTCGTGTAGGATGTGCCATTTATTTGAATGCCTTTTGGAACACAGATTCAGTAAGCAGCTTATGAGGAGCCTGTGCTCTGTTATAACTGAGAATATGAAGCATTAGCAATAAAATGTCCTTACTGCTCTGACTGACCAGGTTAGGACTCTGCTGGCATCTCTGACTTGGAAATCTTGAGGTTCACCTTTTACAGAAAGGGCTGGAGGGACCCACTTGACACTGAAACCTCAGCTGAGCCAGAGGCTGGAAGGGAGCAGGATCCCCATCCCTGCACATCTGCACACAGCTGGCTGCAGCACTGCACCAACCAATGGGGTACAGCACACTTGAGTCAACACCCAAGACCAAAAATGCTTGCAAATTTGGCAAATTAACGTTTTTAAAGCATAAGGGATTTCCCATGCCTTTTGCAAGTCTATAATGAAAAATAAAGGAAAAAACCATACATTATTCCCTCTGCAAGCACTACCAGTGTTTCAAAGGATTAGTGTGAGGCCAGGTCGTTTCTGCCACACTTTTTTTTTTTTCCTTTCCTAGTGGCAATAAAATCAAAACAGTTTATTCTTTTTTCCAGTACCAATCAGTAACAGTTTGACAATTATTAAACATGGAACTAGAGCTTGGTAGAGCTTGTTTTCCATTCCTGACTTCACTATTAGCTTACAGGGCTGTAACTCTGACTTTCTGCTTCTCCATACTTGAGAAGGTTATCTGCACCTTTCCTAGATGTTGTAGGGGAAATTTACAAAGAAACTGTTTATTATATTTATGTATCTTTAAAATTAAGATATCCAGATTACAGCTCTGCTGTAGGGTTGAGGCTTTTTTTAAACACTTTTTGAAATATCTTCTAAAGAATTTTATAATTCCAATTTTAGGCAGTTACACAAGATGCAAAACTAATTTTTTTTGCCCCTCTTTCACCAGTACTTTCTCAGAGTAAAGAAAAGCCTGGGACACCCACTGTTCTGTAGCAAGGAGTATCAGATATGAAAGAGGGGAACAATGTTTCAAAGTATGCTTTCTTTTGAAATAAAGATAAGAATTTAATGTGCACTTTTGTGCACGAGTTTTGTCTCTGCAACTGAAAACAGAGAGGGGATAAACCAAAAATATAAAAAACACCCTTATTTTTTATGTCAGCTGGGGACATAAAAGAGAACTAGAGCTTGTCTCTGACTGCAGAACAGGCACTAGAAATCCAGATGTTTGTTCTGAGGACAAACATCACTGCAGAACTTTGATTCTGCAATAAACCTTTGCTGTTCCTTCCTCCTATTTTTTTTTAATACACTTGTTATACTTCCAAAGCTTTTACACTTCCTACATAGCTTTCAGTATCCCACCTTAGAATGGCAGCACACTTTTTTCTTTAAGAGCTGAAAGCAAAGAGCCCTGATGCCAGCAAAGCCACACCACCACCACCCAGTCAGGCCCTTTGTCACATTCAAACATCACATCCCAGGCCCAGGAACCCCTGGATGCTCACTACTTACTCATACTCTCCCTCCTGTTATCATCCTCCTTCAGGGTGCTTTCCTTCTGGTTGTCCTGGGCTGCCTGGCTGGAGTTCTCTTTGTCACTGGATGGGGAGTCACAGGCCCCATCAGATTTCTTTTCTGAGGCCTCTTCATCACCTTTCTCCAGGGGATGAATTTTCACAACCTTCACAGGCAACATTTTCTCCTTACCAACCTGCATGGAAATATTGATGAAAACTGAACCTGAGCAAGACATTCCATAATGCCACTGTTCAGCCTGGAGGAGGATATGAGGTGACCTTAGAGCAACCTTCCAGTGCCTGAAGGGGCTCCAGGAAAGCTGGGGAGGGACTTGGGAGAAGGGTCTGGAGGAATGGGATGAGGGGGAATGGCTTTAAATTGGAAAACAGGAGATTGAGATGAGAGATAAGGAAGGAATTGTTTGGTGTGAGGGTGCTGAGCCCCTGTCCCAGGTTTCCCAGAGAAGCTGTGGCTGCCCCATCCCTGGCAGTGTTGGAGGTTGGATGGGGCTTGGAGCACCCTGGGCTGCTGGGATGGGGATTGGGACTGGATGAGCTTTAAGGTTCCCATCCAACCCAAACCATTCTGTGATTCTAAAAGAAAAAAGCAGGAGCACCTACAAACCACAGTTTGGCAGAACATTTAATTGACAGAACTGAGAGATACTTATGAGCCCTCTCATGGAACAATTTCAGAATTTCTTTCTACTACTCCTACCTGGAAGTTCTGCACAAAACAGAGAAGTGCCAACTCACAAGTTTTTCCAGTGTTTACTAATTCTGCTTTCTCAGTGCAAGAAAAGAGTGTGTGCACAAGGAGCACACAGCCCCAGTTGACAGAGTACTCCCTAAATAGATTTTCCCATCTTTCCCAGTTTTGCAGGGAGTTTTCTGATCATTAGAGATTTGTAAGCAGCTGACTTTAAGCTACACTGGTTTAAGACTACTCCTTCTGCAAACATACTAGGTGAAAACATTATGTCAGATTATACTTTTTAACTCCTTTCATTTAATATAGGCAATATATACATTTGAGTATGTACCCAGACCATTATTTAAGCAGTATGACAAATGTATGTCTGTTTCCCCAGGCACACACATGGATCAGCCATTTTTCTCCTGGCATCAGTGCTTCTCTTTATGGAACCATTTTGCATTGAAAAGTAGGAGCAATCACTGGGCTTCTGTAGAAAGAAATTCTCACCATCTTTCTGAAAATGTAAGTGGCTAACATGTTCTTCCCATACCCTGCCCTTCAGACATCCAAAATTGGTTCTGTGCAAAAGCATGAGATAAAATGGAAAACAGATCCTTACCTCAAAGTCACACTCTTCTCCCACTGCAAATTTGGTCATGATCTCCAGCCAAGCTGCATCCACCAACTTTTCCAAAGATACAGTGTTGTGGTGGACTATTTCCAGCACCAGTTTCTCATACCAGATGGGAAACTCCTCCTTCAAGCTGAGCAAGCACAGAAGAAGTTTTAGTTAGCCAGGGAATAAAAGCCAAATGCAAAGTAATCTCCCATTTTGAAATCCCTGGATCCTTAACAGCCCAGACAATGACTGAGGCAGATGCCACATTAACATGCAAAGACCCCCCGGGCTTTCTGGTGCCCTCCCCCCCAGCATGGTCTCCACCTCCCACCCCACAAAGTGTTAATGGGCATGACAACACAAATCCTACTCTTCCTTCATATAGGAACACCAGAAAGCATTCTGGAAGAGCAGCACTGAGGGCAAACCCTTTCTTGCTGGTTATTCCTACCTCTCCATTAGATGCTAAACATACACCAAGATCATGGCATAATTGTGGGGCTTCTCTCTTTAAAATTTTTGCTCCCAACAGTAACACGATGCTGACAAACACTTAGAATTCCTTTCTTCCTCAACAGACTGCTAACACAGTAAAGGAGACAGACACAACCAAATTATCTTTTCCAGAGAAAAATATTTTGGGTGTTTCAGCATGACACCATCTTTATAAACTTCTCCATTCAAAGAATGAAATGAGCTGTTAAAAAATTACTTGACAAATTTCCTGTCTAAAAGATCAGGTCCCTTAGCTGATAGGAATAAGAAACTTATTACATAAAGCTTCTGGCCAAAAGTAAATTACTGTAAGAAGGAACAAAATACTCCATGTTTCCAGAACTCTTCCAGCTTCTCAGGCTCAGGCATCCACTGCTGACAATTCTCAGCTCCACTTGCTGTTCCACAACCACCAGGAAAATAATTCTCTCTTTAGCAAACTGCCTAAATGAACTTTTTAAATTTAGACTGGTGTCAGGTATTAGAGCAGCCTGCAGACTGCCTGGGAAGCTTGTAATCCTGTTTCAAAGAGACAGGACCAAAATCTGGTTTCACACAGAGCCTTTTTTCCCCACATTTAAAGAGAGGGCAGCTAAATTTGTTATTGAGAAATCTGCTAATTATAATTCATTTACATTTTTTTAATGTTGTGAGAAGTGGCCAACCAATTCCACATTGTTAACCAGAAGTAATCCACACCAAACCAGTGCTGAGTCAGGACTGGATGTTTACAGAGCTGGCTCTTTGCTCTCAAAGAAGACTAAGGAGGAAAGACTGAAGACTGTCAGAATTCAGTCCTCACAGGAATTAGGACTGTTGCAAAGACTTTTCTCTTTTTTGTTTCCTTTAAGGAGGTGACTGACCTCAAATAATGGGAAGTTTTTCCTCAGCAGTACTGCTGACAATTTCCCCAGTTTAAATCTAGGGAGGAAAAAGCCACAGAAGTCCAAGTTCACACACCAGAGAAATGTGCCACTTGTTTGGCATAATTCCTACAAGCTGGTAATCACAAAGTCAGTTCTCTGTGTTGGCTGAGCCAAGGATTTGCACCTTTACAGAAACTTCACTTCTATGGTAAGTCAGGCTGGATCCCAGCAAAGGGTTCAGGGCCTGACCTGAGTCCACAGGGGAGGTTGGGGACATGAGAGGAACACAGTAGTGCCCTGAACTGAGGTCTGGTTTCCCTTTGTTCTTTATTGTTTCATGTAGAGATCCTTAAAATCTCACTCCAAAATACTATTTTTCTTTAGTACAACACCTGATTCCAGTGCAGATCTGGAAAAAAATAATTACAGCTGTGGATTTGGTTGACATGGAACACTTGAATAGCCTCTTTTTCCTGTATTTTTATATATTAACCTATACACAACTTATTCTTTTCCCTTTGAGAAATTCCCATGACTCAAGGGGCTTTAAAATATGCCAAGTACTGTGTGCTGAACTATTTTAGTTCAAGTAATACCAGGACACAGCATAAATAAGTACACTACTGCAAGTGATAGCTTCAAATTTGCTGAATTTGCTTTCAGCTCCAGAATCCCCAGATGTGCTCACAGCCAGAAAAAAGCTACTTACATCACCTCAGACCAGCAATCACACATCATTCCCACATCCATGCTCTTGTCCCAGTGCCTGAAGACAGACACACACTGATTTTTTCACTGGTACTTACAGCTCAGCAACTTCCTGCTCCTCCTCCCAAGCCTCCTTGTGTGTCAGCTGGCTGCTTCCTGTGCTTTTGCAGGTCCAGATCCTCTCACTGTACCTCTCCAAACGTGCTTCGTACTCTCTGTCGAGCAGGCAGCTCAGGAAAACAGAATTTATGCAGTGGGAAGAATAAACACAGCAGCACCAGACAATCAAACCCATCCTACTGGAGTGCACCAAGGCTGAGGATGGCTACAGAACAGTTTGACTCTGCCATGGGGGTGCTGGGTTAAATCCAAAAGGTTTTCAGGATGCACTGGAGCACACCGAGCCACAGGAAGTGCCATAGCACCCTCAGTGTGGCTGAGCTGGACAGTGGGGATGCACAGAGCTGAATGTTTTCTGGCACTGCAAAGTTACTTTTCAGCTTTCCCAGTCTGATTCATTGGAAAACAGCACAAACAGTATGACAGGAACTTGCAGGAGATGTGACAGGGGCTGCTGCTGACTGCCTGACAACAACCATGGGTGGATATAAACTCCAGATGCAAATTACCAGTCCACACAGTACCCCCAACCTTCTGAGGGAAAAAACCCCAAACCTTAGGAAATGGAATCCCTAGGAAAGCCACCTTTAGTTCTAACCAGAACAGCCTCCTGGGTTATCACAGCATCCTGACTTTCTCACCAGCTGCATCCCCACCCCAGGGCTGGGGTCAGTGGGCACACAGGGCAGCAGCCCCCATCACCTGCAGCATTAGCTGGAACCACTGTGCCTCTGCTCTACACATCCCACCCAAGCAGCAACTAACTGCCAGTGTAAAAACCCAGAACCTACTTCAGGTTTCCTATGGGTAGAGCATGCACAGGCACAACTCTCAGGACAGGCAGCACAGTGTAAATCCCAACCACGTCACCCCGTGGCAGCTTCTGTTGCCATTTGCTTGCTGAAGGTAATTTAAGTGGAGAAATTGTAACAGAGGCAAGAAAAGTTTCTTCCTCTCAGGCAGCAGACAGCAGGCTGGGTGCCCAAAGCACACCTCGAACAGCCACAGCAGCACAATCCCAGTGCTCATCCCAGAGGCCCTGCAGGAAGGAGCAGATTGCTCCCACTCCAAGGCAGAGCCACAGCAGATCACCCATCACTCCCTGCATCTGCTTTGTCTGCCAAGAAAATTGCAGTGCAAATTTTTTTTTTAAAGATTCCTGTTAGGAAGTCAAATTACATCTCCAACAAAGCTGGATTTTCATGGACATTTCTTCACTGCCCTGTGGATACACTGCAGCCCCAGCAACTTGAGCTATGGAAGGACAGAGCCACCCCCAGCAGAGGCTCCCACAGCCCAGGGCATTCCCATTCCCTCTGCCTGGAGCAGGTCTGAAACCCAAGGAAAAATCCTGCAGCTCCCCAGCTTGTGGAGCCTCCTGCTCTGCAGCAGATCTGACAACTCATCAGCCCAGTAAGCGCTGAGCTCCCTGGCAAATCCCTTCCCTTCCTCCAGGCTTCAAAGATGCCGAGGTTTCCACAGCAATCAGAGGTGCTCCTGGCAGGAAGGGCTTCCAGAGGAACTCAGCTGCACAGCACCACTCACCAGACCAGGATGGTTTTAGCAATTTTCTGTAGTGATACTGAGCTACTGCAAAAACCAAACCAAAAGAAACCAACAAAACCTACATACAAAAACCCCTCAAGAAAACCAAAACAAATGCAGGAATCCTCCAAAAAGAAACCAGGAGACTCCTTATAGTTGACAGCAATGAACTACTTTAAGAATGACTGAATTGCAAGCAGAATACTATTCCTTCCTATGCCTCTCCCACAAAAAGAAGAGCTAGAAGAAAATCCAGCCCTCACTGCAGACAGGAGCCTAAAGGTGTAACAGAGGTCCTGAGCCTGATTCACTGAGCACACCTGAACTCCCCGCAGCTTTTTTTCCTTCTGCAAGTCCATGCACACCACCCAGATACAAAAGGGAAGGCACACACCTCAAGGGTTCAGGACACTGCCTAAAAAAATTTCTGTAGTTTCCCCATAAACAATTATTTTAGATATGGCTGAGAAAAAAATTACAGTCTATGGCCCTCCTACATTTCTTTGTTCTAAATCTGTGAGGAGATTCCTTTCCTGCCAGCAAGGACAGCAAATAAATGCTGATCTCCAGTTAATAAATATAGTTTTGGGGGGGGGGGGATTTCCCCTATCATTTCCCACACAAACAGGGATTTTCTTTTCCTTAGGAATTTTCCTTTCCTTGGACACATCTATGACTAAAAGCTTAATCCCACCATATCAGGATCCCCAATTTTCAGACCACCAAAAGCAGCAGATACAGCAATTTCCAAGTTCCTCAGCTCTGCCTCTCAAATGCAACTCAATTCCACCTACAGCTGGTCAGCTCATCACATCCTGATCCCAGTGCTTCAGACCCAAGCCCACAGTGCCCACCTTGCCTTTGTATTTGGCCATAAACTCCCAAGCCAGGTTCTGCCCTGAGGTCCTCGGCCAGCACAAAGCTAAACTGCAGGATGATGTTTTTGCAAACTATATTACAGCTCAAACTTTCCACCACACATTTGCTATTTGTCCTTTCCACTCAGACTGGAAACAAACCCAAGAAACTTCAGAGAGTTCAGCAGGTCTGATTCAGAACAAGTGAGGCCCACTCCTTAACCAGCCCATCCTACTCCATAACTGGAGCTGCCATTGCCACAAACTCCTTAAAAAATAATAAATACAAAACCCTGGACACCAGACACTTGTGAACATTCGCCAAAAAGCCACAAATAACACACATGATAAATTAAACAGATGACTGCCTACTGTGTAATAGTTAATACACCACATCTGTTTGCATCACACCAAGGACCACAATGTTACAAAGGCAGAAAACTAAGTGACATTAAAAACAAGGGACCCTTTTAAAGAAAAATGTTTATTTTAACCAAGCTAACCATTGCACAAAATGCCTGCTAATGAGATAGAAAGTTTACTTCTTCCCAGGTTATTGATCCTATGAGACCCTATGAGGAGAGGCTGAGGGAGCTGGGGGTGTTGAGGCTGGGGAAGAGGCGGCTCAGGGGAGACCTCATCACTCTCTACAACTCCCTGAAAGGAGGTTGGAGCCAGGGGGGGGTTGGGCTCTTTTCCCAGGCAACTCTCAGCAAGACAAGAGGGCAGGGTCTCAAGTTGTGCCAGGGGAGGTTTAGGTTGGAGATGAGAAAGAATTTCTTTCTGGAGAGGGTGATCAGGCATTGGAATGGGCTGCCCAGGGAAGTAGTGGATTCTCCGTGTCTGGAGATCTTTCCAAAGAGCCTGGATGTGGCACTCAGTGCCATGGGCTGGGAACCATGGGGGGAGTGGATCAAGGGTTGGACTTGATGATCTCTGAGGTCCCTTCCAACCCAGCCAATTCTATGATTCTATGATGGTCTCCCAGAAATAAGCAACAACTTCAAAATAACTTCAGTGTCCTAATAGTTTCCACCTGTGATAGCTGAGCAAACTTTAGGAGGGCTGATACCTTCCCAGGACACTACTTGTGGCAAAGTTTTCCTTCAACTGCAGAGCGTGACTGATACAACCCTGCTTTGCTCTCATGTCACAGGTAAAGATGTGAACGACAGCCCTGAACCTGCCTGCATGCCCACTGCAGCCCAATCCCTCCATTCTCCGTGTTCCCTACAGCATGGAAACATAGATCAGAGGCAGGCAGCTTTTATCTGGGAAAAAAGCAACGTGGCTTCCCCAGCTGGTACCCTGATGGCTGCAGAGTCCCTCCTCACCACTCCAGGTTGTTCAGGTCTCTCTCCAGCTGGCAGCACTGCTTCCCAAGTGGCAGGGAGCAGAGCAGCACACACTGCAGCACTCCCACGTGCTCAGCTCTCACCAGATGCCCTGCTCACCACGGAACAAATTTGGTGTTTGGTAGACATCAGATGCTGAGGACATGCACCACAGAGCCTTCCCTTTCCCCCCCACACCCTCAGGGTGACAAAAACCAGACGGGACTGTGCCACACACAAAGCATTTGCCTGACATCTCACAGATCCCAAGCAGATCCTACAGAGCTCCTGCAAGGATACACCCAGCCCTACAAAATTAGGCAGGCACACTCCACCTCAGGGCTCTGCTGGGATGCAATGGGCTGGACACAGCGTGGCTTCTCTTGAAAGGTTTTTGGGAGCTTTAGCAGCTAAAGGAATCCACATTAAGCTAGAAATAAACATCAGACCCAAATAAACACCCGAGTGCTGATGATCAGTGGTCCCCATCTGGCCAGACACTTCAACACATGCCCACGGGGCAGACATCTCCACTCACATATACAATACTCTCATCTCCATTTTTTGTTAAACCCAATCTAACAGCTGCAAATCCTAACAAAAAACCCAAAAACCAACCAAACAAAAAACCTTCAAACAAACAATCAAACAAACCCCCCCACCACCACCAAAAACAAAATCAAAAAAGTCCTAGGAACTTCTAATGCCTTAAAACCTCATTCCTAGGCATATTAATCTGTGTACCCTTCAGGGAAGGGCTGATCAAGAATTTTTCAATGTTTATGCCAGCCCTCAGCACGAGTGACATCAAGTGTTGCTCAGGGCAGAACCTCAGGTACCTCCTGACTCCCCCTGCTGCAGGCTGCTCCCATCCTCCAAACCCATTCCTCTGCATGGCAGAACCCCTCTCGGGGTACACACCAAAAATACCACTCCAAGTCTTCCTTGGGTAACATCTCCCTTCAACTGACTTGAGATTTTCTGTTCCACCTTTTGCCTGGCTTGTGTGAGACACAGTCCAAACAGCAAGATACAAACCTAACATTATTTAGCTCCTCTTTTTAGCTTCATGACGTCCCTCTGCCAAGATGAGCTTTCTAGAACATGCTAGACTGCCCACCTCCCACAGCATCCCATGCACTACTTTCTCCAGGAGAAGAGCATCCTCCTAAAACCTCAGTGCTTGCATTGGTTTCCTTTTTCCTTCTGACCCTGCAGCTGAAGCCATCCCCTCAGACAACCAGAAATGGTCCCATCCTTTCCTTAATGTTAATGCCATTCAAATGCCTGCAGAAACATGTAGATAGAACATCTATCTACTGACAGCTCCACAAGATCCATACCAAGACACTGATGCTCTCAGAAGGTGCCCCAGTGCCATTCCTATAAGGCAGATAAACTTAAAGCCACAGCTCCACTACAAAAGCAAAATTTGGGATTAAACTCTTTTGCCTATTTGATCACTGGTGGTTCTCATAAGGAAAGCAGAAAGCACAGATCTGTCCTGCCAGGTGCATGACAGAGCTACTTTCATTTTGTGCACACTGCAACAGCAGGTTTTTGACTCACTGACTGAAAGCTTTAACTGAAAACCCTACTAAAACCCAAGTACCTAACGCTCAATGCAATCTCATTTTTGGGGGCCTAAAGCATTAACAGCACTTACCTGCACTAAGCTATGCATTTCCTCTTCAAAACCTACCTAAGCCTTGCTGGGGACCTTTCCTGGCTTCTCCTCACCCCGCAGTAACCAGACACTCCCCAGCGCATGGGGCTGCTGGAGTTCTGGAGTCCCTTTGTCTGCCTGGCCGCCGAGGTACCTTCATTCATCCCTTCCCGCCTCGGTCCCGCTCCTTCCCTCAGGCTCTGGGATTTCGGTCCTGACACCAGGAACCTCCCGGCAGGATCAGCTCCCTCTCCTGCCCCTCAGCCCGGTCACCGCTCCCCCTTCTGACAGTCCCTGCCCAGCCCCCCGCCGCTCCACACGCCTCACCTTGGGGAACCACAGCAAGAAATAAATAAACAAATAAACAAATAAATAAATAAACAAACGCTTCCCCGGCAGGAGCAGCTCAGGAGCCACTCGCGTTCCGGCTGGAACCCCGGGGCGGCCACAGCCACCCCCGGCACTGCGCGGGCCCTTCCCGTGCCACAGCCACCCCCGACCCGCGGGTTACAGCACCCAAAGCTGCAGAGGAGGCCCCCGGGAGCTGCCCCCGGTTCAGTGCCCCCATCAAACCCTCTCTGCCGCTGTCTGCCGAGCGCGGGCGGCTCCCGGGACCCTTTGCCCGCTACTTTTTTTTCCTCACGGCTGCGCCGCCCCAAAGTCCTTCACCCCCTGGCCGGAACCGAGTCCGAACTCTGCCGAGGAACCCCCGCCCCCGGCACAAGGCCGAGCCCGGAGCAGCGCGGGCCGGGCCCCCCTTCCGGGCCAGCACCGAACGGCCCCGCTTTGTTCCGCCCCGCCGCCCCCCGGGAGGGCCGGGACCGCCGCCGAAGCTGGTTCGGCGCCCAACAGCGGAGGGGCCGCTCGGCCCTGGGAGCGGGTGACAGCGGCACCGCCGGAGCTTCCCTCCCTGCCCCGTTCCCGTCCCCGTTCCCGTCCCCCTCAGGCCGAGCGGATACTCGCGGGTGCGGAAGGCCTCCTGCGTGTGGGGGATGACGAACCGCTCCCCCGGCTCCCCCGGCGGCAGCGGCTTGGCCAGCGGGAAGGGCTTGCGGCCCAGCAGCGGCGCCATGGCGGGAGGAGGCGAGGGCCCGGCCGGAGCCGGCGGATCCGCACGGCGACCCCGGCAGCGGCGGGACCCGGGCGGGAGGATTGAAAAATGGCGGGAGATTCCCCTCCCCCCCGGGCTGGCGGCGGGCAGAGCCGCGCCGCGCGCACCTCAACCCGCGCCCGCCCCGCAGGGCCCGCCCCCCACGAGCGGCACCGCCACCCTATTGGCCGCCTGCGGGCTCCGCCGCCTTCTGATTGGCTGCTCGCCACGCCGGTCACGCCGCCTCGCCCCGCCCGCCGGCGCCGCGAGCTGGCTGGCCCCGCACGCGAGGTGAGAGGTCGCGTTATGTAAGCGGCAGCGAGAGCGGCGCCATTTTGTGTTCCCGCGCCTCGCCCCGCCCACTCCCCGCGGCGGCCAATGGGGACCGGCCCCGCCCCCCCCTCCCCGCACATCCGGGTACCCGTGCTTTGTCCTCCGCGCACGGCTCGGGCCGCCCAACGTCCCCTCAGGGGCCGGGGGCACGCGGGGCATTGTGGGGCGGTGGGGGTCTGACCGGGGGGTCTCTGCGCGGGTCCCTCCGCGGTTCCGCCGGACCGGGCTGGGATGGGATGGGCTCTGGGTCGGGTGGGGCCGGGCTCTGGGCTGGGTAAGGCGGGAGGCTGCGGTGTAGACGCGTTGTGTCAGCGGGCCGGACCCGGGCTCCGGTGCTGCGGGGCGGTTGGTGACCTGGCCGGGGCTGAGGCAGTGGCAGCGGGACGGGAGGCCCGGACACCCCCTGCGCCTGCGGTGGTGAAAGAGAGAAAGAAAGAAAGAAAAAAAGACAAACTTTGTTTTGGTGTCCCCTTAAAATAAACCTTTCTGAATCATCAGCGTTTGCAGGGGTCAGAGGCAGCTGCTGAGGCACCGCCTGCCCGGAGCTGTCCCAGCACAACCCCTGGTGCTCTCTGGGCCCTCTCCCAGGAGCTCCTGGCTCTGGGTCGCTGCTGCTCCGTGACAGGAATGGGTCTGCTGTGTACAGCCCTGCTGGGGCTGAGCAGGGAAACTCAGCTCCCCCGTTACCCTGCAGTGAGGGGCAGCCCCGAGGTGTTCCAGTCCCTTGGGAATCTCCACTGGAAAAGCACAACTGCATAAAACATCGACACAGGAGCTGCTTCTTCATTCTAAAGGCTCCAGGTAAAACCAGCAGCTTTCCCCTCCTCCTTGCCCTGCAGCTGGAGCACCACCAGGGCCTCGGGTGGGGAACTTAGCCACTTTCTCTGGCCAACCAAGGATCAGTCCTCCTGCCTTGGTGTTTGGCCACCTGACCAGCAGAGCCCCTTCCTCCTGAGCTCCTGGGAAGCACAGGGAAAACGCCTGAAAAAAATGTGTGCTGCCACTTTACTGAGAATTATTCTGGTGGTTCTGGAAAGTTCTTTCGAGTGGTGTGAACAAATGATGAGGTGGGCAGGGTTGTCAATAGAAGATGACAGTTTAGTGGAGGGGGAATTGGTGGGGAGAAACATTGGCAAGGGACTGGTTTTAGAGAATGACTTAATTGTGCTAATTTATGCACTGTACAAGGTTGGGAAAGGCTGTGAGTGCAGGGAAGGGGAATTGCAGGACAGTCAGGAATTTAATTCAGAAGAAACAAAACAGTGCAGTCTTGGCAGGAAATAGCAGAAGGAGAAAAGTCTGTGTGCCTTTGTGTGTCACTGTGTGACACAGGGGCCATTAGTGGATGTTGTTAATTAATTATTATTAGTGGATATTATGGGTGTTTAAAAGCCAAATCTGAGCAGTGCCCTGGTGACCCATGCACCACGGCAGGTTCAGAGGTCATGTTGAGGTGTCCCTAAAAACCTGCAAAACCCAACACCAGGTGAGTGCACAGAGTCAGACCTTTCCCTCCTCTTACTGCTTCAGTTTTCACATCTAACCTGGGCAGACTTCCCCAGCTCTGTGCTGGGAGTGCTCCAGCTGTGTGCACAAAGCAGGGAAAAAGGGCAGATCTGGTGTGGGTGTTGTGGCAGCAAGCCAAGGGCTGTGAGTTCGGGCAGGGGAGCCCTGGGTGTGCTGCACCTTGGTGGGATTGTGCTCTGAGGGTCTCGCATCCCACAGGGAGGGGTCCTGGAAAGCTTCACCTTTTGGTCTGCTAAGAATCCGGTGCCTTGCTGGAGAACCTGGCAGCTCCTGGGTGGTGTGGGATCCCCTCCTTGGTCAGGGGTGACAGCCCCTGCTCAGCCATGTCCCCAGCAGGCAAGCAGAGGTGGCAGCAGCGTGTCCAGGGCTGCCAGGGACTTGGGTTCTGGTTCCCCACTCCTGTGGAGCCAGAGCAGGCTTGGTCTGGTGTCCTTCCTGACTGATCCTGGTGTTGGTGCTGCTCTATCTGGAACCCTGAGTGCTTTGCTCCAGCCCTGCAGCCCAACCCTGGCTCTGTGTGGGCAGAGGGAGCTTTAACAAAGCCCCAGAGCTCCCCACATTTCCCTTCCTCTTCCCGCACTCCCTGGCAGCCCCGTCCCACTGGAAGGGGCCAGCACCCAAAGCAGCTGGGGCTGAGGATTTTTCTGAGCTTTGGCTCTTTTTGCTGATGTGCTGAGGAGCTCCCCTGGCAGCAGCCCATCACCAGGAGGCCAGGGGAATTCTCACCCAGCTCCTCTTGCTCCCTGCCCCTCTTCAGGGCTCCTTTGTGCTGCTGGTGCTCTGCAGTTCTGCAGCCAGCACCATCCATCTGCAGGTCTTGGAGCTCCTGACAGCTATTAAGTTAATTAAAGTTTGCACTCTCCCTTTGGACTGAATGAGGAAAAACCCCATTCCTGTTTGATGGAGATCTCTGCAGTGGGTTCTCAGGAACACAAAGGCCTTTTCCCATCACTGTAGTGGAATTAAAGGGCCCAAGAGTTCATGCAACACCACTCCCTTCCCTGGGTGTAGTGCAGAAGGTGATTAATCAGATATATTTCTGGTTTTAAGCAGCTCTGGATACTCACTCATTGAGTTTTCCCATCTCTGTTCTCATGCTGCATCCTCAGGCCTCAGCTGTAACCCAAGACAGCAAAAGGAGTCAGTTTAATGTTCCTGCATATATGTATAACATGGAAAACCTCTGTCACTCCTTAAATATAAATATGTGGCTTTTGTGCTTGACAAGGCTTCATGTCTCTGTGGAAAACCCCTCTGTTGAGGGGTACAGGAGCAAGACTTGGCTGATACTGATATTTTCATGACTTTTCTGGTCACTTTTGGTCCTCAGTGATCCCTTTTATGTATAAATTGCCCATTGTTTTAATCCCAAAGCTGCTACAGAATGTGTCTGAAGCTCATTAAGAAACATTATTTCCTTCACTATAACCTAGAAGAGCTCATAAGAGCTATCCCAAGGCACAGCTCAGCTTTCTGTCCTGTCTTCAGCCCACTCTGGAGCTCCCTTGGGACTCCTCCAGCATCCCTGCCTGACCCACTTGCACCCAGCACTGTTTGGATGTACAAACTGGGATCAGTTCTGCCCCAGAGGAGCAGAGCCAAGGGTGTCATTCAGTTCTGGAGCAGACCTGAGAGTAATTAGACCTCACACGTAATAAGTGCCAGTTTGAAAATGTAATTAGCAGATAATTATCAAATATTTACCAGGTCTGTTGGCCTTCAGCAATCAGCTCTGTTTTCTAAAGCATTTTAAACAATTGTTTTGCAGGCAGGAGAGGTTGGTGACACTGCCCCTCAGCTCTGGTGAGGCCACAGCTTGAGTCCTGTGTCCAGTTCTGGGCCCCTCAGCTCAGGAAGGAGATTGAGGTGCTGGAGCAGGTCCAGAGAAGAGCAAGGAGGCTGTGAAGGGATCCAGCACAAGTCCTGTGAGGAAGGGCTGAGGGAGCTGGGGGTGTTGAGGCTGGAGAAGAGGAGGCTCAGGGGAGACCTCATCACTCTCTCCAACTCCCTGAAAGGAGGTTGGAGCCAGGGGGGGGTTGGGCTCTTTTCCCAGGCAACTCTCAGCAAGACAAGAGGGCAGGGTCTCAAGTTGTGCCAGGGGAGGTTTAGGTTGGAGATGAGAAAGAATTTCTTTCTGGAGAGGGTGATCAGGCATTGGAATGGGCTGCCCAGGGAAGTAGTGGATTCTCCGTGTCTGGAGATCTTTCCAAAGAGCCTGGATGTGGCACTGAGTGCCATGGGCTGGGAACCATGGGGGGAGTGGATCAAGGGTTGGACTTGATGATCTCTGAGGTCCCTTCCAACCCAGCCCATTCTATGATTCTGTGATTCTAATGATAAAGGTAATGAACAGCATAAGAGTGCCCACCAGTGGGGGCAGCCACACGTGGATCCCTTTTTCTCCACTGGATGCAGTGTGGATCCTGGAGGGAGGGAGAGGAGAAAGCATCTTCTTGGTACCAGAAATCAGCTCCACACTGGATGCTGCTTCCAAGGTGCTGGAGGGAGCTGGCTAGAGCAGAATGCTGAACTCCTCTTGGCCGTGGCTGCTGAAAAACACAAACCTTATCTCATGGTTTTTTTCTTGTGCCATGTTTTGCAGCAAGAAAAGGCTTCACAGGGCCCCTTAATGGGAGGAACACGGTCACAGGGGGACATTTCACTCTGCCTCTCTTCCCACTGCATGGCTGCACTTGGTCTCCTTAGCTTGGCTTCTGCATTTGGACTAAATTTGGGTTTGTCCTTGCTCCACTGAAGGGCAGGTTGGTGTCCTGCTGTGCTTGGCCTGGGCTCAGCTTGGTCACCGCCAAGTTTTGTCCATTCCATTAAAGCCTCCTTGTCTGCTCCCGTGGTGCAGCACCTGCTTGGCTACATCCCAACAAATGTGCTTCCTTGACCCTAATTTCTCAGGTGGTTCCTGTATCCTTGCAGCCAAAATTACCCCTGCCTGTCCTGCCTGGTGTGTGGGCAGGGCAGGGGCAGGATCCCCCAGGGCTGCCAGCACCCACCCTGCTGTCACCCTGCCACCCAAAGCAGTGGGGATGGAGGGACATCTGCCTCTCCTAAAGGATTCTATGGGAGAGCTGATAGTGCCTCCATAGTTTTTCTATTCCAGGTAAACATCTTGCCCTATTTTCTGCACACATAAATATACCACAAAATTAATCAGAGAACTATGGAATTATTTTGGTTGGAAAAGCCCTTTCAGCTCATCAGGTCCAACCTTTCCCCCATCCCTGCCCAGGCCACCCCCACCCCATGTCCCTCATCCCCACATCTCCAGGGCTCTCAAACCCCTCCAGGGATGATGGGGACTCCAGCCCTGCCCTGGGCAGCCTGGGCCAGGCCCTGACAACCCTTTCCAGGCAGAAATTGTTCCCCAGCTCCAACCTAAACCTCCCCAGGCACAACTTGAGTTGTGCCAAAAGTTCCTCTTGTCCCATCCCTTGTTCCTTGGGAGCAGAGCCCGACCCCCCCTGGCTCCAACCTCCTCTCAGGGGGTTGCAGAGAGCCAGAAGGTCTCCCCTCAGCCTCCTCTGCTCCAACACCCCCAGGTGCTGTAGCAGTTTTTTTCAAAGCAGAGGCATCTCACAGGCAGTGAAAGAAGGATCACATGGTGCTTCCCAGAAATCTTGGGTTCAATACATGTAATTTTGTCAGACTTTCAACTGCTCAGGCTGAAATTCCTGCAGCTCGTTCCTGCTGTTCTGGTTTGAAGGGGAAGATGGTGAGGAGAGGGAAAACAGTAGTGTAATGACAAGTTGAAGGGTTAGGGGTCCTGGAGGCAAGCACAGCTGGGGAACAGTTCAGGGACAAGGTTTGTGGCTGAAAGGCAGAGGTGAGCAAACAGCCCCACTGCAGGCTCTGACATGGGGGCTGCAGGAGGGGTCCTGGCGTGGGGAGAGGAGGCAGCAGGCAGGGGGGATGCAGGCAGAGGGGATGCAGGCAGGGGGGATGCAGGCAGAGGCCTAGGGTGAGGGTAGGGAGAGCCCCAGTGCAGGGCCAGTAGCCAGGAGAGGTGGGAGCCATGGGGAGGATGAGGTCTGCCCTGCATCCAGCCTGGGGCATGCTCCTCCATGGGACACAGGTGGGCTCCTGGGCACAGAGCCCCTCTGGGTTTGGTGAAGGACTCTCTAGTGAAAGTCTGGTTTCACCCATTCATTTTTAGACCAAGAAACTGCAGCAGAGGTACCATGGGCAGTGGAGGGGCTGTTCAGGCCCAGGGGGCTCTCCAGGGACTTCCACTGCTCCATGGCCTCCCAAGTTTTGCATTAGAGCAGAAATTCATCACCCAGCAATGAGCATCGTGCTCTGGGTTAACACTTCCTGCCCACAGAGCTCTTCGCTGGCCCTGGACCCTGCACTGCAGCTGCTGGGGCTGTACCCAGAGCCTGGATTTGTCCCCATTTGTCCCCTCTCATCTCAAGGGCTGCTCAGCCTTCGAGTTATTCCAGGGAAGTTTTGGGGGCTGTTACACACCAAGTTTCCCACTTGCCCAGGAGATGGCAGTCCTGCATTTGGACTATGTGCACAGCTGGTCCCCAGGCAGCACCAGGTTTCCTGGAGAGCAGTTTGAGCCTTTAAGGAAATTGCAGTCCTAGGCTGTGTGTTTGGCTCTGCTGGGGAAGGAGAAGTGAGGGGAGGCACCAGCAGTGGGGACAGTTTGTGTTCAGCAAACAAACATTAATGATGAACCTTAGTGATGGGACAGTGCTGCTGACACGGGGGTGTCACTGGAGGTGACCTGGAGGGGGGAGATTGTGTGAGTTCAGTTCCTCTGAGTCTGAAGGCTTCAGGCACAGGCAGGTGAAAGCTTCCTTACACAGACTGAAGCCCCTTGGCTGCCTCCTCCTGGGTGGACTCATGGCTGGTGCCTTTAGCATTTGAACAGGGACTTTGTGCTTGGCATCACCATCACTGCCAACCCTTGTCCCTACCAGGGGCCCCATCTGTCCATCTGCTCCTCACTTCCAGCCCCCAGTCACTCTCATGCTTCCCCTTGCTCCCCATCCTCCCTCAAATTCACCAGCAGCCCCAAGCCACCCTTGTCCTGCCCAGGCCTCTCCATCCTCTTTCTGACCCAGCTCAGGGGTTGTGTTTTCTCTGTTTTCCCATCCTGCACTCATTCACCTTCTTTACCCTTTGCTCTGTGAGAGGTCACATTCTCATCCGGGCAGTTTTCTGCTCCCAGGAGGACCAGCAGAGCTGAGCAAGGGGCATGGTTGCTGGAAGGGTCTTGTGTAGTGAAATGAGGCAACCAGGTGCCACTAATTCCCAGGGAGTGGCATGAGCTTGTGCCAAGCTCACCTGTGCCTGATTAGGGTGGGCCCCCACTGCACATGAGCAGGATTAAGGGGCCAATAAAAGGTGAGTCTTGAAGCACAGGCTCAGCTCAGTCCTGAGTGTGCCTGCAGAGGTCAGTTACTTCTCTCAGCACTGCACTACCTTCATTGCACCACCAGTGCTCATTGCCCCCAGGGTGAGGCTTGAGTGGTGCAGCCGGCCAGCACGCTGTTATACAGACAGCCCGAGCAATGCTGAGGCTACGGGTTCTGAGACTCCTCAGAGCCTTTTATTGGCCCTCTAATCCTGCTCATGTGCAGTGGGGGCCCACCCTAATCAGGCCTAGGTGGGCTTGACACAAGCTCATGCCACTCCCTGGGAATTAGTGGCACCTGGTTGCCTCGTTTCTCTACAGTCTTGGGAAGCATCCCTGATGTATAACCAACCCCTCATGAAGGCTGCAGCTCAGGGTCTCATTCTAGGTTGCTGCAAACTTGTCTTTGCAGTTATGAATCAGGAGGCACGTGACATGACTTTTACCCTTGGAATGATGGCAAATGATCTGTTTGCTGAGCCACAGACTGAACCCCCCCTTGTTGCCTCTCATTAGGTGTGGCAACCTGGTTCACAAACGGTGAGCTCTGTCCATCAGCTTACAGATACCAATGTGGTGGGCAAGCAAAAAAGCCTTTATTCACAGGTGATACAGCCTTATATACCTCGGGTTTACAACCTCATTCCAGTCTGCTTACATCATGATCTACCTGCTGATAAGAGAGGGGGCCCTGTCTTCCCGTACAGTGTGAGATCTTCCGACTGCCAGACCCTATCTAACTACCCCCCTGAGGAAATCCATTGCTGAACCCATCTCAGTTCTCCCTCAACAAGGACCAAGCCACGACCTGATGTCCCTCACCTCCAAGGGACCTGGCCTGGCCTGCAGCTTCAGAATTCCTCTTTCCTTTTTTGTTCTTCTATAAAGATGGTCGTCTGTGTTAAGTTTAGAGCTGTGGCACTGCACAGAGCACCTGCAAAGAGACTTCAGATCCCAAAGACTGTGAACAGAGCTTCTGAATCTGGACATGGCTGGGCCCAAAGAGAGTCAACCAAAAAGAGCATCTATTCAAATGAGAAGCTCTCTGCTTGAGAAACCAGCTGGGGAAAGATCTTAACTTCAAAGCAAGAAAACAAAGTTCTCAAGATTGTTTTTAGGGTAGAGTCAGGACTCTGTAGTGGGAAGTGCTGTCCCAACACTCCTCTCAGCACTCACACAGAAGATGCTGGCTGCAGCCATGTTGCAAAGCCATACATTTCTTTGGGAAGCTTTTACTCTTCATTCCTTTTCTCTTAAAAATGTCACAAACAGTACTAAAAAAAACCCTGTTGAAGTTCTGTTCTTTAGTGGATGTGTTGGAGTCTTTATTCTTCAAGCTTTGCAAATGTTTTACATGATACTGTACTGAAGTTGGCTGTTGTTTCTTTGTCACTTCTGTACCTAAGGATGGAAAACTTTGTGGTTCTTCAAACTTTTGCAACCATAAGAGCTTCTTTTCAAATGGTTCTCTGGGAATGCAGAAGAGTGGTGCCAGATGCTATCTCAGCGTGAACAGGGAAATAAATCCATGTACACAAGCACACCCAAACCCCTCCTCAGACTTGATGAAATAGAAAACCCTTTGAGCAAGAAATATTCACATTAGTTGTGGAATTAAATTTTTATCTCATTATTCTTTTGCAAACTCAGGACCAAAAGGCAGTTTGCTCTCCTGAACAGCCAGTTCTTCCTTTGGTGCTTGCCTCAGGCTGAAAGCTGCATAAGAAACACTCAAAAGGGTTGTTTTAAGTTTGAAAGATATACATTCAGGGAATAAAAGTGTTTGGATTCATCTGAAACAGCCTTTCACTCCTATTAAACCCCAGTGGAGCTAAGGGGGTTTCTCTGAGAAAAGGAGTTGAATACACTGGGGAGATAAAGGGACCTCTCTGAGGGTGCTCTTAGATATTCCCCTTTCAGAGGCAGCAGAGGATTTACAAATCTGGTAGGTGTGAGTTTGAGGAGTGGTGACCCACAGGAGCAAGGAGCCAAGGGGCAGCAGCAGAGGTGGCTCTTGGTGGCCATGGCACTGTTCCAGCTGGTGGCCAGGCCCTGCAGAGCTTGTGGCACATCTTGCCCAGCCCGAGGGTACCCGTGAAGATGCAGCACTGGTGACACTCCTGGCACCAACCAAACACAGGCTGGGACCTGGGGATGATTTACAAAATTCTTTGAGCCACTTGTTGGACCTTCAGATTGGACATCAGGAGACTAGATTTAAATTTAGAGAGTTGGTTTGGAGCATGGGGAACAATTTCTGCCTGGAAAGGGTTGTCAGGGCCTGGCCCAGGCTGCCCAGGGCAGGGCTGGAGTCCCCATCATCCCTGGAGGGGTTTGAGAGCCCTGGAGATGTGGGGATGAGGGACATGGGGTGGGGGTGGCCTGGGCAGGGATGGGGGAAGGGTTGGACCTGATGAACTGAAAGGGCTTTTCCACCCAACACATCAGTTACACAGGACTGGCTGCTCTTGTGATCTGTGCCTGAAGACTTTTTCCTTGTGTCCCTACCCCAGGAGCAGAGCTGTGCCTCAGGCAGCCCCCAGGACTGTTCTGCCCTCCCAGGTGGCAGCACTGTGAGCACAGGGCCGGTGCAGGCTCTGGTGACCCTGGCCTGGCTGGGGACCCTGGCCCAGCACCTCCTGGCCCTCAGTGCTTGCACCCAGGCTGCCAGCTGCAGCAGAAACTCTGCTGGGAATCCAGTCCTGGTCTTGTAGGTGGATGTTGAACCTTCCTGAGATGGGGCTTGAAGGACTGAAATGCAGCTCAGGGGGTGCAGGGACCACTCAGCTTTCAGGGTGGGAGGTCCTGCAGCTGCCCCCAGACCTTTCTCTGTGCAGAGCTGTGCTTAGCTGTGCATGGGTGTAAAATGGGGGTGTCTGTCTCTGATTCATGCCTCACCTGGAAAAAACTGGATGGCATTTGGGGCCTTCTGGAGCCGTTTGTTACTCTGCAAGAGAGCAGCTGGGGGTTTCTTTCAGAAGGGCATTTCAATCCTCCTCCAGCACTCTTTTCCTTTTATTTCTTCTTTTACTCTCTTTTGGTTTTGGGAAGGATCCATGGACTGGCAGAAGTCAGCTCTATCCCATGTGTCTGAAGTCAGGACGAGCCTGAATTATCCTAGATGCACCTTTGGCTGCATGGGTCATGATGTCCTTGTCATCAGCAACCAAACCCTGGGCTTGCCACGGACTGCAAAGTGCCAGGCTCTGCTTGGGCTGGCTGGGACCAAATAAATAAATAAAACAGGACCTGAGAGCAGGACACAGCCCCTGGGGAGTGGCTGAAGCTGCCACTGTGCTGTCCCCACTGGTGGTCCCTGCAGGGTGCAGTGTCCCCCACAGAGCTGCTGATCAGGGGCTGCAGGCAGCTGGTGGCCTCCTGTCTGTTGGATAAAAAGGAAAGAAATGATTAATCCTGGAGCCAGAAGAACCACAGAGAGAGGGGGCTTCAGGGAGGATTTTGTTAGTGGTGGCCCAGATACATCAAACTGTCTCCTGCATAAAGAGATACCCTATGAGGCCTCCTCTTTTTGCAACATGGTGACACTGATGCTCTTTGGATATATCCCTAGGAGCCTGTGCTAAACTTTATCATAGGATTTGACTGTCTGAGTTCAACCACCTCCAATGGAGATGGCGCCCTGCCTGGCACTGCGGTGATGTCCTTGTCACCATCAGGCAGCAGGATCCTGGTGGGGTGGGCAGAGCAGCAGAGGTGAGGTCACGGGGATCCAACTGCAGGAACTGTTGGAGTGAGTCCAGAGGATGCCACGGAGATGTCCCAAGGGCTGGAGCAGCTCTGGAGCCAGGGGGAGAGAGTTGGGGGTGTTCAGCCTGGAGAAGAGAAGGCTGCAATGGGGAGACCTTAGAGCACCTTCCAGTGCCTGAAGGGGCTCCAGGAAAGCTGGGGAGGGACTTGGGACAAGGGCCTGGAGGGATGGGATGAGAGGGGAAGGGTTTCAAGCTGAAAGAGGGGAGATTGAGATGAGATCTTAGGAAGAAATTCCTTGGTGTGAGGGTGCTGAGCCCCTGTCCCAGGTTTCCCGGAGAAGTTGTGGCTGCCCCATCCCTGGCAGTGCTGAAGGTTGGATGGGGCTTGGAGCCCCCTGGGCTGTGGGAGGTGTGTGTGGGGTGGGACTGGATTTGCCATCATCTCTCACCACTGCTGAAACCATCCTGAGGCCAGGGCCAGCAACCAGGACAGGGCAGTCACTGCTCCAGCCAGGGGATGTCTGAGCCCTGCCAAGCCTGCAGCCATCCCCAAATTATAGTGACATAGTAGGAAGAAGAGTCCCTTTGCTGCCTAGCACAGGGGAAGGGATTTCATGAGACAAGCAGCCTTGACCTCAAAATATTTGCTGTCTACAGGCAGAGAGAGAGCAGTGCTGGCACTGCATGCTGTGGCACTGCTGAGCAGATGATGTTCTGCTGCACTCATCAGCCCTGGCACCCACAGCACTGCAGGGCTCTGCCTGCCCTGAGCACATCTGAAAATTCACTGGCTTGAAAGTAAAAGGGTGTTAGAGGGGCCTGTGTGGAGCGTGGCCCCAGGACAAGATGAAGACATCTGTATCATCTAATTTCTTCCACCCTTGTGTTTGGAATCCAAAGGATTCATCTGGAGAGTTGGATTTTACCGATGTCCTCCTGTGTTGTCCTCATGGAACCCCTGCAGTGAGAGCACAGCTGAGGGACACTGTGAGTGGGGGGAAAAAGCTCAGCACAACACAGCTATGGTCATGAATAAAGGGAGAAAAAGGGACAGAAATAGAGAATTTGTCTAGTATTTTTAATTTAAACTCTAATAAAATTCCCTCCCAAAGAGCTCTGGTCACACTCAGTCCTGTGCCACCCCCCCCTTCCAAAAGCCATCTTCAGCCCTATCTGTCCCTGGCACCTGCAGCCACACACAGGGAGCTGCTCCAGCCTCTTTGCTCTGAGGACCTGTGGGACTTCACACAATTACAGAACTCTCATGGCTGGAAATGACCTCTAGGATCACCACCTACAACCATCAACATCGCCCTCCCTCAAATAATTAAAAGCAAATATTCTGTTTATATATGTGTCTATATGTTCCCCATGTAGAACATGTCCTGAAGTGCCTCATCCACACAGTTTTAAATCCCTCCAGGGATGGTGACTCCACCACCTTCCTGGGCAGCCTGCTCCAGTTCCTGACTGCTCTCTCAGTAAAGAAATCCTTCCAACCCCCAGCCTAAGCCTCCCCTGGTGCAGCTTCAGGCCATGCCTGCAGTGCACAAAGTGGTGATAACATCAGCAGCCTCCTTGCCCTACCTGCAAGGTTGCTTCCAGCAATCCCAGACTGAAATGCCATGGACACAGAGTCCTCATGGCAGACCAGGGACCATCCTTCCCCATCAAGGAAGATCCAGTGTTAAATCACTGCAGTGGTTTAAAAGAACAGGTCTGAGAAGGTGGAAAGTGGTGAGCAGCACATCCCTCCACCCCACACCTCCTGTGCTTGGCTGTAGAGCAGGATCCCAGGTTCCAGCTCCCAGCAGGAGGAGGGTTCTGTATCCTGGTCCATGTCTGCCAGCCACTGAATCCTTCCTGCCTGAGCAAATTCTTTCCCAATGACAGATTTACCCAGGGTTCAGTCCTTACCAATGTCTGTTTTCCTCTCCACTCCTGTGCCAGCTGCTGGTGATGTGGTGTCTTGGAAGTATTTAGGACATGAGGAAACTGGCACATTGCAGATAGGGGACACAGAATCATTGAAGCTTTTTTGTTGGAAAAGACCTTTTACACCATCAAGTCCAACCATTACCTCAGAGCTGCCCAGGCCACCACTAAAACCCCTCCAGGGATGATGGGGACTCCAGCCCTGCCCTGGGCAGCCTGGGCCAGGCCCTGACAACCCTTTCCAGGCAGAAATTGTTCCCCAGCTCCAACCTAAACCTCCCCTGGCACAACTTGAGTTGTGCCAAAAGTTCCTCTTGTCCCATCCCTTGTTCCTTGGGAGCAGAGCCCGACCCCCCCTGGCTCCAACCTCCTCTCAGGGGGTTGCAGAGAGCCAGAAGGTCTCCCCTCAGCCTCCTCTGCTCCAACACCCCCAGGGCCCTCAGCTGCTCCTGGGCAGACTTGTGCTCCAGACCCTTCCCCAGCTCCATTCCCTTCTCTGGACACACTCCAACCCCTCAATGTCCTTCTGGTTGTGAGGGGCCCAGAACTGACCCCAGGACTGGAGCTGCAGCCTCAGCAGTGCCCAGCACAGGGGGATGATCCCTGCCCTGCTCCTGCAGCCCACACCAGGGCTGGTACCAGCCAGGGTGATGGTGGCCACCTTGGCCACTTGGGCACACTGCTCGGCAGGCTTCAAATTTCCCTAAGGTTTCCATGTGGGAAGAGCTCCTGGATCCTGCATTCCATCCCTCTAAATACCCAGGACTGATGCTCCTGCCCCAGGCAGTGATGGGGTTGCAGCTGGGTACTGCTGCCCTCCAACCACTCACCAGGGAGTGACTTCCACCTGCAGAGAGGGGATGCAGGATGAGTCTGTTGGTGCCCTAATGTTCCCCTGGCAGGACAAGGTGACCTGGAAGCCCTCAGGTTCAATGTGAGCAAGGGAAGCATCTCAAAAACATCTGCATGGCCTCTCCTTCCTCTGCCTAGGCTATCAGCACACCCAAAACGCTGCCCCAGCTTCCTGAGAGCTGAAGCACACAAAAGACTGAAAACAGCCCAGTTCCTCCCAGAAAAGGTGATTTATGTAATGTATTTTGTGTCTTTAGGGAGTTTAGGCCTGTTGATGAGAGGTCTAATGTGTGAAGGAGGGACTGGGATCTGAATAGAGGGAGGGAGCATGGAAAGGGCTCAGATGAGCTCTGGCAGGAGGCACCAGGCCAGTGAACAGAGCAACTGACCCAGCACCACAGCTCCAGCAGGATCCAGCACCTCTGCCAAGCTCAGGTGTGCACACACTGCCCCTGACCAGCAACACACAAACAGGGTTTGCCACAAAAATCCTGGCTTGAGATTTTTGTTGAAGGGCTCATGATGTTCCCTTCTTTGAGGGAAGAAGCACATCAGGAGATGCCATCCAGTGCAGCTTCCAGCCACTGGGGTGTTAAAAATGCTTCCAAGGGGCTGTGAATTTTCCAGTGTCTGTGGTGAGCTGAGCTGAGCCTTCCCCATGGAGAGAGGGAGGGAGGAAGATACTCTGGAAAATAAAAGCTGATGGAAACAGGGGGGGTGTGTTTTGGTTTGGTTTGGTTTATTTTTCTTTTATTAACTTGTTATATGTGTGTGTGGGGGGGTTACCCTCTGGTTTGAGAGGCTCTGCCTTTCACAGTGATATTTCTCTGCTGGGCTCCCAGCTCCCTCCTCCTCAGGGCCCCTTTGCCCTGAGCCATGAGGTGCATGGCAGGCTCAGAATGAAGACTGCACACATGCAGTGATTTGGGAAGGTTCTCATCTGTCAAACGTGGGAATTTGTCACATTTGGCTAACATTTGCCATCTTTTGGCTAACTCTTTTGATTTAAGATAGATTCAGAGATGTGTGTTTCAAGTCACCCTCTGCCAATGCTCCTGGCACCAGGACCCATGGGTGCCACCACTGGGCGCTGCTGACATGGTATAAGGCAGCAGTGAGCAGGAGCTCCCACCAGCACCCTGTCCCCACCAGCACCCTGTCCCCACCAGCACCCTGTGCCACCAGCACTGTCCCCTGCCATCAGGGGAAGAGAAACACCACTGTGTCCCTGTCCCTGCAGTGTGAATCCTTAGCTAGATTCACAAAGGGCTCTTTTGTACCTGTGTTCTTATCCCTGGGCAGCCCAGTTTTGCTTTTCCTACAAATCCTAGGGCTGCTGCATGTCCCTCTTCTCTCTTCATGAAGCCTTGGACAGCTTGTCCTGCAGCAGCAGAGATGCAGTGCAGCATCTCACCCTTTCCAGCAGGCTCCTCTTTCCTGGCCAAACACCCATCAGGACCATCAACTGCACCTAAAACTGAAAAGCACGGTGTAAACCAGTGATGTGACAAAAGGAGAAGCTGCCTGCTTTATTTCCCCTGGGCCCCAGAGGGTGCTCTCAGCCCAGGCTTTGCCAGGCAGGGCTGCAGGCAAAGGGTGCCCAGAAACATTGCTGGAGGAGGCAGCTGCAGGGTGCAATTTTCTCTTCCACGTCCTGCTGAGCTAAGGAGCTCTGGGAGCCCACCAGCACACAACTTGCACACCAGAGAGGGGGAGGCAGGCCACCTGAGGAAGAAAGCACCAAGAATCTCATTGCATGACTACAGCACAGAAAGTGTTTCCCAGACAGGGAATACAGTCAGCTCTCTCTGAACTAGGGTTTCCCAGCCTTTTACAAAGGATTTCATTATTTGGGATGGCACCATCTCTTTCAGAGAAGAAACTGATATTCTATCTTCCCTCAAAAGCTTTTCCTGCTTTCCCTTGGATGTTACCCTGTGCTCTGACCCACTGCCACTCCACACTTCCTGCTCCCCTTCCCTGTTAGGAGAATCCCAGACTGGTTTGGGTTGGAAGGGACCTTAAAGATCATCAAGTCCTAACTCCCCCAGACCAAAGAATTTCTATGTAAGATCTCATCTCAGTTTCCCCTCTTGCAGCTGGAAACCCTTCCCCCTCATCCCATCCCTCCAGGTCCTTGTCCCAAGTCCCTGCCCAGCTTTCCTGGAGCCCCTTCAGGCACTGGAAGGTGATCTAAGCTCTCCCCATTGCAGCCTTCTCTTCTCCAGGCTGAACACCCCCAACTCTCTCCCCCTGGCTCCAGAGCTGCTCTGGCCCTTGGGTGATCTCCATGGCATCCTCTGGACTGGCTCCAACAGCTCCAGGTCCTTGTGTTGGGCACTCCAGGCCACATCAGGTGATGTCTGTGCAGAGATCTGCCCTTGGCACCCCACAGCATGGGGAAGTGCTGGTGCTCTGTGCCATGTGCCAGGGACTCTATCCCTGGCTCTCCTTCCTGTGGGCTTCTACACGAGTCCTGAGTTGTCATGTCTCAGCTTTGTACATGCTGAGGATGTGCACCATCAATTTCAGAAGTTCCAGCCCTCCATCAGTTTATGTACCTCCTGGTTGAGTCCATTGAGACCTGTGGTGTCACAGCATCCTGAGCTGAACATTCCTTTATCCAGTGCCCCTCTCCCTTGTGTTGTGGAAAGTGCTGAATAGTTATTCACTAACCTCTTCCTTTCTGCTGCAGCAGTGTCTACATCCTGAGTGCTGCCACCTCATTCATTGCTCCTCTAACCCCAACAGTTCTGATCCAGTCAGACTCTTCTTGCAGGGATGCAATTCCTGTAGGCAAGCGGATTGCTCACAGTTAGCCCTGGATCTGCCTGGTGCATGGTGACAGCTAATTTAGAGTCCCCTGCTGCATCACTGGGAAGGCACTTCACTGTCCCCTTACCAACACTGAATCTCATTTGCTATTTCACTCCCACTCCCTCTGCAACTTGAAATCCCTCTGCAGCTTCCTCCAGACATGACTCTTCTGAACCTTTTCTCCACCAGCAAACGCCATTGCTGGGCTATTTGATGCCTTTTCTCCATCAGTTATAAATACCCTGAAAAACCCAGCCCCAGTAGAGATGTTTGTAGGGCCCAAGCTCTCTGGGCTGGGAGCATTTACCAATTAGTCTTATCTTTGCCTCCCAGCTTTGCAAGCTATTGATCTGTTACAGCCCAGTGTCTCTGAAAACTCTGTGATAGATGTTCTTAAAAGCTTTTTTTGGATTGCATTATATTGATCAGAGATCTCTGCTGTCCCCACACACCACCTCTCCTTCCAGCAGCTGTGACAGATTGCTGAGCCACAGCTTCCCTCTGTATTGACTCTTCTTCAAGCTACTGTTTCTCCATGAATGCCCACAAACTCCATGTTTAATACAATTCCTGACAGTTTCCTAGAAGCAGAAATGAGGCCTCTGACTCTGGGGATCCTCAGATGAGTCACAGCCTTTCAGAACTGGACACTGGATGTGCCACTTCACTTGTGTGCCTTGGTAGGAAAGTAACGGGTGGGATCCCACTGTCAGCAGGTTAGAAATGTCCCAGGACACCCACATGCCCCTTACTTATTTAAAATGTCTGCAGACAGGACTTTGAAAAAAACCTTCTCTCTTCAGCATCTTGAGAGGCAGCCTGGGATGGACAGGCAGAGCTGTAATGAAGCATGGAGGAGAAACAAGAGCTACAGAGCAATAAAATCTGCCTGAAGAGCAAAGAAATAGTTCCTCAGGAAGGTTTGCACCAATCAGTGTGCAAAATATTCAAAGCCAGGTAGTTGTGCCTATTCTTCTTCCAGCTGTGGCAAGTCCCCTGGATGGCTCCTCACTCTTCTGGAGCTCTGGCAGGACCTTTCTGTGTTGGGACTTTTCTTCCCCTACAAACTGCATAAAAATTCAGGTGCCTGGTCCCCTCTGTATCAGCTTTCTGCCCCTGTTTGTCCCCATCAGCAGTGCTTAAAAGCTGTGCCTGAGTGTGTGTTCCTGCCAGGCTGGGGAGCTGGCAAAGAAGCTGCCAGAAAACTAGGGAGAAAAAAAAAAGAGATTCAAGCCTGAAATTATACCCAGGTTGTCTCCCTGCAGCTCTGGCCAGTAAGGAGATGTGTGTGGCACAGGTCTGGATGGGGTGGCACACACAGGAGCTCTTGGTATTGACCAAAGACTCCCAGACTGGTTTGGGTTGGAAGGAACCTTAAATCTCACCCAGTGCCACCCCTGCCATGGTCAGGGACACCTCCCACAGCCCAGGGTGCTCCAAGCCCCATCCAACCTTCAACACTGCCAGGGATGGGGCAGCCACAGCTTCTCTGGGAAACCTGGGACAGGGGCTCAGCACCTCACACCAAAGAATTTCTTCCTGATCTCTCATCTCAATCTCCTCTCTTTCAGTTTGAAACTGTTCCCCCTCTTCCTATTGCTACATATAAAACCATCTGGCAGGGAGCAGGGAGGGGACTGGAGCATCTCTCAGGACACCTCAGAGGGAAAAGTAATTCATCTTGATAATGTAAATTAAATTCGGTTAACTCTATTGTTTTCACAGCATTCGTTTGGCTGAGGAGCCTTGCTGAGCATCGTCAGACAGGTTTGCTGGAGCTTTGGGCTCAGAGCTGGGAGCTTTCACCTGAAGTTGAACTTCTTTTGACCTGTTGCTCAGTTAGGTGAGGGGAGGCCCCGAGACTGGCACAAACTGGAAGATAAGGAGGTTGCTGCTGTTGGTAGAAGCTGCAGCCCGCCCAGATAAGAGCAGGTAACGGCTTGCAGGAGGCAGAGGAGGAATCCAACACGGAACAAGGTGACAACAGACCAGAAATCACCATTGGACCGAGAGGTGCATGAACAGAGCGTGGAGGACACGTGTTCAGATTGTCAGGGTATAATGCCCAGGGACTTCTTCGCTCTGCTCCCCGTCCAGAGGGGACAGCAGAGGAGCACAAGCTGCTCCTGGTGCTGTACCACTTGGCTACATTTTTTCCATCCCGGAGCCCGATGCTTGAAACTCTGCCGTGGGAAACCTCGGAGAAGGAAACTTCGTCAACATTAAGGACTGCACGACGAGAAGGTGTGTAACTCCCAGCACACAAGAGCTTCTCGTTGTCTGTGCTGGGGCACCCTCGGAGCAGGCTTCCTGCGGGGCTGCTGCTCGCCCGGGCTCACGGCTGGGTGACTCGCGGTGCTTTGCGCTGAGCTGCCTGCCCGTTGCTATAATTTTACCTGTTTGCGTCTCTTAATCTGTATTTGTTCCCTCGGGAGTGCGGGGAGATCCAGGAGGGCAGAGGCAGTAGGTAAATAGAGCCCGCTCCTCTCCCCGCCAGCCGCAGCCATTAAGCGGGTAAACAGAGCCGCTTGACACCCACCGGGACCGGGACAGGGGGGCACAGGGGACCCGCGGCCGCTCCTCCCCGCCTCGCCTGGGGAATAAAAGCCCAGGGCTGCGGGAGATACCAAAGCCCGGGAGCAACGCGAGCCGAGGACTGAAGCTCCCGTGAGCGGTGGCCGGTGGCCAGTGGCCGTGGCTGCCAGTGCCCCATGGGCGGGACCAGCCGGTACCACTATAAATAGGGGCTGGCGGCCCCGGCGAACCGAAAGCTGAGCCCCGGAGAGTGGAGGAGCCGGCGGGGAGCGGGGTGGGGCGAGCGGCACCCGGGAGGAGGTGTGGTACCGTGTCCTGTGCCGCCACACGTGCTACGGGCCGAACCGGGGCCCCTAAGGTGCCAGCACCGCCAGAACGCGGCCGCAGCGCAGGGCCGGGCCCGTAAGGGTGCCCGGCAATGGCCGGAGCTCAGGTGGGGCTGTCGGGACCCTTCCCGGAGCCGCCGGTTGGGCCGTGTCCCGTGTCTGACTCGGACTCGGACTCCGAGGATGCGGGCGCAGGCAGCGCCGGTCCCGGTACCGGGGCTCAGAACCGCTCCCAGGTCATCCACAGCGGCCACTTCATGGTGTCGTCCCCGCACAGCGATTCGCTGCCCCGCCGCCGCCACCACCGCGCAGAGCCCCGGCTGGCCGACCCCCGCAGCATCGACCCGACCCTCACCCGGCTTTTCGAGTGCATGAGCCTGGAGTACAGGTGAGTCCCAGCCCCCTCCTCTGGCACGACTCTGGCGGGGCTGGCCGAGCCCCACTGCCTCTCCAGGAGCCTTGCACTAATTGCCAACTGGCACCGTCCTCCTCATCTTGGCCATTGGATTGTGAAGTGCTCAGGAACCCCCGTCCTGGGAGGTTTCAGGGAAAAAGAAAGATTTGGTGCTGGGTTGTTGGCCACGGAGCCAGACGAGAAGTTCCTCCTCTCTTCACAAGTAGCTTCTCTCTCCTCCACCTTCCCATGAGACCCGGAGTCACTGTGTCCAGCACCCTCCCAGCCAGGTCCTGCCTACTCCAAAGAGCTGCAACAACCCTGTGGGCAGCCAACACTCACTCTTTGGCAATGCAGATCAGAGCAGGATTCCATCCTGGACTCTGCCCACATGTCCTGAGGTTACTCCAGGGCTTACAGCAGCAGCAAGGGCTGAATATCTGCAAGGGGCTTTGTCCAAGGCCTCCTGAAAGCTTCTCCCCTTCTTGTCTGCAGAACCAGATGGGTGGCTGGATTGTTTGCCCAACCCTACAAATCACCCCAGCCCAAGATCCTGGGGACCTGCTCATCCCACAGCTCCTCATTGTGTCCCTTAGCACCTTGATACACATTCTGGGAGGCAGCTCCCCTCTTGCCCAAAGCCCCTTTGGGCTTTGACTTCTTTCAAGCAGAGAGTGTCTTGCTCTGCTGGCATAAGTGCAAAACTGCTTGCATAGATTTCCCAAAATGTCCAGGTGAAACCCTGGAATGACATCCTAGTGATGACACATGAAAACAAAACCTTTGCCTAACAGCCTTGAAGTGTAGCCCATTTCCATGCAGGACCTCACTGTTGCTGACCTGTCAGGATACCTTGGAGTCCTTGAGAGCTCAATACAATGGAATATGTGGTTGCTCCCAGAGCAGCTCTGGTGCCACTGTCACAGCACTCCAAGGGTTCTCTTTGCCACATGGCTCTGTGCTTCTGTCCCACTGCCACATTGTAGGTTTCATGGTTTGCTCCTCCAAGGAGAGCTCTGTGGGAGCTTCCATGTTCAGGGGACCCCGAGGTACTGGTGACCTTACTCACTTCTGCTCTCCCAGCCCTGGACTTTCCATAGTCTGGGCCTTGCAGCTTGTGGATGTAGGAGCAGCCACAGCTCCACCCCGGGGTGCTCAGACTTTTGACTCCTGAGGTGCAGCACAGCCTCTGTGTGTCCCCATGCAGAGGGGAGAGTGGCAAGTGCTTTGGCAGCTGAAATGGACCAGAGGAGCTGTGTGTCCCTCAGGCATTATCCAGTTTCTCTGGATATGATTCTCCAGTTCTCTGTCCTCCTTGGACACCCTGCTGCACTGAGCATGGCAATGCACCTACCAGCCTCAGCCCCAGCACCAGGGCAAACCATAACTGCAGCTGGACAGAAATCTTCAGTGAGGAGGATCCACAGCATCTACAAAACCTTCGTGCCCCTAGTGAGGGCCATTCCAGAGAGCAGAGCACATGTCTCCTGGCTGTCTTGCTGCAGGACTAGGTCTTGCTCAGCACCTGCAGGACCAGGTCTTGCTGTGCCATGGAGCTGGGGTAGCTGCAGGCATGGGACCCAACCAGGGCAACATCCAAACTCCGTGGTGGTTTCTTCTCTCTTGGAGTTCCTTCCACCTTTAGACACTCTCCACCTCTCAGCTGTCATTCTCTGCAGCTTGCCAGCACCCTAAAAACAGGACCCCAAGCACTGATGAAGGCTGGAAATGCCTCTCCATATGGGGAACAGGACTCTGACTCTAAGCTGAACACTCTGCTGGCTGAGCTGCGCTTCAAATGGTTCCTTTCTCCCTTTGGAGTCCTACAGCAGCTTTGATAATCCATTTTTTGACAGACTTGGGAGCAGTAGTTGGAGGAGGATAGAAGCAGGGGGAAATAGAACTTAAAGATACTTGGCTCACCTCTACTTTCAGTCTTATCTGATTTCTGCATCATCTGCCAACCTTCCCTCCCAGCCAGGTTCCTCAGAAGGACAGAACAGCCCCAGCTGGAGTGTCCAACCAAATGTCCTCCACTCTTCAGGAGCTCACCAGCAGTTATGGTGAGCAGAAACCTACAAAAGCAAAAACCATGGAAAGGTGTCAGCTGGGAGGCATCCCTGGAGCTCAGAGTCATTCCCTGCAGGGCTGACTCCAAAGCCGCATCAGGGTGCTCAGGGCCTGAGGGATGGGGACCGAGGACAGTGAGACCCCCACCTGTATACCCTGTCCTGGAGCTGCTCTGCTCTCACAGGGAAGAGTCTCCATGGTTTAAATTGGAGCTTCCCTTGTTCCAGCTTGTGTCTGTTGCCTCTTGTCCTTTCTTGATGTGTGTCTGGGAGGTGTCTGGCTCCATCTCCTCCACAGCCTCCTTTGGGTAGCTGAAGGCAGTAAGTAGGTCCTCTCTTCACCTTCTCTTCTTCAGGCTTAGCAAATTCATTACCCACCCTCCTCTTCTGTCATGACCATTTGTCTCCAGCCACCTTACCCTCCTCCAAGGTCATCCCAGTTTGTGAACCTCTTTCTTTTATTGGAGGAACCATTCTGGACACTAGATCCAGGCTTGGCCTTAGAAGTGCTGAGCAGAGGAGAACTTTCATTCCTCCTGCCCTGCTGGCTGGGCTCACATCACTTCAAAGCACTGCACCAAACTCTAAACAGCATCACTGTTCAGTGCCTGCAGCTGAACATCCATCCCCTCTCCAGCACTCCTCATCACCACTCCTCAGATGCTTATGGCAGCTCCAGCAGCTGCCCTGAGGATCTGGTGTGTAATCCCCCCGCAGACTGGACTGGGCATCACCCTCTCACTGGGAAAGAAAAGCTCTCTCCACTTCAAGGCTTGCTCCTAGCAGCAACTTGTTTTTTACAGATTCCTCAAAGAGAGGACACTCACCCCACCAAAGTCTTCCTCCTGGGGCTGGGATGAAGCAGTTCCCAGGATGTTTGCACCCATTTCCTGGGACACTTCCAGCAGCTCTCTGGCCAAAGACTTAATGATTGTCTTCCACTCCTTCTCCTGCAAGGTGCTGCCCTTCTGGAATCTCTTTTTTAGAATGTTGTTTCTGCTGTGGATGGACCTCCCTGCAGCACACTTCCCCAAAAAGCTGAGCCCGTGGCGTTAAGCTGCTTCAGCATCAGCTCCCATCATGGCCTTAGGACCATTTCCCCAACTGAGCAGCTTTCTGCCCATCCCTGCAGTGTGACTCCCAGTGTCCTGCTCTGCAGAGGTGGTTTCCTGGGCTCACACACCCCCTGTGACCTGTTGCAGGGAGTCACGGGGTGACTGACCCAGGGAATTGTCCTCCTGAGGGGTGAAAAACTGGGTGCAGATGGGAACTGCCAACTGCAGCCCCTCCTGGTCCTGCCTTACACATGTCTGCCTTGTGCTTCAGGAGGAGCCTCCTGTGGCTGTTCCCAGATGTAAATTAACCTTCTCCTCTGCAAATATGGAGAGGGGGATTTCACAGGAAGGGAGATCAGTGAGTGACATGGAGTGATTTAAAGCAGGCAGGCTTTGATTACACCCTTGCACACCAATTCCCAGCCAGTTCATCCTTCTGCCAGGAGGCTCTGAGGCTTTCTGAGAAGCAGAATTTGCAGCTTTGTAGTTCTCTTTGATTGATCCTCTGACTCATGGTTCCTCCAGCACACACGTGCAATGCTGTGACTGCTGGGTCCCATCATCTCATGAGGCTTCAGTCTCCTCCAGACCATCTGCATCCTGGCTTTGTCCTGGCTGGAAGGAGGTGGGAGGTGAGGGAAGCCAAGCCCAGTGCTGATGGCAGCCCTGGCTTGGCCTGTCCTCTGGGGCTCTGCAGAAGGTTGGGCAGTGTCTGCAAGGAATTATCCATGGGATGGGCAACAGGAAGGAGGACAGGTTCGTGCTAAACCCACCCACACTGCCCTGTGGCTGTGCTGCATGGTTTTTCCAAGCATTAGGGGCTCATCCTACTCAAGCAGTATGCAGAGGAGCTTCTTCAACCCAAAGAAGAGAGGACTGTGGAGAGACCTTAGAGCATCTTCCAGTGCCTGAAGGGGCTCCAGGAAAGCTGGGGAGGGACTTGGGACAAGGGCCTGGAGGGATGGGATGAAGGGGAAGGGTTTCAGGCTCCAAGAGAGGAGAATGAGATGGGAGACTAGGAAGAAATTGTTTGTGTGAGGGTGCTGAGCCCCTGTCCCAGGTTTCCCAGAGAAGCTGTGGCTGCCCCATCCCTGGCAGTGTTGAAGGTTGGATGGGGCTTGGAGCACCCTGGGCTGTGGGAGGTGTCCCTGACCATGGCAGGGTAGAGTTAGGACTGGATGAGCTTTAAGGTCCCTCCCAGCCCAAACCAGTCTGATTATGGAATTCTGTTTGCAGGAGCATTTTCAAAACTTCCCTTCTCCTCTGAGGCACTTCATACCCACTCTGCCCAGAGGGCTGCCCCAGAGGAATAGCTGTGCAGGTACTCCTAAACAGACAGAGTGGGTTCCGTGTCTAATCCCCAGGACAGTTTATTGACACCTTTGTTATGACAGTGTCCTCAGATTGCCCCTGACACAGCTGCTGCCAGGGCAGAGCTGACTCCAGAGGCAGCACCTTCTCATCATCACTCTGCAGTACAGAAAAAAATCCCATCCAGGTAGCAGAGGTTTGAAGTTGGATGTGAACACAGCTGGGTTTTGCTTCAGGGCACTTTTCAGGAAAACAGAATTTTTTTTTCACTTTCTTTCCCAGACTCGGGATTTTAAAACATAAAAATTCAAGTAAAACCACAACTTTGGTAGCTAAAGCTTTGTGAGAAATCGCACACCAGCTCGTAGGACTTGCAGGAAAGGCTTTTCTCTTTCAGGGAGCCCAGGGAGGGACAAGGGAGGTTCTCCTGGCCCCATGGGGGATCCTGCTCTGGCTGCTCTTGGGAAGCAGAGTGGTGTCTGCTGAGGGACCCTCAGCTAAGCTGTTCCCTTCCTGCTGCCACCCTGCATGGAGCCAGAACATTCCTCCTCTTACTGCTGATGGAGAGCAAACTGCTCATTTTCCCATGAAAGCAGAGGCTGCAACTCCTTCAAAGTCTGGCTGGACCAAATGAATCCTGGAGCAAAGCTGCTGGGCAGAACAGAGCAGGGTTTGGTGCCAGCTGAGCTCTGCTCCCACCTCCCCTCACCCCACACAGCAGCTGGGGGGCTCTGTGTCCCCATTCCTTGGGCAGTGTGGGGCAGCAGGACCCCCACCTCTTTGGGGGCATCCCAAACCTTCCTCGAGGCTCAATGTGGGGTTTGCATCCGTGTCAATCCCAGGGAAGGGTGGGGCCATTTTCGAGGCGAGCCAGGGAGCAAAGATCAGCCCGATAAGCCCCAAAACAGAACGGATCGTTAATAGGGGAAAAAGCCTGTTATTGGCAAAACCCAAAGGTGTCTCCCCACTTGGGGTCCCACAGCAGCTCTGTGTCTCCACACGGGGCTGGGGGTGCCCTCTGTGTGCCGGGGGGGCTGCAGGCTCCAGCAGCTCCTCTCAGCTGTCGGCAGGGCCCGGTGGCAGTGCTGCGGACCCTGGCCGGGTGGCCTTGACCGTCAGGACCTGGCCTTGTGCCCAGGAAAACGTCCCTTCCATTGGCTCCTCTGCTTGGCACCACCACACTGTTTGCCTTGTGCCGCTGGGGAAAGTTCAAAATCCTGGTGATAGCAGAGTGGCCAAGTGGGCAAGTCCTTAACTCTCTGCGGGCTGGAGCTGCGGGGACTCGGGTCCTTCCTCACCCCCCGGGGCTGTGGGGCGGGATGGGTGTCCCCGGGGTGACTCTCCCTGTGGGTGGGAGAACCTGATCCCAGGAACATCCGAGGCTCTGGAGTAGGAGGGGTGCCTGGTCCCTGTCCCCTGGGGATGTTGGGGACAGCAGAGGACACCAGGGCTATCCTGCCTGCTCATCCCTCTGCCTGCAGGGCCGTGCAGGACCAGCACAGAGGTCTCTGGACTGCCTGGCTCCAAGGGCAAGGGACCTTCCTGCAGCAAAGCCACCTCCTTGCTGGGCTGCAGGGATCCCCGAGCCCAGCTCTGAGCCAAGCCAACCCAGACTCTGAGCAGGATGGCCCTATGTGCCATCCCATCCCGTGGCCATGATGTTCATGCAGAACAGGCCAGAACCTTTGTTTGAAGGTGCTTGAAGGTCTCACAAGAGTGAACAAGCGTGTGGCTCCTTAAAGCCCTTTTGCCACCCCACCACCTCCCAGGGGACTTGGCCTCTGGCACCTCAGGGTGCACCCAAGGACATGCTGGCAAGGATACAGCAGTCTGCACCCAGCCCAGCCTCTGCCTTTCCTCCTCCCTGCATGTGCCTGGGGCAAGTGGGACCCAAAGCAGCACCCAGATCTTTAAGACACACACTCTTGGCTGAGGAGGGATGTGTCCTTCCTGGGGAGGGGTGCGAGGGCAGTGCCTGAAAGGGCTCCAGGAAAGCTGGGGAGGGACCTGGGACAAGGGCCTGGAGGGATGGGATGAGGGAAAGGATTTCAGGCTCCAAGAAAGGAGATTGAGATGAGAGATTAGGGAATAATCCTTTGGTGTGAGGGTGCTGAGCCCCTGTCCCAGGTTTCCCAGAGAAGCTGTGGCTGCCCCATCCCTGACAGTGTTGAAGGCTGGATGGGGCTTGGAGCACCCTGGGCTGTGGGAGGTGTCCCTGACCATGGCAGGGTAGAGTTGGGACAAGATGATCTTTAAAGTCCCTTCCAACCCAAAACATTCCATGAGTACATGCAGCCTCCAGCCTGCTCTCAAAGAGCTCCTCTGTGCAGCTGTGCCCTCCTGGTGGAAGAGCCAGGACAGCCATGGGGGCAGCAGAGAGAGGCAAGAAGAACCCCAGGCTCCCCCCGTGGAGTTCCTGGGGCAGCAGGACCCTCCTGACCTCCCTGGTGGGTGCATGCAAGAGGTTGTGTCTCTCAGCTGGAAGGCAACAACCCGATGTGTGAAATGAGGCATTGCAGCCCCATGAGGGGCACCATGAGCTGCAGAACAACCACAGCTGCCTTGGGGAGCCAGAAAATGGGAAGGAGGGAGCCCTGTTGGGGCAGGGGGCAGGGGTGAGGGGCACAGGTCTGCAGGGAAAAGTACAGAGAAGAGTCCAGGGCAGGGCTGGGCTGAGGGCAGGGCTGGGCTGGGCTGACTCTCTGCCCATCTTGGGGCACAGGTGAGTGTCCCTTAATGTCCTTAAAGTCCTCCAGTTCACTGCCCTGCCTTCCCAGACATGGCTGCCCCCACCTGCAGGCCTTGCCTGGTGTTAAAAGGAGGGTCAGAAATAGCTGCCCAAACACTGAGATGAGGGAAGAGCTGCAGCAACACATCCCTGAGTGTCTGATGTGGGGGGGAGGTTTCCCCTTGGGACCAGGATGGCATTGTCCTGGTTTTGGGGGCATTGGGCTCCCTCCTCAGAACCAGGGCTCAAACCTCAAGGAACCAATTCCTCTCTGTGCTTTACTTTAATCCCAGTGGCTTGGAAAGCCTCTGATGGCTCCGTGAAGCTCATAGTTTAGGTCTGCTCTGCTCAGAGTGATGAGGAGCTTGGGGTGCTCCCGTGGGTGCTCCCATAGCACCTGGCAAGCAGCTGACAGCAGAGCCACAGGGCTGAGCCTGCTCCATGCTGATGTCCTGGGCATCCCTCAAGGCACAGCCCCCCTGGGAGCCCTCAGACTGGGAGAGCTCTGGGATGGTGCCCCCCAGCCTTTCCTTTGCTCGGTGTCCTAGTGGGAAGCTGGTGTCTCCAAAGTGGAAGAATTTTAAGGGGCTGCGGCTGCTTTGCCGGGATAAAATTCGTCTCAACAACGCTATCTGGAGAGCATGGTACATCCAGTGTGAGTATGGAGCCAGCCCCTGCCCTGCCTGCCCAGATGAGCCGGGCCGGGGGGGTGCAGTGATGGGTGCAGGGGGTGCAGGGGCACCTGCCCCTGCCCAGGGAGGGGGCCGGGGGTGAAGCCAGATGTGTTTTCCCCTGGACAGATGTGGAGCACAGGAAGAACCCTGTGTGCAACTTCATCACCCCGCTGGAGGGGTCGGAAGCTGACGAGCACCGAAAACCAGAGGTGGGACAGGGAGCAGGGCTGGGTGGCAGGGGCAGGAGCTGGGGACACACAGCGGGCAGCACTTGTGGTGTTTCATGGCTCTGCCAGGCATGGTGTTACTGAGAGGACAGAAGGGAATCAGGGGAGGGCTGGGGGGCTGCTCTGTGACCCCCTCTCCTGCCCCCCAGGCTGTGGTGCTGGAGGGCAACTACTGGAAACGCCGCATCGAGGTGGTGCTGAGGGAGTACCACAAGTGGAGGATCTACTACAAGAAGAGGGTGAGTGGCTTTGCTGCCTGTCCTGGGGCAGTGCCAGCAGCAGGAAAACAGGAAAACAGAATTTTTTCCACTTTCTTTCACAGACTCTGGATTTTAAAACATAAAAGTTCAAGTAAAACCATGACTTTGGTAGCTAAAGCTTTGTGAGAAATCGAACACAAGCTTGTAGGACTTGCAGGAAAGGCTGTTCTCTTTCAGGGAGCCCAGGGAGGGACAGCCCAAGGTGGAGCCATGTTTGACCATGTGTGGCCCATGTCAGGCTCTTGCCACCGTGACAAGTGTGAGGGAGCTCAGGGCAGGACAGGAGATCCCATCCCCATCTGCCCAGCCCAGCCTTTGCAGAGTAAATGCAAATGTGAACTCGTGGTGGCCACACTGAGCCCCCCAGGGAGCTCCCTCTTCAGCTCTGTCCCCCTGAGCCATGTCCAGCTCTGCCTTGCACTGTGCCTGCCCTGGCTGAGGGGTGACACAGGCTCTGTTCTCCTTCCAGCTTCGAAAGTCCACCCGGGAGGAAGAGTTCTCCAGCCAAAAACAGGTGAGTCTGCTGGGGACAAAGAGGGAGGGGGGGTCACAGGGCAGAGCCCTGTGCTGGGCAGCCTGGGAGAAGGGTGGATCAAAGCCCCAGGATGTGAGGAGCCCAATGGGTTGGGATGCCAGGTACTTAGGATGTGGGATTCACCCTTCTGGAAGCACCAAGGTGTGAAGCTTTGGAGCCATAAATGCCACAGGAAGCATGGGAGCTGCCAGGGGTGGCAGCTGAGGAGCCCAGCATGGAGCCCAGCCCTGAGAGGTGCCCGCTGGGCTCCACTGCTCCATCTCATGCAGGATGAGGATGCCTGGAAGCCAACAGAGAAATGGTGCAACCAGCTCTTCTGCAACGTGGTGCCCATGCTTCTTGGGGATGAGGAAGAGGAGCCAGGGGGCAGGCAGCACTTCGACTTGGACACCTTCCTCTCAGACATCTCTGACACCCTCTTCACCATGACACAGACACCCAGTGCCCACCAGGAGCTTCCTGAGGATGGTAGGTGCCCCAGACCACGCTCTCACCAGAGGAGGAGATGCAAGTGGGCAGCGTGTCCCACAGCACCTTTCTGCCTCTGGATTTAGCCCCTGAGAGCTGCTGCCTGGGTTCCTTGGGCAGAAAGAATCCCCAGGAAGGGATGCATCCCTCAGGGAGCCACCTGAGGAGGGGATGCTCCCACCCTGCCCCAAGGACAGCTCAACCTGCATCCCCTGCTCTGGAGGAGCTCTAACCCCACGAAGGACCCAGGGCAGAGCTGCCAGCCCTGGGTCAGCAGCAAGCAGGTCCTGCCTGGCCAGGTTCCTGGAGCTCCTGAAGCACCAGGTCCCACACCAAGAATCAGCTTTTCCTGGGTCCCTGCAGTGCTGGGTGAGGTCCCAGATGCTGGCAGGGTGTCCCTGGGTCTCTGCAGGGGGGGTGCCCATCTCCCTGCCAACACACGGCTACAGAGATGTGGGGTGACTCCAGGGTGACTCCAGCTCTTAGGACAGGGGAGGGGGGGATCCCCGAGGGAGGGTCTTGGGGATGCAGTGACTGAGCCCCCAGGTTGCAGCTCTGCCCTCTTCCAGTGTATATTGGGAATGCTGACATGATCCAGCCGGACCTGGCACCCCTGCAGCCCAGCCTGGATGACATGGACATATCAGGTAAGGGCAGCTCCACAGCCCACACAGCCCAACGTGCTCTGCACCCCACAGCAGCCAAAAAATGCAGAGTTCAAAGGGTTGTCCAGGCAGCAGCAGGAGCTGCAGGAAAGCACTGGAATCCCAGCAGCATGGAAGGAGCAGCATGTATGGGCCAGGGTACCTGTCTGCACCCACGGCAGAACCAGGGCAAGTCCAGAGGGGCCTGGCCAGGAGCAGTGGAGGGGATTCCTATGAACAGAGGGGTTTCCCATAGTGCCAAACAGCCTTGCTTTGCCTTCAGACAGAGGAAGAACAATTGTCCCTTCCCAAGAAACAGGATGTCTCTGGAGAGGGGGTCCTGAGCTGATGTGTTCCCCTTCCTCAGCCTGCTCCCCATCCAGCCCCAGCAAGGCAGACTGGCTCAGAGCTGGGTTCTGCTGTGTCCTGGGCTGGGTTCTGCTGTGTCCTGGGCTGGGTTCTGCTGTGTCCTCTGGTGCAGAGACAAATGTCCATCTGGTACAATGGGGCTGCTGTGGGGGATATGGGGAGGGGGAGATGGCAGCCTTCTCCCATGGGGCTGCCACCAACACTGCCATGTTGGCTCTGAGCCATGAGTGTCCCTGAATGTCTTTGAGTCTGCTGGGAGATGTCCTTGTCCCAGCTGTGCTGGGCAGAGCCCTCATATACCAGTGCAAGGCATTAGCAGTGCCCCAGAGACCAGCTCTGCCCTCGAACATGCCTGAGCTGATGGTCTGGGCACATTTTGCAGGGTGAGGACTGGTGTGGGACAGTGACCTCGGGCAGCACCAGCATCTTCAGAGTCCTCTGTACGTCTGCCAGCACCTTGTGAGCTCCAGGGCTGCTCTCCACTTCCTTCAGCTGGAGGAAACGAGGGTGCTTGCACCACAGGGTGTGGGTGATGCAAGAGCAGAGGCTGGCAGGGAGCAGGCTGGGCACTCGGGTGTGCCAGGACAGGAGGAGGGATGCCCCAGGATGGGCAGGGTGGGAAGGCTCTTGCCAGCCCCCCCGAGGTCCAATCCGTGTGAGCTGTACTGGGAGGAGGGGGCCCATCCCCACTGCTGGCCCTTTTCCCACTGTCTCCAGGTGTCCCACATGGAATTCAGTCACTGGGATGTCAGAGAGCTCCAAATGGCTCCAACCGACACTTGACAAGTGTCCCCTGCCTCAGGGGGTTCTGTGTGGTGCTGGAAAGCTGCACCAACCCCTTCCAAGCAGCACCTCACAGCAGTGGGGTCACAGCAGCAGCTTCAGCACCTCTCTGGGCCCCACTGCTTGTGCCAGTGGTGGGGCACAGTGGGTGCTCAGCAGGAGATAGCAGTGGGCACAGCTGAACCCATCTATTTCTTTGAGCAGCTTTGGGTTTCTTCTCCTGGGGAAAAGGCCTGGGTTTTGGTTAGAGGTGCTTCCTGGAAAGGGGATGGGTGCATGAGGACAGCACCCCCTTCCCTGCTCTGCCCATGCCCTGTGGCTCTGCACAGGAGGACTGCAGGTTCTGGGGCTCAGGGGTGGCATCCCAGGCTGCTGAGTGCAGCTGAAGAGGCTCATGGAGCAGAGCTTCATCCCAGACATGGCATCTCCTGGGATGCTGCCAGCCTCTTGGGGGGCAGTGGGGTGCAAGCATGTGGGGTGGACACCGTGGTGCTTGTCACAGAGCTACCCCAGGGGCCCAGGGCTGTCACCCTGTCTGGTGGCTGTAGCAGAGCTCGGTGCCTGTCAGTCAGAGGGTGTAAACCAACCCCCAAATGAGGAAGCACCTCGTGTCCCTGGTGGGTGCTGGAGCGTGGTGTGGGGCGGATGGAGAAGTCCTGATGGCAGAGGGCAGGGAGCAGCCCAGCCCCGTGCCCTGCTGGCACCGTGCTCCAGGTAGGACCCAAGCTGGCACTGGGGAGCTGGGGGCTGGGCTGGCCTCCTGTGGGTGCCATCACCCTGCAGCACAGCAGGGCTCCCCCAGAGCCCGAGGCCAATGCTGCAGGGTCCTTGGTTTGGGAATGGGCTCTGTAACCCTCACTCCTTGGGAAAGCAGCCCCGGGTGTGAAGGGGATGCCAGGGGGTTGATGTGCTGGCTGCACGGGGGTTTCTTCCTCATGACACATGTCCCAACCATGCTGTGCAACCTGGGAGCAGGTCAGGGTGATGGGACAGTGGAGAGGAGTGTGTGCAGGAGCTGGGGGGTGGACAAGGGGCAGAGGAAAGGAGGGACAGGGTGCCTGGGGGCTGCCTGCTGCTGCGCTGGGCAGCATCCTCCATCCATCCCTGCAGCACAGCCACGGGCACAAGAGGAATTGAATCTGCAGAGCTGGGCACCAGAAGTGCCTATAAATACCCACAGCTCTTCAGTGCTGGTGGCAGGGGACAGCTTGGTGAGGGATGGTGGAGGACCAGGGCAGCCTGGAGCTGGTGTTGTGCCCTGGGGAGGCTGAGGCCCTGCCTGGCAGCACCACTGCCTGAGCCAAGTGCCTGGTGATAGAGGGACAGGGTGGCTCTGCCATGCTTCCAGGCACTCACTGTGTCCCTGGCAAGGGGAAGGGGCACACTGAGGGCTGGGCAGGGCCACTGCCCCATCTCACACCCGTGTCACCCTCAGCACATGGCACTGCTGGAATCACCACCATGCTCAGCTCTCTGGCATTCCTCTCTGCTGCCACATTTGCACCTTTGGTGTAGACCCAAGAGCATCTCAGGTTATTGCTTGGGACCCCACACAGGGCACCCCGGGCATGGCAGCCTGTGCCAGAGCCTGGAGGGAGAGCAGAGCCCTTGCAGGTCTGCTGGTGCTCATGGCATGGCTGCAGCTGCTGAGCAGGCAGAGGCTGGGAGGGGCAGCACAGGGGCTGGGGGCAGCTGTGTTCCCACCAGTACAGGGGGTGGGAGCAGGGCTGGGTGCTCCCCAGAGCAGATGCCAGAGCCCATGTCCCACTGGCTGGTGGCAGGGGCTGTCAGGCAGCTGCCTGCAAACCCATCCACTGCTCCTGCTATGGGGAGCATCCAGCAGCCCCATCCCCACCCAGGGAAAATCCAGCGGGGTCTGCATGGGGCTGGGTGTGCCCCAGGAGCCCATTCCACTGCCCACAGCACCAGGCCAGCCCCTCACCCCACACCGTCTGGGCCTGTGGAAGGGGCAGGGCTGTGGGAAGGGGAGAGGAAGAGAGTGGGAGTCACGGCAGGGTCATGGGGCTCTGCTCCAGGAAGCCCTGGGATGTGGTTAGCCACAGGCTGCACGCAGAGCAGTGCCAGGGAAGGGCAGGACTGTCCCCCGTGGCTCCAGAAGGCTGTGGTCTGCTCCTCTGAGTCCCTCTGCTGTGGCTGCCCTGCAGCCTGGGTGTCCCGGTGCCATCCCCAGCCTGGCACTGGGTCAGGAGGAGTTGGGTGGACACCCCGGTGATGCAGCACACGGCTCCCTGCTTGTTGTCAGGGATTTGGATTCCCACCCGTGGGTGTCTCCCCAGGTGGGTTTTCCTGTCCCTGTGCATGTGGCAGGGCTGTCCCTGGGCACCTGGGCTGCCTCTTCCCCCCACATTTCAGGATTTCACAAACTGGGTACCAAAGCTGCTGGGTACCAGGGGCTGCCCCGGCTCCTCCAGGTGAAGGTGGAGCTGTCAGATCTCCTGCAGTGCTGGTGCTGGGGTGCAGCCCCCCCGGCATGCCTGCAGCTTGTCATTCCTCTGCAGGGAGGTCCCCTCATGCCTGTCACTCTGTCCCTGCAGATATTTTCACCAGCCACCGGCTGCTGCCATCACAGACACAGCTGGGCTACCAAGAGCTGCCCTGCTTCATGCCCATGGCCGACACCTTGTTCAGTGGTGGGGGGGGATCCCCGATGGGCGCACGGGAGCTGCCTGCCAGCCCCGAGGCTCCACTCCCACCCAGCCCCCTCCTCCAGGTGAGCGGGACCCCGGCCACTGCCCCTCGGCTGCCGGTGCCCCCGTCACCCCCCTGACCTTCCCATCTCTCCTGCAGACTGGCGATGCTTCCCAGCTCAGCCTCCATGGCACCTTCCTGGCCCCCCAGCTCCCCGTGGCCACCGTGCCCCCCGAGCCCCCTGAGGTGTCCCCCGGCAGCCTCAGCCCCCAGCTCAGACACAAGTCCCCCCTGCAGTATGGCCTCCCCAGCAAGCGCCTCAGCCTGGAGCCACCAGGACCCCCCTACACCCCCCCCACCCCATCCCTCAGGACACCGCTGCTGAGCCCAGACCCCCCGTTTTCCCCCGCCTCGGCCCCCTGCTCCAAATTCCCCTATGCTGGCTCACCCTGCCCCTCTCTCCTCTCCCACCCCCCTTCCCCCCTCTCAGCCCCCTGCTTCACCCCCCATGCCCCGGGGCTGGGCTATGCCACGGGCACGCTGACCTCAGGATACCCCTCTCCGGCAGCCCCCCAGCTCCTGTCCCCCTCCACACTGGATGAGCCCAGGTTTGTCTCCCCCAAGGGGCTGCCCCAGGGTGGGGGTGGGCGGCCCAAGGCAAAGCCCGGTGGCACCAAGGCAAAGAGGCTGCCGGGACCCCCTGCATCCCCCCATCAGCCCGTGCCCAACCCCTGCCTGAGCCAACTGCTGACTGAAGGTAAGGGGGCTGGGGGGCTGTGGGCTGTGGGGGGCTGGGGATGAGCTGGGAAGGGTGATGTGGTGATGGAGGTGTCTGGGTGCTGGGATGCTGGGCAGGACACGGAGTTGTCCCCATGGAGAGGCAGAACCAAACCCAGGGGTGAAGCTCCCCAGCTTCAGCAGCCAGCAGCCCCCAAGGGAGATGGGGTCCAGGTGGTCCCAGGGTTTGGTGACAGGCACTGCTGCAAAGTCCCCGTGTCCCCAGCCTGGTCTCCACAGCTCTACAGGAATGGGACGAGGAGGAAGCAGTATCCTGCCTGACCCACTGCCTGTGCAGGGGAGGGGACAGGTCCCATGGGGCTGTCATAGCCTTGTGCTCAGGTTGGGGGGCTGAAGGTCCCCACCTGCCTCAAGGATCCCACGGGCATTCCTGCAGCAGAGAGCAAAGGAACCTCTTCTAGGGGCTGCTTCACTGCTCTTTGGCCAGACAGGCAGGGAAGAGGCTGCAGCAATGTGGTGCTGGGGTCTGAATGTGGGGCAGGAACAGCATCCAGCTCTGGAGTTCCCAGCACAAGAAGGACATGGAGCTGTTGGAGTGAGTCCAGAGGAGGCCATGGAGATGATTTGAGAGCTGGAGCAGCTCTGCCCCAGAGACAGGCTGAGAGTTGGGGTTCAGCTTGGAGAAGAGAAGGCTAGGGGGACACCCTGGAGCACCTTCCAGTATATAAAGGGGGCTTACAAAAAAGAGGGAGACAGACTTTTTAGTTGGCCCTGTGGTGATAGGACAAGGGATGACGATTTATCTGTTTTAAGAGTTTAAACAGGAAGAGGGGAGTCTGAGATGAGAGATCAGGAAGAAATTCTTTGGTATAAGGGTGCTGAGCCCCTGTCCCAGGTTTCCCAGAGAAGCTGTGGCTGCCCCATCCCTGGCAGTGTTGAGGGTTGGATGGGGCTTGGAGCACCCTGGGCTGTGGGAGGGGTCCCTGACCATGGCAGGGGTTAGGACTGGATGAGCTTTAAGGTCCCTTCCAACACAAACCACACTGTGATTCTATGAAAGGTCACCCAAGCCCTGACAGCCTCAGGCAGCAGCACCCTTCTGCTCCCTGCCCTCTTGCAGCCAAGCCAGAGCCAGCCCTGGATGCCCCACGCCCCATGGGCACAGGACTCCTGTCCACGTCCCCTGTCTCCCCGGTAAGCACACACCAACCCCAGGTCAAGAGTTGTGCCCCTAGGTCAGGGAGTGCCTTCTCCTGCTTGCTGGGGCAGGGATAGAGATGGTGCAGGTGGGGATATGGGGCTCTGTGGGGTCACCTTGGCAATATGGCAGTTTGGCAAAATGAGGCTGGACAGGCACAGGCTGAAGAAGAGGCCGTGTCGTATGGCCAGGGTAACAGAAGCCACCTGGGTGTCTTCTTTTGTAAAAGAAACCAGGCAGAGGTGGGAAACCCCCACCTGGCAGGGCCCTTTTCATGTCAATGCTGCCCTGGGCTAATGGGGCTGGGGCTGCCCCTGCAGAGGGGGGGATGCTCCCTCAGGACAGGGCTGCATCTCCCCGTCCCTGTTCCCTTCACAGGTGTTGGACTCAGTGCCCAGGCACTGACAGCCTAAAGGGGGTCTGGTTCCTGGCATGTGTGGGGTGCTGGGCCCCCAACCTCCCACTTCCCTCTGCCTTCTCCCCAGCAGCAGGGCAGTGTCCCCGATGTCCCGACCACCTTCCTCTCCAGAATGGCCCAGCTGAGCCCCGGGCTGGGACCTGGCTCCAGCCCTTCCCAGCCAGTGCCAGTGCCACTGGCAGGCACGCAGCCAGGCACACTGCTGGTCCCCAAGGCAGAGCAGCTCTCCCCCACCTCGGCTTGCGGTGAGTCTTGGGCACCCCAAGGAGCTCCACAGGACACAGTTTCCTGCAGGGAGCTTGGAGCAAACATTTCATTCCAGCTTCAGCCCCAGCTGCTTTCGTTTTCCCCCTGGGCATGGATAGTTTCCTTCCAAGGAGGAGGGTACAGCCCACCTTCACTTGCCTCCTTTTCCAGGGGCAAAAGCTGAAACAGGAAAAGACAAAAAGGAGCAAAATGTCAGACTGTGGTTTTGAAAACCCAGAGCTTGGTTTTCAAGTGGGAAGCAGAAACCAGAGTGGTGGCTGGAACTCAGGCTCTGGTGGCGTTCCTGGTTTCAGCTTGGCCCTTCAGCCTTGCTGCCCTCAGAACTCTCTCCTGTCCACTGCCACCCGCAGAAACACCAGAAATTTAAAATGCCATCCAAAATGGCCCTATTTCTTATCATATGTAAAATGAGTGGAATTTGGGATAAACTGGGATAAACAAGAGCATCCATGCCACCTCAATGGGGTGGCTGCCCAGGGCCAGGGGGGTGCTGCAGGCTGCTCCCCACCACCCTATCCCAGAGCAGGGTCCTGGTGTCAGCTCCTCACATGGGGCTACTGCTGCCTCTCTGCCCACAGCATCACCTTTCCTTTTCCAGGCAGTGACTGGCCCAGGCCCAGTCAGGCTTCCCCAGGAGCCACTGTGGGGCTGGGCACTGGCATCTCCCTGGCCCACCCTGTGTCCCATCGGGGCAGGCATGAGCCCAACAAGGTATGGCAGGAGCCAGCACTATTGGATCTGCAGATCCACCCTCCTCTTTGCTGCCCCTCAAGCTCCCCACACCCTGGCTGTGAGGTTTGAGCCAGCCCTTCCCCAATGGAGCGGATGGCCCAGGGCTGTTCCCATGGCAAGGAGGTTCCTGAGAGCATTTGCCCACAGCTGGAGAGCCGCCGGATCACACACATCTCAGCCGAGCAGAAGAGGCGTTTCAACATCAAGCTGGGCTTTGACACTCTGCACAGCCTGGTGAGCACACTCAGCGCCCAGCCCAGCATCAAGGTGAGTGTCCTGGGACACCCAGTGTCACCTGGGGACAGCACGTCCCTGCTCTGCCCTGTACACAAGGCCCACAGCCCAGGCAGGCAGGGACACAGGGGATGCAGCTGTGCCAGGGTGTTCCGAGCTCTGGAGCCCGTGGCAGAAACCATGGAGGATTGGGAGCTGAGAAACGGTGCCTTGAGCTGCCAGCCCCCTGCCCACCCATCCCAAGGGCTGCCTTTGCTGTCTTGCCCCTGTGGCCCTGCAGGTCAGCAAGGCTACCACCTTGCAGAAGACAGCCGAGTACATCTGCAAGCTGCAGCAGGAGCGGGCGGCCCTGCAGGACGAGGCACAGCGGCTGCGGGAGCAGATCGAGGAGCTCAACAGCTCCATCAAGTAAGAGGGACAGGACCCTCAGGAGGGACCTGCTGCCCAGGTCAGGGGAGCCAGGCACTGAGGGGAGACCACAGGACATGGCAGGGCTCCTGAGCACCTCCCAGGACCTAGATTTGACTCTATCCCCACTCAAACCCTGTTTCAGGAGGGAGATGCTCAAGAGGCCATGCCCCACAGCTGCCCTTGGTGGGGGGGACACATCCTGCCCACCCCTGCTGAGGGCTAAGGTCCTGCCAGAGCCTCTCCCCATAGGGTGCCCCCCGTGGGTACCATCACACTGAGCAGAGACCCACGGCACCACTTGTGCCCCACAGCCTGTGCCAGGAGCAGCTGCCAGCCACGGGGGTGCCCATCACGCGCCAGCGCTTCGACCACATGCGCAGCATGTTTGATGAGTACGTCCGCTCCTCCACGCTGCAGAACTGGAAGTTTTGGATTGTATCCTTTTGGGACAGTGCCTGCTGCTTGCTCTGTCCCCTCTACCAAACACCAGGGCCTCTGGTTAACCCATCCAGGGGGTCTGTCCAGATCAAGAGGCTCTGGAGACCACAGGAAGATGTTTCCCAGGCAAGGGATGGGATGTGGGAATGCACCAAGGTGTGGTGGTCAGGAGGGAGCTTCTGGTACTGTAGTGCAAATGGAGCTGGAGTAAATGATGGATCCTTGGGGAGAAGGGAAGTCACCAGCAGAGCTGGGCTTGTGCAAGGAAGAGCTCCTGGTGACACAGAAACTGGCTCTGAGAAGCAGCAGCCATTGCTAAGGATTATACACAAAGCTGGGGACATGGTGTCTCGGCCTTGGTAGCCATGTGGCACTCAGGTGGGCTCAGGCACCCAAAGGACACAAGTCTGGACTCCCCATGGTGGAAAGGATGGAGAGGATGAAGGGGCAAGGAACGTGTGGTCAAAGGGCTGGACCTGCTTCTTCATAAGCAAGGCCAAGACATACTGGGACCATTAAGTCTGCAGAGACTCTGAGGTCTACAGAACCCCAGGTGGCAGAGGGATGGGCAGGCCTTGCTGCCCACAGTCCCAGCCAGTGCAGGCAAAGGTGGCTCCTGAAGCAGAGTTTGGGATCCCTGTGGAGTTCCTTCCATGGGACACTGGGCATGCTAAAGCTGGCATGGGCTCCAAGACATGCCTGGGTTGGAGATACCTCTGTAGATCACTACATGCACAAAGTCTCCAGTCCCCAGCGATGGTCCCTGCTGGCTGGGAGGGAGCACAGTGAACACACTGGTGTCATGACCTGATCCTGGGCACTTCAGAGGACACTACACTTGCTGGGTTCCTGATCTGCTCTGAAGAATTGCCTTGTGTCTGATCAACCAGTTCTGGCAGTCCCAGTCATGATGGGGTTTATGCAGCTCTCACACTGCCTGCCCTGGGTGACACTCAGGTCCTGACCACTTGGGTGCCCTGGGGAAGGCACCCAGCAGGGATGTTCCATGGCTAGGCTGGGAGGTTTGTCTTGCTGCATGGAGGAGGGTGCTGCCCACACCTGGCAGGTGGGGCTTGACAAGATTGGTCCTTAACTTCTCCCCTCCCATCAGTTCAGTATCATCATCAGGCCTCTCTTTGAGTCTTTCAATGGAATGGTCTCCACGGCCAGCATGGAGAGCCTCACCCAGACATCTCTTGCCTGGCTGGACCAGCATTGCTCCCTGCCAGCACTGCGGCCGAGTAAGTGGCCCTGCTCCTCTCCATGGCTCACTGAAGATGCCTGGGATGATGGAAAAGGAGAGGGGAAAAGGAGGAGCTGTCCTGGGAGGTGGTGGGACTGATGCTGCATCATGCCTCTGCTGCACGGGTGGGAAGCACCCATGGGATGCCCTGGGGCTGCTCACTCTTTGCTTTTCCATGCTCCTTTCACACCCTGGCTCCAGCTGCTGCCCCAACCCCAGAGCCTGTGTCCTGGCTTGGCAGGGCTCAGCCCTCCCTGGGGTCCCTGGGTGGGTTTCCCTTTGCCCCTTCTGCGGGGGCTGTGGCAGGGAGCTGCTGTTGTGCTGTCTCCGGGGTGCAGGGATGGGAAGAGCCATCTCTCCAAGGATGGGTTAAGGGTACCCCTTCCAGTCCCCAAGGCCTGGGGGGGCAGCTGACATGTCCCACACCTCCCACAGCTGTGCTGAGCTCCCTGAGGCAGCTGAGCGTTTCCACCTCCATCCTCAGCGACCCCGCCTGCATCCCCGAGCAGGCCACCATGGCAGTGGCAGGGATGGGCCGGGCCGATGGTTCCTCTTCATAGCCACCCAGGAGGGGAATTCTCTGCCTGGCCAAGAGCCTCACTTGGTTGCCCACCCCTGCCAGAGAGGAGCCCCCACCAGACCGGGTTGCTGGGGTGGGGGAGCAGCCTGGGACCGGGGGGCTCCTTGGCCCTGCACCCCCGGTCCTGCTTGACCCCCGAGATGCTGCAGGGTGTTGGGTGCTGCCCGCCTGCAGCCTGGGCATGGAGGGGCTGCAGAGCTGGGGTGTCCTGCCCTGCTGCCTGGTAAAGAAATGGCTCTGACCAAGGGCTTCAGAGTTGTTCTTCCTGACCGGGTCTGCTCCGGGGCTGGGCTGGGGGAGACAGCAGGGAGAGGGCAGAGAGGGGGGAGCAGAGATGGGGGGCAGAGGAGGGGCAGAGGATGGGGGGGCAGAGGGGTGGCAGAGGGGGTGGGCAGGGGCGGAGGTCAGAGGGGGAGGCAGAGAGAGGGGACAAAGGGGGGCAAAGGAGGGTGCAGAGGGGAGGGCAGAAGGGGGGCAGGGGTGGAGGCAGAGATAGAGGGCAGAGATGGGGGACAAAGGGGGGACAGAGTAGGGGGCAGAGTGGGGGACGGGGGGGAAGAGGAGAGGGGAAAAAGGAGGGGGGGGAAGGGGGGGAGGTCAGAGGGGGGGGTCAGAGATGGGGGGCTGAGAGGGGGCAGGGGGGTGCAGTCCCACCCCCGTCCGCCAGGGGCCGCCCCGCGTGGTGCTCAGGGCAGCAGCACCGCCCCCCCTCACACCCCCACCCTCACACCCCGCACATGCGCACTGGGCCCCGGGGGGCGGGGGAGCCCCCGGTTCCGCCCGGTTCCGCCCCGCTGAGGTGGCGGCGGGAAGATGGAGGCGGCGGTGCTGAGCGGGCCGGTGCTGCCGGCTGCCCTCGCCTTCCTCCTCATCCTCCTGCTGTTGGCCACCGTGCTGCGCCGCCCCGCCTCGCTGAGCCCGCCCGCTACCCCCGCGGACGGTGAGTACGGGGATGGGATGGGATGGGATGGGATGGGATGGGATGGGATGGGATGGGATGGGATGGGATGGGATGGGATGACCCGACCCGGCTGTCCGCTGCCCGTAGGTCCCAAGGCGAATGGCCACGCCACTGCCAAGCCGGAGGAGCAGAGGAAGGCGAAGGTGCCGTCGCGGTCCCGACGGGACAAGCCGCAGCAGCACAACTTCAGCCACCGGCTGTTGGTCGCAGCCCTGAAGGTACCGCGGGTGACCCGGACCCCCCGCGCACTCCCGCATCCCCTCGCCTTGACCGCGCTCTCTCCGTAGGGCCACACCGGCTCCGTCTCCTGCCTGGACTTCAGCAGCAGCGGCAAGTACCTGGCGTCGTGCGCCGAGGACCGGACGGTCCGGCTGTGGAGCACCCGGGACTTCGCGGGGCGGGAGCATCGCTGCCTGCGGGCCAACGTGGGGCTGGACCGCGCCGAGCTGGTCCGCTTCAGCCCCGACTCACGGTAGGGCCGTGCCTGCCGCAGTCCGGGCTCCCTGGGGCTCAGCTGCACGGGGGCCACATCCCTCCGGGTTTGTGAAAGCAGTGGTGCTTTAGCTTGCTGCTCGGGGCAGATACCCCAGGGCCCAGCTCACCACCGCTGTGTAAGGTGCTGGTGAAGGCTGCTGGCAGACCCTGGCACGGGGCTGAGCTGCTGAACCTCGCTGAGGGGCTGGGATGGGTGAAGAAGCACGCCTTGGGGAAGTGGCCTCCTATAGAGAGAGGAAGGGATCTCCTTTCCAGATGTGGAGTAATAAATTCTGTTCTTTTCTATTCAGTGTTGCAGTTGAGCTGACACAGGGAGAGAACTTGGTGCCCTCATAAAGCACACAGCTTTTTATCTGCCAATGTGCCCTCTTCCCAAGGTGCCACTGAGTGACCTGTTAGCTTACCTGCTGGGCTGGGCTGAGCTGAGGTAATTTGGTTCTTCACAGTTTGGAGTGTCTGTTGTTCTGTAGGGCATTCATTGTTTGGCTGGCAAATGGTGAGACTATTCGTGTCTATAAAATGACTAAGAAGGATGATGGCAGCTTCACCTTCACTGCAGCATCTGGGGACTTCCCAAAGAAGCACAAGGCTCCTGTCATTAGCCTCGGAATTGCAGAGACAGGTATGGAAATGACAGAGCTCCACACTTGTTGAGGCTGTCTTAGATCAGTTTTGGTTTCCTTTTAAAGTAAGAGCTGCTGGGCTGAAAGTGAGAGAGTTTTTGCCATTCTCAAAACCAATGTTTGATTCTCTGTAGTCTCCTGGGTGTTACTCTTTAGCCTTTGTTTACTACTGAGGAACTGAGAAAAGTCATTTTCAGTCAGACAGTATTCCTGGCTCCTCAGTACACAGTCTCTCAATTTACATTTCCAGGGATGCTGTTGCAAAGAGTGGTGGTCTCAATATTGAGAGGATTGCTGTTCTCTGGGCTGCCAGTCTGTCTTTAACCAGTGAAAATCTCTCTAGTGAGCTCAAATGGTCTATCTGGGATTTCCTGGATCTTCTAGAACAGAAGCTGGGGGCAAGGGTATGTGATAGTGGTGAGGGCTTGGTGGATTAAAGCTTCAGGTATGAGAAGGTGACCACTTGGAAGTGAATTTGCTTCTGTAATGGGAGAGCAGAGAAAATGTTAGCTGAGACTTTTGTTGGTTGTGCAAGTGAAAACCTAAACCTTCAACAAGTAACTGAAAGGTCCATGTCCAGGCTGAGATGGCACTGGAGTTGGAAACAATCAGGAGTCCAAAATGCTCACACCAACAGTTACTGTGGATAAAACTGATGTGACTTGTAGTCAGCCACCTGCCTGCAATCCGTGGCTTGGAAGCTGCCAATTACTGAGTTGTGTTTTTAACCAGCTGGAAAAGATCAGGTCTGCTGCAAGACTCCTGTGGTACCAGCTTGGAGCTGAGCTCTGCTCAAGACTTGTTCCAAGTCTGAGGGGGCTGGGGTGTGAAGCATGCCTGGTGGCTGCCCACCTCCAGCTGGTGAAGCTGAGGCTGCACTGAGGCATAGCCAGGAGCTGTGTCCTGATCCTGCTCCTCACTCTGCCCCAGGAGATTGACACTCCTTGAATGTTGGTGCTGCTTTTGGTTTTCCTGGCTGTCCAGGTGTTGGGGGGAGGTTGCTGTGCTTGGGGGCTGTCCTAGGCCTTTGATAAGTGTAGCAGTGTAAGCTCTGCTGATCTTTTCCTTTTTTCCCCAGGGAAGTTTATCATGACAGCTTCCAGTGACACTACAATCCTCATCTGGAGCCCAAAGGGTGAAGTCCTGGCCAGCATCAACACCAACCAGATGAACAATGCCTACGCTGCTGTGTCACCCTGTGGGAGGTGAGGTCTGGGATGTGCTCCAGGATGCTGTAAAGCTGGTGGCAACCTTGCTTCTTCCCACAGGTTATCAGTTCAGACCACTGGCAGTCACCTGCTCTTCTAATGCAATTTTTCTAAGAGTTCCACATTTTAAAATGTGATTCCAGCCCCTCTGGGAGTGCTGAGCTCAGCTGTGCTGTCTCAGCCCCTCAGAGCCACTCAGCCACTGCTCTTGCTGTTAAGTGTCTTTTGAAGAGCTGTGGAGAACAGCACTGGCCTCTAAAAGTGGAGGTGGAACAATGCATTCAGCATATGCAAACCAAACAGCATTTCTAAAGTTTAACCTCTTCCAGTTTTATAATAAAGTTTAAATCTTTATTTGTATATCAGGAAAATCTTCTTCACCACTCAGTCTCTAACTCAGTGCTGCAGGAAGATTTCCAGTGCTCCAGGCTCAGACAGTTTGGGGATCATTTAGCTTTTTTCCTTGAGCCAAAGAGTTTCTCATTCCTGAGCTATCCCAGTCCCTGTGGCCTTCCTTAGCATTCCCTTTGCCAGCCTGGCTTCAATGGAAAGGGGAAATTTTTCCATCTTACCAAAGAATGCAGGAGCCTGGATGGGTTTGCCCTCGCAGAGCCCTCTTGCAGGCCCCTGCCTTGCTCAGGAGCCCAGAGGAGAGCTCTGTGGGTGGTCCTGGCCACTGATCTGTGACTGATACCCTGTGTCTCTGTTCACTGACCCAGGTTTGTGGCATCCTGTGGCTTTACCCCTGATGTGAAGGTGTGGGAGGTGTGTTTTGGCAAGAATGGAGACTTCCGGGAGGTGGCCAGGGCTTTTGAGCTGAAAGGCCACACTGCTGGCATACTCTGCTTCTCCTTCTCCAATGACTCGAGGAGGTAAGAAGGATCTGGGTTGGTTTTGCTCACCCCCTGTGTGCTCCAGCAACCTGTGCACCCATGGGGGGAATCACTGCCCTGGGCACTCTTCTGGCAGCCCAGGTGTTTAAGAAGGGTCTGGGATGGCCCTCCTGATGAGTGGCTGGGGTCAGACTGGACCTCCCTGCTTTGTGAACCCCTCAGAGGAGTCTGGGCGTGTCTGATCCAGTCAAAAATGAGTTTGAACCCTTGGCTCTGCCAGAGAGTTGGTTTATTGGAGCTTGAGCTCCTGCCTTCAGAAAGGGACCTGCTCATATCATACCTTGTGCCTTTGAAGTGCTCTTGTTCATGCATTGTGCATGTTCCTGTTCATCCATTTATCTTCTACAATGCTGAAATCTTCCTGTTCTGATTGATTCTGCCCTCCTCAATCTGAGAGTCCTCTGTTCACCATCAGTCACTTCTCATCAGGATAATTCTTCTAGAGTCCAGTGTTTCCAACTTTAATCTCAGTTGATCCATCTCACCATTGCATAAGACAATTTTGAATAATTATCTCATTGTCTGCATCTTGTTCCAGTGTTATTCCAGGAGGTAAAGTGTGACTTGGAAGGTTCATATACAGCTCAGCTAAAGTTTAATAGGATTGTAACCTAAAGCTTCATCACTCCAGGTACTCAGTCAGGTCACATCAAGCAGTTTTCAGTTTGCCAAGCTTTTAACATTTCTACACTAAATTCTAGTATTGATCTCTCAATCCCAATTTCAACACCAGGGAGGCAAAACCCCAACTGCCTTGTGCTACCTGCGTGTTCCCCATCGATTTCCTCATGGGTGCAGTTGTTCCCTGCTCTGGGAAGGGGCCCAGGGCTGTCCGTGTGCAGGGGTCTGCACTTCCCCAAAGACCTCTCTGTCCACAGAGGTTTCCTGGTTCAGGGGTGCAGTGAGTGCCGCCTCATTCCCAGGTGCTCACCTCCTCCCTTGCCTGCAGGATGGCAACGGTTTCCAAGGACGGGACCTGGAAGTTTTGGGACACAGACGTGGAATACAAGAAGCAGCAGGACCCCTACTTGCTGCTGACGGGGAGGTGTGCGGTGCCGGAGCCGTGCCGCATCGCCCTGTCCCCCGACGCCCGCGTGGTCGCCGTGGCTGGCGGCACAGACGTGGTGGTGTTCAACACGCGGAGAGGCGAGGAGGAGGAGCGCTTCCTGGCCGTGCACGGGCAGCACATCACGGACTTGGCTTTCGACGTCACTGGCCGCTACCTGGTGTCCTGCGGGGACCGGGCCATCCGCGTCTTCCACAACACAGCGGGGCACCGCGCGGTGGTGGAGGAGATGGAAGCCATGCTGAAAAAAACTGGCAACAAAGCCACGCGGGAGAGGCTGGAGCAGCAGATCTCCAGTGCACGTAAAGCCCTGGCTGCCATCTACGGCAAGAAGCAATAAACCTTTCCCTGTGGGAGAATTTTGGGTTTGTTTTTTTTTAATGCTGTTGAAAAATTTTAATAAAAGCACAGCTGGTCCCTTCTTTGTGTCCTGTGGTAGCCACAGATAGGAAGGGGGTGTTGGAGGGGTGATGCTGATTTCCAGTGCCTTCTGCAAGTGAGACGCTGCACGGCGGGCTCAGAAAATGGATTTAAAAAAAAAAAAAAGTGTTTTTTGTGGCTTTCTGCCTGAGTCAGGGAGTTGAGGTGATGCACAGTGGCGATAGGCAGTGATATAAATGACCAAGACTCAATATTCTGTTAATGGTTTAATTATTTAATGAATAAAATTGCAATAAGCAAAACAGCTCTGGGTGCGTGGGGAGTCTCCGCTCCGCTCACACACACACCCCTAAAACTCTGGAATTACCTTTTACTGATTACAGTTCTAGGCATATTCAAAAGGAAGTGGGGTTACATACATATTCATAGGATTACAGCAGGTCATTATAATATTCATGATGGGCAGACTCTTCTTTTGGGGAGATATGCAGGGGTCGTCAGGGGGTCTTTGGATGAAGTAAGAAGTCTTCCTCAGGCTTGAACTTTTTTACCGTTCTTGATTCAAAGGAGGCAACTGGGCTGGTGAAGGGACTCGAGCACAGACCCTATGAGGAGAGGCTGAGGGAGCTGGGGGTGTTGAGGCTGGAGGAGGCTCGGGGGAGACCTCATCACTCTCTACAACTCCCTGAAAGGAGGTTGGAGCCAGGGGGGGGGTTGGGCTCTTTTCCCAGGCAACTCTCAGCAAGACAAGAGGGCAGGGTCTCAAGTTGTGCCAGGGGAGGTTTAGGTTGGAGATGAGAAAGAATTTCTTTCTGGAGAGGGTGATCAGGCATTGGAATGGGCTGCCCAGGGAAGTAGTGGATTCTCCGTGTCTGGAGATCTTTCCAAAGAGCCTGGATGTGGCACTGAGTGCCATGGGCTGGGAACCACGGGGGGAGTGGATCAAGGGTTGGACTTGATGATCTCTTGAGGTCCCTTCCAACCCAGCCCATTCTATGATTCTATGATTTCCCTGACTTCATTATATTGTTACAAGGTGATATCAGACCCCAGCCATAACTTTCCCCTTATCTGCTGGTTGTCACATCTCTATGTTCTTCTTGTGCAGCTGTTCCCATTCCTTTGGTGCCTCCTTACCCTTGGCAGTGCCTTGTTTTAAGAACAGGACCGACACTTTTAATTACCTTCCAGACAGACGCTAGCCTCGTTAGGGCCTTGTTTTGTTCACACTGTTTCAGTGGAAAAATTCCACGTCTCAGCTGCTTTGTCTAGCCCCATATTCACTTCTTTTCAGTTTAATTCTTCCCTGGATTTCGCTGGTTATGGACACAGTTCCCCGCACACCGCAGCAGGGTCAGATCCCACCCCGGCTCTGCCCTCTCTCAGGATGGCGCCGCCGCCTCTTTGCCCACGAGGAGGCGGAGCCTTCCGCGCATGCGCGCAGCCTCACCCCGCCCACCCTCCGGGCGCGGCCAACGCCGTGACGTCAGAAGCGTCGGGCGTGGTCACGCATGCGCGTCGCCAGGCGGCGGGTGCTGCGGAGCCGGGGTTGCCGGGGCTGCGGGCGCCATGTCGGGCCGCTCGGTTCGGGCCGAGACCCGCAGCCGCGCTAAGGATGACATTAAAAAAGTGATGGCGGCCATCGAGCGCGTCCGGAGATGGTGAGGGGCGGGGCGGCCGGGGGGGAGGTGGGTGGGGCCTGCGCGGCCCGTAAGCCAATCACCGCGCCACACGGCTGCCGGTGGAGGGGCTCCGGCGGGGAGCAGCCAATCAGCTCGTGGCGTGGGGGCGAGGGCGGGGATAGCGAGGCAGCCGGCCAATCAGCTGCCCGTATCCGCCGAGGAGGCGGGGGGGGCCCGGAAGCGCTGTTGATGGGCGGGCGGCGCCACCAATCAGAGAGAGGGCGTGGCGGGGAGGGGACCGGGCCTTCCTCTGGGCCAATCAGAGCCTGGCGGGCTGGGGGCGGGGCTTGTTGCTAGGATACCGCTTCCCCGCCATGACGCTTTGTCCGCCCAGGGAGAAGAAGTGGGTGACGGTGGGGGACACCTCCCTGCGGATATTCAAGTGGGTGCCGGTGGCGGACAGCAAGGAGGTGGGTACCGCGCGTCCCGGCCCTGGCAGCCCCCGATGGACTCCCGGGCCTGGGCTCTAAGTTCTACCCCACTGGGCCTGCTGATGCTTCTTGTCCCCTTGGCCTCCCGTGCAGCCGAGGGATTAACCCCTCTCGCTACTCCTCATCCCTTTTGCTTTAATCCCCAGAGGACTCGTTTCTATCCAGTGGTGTCAGCTTCTGATTCTGAATCCTTCCTGACTTAAGCTTTGAATCTCTGTTAGAAAAGTGCTGCAAGAGCCTGCAGGAGCCTGTGGGCTGCTGGGAGAAAGGGGAGCAGCTTCTCTGGAGCAGTTTGTAACCCTCTGTGTCTTCTTGCCAGTGGTGGACTCCTCTCACGTTGTGTTTCTGCTTTTCTTTTCTCTCCTCAAGAAAGAGAAATCCAAATCAAGTAGCAGCGCTGCTCGAGAACCCAATGGCTTCCCAGCTGACACCTCTGCCAACTCCTCTCTCCTCCTGGAGTTCCAAGGTGAGTCTGACTGAGCCCCCTTCGAGCTTGAGAAAGATTCCAAGTCCTTACAGAAGCTGGGGTGCTGCTGGGTTATGTATGCTACATGGAGTGGGGAGAGCTGCATGTGGCTACAGTGTGGGGCTGGGCTGATCCCCTCTGCACTCTCAAGACCCCAGCTCTCAGTGTCACCCCCTGGTCAAGGTGCTCTTCTTCACCAGGTGCTGTTTCTGCAGATGAAAACAGCAACCAGAGCTCCCTGTCAGATGTCTACCAGCTCAAGGTGGACAGCAGCCCCAACTCTAGCCCCAGCCCCCAGCAGAGTGAGTCCATGAGCCCTGCCCAGACATCTGACTTCCGCACGGATGACTCGCAGCCTCCCACACTGGGGCAGGAGACACTGGAAGGTGGGTGCTGGGCTGGGAGGGGAGGAGGTGGGTGGCTGGGACCTATTGCTTGCTCTGTGGGTGATTGAGGCACTGCTGGAAGGGCAGTGAGGACTTGTATCTTCTGCTGGAGGCCTCTTGGCTCAGCACTGAGCTGGATGCTGCCTTGGCAGCTCCATTAACCCTTCTCTTCTCCCCAGAGCCCTCCCTGCCTTCTTCTGAAGTTGCAGATGAGCCTCCCACTCTGACAAAGGAAGAGCCAGTCCCCCTTGAGACTCAGGTAAGGGCAGAGGGACTGAAACCCACTTTGCAGTCCATGCACACAGACTCACCTTGGCCCTTTCACCGTGACTGCTGCCCCTTGCAACACAATCATCTTGAGGCATGGACCTGCAGTCCCAACGTGCCCTCCAGGAGCTCCTCAAACCTCCTGGCTTCCCAAGCTGTCCCTTGGTTCAACTCAGGTGTTAAAAGTGTGAGGAAAGGACATGGAGGGGCAGTAAAAGAATGATTCTGACTGGCCCCAGGGCTGATGTGGGTTCCTACTCGTCCTGCCCTGGAGCTTCCCCTCAGCCTCGTACAGGTCCCTATGGCTCTCTGGATGTGCTGAACTCCTGTCACTGCCTCTGACCTCTGCCTCTTGCAGGTAACTGAAGAGGAGGAGGACTCTGGGGCGCCACCTCTGAAGAGATTTTGTGCCGATCAGAACTCTGTGTGCCACACGGCCTCGGAGAGCTAACCTGCCCCTCCCGGGGCAGCCCCTTCGCCAGCCCCCTCCCGGGACAGCCCCTTCGCCAGCCCTCGCAGAGCCGCCCGGTCCTTCCCTCCAGCCCGCCCTTCCCCCAGGGATGCCATCAATCCATCCATCCATCCATCCATCCATCCACCCACCCACCCGGGACCCACCCTCCCTGCCCTGCCCTGCCCTGTCCTGCCCTGCCCTGCCACAGGAGCTCCCTCCCCGCCACCCCGGGGGCTGCCACCAGTACCTGCAAACTCGCCTTTATTTATTGGCTCCCTCTCTCCCTGCTGCCCTGCCCTGCCATGCGGGGGGCTCGGGCAGGGGGGGTCTGCATGTGCAGGGGCAGTTCTTGGTGGGACCCCCGGATAGCTCCCCCCACCCCCAGCCACTGTTCGACTTTGCCTGCTCCTGGCTCCCCTGCCTGCCCTCTCCGGGGTGCTGGGAAGGACAGAGCCGCTTCCCACCCGCACCAAGAGATTTATTTGCCTGCTCCCTTGGGAGCGCAGCCAGGGGGTGGGGTGGGGTGGGGTGGGGTGGGATGGGATGGGATGGGATGGGATGGGATGGGATGGGATGGGATGGGGGGGGTGGGTTTGGGGAGCAAGGCTGAACCCTGCCCCTCGGCGGCAGGGACCCGCTGGGACGCTGTGCAATAAGCTGCTGCTTGAAGCCATTGGTGTTGGGAGAGACGGGAGCGCTGCCGGGCCCTGCCCTGCCTCTGCTCCGCGGGAGAAGCCCCCCGGGGGGCAGAACCCGGGGTCTGGGGGTCCCGTTCCCCTCCCGGCTGCCCCGGCCACCCCCATTCCCCCGAGAGCCGGCAGAGCGCGGGGGGCCCTGCCCCGGGCTAGGTACCCCCGGGACGGGAAGGAAGCTGCAGGGCGCCGGGCCCCCCCCATGAGCAGCCCCCCCGACCCTCCCGCTACTGCCCCCGGTCCCCTCCCCGCCGCCACTGCATGTCCCGCCGAGTCTGTGATCGAGCCTGGCGAAGCCGAGGGCGCGGCCGCGCGTGGAAGTGGAAAGTTATTTTAGCACTGAATAGAATATTTTTAAAATTAAAACTATTTGAAATACAGCGCCTGGTGTCTGAGGAGCGGGAAAGGGGCGGGAGCGCCGGCGGAGGGCGGGAAGGAAGGGGAAGGGAGCGCGGGAAAGGCGGGAAGGGACGAGGAGGCTCCCACACAGCCCTGGGACTCGCAGCCTCCGCCAGAGCCAAGCCCGGTGCCACCCGCGCCCCCGGGAAGGTAGGGTCGGGCCCGCTCCCGGGACCCTTGTACCCCGTCTCCCTCCCCAGGCACCTCCCGCTCCCCCTCTGCTCCCGGTCCCCTTGTCCCCCCAGCCCACACCCCGCTCCCCTCCTACCCCGCTCCCGAGTCCCAGCGCTCTCCGGTACCCCCCGGGGCAGCCCCGCCGCCCTCTGCAGTCGCCCAGTGGAGGCGGCCCGATGGTTCCGGTCGGTCCGGTGGATCCCCCGAGCGTCTGGGAGCGCGGCAGTGACCCCGGGCAGAGGTCGCCACGTGGAGCTGTGGAGGCAGGGGGGCAGCTAGGAGGTGCCCAATACAGAAGAGCCCAATCAATGAGCTTAATTAACGTGACTCCTGAGGGGATCTTTGCGATAGTCTGTCTTTGATTTGTTTGTGTATTGCAAATAATTATTCTTGTTTCCAGTTCATTAATAATAGGGTAAGCCTATAATATCATTAAAAAGAGCCTAAGCCGAAGGCGTGTGGTTGTTCTTGTCACATGCTTTGCTGTGTATAATCGTGAAGCCTTTTTCATGATTTATCATTTCAGGACCAGGATGGCCAGACAAGAAGAGCAGTTTCTGGTTAATCTGCAAACAGACTATCCTGATACAGTGATAGACATTGGGGAAATAGTTTTAGGAGGCAGGAACCGAAAGAAGACCTCTGAGATTCAGAAAATGCAACAAAAGAAACTTGCTCAAGCAGCGTGTGCGTTGCTGAATTCGGGAGGAGGAATAGTGAGGATGGAAAGTAAAACTGCAGGTTACTCCTTGCAGGAGCATGGGATTGGTCTGGACATAGAGCAGAGCCTCAGGGATTGCATCAGCGGCTCCGAGACGAGCGAGTACTTCACCTGGATGCAGCAGCAGAGCCACTTGCTGCTTTTTGTTAAAACATGGAGCTGTGGAGATGCAGAGCAGAAAACTGCAGGCACAAAGCCACGTATCTGTAGCTTGAGCACTGGTTTGTCCTGCAGGTCTTTCACTTCAGTTGAATCTATGACTGCAAGCGAGTTTCTGAGAAGGAAGGAAAGCAGGGCCAATGCAAAGCCCTGCAATGAGGATGGGCCAAGCCCTAAGGAAGCTCTGCTGAATGTTGATGAGGGAGCAAGGGACAGCCCGAAGAACACTGAGGAACGAAACATCCGAGATGCTGCTGCCAGGTTCTTAAAAACAAGATATGAACTGACAGCTGGGGAGGTCCTAGACTTCACAGAGTCAACACATGTTGAATTTAAGAACTTCTCTACAAAGAATATCTTGGTCTACATTAGGAAAAACCTTCCAAAATATATCTCTGCCTTTGCAAACACTAAGGGTGGTTATTTGTTTATAGGAGTGGATGACGACGGTATAGTCACTGGAACCCCTGAGGAGGTGGGGAAGGAAGCTTTAGTGAAAACAGTAGCTGATACCATAGGCTCGATGGCTGTCTATCACTTCTGCAGCTCACAGGCAGGCGTGCAGTACAAAACTTACATCCTGAATGTTTCTGATGACTCCAGAGACTTCCAGAGCTTTGTCTGTGCCGTGCAAGTTGAACGCTTCTGCTGTGCTGTGTTCCATGATAACCCCGAATCCTGGGAGGTAACGGGTGGCAGAGTGGAGAGAATGAGTGCGAGGAGATGGACAGAGCTGATGACAGCTGCAGACCCAGGTAAAACCAGGTGCTTTACCTTAGCACCAACTCCATTTCTGCCTTGGTTTGCAAACACATGGGAGAAAAGAGTCATGTTCAATGTTCTCATCAAGCTTAGAAAGGTCCTTGCACCCAGGGCACAGCCACAGGCCCCAGAGTGATGGCCTCCAACAGCAAACCCTTTTGTGAAGCATCACTTTCTGAACTGGTTTGACAGGACTTTTTGAAGCATTCCCTACTGGAATAAGCCTTTCTGGAGATCCTGGATGTCCCTAAGTGAGGTAGAAAGATTCAGAATCACCCAGGACTTTCCATTACTCCCAATGAGACTTCTCTGTTAAGATGCTTAGGAGGGAGTGATGTCCTGCAGGAAATCTGACCTCTTTAGGTACCTAAAAGGGCTTTATTTTGAAAAAGAAGTGGTGCTGGTACTTCTGGAGTGAAATCCCCAGTGCTCGATGTTAGGATTGATCTCCATGCCCTGGTTTGATCTGTGTAGATCCTGGCACAGGTTGCATGCCAGCACTAAGGTAATTCTTTTAAGCTGTAATGGTGGTGTTAAACTGACCTGCAGATTTTCTTTTCCTTCGCCTTATCAAGTACCAATAACATCTTTAATGAAGTCAGCAACACTAGTGTAGCTACTAAAACTGGTCAGTCCTCCCTTCAGAGATCAGCCTGAGGTTGAGAGAAGTCCTTGCCAGTCTGCCCCTCAGCAAGCAATGCTCTGCATGCAGCAGGTTCCAAACACTGCCCCTTTCCAAGCCTCGCTTGCCTTTCAGATGGCTGCCAAAACATGGTTTGGCACAGGGTGTTAAAGGCTGTTTTGAAGGAGCAGGGGTGCAAAGGTTTGCTTGTTTTGAGGCACGTTGTCCCACTTCATTGTGAAATCCTGCCTCTTCCAAGTCAATGTCCTGTCTTTTGTTCCCTCACCCCACAACAAGACCTCCGTGGCTGGTCCTACAGAGTTTATTCCCACCGTGGACTTGAGTAAGAGTTTTTCAGTCTTAAGCTGACCTAACTTTCCATTCCTTCCATTCCCTGTAACACACGTTTCCCTTGCCTGCATGTCCAGGGCTGCCTGAGCAAGGACTGCCTCAGGGAAGGGACCTCCTGTCCCAGCAGGGTCCCAGCCCCATACCAGGGGGCAAAACCTCTCCTGTGGTCCTGGCCTGGTAGAGTCAAGGTCTTGCCTTTGAGCTGTGAATCCATCTGTGCAGTGAGCATCTACAGCAAATCAAGATCCTGTTGGTTGGGTGGAATACTCATTCTTAACACTGCAGGAAGCATTTTCTTGAGTAGGATTGTGAAGGAGGGTGTGTTAGATCAATAATTTTAGTTGCTGCTTAGTGCTGTGTTTTTGAAATTCATATAGAAGGCTTTTGATGGATGTAACATACTTTTCTCTTCCCCCTCCTTGAGATCTTTCAAATCTGGCTGATAAATTCACGAATGAACTCAGCTTGGCAAATGGTCCTCCTCTTATAAGGCCAGTTTATTCAAACGCTGGTCTCCAGCCTGTGTCTGAACTCCAAGAATGCCTCTATCCAGGTAAGCCACTTATTCTGGAACTTTTTTTAAAATTTAAGATTGTATTTGACAGAATTTATAGAAGATAATGTGGTATAAATGAAAGATTTCGGGCAAACAACTGTTATCGTAGAATCACAGAGTGGTTTGGGTTGGAAGGGACCTTATTCCACTCAGTTCCACTGTCCATATCTCCACCAAAGCTGTGAAACCACTGGTTCCAGTACCAGCCACTGAGGAACGTTAGGGTATTCAAAAGATACAACTGCTCCAAGAATGTTGATTTCCCTGATTTTTCAGGTGTTTTGATCTCTTTTCCCCTTTTTGCCTCTAAATGTAATCCCTCACCATGCAGGGATGGAGAACCTTGCCTTGGTTTTATTTTTGAGAAGACTGTTTCAGCTATAAAAGCAGTGATGGTTGCTGAGCAACAGGTCCTCCCAGATACCAAGGCCAAGGGAATGGAAGTAAAGGGCAGTGTAAATCCCATAATGTTCCTGACAGCAGGGTTGGGGCTTTAGGTCAAGCTCTGTGACACATGGGAGAGACATGGAATTCCAGGTCCTTGAGCAGTATCAGAACTGCTCCAGCCAGTAGCAGCCAGGAACTTCCCATTAAACATAGTCAGTGGGTTAATTTTTTCCAAAATCTGACCCGTGGATGTATGGATTGCTCATTTTTTGAACTATTTTCATGTTTTGTTGTCTTTTCACATCTGTTTTTAGGGTAATCAGTTAACCAATGTATTGATTGGGTGATGGTGTTTTGGTCCAGGATCTGCAGTTGCTTCTTTCTTGATGAGAATGTGTTTGTTAAAGGGGAGGCTGTGACAGGCAGTGTAAAGGTGTGCTTGTGTTGGTGACTGCCTGTGTGCTAGGAACGTAGCTGTCATTTTAACCTCTCCATTTAAGAGAAGATTCATGTTAAGACTTTTCCCAAATTACCGTGACTTGTTATTTTGCAGGAGCACCAAGTTTAGCTTTGGGCTGAGAGGTATCTTCATGTATTGACCTGTGTTTCTAGGGGTGTGTATCTCTCCACCAGGACACTGAGGATGCTCCTCAGTGCCTTTCCCCTGCTGTACCCACTGGAAGTGTTGTTGATGCTGCAAGTGGGCTGCTCCCTCTGGTTCAGCCACCAGTTTCTCACTGTGTTAGCAACAGATCTGTCAGAAGAATGCCTAAATAATCAGAAGGCAGATAGAAAGGAGATAGATCCCCTCCCAGAGGGACTTCTTTCAATTCCATTTAGAAGTCAGGCATGCCTGAAGCACATGGAGTTTATACCTCTTTTATTCATAGTAAAAATCCTTACAGATTTACCACCAGGTATCATGGGAATCCTGAATTTTTAACTCACACTGCATCATTTACTTTGATGACCTCATGGTATAATTTATTCCTCTAGTAACCAGTGTGTTGAGTAAATTATGTATTTTGCTTTTCTAATTTTTTAGTATTTTTTTTCTAGTGGGTTCTAATGAAATCATATGGAAACCAGAAGCCATCTGCACTGACCTGTTCTCAGAGTACCCTGGATTAAAGGATTTGATGAAAAAACAAATCCACCCACTGAGCAAGGGGATACTGATATTTTCAAGGAGTTGGGCTGTTGATATTGGATTGTGGGAAAAACAGGGTGTTGTGTGTGATGCTCTCTTAGTAGCTGAAAACACATTCCCAGTCTTGTACACTGTGCTCAAGGACCCCTCTTCTGCTGAATCTGAAAGCTTGAGAGAAACAGCATACAAACTAAAGCAGGCGCTGGTCAACGATGGGGGATATGCTTCCAAACTCTGTGTGATCCTCAAAATACTTCACCTGAATGGCCCAGAGGACCAGATGGAAGTTGCAGAGGTTGATGTTCCCCAGCAAGCAAATCCATTGGATTATTCCAGTTTGTACCCAAAGGATTATGTCCTCACCTCCAGGGATGTCAGTGACTTCCTGCGGGCGCTGGTGATTGTTGTGCTGAGATTTAAGTCCTTCTTAAGTGACTCTCTGGGCTGTGAGATTTTCAGCCTTCTCACTCTCAAACAGTATGAGCTGCTCTCCAAAAACCTGCACAAAGTCAAGGAGCTGTTTGTCATTGGCCTTCCTGGAACAGGGAAAACAATCATGGCTTTGAAGATTGTGGAGAAAATACGAAACATCTTTCACTGTTCTGCACAAGAGGTACTCTACATTTGTGAAAATAAACCCTTGAAGAACTTTGTGGGGTAAGCAATAATGTGAATTTCCTCTTTTTTTTCCCCATTCCAGTTCTTCTCATTCCATGCTCTGTACCTACAGGACAAGTCCTGCCAATTTTACATCTGTGTGCCAAATACTGAACTTTGGCTCAGAGAAACACCCTGCCATCCCCTCAGGAAAGGTGTATACCAGGCCTGGAGTTCACTGAGTGCAATGGGAATCCCACACTCAGTGACTGCTGGCTTGTGTTAGACCTTCCAAAGATGGTTTAACAGTTTGTTACAGTGGGTGCTGGCACCAAAACCACCCCCCTGCCTTTGCCTGCTGCTGCCTCAAGGCTGTGCTGGGCATAATGCAAGGAACTGAGCTAGGAACTGGCCTTGGACCTGGGCCATCCAGAAAAGGAGAACAAAAACTGCTGACCTCTGGTAGAGGATTCCAGACAGACAAATTCCTCAGTCTCCTTCAGGCTGCATTTCCATGTGTGCCAGCATGCTGAGCTCAGTGGGTACCATGGGGGAGCAGGCACCTGGCACTGGGGAATCACAGCCCAGCTCAGGTGGGAAAGGGACTGGCCACAGACAACTGGCCACTGGCCACTTCCACGCTGCCAGCACTCCACTGAGACAGCTCAAAGCCACACGAGATGCTTCTTCTCCTTTGGTGGTGTCCAGAGGCACCATGCTGCCTCCCCTGGGGCAGAGGGACAGCCCTGGAGAGCCCTGCCCAAGGGTCCCCACGGAGGAAGGGGGGTGGGCTCAAGTCTCCTCCTTGGCAGATCCAGGGGCAGCAAGGCCTGTGCATGGCCGAGCCATTGGAGTCCACTGGGCAAATGAAATGGTGTTGGGTAGTTATCAACAGCAAGCAGCAACAATCCTTTGAGCAAACCCAATGAGAAATGGGGGCAGTCAATGCAGGTTTTGTCTGGGCACATATTTTTAACCACGTCAGGGGGGGTTTGTTTGATTTTTTAAATTTTTTTTTTTTTTTTTTTTTTTTTTTTTTTTTTTTTTTACAGAAATAGCATCTGCCAGTCTGTGACACGTGCTGCCTTCTTAGGGAGGAACTTTCCAGAAGTGAAACACATTGTGGTTGATGAAGCTCAGAATTTTCGTTCTGAAGAAAACTGGCACGGACGTGCCCAGGAGCTAGTGAGGAAAAATAATGGCATTTTCTGGATTTTCATGGATTTCTTTCAGACCACTCACCCGTATGATTGTGGTCTTGATTTTTCAGAACTATATCCTCAGGAATGGTTGACCAAAGTGGTCCGTAATGCCAAAAATATATGCAAATTCATGTTTGATCGAATGGAGGAAATCCTCAAAGAACGTAAGATACTGATGCCCTATGGGGTGCTGGAAGAGTTGTTTAAAGAGGCTGAATGTGCCCATTCTTTCTTAGGTTACTACAAAATAAAAAGAAATATGGAAACATCTGAAATGGTAACGTATGTGACCGAGGAGTGCTGTGCCTACTTTAAGCAAGGCTATTCTGCCAGAGATATTGCAGTCCTGTGCAGCACTGGGCCTGCAGCCGATATGTTCCGTTTGGACCTGGAACCTGAGCTAAAAAGACAAGTAAGAAAATGCAAGGTGAGGCTGTCCCTGGGCACAGCAGTGGATGTTTCAGAAAACGTCATTGTCATTGACAGCATCCGACGCTTCTCAGGCCTGGAGAGGAGAATTGTGTTTTGCATCCACCCTAACCCTGCACAACAGGAAATATCTCTCAATCTTCTGCTCTGTGCAGCATCTAGAGCCCAAACCAAGTTCCATTTGCTGTATCACAAAGAAAAGATGTTCCTAGGAGGCCTTTTTTTGACTTTTTGATTCCATGCCAAAACCCCCCCTACAATTATGCAGTCTCATATATGTATTTTGTTGGGTAGGCCTGTGGGATGTCATAAAGGGGATTTTAATTGAAGGACTTCACCACCTTGGGGGAGCAGATTGCTGAAAATGGCAATTGCAGAAGGAAGTCAACAATTACAAACTAATTGTATAAATCACAGGACACTGTTTCGATTCCTCTGCTCTTTAAGCTGACTGCACATTCTGACTTGTTTCAGCACTACAGGGCAGAACCACGGGTTGGAAATGCCACAGGGGCTGTCCCTGTTTAAGTCCCCGCTGTGTTTCAGATTGTGCCCATTGCCTCTGCTCCTGTCACTGCATGAGGTCTCCTGAGCCTTCTCCAGGCTGAGCAGTCCCAGTCTTTCCTCATAGGACAGATGCTCCAGACCCTTCATCACTTTCATGGCTCTCTGTTGCACTCTATCCAGTATGCCCAGTATGTCCCTGTCTTTCGTGTACTGGGGAGCCCAAAGCAGGTGTGACCTCACCAGTATTGGGGAAGAATTTGCTCCCTCGACTTGCTGCCAATACCCCTCCTGATGCAGCCCAAGTCATCAGTTGCTCTTTTTTGCTACAAAGGCACATTTCTAGCTCAAGTTCAACTTGGTGTCCATCAGGACCCCCAGCAGCCTTCTCTGAAGAGCTGTTTCCCAGTTGACTCAGTCCCCAGCACATACTGCTGCCTGGGGCTGGCCTTTCCAATTCTCCTTGTTGAACTCCATGGTGTTCCTGGCAGCCAATTTCTTCAGCCTGTCAAGGGCCCTCGCTTTGATGCTTCTCCCTTGTGCTCCTCTTTTGGCAGCTGCTCACATCTGTACCCACCAGAGCTGCTTAAAAACTGCAGTGGCTCACCGAGATTTCCTCATTCTAACTGGGACTGTTCAAGCATGGGAGCTGACAACCTGTTCCACTAAAATGTGTGTGTGCTGGCAGCCTCCTCCTCACCGCCAGGTCAACCCTACCTTGAGCACTGTGGCTCTTCAAACCCTGACCATGCTGTAAGGGACCAGACAGGGAAACCACTGTACTCCCTCCATTGGACCCTCAGCAATCAAACCACCTCTGCAACCCCCTGAACAAATAATCCTCATGAGCATTCCCAAAGGGGCTGCTGGAGAGGTGGGAGACAGTTGTGAGGGTCTGCAGGTGGCCTGGGCAGGACAGAGGTGAGGGCTGGAGAGTGAAGTGCAGCCCCCATCACACACCCCAAAGCTTTGGGAGTTTCCCTGACACCAACCCTCCCCGTTGGCTGGTCCAATGCTGGGTTCAGGTCTGGTGATTTTGTTATCTCTTACCTTTTCTTTTCCCACTCAATCTTGCTTGCTTTTTCTCTTTTACTTTCCTAAAGTCATTAAGTTATCACCAATTTTTCCCTGGTTACTCAGCTTTAGCATTCTTATATTGTGTTTTTTTTGTGATCTAAATAATCAACCTTTGTGATTGCCTAGCCTGAACATTTATAATAATTGAAGTACCAGCTTTTGTGCTTTTATTCCTTTTATAGTTCTAATTAAGTATTTAAATCTTTAAATTCTAATTAAATCTTTAAATCTTTTTAAATTAAATATTTATATTATTAAATTTATATGTAATTTTAAATCTTTAAATTTATAGTTCTAATTAAATCTTGCATTCAGACCTTGAGTGTTGTCTCACCTCAGTCTGATCAAGGGGTATTGGGAGGTCCAAGGGGGCCCCCATCGTTGGTCACCCTCAAAGGGAAACCCAGGCCTGGGAGGTAGAATCCCCTTTAGTTCTCACCTGGCTCAGGTCATGGGACACGACACTTGCCAAAACCTATTGAGACTCTACCACATAATTACACCTTTTCTTTCTGTCTCAGGTGCCAGAGCTTTGACAGTGTTTGTCTAGGAACACTGTTCCAATTATTGCTTACTCTGGTTTTTAGAAGCTGAATTAACAGACATGATAATCTCATATTTGCCCAGAAAAAAATAAAAATCACCGTGACTTGTAAAACTCTATCAGCTTTCTGCCTTTCTGGAATAAATGGCTTTTTTTGATTTTGATATCTGCTATTTGTAGGAAGTGTTCCAGGTCTGAAAATGCAAGGACTGCCGATGGATTTCCAGCATGGGTAATGAAGATCTGAGTCCTGCCAGGCTGTGTACTGGGGGCTGTTGGTTGTGTTTGGCTGGGCACACACCATGGCAGCTCTGCAGGACACACAGGTCAGGATACACATTCCCAGGGGAGCAATTCCCAGCCCAGCTGGAATAGCCTTTGGAGGGGGAGTCCTGGTTTGCAGAGCCATGAGACACCAGGGCATGGGCAGTGACTCCCAAGAAGAGCCCAAGGAGGTCCAAGAGGACCAAGGTGACCACGTTGGTGGGCAGGAGGGACAGAGTTCCCCTTGGGGCTGGCTCCAGGAAAGGCTCCAGAGGAGCCAGATGCTGGCTGAGCGGTTCCTGAGACAGCTCTGAGCAGAGGGGTTGCACCTTAGGGTGCAGGAGGTTCTCCAGAATGTTCAGAGGACTTGGGGGAGGAGGCGGAGCTGGGAAGGGCTGGGAAATGCAGCAAAACCGGTGGCACCCGGGCAGTGACAGCAAAATGGCTGCTGGGGAGTGTGAGGACAGGGACTGCCATCCTGTCATGGAGGGACAGGGACCAGGGGGGGACAGGGACTGCCACCCAGCCCTGGGGGGACAGGCTCAGGAGCAAGGCCCGGGCAGGAGGATGCCGATGGTGTCCCTGGGATTACGGGATGGTTTGGGTGGGAAGGACTCATCCAGCCCAACCCCTGCAGTGAGCAGGGACACCTTAACCACATCAGGGTGTTCACATCCCCATCCAGCCTGGTCTGGGATGTTTCCAGGGATGGATCCAGCCTGGTCTGGGATGTTTCCAGGGATGGAGTCCCCCCCCCGCCCCTCTGGGCACCCCATTCCCTGGCAGCCAATTGTCCAAATCTTGGGGAAGGGGCAGGGAATGACCCAGGGAAAGGCGCAGGTTGACGCTCGGCTCCTCACAGGTTTTGTCCTGGAGCTCCGTGCCGGGAGCGCGTGTGTCCCCCCCCTCAGCACGGACACGGGGCTGCGGGGCTCACACCGCGGGTGAGCGGAGTGCCGTGGGAGCGCGGAGACCGCGGGCACGCGCCGGTGGCGGGATGCGGGGCGGGATCCCCTCGTACACAGAGATCTCGGCGGCCCCGCGTGCGGGGAGGGAACGGGTGGGGTGCGGGGAGGATTGCGAGAGGGGTGCGGGAAGGATTGCGGGGGGAGGTACGGGGCGGGACGGCTCTCGGGGACCACGGGCCTCCGGCCGCGTGGGGGCGCTGTGCCGCGCCGTCTCCATGGTGAGGCGCGAATCGCGGCCATGGCGGAGCCGCTTTGGGCCGCGGGCGCTGCCGGCGCCGTTTATCGGTCCCGCGATCCCGTCCGCAACCTCCGCCTCCGGTAAGCGCTCGGATCCTGCCCCGGCACTGTCCCGACACGGCACCAGTACCGTCCCGGACCGCCGTGACCCTTTCTCCTCCCTCCCACACAGGGTCCGCATCCAGCGGGTCACCTCGGCCGGGCCCCTGCTGCCGGAGGCTCCGCCCGCGCTGTCCGGTCCGGGAGGCCCCGAGGCGCTGGCTCTGGCAGAGCAACCGCAGAAGGGTACGTGGGGAGCCCGGGGGGAACGGGGGCAGCGGCGCCGGGGGTGACCGGAGGCTCTCCCGCAGGTGCCCGGCAGCCCCCGGACGAGGAGGAGGAGGCGGAGGTGGGGTGGCAGGAGAAGCTCTTCAGCCAGGTGGGTGCAAGTCGGGGTGAACCCCAGAAACCTTGGGTTTTCTGTCCCCCCAAGGAGCCCTCCTGCCGCGCTTCCTTGTAGGGCCTCCTGCTCCCGGGTGAGATGGTCGGCCCGAGCCCCTCCCGGGATATGGGTGGGTGCTGCCGGGCTGGTGCTGCAGCCCTGCCAGAGTTCGGGGTGTTTCAATGGCACTGAACTGCAGGGAGTCCAACAAGGCCAAGTGCAAGGTCCTGCACTTGAATCGGAGCAGTCTCAAGAAAAAAATCCAGGCTGAGTGGTGAATGGATGGAGAGCAACCCTAAGAGGAAGGACCTGGGGGTGTTGTGTGATGAGAACCTCAACCCTGAACCCAGAAACCCCCTGTCCTGGGCTGCATCCCCAGCAGTGTCAGCAGCAGGGCAGGGAGGGGATTGTCCCCCTCTGCTCTGCTCTACTCTGGGGAGACCCCCCTGGGGTAAAGCTGGGTCCAGCTCTGGGGTCCCCAACAGCAGAAGGACACAGAGCTGTTGGAGCCAGTCCAGAGAAGGTGATGGCTTAGGACTGGAGCAGCTCTGGAGCCAGGGGGAGAGAGTTGGGGGTGTTCAGCCTGGAGAAGAGAAGAATCCCATGGGGAGACCTTAGAGCACCTTCCAGTGCCTGAAAGGGGCTCCAGGAAAGCTGGGGAGGGACTTGGGACAAGGGCCTGGAGGGATGGGATGAGGGGGAAGGGTTTGCAGCTGCAAGAGGGGAGACTGACATGAGATCTTAGGAAGACATTGTTTGTTGTGAGGGTGCTGAGCCCCTGTCCCAGGTTTCCCAGAGAAGCTGTGGGTGCCCCATCCCTGGCAGTGTTGAAGGTTGGATGGGGCTTGGAGCACCCTGGGCTGTGGGAGGTGTCCCTGACCATGGCAGGGGGTGGGACTGGATGAGCTTTAAGGCCCCAACTGAAATCCATCTGTGGTTCCCAAGGGATCTTGTCTGTCTGTGTGGTGGCTTTGGAAATCTCAGCTGTGTCTCTGAGTGCCAGTGAGAGGCAGCTCCTGTGTTTTATCTGTGGTGCTCTCAGTTTGAGGTGGATCTTTACCAGAAGCAGTCAGCCTGCCAGACTCCACTGGAGCGTCAGTACCAGGAGGAGATCACGAGGCTGGGGAGGGTCGGGGGCCGACAGAACCGCCGCATCTTCACCTACACTGACCACGACAGATTCACCAACCTGGAGGAGGTACCAGCCCTCAGGCACACACAATCTGTGCTGCACTGCCTGTCGAAGCCACCAGGACTAAAGGGGAGGGAGCACTGCCCAGTTCCTGGCCATGCAGAAGCCCAGCTCCCCTCTATGCAGGAGGACACAGTGCAGAGCAGGCTCAGCTCGTGCCCCAGGCTGGGATGGGATCCCCCTGTTTTGGAACCAGGGGCACTGACAGCCTGCAGGGACTTGGCTTCACAGTGTCACTCTGTAGGTAACTTCCTGGGTGAAGCTGAGCTGTACTTTGCCAAGAGCACAGCAAGTGCAATCCACAGTCTTGCAGCAGTTTGTGCCTGTGTGTGTGTCCTGAAGTGTTCTCTGTTCAAGAGGGGACCTGTATTTGGGAAAGCTGTCCTGTTGTAAGTGATCTGCTTCCCAGCTGTTTCTCTCTTGCAGCACTGTCAGAAGGTAACAGACTCAGAGCAGGAGGTGCCATCATACCTGGCAGAGAGGATGGCCAATGTCAGGAGGAGAAGACAAGACCGTAGGCCCATGTGAGTGCAGAGTGGTGCCTGCAGGTTGTTAATGCAGGTGTCCTGGTGCTGCTGCCCCAGCTGCAGATCAGCCTGGTGTGTGGAATTGGGTGGCTTGAGCTGTGTCCCACATGGGACTCTTCAGTTTGACTTCTGGTGGTGGGGGGTTTGGTGCTGCCAGTGCTGGGCTGAGCTGTGACTTGTGATGTTCTGTTGTTGACAGAGAAGCAAGTTCTCTGAAGACAAAAGTCATCACCTGGGAGCCCTCAGAGGAATTTATAAAGAACAACCATGTGATTAACACTCCTGTCCAGACCATGTACATCATGGGGGATCTGGGACCTTACGGGAAGTAAGTAAAATCCTTCATTTCCCCAGAGGAAACCCATCTTCCCTCCTCACTCAACTCTCCTGTTTCTTTCATTAGTTGAGAGGAGAGAATTCCAAGAGCTCAGTAACTCAGGCCTGCTATTTCTTTCTGCCTCTTTCCTCAGTTGGGAGGTAACTGAGTGTATCCCTCCTAAAGGCTCCTTACACTAGTGTCAGAATGTATGGGAGTGCTCCTTCTCTTCTCTACCCCCACGTGTGCCTTTACCTCTGCTGTTCCAGAGCAAGAGAGTGTCCATGGCCTCCACGTGGCCTCTCTTCCTGTCTTCCTAGGCTTGGTCACAGGGAGTATGAACATGTTCTTTGCACAATCAAGGTGGATGGCAATGGGGTGATCACAGTGAAGCCTGACTTCACTGGCACCAAAGAAGCCTACAGGTGAGTGGGGCAGTGCTGGTGCCTCTCATGGGACTGTCACAGAGAGCTGAAATGCTTCTGTCCTGGGCACCTTTCAGGCCTGACTTCAGTTGAGGGTTATTAATTCATTTTATTCCAGAGATTCATAAGACGAATTACTGTGTACCCGTGCTCAGTGTCACTGTGTGTGTAATGTGTGGGGCTTTGGTGGCATTCCCTGGGGTTACAGGTTCTGCTGGGCACGAGGGAGTCTCCTTTCTGAGTCCTTGGGGCACCTGGAAGGCAGGGGTGGGTGGGCAGTGCCTGCCCAGGGCTGGGGGCTGCTGCGTGTGGAGGGCACAGATGGTGCTATTGCTGCCTCTGCCTCATCTCTGTGAAATGCCCAGGGGGGTGGTGGAGTCACCATCCCTGGAAATACTTGAAAACCACATCCATGAGGCACTTCAGGACATGCTCTGGTGGCTGATACAGATATTGATTTTTGTATTTTATTTGGGGGAGGATGTTGACAGTTGGATGTGGTGATCTTAGAAGTCTTTTCCAACTGTGACAATTCTGTGTTTCTGTGAAATGGAGGAGTTTTCCCTGTGTGTTTTGGGGCTCTGCAGGATCAAGCTGGAAGGAGAGAAGCCAGAGGTGTGGAAATACACCATTGAGAATGTGTCTGCCCCAGTGCAGCCAGAGGAGGAGGAACGTGAGCAGTGTCTGTTCAGAGATGTAAGGACCAACCCCCACTCTTCCTGTGGAGCAGTTCTCCTGATTTGACAGAGGGAGCTCAGACTCTCTTGGGGATTTAATTGTTAGTGCTGTAGACACCTAAAGTTGTCAAAATGAATGTCACTGACAGCAAGCCTCATCACACCCAACAACTTGAGAACTCCAACAAATACTCCTGACTGCTTTATGCCTTACTTTAGGTACAGGCACTGTCCAGTACCAGATATGATTTTTCAAAGCTGCTTTTTCCCTTAGATTGCTCTTTTCTGTGGTCTGCTCTGAAGCTGAAGTTCAGTGCAGTGTCAGCCTTGATGCATCTTTGTTTTATTACATTCATATATTCCTTATAACTGCAATAACAATTAAACCCCTCTGTATGCTGAGCCTGTCAACAACTTACATTTGGTTTGAGTTCTATTTTTTTCTTGTTTTTGTAAAAATTAACAACATACATCATCACAACACACTTTTTCTAATCTCCTTGTCTGTGTTTTCAGCTTTACAGTCGGCACAAGGAATATCTCAGTGGTCTTGTAGGCTCAGAATTTGAAACTGTGAGTATCCTAACCTGAGTCCTGCTGCCTTGGCAGGCTCTTGACTTGCTTGGCATGGCTGCTGTTGGGACCACAATTTTCAGACTGTTTTGTTCTCAAGGGTTGGCAGCTTTTACCCTAAAGCTTCCAAGAGAATTGACACACAGGGGACGGGCTGCAGTGGACCCATCCTGTGTCAGAGGGACCAGCACTGCAGTCTGTGGGAGGCTGCATGTCTTAGCTGAAGGTCTGTGACTGTAAATAAGACTTTAGGAAGAGAGGAGGGCTTATATCTTTTGGGATAATTATTGATGTTAACTTCTTGAATGTCAGACACATCTGTGTGCCACTTTATTCTAGTAAACAGTCCTTCCCACTCCCAAACTTCATGCAGTTTCCCTTCTCGCTCACTGTTCTGCTCAGATCTTGTTTGCCAAGTTTGCTGTACTTCACTAGAGCATCTTGGCTCTTTCTGTGCTGCTTCCTCCACTTCCCCCCCCTTAGTCAAGTGCAGGAAAACTCTGTGAGAAACAGGACTATGGTTTCTGCAAGTGACTGTGTTGTATATATTATCTTGGAAGCCTGTAAGAGAACTATTTACAGAGCAGTAAAGTCCTGCAGACTAGGAATGTGGTCTCTCAGCAGCCCCTCTCTCCAGAGGGAGAGGGTGGAGTTCCCCTCCAGAGGGACTGCTCAGTTCTGGAAAGTGATATGGGAAGATGTGGCTCCTACCTGAGCAAAACATTTATGTACAAATGTCTGTGAAAGACACTGTGTTAGACACTGTCAGGAGGGGATTCTGTGAGGTCCCACCAGAGGTCACTGAGCTTTTGTTTGTCTTTTTCTCCTTACAGACTCTCCCTGGTACTCTGCGACTTTTTGTGAATGGGGAAATAGGTGAGTCCTTGTTCTGACCAGTAACTGCAGGGGCAAACCTGGGGCTGCTGGGATGGCTGAGGCTGTGAAGGGTCCAGGGGTTCTTGGATCAAAAGCTGGTCCAGAGTAGGTGATTTTCTCCCTAGAGTTCTTTTCTTCCTCCTTCTCTTCCCCTGTTTTTGCAGACTTAACTCCTTGAGTGGCATTTACAGCCTGGAGGTTACAAATGCTGCAGCTGCTCTAGGAATACACACAGATCTGGAGAAATGAGAGCACATAATAGTGATTATAGCAAAGAAAGCAAATTAAATGTGTGACCTCCATACCTGGTTACTGATATGGAGACAGGATGAGTCTAAAGAAGGAATCGTCTCTGAGGGTCATACTCTGTTGCTTTGAATTCCTTGGCTTTCCCCAGCTTCCAGCAGTAACTGGTTGTGTCCCTGAGGTTATTGGTGCTGGCTCTCTCAAAAGTCTACAGTGAGTGCTGGAGGAGTTTGTGTGGAAGTGAGCAGCTGAAGTTCTTTCTCTCTTCTCAGTTTCAGCCCAAGGCTATGAGTATGACAACCTCTATGTTCATTTCTTCCTGGAGCTGCCTGACCGTACGTATTCCCATCTCCAGCCTTGTCACAGCAGGTTTAGGAATGAAGCAAATTTTGGCTGGTGCATTAGGTCAGCTCTGCTGAAAGTCAGTAAAAGTGAGGGTTGGGGCTGAGATCTAGACAGAGATCTTCAGAGCTAAAAATGCAGGACTCATTGTTTGAGCTGAACTCATGGCTGGGAGAAGGTAGCATCTTCTCTTGTCCATTGGCTCCTTCACCAGCCCAGCAGTCTGCCCAAAGTTCATTCCTTGTACAGTGGAGAGCAGCTTTCCTGTCTTCTCCATCTCAGCAGTGCCCTTGTCTGATGACAGTGCTCACCATCAGGTTCTCATGGTTTGTGCTGACACAAACATTGTAGATTTTGACAGCTAAATAAGCTTCCCAGCACTTGCATGCACATCCTGCTGCATGTTTAATTCCCCTGAAGCTGTGTCTCTGCCTCTTGGCTTCCCTCCCTGGTTATATCCTGACGTTTGTCATAGAAGTACCACTTAGCTACATTATGTGTAGAGGGTTCTACTTTTATCTTAAGATGGAGTTGGTGCTTTTTATTGACAGCTCAGTGCATTTTGGGGAGCAGCCATTGCCTGGAAGAGGACTGGGTGGGACACATCTAGGGAGAATCAATGTGGGTGGTGTAATCTTACCCCAGTCACCTGGGACTGACAAATCTGCTTTTAGCTCTGGTTTGGGGTCCTCCCTCCCACCCAAAGCATTCACCACTCTGCTCACCTTCTCTTCTCCCAGAGTGGTCAAGCCCTGCCTTCCAGCAGCTATCAGGAGTGACACAGACCTGTGCCACCAAGAGAGTTGGCTGGGTAAGGACTCTCTGAGGCTTGCAGAGTGCTGTGAACAGGCATGGAATGTGTGTAACAAACTGCAGACATGTTCAGCAAAGGTCCTGTCTTGAGAGCTCCTTTCAAGGGCAGAGCATGTTTGGGATTCTCCTCATTCTAGCTGTACATGCCATTTTTCAGAGTGCCACTGTGTCCAAATAAAGTGAGACTGAATGAAACTGCTTCAGAGCAAATTTCTGGAACCTCATTTTTTTCTTCTTCTTCTGGCTGATTATTGCCTTTGGAGCTTTGCTTTTTGTGTTCTCAGATGCTCAGTTAACAAAATGTTGTTCTGGTTTGCCTGGGGCAGCAATGGACACAGTCTCTAAACTGATTTCTCAAAACAAACCCTCCTTCTATCTGGGAGCTTGGTTCTGTTACTGTCTCCAGCTTTGTAGGACAGCATTTGAATTTTATCAGGTTTTTGGTGACTATATGTCAGCTAATTTGCATATTACAAAAATAATTACTGTACAACATTTGTGTAATGTCATTGTATCTATTTGGCTTTTGTAAGGATCGTGGTAGTGGGGTAGTTATGCAACTGGCTGAATTATCAGTTGAGATGTTTTTCTCCTTTTTCATTATTTTTGGTGGCCAATTCCATCACCATGGCACCTGGGGGCATGTGCAGGTCAATCCTGCAGTGAGGTGTTTGTTAGTGGGATGTGATTGATTATGTTAGGATGTTGTTACCTGTTTTCCCCCCTTGGTTCTTTCTTTCCCTGCAGTGACTGATGAAGTCACTAGGGATCTGATCTCTGTCCTCTTCCTTTTCTAGGATCAGGTGGCACACTTCTGCTACCCCTTCACTTTGGAGATGTTTTTCACCCAAGGAGATGAATCAGAAGGTGTGGTTCCTTGTTGCTCTGGAGTGTGTAGCTCTGCATTCCTTTGCTCACAGTGCAGGCATCGTGCTGTCAGGCTCAGTGCTGCCACTCAGCCAGAGGAAAGGACACATTTAGACAAAGGGAAATGTTGCTCCTTCAGCAAATGTCCCCCCTGTCACCACACAGCCTCAGGACACATCCTGTATTTGCCCTGCCCAGCAATGCATTAGCACTGGTGGTTGTGTGGTGGAGTCCCCAGCCCTGAAGGGATTTTGAAGCTGTGGAGATGTGGTGCTGAGGGACATGGGTTAGTGGTGGCCTTGGCAGTGCTGGGTTGGACCTCGTGATCTTAAGGATCTTTTCCAACCAACACAATTCCATGATTCATTGGTGTTGCCCTGCTTCCAGGCTTTATCCAGTTGCAAAACTGCTTGGATCTCAGCTTGTCTGGCTCCAAATGCCTGGTGTGCTGTGTTGTCATGTCTGGTGCTCTGTAGAGAGCCAGAAAGAACAGGCAGCTTTTTTGTACATAACAAAAACTCTGCTGAGTCTTATGTGTGTAGACACGCTCAGTGACCTGTATAATCTTTGTGTAGTTCATGTCACTTTGGAACTTCCAGCTCTGTTTTAAGCTGGGCTTCTCTGCTGCCTGTTCCTGCTGCTTCACCACACTGCTGCTGCTCCTCACCATCACCACTGCTCTTTGGATTGCAATTGCTAGGGGCAGCTATGTGACATGCCTTGTTGTTTAAATCTAGCATCCATGTTGGATTTGGGTAATCAGCCAACTTTAATGAATTTTCAGCCTAGAATAAATACAATTCATTTGTTTCACTGTGAAAAAAAAAAAAAAAAGAAATGCTTGGAAACCTGTAGGATAATCTGAGTTAATAGTCCCCCCGTAGTATAGGTAAGGTCAGAGGTGAAAGGTCAGAGGTCTTCTTATTCACAAAAGTGCTTCTCTGCTGCAAGATAATTAAGAACCAGTTTGCACTTGCTATCAAAACAAAGAACCTTCCCATATGTTTAACATCTTGTCAATAATTCTGTTTCCATCCTCAAATCTGAGCGTTTTCCTCTTGCTGGGGTAAATAATAATGGGGTAAATAATGAGCCAGCAGTGTGCCCAGGTGGCCAAGAAGGCCAATGGCATCCTGGCCTGTATCAAAAACAGCGTCACCAGCAGGTCCAGGGAGGTGATTCTGCCCCTGTACTCAGCGCTGGTTAGGCCACACCTCGAGTACTGTGTCCAGTTCTGGGCCCCTCAGTTTAAGAAGGATGTAGAGGTCCTGGAACAGGTCCAAAGGAGGGCAACCAGGCTGGTGAAGGGACTCGAGCACAGGCCCTATGAGGAGAGGCTGAGAGAGCTGGGGCTGTTCAGCCTGAAGAAGAGGAGGCTCAGGGGAGACCTCATTGCTGTCTACAACTACCTGAAAGGAGGCTGTAGCGAGGTGGGAACTGGACTCTTTTCACAGACGACCTTCAACATGACAAGAGGACACAGTCTTAAGTTGTGCCAGGGGAGGTTTAGGTTAGATATTAGAAAGAATTTCTTCACGGAGAGGGTGATCAGGCTATGGAATGGACTGCCCGGTGAGGTGGTAGATTCTCCGTCCCTGGAGACATTTAAAAAAAGACTGGATGTGGCACTCAGTGCCATGGTCTAGCAACTGCTCCGGTGGGTCAAGGGTTGGACTAGATGATCTCTGAGGTCCCTTCCAACCCGGCTAATTCTATGATTCTATGATTCTATGATAATCACCTGTACCTCTAGGTTAGTCACTGTAGGAGAAGTACAGAAAGGAATTCATTCCTACCAGCAGAGCTGGGTGTTTAGCATTTTTTTTTCTGTGATAGTCTGTCTCACAAAGTTGTGATGTGCTTCCCTTCTTGCAGACAGTCTGCCACAGTGGCCTGTTCTCTACTTTGAGGTCCTTTCCCTGGATTTCTGGCAGAGGTATCGTGTTGAAGGGTATGGTTCCTTGGTGCTGCCAGCATCTCCAGGTAAAACATACTGAGGGCATTATTGTAGTTGTCTGGGAGGATGGGTTGAATGGTTTCAGCTGGAAGGCTGAATCCTCTGACTACTGAAGGGGATATTTAGCTCTCTGTGGAGCAGCAAGGAAGGATTTGGTGCATCCTACACCATTCTGCCTTCTTGAGGTGCATCATGGTGCTGTCCTTGCTCCTTTGGCAGTTCCATCAGAAAGCCTCATGTGATAAGGCCCTGAGGGGATGCTACATATCCAGCTTTCTTATAGCAGTAGCCATCTCTGCCTCACATGGAATCTGAGGGTCAGAGCTGTCCTGTGACACATGTAGTGAGGAGATGCTGCTGCTGGGCAGGGGGTACTGTGTGGGGTGACTCACTCAGGAGGTGTTACAGAGACCCTGTGCTTTGTTTCCATTTGCAGCCTGCTGGGGTTTGGGTCAGCAGGTATCCATCTGCCATGCTGTCCTCTGCCTCTCTGAATAGATTGTTGGTGGTAGCTGCTGAGATGTTCTCTTGTCCTGGGTCAGGTCTCCACATGCTCACCATCCCTACCTGGCGCCCCGTGGAGCTGGGCACAGTCGCTGAGCTGAGGAGATTTTTCATCGGGGGTTCTCCTGAGCTGGAGGACATAACCTATGCCAGGATACCATCAACCTTCAAGGTGGGCTCAGCTCCAGGGCATTGCTCTTGCTGGGAGACAGGAGATTGCACTCTCAGCTTCAGATGTCTGTACAAAGCCTGGACCAGGTTTGAACAAGGATGGTGGTCCTGTCCTTCTGACTAAAGAAATGTCTTCTGACCTAGGGAGCATGAAAAGAGGAATAGGCAAACACTGAGGCAGAGCTCTCTGCTTCCTGAGGTCTGTGAAACTTGGAGGGGTGGGTGGACCAAAGCCTTGATAAGACAAAGCTTCCTCTGCTTGTCCTGTCCCTGACCAGAAAGTGTCTGTCACATCAGGTTTTGTTGCCAGCTATAGACTTTTTTCTTTGTTCCTGGGAGGAATCTGGGCTGTACTGTGCCCAGAACAGTTTCCTGAAGCAAGCAGTTCATGAGGAAGGCAAAAAATTTGTATTCTTAAAAAAGGTGGAGTGGTGTTTGCTGGGGTAAGGAGCAAGCAGCAGCTTTGTGTGTGAATGAGCCCTGACACAGTTACTGCACCCTCAGTTTGCTGGCACTGAGGTCCTGTCCTGGGCACGGCCTGGAGCCTCCTGCCCTTCTGACCTCACTTGCTTCGTGCAGTGGAACAGGGGGAGGCTGTGCCCCCAGGACTGGGTGTGCACAGGCGTGGGGCAGCCTGGTGCAGCAGGTCCCTGGCTGGGGTCCTCCATCCAGCTCCTGCTCTCTCTGCAGGGAGAGCGTCTGAGCCGCTTTGGATTTCGCACCCAGACAACGGGGAGCATCACGTTCCGGCTGTACTGCCTGCAGCAGTCCAAGTGTGTGCAGCAGAGTGAGTACCAGTTCTCTCTTTTGTGCTGTGTTTTGACAGCCCTGACCTCCTGCTGTACTTCTCTGCAGAGCTTTTCTGGAAACCAGTGCCCTGAGGCAGCGCATGCAGAGTGTACTGGACCGGCTTGGAGGCTTCAGCCAGCAGAGCTCTGTCTACAATGTTTTGGGTAGGGTTTTTTGTGTTGTTCTCCTTGGCAAGCCTTTAGTTCGCTTTTTCAACCTTTTTTACAGAGTGAGCAGTGTATTTCAGGAGAATCCATTACTCTGGGGATAATTTCCACCCCCCTGTGAAGCTCTCTGAGTCCATAGCGAGAGGTTAAATGTTCTGATCTGAGGTGGAAACTTCAGGAGTCAGCAGGCAGAAGGGGATAACCACTCTGTGAGAGCAGAGCTGAGGCTGGGCTGCCCAGGCTGGCCCTCAGCATAGCTTGTGGCATGATGCACAGGCTCTGTCTCTGATTCCATTAAGCGCAAAGGAAAGACAGCGGTAGAAATTAGTGAAGAGAGCAGCAAGGACCGAGTGCTTTGTTGGTAGAACTTAGTAGCAGAAAGTGCAACTCCTGCTCCAGGAGGGATGATGTTCACTGGGCAGGCTCTTCCCTTCCCTGGGGCTGTCTGATGCATTCTGGCTTGCTGTCACCTGCTCTGTTGTAGAGGCTTTCCAGAGGGCCCGGCGCAGGATGCAGGAAGCACGTGAGAGCCTTCCCAAAGACCTCATCGGCCCCTCTGCCTCCACCATGCATCAGTCCCAGGAACCCTGATCAACCACCTCCCCTCAGCATCTGCTCCCCAGCACCAGCTCCTCTTCTTAGCAGGAGTCACAGTCCTGAGACTTAAATACTGATGTGGGGAGCTGTGAGCCCTCTAACGCCTTTTCAGGAGCTGAATAGGGAATTATTAGAAAAATGTGAAGTCTGCATGACTTGGTAAATTTAGTTTTCTTCTTAAAGAAGAGAATGATGTGGAAGGAGTGAATTCTATTTGTTTTCATGAAATGAGTAGATGACTTCTTGAGAAGTGCTGATGGTTGTTGTTAGCATTTGTAGCTGCCAGTCAATGGTAAAATGAACACGTCCACTTGTGCCTTAAAGTTGATTCCTAGAGAGAGAGCTCTCTGGGCACATGTAATGTTTGAAATCAAAGCAAAGGAATGGTGCTTGGCAGATGGATAACTGGAGAAAAGGGCTATGTTCTCTCTTCTGCTGTTTGCACCCATAACATTTCCGGCTCTGCCAGGAGGAGCAGGAGGATTCGTTGTGCAGGAGCACAGCTGGGAACACGAGGTCCTCTGAGTTTGTAGCAGAACTTTGGCTGGGGCTGAATGGTTTGGAGACAATGAGAGCAGATTATAACATTTGCACAGCAGCTGAACTTTGGACTTTTCACGCTGCTCACTGGAGTTGTGGTTCATTGTTCTGGATGCACTGATTCCTTCCTGTACCTCCTTTTTACAGTTTCTTCTGCTTTTTTCTCAGAGTTTCTCTTCCCCTGTTTTTGTTCTAATCCTTAATTCCCAGGAGTGAGGCTTCTTGCAGGCTGACTGGGCTCTGTTGGTTTATTTGTGCATGAGCCATGTTTCCACGTGCTCTTTCCCTCTGCTCCCAGCACAAGGGATGGGAAGAAAAATCTTAGGCTGAGATGATGCAGGTCTGAATGTGTAAAGTTAGAACTCCTGGGCAGGGTATGGAATAGGAGCTGGCTTTCCTGCTTTTGCTCTGCACCTTCCTCTTTCACAGCAAAGGTGAGCTTTGCAGCTGTGTGTGTGATTGTTACAGCATCCCCCTCTTCCCTGATGCTCCATTGTCTTCCTCACTTTCTCACTCACATAATGTAAGGACATTTTGATCTTGTCTCAGCCTTCACTGGGAAAACCAAAGCTCCTGGGTTGCTTCCTCCTTGACCTTGTTTCAATTCCGAGATCTGTTTGGCAGCTTGAATGTACCTGGGAATTTCAATAATAAAAGGATTTTTGCTCACCTTCTTCGCCTGCTCTTTGGGATGGAAGGGGCTGCCAGCACGTGTTAGGCAGCCTGGGCTGTTAGGCAGAGCACAGTGTCCTTGGCCTGGAGCTGGATGATGTGTCCTGGGTGTGAGTCAGGTCTGCTCTCTGGGTTTTGACGTGTGCCCGGTTCCACAGTCCCGGGGTTGAGGTGTGTGTGCTGTCAACATCTTTAATGACACTGTCACGTTTCCCAGAGCCTGAACCACTCAGTGCCCGGGATGAGAAGCGTGCAGGGATTATGTAGCCCTCACTATCTCATTTTTTAATCATAATTCACGTCATGGCCCTGTGTGTTTATTGCATGCAGGCTGAGCAGTGCTGCATTTCCCTCCGGGTGGTTCTGTTGCACTCAGCGCTCAGAGCTGAAGAGCAGAGCTCTGGAGCATTTTCAGGACTGAGTTACAAGGTTAAGAGAATATTCTCTTTATCAGCAAAGATAGAAAAAACACCTTTCTAATTGAGATGATCCTAAGGGCAGATCCTGCTAGCGAGTGGACTCTTGTGATTCAAGGATCAGGTTCCTTCCTGGTGCTGGTTGCTCGGCATGTTTGCCTGGCAGGATTTGGGGTATCGAGAGTTAAGGTTGCACAGAGATGCAGTCAGGTTTACATAATGGTACTGGTGTTGCCTGTTAACATTTTGAATGGTGTAAAAATCTCACAGAAATTTACAGGAGCAAAATTCAGAAACTGAAAAACCATAACACAGCAGCCATTCTTCCAAAGGCAGACACTGGTAGCAGGTTTTCACCTCGTACCTGCTGCCTTCTGAGCCTGGCAGAACAAAATGGTGCTCACAGAACATGTTCTGGAGAAAACCTTCAGCAAAAGCTCTCTGAATATGCCCCTTTACAATTTAAAGTAACAAATTTCCATACACGTGTATGAAAATGTCACTGGTCTTTTAATCCAAAGTGGCATTTGGTGCAGAGCTCGTGCTCCGGGCTTGACGAGGAGTCTGGAATGAGGGTCAGGCATCTGCCAGGTGTGCTGGGATGGAACAGGAGGTGGCCCTTGGGGACAAGTGGAAGGCGAGGCCAGTGGTGTCCCTGGAGCTGTGAGGATTTCCTGAGGGCAGCTGTGTCCCCTCTCTGCTCTGAAGGGAGGGTCCTGCAGTGAAACTTAGCAGGAGGAAGAAGGGGAAGGGACAGAGTGTGAGCATCTGTGGGACAGGGGGCTGGGGGTGGTGGGACAGGGCGCTGGGGTGGTGTGAGCTGCAGCTGCAGAGGGGATGGAGGAGCTGGCAGCAGGGTGGGCAGTGCTGCTGCAGGCTCCTGGGAGGACAGAGATCCAGGGATCTGAGCTGTCCCTGTGCATCCCCGGCAGCCCCCTGTGTCAGCTGCAGCAATGGGGATGGTTTCAGCATTATCTGCTGCTTCTTTCAGGCTGGACTGGAGCTGGGAATTTGGGGTTTTTCTGAGTGCTAGCTGAGCAGGTAACTGACTGAGGTTGAATCCTGCAACCTTACCAGTGATGTGGTCTGCATGGGGCAGAAGCCAGCTGAAAGTCCCAAGGAGCCTTCTGAGCATCTCATTAAATAAACTCTGCAAACAAAGGGTAATTGCAGAAGTGTTGGCTCTGAGGCTGAAAAGGCTGTTGGCAGTTGGCAGGGCTTGCAGGATGCAAATCAGCAGCCATTAGAAATTCCAGTGGAAATGAAACAGAAAAGGAAAACGTGGAAATGAGTCATTGACCTGACTGGGGGAACAGCTTTCCACCAAAGAAGTCAGACCCCAGGAAGGGGTTTTGCTCTCAACTGAGGAAGATTTTAGGCTGTGCTGACTTCACACTGTAGCCTTGCCAGCAGACAGACACCTCCTTGGCTCAGCCTCTCCCCTGGCCACTGCTTGTGAAGAAGCAGGGACAGAGCCCTCAGCTCCTGATGGGACTGGAATGGACAGGAGGAGGTGCTTGGGGTGGCCCTTGAAGAAGGAGCTGCAGCAGTTGTGTCCTACAGAGATGAACCTTGGCTCTGTGTGGTGTGTGGGGAGGGAGAGGTGTGTTTTATCTGTGCTGTGGGGTTTAAGTGATCATTTGAAACAGCTACCAGAGGCTGTTTGAGGGCTCAATGTGTTTTAAATGGATCCACTGGCTCGGAGTTTTGGTGGAAGGTCCCTGCAGGCCCTTTCCTGGCAGGGAACACAAGCAATGGGCTGGTTGCCTTTCACCCTCCCTCACCTGCCTTTTTATTATGCTTATTGTCTTCTCGGGCTGTTCTCAAAGCTAATGTCAATATTCCAATGCAAGGCAGAGTACAGCTGACCCAAGTGAAATGACACTTCATTGAATCAGTCAGCAAAAAAGTGTCTGTGTGCCCTATTTCCTACATGGAAATTATTGGTTTCGTTTGATTTAATTTCACTGCTTTGGTCCAAGCAGGTTTTTAAAGTGAACCCTAATGCTGTATAGACATGAGGTACTTCCCTTTCAGCCTCATCTGTCTAGATCCTTGTCTAAAGTAACACAAAAAATCAAAAGGACTGATAGAATCAAACTCCTCTCTAATTTCTTCACAACTTCTTAAAACAAATAAAAAATTAACTTTCAAAACCGTGGGGATGATTTTAACAATGCGTGAAAGAGAAGTTATGTGATTCCAGCTTGTTTCAAGCTTTTCAGGTCTGAGAATGAGAGGATTGGCCCTTTGGGCAGGTGGAAAAAGTGAGTTTCCCATGGCTTATCCTGGCCTTGGAAAGCCAGAAAGGTGGAGGTGGATATCTAGATATATTCCACAGCTTTCCTTCAGGTAACATCACCTTGGTGTTATAAAACCTGAGAGACATTTGTCCAACCAGTTCCTTACATGAAGCTGAAGACTACAGGTTATCCCCTACAGATGTTTGGGGGGTTTTGTTGTTGCCATTGTCAGTGTCAGGTTGTGCAGGAGCTGAGCAGAGGAGGCCTGAGGAGGAGTGTGTGGGGTTGGTTGGTGTTTCTCTGGAGGGTTCCAGTGCCTGGTAAATCTTCTTTGCTGCTGCTCAGGAAGGAGATTGAGGTGCTGGAGCAGGTCCAAAGGAGGCAACTGGGCTGGTGAAGGGACTCGAGCACAGACCCTATGAGGAGAGGCTGAGGGAGCTGGGGGTGTTGAGGCTGGAGAAGAGGAGGCTCAGGGGAGACCTCATCACTCTCTACAACTCCCTGAAAGGAGGTTGGAGCCAGGGGGGGGTTGGGCTCTTTTCCCAGGCAACTCTCAGCAAGACAAGAGGGCAGGGTCTCAAGTTGTGCCAGGGGAGGTTTAGGTTGGAGATGAGAAAGAATTTCTTCCTGGAGAGGGTGATCAGGCATTGGAATGGGCTGCCCAGGGAAGTAGTGGATTCTCCGTGTCTGGAAATATTTCAAAAGAGCCTGGATGTGGCACTGAGTGCCATGGGCTGGGAACCACGGGGGGAGTGGATCAAGGGTTGGACTTGATGATCTCTGAGGTCCCTTCCAACCCAGCCAATTCTATGATTCTATGAGTCTATGATTCTCCTTGGGAATGCTGTGGTGCTCTCACACAAGTCTGGAGATGGCACTGGGGGTCTGAGAGAGCAGATGATCTGCAGACCCAAGTGTGTGCCCGTTTCTCTTGCTGTTGCTGGCAGCACTCAGCCCAATGGCTTCTCACACTTTGCTTGCAGTCTCCACTGATTCCACCACAGCTGTGGTGGAAGGGTTTGATTCCCCCTCTCTGCCCCTTTCTCACCTCTCCTCCTCCATCCTTTCCCCCCCTCTTTCCCATTCTCTTTCTTCTTTATGTATGTGTCACACAGAGCCCTCTCTGCATATAATTGTGTGTTTACTCCTGTCTGGAGTTTAATCTTGGTCATGGTTTGGATCCTGCTTTCTCTTGGCACCTACCTGGGCTCTTGCCCCTCACTATTGGTAATGGCTTCAGTTGCACCAGGGGAGGTTCAGATTAGATGCTAGGAAAAAATTCTTCACTGGAAGAGTGGTGAAGTGTTGGGACAGACTGTCCAGGGAGGTGGGGGAGTCACTGTCCCTGGAGGTATTAAATAAAAATGGGTAGATGTGGAGCTACAGGAGATGATTTAGTGGTTAAGGTGGTGTAAGACTCAATGACCTTGGAGGTCCTTTCCAACCATGATGATTCCATGATTCTATCAGGACAAAAGCTGCTCTGCCCCCTCTGCACTCCAGGACACCAGCCTGGGCCATACCCACCCTCAGGGTCCTGGGCTGAGCAGGAACACCCCAGGAGGGTGCAGGCTGTGCAGGGGGTGGATGGGATGGGTGCTCTGTGCTCTGCCAACCTGGGCTGGCCAAAACCACAGCCTGGGGAGGGTCACAGGACTTCTACCCCCACGGCAGGGTGAAAGCAGAGGAGGGTTGGCAAAGCCTCCTCCTGCTGCTCAGACACCTGGGACTGGAGATGATACCATCTTTTCAAAAGCAGTTTTTTAATGGCTGCTGAAGTGATCCCCATTGGCATCATCTCCTCTCCCCTTCCACAGGGAGGGGGAACCTGCAGCTTGGTGGCTGGATCTGCTTGTGATGATGGATGGATGCATGCTCCTTTCCTGGCACTGCTGCTCCCCCCATATGGTGTTGGGGTGGGGGTCCCTTGGCTGGAGGGGGTGTAGTCAGTCTCAGATGGCTCAGCCCTGCCTTGGGCTGTTGTACCACAGGACTTGGCCTCTGTTCCTGGCACTGAGTCTCCCTCAGACTGCACACCATGGCTCTGCTCCTTGCCCTTCCTCAGCAGCTTTCCCAGGCTGTTCCCTGACACATCCTCACTCCTGGCAGCTGCTCCAGGATCTCTCTCCCCTTCTTGCAGAGGGAATGGTGTCTGTGGAAAGGCAGTCTATGGACTGCCCAATGGTGTCTATGGAAGGGCAGCAGTAGCTGCAGGATGTATGAACAGCTTCAAGTGGCTTCTGAGCCTCAGCTCATGCAGCCACCAGGTCCCTGGCTGAGCTCTGGGCTTCACCATGCTCACAGTCAGGCCTTGGGGAGGGGCAAGGGCTCCCTTTTCTCTGTGTTTCTGGTGAAGATGAGTTCTGGACCCCCCTGTGCATGTCTGAGTTCTTCCTTCCATTGGCAGCTGCAGCCCACTCTCTCCTGCAGGTCCTCAGGATCAGCAGGGTTGATCTCAGATCAGCTGCAAACTTCCCCCTCCTGCACCACTCAGAACACCTTTGTGATTTTTCCTGTCTAAGTGGAGCGTGTTTGACTCCTCGGGTTTCTGTGCTGCGTTTCTAGTTGCTGTCAGCTGCCTGACTCACCTGAAGGCTCATGAGTACATCAAGTCCTGCAGGTCCTGGTGAAGTGTGTCTCTTCTTTTTCTTGCAGCCTTTGTTGCCTGCTGAGGGATGAGGAGCACCCTGAGCTCCTGTACCCAGCCCTGGCATCTCCAGGGCTCTTGGGGAGCTGCTCACTCCCAGCCCTGTCCCAGTCCCCAGCACCAGAGGCTGCTGGAGAGGGTTTGCTGGGTCCCTCATCTCAGCTCTGCCCACACAGTAAAGCTGCTGCACCCCTCTGGTGCCCTTTTGAGAGGGGTGGTAGCACCCAGTGCTGCACGAGGGCCCTGGGTGCTGGCAGGGACTGGTGGTCCTTGCTGGAGGTGAGGAGCTAGAGATGGTCCCAGGGATTGGGTGGCAGAGGGGGAAACTTGCAGAGTGTGAGTGGAGGCTTTGGTGGTGCACCAAAGGTGGGGCTTAGGAGGGGGTGTATTGTTTATTTGGGAGCCTCTTGATGGATGCTAAAATGGATGCTTCAGGTGGAGATGCATGGTCCTGCTCAGTGTCTGGAGGAAGGTGCTGAGCTGTCTTGCTAGAAGGGATCCCTGCTCTGTTGGGACAGGGACAGTCTGCCACTGCCAGCTGTCCTCTGCCATCTGCAGCCTGGTGCTGGCACTGGAGATCTGCCCGGAGTGCTGAGCAGTGGCAATGGGGGTGACAAGTGACATGGAGCTGTGTTGTCACAGCTGTGCCACAAGGGGACAGGTGGGATGAGCTCTTCAGCTTTATCAGGGGAAGGATGCTGAGTATGGTGACAGACAAAAGCCTGGGACAGACAGAGCTGGTGTCCTGGCTCGGGTGTGAGAGGAGGATGCAAAGCTGGGTCTGGCAGGGTTTGTCCTTCTCACCTTCCTTGGGTGGGTGTGGAGAGCACGGGGCAGGTGGGACCATGCAGGGAACAGCCTCTTTCCTCAGCAGGAGGCAGGGAGTGAACCCTCCTGGTGGCCAGTGCAGAGCTGAGCTGCTGCCATGTGGGAGGACACCAGACATGAGCTTTTCCTTGATTTATTCTGGTGGCTTTCTATGTCCCACCATGGGTGACAGCATCCTCAGGGTCAGAGAGCTCTGCAGCAGTGAGGCCTCCAGTGCTGGGGGCACAGAGCTGGGGTGGGTACAAGGAGCCCTTCCCATAACAAGGAAGCTCAGCACAAAGATGAGGAATGGTGCATCAGTGGGATGGGTCCTGGGCACCTGCACAGCTCTGCCCAACATGAGCTCCACCAGAGAGACCTCTCCATGCATCAGCCCCTGCTCCTGCACACCCAGCTGGGGTGTCCATGCCCATATCAGAGCTCTCAAAGGCACCAGGGCAGACCTGGGTGCCTGTTCCCTGTCTTTGACTGCCAGGAGCTGCTTTTTTGAGCTGATAGGTGCACGTGTGTCAAGCACTTCACATCCTGGGGGAGCAGGAGCCCCTTGTCCCAGATGGTCCCAGCTCTCCATGGAAGCACATGGGCAGAGTAGACCTGACCCAGGCTGGTGTGGGGCAGAGGAGCAGAACTGGGGAGAAGGGAAGAAGGTCCTGGAGGCATCAGCCTCAGGGCAAGGTGTGAAACAGCAGCAGGGTTGGTGGCATGGCTGTGGCAGTGGGGGACACGCTGAGAGCCATCCGTGGGGATCCTAAGGATGCCTGGAGGAAGTACCAAGGCTCCAGCACTGAGGTGCTGACACCAGACATGATTTCAGCTGTTCTGCACCCACTGCTGTGGCCAGGAGAGTGGCTTGTGTGTGCAGGCCTCCCCAGGAGGAAACGACAGAGGAGAAGAGAGCAAGGAGAAGGAGCCCAGGCCATGGGAGGGCTTGTGGGGGTGATAGCAGAGGGGGTGATGTCTCTTGTGGAAATGCATTGAGCTCGTGTCACTGCCATCAGTTCAGAACTCTCCCCGTTGGTGGGATGTGCACTAAAGCTCCTCTGCCCATCAGCAAAGCAGCTCAGGGAGATACTGGTGGGAGGGGGAGGTTAATCCACAGGTTGGATGAGGCTTGGAGCAACCTGGTCTAGTGGGAAGTGTCCCTGTCCATGGCAGGAACTAGATGGTCTTTAAGGTCCCTTCCAACCCAAAGCATTCTGTGACTCCCTGTTTCCCAGGGAGGGGAACAGGATTGGCAGGGGTGTCCCTAGAGCTCTCTAGAGGACCACTCACCTGCTGTGGGAGGATGAAGGATGCAGTCTGAGAGCAGCATCCCCCAGCCTGGGTGTCATCCCCATTGCAGCTCTGGGCTGCTCATGGGACACCAGAGGCCTTTACACACCTAGCACCAGGCCCCAGCACCAGCCTGCTGGGATCACAGAACTGTCATGGTTGGAAAAGACCTCCAAGATCACCATGTCCAACTGTCACCATGTCCATCCCCCCCCCCTAAAATAAAATATATTTATCAATATCTGTCTCACCACGCCCACCAGAGCATGTCCTCAAGTGCCTCATCTACACAGTTTTTAAATACTTCCAGGGATGGTGATTCCACCACCTGGGTGGAGCTGATGGAGAGTTCAGGGCTCTTTGGAGGTGATGGAGAAGCCGCATTCTGGTTCTGGAGCTCAGCAGACAGTGGAGCCAGGAGGAGGGCTGCAGGTAAGAACAGCCAAAACTCACCAGCCCCACATTTATGGGTGGTAGAGGAGGTGCAGCCCAGGACAGAGGAGCCCTGCTGGGTCCCCACAGCCCAGGCTCTCATCCTGCAGCCATGGCCCTGCCAGGCTCATCAGGAGCCCCGGGCTAAGCCTACAGGAAATCTCTGAGCATCTCCTCTGACACTGGCACAGGGCAGGTCCCTGTCAGATGGTGCTCCTGCACTCCTGACCACACAACAGCTTCCTGGGCAGATGACAACTCATCATCCTCATTCTCTAATATCAGTCAGGGTCTAGTGGGTGTTTAATCCAGACATCTTCATTTGTCTATGGAACCTCTTATACCTGAGCAAGGTTTTCTTGGGCCACTTCTTGAAATGCAGGTCTGGTTCCAGGGATGATCTGCTCAGGATGTAAACCCAGAAGACCATGGAGAAGCAGTTTTCCTCAAGACACTGAGCTTTGATGGCTGAACATTTCACAGGGAATGGGATCAGGGTTTTGCTGATTCCATTGCTGACATTCCTGTTTGACTGCAGATGCTTTTTTAGGATACCAAAGGCCATTCCAATGTAGAAACAACTCCTGCTCTGGTGGCTCTGGAGCTTCTCCCTACTCTGGGAGCAGGAACCCCCAACCTCTACATCATGTGCACACCAGCATGGGGCACCCCAGGGATGTTGGACACATCCAGGGCCACCATGGCTGTGGCCAGTGGCCCGGGGGCTGGCCCAGGTAGCCTCAGGGCAGCCCCAGAACCTCAGGCTTGGGAGGTCCCATTCCTGCTCTGTCCCTGGGAAAGGGGGACTCTTGGGGCCCTGTTGCCATCTCACAGCTCCCTGCAAGCCCATGGTTGGAGGCCACCAGGGTGGACCCTGCCCTGGTCCTGCCTGTCCCCAGCCCAGGGGTCAGTGCAAGCCCCTCCTGCAGGTGCCTCCAAACTGTGGTGTTTGCTGGACCCCCTGCCACTGCCCAGGGACCCACAGGGGTCATCCTGCATCTGGGACTGCCCTGCTGTGTGCCCCCCAGGAGAGAATCATGGAATCTTTCAGGTTGGAAAAGACCTTTGGGATCATGGAGTCCAACCATCATCCCTGCTCTACAAACTTCTCCCCTAAACCATATTCCCCAACACCACATCTAAACGACCCTAAAAAGCACCCTGAGGTGACATTCCACAGGTGGGAGACCTACAGGGGAGAGGTCCCAACTGAGCCCCTAATGTCAGATGTCCCCCTGATGACACCCACAATGTGACCTCCTCGTGTGCCCCTCCCAACTGTGATCCCCCCCGGGATGTCATTCCGTTGTGTGGCCCCAAGTCGCCCCCCTCAGATGTGCCCCCCCACGTGTGTCCCCTCCAGACGTGATTCTTTGTGTTCCTCCCCTCTGGGTGCCCTCCCCAGTTGTGACCCCCTCCAACTGCGACCCCCTCCCCCCTAAATCGGATTCCACAGTGTGCCCTCCCCCCCCAAGCGCGGCCCCCAACCCCAAGATGTAAACCTCGGTGTGAGACCCCCGGTGCCCCCGCTGTGCCCCCCAGGGGAGCCCTCCCGCAGTGCCCTCCCCCGCTCCGCTCGGCTCCGCGCATGTGCGGCTCCCGCCCCTCCCCGCTCGGTCGGAGCAGCAGCGCCGGCGGCCGCGCAGGATGAAGGACCGGACCGGGGAGCTGCGCGCCGTGAGTGGGGGGCGATGGGAGGGCTGCGGGGGTGGGCAGCTCCTCAGCCTCTGCTCGGGGATCCCCCGGCACCGCCTCGCCCTCCTCCCCAGCCCCCACCCCGGGGCCGCTGTGCAGGCGGCAGCCGCTGCTCGGGGTGGGCGGGCGGGTGGGGAGGCCGGGGACGACCCCCATGGCCCTCGGAGGGTGTCGAGGCGGGAGCGGGGTCCATTCACCCCATCCCCTCCCTTTCTCCTTGGTCGGTCCGGTTCCCCCCCCCTCCCTGCTCCCGGGTTGGCAGTGCCCCGCGGGACCCGATCGCCCTCGGTACCGGGTGACCGGCGACACGGAGAGGGAGGGGGGGGAGGGCGGTGGCGAACCGGCTGTGAGCGATCCCATGAAGAAAAAAGAGAAAAGAAAAAAACAAACAAACAAACAAACAAAAAACCAAAACCAAAATTAACCTTCCCCCCCCCAGTGTTTATTTTTGCCGGTAGTGGGAGGGAGGGCAGCGCTTGGCGGGGGTGCTGCGAGCAGCAGGGCCCTCCCTGCCCACCCCGGTGCCGCCCCCCGCCCCGCTCTCGTTTTGCTTTTTCATCCTCCGGGCTCCGCTGATGTCATCCGGGCAGAGTCGGGGCCCGCAGCCCGGGGAGAACCGGCCCTGCCCCCCGGGGGGTCCCGCCGAGGCCCGGGGGTGACCGGAGGGGGGGGTCGGGGGGCTTCGGGCACCGCCCACGGCTGTAGCCCGTCCCGGGGGAGCGCCCGGCGGCTCTGGGAGACCCCCCCCGGCGGCGAGGGGGGAGAGCAGGCAGCGGCTTTGCAGCCATGGCGGCTGAATGTCCCCTCACCTGTCCCCCCCGGACCCCTCCCGGGACCCCCCTGGCTGAGCTGGGGCGGGGGGTGATACGCGGGGCTTTGCTCCGCATCGTGCGGAGGTGCGGAGAGGGGGGAGAGCCAGGGCGCTGCTCTGTCATCCCCCGCCTCGTGCCATCACATCGCCGCTTGCTTTGCTGCTTTTACTTGGGTTTTAATTTTTTTTTTTTAATTACTTCCCAATTGGGTCGCCTGGGAGGCGAGTTGGGGGGGGTGGGTGGAAAAGGCAATGGGTGGGGGGTCCGGGTCTGGGCTGCGTCCCATGGAGGTGACCTGCAGGAGGGGAGGGGGAAACCTCGGTGTGGAGCGAGAGCTGATGGGGACAGCTGTGGGTACCCAGATCCCATTGGGATCGCTTTGGCCAGGAGTTTGGCTTCGTCTGGAAAGGTGCAGGGAGCACGGAGCTGGGGGGATGCCAACAAGGGGCCGAGGGGGGTGGCTGGGGATGCTGGGGGAGGAGGAGGGGGCTATATAAAGAATAACTGCCCCCCCCCTCCCCGCGCAGCCGGAGCGCCTGGAAAGCACCCAAACAGGAGCTCTTTCTCCACCAACAGGCTGTGAAATAAGATTAGAAAATAGTCTTTTTAATAATAATAGTAAAAACCAGCCCCATGAATGTCCTCTTGGCAGCCAGTGCTGGCTGCGAAGTGATGCAGTCGAGTATTTAAAAAAATCTCTCCAGTCCTTTAAATAATGTCTTAAGAAAAAAACACAGCACGTTTCTGCTTCACTGCTGCTGCTGTTCCTTTCTCCATCAGCCTGACACCGAAGGGCTGCGCAGCATCCTTCCTCCCTCGGGCTCCCACCCTGCATCCAGAGGCTCTGGGGATGGCCACTTGGAGCAGCTGGATGTGCCGGAGCTGAGTGGGTGCCCACGGGAGAGCAGAGCCCGGGGGGGCTGCAGGGAGATGGGGGGAACGTGGATTTACAGCCATGGTGGAGTCGGGTGCCTGGGAGGAGCAAGATGCTGCAGTGGACAGAGCGTAGGGAGTGTTGGGGCTTGGTTTGACTGTGCTGCCAGAAGCCAGCATCATTAACAGCTTTAATGGGGTGTCGAAATTCTACAAGGGATTATAAGAAAAAAGAATAAGAGTTAAAAAAAAAAAATAAAATGAAAGAGTTTTTTTGGAGCAGAGGAGGGGATGCAGGACTCTCGCTGCTGGGTAGGCAAGAGCTTCATGTCTTCATGGGTTTGTTTGGTTTTTTTAAATGGTTCTTGAGATTCAAAATGCTGATCCCGTGTCTTGTCTGAACCTTGGCGTGTTGGTTGTGTTCAGACTCACTGGAGCTCATCGAGTGCCCTTGGGGTGGTGGAGCCCCCGGGGCCTGCTCTGAGCCAGGGACAGGGGATGTGGCTCTGAGCTGACAAATGTCCTTTTGTGGTGGAGGAAGAGCAGCCGAGGGCTGGCTGTGGAGGATGCCTGGAATGAGCCCACCAGAGCTTTGCTTTCTGCTGCTCAGGGGTAGATGCCACAGCTCAGGCCACAGGTGGTGTATCCTGTCCACATGGAGCAGGGCTGGAGCTGAGCCCCTTCCTCAAAGCCCCCAGCCCCTTCTGCTGTGTGTTTCCCTCTGCAGTGTTGGACAGAGCAGGGATGGAAAAAAATTATTAAAAAAAAATATTTTTTTTTGCATTTGGGAGAATGTCTGAGCTGCCTCTCACTCTGCTCCTGGCAGCTAAAATATCTTTATGTTAAGATAAATAAAGATATTTATCTGTAAATAAGATAAGTTTATCTTCTGTTGTGTGTGCTTCTGGTGTTGGGGACCCCAGATCTGGAACCAGCTTTACCCCAGGGGGTCTCCCCAGAGTAGAGCAGAGCAGAGGGGGACAATCCCCTCCCTGCCCTGCTGCTGACACTGCTGGGGATGCAGCCCAGGACAGGGGGGTTTCTGGGCTGCCAGCACACATTGCTGCCTCATGTTGAGCTTTTCATCAGTGAACACCCCCAAGTCTGCTTCTGTTGTGTCCTCCAAAGCTTAAGAAAAGCTGGTGCTGAGGGTACTGTGTTAGGAAGACGCCATCAGCCTCTTCCATGGAGGAAGAGCCTGAAGCTCTGCTCAGTGCCCCAGGGCTCTGCTGTCCTGGCACCATGGCCTGGGTCCTGCAGGATGAGGTGGTACCTGTGGTGTGGGACTGTGAGGGTCTCATGCTGCTCTGTCCTGCCTGGGAGGTGATAGCTCAGTTTGGCTGAAATATTGGGGTTTCCATGATGTGAGACAGGTCCAAATGGTAAAATAATTATGAATGGTGTTTTGAGAGAGTGAGAAGAGGTGAGGGAGATGTGCAAGTGTGATAGGATCCCAGACTGGTTTGGGTTGGAAAGAACCTTCAAGATCATGCAGTCCCAACCCCCTGCCATGGTCAGGGACACCTCCCACAGCCAGGGTGCTCCAAGCCCCATCCAACCTTCAACACTGCCAGGGATGGGGCAGCCACAGCTTCTCTGGGAAACCTCGGACAGGGGCTCAGAAACTTTATGTTGTGTTTCTTCTGTATGCCCAACTGAACCCCTCCATTGTTTGGTTTAAAACCATTGTCCTGTGTTGGGGACCCCTGATCTGGGGGCAGTGCTCCAGGGGGGGTGAGGAGAGTGGAGCAGAGGGGGAGCATTCCCTCCCTTGGCCTGCTGGCCATGCTGCTGGGGGGCAGCCCAGGAGACACTTGGCTTTCTGGGCTGCCAGCCCACAGTGACACCTGATGTCCCATTTGTCACACAGCAGTGTCCCCCAGGCCTTCTCCACAGAGTGCTCTCCATCCATCCCTCTGTCCATCCATCCCTCCCTCCATCCCTCCATCCCTCCATACCTCCATCCCTTCATCCATCCATCCGTCCATCCATCCATCCATCCATCCATCCATCTCCCCATTCCTTCTCCCCTCGCCCCTCTTCCTCAGTCCATGCTGGTCCTGGGGGTTGCCCAGACTCAGGTGCAGGACCTTGCACTTTTCCTGGTTCAGCTTCATGAGGTTCTTATTGTCCAGGTCTCTCTGGATGCCACCCCTTCCCTCCAACACATCCACTGCACCACTTATCTCAGTGACACCTGCAAACTGGCTGAGGGAGCACCTGATCCCACCACCTCTGTGATGCAGGGGTTGAGCTGGCCAAGGAAGTGAGACTGGGCAGGTCCTGGTCCTTTGCCCTGTTTCTGACAAGACTCAATTCCTTGCACTTTCTCCCCATTGCTGAATCAGTGAGGAAATGCCAGGGCCCCATGGGCTGCTGTGAGACACCCACCTGGGCCAGGAGAAGGACTTTGGAGGTGACACAGGGATTTGGGGGATGCAGGGTGTCAGTGGGTAGCTGGATCTGTATTGTTTGGGGCAGGGTTGCTGGAGGAGCTCCACATACTTGGTGTCACTGGCCATTAAGAAAGGTGGGGCTGAGAATGGGACTCTGCTGTGAACATTTCATACAGCCAGCTGGCAGAATTTGTAATACTGATTTTTGGTGACTGGAGCAGTCTCTGGGCTCTCAATTGGGCTGGGAAAGACCAATTACAGTTTGATGCATCCTCTCCTCGTTCCCTGCTAGACAGTGCTTGTCTGATTTATCTTGCAGTCGTCTGCCTGATGGAAATGTTCTTTGCTGCCCAAACTGTGGGTTCAGGTCAGGTGGGGAGAAGTTTGGCAAGGCCACTGTGCTTGCAGGATGGTGTCCAGGGCTGGCAGATTTCAGCACTGGCAGAGCACCATAAGGACCTTCCTTCTCCATAAGCACCCCCAGCACCATAAGGACCTTCTCTGGGGCAGTGACAGGAGAGGGAGGACAGTTTGCACCTGGAGGTCCCAGTTGCCTCCTGGCACAGACCTCCTGCAGGGAGTCTGGTGGTTGGTCTAGGACTGGATGGCCACAGAGGTGTTTGTAGGACTGAAGCCCCCACAGTTGTCTGCAAGTGTACAAAGAGATGGTCACGTTTCTGCTGCTCTTCCTGGGGAGTCTAAAGGCTTGCATTGCTCAGATGGGTGTTAATTGAGAAGAATCCCTCTGGGGTTGGAATAATTGCTGTTTCTTTCATGTCTAGCTGTTGCTTCGCATCATACCTCACTGCCGAGGAAGGAGCAGTTTCCCAGACCAGGTGTAGGTGCACAATCAGACCAGCTCTGGCACATCTCCAGACAGGGCTGGAATGGTTTTGTGGGGCTGTTTCCACCTGAGCCCATCACTCCTCCCTGGCACTGTTAGCTGATGCCTTCCTCCAGCCATGGCCATGGGTTTGTGCTCTGCTGTCATCCCCTCCAGCTGAACCCTCTGCTCTTGCCTGCTCTGTCCTTCCCAGCTCTGTCTCCTGCCTGTGGGAGTTGTGGGGAGGTGTGCATCAAAAATAAAAGGAGAGAGGAGGGAAGGTTGGCTCCAGGTCTGGCCTTGTGGATTCTCCCTCCTTCCCAGCTCCAGGACTGGCAGCCAGAGACCTTGCTCCATCCCCTCTCACTGATAACCCTGAGCTGCTCCTGGGGATGGTTTCTCTCTGAGAGACACAAATGTGAAGTTGACCCAAGTTGCAGTTTGCAGCAGAAGTTGGGGCTCAGTGATCTCCATCTGGGCAGTGGGGCTTTGCCAGAGCTGCCACCTGTGATGTGACAACCCTTGCTGACCCCGGGCATGGATCTCTTTGCTTATTTGAAAGCCGTCTTCCTTTCCTTTTTTTAACCCTCTTAGTTGCCCAGCGTGCTCTTGAGCTCTTCTGTTCAACCAAAAGGATCACGTAAATAATTCATCCTGACTCCTTCCCTCACCCGTCAGGGAGCAGGGGCTGTCACGTGGGGGGTGACAGACGGTGGCTCCGTGTTGCGTGTCTGCAGCTGGGGCCTGGCTGGACTTGGGGGGTGGGCAGTGATGCTGAAAAGATGGAGAGCAGCCCTGAGGAGAAGGACTTGGGGGTGTTCACTGATGAAAAGCTCAACATGAGGCAGCAATGTGTGCTGGCAGCCCAGAAACCCCCCTGTCCTGGGCTGCATCCCCAGCAGTGTCAGCAGCAGGGCAGGGAGGGGATTGTCCCCCTCTGCTCTGCTCTGCTCTGCTCCGGGGAGACCCCCCTGGGGTAAAGCTGGGTCCAGCTCTGGCGTCCCCAACACCAGAAGGACACGGAGCTGTTGGAACAAGTCCAGAGAAGGTGATGGCTTAGGACTGGAGCAGCTCTGGAGCCAGGGGAGGGAGTTGGGGGTGTTCAGCCTGGAGAAGACTGCAGGGATTTTGAGGGACAAGGTGGGCTCAGTCCACACCAGCCTTGAAGGGGGACACTGAACCCCAGGGTACCTTGGTGTCTGCTGGGGACCTGAAGGTTTGGTGCAGTGGGGACTTGGTGGTCCCAGTGAAGTGACTCTGGAATGCAGAAATGCTCCTCATCTCCTGAGCCCCAGTGCCAGGCTGCAGGCACTGCAGGGGTGAGCAGGCTGAGAGGCTGAGCAGGCTGCAGCCAAAGGGCTTCAGAGCAGTTCCTGTTCAAGTGGCTTTGTCTTTGTGTGAGCTGCTCGGAAGCTATACAAATGTTTGTTTTGCTCTGTATCTCCCCGTTAACAAGATTTCTCAGGAAATATGCAAAATTATCACTACAGGCAGAACATGTACAGTAAGGCTCATTAGGCTAAGTACTGTGATAATTTGCTGTTTCCAGAAAATTATGGATATTAGCAAAAAGGAGGAGAGTGAGCCCAAGTGGAAGACCTGGGAAAACAGTGTGCAGCAATGTCCTGGCTCTGGGCAGCTGTGGGGTGACCTCCCCATGGCAGGGGATGGCTGAAGATCCTTGGACTGCAGTGGGGTTATCCTTGGAGGAGATGCATGAGGAGGGTGGTGTGAGCCTCAGAAACAGAGCAATGCTGTGTCAGGACCAGACTGGGCTCAAAGCCAACAGGATCATCTTTGCTTAGAAAAAATATAAACAGAGGCAACTCTGGAAGCACAAGGAGCAGGAAGTTTTGCTGAGCTGGAGGCAGGGATGAGGGCAGGGAGGATGTACCACAGGCAGTCTGCATCTGCCTCTGGCAGCACGGCTGGGGGCTGAAATGTGGGCACTGCTTTGCCCCCCAAATGGGGGAGCAGCTGATGGGTGTGAGCAGAGAACAGGCTGTGACATGGTGTGTCATGGGCTCACAGGGTGGTGACCTTCAGACGTCACCCAGTGCCACCCCTGCCATGCCCAGGGACACCTCCCACAGCCCAGGGTGCTCCAAGCCCCATCCAACCTTCAACACTGCCAGGGATGGGGCAGCCACAGCTTCTCTGGGAAACCTGGGACAGGGTCTCAGCACCCTCACACCAAACAGTGTCTTCCTGATCTCATCTCAGTCTCTTCTCTTGCATCTTGAAACCCTTCCCCCTCATCCCATCACTCCAGGCCCTTGACAAAAGTCCCTCTGCAGCTTTCTAGAGATACCTTCAGGTACTGAAAGTTCTCCCTAGAGCCTTCTCTGGGTTGAAAAACCTCAACTCACTCAGCTTGGCTCCATAGCAGAGGTGCTCCAGTCCTGGTACCGTTTTGGTGGCTTCCTCTGCACATGTTCTACCAGGTCCATGTCTGTCTTGTCCCTTTGAGGCTGAGCCCCATGCTGTGTGTCCACAGCCCTGTTTGAGACCTTGTTGCTGCATGCAACCCCCTTGGCCCATTTCCCAGCCTTGTGGAGAGGTTGCTCATCCCTGCTGCCTTTGTTTAGTCACTGCAGGATGACAGTCACTGGATCCCTGAGTTTGCACTGGAAAGGACCTTCAGAGATTGTTTTGTTCAACCCCATTGCCACGGGCAGGGACATCTTCCACTTCTTGTCCTGACTGCGTTGTAAAATTCCAGATCTCCTGCCAATATTTATTTGTCTTCATTTGTTCTCAGACCAGTGTTCTGCTGCTCGAGAAGGTTCCTCCTCCTGCTGCTCAGGTGTCCCCCTCTGTAGTCACCCCCAGGCACAAGGGACAAACCTGGGACGTGGAATGTCACTGCTCACAGCCCTGCATTTCAGTTTCTAGAGGATCCTTACAGACCTGGCTTTCTTTTCGTGGGAACTGGCTAAAGAATAATTAAAAATAAGATCTCAGAGTTTTCAGAAGCTCACTGCTGGCCGTGGCAGTAGTTCTGCTGTGATGTCTGGCTGCAAACTTTATAGCATTAGGTTTTCCTTTCTATCTGCCATTGTATTCAGGTCATCCATCAAGTCCTGTCAGACTCTGGGTTTCTGATGCATGAAATGACTGTTCTGGTTTTCCAGAAGACATTTGCCTTCTCTGAGGATCAGTGTCTCACCTGGGTTGTGCTAAGGTTCCTTTCTCTGGTCTAAGCAAGAGCAGAAATGTCATTGCCATGTTTGAGAACTCGTGGCCATTTGAGCAGCCTGGTCCCTGCCCATGGCAGAGGGGTTGGACTGGAGAATCATTGCAGGTCCCTTCTAAACCAGCATGTTCCATGAGTGTCTGTTTGTAGGCAGTGCAGTCTGAGAACCATTATATGAAGTGCTTTGATCTTCACTTTTTGATCCTTTCCTGGTGACACGGGTGGGGGGGGCTGTGGTGCCACCTGTGTCACCTCCTCTGCCCAAGGCTTTCCTTCTCTTTTCTCTGGCAGCTTCCCTGTACAGACCTCAGGGCCACTGGTGGGCATCAACAGGGCTTGATATTAATTGTAGGGCACTTAATAAACTTAATAAACATGGTGGTGATCCTGGCAGAAACCTCTCCAAGTGCTGATCCTGGTGAATAAGCAATGGAGAGGAAAGACAAAGAGTCTGGCTGCAGATGGTTCTGCTGCTTGTGAAGCTCTGGTCTGCACAGGAGCTGTAACAAGGATGGAGTCACCCTCAGAAGGATGTTAAGAAATTAATTTCAGATAGATTATGTCTCTTTGTTTGTTTGCTTTTAAATTTGTAAAGTATTGACTGTAGAGTATTGGTGCATTTCCAATAGGCCACAGTTCTGCCTGTGTCTTAGAGCTGCAGGAGGAGGTCTGTGAGCTCAGTTCCTTGCTCCCTGCAGGGCTCGTGGCACCTCTGACATTTCCTTTTTATAGTTAAGTGGAATTTTTTGTGCTTGCTTCTGAAACTGAGCTTCATAGTTGACCACAGCTCTGATACAAGGGTTGGGCTTCATTCCAAAGCCCAGTAACGTAATTCTGCAGCAATGAAAGCCAACACCTAAGGACAAAACTCTTGGAAATCTTGTTCTCCCTTGCACTGCTAGTATGGGAAATTGGAAACATGTCCTGACTCATGCAGATGTTGCTGAAAGCTAAAGTCATTTGTACCTTGAACTTCTATTTGTTAAAAAGTTGTTAGTGGGAAGTGTGGGCTGGTTTTGGTGAATATTGGAATTTGACATAGCTGAGATGAGTCCTGTGTGCTGTAAAATGCCCAGGTTATTATGCTGCACAGCTCTGCTATCAATACAGTCTGCAAAAAATGCTCAGACTGAGGCTGTAGGTAATTTAAGCCATCCTTCCAGGTGGTTCAGCTCTCCAGGGCTCTCTCCTGGGAGCAGACCCTCTTGCTGTCCTCATCCTCATCCTTGACACCACCTCTCTGAAAACCCTCCAGACCTTGAATTCTGCCCCTGGTCTCCTGAAGAAAGACTTGATTTGGCTGCTGCAAAACACTGAAGCAAACCCTAAGGTCAGCACAGCTTCCCAGGGTGACTGCAGTGCTGGGGGGTGGGTAGGAGACCGCTGCTCAGGTAAAGCTTCAGTGAGCTGCTGAGCATCACAGAGCTGGGCTGGGATGTTCCCAGGGATTTGGGCATCCCTGGGCTTTCATACGTGTCCTGTAGGCTCTGTAAGATGGCTGAGGAGAGCTCTCAGCACAGCTCACTGCTGAGTTATTCTGACCTTGTCCTCGGCGACGTGTGGAGCTGCACGCCGGAGCCACGGGAAGCTACAGGAGCTCTGGGATGCTGAGAGCAATGCCCTGGGCTGGGGGGCTTGGACATGGGGCACAAGGTGGCTGCTGGTGGAGCCCCAGGTGCTCCTCGGAGCTCCAGCCAGCACCCACTGCTGTCTTGGGAGCAAGCATCCCAGCAGCCTCATAGTGTGCATCCCATGGGCACCTTGGTCTGGGGATGGGAGAGGCTGTCATTTTGCAAAGGAAATCAGACCCAGGTGGATGAAATTTCTCAGGATGGGTAGATAACTGCAGAGGTGTCCAGTAAATTAAAAATATCAACAGATCTAGCCCTGGAAGTGAAGCTGGTGAGCAGCATCCTGCTGCTCTTTGGGACAAGGTCTTCATTTGCTTAATTTAATGGTCACTCGAAGGAGGGGAGCAGCTGTTGGGGCCTTTCCATTTCCGTGGGCTTTTGGGAAGCTTTACCTCTGGTGGGGCTGGGAACCAGTGTCTTGGAGCCCCCATCCTGCAGGGCTGGGGCTCACTGTCTGGGAAGGGACCTGGGAGAGGTCAGCAGAGTCCCCTGGGATGGAGAGGGGTCCAGGGGTGCTGAGCCCCTTCGCTCTGCTGCCTGCACTGGGTCCCCAGCTGCATCTGGGCAGGGTTCCAGATGTTCCTGTTCCTGGACAGGGTTCCATCAGGTTCATCTGTGACAGGGACAGAGCAGGGCAGGAGCTGCAGCCACTGCTGAGGAGCCAGAGACCTCCTCCTGCCCTGCCTCCCACTGCTGTTTCAGGAGAGCTGAGGGGCTCAAGGGCTGCTTCTTGCAATTCTGCCACCTACCAGAAAGTGCCTGAGGAGTGAGTGGGGCTGGTGTGAACCAGGGGGATGTTAATTTGCTCTGTAATGAATTTATTAGCAGTGTGCTTGTTACAGAGCCCACTGAGTCAGGAGGTACCGGGGCTCCGGGACCATCTTCCCATCTACTTGCTCCACGTTGCTAGGAAAGGTATCACAGCTTGTCTCTGACTCTTCTTGGGATTTTGGCCCTTGTAAAGGGGCACGTTTAACCCTGTGAGGCCCCAAAAGATGCTGGAGGAGCTTTGGCTGGAAGCAGCAGTTCCCAGAGCCATCCCCACTGCTGTTGCTTGAAGAAGAAACAAAAACCCCATGAAAGAAGGGAGATCTTCACCTGCTTTGTGTGGGAGGCAAAAACCTGGAGACCCCATGTCAGTGCTGCTTCAAAGTGCCCCTTTTTCTTGCCTTCCTTATGGCAGCAGAGCTGCTTGCAGGCTGGTTGGGTTGATTAATTGGGGTTCTCATGCCTGCTCTGAGCTGATTTTTGAGCTGGTCTCACCTAAGGCACTCAGAGTTCCATCACTTTGCTGTGTCCCTGCTTCCTTGCCCTCCATAAGGAGTCTTGGGGCAGCCTTTGCCCGCTGAGGCTGGGGATGCCAGGCATGCCTGGTGGATGAGCTGTGCAAACCCTGTGAAGTTCAGCAAGGACAAGGACCAAGGTCAAATCCAGGCTGGACAGAGAAGGGATGGATGGAGAGCATACCTGAGGAGAAGGACTTCGGGGTGTTGGGTGATAAAGTGCTGGACATGAGCCAACAACGTGCACTGAGAGCCCAGAAACCCCCCTGTCCTGGGCTGCATCCCCAGCAGTGTCAGCAAGCAGGGGAGGGAGGGGATTGTCCCCCTCTGCTCTGCTCTGCTCTGCTCTGCTCTGCTCTGCTCTGCTCTGCTCTGCTCAGACCCCCTGGGGTAAAGCTGGGTCCAGCTCTGGGGTCCCCAACACCAGAAGGACACGGAGCTGTTGGAGCCAGTCCAGAGAAGATGATGGCTTAGGACTGGAGCAGCTCTGGAGCCAGGGGGAGAGAGTTGGGGGTGTTCAGCCTGGAGAAGAGAAGGATCCCATGGGGAGACCTTAGAGCACCTTCCAGAGCCTGAAGGGGCTCCAGGAAAGCTGGGGAGGGACTTGGGACAAGGGGCTAGAGGGATGGGATGAGGGGGAAGGGTTTCCAGCTGCAAGAGGGGAGACTGACATGAGACCTTAGGAAGAAATTGTTTGTTGTGAGGGTGCTGAGCCCCTGTCCCAGGTTTCCCAGAGAAGCTGTGGCTGCCCCATCCCTGGCAGTGTTGAAGGTTGGATGGGGCTTGGAGCACCCTGGGCTGTGGGAGGTGTCCCTGACCATGGCAGGGGGGTTGGGACTGGATGAGCTTTAAGGTCCCTTCCAACCCAAACCAGTCTGGGATCTTATGGCTGAACAGCCATTTTGTCAGCTGCGAGGCACTGGGAGGATGCTGTGCATGACTTCTGGTGTGGTGATGGGGGTTTGTGCCCCTCTCCTGTCACTGGCCAACACCCCCATCCTTTCAAAGGCTGTGAGTTGCTTGCTGCTTGTGTTGGGCAGCACCAGTCAGCTGTGACCCAGGCTGGAGTTTTCCATGAGGCTTTGCAAAGCTGGGAAGGTCACAGCTGGGCTGTGTGAAGACAAAATGCTGTCACCTGGGTGGATGCTTTAGGTTTCCTCAGGCAGGGTGTGTTGGTGGTGTTTTTCCTGTAGCAGCAGTGGAAGAGAAGGCACTTCAAGCCTGGGGTGTGGGTGCTGGCAGCGTGCTTGGACCCAGCCCTGGGCTGGGGAGAGATGCTGAGAGCAGATGATGCTTCAGTGCCCACATCCCTGGGGGCTGAGCCTGCCCCCTGCTCTGTTCTCCCTCCCTTCAGTCCCTGTGAGCTCCTGGAGGGGTTCTGGGGGTGTCGGGGTGCCTGGTGCAGAGCAATGGGGATGGTGTGGCAGGGAGGGTATTTCCAGGGACAGATGGTGCCCTTCTCCAGCCCGGAGTGACACGTGCCCTGCTGAGCAGCAAGCTCCATCCTTGTCATTTCCTTTTTGCTGGGCTCCTGCTGCTCTCCCTGCACACATAATAACCATCACCCTGCCCCAGCATCAGTGCCAGGGAAACCTCCTTGAAAACAGAAGTCCCTCTGATGAGACTGTGTGGCTTTGGCAGAAACACTGTCTCTGGCTGCCTCCCTCCAGGATTTCTGAAGCTAAACATGGATTACATGGCAGGGTCTAGTGGAGAACAGGGATGGGACCAAGCAGTGATGTAGCAACCTGAGTGCCAGGAGCCAGGACTGTTTGGGGGGTGGGACAGTCAAGAGGAGATGAGAAAATGGGCATCCTCCCAGGCACCATGCTGAGGGTGCTGTCTCACCTCTGTGGTCATGGTTGTGTTTAAAATTAATGACAGGGACTGTTTTCCTCCCTGCCTTCAGAAAGGGGCTAAAAATGCCTGGAAATTAAGATCTGTTGGGAAGGAGGATGTTGTGAACTGGGGGTGAGTGTGTCCAGGACAGCATTTGTGTTGGCAGCTACACCTTCCATCTGAGCATTACTGAGATCCTTGGGCTGGGGGGGAGGTGGGAGCTGGTGACCCCTCATGCAGTTTGGGAAAACGTGGACAGAAACCGTGGCCATTTGGTGCACTGCAGTGTGTCCTGCAGGCTGTGTAGGAGTTAGCAGATGACTTTGGGATGGAAGGGATGCTAAAGAGCACCACTCTAGTTCTAACCCTGCTGCATGGGCAGGGACTCCTCCCTCTAGACCAGGGTGCTCCAGGCTCCATCCAGCCTGACCTCAGGTTCTCCTTGGACCCTGAAAACTTGAACACCCTGACCTGGTGTGGCTGGCAGGTCCTGCCCTGCCTGCTGGGGCTGTTGCAGGGGGGTGCAGCTGAATGGACAGACCTCAGTTCCTGGCTTCAGGGAATGTTTGTGCCTGCAGGGTGGTGAGGCAGCAACATGTGTGCTTTTCCTTGTTGAGGTGAGACTCACTCAGGTCATGGTCATGCTTGAATCTCCAGGGCTTTGGATCAACCACTTCTGAAGCTGTTACCAAAGTCAGCAGTGGCAAGGTTGAAAGCTGAGGACTCCTCTGGGTGACACCACTCAAAGCAGTTACCCGAGGTTGAAAAGACAATTTTAAGGGGGAGGATAGGTTCCTCACCTGACTTATTTAAGGGTAAGAGGGATGTCTCTGGAGCCTGGGTTGGCTCTGCAAAGTGCCAAGGGGCCATGGTTTGGCACGGGAGCATCTGCAAGATGTGGGACAATTGTGATATGAGCAGACAACCCTCTCTCTTCAGTCTTTTCCAATCCACTGTCTCCTTTTTGGCGAGGATGATGTAAGAAGAAACTTTTCTACCCCATTAATTTCCCATTTCCCTCCATCATGTATCTGATTTGGATACTCTTTTAAATGACTCCTTATCCAGAGGACTGTAACTTTTCTTTGTGAGTTTGCATCCTCTGCCTCTCTGGGACAGGAGGTGTTTCAGTCTCTGGTGACAATGACCCACACGCTGCTGCAGCCAGGGACAACCCCTCATTTCCCTGCTGTGGCTTTGCTGGTTCTCTTGCATGTTGTGTTCTCTCCCATGTCTCCTGCAGTCTGCAGCATCCTTTGTGTTTGCCATCGCTGCTGCTTGCAAAGCCATCCTGCTCACACGCACCTCAGTTTAGCTCAGCAAGGTCCCTGCTCCAGCTCCCTGTGAATGCTTGTCCTTGCTCTCTGCTGGCTGCAGATGGGTGTAGCCAGGGTGCCAAGGGGTGTAGCTTGCTGTGGTGGTGGTTTGCCTGGTGCCTCTGTAGCTGGAGCAGTCCATCCTCTGCTCTCTCAGTGTCCTGGTAGTGCTCTGGTGTGGCAGTGTCCAGGGCATCCTGTGCTGGCATCTGCCCCATCTCCTGTGGGGAAGGGAGCAAAGGAGAAGGGGAAGATGCCCCTGAGGAGCTCCTTAGGTGAAGCTGCAAACTTGGCAGGGAAGACTTGTTGATAGCTCTGTCTGTGTTGTTGCAGGCGAAAGACAGCGACGATGACGATGAGGTCACTGTCAGTGTGGACCGGGACCGCTTCATGGATGAGTTCTTTGAGCAGGTGAGGGGTTGGTTTGCCCAGTGCAGCTTTAAAGCTCGTTCAGAGCTTTCTGTTTGGGTGGTGGTGGGCAGCAGCCAGGGAGGGGATGGGGTCCAGCCCTGGCTCATGCTTGGTGTCATCGGGGGTTTTGCTCAGAGTTCCCTGCAGCAGGAGCCGGGTGTCCCCACACACCTGGGGCTGCCGTGGGCTCACCTGGACGTATGGATGCTCCACCTCCTCCTGCAGAACCAGTTTGAAACCAGTGGGGCAGCTGGGCCAGTGACAGACTGTGGGGAGGAGGTGATCCTGGTGCTCTCCAGCCTCTCCTGAGAGCACCTCTATGGAGGAGCAGTTTCTCCATGGGATCAATTTAATTTTGTGCCTCCCATACCAAACAAGGGGTTGTCTGCTGGTGTGTGGGTGGCTGTAAGATCTGCATGCAGATTTTTAGCACCCCCTCAGCATGCTATCTGTGTAGGGGGTGTTAAAGTGTCTCTGTGCAGGCAGTGGAGTGGGGAATGAAAAAAATCTGATGTGCAGATGGAGGGAGATGAGCAAAGGGGCGGTGTGAGTCAAAGGAAAAGACAGAGCAAGAGGATGGGCTGCCTGATGGCAGAGGTTCCTCCTCTTAGTGGTGCTGACAGGTCCCCTGGTGGTGTGGGAAAGGGGGCAAGATGTCAGCATGGATTTGCTGGCAAATTTGTCCTCCCTGGTGTGTGGGGTGAGGGACAAACTTGGCTTCTCAGTCCCTGGAGCAAAGAGCCATGGGGGACTGTGCTAGGACCGAGCCTGAGTTGTGCAACCTCAAAAATGTTCTCCATGCTAATTTAAATAAACCCCAAATGTTTCTGCAAACAAAGTGTGACCCCAAATACTAATAAAATATATTAATACTATATAATAATATTATATAAACAAACAAATGAACAAGGTATATTTACATTAGATCTTAGGAAGACATTGTTTGTTGTGAGGGTGCTGAGCCCCTGTCCCAGGTTTCCCAGAGAAGCTGTGGCTGCCCCATCCCTGGCAGTGTTGAAGGTTGGAGCACCCTGGGCTGTGGGAGGTATCCCTGACCATGGAGGGGGTTGGGACTGGATGAGCTTTAAGGTCCCTTCCAACCCAAACCAGTCTGGGATTCTATAATAATATAATATATTAAAAATATACAACAATACAAGAATTTTTATAAAGCCCAGGTGTGACTGTGAAGCTGGCTGCTGTCGTATGGAAGGTCTGGTTTTACAGTGGTCCTACAGTTTGAGGATTCAGTGAGAAAATATCCAGGGGGTTGTTTGCTGTAGTTCAGGCATATTCTGGTTGCCTTGGGATAGGGCTTATAACCCCTCCCCTTTTCCAAACTCTCAGGCCTCTCACAGCAGACCTCTCCTCTTGTCCATCTCCACAGGTGGAAGAAATTCGAGGGTTCATCGATAAAATTTCTGAGAATGTGGAGGAAGTGAAAAGGAAGCACAGTGCCATTCTGGCTTCACCCAACCCTGACGAGAGTGAGTGCTCTGGCATCTCCTGGTGTCCTCACGGGGGGGAGGCTGGGCCAGGCTGCTGGGGGGATGCGGTCAGGCTGAAGTCCTCTTCAGGTGGCCAAAAATCCACGACCACCTGAGGTGGGTGTTGGGCAGGGTGAGGGAGGGCTAGGACCTGCCTGGGAAGGAGATGGAGGGATGGCTGATGGGTTTGTGACCTCAAGAGGTGGTGAGGGTCCAGTGATGCTACTGGGAGCAGTTCCTGAAGGGTGGGCAACGAGGAGGCTGAAAAGAACAAATGGTTTTATGCTGGTTGGCCGTTGTCTTGCCCTACACTGCCTGGAGCAGGTTCATGGGGGAGGCAGCAGCTGTGGAGCTGGGGCAGTGTTGCTGCTGCTTGGTGCAGAAATGGGGCAGCTCTTCCTTGAGCCCACAGTGTCCTCCTTGTCCTGAAGGACATTTTTGTTGCTGGCTGGCCAAAGAGCCTGTCTCTTCTGGACCTTACAGTCTTGTGTTCCTGAGAAGGGGTTTGTTATCAAGAACAGAAGTTAAGGCTGGGAGCACCTGAGGGCTCACAGTGTTTGGGGGTCTGCAGGATTTGGCAGAGTTAAACCTGAAGGTGATGAGTTTCCCTGTCCCCAGATGTGGGCAGGAGGGCTGGAGGGGGACTGGAGAGCTGAGCACCATGGTGGGGTCCGCAGCTGGGGTCTGCTGGGCTTCCTTAGAGCTGAGACTTCCCAGCTTTGCTGTCTGCAGACCCCTCACTGGGGAGCAGGTGGGACTGAGGTGCTGAGCTGCACAGGATGGAGTGGGGCTGCTCATCAGTGGGGCTGCTCCCTGGGTGGACCCCCACACTGAAAGATTTCTTTTGAATGCTGCTCCAAGCCTGTCCTTCCGTGGGACCCTGTGGGGGTTCTGCTTTGTTCACCCCCCTTGTGCTGGTGGGGGTGGCAGAGCTGATGTGGTGGCTGCAGATCAGTGATGATGGTCCCAGGTGCTGCAGAGGTGACAGCTCAGGATGGCTCTTGTCATTGGCAACAGGGTGGCCTTCGTGGGCCAGTGGGTACCTGCTGAGGAGCTGGATGTTGTGTGTGGCCTCCAGGCTGTGGGGACCCTTGTGCAAAGGTGTTTCCATCCAGATTAGGGGGCTGGAAAGCTGGGAGCAGGTCTCTGTCTGGCCATCCACCATCCTTCTTCCATCCTTCCGTCCACTTCTCTTCACTAGCCCAGTGCAATTCCATGTCTGGTCATATCCAACTGTGAAATATTTCTGGGGGTCCCAGGAAGTTGTCTGTGCACACATTTTCTTCTGTCCAGCCCTGTGTCAAACCAGGAGGTGTTGCTAATTGCCTGGAAGGACCTGGTCCTTCTGAAATTTTCTCAGGCTCCCATCTCCTGGCAGCTATTCCTCAGCTGGGATCCACTTGGCCAAGCCTGGGAGTGAGGGATTTTCTCAAAGGACCTCACGTGTCTCAGACTGTTGCTCAATCATCCTCCAGGCTCTTTTAGCCTGCGTTTGCAGAGTCAGATTTTGCAGTTCCTGTTTGGGTGTTCTCAGGGAGGAGCTGTCACTGCTTTGCTCTTGGGCTCATCCAGAGGCACCGTATCCACTCAGGGCTGAGCCACAGCACAGCCTGCAAAGGGCACTCCTGGCCTAAAACCATCATCATCATCTATTTAAAAGTCAGATCTGGAAGCAACCAAAACATTGTGACCTTGGCGTGACTTCCAGAAGCATCCAGGAAGCTGGAAGTGTTTCTGGTTCTTGTTTTACAAGTAGAAAATTCAGTTTATAATGCCAAAAACTGTTTAGGCAGTGAAAGAAGAGCCCACACCTTGTGTAGAAATATGTGATTTGTGATACAGTGGGGCTGAGCAGGTGCTCAGTGGCACCCAGAATCACAGAGGGTTGGAAGGGACCTTCAGAGATCACCCAGTGCCACCCCCTGCCTTGGGCAGGGACCCCTCCCACCAGCCCAGGGTGCTCCAAGCCCCATCCAACCTTCAATACCAAGCCAGTGCACCAAGAGCAGCATCAGTCCATCTCCATCTGCTCCTGAAGGGGAAATGCAAGGCACGTGGCAGAAGCTCCACCAAAGATGGAATTAAGCTCAGGCAGATCCTGTGCTTTAGGGGGTGAAGGCAACACTCAGGGAATGGCAGGGGCTGAAGCCAGACCTGGCAGCACCCCACCTCCTGAGTCGACAGACAACCTGGTAATTAATGCAAAATGTAGTCCAGGGTGATGAATTGATTGAGATTAATTTGGAAATGAAGCGAGGATTCTGTGAGGCAGGAGAGGGAAATGCAGCAACAGGGCACTGAAGTGGAGGTGGTGAAAGGCTGGTGTTGGTGTGTTTGCCTTTCACACGGCAAATGGATGTTGCCTGGGATGACTGTCGAGGCATGATGCCCTTTGCAGGAGTATTTGGGGTCCTGTGGAACAGCACCTCAGTTATTTCTGTGTGATCTCTAAACACTTCAACATGTGACATCTCCACTGCCAAGTGATGTGGAGTCAGTCATCCTTCAGAGTGTCAGAAGAAAGGCACAGAGTTCTCCTCATCTGGAGGCACCAGGCAGTGTGTGATGGAGCTGTGGGGCAGCTCCTCCATCAGGAGTTACAAGCAGCACTTAAAACTCCTTGCTGGAGCTGGAGGACCTTGGAGTGTGGGCTTCACAGGTCAGGGCAGGTTGAGCTGGTCATTTGAAACATGGAAAAACAGTGGTTGGAGTTATTGGTGGAGTCCTGAATGGAGGGAGGGGTTTCTGGCTGAATTCCTTGCTGTTTTTTCAGGTTATCTTGATGGAAGAGAAAGACTCCACAGGTATTATCCTAACTGGAGCCTTAATGATGGTGTGTGTGTAGGTGGATGCAAACCCTTGGTGCTCTCCTGCCTGTGCTCTGCTGCTGCAGAAGGTGTGGTCCAGGTGCCCATGTGAGACCTGGATTTAGTCACCTGCTGGCATGGAGTGGAGCTGCTGGGCTGGATCCATGTTGCACAGAACCACTGATCCCTCTCCTGCCTGCACAGACTGTTCTGGGAACTGTGTTGCTGCTGCTGCCTGAGCTTATTTTGGCACCCAGTGGGTGGGCAGCTGGCTGGCTTCATCATCCTGCTGGCAGGGTGGCAGCACCTGCCTGCACCTTGCAGCTCCATCAGGATGGGGAGGGATTCCCTGGGGTGACTGTGGGGCTATATCCATAGAATCCCAGACTGGTTCAGGTTGGAAGGGACCTTAAAGCTCATCCAGTCCCACCCCCCTGCCATGCCCAGGGACACCTCCCACAGCCCAGGGTGCTCCAAGCCCCATCCAGCCTTCAACACTGCCAGGGATGGGGCAGCCACAGCTTCTCTGGGAAACCTGGGACAGGGTTTCCCAGAATCAGTAAATAGTTGTGGTTGGATAGGACCTCTGAGACCATTGAGTCCAACCATACACATGCAACAAGCAAAAAAATAAACCCAAAACCTGTACAATCTCGGCCACTAGAGCATGCCCTGAATCCACCACCCCCATGGTAAAACGTTTCTTCTTATCTCCAGCCTAATCCAACCTTCATTCAGTTTAAAACATTGTCCCTTGCCCTGTCACTGCCCAAAAGTCTCTCTCCCTCTGTAAGAACTGAGCAGCCACAGGAAGGTGTCCCAGGAACCTTCTCTCCTCCAGGCTGCACAACCCCAACTCTCTCAGCCTTTCTCCAGAGCAGAGGTGTCCCAGCCTTGAAACCATTTTGGTGCCTCCTCTGCACCCCTCTACCAGGTCCCTGTGTGTGCTGGGGACCCCTGAGCTGGGGGCAGTGCCCCAGGGGGGGTGAGGAGAGTGGAGCAGAAGGTGCAGCACCAGTGTTTGTGGGAGACCACGAGGGATGGTGGGGAGGAGCTGCCTTCGGCATCTCAGTATCCTGCCTCCTGCTCCTCTTCCTCCTCTGGGCAGGTCCGTAACCAGAGGGTGGCCTCACGCCCCAGGCTTGGTGCAGCCATGGTGAGGGGTGGCCCTGCAGCAGTGCCTGGCACAGGCAGACTGAGGGAGGTGAAGAGGCTGGAGGGGTGGTTGATGGAGGGACAGGAGGTTCCTCTTCTGCCCACTGAGGTCCAGGAGCTCCTGCAGAGTGGGTCCAACACCTCATGTGGCTTTGGCATCCTGAGCAGAACCACACTGGTGATGCCTGTGGTCATGGTGGCAGTGCCAGGCTGTGCTCAGGGGCTGCCTTGGGTCACCCTGTCCTGTCTCTCTTTGTCACCTTTTCATGTGTTTCTCCAGCTCCATCTTGAACGAGTTGTGTTTCTTCTCCTGGTAATTCTTACAGAAGGGATGCTCTAGGATTTGACCTCCTGTGGTCAAGAGCCCTCTCGTTTCTAATCTGAGCCTATTTATCATCGATTCATTTACCAACTTCATCCCAAGAACAAATATATTTAGCTTAAATAGCTGTTTGTCCTTCTGGCTTCACCCTATTGGGTCTGCACAGCAGCTCTGTTGTTTTGCAGGGCTTTGTGCTCTCCCTGACTGCCCTGTCCCCATCACCTGCCCCACCTCTCTGTTTGAAGGGCTGGGCTTCTACTGGGGTGTGAGGCCACAAGGATTCTGGGGGCCCTGGCTGCTGGTCAGCATTCCTTGTGCTTTCCTGACTGGATTGCCCTTCCCTTGTCATGTTGCTACTGCCATGGAAGTTGGGTTCTGTCTGGGGGGGACTCACTGCAGAGTGAGGCGTGTCAGGTCCTGGTGGCATCTCTGTGTGACAGAGATGTGTGACAGGGCTCAGCTCTGCATCAGGATGTGGAGCTGTGGACAGCCCTGCCCTCCCTGGTGTGTCCCCAGTGGTGCTGGAGAACAAGATGACAAATTGCCTCTCCCCAGCCCTAGACCAGCCCAGCACCTTGCCCAGTCCATGTTTCTGCTTTTGATCCTGATCTGTGCATCCCTCCATCCAGCTGCCATCTGCTGCTGAGCCCAGGAGCATAACTTGGACCTTCCCAGGGCTGCCCAGCAGCCTCAGTGCTGTTACTGGGAGGAGCACAAACAGTGGGGTTGTGTCTGTTTGTATACATTTGCACATATTCCATTATTTTCTCTTCCATCATTACTGTTTCATTAAAGCTGTGTGTTTTAGTTCCCATCCCATCTCTCTCCCTTACTCCCTTTCCCTTCTGGGAGGGAGAGGGATGAACAGAGCATCTGGCATTGGTTTCAGTGCCAAACCCTGACAGGCTTTTCCTTTTGTGTCCCCTTTCCTGTCCCCTAACACGTGCCATGTGTCAGTCCAAGTGAGATTCCCTCTTACACCCAGCACCCTCTGACCCCCTCAGCACCAGCACCTCTTGTCTGCTCTGACATCTCCAGCAGTGCTGGGGGATCCATGGCTGAAAGTGAAGGCAGAGTAAATAGCAATTAACTGGAGTCTGATTCATGGCAACACAGAGAGATAAAAAAAAAAGAGTAAAAATCAGCTGCTCTGTAATTATTTTGGGCTTAATTTAGACCAAGCAGTTAGTGACACTTCTGGAAGATGTGTTGTCACTGCCACAAGGTAGTGGTATCTCCTTTGGGCAATGCAGCAGTGACTTTTGGAGCAGAGCCTCTCTCTCCTTACTTCTCGTACTGTGCAGGGGAGCTCCTTGGCTCTTGGGCTTTCTGTGTCTTGCAGCAGGAGCAGTCCCATCACCTCTGCCCTGGCTGTGATGGTGGCAAAAGAGGAGGAGGCAAAGAGCCCTGGGGGTGAGGGGATGTGGGGCTGGCCAAAGCCCACTGCACCTTCCACCCTCTTGTCTTTCTCCAGTGGTTTCTCTTGTCTGGGTATGGATTTGGCCCCACTCTTCACTCTGTGTTTCCTCCCCTGGTGGGGGTCCTTGGGCCATGGTTGGGGTCCAGGTGGGGGGGTGAGCCCAGAGGAGCAGTGCTGCTGGTCCTGCCAGCTGTGTGAAGGAGGAAAAAGGAGCACAAATCCAGGCTGAGAATTGGGGTGGTTCAGCCTGGAGAAGAGAAGGCTGCAATGGGGAGACCTTAGGGCACCTTCCAGTGCCTGAAGGGGCTCCAGGAAAGCTGGGGAGGGACTTGGGACAAGGGCCTGGAGGGATGGGATGAGGGGGGGAGAGGCTTTAAACTGGGAAACAGGAGATTGAGATGAGAGATTAGGAAGAAATTATTGGTGTGAGGGTGCTGAGCCCCTGTCCCAGGTTTCCCAGAGAAGCTGTGGCTGCCCCATCCCTGGCAGTGTTGAAGGTTGGATGGGGCTTGGAGCACCCTGGGCTGTGGGAGGTGTCCCTGCCCATGGCAGGCAGAGGTTGGAGATAGATCATCTATAAGGTCCCTTCCAACCCAAACCATTCTATGGAAAAGGAGAGGGATGTGGGGCTGTACTCAGTGCCTCCTTGCCTAGCAGGGTAGCTGATGCCTCTTCTTGTCTCTCCCTGCTGCATTCTGAGCAGTTGGTTGCTGAGGTTTAACAATGTGCTGGCAATTAAGGGAGTGACAGATGCTCTCCATTAACCCCTCTCCTTTCCCAGAAGGGGAAAGAGAACAGGGGAGAGACTTCTCTCTCTCTGTGTTATGGGGTGCTGGGGACACGTGTTGTGGTGTTGCTCTTGGGTGCTGCTTGATTTTTTGTCTCTGGCCTCTGGGTGGGTTTCTCACATCTACTTCCAGCACCTGTGATCCCCTCCCCATCCGTGCTACACCTGGCATGGAAATTGGTGGGGAAGGAGGCAAGGAGGGCTTGAAGGCCCAAGGGTGAAAGAGCAGAAAGTGAGGAGCAGCTCCAGGGAGCGCTGGGAAAAGGAAACAGCAAGGTCAGGGAGTCACAGCTTGTTGTGACTCTGGCTTGCACGTGGCTCTTGCAGCTCAGCCACTCTTTGGAGCTCTGCTGTACCAGCAGCCATGGCACCCAGCAGTGTCCCCCCTCCTCTGGGACACTGCAGGCTCTGGGGTGCAGGCAGGAGCCCCTGGGCTGGATGCTCTCCAGCACCCTCATCCCAACCCACCCCTGCACACCTTGCAGTTTGCTCTCACTGCATCCCCACTGCCTCAGTGGTGACACCAGGGGATAATCCTTTATTTGCAGAAATGAGTTTAGGAGGGCTGAGACCAGCGAGCCATAAATCCATAAAACAGCCCCTGCTTTCCCAGGCTGACTCCAGCGCTGCGGCACGCTGCGGCACGGGAAGGCTTTGTGATTCCTGGGTATGTGGGAGCTGGGTCTGGCAGAGCAGAGCAAGGCAGAGGTGCAGGCAGGAGAAGGGTGGCCAGAGGTCCTTTGTCCTCCTGGGGTCCCCAGCATCACCCCTGCCTGGGGATCCTGCTGTGACAAGGGCTTTCCCAGGGATGGCTGCACCAAGCTCTGGCTAATTTGTCGTGAAATGAAAAGGTCAGGGGTGGTGAATTGGAATCTGCTGGAAACAGCTGGAGGAGGAATTACTGGTAAAAACCCACTGGGTGTGAGGCAGCTGGGAAAATAGCAATTGTGCTTGTGTCTGTGGGTCAGCCTTGCCCACACGTGGCAGAACGCTGTGTGTGCTGGTGTGGAAGGAGGAGCTGATTAAAGTGGAGATCTTAGGCAAGCAGTGGGAGGAAGGAGGCAGGAGGCGGACAGAGCAGGAAATCTGAGTGCTGAAAGACCCTGAAAGCAGCTTTTATGGTGTGGAAAAGCAGGAGCACAGGAAGGAGAGCGTGTGGGCTGGGTCTGGAGGAGGTGGGACAGGTCCTTGGCAGGGTTTGGCTGTGCTGGGGACATGGGTGCTCACATACTGAGAAGCAGAGACCCTGGATGAAACATGGGAGACTTTCTGCCAGACAGGGCTGATATTTGCTACAAGTGGCATTTTTTACCCACTGGGTCATGTTTTAGGGCTGTATAGTGTGGGAAAATATAGAATGAGGGGGGGGCTTCGTCAATCATTACAAATCCCTGAGAGGAGGTTGTAGGGAGAGTGGGGTTGGTCTCTTCTCACCGGTGACACATGACAGGACAAGGGGAAATGGCTTCAAGTGGTGTCAAGAGAGATTTAGTTTGAATATCAGGAGAAACTTCTTTACAGAAAGGGTTGTTAAGCACTGGAAGAGGCTCCCCAAGGAGGTGGCTGAGTCTCCATCCCTGAATGTGTTTGAAAATTGCCTTCATGTGGTGCCTGAGGCTATGGTTTAGTGGTGGTCATGGGGAAGAGGGCAGTAGGGTTAGGACAAGGCTGGACTCAATGATCTTCAAGGTCTTTTCCAGCCTGAGCAATACTGTGTGTTGAAAAAGGGGAGTCCCTGGATCTGCTGTGTTGTCCTCTAAAGCAAGTGGAGCTTGGCTGTCCAGAGTTTGGGAACAATCTGCACCAAAAGACATTAAGGAGAAACTGGGAGAGTGACCAAAGGGCTGAGGAACCCAGGCAGAGCAGATTGGACACTGCTGGGACCAGTTCCAAGACCATCCTGGGGGAAGCAGAGCCCTGACAGTCATGGAGCACCCATCCAGGGGACAGGTTTGGTGTCGTGGTGGGTGGCTCACTGCTGGAAAAAGGAAGGGATGCCTGTCCCAACCCTGACAATCATCAGTGGAGAGCAGAGGCCCTCCTAAAACTGCATCAGGAGAGAGTCACCAGTGTCTCAATGGGTCAGGCTGGGAAATAGCCGGAACTGGTGACCTGAGCTGGACACATCTCCAGGGAGACCTGACTGTGGCCTTTCAGTACTTACAGAGGTCCTGTAAGAAAGAGGGACACAAATGTTGTATCAGGGCTGTAGTGATAGGACAAGGGGTGTTGGTTTTAAACTGGAAAAGGGGAGACTTATTCTAGAGATTATGAAGAAATTCTTTACAATGAAGGTGGTGAGACCCTGGCCCAGCTTGCCCAGTGAGCTGGGGGGGGGTCCCATCCCTGTAAACATTCCACATCAGGTTGTACAGGGTGTGAGCAACCTGATGTGGCTGAAGATGTCCCTGCTTGTGACAGGAGGCTTGGACCACATGAGTTTGAAAGGTCCCTTCTACCCTTCACCTACCACAGAAAAGATCTATTTACCCCTAAACCTCCCCCCCCCCCCCAAATCTCTCTATTTCTTTGCCTCATGACACTGCCCACCTTCAGCATGGAGCTGCCAGCTCTGCCCACACATCACAGCAGCCCCTGTGGTCTGAGGGTCACCTGGGAACTGCTGCCTGTTCATCCTGGGAGCTATTCCCTGCTGATCCTGGGATCTGCTGCTTGTTCATCCTGGGATCTGCTGCCTGCAGACCCTGGGGGGTGCCAGGCTGTGCATCCCAGGTGTGCAGGAGCATCATGGGGCAATTGGCAGCAGTGATTTTCCTGCCATCCAGGCAGATGAGGATCTCCATGGAAGTGTTGCTGCCTATTTCCCAGGAGCTCTGCAGGGAGCTGTGGGTTGGGATCTGCCTCCTGGCAAGTGCCTGGAAGCTGCCAATTCCAAATGGTCACTGCTGGGGCAGCTGCCAGCTCCAGCCATACAGGCAGAGCCAGCACAGGCTCCTCAACTCCCCTGGCAGAGGTGTCCTGGGGATGTTTAACAACATCATCGATGCTCCAGAAGCACCTGCAGGTAGATCCTGGCTGTTCCTCCTGCCTTGGGAGCTGCTGCTCCCACCTGTGCAGGTGTCTGCAGGGGGTTCCTCAGCCTTCCCACAGAGTCTGCATGGACACCCCAGAAGTTTCCACCAGCCCTGGCATCCATGGGACATCACTGAGTGTGGCTGTGACCTCCCATTTCCCAGGCTGGGCATTAGGGGTGGCCAGGAGCTGTTTGATAAGCTTGGGTTTTATTTCTTTTAAAATTTTTTATTATTTATTTATTAATTATTATTATTAATTATTATTATTTTTTATTTTATTTCTCTTTCCCCTTATGAGGCTCCTTTGCTGTCTCCTTGAGTTGCCACACAAGGTGTCCCCCTCCCCAGTTGTAGGTTTTGGGGAATGCAGGAGTGAGAGGAAGCCCCATGGGCCATAGTGGGGTTGGCTTCATGTTCCAGTGCCAGGAGCAGTCTGTCCCCTGGCTTCTTCCCCCACTGTAGGTGTGGATCCCCTCACCAGCTTATCTCAGGCATGGTGAGGCTGAGGCTGTTAGCTCAAGGTGGTTTGGTGTGAAGAGTGGGGACTGTGGTTGTTTTGCACATCTGGGGAGCTTTGGATGGGTGATGGCTTTGGGTGCCAGGGCTGCAGTTCCAGCTTCTGTCTGCAGACAGGAGAAAACCTGCTCTCCAGAGGATCACAGCTTCCTGCAGGGCACAGCTGCCTGCCCCAGGCTGAGCTCCTCCCTGGGATGCAGGGGGACAGTCTCCATCACCATGAGCTTCACCAGGGCCTGCAGGGGAATCTCTGCTCTGGTGCCTCGAGCTCCTTCTCCCCCTCATTTTTCACTGACCTTGGTGCCTGCAGAGTTTTTGTTCTCACATATCCTCATTTCTCACAGCTGCTGATGCACAGTGGGTTTTACCCTTTCTTAAATACATTATAACTCAGCTTTGACCAGCAGTAGGGCTGTTTTGGAGCTGGCTGGCACTGGCTGTGCCCAGCAAAAGTGCAGCTCCTGACAGCTGAGCAGAGCCCACACCTATGGGCCTTCCATTGCCCACACCTTCCCATGTGAGCCCAATGCACCTTTATAAAACCTCAACTTTCTTAGGTTTAAAAATGAATGAGTGGCTTGCTCACTGAGCCAGCCAAGCTCGGGGCCTTGGTCATCCAGCCTCATACCCTGCATAGCAGGGGGTTTGTTGTGCTGCTGGTGCCATCCAAGTAACCCCCATACTGCTGTGTCTGAAAGTTCACAAAATCAGGGACTCACCAGACTGGTTTGGGTTGGAAGGGGCCTTCAGAGATCACCCAGGGCAGGGACACCTTCTGCTGGACCCATCCAACCTGGCCTGGAACACTGCCAGCTTTGGGGATGTCTCCTCCAGGCTGCACAACCCCAACTCTCTCAGCCTTTCTCCAGAGCAGAGGTGTCCCAGCCCTGAAACCATTTTGGTGCCTCCTCTGCACCTCTCTACCAGGTCCCTGTGTGTGCTGGGGACCCCTGAGCTGGGGGCAGTGCCCCAGGGGGTGTGAGGAGAGTGGAGCAGAGGGGGAGCATCCCCTCCCTTGGCCTGCTGGCCATGCTGCTGGGGGCAGCACAGGAGACACTTGGCTTTCTGGGCTGCCAGCCCACAGTGACACCTGATGTCCCATTTGTCACCCACCAGTGTCCCCCAGGCCTTCTCCACAGGGTGCTCTCCCTCCCTCCCTCCCTCCCTCCCTCCCTCCCTCCCTCCCTCCCTCCCTCCCTCCCTCCCTCCCTCTCTCCCTCCCTCCCTCCCTCCATCCACCCCTCCATCCATCCATCCATCCCACAATCCATGCTGGTCCTGGGGATTGCCCCAGCTCAGGTGCAGGACCTTGCCCTTGGCCTGGTTGAACTGAATGAGGTTTTCTCATTCCTTGGTAACTTTCTTCCTAGACCTCTGGCTCTATACCCATCCTTCCCTTTTTATCCTCCTCTCCTTCAGGAAGTCAGCTCTGATCCCCTCCCAGGCCAGGGACTCATCCTGTGCTGAGCATGGTGCCTCAGCCATGCTCTCCATTACCCCTGACACCACAGCCCCTGCCACTTTTATTCCTGCGTTGGGTACAGCACTTGTGTACCTGACCCTTTCCTAGGTGGCTGGCACTGCACACAACTCCAGCTGCATCAGACTGACTCCAGAAAACAAAAATAATTCAAGAATTTAACCTCTCCAAAGACCACCCCAGGCCCACACTTGGCTTTCTGGGCTGCCAGACTCCAGTGCCAGCTGATGTCCCACTTGTCCCCCACCCGTGACCTTCTCTTCAGGGCTGCTCCCTCCCTCCCTCTGTCACCAGGTGCAGGACAGCCAGGTAGGATCACAGGTGGTTGGGCTGAGCAACTGGGAGGTGAAATATGGGGTGGGAAGGTGCTGCCATAACCTGGGACAGTTGCTGCTGAGCTGGAGGTGATTCAGGAGGAGAAGCCAACCCTGCTGACCTGGCACTTGGGTTCTTCCCCTGCCTGGAGTGAGTGGGTGCTCACCACTGCAGGCTGCAAATGCTCTGCAGCCCTGTGAGCCCAGGGAGAGGCAGAGGTGAGACTGGTGGGGCTGTCCCCTTGACACTTTGTCACTCATTGACATGCTTGGTCCTGTAGAGCTGTCCCCGATGGGGATGTGCTGGTCTGGGGATGGTTTCATGGGATGTGGTGCTGCTGAATTGTTTTTTCACACCTGGCACTGTCTGTGTGATGCTCCTGGAGGCATTTACTGCCATCAGGAGGCTGCTGGGCTGTCCTTGCAGGGACTTGTCGTGTCACTGATTCCCTCCAGTTCCCTTCTTGTTGGGGATGGTGGGTCATGTTGGGAGCAGTGTCCTCTGGAGATGGTGAGATGCTGACATGTGGGCTGCAGAGGTGTTGTCACACATCTCAGCTTGTGTCTGAGAGGTTAGGAATGGGTTTGGGGTTGATGGTCCAGACTCAGCAGCCTGAACGTGTGACATTTGCTGATGCTTGCTGGTAGGGACAAGGGTGTGAGCTGCTAATCTGTCACCCCATAGCAACCCCAGCACAGTGTTAGTGACAGTGGCTTTCTGGTCATCTCTGGGAAGCCAGAGATAAGAGAAATCTTGCCTGCTCCTTTCCTCTGCCCAGCCTCTCAGCCTGGGAGGGTTTTCTTTTTTTAGGGGCTTTCACTCCATTTTATCTATTTTGCTCTTGCTGGTGCGGGCTTTGGTCCAGGTCTCAGTTGGCAGATCCTTCCCTCTGGGCACCTCTCTGCCAGTGAGCACCAGAACTTGGTATCCCGTATTGTGGCTAAAGGGACGAGTAACCTCCTGGAACTGGTTTATTTTTTCTGGTGAGTTTTTTCTTGATGACTTCTTGGAGGTCAGGCTTCCCCACTGCTCCCTGTGCCTCCCACACCTCCTTGGTGTGGTGCATGCAGGGTTATCCCCTGGATGGAGCTGGATGGTTCCCTCTGTGTTCCATGTGGGCACAGATCCTCCCTTGATCGGCCTCTCACTCCAGGCTGCAGCATCTTGGTTTTCCTCACAGAACCACAGCCTCCCAGCATGGTTGGACTTGGGAAGGAACTTCAAAGATAGAATCATAGAATTGGCTGGGTTGGAAGGGACCTCAGAGAGCATCAAGTCCAACCCTTGGTCCCCCACCCCGTGGTTCCCAGCCCATGGCACTCAGTGCCACATCCAGGCTCTTTGGAAATATCTCCAGACACGGAGAATCCACTACTTCCCTGGGCAGCCCATTCCAATGCCTGATCACCCTCTCCAGAAAGAAATTCTTTCTCATCTCTAACCTAAACCTCCCCTGGCACAACTTGAGACCCTGCCCTCTTGTCTTGCTGAGAGTTGCCTGGGAAAAGAGCCCAACCCGCCCCTGGCTCCAACCTCCTTTCAGGGAGTTGCAGAGAGTGATGAGGTCTCCCCTGAGCCTCCTCTTCTCCAGCCTCAACACCCCCAGCTCCCTCAGCCCTTCCTCATAGGTCTTGTGCTGGATCCCTTCACCAGCCTAGATCATCCAGTCCAACCCTCCTGCCATGGAGCCAAGTTGCCAAAGTCCCATCCATTCTGACCTTGAAGATTTCCAGGGATGGAGATCCAGTGGGTGGCACTCACAGACACTTGGGCTTACCCTGAAGTCCAGAGTTCCCCATTGGAGTCTGGGAGGTGCTGGAGCTCTTGGCTGGATGCCCCATTTCCTGGGCAGGGTGGTGGTGCTGGTTATTCAGTGAGGATGTGGGGTACATTTTAGGAACTTGTTACCAATGGTGGTTGTGCCCCCAGGAGAGGGGGAGAAGTGCTCCAGAAGATCAGGGGGTGATGAGAGCCACATTTGGGATGGAAAATGTTGAGGTGAGCAGAGCAGCATCCACATGAGAAAAAAAAAGTTGTGTGGGTCCCAGGTGTCATCCCACCCAGGGCTTCTCTTCAAGGAGCTGCACCTGATGGGAATGTTGTGACATGCCACAGCCATGTGATGTGACATCCATAACATCCCGTGGTCAGCCATGACATCCCTGTGACATCCATGACAGCCATGTCACATCCCTGTCCCTTTTAGCTCTATTTCTTACAAGCTCAGCATTAGGAGTTGGACCTTGAGTTTCCCCAGAACTAAGCCTGCTGAGATGCCGATGAGCAGATGCCCAGTCCCTGCCTCCCACTGCTCAGGGGACCCTGAAATGAGTGTTTTGGGCACTGGACAGGCAGTGAGGGGGCTGGGACTGAGCCCCACGTGGCAGCTGTGCCACACCAGAGTGCAGCCAGGCAAGGACCTGGTGATCCACTGGCACAGGTTGCCTGGAGAGGTGGGAAAGCCCCATCCCAGGAAACATTCCAGGTGAGGACGGATGGGGCTGTGAGCACCCTGATGTGGTTGAAGGTGTCCCTGCTCACTGCAGGGGTTGGGCTGGATGGCCCAAACCATTCTGTGATTCTATGGCCTCAAATGAGGGGACTCATCAGCCACATGCTGGACACCAAACTCCCTTTTTGAATCCCAGTCTGAGCTCCCCATTCATGGGGTGGGATTGAGGTGGTGGTGTGTGGGCAGGGGAGTGTTGTGCAAGGGGGTCTGGACTCATGTGCACAAGTGATGACAAAACATGAGCACCAAAGGGGCTGGAAGATCTTGGTGCAGGGTTACTGGAGGACTTTTCCTCTTGTGGCACCGCCACCATCCAGGAAATCTGTTGAGTTACAGCCTCAAATTAAGCAAGAAAGCAAGCTTGTCTAACAAAAGACACCAGCAGTCCAACAGCAGAACTGGTGCATTGATGGCAGATACAGATACTTCACATGCAAAGCTGTGACAAGCTTCAACATCACAGCAGAAATGCCCTAGACCTTTGGATTTTAGGAGGCCTCTCGATTTCACTGCATTGGAGAAATGGGAAAAATTCCTGCTGTTTCAGGCAGGATGGCTGCAGAGGCTGCAGCTGGGTGCTGGGATTGATGGCTTTTGGAGGAGAGCATGTGTTGACAGCCCTGATGCCTTGGGGTGGCATTTCTCCTTCTGTGGCCATGGGGATCTGCCCATCAACCCTGCCTGTGGGTCCTCTGGAGAGAGGACAGAGAGACAGCATAAATCTTGAGCTTCCTTTTAGTGCCAGCAGGGCCAGTATTTAAGCTTCTTGCAATTTCCCAGCACTGTTACTGAGTTTCCAGACCCCACAGAAGTGGAGCAGAACTTTATTTTCCTAATCAAGTTATCAGATTATTAGCAAAAATACAAATAAAATAGCTGCTTTGGTTGCAAGTGAAAAGAAGTGCTGCCTGGAGAAGCATTCGGTGGTGAGCACATGTAGGGGATAATGGAGGACGAGGCAAGGCCAAATAATTGTCATGGAAATAAGATAAAATGCAGCTGGGATGTGGCATCCTCTGATTTCTGGCTTGGGGTTCTCCCACAGAAGATTTTTCTTCTTAACTGTATGAAGCTGTAGGTGTTAGCAGCATTTATTGAGTCACTCCATGAGTGCACCCCACTGGTAGAAGAGCCCACAAAGAGTTAATGGGTGATTAATCAGCTGTGAGGTAAATAATTAATCAACTGGTGTAGAATCCAAGAGTTCAGAACTTGGCCTCTGATCTGTAAATACTGATGTGCACCCAGCTGAGGAGCATCTTGTGCAGATATTATTTATTAGCAGCCTCCAGCCCTTTGCAAACCACTTCTTGTGCACTTTTAATGAGAAGAGTGAACCCATCCATCATCCCTTGCCATGGCTGAGAGAGGCCCTCAGCTGCTCACATTTTGACCTGTAAATCTAAAATAATTCTGCATGTGAAGGGAAGGACAGCTCCTGTCTTATTTATGAGAGGGGGACAGAGGAGATGGAGCCCTGGCTGCTGTCCCCAGGCTGGTGGCAGTGCCTGGAGAGGCTGTGTCAGTGAGAGGCAGATCTCTGGGGACATGATGCTTGTACAGCTTCTTCAGCAGTGAGAGGAGCTGGGCAGCCCAAAAGTGAGATGGAAAATGGTCCAGAGACCGTTGTGCCTTTTCTTGGAAAGGTATCACCTGGGGAAGCATCTCTGTTCTTCAGTTTTGAGCTTTCTGTTGCTTCTGTTGGTGTTGGCTTAGGGGGTTGCCTGGTACTCTGGGTACCATGTTACATCAATAAGGACCAAGAAGAGTCTTACCCAGGACAAGGTGAAACTTTTTATTCAGGATAAAGTAAAATCTCTCATCCTGGACAAGGAGAAGGCTGCAAGGAGGAGTGCAGGATGAGTGAAAGTTCCAGTTATTTGTTAACTACCATGAGTCCACCTTGCAGCAAGGGATCTCTGCACCAGACTCACTCCTGGCCCTAGACAAAAGCTTTGGGGTTCTGTCCCTGTGGTGAGACCTGGGTGCTCCCTGTTTGTGCAGGTGCACGTGTAGCCTGCTCATGGAAGGCTTTGTATGTGTCTGGGTGTCCTGAGAGCCATTCTGCTTTCTTCACCTCCCCTCCCCTCAGTCAGAGCTGGAAGCTGGGAGCCATCAGGAGGGGCCCTGCCCTCCTCATACCCTATAGCAGCTGCTGCCCAGACCTGACTAGTGAAGCCCCCATGGGCTGGGGGAGCCAGAATCTAAAAGTTGTCCCATAGTGGATGCTGTGCAGCAGAATTTTGGGGAGTTGTTGGCAAACACTGCTGAGCATGGCACTATCCCCATGCAGAGCACCTGCCCTGTGGCAGTGTCTGGTACCATCCCAGACAGGTCAGGTTAGAGAATTGGTATTGTTTTAGCCTGGCTTGATGGAAATATATCTCCAAGCAGCTTTTTGGGTGTGAGATGTGTGTGTGCTGTGTCCTACAACCCAAAGGCTTCTTTCTTGGTGTTCTCATAGCCTCCACCTCCTTGTCCTGAGCCTTCTGGAAGCCTTTCCCTCTCTGCTCCAGTGGGTACAAGTGCTGAAACTTCTTCCTCTGTCCTTTTAACCAGAGCCACAAAGGGAACAGGTCCTGGGATAAGTTTCTGAGGACAAGAATCCAATCCTGATGTGTGGACTCCAGCCTGTGTCAGTTCCAGCCTTACTCTAGTGCCATGATGTGAAACCATCACTTGCTCCACGCATCTGGTCGATGCTTTGAGTGTTGTTTGGCTTTTTACAGCAACATGAAGAGGTTTAGAGCTGCATCAATATTTCAGAAGTTACACTAAACAGTTGGGCTATTACAGCTGGGCAGGTTGTGGTGAAGGGCTTCAAGTTCACCCTTTCTATCTTCAGTTATTAATGTCCACATCAACAATTATCGATCTTTAATCTCTTAAATTAAGTGCCACCCTGTAAGATGTAATCATGAAAAGGCTCAGCAGAAAGAGGACCTCAGCCTCAGAGGAAGAGCACCTGGGTCTAAGAAGGAGCTGAGCCCTGAGGAGTCTCTGCAGCCCTGAGAGCAGCCTGGGCAGCTCAGTCTGCATTAGCATTTCTCTGGAGCAAAGCAGCAAAGCTGGGAAGACAGTGCAGCTCCTTGCTGTGGTTACTGCAGTTCATCAGGGGGTAGAAAACCACATGTTTCTCTTAATATGTTTCTGGGTCAAAAGCAGGTTTTTTCTATCCTCCCTTTGGTTGTGGGAGCACCCTTGCAGTGTGCTGCTGTGCCCAGGTTTTTCTTTGAAGAAATGAGACTGAAGTTACCAAGTTCTCTAAGCCAGCCAAAGCTCCTGGGGAGAAACCACAGCCAGTGGGACCTCCACCACCTCTTCCCTTTCTTGTTTTTTGGGTTGTTTTTTGTTTTTGTTTTTAATGTTGTTTTTTTTGTTTTGTTTTGTTTTTTTTGCCTAGTGAGTAGGTTTTGAGAAAATATTGGGACTCCAAAGGGAGCCTCTTTCTGTAGGGGAACAGGAGGGAGAGCCAGATGCTCCAAAAGCAGGTGGTAAAGCCTTATTGTGTGGTGAGGAAAGTCTTCCCTGTTGCACCTCAGCTTGGAAGGAGCCCTGGAGTCTCTGTGGTGCTTCTTGTCACCCCACCTCCTGTTTCTTGATGAAAGACAATTCAGACCTTGTGCCAATTCCCAGGGTTCTGGGGGCAAGGCCCTCCTGAGCACAGGGTCTCCTGTGTTGGTGCTGGGAGATGACAGGATGTGTGGGGGCATCTGAAGCTGAGCAGCACTGTTTGCAAAGCTGTCGTGTGTGGTAACATTTTTTCCATTGAAGAGTGAACCCATCCATCATCCCTTGCCATGGCTGAGAGAGGCCCTCAGCTGCTCACATTTTGACCTGTAAATCTAAAGTAATTCTGCATGTGAAGGGAAGGACAGCTCCTGTCTTATTTATGAGAGGGGGACAGAGGAGATGGAGCCCTGGCTGCTCTCCCCAGGCTGGTGGCAGTGCCTGGAGAGGCTGTGTCAGTGGGAGGCAGATCTCTGGGGATATGATGCTTGTACAGCTTCTTCAGCAGTGAGAGGAGCTGGGCAGCCCAAAAGTGAGATGGAAAATGGTCCAGAGACCGTTGTGCCTTTTCTTGGAAAGGGTTTCACCTGGGGAAGCATTTCTGTTCTTGAGTTTTGAGCTTTCTGTTGCTTCTGTTGGTGTTGGCTTAGGGGGTTGCCTGGTACTCTGGGTACCACGTTACATCAATAAGGACCAAGAAGAGTCTTATCCAGGACAAGGTGAAACTTTTTATTCAGGATAAAGTAAATTCTCTCATCCTGGACAAGGAGAATTTAAAGATTTTGTATCATGAAGACAAAAACCAGCGTGTACATGCCTTTATTGTGCCCTTTTTTTGCTGAGCAGGTTTGGTATATGAGCAAAAAGTTGGGATTTTCCTGGACGTGCTTGGGTTTTTAGAAGAACACAGCTGAAGTGACTCATGCATGTTCAGCCCAAGTCAGAAATTAGGACACTTTTATGCAAGGCATGTTAATGTCTCTTAAAAATGCTACAGCTAAAAGAAGTGCCTTATTCTTGGCATCCATCTGGATCCTTGCAGAGACAGTGCTTAGAGTGGGTAATGGCACCATGTGTGGATTATATATCTCACCATGGCCAAAAGGAATCTCGAGCTCCCAATCTGGAAGATAATTCCATGCCTTGAGAATGCTGTGAGGGATTTTAATAGCTTTTGGTGCCACGGGAAGGCAGCCTGGTGGGAAAGTGATTTGAAGAACATAAGCAGAACATCACCCACATTATTTTTCTCTGAGTTTTAAGAAGATCCTTCTTAGTGGTTCCACTTCTGCAGTGGTGGAGCTGTGTCAGTGGGGGCTTCTCTCAGGATTTAGCTGTGGAATCAAAGAACAGTCATGGTTGTAAAGGACCTCTGAGATCACCAAGTCCAACCATTCACACACTCAACAAGCCAAAAAAAAAACAAACCAAAAAAAGCCAAACCAAACCAAACCCAACCAACCAACCAAAAAAAACCAAACCCAAACCCCACCCCACAACAAACTCCCTACAATCTCAGTCACTAGAGCATCTACACCATTCTTAAACACCTCCAGGGATGGTGGTACAACCTCCCCCCCTCTGTGCCAGTACCTGGCCACTCTTTCAGTAAGGAAATTCTTCCTAATATCTAATCTGAAGCTCCCCTGCTGCAATTTCAGACCATTTCCTCTGGTCCTGTCATTATTCTCTTGAGGGAAGAGCCCACCACCCACCTCTGTACAACCTCCTTGCAGGGAGTTGCAGAGGGCAATGAGGTCTCTCCTCAGCTTCCTCTTTTCCAAGCTAAATTCCCAGTTCCCTCAGCCTCTCCTCATATTTTTGTTCCCCATACCCTACCCCAGCTTGGTTGCTCTTCCCTGGACACATCCCAGCCCCTCATTGTCCTGCTTGTAGTGGGGGTTCAGAGCAGAACCCAGCACTGGAGGTACAGCCTCAGCAGTCCTGGGTACAGAGGTGCAATCCCTGCCCTGCTCCATTCCTGGAAGAAGCCAGGATGCTGGTGGCTGCCTCATGTTGTCCAGCATCACCCCCAGGTCCTTTTCTGCTGGGGAGCTTTCCAGCCACTTTGGAAGGACACAGAGTGAAGCAATATCTAAACCCACACCACCATCCTTTTTTGCTTGTCTCCTTGTTCAGTTTTGCATGAAAAAAACCCCCACTGTTTAAAAGAAGTCCTCAGCACGTGCCAGCAGAGCTTCATTCCCATGTTGTCCCCATCCCTTAGGAGCTGTAAGGATGCTCTCAGCTCCTCCTCTCCCAGCAGGGAAGCTCTGAGACCCACTGAAGGGATGAGTCTTGTGCTTTGCTGCTGAAAGGCTTCCCCAGCACAGCTGTCTCCAGCCCTGCTCTGAACACACAGCTGGGGACTGGTGGAGATGGAGAAAATGGGAATGGCTCCACCTGGGGAGACTGCAGGAGGTCAAAAGCAGGAAAGACTGAAATCCTCCCATTATAAAAGAGTTGGTTGGGTGCTGCCTCCTCCCTGAAGGAGATGGGGTCCCAGTTGGTGGAAATTCCTAACACCTCAAGTGCAGATTTGGTTCTTTGGCCCTGAACATCTGAGCTTTGGATAGGAGAAGACTTCTTGAGGACACAGATTGTCATTATCAAGTGGGCACTGTCAGTGATGCCTGGTGGCTTCAGGAGTTTGGAGACCATTATTAGTGACTGAAATGGGGCCAAGGAGAGCCTGTCCCTCCCTGACCACTGCTCACAGGTGTCACTTCTGCCCTGCAGTATCTGATGTCAGTCCCCATCCCAGCACGGGCTGGTGTGGGAAATCATGGACCCCAGAAGGAGGAGACTGGACAGGGCATGAGCTATCCCCAGGCTGCAGGAAGCAGGCAAGTCAAGTGCTGATGGATACTGACTGCTTCCAGAAAACTGGGATCTTCTGCTGAGATGAGGCAATGCTCAGAGTGCTGTGTACAGGGACAGCTTTTTTACTGCCAACACCCACATGCAGCAGCCAGGTCCAGAAGGCATCTCCAGACCTCCCTTGTGTTAAATCCTTCTCTTCAGCCTCTGTGACACTTGTTTTTCTCTTGGTACATCCTCACCTGGGAAATATGGAAACTCTGTTGGGATATAGTGATGCTTGGAGTGGGATCAAAGCTCCTTTCTGTCTCCACTGACCTCAGCATAGTGCTGTGTTAAGCTTGAGGAGCAGACAGTCTGCCTGAGCCCTGCTCAGATTTGCTGTTTCCCAAGAAATAAAAACACCTTGGTTCCTGCAGGTATCATCCTGCCATCAGCTTCTGCCTTTCTCTCCTGTAACCTCCTCCCAGCCTGTGACTTGATACAAGGTCCTGGAGTTATGTTTGGCCCTTAGATTATTGTTCTCCATGGGAACCAGCTGAGATTTGTCCTTTTTCAGTATCTCTGTAATTGATTTTAAGCCTGGTTTTGTCATTAATCAAGTGTGCCTTTAAATCAGATGGGTGAAGCAAGCACAGCTCTTCTGTGCCACCTCTATCAGCCACTGAGTGGATTTTCCTCCAGCCTGCAAACTCTTAATGAAAATACTGAATTGAACTTGACCTTGAAGCAACCCCTGCCTGGGACTCATTTGTCATTTTTTCCCCAATCTGACTCTAAATCTTTCATCATCTGTCCCTGTGTCTGGCTTGGTGACATGGGTGTGATGCATCCATACAGCTGTGCCTGCCCTTCAGCTTCTACATGCTGCAGGAATCCCAAAGATTCACAGCTTTTCCTTTCCTTTTCCTTTTCCTTTTCCTTTCCTTTTCCTTTCCTTTCCCTTTCCTTTCCTTTCCTTTCCTTTCCTTTCCTTTCCTTTCCTTTCCTTTCCTTTCCTTTCCTTTCCTTTCCTTTCCTTTCCTTCCTTTCCTTTCCTTCCTTTCCTTTCCTTTCCTTTCCTTTCCTTTTCCTTTCCTTTCCTTCCTTTCCTTTCCTTTCCTTTCCTTTCCTTTCCTTTCCTTCCCTTCCCTTCCCTTCCCTTCCCTTCCCTTCCCTTCCCTTCCCTTCCCTTCCCTTCCCTTTCCTTTCCTTCCCTTCCCTTCCCTTCCCTTCCCTTCCCTTCCCTTCCCTTCCCTTCCCTTCCCTTCCCTTCCCTTCCCTTCCCTTCCCTTCCCTTCCCTTCCCTTCCCTTCCCTTCCCTTCCCTTCCCTTCCCTTCCCTTCCCTTCCTTTCCCTCTTCCCTTTTCCCTTCCCTCTTCCCTTTTCCCTTCCCTCTTCCCTTTTCCCTTCCCTTTTCCCTTTTCCCTTCCCTCTTCCCTTTTTTCCCTTCCCCTTTTTTCCCTTCCCTTTCCTTTTTCTGTGCAGGCAGCACAGACACCTCCTGGGAAAGCATCCAAGTGCTGAGCTGAGCAGTGCCAGGGCTCAGCTCCTGTCTGCACCCTCACCCCCTTCCTGTCTGCACCCCGGCCAAGCCCCTGCTCAGAGGGAGGTCTGGAGGGGCTCTGAGCATGGATTCTCCCAGCCAGCTCCTTCCTTTTGGGATTCCCTGATCCCTCCTCCATCAAGGGCAGCGACTTCTCTGCAGGGAGTTAATGAGTGCTGAGGGACAGGCAGAGGGTGACAGGAGGGTTACAGGCAGGTGACAGGAGAGTGACAAGAGGTTGATTCTTGATTTCTGTAAATTAAAATACAAACAAAAAGAGGTCCCTAGTGAGGTGGGGATGCTGGGAGAGGGCAGAGCCCCAGTGTCTGATGTGCAGGCACAGGGATGACTCAATTTATGTCTGAAGATGATGGACAGACTGGGCTTGTCCTTCCCACCTGCTTGACCTGGTCCTGGTCCTGGGTGAGCCCAACCTCAGTGAATGAAGGCAGTTCCCAAAGTGAGGGATAAAGAGCTTTGCCTGGGATGGTCTCCACCAGGCAGCTCAGAGCTGGCAGGCAGTGCCAGCACCATCCCTGGCCTGAAGAAAAGTTTGAGTTGGAGATAAGTAGGAAATGTTTTATGCTGAAGGTGGTGAGAGCCTGACCCAGGCTGCCCAGAGAAGCTGTGGTTGGACTGGGCAGCAGAGGTGTCTGAGCTCTTTGGTGGGTGCTTTCTGGGGCTTTACTTCACACATGATGTTTTGGGTGCTGAATAGCCATGACATGGGCTCTCTCTTGCTGCTGAAGCTTTGGGTGGTAGGACTTCTGCAGGTCAATTTTTTTCCACTAGAAAAAGTGCTAGAAAAAGTTTTCTTTCCAATTAGAGGTAATACTTGCTCTTTAGCGTGGAAATGGGCAACTCTAAAAATAACCTTTCCACAATTCCCTGGCTGGCTGCCTGTCTGCACAAAGCTCATGTTCTCTTTGTCCAAATGGGGTCACTGAATGTCACCTGCATCACCTGTGACCTTCCTGCCCCCTGGGGACCCTCTCTCTTTGGTCTGCTCAGGGGACAGGACCCCTCGCTGGCACTGACTCTCCAGCTGGGAGCTGCTCTTTCATCCTGAACAATTTATTTTTGGCATTTGGGGTACATCTGTGGTTGGCAGAAGCCATGATGTGTCCTGGGATGAATAACTGCAGGGCCCCTGGTGGGTCATGCAGAAGTGGGGATCACGCACTGGTGGAGCTGTGGGACCTTCCCTGTGGGAGCCCCCTGCTCCCAGCATCACCCTGCCCTGGGAGACTGGTCCAGTGGGGATGTCTGAGCAGGGTCCTGGTGTAGGTTTGTGGCCTGTGTGATTGTGTGGTCCTGCAGAGCGGTGTCTGATGAGGCCTGGGGTGGTCTTTGGAGAGGTTAAATTCTTGAATTATTTTTGTTTTCTGGAGTCAGTCTGATGCAGCTGGAGTTGTGTGCAGTGCCAGCCACCTAGGAAAGGGTCAGGTACACAAGTGCTGTACCCAACCCAGGAATAAAAGTGGCAGGGGCTGTGGTGTGAGGGGAACAGAGAGCATGGCTGAGGCACCATGCTCAGCACAGGATGAGTCCCTGGCCTGGGAGGGGATCAGAGCTGACTTCCTGAAGGAGAGGAGGATAAAAAGGGAAGGATGGGTATAGAGCCAGAGGTCTAGGAAGAAAGTTACCAAGGAATGAGAAAACCTCATTCAGTTCAACCAGGCCAAGGGCAAGGTCCTGCACCTGAGCTGGGGCAATCCCCAGGACCAGCATGGACTGGGGGAGGGAGGGAGGGAGGGAGGGAGGGAGGGAGGGAGGGAGGGAGGGAGGGAGAGCACCCTGTGGAGAAGACCTGGGGTACACTGGTGTGTGACAAATGGGACATCAGGTGTCACTGTGGGCTGGCAGCCCAGAAAGCCAAGTGTCTCCTGGGCTGCCCCCCAGCAGCGTGGCCAGCAGGCCAAGGGAGGGGATGCTCCCCCTCTGCTCCACTCTCCTCACCCCCCCTGGGGCACTGCCCCCAGCTCAGGGGTCCCCAGCACACACAGGGACCTGGTAGAGAGGTGCAGAGGAGGCACCAAAATGGTTTCAGGGCTGGGACACCAGGGCTGCCCAGCCATCATCCCAGTGGCCTCAAGGTTGTTAAAAAATGAGAAGCAAATCTTCCTGTCATGCAAATGTGCCATAGCAGTGCCAATGAGGCTTAGTCCCCTTTTTGTCTTGGCAGATAAAGGGAATCAGGCAGAAGATGAAAAGTGAGAGGTTCTGGTGCAGATGGCCATGACTGCCTCCTTTTTGTTGTGTGCACGCAGAGGAATTTTAAAGCACTGGATTCTCACTGCATCCTTTTATGTTTCCTACCGCTTTCCTGTGACTCCTTTGGAGGTTTACTTGCTCTTGGTTTACATTCCCACCCTCTCCCAGTGGCACAGAAACTGGGGTGGGAGTTTCAGGGAAACCCAGCAAGCAGCAGCCCAAAGGTCAGTCTGAATTTTTTGTGACTTGCTTAAAGAAGAGCAGAAACCTCTCAGCTATTTTGGTGCATTGAAAGAAAGGAAAATGGGAGAATTATTGCAGAAAGGACAGAAACCTATGGCAAAGGCTTTGTTTTGAGTGTTTGAGCAACCATGTGATGTGTCTTGTGATGATTAAATTCTTACATTCCAACAGTAATTCAAGTTGTTGCTAAACAGTCAGTACCAAAAATAAACCCTGCTGGATCCAGTCTACCTTAAGTTATTGATTGGGAAGTTTTCCAAGAGCTGAGTAAGATGGTGCCTCTGCCATTAGTGTTGATTTCCAATAAAGCCTCTGCACACTGGATGGGCATCAGGAGCTCAGGAGGTGGCACAGCCTCTGATTTTTAAGGAAAGAGAGAAGGAAGGAGCCAGGGTAATTACTGTCTGATTAACCCAACCTTGCTTCTGGGCAAAATAATGGAGTATTTGAAGTGCAATTTGATTAAGAGAATTAAAGGAGGCTTAGACAATTAATGCAGTTCAGTGTTTAAAAATAGATTAGAGCATCTTACTGGGTACATCTGCCCTCTGTGTGCCCATGGGAGGGCTCAGCGAGCACTGCCATCCCACTTTGCCCAAGATCCATCCTGGAGCTCCCCAGGGATTTGTGTATGGCCCCAGGCAGGATGGGAGCAGGCAGCAAAGGGACAGGGCAGGGACAGGGACTGGAGGTGGTGGATGAAGACCCTTGGGGTAGAACTCAGAAGATGGATTGTTGGGGAGAAAATTGAGAAAGCTACAAACGGGAAGGAGCAGTTTGCTTCTCATTCAGCTGGGTCCAGCTCTGGTGTCCCCAAGAAGGACACGGAACTGTTGAATCCAGTCCAGAGGAGGCCCTGGAGCTGCTGGGAGGGCTGGAGCAGCTCTGGAGCCAGGGGGAGAGAGTTGGGGTTGTTCAGCCTGGAGAAGAGAAGGATCCCATGGGGAGACCTTAGAGCACCTTCCAGTGCCTGAAAGGGCTCCAGGAAAGCTGGGGAGGGACTTGGGACAAGGGCCTGGAGAGATGGGATGAGGGGCAAGGGCTTTAAACTGGAAAACAGGATATTGAGATGAGAGATTAGAAAGAAATCCTTTGGTGTGAGGGTGCTGAGCCCCTGTCCCAGGTTTCCCAGAGAAGCTGTGGCTGCCCCATCCCTGGCAGTGTTGAAGGTTGGATGGGGCTTGGAGCACCCTGGGCTGTGGGAGGTGTCCCTGGGCATGGCAGGGGTGGCACTGGGTGAGCTTTAGCAAACCAGTCATGATTCTTTGAATTCTGGATAATTTCTCCCAGAGAGGTGGGTGCCCCAAAACCTTGCATTTGGTGCTGTGAAATAACCAGGGCTGGAGATTTCTGACCAATGGGCACATTTGCAGCTGGTGAGAGCAGCCATCCAAAAACCTTGGTTCACATCAGTTTTGCTGTCTGAATTGGGTGCCCCTGGTAGAATAATCTGCCCTGGGCCAGGATGAGTCCCCAGGCTGGAGCTGCCAGACCTTGCTGGCTCAGCACCTCCCAGACACGTCCTGTGCACAACTGCTGCTCTTGCATCAGGTCTGCTGCCTGCTCTGAGCTGCTGTGTGAGCAGAACCCTTCAGCTCATCAGCTCCCATTGTAAGTCAGGGTACGTAATTATTGCTGAAAACTTAATTAAGAGATCTCCTAAGCTCGCCTTGCTTTGAACTCTTGATACATGCTGGTTCTTGTTGGCTCAGAGACCTCCTGCTATCTGAGCAGCAGGGCTGGTGGAGCTGCAGAAAGAGCCTGGGGTGTGTTGGGCTGAGCATGCTGGATGCAGGCTGCATCTCCTGCAGGCTTTGCTGCTGGATGCAATCTGCTCCTGCCCTGGCCAGGCAGCTCCCAGAGCCAGCTGCAGCAGCCTGGGCAGCTCTGGTGTTGCTGGGTTCATGTCCCTGCCAATGCCCAGGTTGTGGCTCTGTACATGGCTGCCCTTCATCCCTTGCTCCTCATCACCACCTGCAGACTGTTGTTCTAGAGTGGGGGACTGGGGAAAAAAGTGAAATCCCACCACTTTCTCCAAAAAAAGAGACTGGAACCTGGCACTGTGCTGACTTTGTCTCCACCTTTTGCCCAGGTGATGAAGTGAGGGAGCTGGTTCTGTTCAGTCTGGAGAAAAGGAGGGTGAGGAGAGACCTCATTGCCCTCTCCAGCTGAAAGGCTGCAGTGAGGGAGGTGTTGGCCTCTTCTCCCCAGGGACTGTGGCAGGAGAAGAGGAAATGGGTTCAAGTTGTACCAGGGGAGATGCAGGTTAGGTGGTAGGAAAAATTTCTTCCCTGAAAGAGTGGTGAAGCATTGGAACAGACTGCCCAGGGAGGTGGTGGAGTCATTGTCCCTGGAGAGAGTAAAAAAATGGGTAAATGTGGAGCTTCAGAAGATGATTTAGTGGTTAAGATGGTGTAAGGCTGATGGTTGGAGTCGATGATCTTGAAGGTCCTTTCCAGCCTGCAAGGAACATACTGGGTTGGTTTCCAGGATGCATGAAACGGGATCCATCGCTGTTAATGTAAAAGAGTATTTTAAAAGCTCAGTCCCACTGATGTTGCCAGTAAACAGCTTTTAATTACCTAAAAATATGTAACAGAAACATCTTTAAGCATCTCACCTGCTTCCTTTTTTAGTGACTGAAAGATTCAAAAGCTGCAGTTCTAATCTGTCGCAGATCACCTCCAGAGGAGACATTTCAGGGAGTGCCTTTAATCTGAATGGATCTGTAAGAGCTTTTCAGACTCTGCTGTGCAGCATCTCTGCTCCTGGTGAAGGCTTTGTGACCTCTCACACTGACACTGAACCCTGGCACTGTCTCTCCTCGCTCCATCTCCTGCAGAATTGGTCCCTTCTGGCACACTGGAAGTTAAAAATCCCAGGCTTGCTGGCACCTTGCAGTGGTACCAGACATCTCCTGGTGAAGGCAGATGGACAGCAGTGCCCTATCCTCTTTCTGCAGCTTGGCAAGCAGCTGGAGCTCCTTGGCTTCCTTCTGCATGCAAGGCACTATCCCTGAGCCCCCTCTCCCCTCCCAGTGGGGACAGGGGACAGGGCCCCACAGTGCTGGTGGCCATGGGGGCATCCCTGCTGTTCTCAGTGACAGCAGGAGCAGAGCAGATATCCAGGCTTGGCTGTGGGATGTGGAGAACCTTCAGCATCTCCAACAGCCCATCTTGCCCCTCAGGGTGTATCTGTTTGCCAGGGGTGCTTGGGCCATGGCAGTGGTGATGTTGTGGTACTGGAGCTTCCTGTTGCTGAACGTTAAATAAATCTGAGTCAGTCACTTAAACAGATGCCAGGGATATGAAAATAATTGTCTGGGAAGGCTGTGGTTGCCAGGTCTCCAAGTAACCCTCACACGTCCTGGGACTCAAAGCCAGCCAGCAGCAGTGGTTTCCCCTTGCTGCTCAGTTGGAAGTATTTTGAGGGAAGGCAATCCAGCTCCCATTCCCACATCCCTCCATGCTGGGGGGGGGTCCTGGCCCCTTCCCAAGCAGCCAGCACAGGGAGATGCTCACCCACATCCAGTATTGTCTTGAACATCCTCACTGGAATCATCACTGCAGGATGGACTTCAGCACAAAGTGACAGGGGGAGAAAATACAGAGCAGTGAGTTATGTGAAAGTGTTTTGTGAGACCAAAGGTGGATGTAGGTGGAAGGGACCTGAGAGGTCCCTGGCCCAATATCTTCCAGCAGTCCCATTAGGTCAGGCTGCTCAGGCCTTCACCCAGCTGGATATCCTTAAGGACAGATATCCCACCACCTCTCCTGGCCCAGTGCCTGTCCACCCTCATGCTGACAATTTATTTTTGTAATGTCCAGTTTGAGGTTTGTGTCTCCCAGCTCTGTTTGTCACTGCATGTACTGTCCCTGTGCCCCTCCAAGCTTCAGCAAGAAGCTGAAGGTCACCTCCAAAGAGCAGCAAGAAAATCTGGCTTCAGCTTTTCTCTCCCCTTCTGCTGGGTGGCTGTGGGCAGCTGTAGGAAGCCCCTTCTCTTTCACCTCCCCAGGTCCCAGCCTGTCCCTGTGTTGGTGTCAGCCTGTTGTCCCCTGCCACTCCTGCAGCTTTGTCTCATTCCCCATCAGCTCCCAAGCCCAGGGAGTTCCTCAGCCCAGGCTGGTTTCTTTACTCAATACAAGTTCTTTCAAGAACGGAGAAAAAATAGTCAGCCCTTTAAATGAGAACTCAAACTGAAAATATCCTCTGCCCTTCCCTACCTTGCTGCTTGTTCTCTAGCAAATACAGAATTGGATGAGGTCCCCTGGTGAGCTGTGGTGTTGGCTGGCTCAGCCATACCTGCAGCCTGGGCTGAAGGTGTTCACAGATGGGTTCATTTCCTCCTTTTCCCCGTGGTGCTGCAGCTCTCAGCTCTGACTCAGAACCCTGTACACCACTGTAGGATGTGACCTTCCCCCAGCGCATTCCCATCGTCAGGATTTTCTAATTTTGCTTGTGACTGCCAGCTGGGAGCCACCACAGCCACTGGAGTGACTCAGTTAATGACTCTGGAGTCTATTAAACAAAGTTTTATTGAATTAAGTAAGTCTTCAGCTCATTGAAATCAAGAGGGAGCGTCAGGGTGGGAGTATTTCCCAGAAATCTTGTTTGATTGGCAGTTGGTTTGTACTTTCACAGAATCATAAAATTTTCAGGGTTGGAAGGGACCTTTAAGCTCACCCAGTTCCACCCCCCTGCCATGGGCAGGGACACCTCCCACCAGCTCAGGTTGCTCAGAGCCCCATCCAGCCTGGCCTTAAAAACTTCCAGGGATGGATGGGGCTTCCACCACCTCTCTGGGCAACCTGTGCCAGGGTCTCACCACCCTCATGGGGAAGAACTTCTTCCTAACTTCCAATCTAAATCTCCCCTCCTCTAGTTTGAGTCCATCCCCCCATGTCCTATCCCTCCCTGACATCCTAAAAAGTCCCCGCCCAGCTTTCCTGTAGCCCCTTCAGACACTGGAAGGCCACAATGAGGTCTCCTCAGAGCCTTCTCCTCTCCAGACTGAACAACCCCAACTCTCTCAGTGTCTTCCCAGCAGAGCTGCTCCAGCCCTCTGAGCATCCTCGTGTCCCTTCTCAGGACACCCTCCAGCACCTCCCTGTCCCTCTTGTAAAAGGGGCTCCAGAACTGGATGAAGGACTCCAGGTGGGGTCTCCTGAGAGCAGAGGGGGAGAATCCTGCTGCCCACCCTTCTCTTGATGCAGCCCAGGATCCCCTTGGCTTTCTGGGCTGCAGGTGCACACTGATGGCTCATGGTGACCTCCTCCTCTCCCCCCAGCACCCCCAAGTGCTTTTCCCCAGGGCTGTTCCTGCCTTTCTTAGGTATCTTGAGACTCAATGTGCTGGTCTCAGTGCTGAGGTTTGGAGTTGGTTGATCCTCTGGTCAGGTCAGGGTTACATCCCTGGCAACCCAACCAGGCTCTCACAAGCCCATGGGTGGTGTAGGGCATTTCCAGCACCGTGGAACAGAGGACAGAACACAGCTGGGCATGGGTACTGAGCCCCCACTCCAGCCCTGCTGCTGTGCTCATGGGGGTCCCGGAAGCTTTTGGGTCACAGGGTGGCAAGGGGCACTCACACAGCTCCTCCAAGGAAACTCTGGTTTCCAGAACAACCATGGACCCACAGAGTGGTTCAGGTTGGAAGGAACCTTCAAACGTCATCTAGTCCTAACCTCAGAGTCACCTTCCACCAGGACAGGTTGCTCCAAGCTGAATACACAAAACTGGGTGGAATGTCTGAGATGCCAGAGGCTGTGCTGCCATCCTCTGAGACCTGGACAGGGTGGAGAGTTGGGCAGAGAGGAACCTGATGAGGTTGGACAAGGACAAATGTAACACCTGGGGTGGAACAGCCCCAGACACTGGTATAGTTCAGGGGCTGACCTGCTGGAAAGCAGCACTGTGGAGAAGGAGCTTGGAGTCCTGGTAGACAAAAAGTTATCCATGGGACAGCTTTGTGGCCTTGTGGCCTTGTGTCCTTGTGGCCAATGGCATTCTGGGATGCAGGATGTGGCCAGCGGGATGATGGTGGTCATTCATCCTCCCCCCCCTGCTCTGCCCTGGTAAGGTCACATCTGGGGTACTGTGTCCAGTTCTGGGCTTCCCAGTTCAAGAGAGACAAGTGCTGGAGAGCCCAGTGGAGGGCAGAAAGGTGAATGGATGACTGGATGACTGGAGCATCTCCCCCAGGAATGGTGGAGAGAGCTGGGACTGTTCAGTCTGGAGAGGAGAAGGCAGAGAGGAGACCTTATCAGTGTCTATAAATACCCAAAGGGTGGGTGTAAGGAGGATGCAGTAGTGCCCAGTGACAGGAGAAGGGAAATGGCACAAGCTGGAACATGGGAAACTCTATCTGAACGTGGGGAAAAACTTCTTTACCCCAAGGGTGACAGCCCTGGCAGAGGCTGCCCAGGGAGGCTGTGGAGTCCTCTGAGCTGGAGATTTTCAACCCCCCCTGGCTGCAGTCTTGTGCAATGTGCTCCTGGCAGTCCTAGCAGGGGGCTGGACAAGGTGTTCTCTAGAGGTCCCTTCCTACTCAATGATTCTGTGATTCCCTTGCAGTCTCTGTTATGGGGCAGGCTGGGGCTGTGCAGGCAGGGGATGGCTCCCTGTTCCCTGTGGGGTCATCAGCAGGGGCATTTCCAGGCTCAGACCCCACCAACGGGGTGGGTGGAGTGGAAGTGTCCCCACTCAGGAGGTGGCAGTGGTTACAGCCCTGGTCTCCACCTGCTGTGGGGCTGGGCAGCAGGTTTTAGCAGTGTCTCCAACACAGCCATGATTGCTTTTTTCTTTCTCCCCAGAAACAAAGGAGGAGTTGGAAGAGCTGATGTCTGACATAAAGAAGACAGCGAACAAAGTGCGCTCCAAGCTAAAGAGTGAGTATTCCATTAATCCCAGGTGGGTTGGGTTGGAAGGGACCTTCAAGATCATCTTGTCCAATCCCCCTGCCATGGTCAGGGAAACCTCGCACAGCCCAAGGTGCTCCAAGCCCCATCCAGCCTTCAGCACTGCCAGGGATGGAGCAGCCACAGCTTCTCTGGGCAGCCTGGGCTGGGGTCTCACAGCTCTCACAGCAAAGAATCTGTCACTGCTTGCAGGCATCACCTCCCCTTCCCTTAGCATCATAGAATGGTTTTGGGTTGGAAGGACCTTTAAAGGTCACCCAGTACAACCCCTGCAGTAAGTAAGGGACACCTTCAGCCACACCAGGGTGCTCACAGCCCTGTCCAACCTGGCCTGGAATGTTTCCAAGGATGGGGCACCCACCACCTCTGGGCAGCCTGGGCCAGGGTCTCACCACCCTTACTGTAACACCCCCCCTATGGGAATTTACTCCCCTGTATCTAGTTCCCAGCTGGAAGGCAGGGAATGGTGCCATGAGCACCTGGTGGGCTGCAGGCATGTCCCAGTGGTGGCATTTTTAGGTGTCAGACCCTTCTGGTGAGCTCTGAGCAAACCTGCAGCATGGCCAAAGGTTGGGTAGCCAGGGCTGAGTGGTTGGGGAGGTGCTGCTGGAGGACTTGCAAGAATTGCAGGAATTGGCTTTTCCCTGGCATTCCAGGTGGGCACAGGCAGCCCACTTCCCTCTTCCCAGGGCAGCTCTAGCTGGAGCTGGGTGGCACTGCCATGGGATGTGCTGCCCTGGGGCTTGTGCTTCTCCCTGCCCACATCCTACTCCCTCCTTTGTCCTCTCTTGCTTTTCCAACTCCAGTGCAGGCTGTGTCATTTGTGGCTGTGCCCAAGGCACTGAGGTCTCCTCTCTGTCCTGGCTTTGCTGCCAGTGCAGATGGGGTGCTCAGGGGACACCACTGTCCCTAGACATGGGCTCTGTGAGGCAGGTGGTGGGGAGGAAAGGGGCTCTTGGGCTTGGGGACAGTTGTCCTGCTTCATCAGCAACCCCTGTTTCTTGGCATGGCTCAGCCTGGGATCAGGGCAGGGCCAGAGCTTGGCCAACATGACCACTGGTTCCATCCCTGGGGGAGTCAGTCAACCCCTTTGACAAGAAGGGAGTGAGAACAGCAAGGCTGACATCCTGCTGGTGGCTGGAGTTGTGCTGGAGTGCTTGGACAAGCCCAAAAGCCCAAGACTGGACCCCCAGGCATCCAGCAGGTGAGTGGGCACAGAGCATCCTGAGGCAGGAGGCAGTCACCCTGCTGCAGCTCAGATTTGCCTTCAGTGATCTTGACCCTGGGATTTAGTGGAGCTTCTTGCAGGAGACTTGTCCATGCCTGAAGGGTGGAAGGGGAACTACTGCTTCCCCCCCAAGCAGCAGCATTCTCCCTACTCCCAGGGTTTCATGGGAGCCCCACAGTCATGAAGGTTTTTAATATGGCTGAAGCCATTGCTCATGTTCATCACCAGTGGCATAACCATGTCCCATGGGTAGGCCAGATGATGACTTGTACCTCTGTTGTCACCTTGAGTCCTTTGTCCTCCCATTGTGTGATCTCAGGTAGACCCAGGAAGGAGAGCTGGGGACCACCTTACCTGTCTCATAGACCATGGACCCTTCCCATCATCTGGAACTCCCTGGCCACACTGAAATCTGTTGTGTTCAGCTGGGGACAGGGTTGAGTCTGTGAAAAACAAAAATCCTTTCCCATATGTGTTTTGCTCCATGTTTTTTTAAGGAGCTTTGGGAGCCTGAATGGTTGCAGGATGGGTTCTGATTCTTGTTTTCTTTCAGAAAAGACTCCCTGGTATCATATTTACCTGGAGCAATGAATTTGCTTTGTCCCAAAACGTCTTGTGGCCAGCATGATGAAAAAAAACATTCAGGACTGATCAAAAACACCATCTGCTGACAGTGAACTGACTTCTTTGGGATAGACATTGCTCATGCAGTGGCTAATTCTAATTAGCAGCTTCTTGGGAAAATGTGATTTTATTAATTATCACCAATGCACAATGTTTGCCAATACTGTTTCTTGGGAACAGGGAATGGTTTGTGACAAGTGTAGAGGAAGAGCAGTTGCTGATGAAATGTGCTGGGTGGGCAGCACCCAGAGTGCCCACAGCAAGGGAGGGGACACAGGGGAAGTGCCAAGGCTGCCTGGGATGGGACCTGGTGGATAAGCTGTGGATACAGCTGCTTGTTCCAGGAAAGAAGAAAGGGGGGAGGGTTGGATTGCCTGTGGAAGTTGTGGCTGCCCCATCCCTGGCAGTGTTGAAGGTTGGATGGGGCTTGGAGCACCCTGGGCTGGGGGAGGTGTCCCTGACCATGGCAGGGGGTGGGTGATCTTTAAGGTCCTTTCCAACCCAACCCACTCTGTGGTTCTGTAATGTGTGCCAAGGTTCTCCAGCACTTCCCCAGAGCATGTTGGGCCCCTCCTGCCAGCACCAGGGTTCCCCAGGCCCATTCCTTACAGCCCTGCTGCTCTCTGCAGCGTGGTGCTGTGGGGACACCCATGCAGGGGGGTGGAACAAGGGGATCTATAAGGGCATCTATAAGGTCCCTTCCAACCCAAAGCAGTCTGTGAACCAACACGCAGTAGAAAGGCAGATGCCCATCATGGGGGGGTGTGTGTCATGCACTCTGCCCTGCTGCACTGGGTGGTAGTTGGGAGGCACTGGGATGCTCCAGGGAATGGGAAGGCCCTTCTGCAGGAGGAACCTGCCCCATGCTGGGCTCATGGGATCTGCTCCAGTGCAGAAGGTGCTGTGGAGAGCTGTGGGACATCTCACTGGGAATGCTGTCCATCCAAACTCAGGGGATGCCACCAGCTCACACCTGGTGCTCTATGTGGAGCCATGGATCTCAGCACCCTGGGCCAGCCTGCTGCTGGGAGCTTTCTTGCAGGCTTTTTATGTCCCTGAATTTAACTTTGAATTCGCATGTCCTGACCTGACCATGAGGAGCAGATTACAGAGCCTTGCTCTGTGCCTCCTGTCCTGCCCCCCCTGCCCTTTCCCTGCCCAGACCCCAGCTCCTCCCTGCAGCCACTGGTGCTCTTTGGGATGGATCTCACCCAGCAGTGAAGGGGCAGATGCTGCTGCAGTGCAGTCCAGCAGGATGGGATCTCCTCCTGGGTCCTCCCCGTGCAGGACCAGGCAGCTGGCAGAACTGCTATTTTTAGGTTCCCTGGAGAAGTCTTGAGCTTCAGTATTTTGCAGAGAACATTTGAGCTCTGGGTTTCCTCCTCCTGCCTAGCAGGGGGAGAGCAGCACTCCATTTTGTTTGAATGCCAGAAAGTGCAGATATCAGAATCCCCCTGTTCACCAAGTCCCAGCCTGGTGAGTGCACCCAGCACCCTGCATAATGAACTGGGCTTTGCTGCCCCTCCAGAATAAACCACAGGCTGGAGTCAGGAGCTGGGGATGGCTGGGGGCCAGATGTCACAGACTGCAGTCTGTTGCAGTCCCTTGGCCAAACAAGGTCTTTTTCTTTCTCTAAGCAGCACTAATCTGTGTCCTTCTACCCTGAGCAGGTATTGAGCAGAGTATTGAACAAGAGGAAGGACTGAACAGGTCATCTGCTGACCTACGGATAAGGAAAACTCAGGTGAGTCTCTGCCCTGTGGCATTTGGAAGGGGAGGCTGGGAAGTGGCTGGAGGCAGCTGGGGGATTCCAGGAGGTGGTGGAACAGGAGGGTTGGTCTTGACTTTAAAGCAGTCAAGTTCTGCTGTGCAAAGGAATCACAGAATCACCAGCTGGGCTGGATTGGAAGGGACCTTAAAGCTGACCCAGTGCCACCCCTGCCATGGCCAGGGACACCTCCCCCAGCCCAGGGTGCTCCAAGCCCCATCCAACCTTCAACACTGCCAGGGATGGGGCAGCCACAGCTTCTCTGGGAAACCTGGGACAGGGGCTCAGCACCCTCACACCAAAGGATTTCTAATTTCTGCTTCTAATGCAGCACATTTCTGAACAGATCAGTGAAAAATCTATCCTGAAAACACAGTGTCTGGAGCATGTGCAGAGGGGCTGTGCAGGGAGGGCAGCATGTGGTGGCTTCAGCCATGTGTACAAGTCTGTGTGGACAAACAGGCTGGGGGGTTCTGCACATCCATGTTAAGCATCTCACTAAAGGTGATTTGTGACTGCATCAAAAATACTCTCCAAAGCACAAGCTTTGGGTGGAGAACATTTTCCTGCCACATGTTCAGAAACCTGAAGTCTATGTGAGTTTCTGCCATGCCTGGAAGGATGCTTGAGCAGCTCCTAAATGAGTCCAAGGCTTACTGATGCATTTGGGCAACTCACCTAAAATTCACTTGATGTAGGAAGATGAGTGTTCTCCCAGAGTGTGCTGTGCAGTCCTGCAGCCTGCTGGAAATCTCCTGCCCTCTGCTGGGGCTGTGGTTGCCCTTCCTCTGGCATCAATGCAGCCCTGGCAGTGTTAGGTTCCTGATGGGCTGGCAAAACTCTTCTTGTTCCTGTGAAACCACCAGTAGCAGGTTCTTTGGTGAGCTTCTTAGCAGGGTTATCCAAGGGCAGAGATGGGGGGCACCTCCTTCTTCTCCTGGTCCTTGTGTTGTAGTTGTGACAAATGACCATGCTGCTTTTGCTGCTCTCTACAGCCATGGTGGGGTGGATCATTTTGGCTCTCCAGGAGGGGTGGCTTGAGGGCTTGAGGCTTCTCTCCAGGTCCAACAGCATGGACTTGACCTGGAAATCATCACCAGCTCTTCTGAGCTGGAGGTTGGCCTGCATTGCCCTCCTGAAGTCCTTTCCAACCTGACTTACTCTGCCATTCTGACTGACTCCCCTCCCACCTCCCAAAGTCAGGAAACAGCTTTGGAAACATTTGATGAAAGAAAAGCTGGAGTCTCTTTCTCTCAGGAGCAGCTGAGCAGTGGGAAGGTCTGATGGGTGCAGACATCCCCACTGGGCTCTGCCAGCTGGAAAGCAAGAGCAGGTGACAAGTGTCCTTCTGATGCTTGTGGTGGGTTGTGGCAGGAACACTTTGGGAACACCAACAGAGAGCAGAGGCTGTGGGGCCATGGCAAGGCCAGTGACTTAGCAGAAAGTGCTAAAAGAAGATTTCCACAGGGAAGCAGCAGGAAGGGTCAATCCAGGAGGCAGAGCAGAGTGTCTGGGGACTGCTGGGGCAAAGGACCTTGAGGGACAGCTGGGGACAGGCCAAGCTTCTCACCCCCCTCACATGGCCTGTGTTGACTGAGATGCATGTCACTGCTGATGACCTGAGGTCTCAGAAGACAAGATTATCTGTGGTCTCCAGCTGCTTTTGAAACCTGCTTGGAACTGCTTGAATTCCTGAATAACATGTGCTTTGTGAACAGAGGACGTGCTTGGACTGGTTTTTTTGTTTTTTTTTTTTTTGAAGTCAGAGTTATGCAATTGTCTTGGATATCCTAGAATTGCAGAGCAAGTCAGAATGGAGGCAGGAGAGACCATGGCCATGGCTGTGATGTCCTCTGTTGGATCAGCCAGCAGTGGAATTTCTGTGGATAAGACATAGGTGTGCTGGGAGCTTGGCCTCAGCATATGTGTAGGACTTGGTGCTGACTGGAGCTGCCACAGCCTCTTGCACCACGTCTGGGAGTGCAGGTGGCACCTGACACTGCACCTCTAACACACCATTAGCTTCAGGTTTTAGAGGAAAGTGCATCCAAAAGATGGATTTTGTGCTGGGTTGGCATCTGGTGTTGTGCAGCCATGGACTCTTTTTAGAGTCTGTCTGTTGTCAGCTGTGACCTAAGCTCTAAAAACTAAAGCTCTGTAACCATCACTAACAAAGAGTCCAGAACATGAAGGGGATCTGTGGGATGTATCAACCCCAAGCACTGCTGGCTGTACATCTTGTGGGGCATGAGAAAGGGACTGAATCCAGGATGGAGTGAAACCAGCTTTATTTTAGATTTATTTTTATTGAAGAAATGGCCTTCCTGTTGAGTGTAGCCTAACCCTGAGCTCTGCTGGCACAGCTGCAGCTCTCTGGCACTGAACTTCTTTGGTTCATGTCTATGTTTTACACTGTCTTGCCTGTCCTGGTTCAGCCATGGGCTTGTGTGGTTAGAGCTCAGCCAGGCTGGAGATGCTTCCCCAGGGGCAGTCAGACTGTGGTGCCCAGGCAAAACCATCTGCATTGCAAGGGGCCATGTGAGAGCATGGCCATAGGGTCCTGGACACCCGTGGGATGGCTGGGGCAGGGCTATGAGCCTTTTGGAAGTGTCTTGTCATCACAGCTTCTTAAAATCAGCCTTCCCTGGGCTGGGGCTTTGTCTTCTGAGCCACTGTGCAGGGTTGCTGTGAAGTTTTTACTGCAGGTTTGCCAACCTTCTGCTGGCCCTTTGGCAAGGCACAGTCATCACTCCAGCAGTGGAAAATACCTCTGTGCCACAGCAGGGAGAGTTCCAGTGCCTCATTGCTGCTGGTTGTACTGGAGGATGTGGATGAACAGGAGGCACCTGGGAGGAGAGCAGCAAGGGCTTGTTCTGCAGCAGAGGTGGTGATTTCACAAACCATTGAAGGGATAAAGGCGATGGGAGCCTCCAGCTTTGCTCTTCAGCACCCAGGGGTGGGGATCCAGTCATGGATCTGCCCCCCTCACAGGGGTTTCACACAGAAATCCAGCTCAGGAACAATCCTGAGGTGAAGCTAGGGTTTGGCATGGGCAGTTTCTCTCCTTCCCAGCTGCTGTCACACACACTCTGCTCTCCAGTGCTGCAGTGGGTACCAAATCGATGCAGCAGTGACATGAACTGATCACCTCTGCAGGGGCTCTCCCAGCCTCCTCCCAGCCCTGCAGAGCCAGAGAGAGGTTGGAAAGATGGCTCTGGAGTAAGGCAGAAGGAGAATTGCTGGGCTGCAGCAGAGCCAAAGCAAAGGATGGTGCTCCAGCAGAGCAGGAGAGGAGCAAATCCCTCTGCATGGCAGCTCCTGCCCGGAGCTGATCCTGGCTCCAGGGCTCTGCTCCAGCTGGGAGAGGTGTGGGCAGTCAGCAGATCTCATCCCAGAACAAACCTCTGCCTTTAACCCCTCCAGAGACACTGCTGTGTGCTGACAGCAGTGCTGGGATATCCCCCCCGGGCTTTCCCCTCTGCCCTGCTCAGTGTCAGGAGCTGTTGGACATCCCAGACATGGGTGGCAGTGGCCCAGAGAAGGAGAGCAGGGAGATGGCACTGGAAGGAGGCTGTCCTTGGGGTTGACAGTGCTGTGACTTTGTTTCCTAGGCAAAGGCACTGCTTCTGTAGTGTCCAAGGAAACTTGAGGTGGCAAAAATCAGTGTTCTGTAGCTCAGGACTGTGAATTTGAGCAGGATTCAGAGTTGCTCCATGTTGTAGTTCTGTGGTTCAAATGCAATTCTGGCACATGGAGAGTGAAATTTCAGAGCTGTGTTCCACCTTAGAGTCATGGAATGGTTTGGGTTGGAAGGGACCTTAGAGCTCATCCAGTCCCACCCCCTGCCATGGTCAGGGACACCTCTCCCAGCCCAGGGTGCTCCAGGCCCCATCCAACCTTCAACACTGCCAGGGATGGGGCAGCCACAGCTTCTCTGGGAAACCTGGGACAGGGGCTCAGCACCCTCACACCAAAGAATTTCTTCCTAATCTCTCATCTTCATCTCTCCTCTTCCAGCTTGAAACCACCCCCCCTCATCCTATCACTACACACCTTTGTAAAATGTCCCTCCCCAGGTTGTCTTGGGCTGAGTCTTAAAATCAAAGCAATTGTCAGGCCATGCTGTGAATCTGCTGCCTTGGATTTTCCCCTGCATACCAGGGTTTGAGGATCAGCCTCTAGTCACAGCTTCTCTGGGAAACCTGGCCCAGGGGCTCAGCACCCTTAGTGTAAAACATTTCCTGTCTCCAACCCAAGCCCACCCTCACTCAGTCTGAGCTGCTGCCCCTCCTCCTCTCATTGCTCAGAAGTCTCTCTCCTGCTTTCCTTTAATTACTGAGCAGCCACCAGGTCTCCCTGGAGCTCTCACTTCTCCAGGCTGCACAACCCCAGCTCTCCTAGCCACGAAACACTTGGTCAAGGAAGTGGGAGATTCTTTTAATTTGGGCATTTCTCAGCATCTCTCCAGGCTCTGCAGGTAACGGGGGGAGAGGAGCTCCCTGGGGCTGCAGCTTGGAGCTCCTGCATGGGGTGGCTGAGGAGGGTGATGTAAATCACTGCTCCAGCCCCCTGCCAGGACCCTGTGCTCAGAGTGGCACTTTTGGAGGTGGTTTGGTGGTCACAGTGATGTGGGGCTGCCAGTTGGATTTTATGATTCTGAAGGTCTTTTCCAACCTTGATGATTCTATGGTTCTACCTTTGGTCCTTGTAGTTCAGAAGAGCTTTTTCTCTGGTTGCCTTTGGGATTGATTTATCCTGCCAGTGCAGTGGAAATAACTTGAATCAGGTTAAAGACTGAAACAAACCCAGATGGAGGGAACTCAGGGTGGGGATTGCTGCTCCCCTATGACCCCAGTGGGCTCAGGAGGAAGGCTGGCATCCCCCCAGGCTGGGCACTTCAGAAATGTCTTTCTCTTCATTAAAAACATTGAAGGCCAAGGTCCCAGGTTCCAGCATCTGCTTTTTGCTTTCTGGGGCTGTCCCAGCCTCCTGTGTATAACCAGAGCTGAAGGAGCTCTTGGCAATCCAGGTTGATGCTGCAGCAACCTGAGCTGCTTTCCTTATGTTTGAAGAGTTGCTGGCCCCAGGTGAAGCAACCCCAGTTCCTACCTTCAGTTAATTTTTTGGGGTTGACGAGACTCTTTCAAATTCAAGGTATGTTTTGATGTGCTTTATATTTATTCAGGTAGCTTCACTTAATGACTGAAAGCCATTTAAAATGCTTTTTCCAGCCCATTTTGCACGGAACTGCGTGTTCCTTCAAAAATCAAATGCATTTTGTAGACACGTGGGATGCCTGTGGGAACATAACATAAAAATCTGACAAAATAAACACTAAGTTAAATAACTTAAGTAAAAAGAGGTCCAGTGTGGCACACAGCTTAGCAGGAAGGGGTGTCATTCAGCACCCAGGATATATTTGGCTGCAGATCAGCATATGTTGATATTTTGCAGCTGTGGGGGAATAAACTGGATTTTAGGAAAACAACTTTGAGAAGGCAGAAGAAGAGTTGTTCGGGTGGCACATCACATCTTGGCTGGGTTTCAAGCCACCATGCTCAGGAAATGGATGTGTTGACCTTGCTTTGGGCCTGGCACCTCTGGAGCAGAGGCTGCCAGCTGCAGCTCCCAAGGGCTTTCATGTGAGGTTTCCCAGCAGAGGCTGAATAAAATGAACCAAATCTGAGGCTCTGCCATAAATACTGAGCTGCTGCTTGCTTAGAATAGATGCAAAGCAAATGCTAGTATATTTTCCAGCTGTCTTCAGTGCCATCTCCTGGAGCAGCAGGTAGGGCTGAGCCTGCAGAGATGCTGCCTGGCACCCACATGGAGACTTTGAGAGCTGCTCCAGCTCAGCAGGGCAGGACCCTTGGCTTCAGCTCTCCCAGGGGAACACTCATTGAGAGTTTCTTCATCATGTCAGCCTCTCCAAATGTTTCCCGGTGTCTTTTCCTATCCTCTTTCCATTGCCTCCTCTCCTTTAATGTGCTCCATATCTCCATATCCATCTTGCTGGGGTTGGGCTCGGGGTACTCGTGATCCACCCCCTGGGACCGTGTCACTGACTGCCACCTGCACTTGGTCACAGCGGTCAGAGTGTGACCCAGTTTCTGTGGGGCTGGAGATGCATTTTGGGTCTGTCAGAGGTGCAAGGGGTGCACCCTGCGGGTCCCTCACCCTGGCTCTTTTTTCCCCCTCTCCCCTCTGCAGCACTCGACTCTGTCCCGCAAGTTCGTGGAGGTGATGTCCGAGTACAACGCCACGCAGACCGACTACCGGGAGCGCTGCAAGGGCAGGATCCAGAGGCAGCTGGAGATCAGTGAGTGACCCCCGGGGGCTCTGCTGGGCACTCTCACACCTCAGCAGTTTGGGATGACCAAAAACCAAAGGATCCCCCCCCCTCCGCCCTCCAAAGGGAAGATAAAATAAGGGGAATAGGGCCGAGAGACTTAAAAGTTGGAAATTAAAACTGGAATGGGTTTACTAGAAGAGGAGAAGGGAAGGAACAGATGGGAAAAGGGAGCAATATTCAATTCCATACCCATGGCAGGGGTGGGTGCCTGAGGGCCCCTGCAGCTGGGCTGACTCATGAGGGGGCTCCAGGGCTCTGCTCAGCACCCGATGGATGTGGAGCTCAGGGGAACAGCAGCCAAGCACGGAGCAGGAGAAAGAGAGGAGGGGCTGATGGTCTGCCTGAGCTTACAGAGTATTGGAGAGAACATTGACCCCTCTGTGTTTTGCCCCTCTCACACCTCTTAGGCTCCTGAGACCCTTTTCTTTGGTTCCTCCACTCAAATTATGACAGGGAGCCACATCCTGCACCAGCCCGTGCTGTGCACAGCTCCCCCGTGAAAACCCATGGGTGCACGAGGGGCTGTGTGTGCACCCATGGGTGCTGGGAGACAGACACGTGGTGGCACTTTGCATTTCAGTGTCCAGCTGTATCCAGCAAAGCACAAAAACTCCCCTCAGATTTTCTTAACTATTGTGTAGAGAGCTCAGGGAGAGGAATTGCACAGAATCCAGAGTGGGGGGGGTTGGAAGGGACCTCTGGAATCATCTGGTTCCCACCTGCTGCCATGGGCAGAGGCACCAATTCAAAGAAGCCATCAGGAATTCCTGACCAAGGTGTGGCCTTTCTTCTGGGTGCTTTTCATCATGGGTGAACTGAACCAAGTATGAAACCAGAGAAATGAGCTCTTGGGATGGGGCACTTAGCACTCCCAGAAGGTTCCCATGCTGCAGGAGGAGCATGAGCCTCAGTGCCTGCCTTAAGCATCTCCCTGCCAACCCTGGTAGCTTTTAAGCAGCAGCAGTGGGATCTTCTGGCTGAAGGTGAGCCCCAGGTTACATCTCTGGGCCTGTCAGCAGCATGGAACTACCTGGGTGTCACCCAGATACCTGAGTGTCACCCAGAGCCCACTGCTTGGGAGAAGTTGGGTCCTGGCTGTCCACAAAACCTGCTCTCCTAGTGATTCTCCTGGGCAGTCAGCGATAAAGGGTTAGGTTTAGGGAAACGTGGTCATCTCCCACTGGGATTAGGTGAAGAAGCAAGCAAGGGAGAAGTCAGGGCATGAAGAGATTAAAACAGGTTTTTGCAAATAATCTTCTTGTCAGAGAGATGTCATGGGCTTCTGTGCACAAAATGAAAGAGCCTGAAGCATAGTCCAGGGTTTTTTTGTCATAAACAATTGGGTGGTTTTCTTCCCTTTTACAACTCAGCATGAATAATAAGATATTAGATCTTTGCACCACGGGAATGTCCTTCAGGAGCTGCAGATGCCTGGAAATCTGAGTGCTGGTGTGGTTCAGGAGTTTTGTGGAGGACTAGAAGGAGACTTGGCTGTGGGAGCCTTTTCTCTGTTAAAAATCAGTCTTTATGATGTATGATAATAATAATAGAAATGTGTCAGACTGGCTGAATGGAAAGGCTGACTGACATGAGGCTCCACAAGAGCTGGAGGTTTACTGGAAGGCAGGGAGATGCTCCAGCTGACTGACTTGTTCTCAGCTGACATCCTTCTTTAGGTGACACCCCACCACAGGGCTGGCTTGCTATGTAAACAGGAATTTAAAGGATCCCTTTTTATCCCTTCAAAGAATGGAGATTTGGAAGGACTTAGCCAGGACCTTAGTTGCCTGCAGACCTGAACCATTCCTCTTGTTTTTCTGCTTCCAAATTGTGGAAAGACTGCTGCTGCTCTGCTTGAATTGTGCAGATATATTCAATATATTTGTCTTTTTTCTGTCCATCCAGCCATGCTGTCTGTGCCTGACATGGCCTTGGTTGGGCCCAAGGAAAACACTGCTCAGGACCCACCATGGAGTGGAGTTTGGGTGCAGAGAAGGTGTCCCAGGCAGTGACAGTGACAGTGACAGTGAGGAACCCACTTCCCCTTTGGGCTGGAGTTGTGGAGCAGGTGCAGATGGAGGTTGAGGTCTGTGTACACAGCCCTGTGCACAGTCTGCACAGTCCTTAGCAAAAGCTGTGTTCCTCTGCTTGGACAGTGGAAAAATCTCTTCTGGCTCTTGCTTTTGATAAGCAATCAGCTTGCTGAGGTTTCAGCAGGAGGGCTTCCTGGGCAGAGGGCTCTGCTCATCCTGGGGGTTCCCAGCCAGCGCCTTCAGGCCCTGCTGCTCCAGGGGCTCCTGAAGAGGCTTTTCTCAACTGAGCTCAGCTGGGGTGTGGTGACTGCACAGGGCTGTGTGAAATCCTCAGCTCTCATTTTTTCAGCTCCAAAGATAGAAAGTGCCTGGAGCTCTGACAGCAAAATCAGTAAATCACTTGGGTGTTGAAACTGAGAGAGCAGGGACTTCTCAGCTGTTCTGGGGATGCTCTCCAGCACCCAGGGAGCTTCTTTATGCAAACCACTTCTGCTTCGTGCTCTGGAGGTGGGACAGTGGCAGAAGAAATAGTGATGTAGAGGCACTGCCCCAGAGCACAGCCACCCTCTGGGGCTCTCCATAGCCTTCTCTTTGGGGGGGGGCTTCTCTTTGCTGTGTCTGTGAGTGCCAGAGGTTGGACCCTCGCTGACACCATCACCAGTCTGGGATGATGAAGTGGGTGTCCCCTCCCACAGCTTCTGCCCCAGCCTCAACCATTGCCATCACCCCTCCTCACTCACTCTGCTCCCAAACACATGGATGCAGCAGATGCCACGGAGGAGTCTCAGGGGGCACTGTGTCCTGGGGTTGCTGATGGCAGGACAGATGCTCCATGGCTGTCCCCAGCAGTGTCCCCAGGTCTGCTGCTAGGAGCTGCTCTCCCCTGCCATGTCCCTCAGTGCAGCCTGAGGTGGGAGGAACCTCTCCTTCCATTTTGTCCTCTCTGTTCTGCCCATTAGGCAAAATGACATCTTCAATCTAATTAGCTTTTGCTCCCAGGGAAGGTGGATTTGAGGCTTGGAGGAGCTTTCCATGGTGGGTGTACAGCTTTGGAGCCATGGAGGGGCTCTGCAGACACTGCTTGTTTTCCTGAGCAGTTTTGTTACATATGAGACAGAGGTACCAAAAATAAAGCATCTATCATCTCCAAAGGCACAGTGAGAATCAGCTCCTGCCCCGCTGGGTGAGGCCAGGGAAAGGCAAGATGTGGATGTATCCCCAGCTGCCCATGAGCCGGGAGAGTCTGGGGGCTGCTCCAGGAAGCCCCATAGCCCCTGATGCTGGGAAGGGCTTCTTGAGGTGCTTTGATTTCAGGATTTCATAGGATTTCTCCGAGCTAAAAATCGGGTGGAAATGCCTGTGCAGTGCTGGAAGTCAGGCCCTGCAGCCTCACTCTGAGCAGATGGGGTCCTGAGGGATGGGGGTGAGGGTGGCATGTTGTGACATGCCGATCCCAAGGATGCTGCAGGCAGTGCCAGACCTGTCCGAGCTGGGCACTGCCAAGTGGGATTTGTATCTCATGAGAGGCTGGAAGCCAGATCCAGACAGAGGACCATCCTTAGGAAGGTTCTTGTCCTCAGTGTTTCCCAGAGCCCTCTGTGGGTGCCCTTGCTGCTGGGAGGGGGATGCTGTCAGCTGGAGGAGCACAACGGAGCCATTACAGAACTCAGCTCTGGCGTGTTTGGCTTCTGCAGCCCTGAGGTGCCTGAAATCCTCCCTATTTATAGAGTGTCTGGCACACAGGATCAGGCAAAGTGTCCTTTGACGTCAGCTGGTGATGGGTGTGAGCTGTGGCCCCTGAGGCTTCTCTGGGAGGTTCCTCAGGGTCCTGCTCACCCTGACAGGGCTGCTGCTGCCCCGTTCCCTGGGAGCTGCTCCATGGGGATGATTATCCATCTCCATCCAGCTGGGCATTGCAGGGCCAAGGAGTGTGCAGTGGCCTTGAGATAGGAAGTCTGGTTGGTGGCATGTCCCAGAGCTTCTGACAGCCCTTCTGCACCAGGAGTTGTGCATCAACTCTCTCCTGGCCAGCTCAGGGCTGAGTTTGCTTCTCCCTTGCTCTCAGAGATGCTCTGTGCTGCTGTGCTGCTTGGCAGAGTCCTCTCCCCAGGAAATTTTAATTCCTAGAGATGGCAATAAGAGGCAGATGTACTCTGTAGCTGTCTGGGGAGCCAGAGGTCCAGTTCTCGTGTTTTTCCAGTGTTTTTCCAAGTTTCAGGGCAAGACATTTCCACCAGGCTCTCCCCCCTTGGTGAGCACCTTGCTTTGACTCAGTCCTTTCTAGCTGTGCTGTAGCTCTGTGGTGATGTGGGCACCAGATCAACAGTCATCTAGCACACTTTCATCTGCTTTTATTGCTCTTGAGGAGCTAATGAAAGCCTTTCCAAATCAGGAAAACTAGCCAGAAGGCAGTGGAGTCCCTGGAAAGTCCTCTGGGATCCTACAGGTTGGTGTTGCAGCTCTGGCAAGCATTGTGCTGGATGGTGTGGGTGAGATGCAGCCTCTGGGCCCTGTGCTTTGGCTTGGCATTAAATCCAGCTCTTCCTGACCAGCTGTGGCCTCCAGCCAAGCCTGCCCTGGCAGGATGAGTGTTAATCCTTGTGATGTCTTTGCTCTCTCATCCTTCCCTTTGCCACTGGCCCAGTGCTCTGTGGCAGGAGCAGGCCAGCGAGGAGGAGGTGAGAGCTGGGATAAGAATGTGTGTCCTGCATCCCATTCCACCTCTGCCTGCCAGAGATGTGCTGTCTCCTGGAGCTGATCCCAGGGGTTGGATTGGGCAGAGCAAGGTAGCAAGGTAACCCACGTGGCAATGTCCTTTGTGTCACTGTCATTGTGCCAGTGACAGCTCAGAGCACAAACAGGGGGGTTTGCAAATTGTCCTTTCTGAGCCCTTGTTCTCCCTTCGTGGAACCAGGGCAGTTCCAGCTGACAGCAGGGCTGGCAAGGGGGTGTCGTGGGTGACCCTTCTGGGCAATGTTGCTCTGACATCCCAAAACTGGCTGGAAATGGGCTGTGGAGCCTTCCTGGAGCTGAGATGCCCAACCCTGCCCGGGGGCTGCCACGGGCAAACAGGAGCAGGGCAGATGGCAGCCCCCAGCTCGGGGCCAGCCTGTCCCCAACACTCATCCTTTCCCTGCTGCTTCTGGGCCACCTGAGTGGGCACAGGGGATGGTGATGGGCACAAGGGGAACCCTGGGGGGGCCACGAGCAGGACTTTGTTGTCTAGACACACTTGATTTCTACCTCTGCCTCCTGTCCAGGAGCTGTGCAAGGTCAGTCCTGGGCCACCCAGCCCATAGCTGAGCTGTGCTGCAGCCCTGACTCTGGACTGCTGTGCTCTGGAAGCTTTGTTCTGCTCCACTCTGGGGAAATGCCCTGGAGGATGCAGAGCCCTGTGGTGGGGCAGGGACAGGGGGCTCATGGCTGACCCATGTTGTGTCACTTGCAGCTGGCAGGACTACAACCAGTGAGGAACTGGAGGACATGCTGGAGAGCGGCAACCCTGCCATCTTCTCCTCTGGGGTAAGCACCAGCACAGCTACAGCTGAGCCAGGACCCTCACCCAGGGCTGGCTCGTGGACATGATGCCGCACTGGCCCTGGCACAGGACTGGTGACAGCAGCCCAGGCAGGAGGTGGGAGCTGGGTGCTCAAGTTTGGCCTGAGGGTGCTGCCCTGAGCAGGGGCTGCATCCTGGACCCAGGAATGGGGGGGGGGCTGTTTCTGCTGGGCTGAAGGGGCTCTGGGGCTCCTGCTCTTCCTTCTTTTGGTGCCCATAATCCCAGGACTGGAGGGGCTGAGCACAGTGCTTGTCTTATTGCAGATCATTATGGATTCGAATATCACCAAGCAGGCACTGAATGAGATTGAGACCCGGCACAGTGAGATCATCAAACTGGAGAACAGCATCCGGGAGCTGCACGACATGTTCATGGACATGGCCATGCTGGTGGAGAGCCAGGTATGGAGACACTGCAGCCTGGGGGGAGCTCACCTGGGAGGTTGGAGGGTGATGGGGCTGCCAATGGTCCCCTCTCTGGGGAGGTGAAACACTGCATCTGGGACCAGTATGGCTCCCACGGGGGCTGAACTGGGCTCCTTGGAGCCAGAGCCACCCATCCTGTACCCCAGCACTGGGGACTGCTGCGTGCCTGAGCTCAGTGGTGAGCTCTGGAGGGGTGCAGTGGGTGTCTGCTGTGCAGAGGTTCCTCCATGTTTCCTGGAGCACTGGGCCCTGCCAGGTGAGCTTGGGGATGCCACAAGCCTCGGTGGTCCTGCCAGGCCACCCCTGGCTATGCCACCAGCCCCATGTCACCTGGCCCTTCAGCCGGGCACACGCTTGGCTCTTTGCTCATCCCCCTTCTTGCCCGCCATGCTGCCACGGCCCGAGGAGACATCAGTGGCAGGTAAAGCCCCCCCGAGCCCCCCGGTGCTGCATGCTCCGCTCTGCATGGCTGCAGCTCCTGCATGGTGCTAGGGCCTGACCCAGGGTGGCCGTGGCATGGTGGCCTTGGTGGCCTGTCCTGCCTGTCTGGGGGATGGAGGGGGGATTCCTTGTCCCAGCTGCATCACCCTGTGGGGTGGGAGGCACCAGGAGCAGAGGGGTCTGGGTTGGCACCCAGGGCATGGCATGGGTGGGAGGGAGAAGCAGCAGCTTTAGGCAGGTGGGCAGCAGCAGGGAGTCTTGTGGGGGTCAGTGCTCATGGGGTAACACCAGAGCAGCCCTGGGCTTGTCAGGCTCATCCTCCCTGTGCTCTGCAGCCTCAGGCTGGGAAATGAGCTGGTCTGGACCTGCTGGACTCCCCCTCGGTGCCATGCAGGAGGGCACTGGGCTTCCAGCTGCCCACCCCCAGCCCTGTGGGTCTCAGGAACCGGCAGGCTCTGCCTCCAGCTGCTTCTCTGGGCAGTCAGGACAGGGATGAAGGAGCTGGACAGGCCTGAGAACTCAGCCCAGGCCACATCCCCAGCCCTGGTGCCAGGGGGCAGAGTGGGGCAGGGGACCCCTGCCCAGGTCCTGCGGTGCAGCCTCACGGGGCAGCGTTTGTGTGGGTCACAGCAGTCCCTGCATGTGTGTGTTTTGTGAGCATCCCATGTGGTGCTGCTGGTGTGGCCCTTGCTCCCCCGCCGTGCCTCCAGTCCCAGCAGCATGCAGCAGTGTCCGTGTGGATCTCCTTGTGGTTTTGATGTCACTTGAGATAGTGGCCAAGGTGGCCACCGGGCCGGGCCACTTGACCCTCACTCTCGCTTGCCTCAAATGTGCCCAGAGGTCCCAGCGTCTTCAGACTGGAGCTTCCACCCCAGGGCACCCACTGCCTGCAGGCAGCTGACAGTCCCTCTCTCTCCTGCACAGGGCTGCAGGGCAGGGGGACATCCACACCGCGCCGGGGAGCAGCGGGGCAGGAAGGAGCTGACGCTGCGTGCACGGGCACGTGGGCTCTGTCCCCACTCTGCAGGGTGAGATGATCGACCGCATCGAGTACAACGTCGAGCACTCGGTGGACTACGTGGAGCGCGCTGTGTCCGACACCAAAAAGGCGGTGAAGTACCAGAGCAAAGCCCGACGGGTGAGTCCATCCCTGCCTGCACTGCTGATTGCACCCCTGCCTGCCCCAGGAACCGGCATCACGGTGCAGCCTCACAGGCACCTGGCACTGTCAGGTCCTGCAGGTGGCACCAGCTGTGGCAGAGCTCCCCGTGGGGAGGGAAAGGGGCAGGGTGGATCCCATGGAGCAGACCTTCTCTGAGAGCCACAAACAAAAGGAGAGAAGGTGCCAGCTACCTGCCCCAGTCCCACACCTGATCCCATGTCATACTGGGGACTCTGTGGCCATCAGCTCAGGCTGAGGGGGCAGCTGGGATGCCCATCCCTGCCCCGGGGTTGCCATAGGCAAGCAGGAACAGGGCAGATGACAGCCCCCATGACAGCTCCCAAGGCCACCCTGTCCCCAACACTCACAGTGCCCTCTCCCCTCTCTCCCCCCGCTGCTGCTGGGCCACCCGAGCAGAAGAAGATCATGATCATAATCTGCTGCGTGATCCTCGGTATTGTCATTGCCTCCACCTTTGGTGGCATTTTCGGCTAGACTCACCCCACGGGACTGTTTGTGTGCCATGGACGGAGCCGCGCGTGCCGTGGGGCCGCAGCCGCGCTGGAGCGAACCACACAGCCCCGGAGCCTCCCAGCAGCATTTCAGTTTCTAATGCATGGTTGTTTGTGACGCTGTGTGTGCGGTGCGTCTGTGTGGAGGGAGCGCCGGCCCCGGGGCACGGGCGGGGGGCAGGGGACGGTGATGGGCGCGAGGGGAACCCTGGCGGGGGGGACCCGAGCTCTCATCACTGATCCAGCCACCCGGGTGGCTGGTTGGGACCGGGTGGGGACAGAGGTACCCTCGGGTGCTGCTGCTCCTCCTGTGCTGGGCAGTCTGGTAGTGATGGCTGAGGATGAGGAGGAACCAGCCAAGGGTGTCACTGGTCCCCAGGAGCACAGTGCCCAATCAAACCTCCCCTGCTCCCCCACCACCTCCAGCCAGAGCTCTCATGTCTGTCAGCTCCGTGTGCTTGCAAACACCTTTTCCTTGGGCTGCTTCTCTAACGGGCCCTTCCCCAGGGGTGCACTTGGCCAGGTCCTGCCTCCCCTTGTTGCTGCCCATCCTATGGCCATCTGTCTGTAGAGCTCCATCCCAGCTGTGGGGTTCCCTCCTGGCTGCAGGGCTCCATACCAGCTGTGGAGTTCCCTCATGGCTGGCTGTAGGACTCCATCCCAACTGTGGGGTTCCCTCCTGGCCATAGGACTCCATCCCAGCTGTGGGGTTCCCTCCTGGCTGTAGGACTCCATCTCTGCCACTGCATCCTGGCTGTCTCTCCCTCACCCCAGTGCAGGTGCCAGGGGCTGGATGTGCTGCTCTGGCACTGGGAGCCTGATGGAGTTCTGGAGACATCACAGTTGGCTCAGGGCTATCACAGTTGCTTGGGGACAAGGACAGGCTGTCCTGGGACCTGTACTGCACCCTGGTGCTGGCCTGGCAGGGCAGGAGGGCACAAGTACTTTAGGGCCAGTGTGTTTTCCTGGCCACTTGCCCTGTCCCAGTGCCTCATCATTCTTTTCCCAGCTCTGACACTTGGTGGCCCTGGCTCCTGTTACCCCCAGGCCTGGGCTCTGGCCATGCAGCCCCTGGCAGAGCTTTCCTGAGAGCAGGGCTTCCAGTCTCACTTCTCCACATAGGCATCCACAACTGGGGACTGGAGGCAGGCGGCTTTCTCCTGTCATGGTCCCAGGAGCAGTCCCTTGTTGCATCCAGCACATCCAAAGGAGGAGCAGCAGCCTTCCCACCAGCTCTGGAGCAGGACAGTGCCTGCCTGCCCCTTCCTTCTCTTTGCCACCTCTTGGCATCCACCAGCCCCTGCCATCTCTTTCTGGGACAGTGTCCCCCTGCCTGCTCATCCCCTGGGCCATCCAGTGAGGCAGCTGCACTCGTGGGGTGCTATGGGAGCACCTGGGTGCCCTGTGCCCTCCAACAACCCCACTACATGGATGCAGCTGTGGGGGCAGGGGGGTGCTGAGCCTGCTGGGAGAGGCTCTGTGTGCCACTTTCCATTTTTCTCGGGCTGGAGGGCAGGACTCTGCCTTCACATTCCTCTGAAAGGGTTGTCAGGGCCTGGCCCAGGCTGCCCAGGGCAGGGCTGGAGTCCCCATCATCCCTGGAGGGGTTTGGGGATGAGGGACATGGGGTGGGGGTGGCCTGGGCAGGGATGGGGGAAGGGTTGGAACTGATGAACTGAAAGGGCTTTTCCAACCAACACGATTCCATAGTTCAGCTGCCCTTCGGAAGTGTGTCCAACCTGGTCCCCTGCCCAGCTGAAGCCTGCCCAGGTGCAGCCGTGGGAACATCTAAGGTCAAAGCCCCCTCTTCCACATGGAGGCCACAGCAGGCAGCAACTGATGTGAGCTCTGGCACTGCAGCTGTGTGCACAAAAGGGCTGGGGACACCGGGACCCCCCAGCAGGGACAGAGCAGCACCAGAGCTCCAGGGCAGGAGCGGGAGCAGGAGCAGGCAGGGATCTATCCGGCTGCAGGGAAGGGAGCTGGAGGTGACACAGCACCTGCTGCTCCTGCCCCTCCGGCTCCTGCCCCCACACTCAGCTCTGCTGAGCCAGCCCAGCGCGGGGTCCCCTCCTCCGGCAAGCAATAACGCTGCCCCAGGCAGAGGCAAAGCAGCTGCTCTCAGGCTCTCTCTGCAGCCGTGCCCACTGCTCGCACAAGGTGATGGCTTTTTTTGTTGGTTTCATGTTTTTGTTTCAATCCTTCCAAGCAGCAGCTTCTTTGGCACAAGCTCACATGACATCAGGGCTGTGGCCCGCCCCCATCGAGGCACAAAGCCAAGAGCAGGGATTCTGGCATTTGCTCCTGGCTGGTTGGTACCCCCACCGCCCAGACCCCCGGCAGCAGGAGCCCGCGGGGCCGCAGCCACTGCCGGCCCGCGCTGGTGTCCTGCGGGCAGGGCTGGTGCCCGGCTCCGAGGCGAGGGAGGCAGAGGAGCAGATGGCACTGCTGCCCCACAGGCAGGTCACACTGTCCTCGCTGCCAGGGGAGGGTGTTCTGGTGCAATAATTACCCCTGCACTACGGGAAGCCCCGTTCAGTTTCTTTTTACCTACCTGTCGTTGCATGTACAGACCAAATCACCAACAGTGTGGTTGTGCTTTGGGGAGCCAGTGCACTTTTTTTTTTTGGTTCCAGCCCCCCCCCCCGACCTCAGACCTCTTGTCCTTTGGGTTCCAGCACCTCTGTTCCAAGTGCCACCTGCCCTCCCAGTGCCGGGAGTGTCCATGCAGTATTCCACGAGCAGTGTGGGGCACGCACAGCTTGCACTTGAACCGGGGATTGGTTTTGGGGTTTGTTTTGTTGGTTTGGTTTTTTTTGTTTGTTTTCCTTTTGTTTTTTCTTTTTTTGGTTGTTGTTTTGTTTTTGTTTTTGTAATTACTGTACTTGAAGGCTTTCCAAGCCCCCTGTGGAGTTGTACTGTTGCTGTACTGTGAGCTAAGTGTCCTTGTTTTCTATGTGGATCTTGACCCTGGCTTGCTCTGTCTCACTGGGCTGGATGACACTCTGTGTTGCCTCTTTTTTCCTTCACCCTGTCCCTCCCTGCTAGCCTCCCTTTCTTCTCCCCAAGCTTTGGGTGCAAAACAGCTTCCCATTTTGTGGAATTTTTATGTAGAATAAACATTTGTAACTGTAAAGCTCTGCCTGGCACCTCTGTTTCAGGGTAAGGGAGTGATGGGGAGCAAGGGCTGGGTTGCTGACAACCCCAGCACCTGGAAACACACAGGGGTGGGCCTGCTGCAAAACCAGAGCAATTGCCACAGGAACAAATTCTGCCCCTGTGGGACACACACCTGCATCCTGCCAGACTTCCTGCCTGCAGGCAGAGGGCAAGCTGGCAGGGAACTGGTTCCATTCCAACCTCAGATGGAAGGACACACCTCACCCAGGAGAGCAGCTCCAGTGCAGGACATTCACTGCAAAATAGGCCAGCAAAGGGCTCTCCTGGGGGCTTTCCAGGAGAGCAGCCAGCCTGAGCCTATGCCAGCAGCCTCTGGGCTTGCAGAGGCAGAGCCAGTAACACCCATCTTCATCAACAACCTGGAGGAGGGAACTGTGTATCCTCAGCAAGTTCACTGAAGACACAAAGCTGGGAAGGGAGCTCACATTCTACAGGGCTGTGCATGCATCCAGTATGGCCTGGACAGGCTTGAAGAGCTGGGCAAAGAACCTGATGAGGTTCAAGAAGAGCAAGTGTCGGGTCCTGCACCTGGGGAGGAAGGACCCCAAACATCAATTCAGGTTAGGGGTGAACCTGCTGGAGAAGGATCTGGGGGTCCAGGGACAGTAAATTTGCTTTCTTATGGCTATGTGCCCTTGCTGCCAGGAAGCCCAAAGAAATCCATAAAGAGGAGTTTCGTCAGGTTGAGGGAGGTCATTTTCCCCCTCTTCTCTACCGTGGTGAGGCCACAGCTGGAATACTGCATCCACTTCTGGGCATCCCAGTTTAAGAGACAGGGAACCACTGGAGAGAGTCCAGGGGAGGGTAACAAAGATGACTGGGGGATTGGAGCATCTCTCTGATGAGGAAAGGCTGAGAGAGCTGGGACTGTTTAGTCTGGAGAGGAGGAGGATGGGGGGAGACCTTATAAATGTCTACAGGTATCTAAAGGGTGGGTGAAAGGAGGATGGAGCCAGACTCTGCACAGTAGTTCCTACTGACAGGACGAGGGGCAATGGGCACAAGCTGGAACATAGGAAGTTCCATTTAAACATAAGAAAAACTTCTTTACTGTGAGGGTGACAGCACTGGCACAGGCTGCCCAGGGGGGCTGTGGAGTCTCCTTCCCCTGGAGATATTCAAAGTCCTGGCTAACATGCTCTGGCTGATCCTGCTTTAGTGGGAGAGTTGATCTACATGATCTCTAGAGGTCCCTTGCAACTCTGATAATTGTGTGATTCTGTGAGACCAGCAATGTTTGGGACTCATTGCCTGTTTAGTGAGGAAGCTGGATATAATGTTCTGGCTTCATCTGGAGCTCCACATGGCTCACTACACTCTCAGGAAGATAAGCAATGGCACTGCAGACACCAAGTGGCCAGAGCGCTGTCTGCCACTCCTTCACCAGAAAAAGAGAGCAGAAAGCTGTCCAGTTGGGAGCATTTACACCTTTAAAAAGCCACAATGACCTGTCCCAAAAAGTCCTTGTCCTCGGGTGCCCATCCATGCCATCCACAGGAGGCTTGCTGGAGGGACCAGCACATCCTCTTCCAGCCCAGCAGTCTCCAGAGCAATTCAGAAGCGAGGGCGGCGTTTCCGAGCTGTGTATTTTGTGTCTGCTCGCACTTCCCTGGGGAGAAAAGCAGAGAGCACAACCTGGGGGTCACCCTGGGAGGGGCAGGGAAAGGGGCTCGTGGCAGGAGTTTGAACGGGTGGCAGAAGGGCAGAGCTGAACTCACTTGCCCTGACGTCGCCTCCGCTCCTTCTTCTCAAGGATCCAGTCCCGGCTTTTCTTCACAGACTTCCCCTTGATGTGTCTGAACCGTGTCCTGCAGAGGAAGCAAAGAGCAGCTGGAGAGGAACAGGGGAGCAGAGACAGAGTTTTCTGCCCTGGAGGATTGCCACCCAGATCTGGGCATATCCCCTGCCTCTTAGGACCAGTGAGAAACCCCCCCAGCACCTCCCACTCCAGCGCAGGGCTCCCTCTGCCCTCTCTGACACTGCAGCAGCACTCTGGGGTCCTGGGCACAACCACCTGCCCCTTGTTTGCTCTGCTCCAAACAAAGCAGAGAAAGCCTCAGGCTCCCCAAGTTGCCTGTTCTGCTGTTGTCCTCTGGACTGGTGAGCAGAGAACAGCAATGTAAGAGGCAGGAAAACGTGGCAGCCAGGAGCTCCAGACAACCACGACGACTTTCCTCTGTTTTTTGTTCTGTCTCTCCCACTGGCTGCAGGAGAGGCTTCCCCCTGCACCACTACCATGGGAGGAGACCTGGCCAGAAAGAGAAACCCTTCAGGTCCCAGCTGAGCAGAACTAAGCAAAGAATTTGACAGCAGCAGAAAGGGAACCCCAGGCAGAGCAGCCCCAAGCTCAGCAGCACAGCAAGGCTGCCCCCTCCCCTCAGCACTGACCTACAAACAGTGCTGAGACCCAAGGCTGGAGGGAAACGACCCCTCAAAATAAATGCTCCAGCCCAAGGACACCACAGCCGAGATCTCCAAACCAAACTGATGTGTTCCCTGTGTCTTGAATTGCCAAGAGGCCTCTTAGTCCCTTCCCTTCAGTCCTTTCTCACATTGTGCTGTAGTCCTCAGTCAGCAAAACTCAGCCCTTGGCCCCCCACCCCCTGCAGCCTCACCCCATACACAAACCTCTCACTGGTGAACTTTGCCTGGTGGATCTCTTCTGCATCAGCACACTCAGTACCAAGGCCCTGAAAATCAAAATTGGGAAGTTTCACTCTCCTCTGGAGTAGACAGAGTCATGCCATCTACATTAAGGAACCCAGGGCTCTGGAAGGGGAAGGACTGGAGCAGGAACGAGCTGCTCTTCCAGAAACTGTGACAAAGAAACCAGATCTGAGGGAGAGCAGGGCTTGGTGAGACTGACAGCAAATGTGGGAATGAAGTCCCACCTGCAGGTGCAGAGCTGCCTGGCTCCCACTCTGTGACTGTCCCTCACCCACATCATCCAGCAAGGCAGCTGCTGCCTCGTGGAGCTCCTCACCTTTGGCAACACACCAGAGGCCCCAACAAAGAGACACAGGAAGAACCTAAAAGAAAAGAACAAGGAGCATGAAGCTGGGACTCCGCATTCCATTCCCAGTCCCCAGGCTGGGATTCAGCATTCCATTCCCAGTCCCAAGACTGAGACTGTTTACAACAGAGTCAGATCTAAGCTGTAACCTCTGCCCAGGACTGCATCATGGCAGAGAGAACAGCTTGGGAAAAAAAAAATGAAAAGCCACCAAAAAACTCACCCAACCCTGACCCCAAACACCCACACAAAGACAAGGGACTCACTTCTTGGCTTTGGCACTGTTGGGGTAATCTACCACCATCCCCCCCGTGAAGCCAGCTCTCATGGCCTGGGATGTGATGAGTTCCAGCTGGAAAAAGAAGAATGTGCCAAAATTATTTAGTTGTCACCCACCAGCAATGCCCAGGAGACTTTGGGCTCACCCACAGCTGTGCACTCCTCCTCCTGATACACTCTGCACCAGGCTCCCAGTCCTTCAGGACAATCTGGACACCAGTTTGCTTGCCTTTTTTTTTTTTTTTGTTCTCCCTTCTCCTCAGTCCATCCTGGGTTAATTGGCCCAGCAGACTCTCTAGGAGAGGGATACTGGGGCTGGGGTTTGCAGCCCTGGAGTTACAGTGAAGTGCTGAGGACAAGAGGCTGATCTTCAAACCCTGGCATATAGGGGAAAATCCAAGGCAGGAGATTCACAGCATGGCCTGACAATCGCTTTGATTTTAAGGCTCAGACCAAGACAACCTGGGGAGGGACTTTTTACAAAGGTGTGTAGTGATAGGATGAGGGGGGATGGTTTCAAGCTGGAAGAGGAGAGACTGAGGTAAGATACAAGGAAGGAATTCTCTGGTGTGAGGGTGCTGAGCCCCTGTCCCAGGTTTCCCAGAGAAGCTGTGGCTGCCCCATCCCTGGCAGTGTTGAAGGTTGGATGGGGCTTGGAGCACCCTGGGCTGTGGGAGGGGTCCCTGACCATGGAGGGGGGCTGGAACTGGATGAGCTTTAAGGTCCCTTCCAACCCAAACCAGTCTGGGATTTTGTGGTTCTATAAATCTGAGAAGCAATACAAGTAGCACAGCACATCCTCCTTATAGGGTTTTTATGGCTCTTGAAAAGCTTTACAGGTGGCAGGAAGGAAAAAGACAGACAAAGGACATTCAGAGCCCCAGCACACAACTTCTCTGCCTGTTCCTCTTCCCCACTGCCTGATGTCCTGTACCTGCTCTGAGTTCTCAGGGTACAGCTGCAGGACAGCTCGGGATCCTCGGGCCTACAGGAAATAAATCAGTCACAAACCCATCTCAGTGCCCTCCAGTCACTCAGACATTAACCCCTACAGCCCCAAAAGCTCCCTGAACACTCCTCCAAGAGAGCTGCTCAGGCTGCAGAGCCAGCAAGGACAGAGCAGAGGCAGGGAGGGGGTACCAGCAGGGCTCAGAGAAGCAGGGGACACCCCACAAACCAGCATGGGGATAGGAAGGGTGTTCCCCAGGGCACTCTGCTCCCCAGCAGCATTTTACTGAGAATACTTAAAAAACAGGGAGCTAAAGTGCACCAGTGAGGAGGTGGCAGCAGGCAGAGGCCTGAGGGGGAGAGCAGGAGACTTACCAAGGCAGTGTAAAGAGTTGAGAAAAACCTCAGGAGGCGCTGGGGGGGGCTGTGTGACTTCTTGTCTGCGTTGCAGAGCCACTGCACAGCTGAGATGCTGAGGAGGGAAACAAGAGCCCTGCAGCACCCACCCCACCTCCTCTGACCTTGCTTCCAGCCCAGGTGCTAGGCTTGAGGGAAATAATTCCATTTTTTCCATGTAGCTTTGTTGCCTTCTGCCCTGCAGCTGCACAAACCCCTCTGGAGATCCTCAATGCCAAAGCCCAGAAAGGCTCAGTAGCTGTTTAAGCACTAAAAATCAAACCAATCCCCAAGCACCCCCTCTAAGGAAGGTCATCAAATAACCCACGTGCAGAGCCCCTGCATGGCCAGGCACCTTTTGCCAAGGAGCAATCCCAAACAGAGTGTTTGGATCAGCAGTGGGCAGTCTCTGCTCCTTCCCAGCACCTTTCTGAGGAATCTTCTCAGCAGAAAAGTGTTCCTGCCCCTTCCCTGCCACCAGCAATTCATCCCCAAACCAACCACCAAACCTTTGATCCAGGAACTGACCTTGCAGCTGAGCAGTGGTACAGATATACTTTCTGATTTCCTCCTCAGAGGAGGTCTCAACCTTCCTGACAATATCCCTGCTTTCCCTTTATTTAGTTCAATAACCTTCCCAGCTCAGCAGCCCACAAAAGACAAGCAGGGCTTCAGAAACAGTCACCAGTCCAGAATCTCATCAGTTTGTCTCAGAGAGGTGGAGTCAAGTTGCATGGAGCAAAGACAGCGACTGACACAGGGGACAGGGACAGCCACACTCATCTGCTCCTGACAACAGGCAGACCACCCAGGGCAGTTACCTGGGTCATCAAGAGAGCTCACCTGATACAGCCATCAAACATGCCAGCTCTGAAGGGAACACCCTGACCCACATCTGCGAGGAGAAGGTCTCCTTCCACCTCCCTCTCAATGGCCACGTCTGTGCAGAACAACAGCTCAGCTCAGGCAAGCAGCTCCCAGCACTGAGCTTCACCTCTGAGGCCAGGTGAGGGGGGGCAGGGGCTGAGGAGGGGGCAGAGGGTGAGAGGGGGGGCAGGGTCTGAGGGTGGGCTCGGGGTGAGGGTGGGCTCGGGGTGAGGGTGGGCAGGGGGCTCAGGGGGGCAGGGTCTGAGGGTGCTGCTCACCCAGCATGGCAGAGCTGATGTCCATACCAATCCAGTAGTGTCCCTCCTCAGAGATGTAATCCCCACTCAGCCCAGAGCCACAGCTGAAGGGAGGAATTGGGGAAGGTGCAGAGCTCACAGAGCTGCTCTGAGGGTGACCCCAGCAGTTCACTCCCCTTCTCCAGTCCCCGGCAGACAGAGGACGCTGCTGGGGGCCCGGACACCCCTCGCAGTCCCCAGCCCAGGGGCAGAGCCGGCCGAAGGCCCAGATGGCTCCGTGTCACGGCCCCCGCTCACCCCACGTCCAGCAGGAGGCAGGGTCGGTCCTCGGGCAGTCCCAGCAGCTCCACAGCCCGCTCCGACATCTGCGACTGGATCTGCACCACCCGGGAGCTGCAAGGACACGGCGGGGGGGGGGGGGGGGGGGGCGATTTCAGCCTCCGCCACCTCTCCCCCCAACCCCTCCGGCACTGCACGGCGGAGTCACCTTCGCCTCAGGACGGGACCCCCGGCACAGGGCGGGGTCACCTCCCCCAGGGCCTCACTGCGGGACCCCCAACCGCTGCCCCACGGGGGTTCGCGTCCCCCCCACCCCCGCCGTGTTCCCCACAACGAGACCGCCGCCCCGCCCGTACTTCTGGGTGTATTTCCGCGCCTCGGCCTCATCGTAGAACTGCAACGAGACAGAGAGGGAGGGGGTGATGCCCCGGGCTCCCGGCCCCGCACCCTCTGCCTCTCCCTCCCCTCCCTCCCGGTGCTCACCAGCTCGGGGGGGCCCCGGTGCTCCGGCCGCCTCCCGCTGCCCGCCATGCCGCCGGCTGACGTCACAGCCCCGCGCCCACTGACGTCACAGCCCCGCGCCTCCTGGCGTCACAGCGCGGTGTCCGCAGGATGGCGGCGGGCGGGAGGTGAAGCCCCGATGGATCCCGCAGCTCTCGGCCGCCTCCGGCGCCTCCTGCCCGCCGGACCCCGGGACCCCCGGCTCAGCCGCGCTCTGGTGGTGCCCCACGGCGAGCAGGGGGGTCCCGAGGGGGCCGCGCGGCCCCTCCGGCGGCTGTACGAGGTGCTGGGGGTGCCGGCCACGGCGACGGCGGCGCAGATCAAGACCGCGTACTACGAGCAGTCCTTCCGCTACCACCCCGACCGCAACCCCGGCAGCGCCGCCGCCGCCGCGAGCTTCGCCGCCGTCAGCGAGGCCTACCGGGTGCTGGGCAGCCCCGTCCTGCGCCGCAAGTACGACCGGGGGCTGCTGAGCCCCGAGGAGGTGAGCAGAGCCCCCCGGCCCTCGGGCCGCCCGGCTGCCCCCGCTCCGCCGCCCCCCAGCGCCACCGCCACCGCCCGCCGCGGGCCCATCCCGCCGCCCTTCGACTTCGACACCTTCTACCGGGCGCACTACGGGGAGCAGCTGGAACGGGAGCAGGAGCTGCGGGCGCGGCGGGCGCGGCTGCGGCTCCGCCGGGAGGAAGAAGCAGCCCAGGGCCGCCTCGGGCTCTTCTCCGACTTCTCGGTCGGGATCTTCTTTTTCCTGGGCTTCGCCATCCTGTACGGCCTCAAGTGACAGCGGGGCCGGGCAGCGACCGCGGCACCCGAGCCCCGGGGCTGCGCCGGGATGGTGCCACCGGGGGACGTGGCAGCCGGCCGGGGGGGTGTCCCCGGCACCCGCGTGGCTGGCAGGGGCCCGATCCTCAGCCTGGGACGTTTCCCCTCTGTCACCGTGACCTTCAGACACGGCCCGTGGCCGCCAGGCACCATGCACGGGCTCTGCACCTGAGGCTGGGACTGTCACTTCTGCCAGGGTGACCTTCAGAGGTGGTGCAGGAGCAGAGAGCTCTCCCTGCAGGCTCTGTCACCTGGTCCCCTCTGTGACCTTCAGACACAAAGTGCAATGGCAGGCACAGCACGTGGCTGGGATGTGTCCTCCACAGCAGTGACCTGCAGGCTGCCCTGTGTCCTTGCCACCAGTGTGACCTTGGCAGGGTCAGGGCTCTCCAGGCTGTGCTGTGCGTGCTGTGACCTGCAGAGACACTGCCTGGCAGATAAATGTGCTTCATGGATTCTGCTGTGTGGACAGATCTGTGTCTCCTCCAGTGACACAGCTGTTTGGCCTCAGTGGCAGCCACCTGCCTGTTTAGAGCTGCAGCAGGGATGAAATGGCTGCCAGTGGTGGCTGTGTGCTGTCTGTGTTCCTGGAGGGTGCTCGAGATGTGGCTCCCTGGGGCTTCCTGTTCATCCAGCACCTGCCACCTTGTGTCCTCCCTCCTGTTGTTACTACATCTTTGGGGAGTTTTGGGAATGTCAGTCTCCAAGCCCCATCACTGCCCCTGTCTGTCCCTGTTCAGGGTGTTCCTGGCTGTGTGGTGAGGACAGGAATCTTGGTTTCAGCAGCCTGCAACTGGGCCCGTGGTGGCTTGTGTCCTGGTCAGCATGCAGCTGGAGGTGCCTCCCAAAGCATTTCTATGTTCAGAACACCCTGTCCTGTCTAGGGCTTGCCAGGAACTTCATGCAAGAGCATCCTGCACAGGCGTTTGTGGCTGGAGTGGGACACTTTAGAGCAGGAGTGGTGATATTTGTGTTGTATGTGTATGTAAGCATTGTTTGCACATAAGAGTATTTGCCTATTGAAGTGTTTTAAGAGCTGAAGATTGTGTCTCAGAGCTTCTGTCTCTCCTTGGGTGAGGGTTTCACCTCTGCTGTGCTGAACCACACGGAGTGAGCAAAGCTTCCTGGTGCTGAGTGTGACAAAGGCCTCATCTCTCTGACTTCGCACTGGGTTTGCAGGGCTTGGCTGGCAGTGGTGGCTGTGGGAGCCTCTCACTGCAGCCACCCTGGGTCATGTTTTCTCCCAACACAAAGATGTTAAAAGCAAATCTCTGTGTTTTTCAACTGTAGTTCTGTGGTACTGAGCTGGGCCTGAGGCAGGAGCCTGGCAGGGAGTGCAGTGTCTGCTGATGCAGATGCCTTGCAGGGGAACTTTCTGCCTCTTCTGGAAGGCATTGTGCTACCTGCAGACTCCAGAAACTTCTGTGTGGTTGGAGAAAATTCATCCCAGAGGCAGAGCTTTCCTGGAACCTCTCTGGTTATCAGTCCATCCCTCTGCATAGCATCACAGTCCTGAGCAATGTGTGGAGAGCAGGAGCCTGGGGTCAGCAGCACTGGTTATGCAGGGAAAGTCTCCAGAGCTGTGGCTCTGTGTCACAGTCTGATGCTTTCCCATGCTGTAAACCAAGTGACTTGAAAGCCGAGGTGGCTTCCTTGGCTGAGTTTGGCAGGAAATGTCCTCTCCCAGGCTGGAAAAGGATGGGATGTCCACAGAAGTGATGGATACCAGGCAGCACCTCTCTTGCTCCTGCTGCCATGGCTTGCAGGTTCCTAAGGCAGCCCTGCCAAACACAAGGGGTTCTCTGGGCTGATCTTTCTTCAGTGTGTGTGTAGTGCTGGGGCTGTTCCACAGCTCCTTACCCAGCCCTGAGGCAGGCAGGGAGAGGAGCTGGTGCTGGGTCAGGGGGGCTGAGGCTGCTGTGTCACCCAAACAGCCACGACTGCCACCCTGCTGCCTGGGCTGAGCTTCTGCTCCTTGTCTGGTGCTCGTGTCTGAAACTGGGGGTGAAGCACCCAGGCATAAAAACTGAGTTCCTCCCACGTGCCTTTGGGTGGGTGGTTTGGTCAGTTCTTCCTCAGGGTCTCTGTGGTGTATCTTAAACATTAAAAATATCCATCCAGAAACTGGTGATGAAATGACTCCTCTCACTTTTTGGTGGGCTTGGGTGATAAATATTTCCTTGTATTTGCTGGAAAATGGAGGGCAGGGGACAGGCTGGTGTTTCAGGTTGAGGAAGAGGGTGGGGAGGGGGGGATCTGTTTCCCTGGGGCCATGTTGGGAAGGCTGAGCAGGAGTGGGTAGGAGCAGGTAGGGTGACCCTGGGGACTTCACCCCTGCCTGCTGGAGATCCATTCCATTCAGGTTCTGACCCAGGAGGTTGCTGTGCACTTGAGATGTGTCCTCTGTGCTCACCCCACTGCACTCATGTGCTCCCAGTGATGGGATGAGGGGCAATGGCTTTAATGAGAGAAAAGCAGATTTAGGTTGGATGTTAGGAACAAGGTCCTGACCACCATGAGGGGGGTGGAAAACTGGAAGATGTTGCCCAGGGGGTTGGTTGAGGCCTCATCCCTGGAGATGTTGAAGGTGAGGAGGCTCTGAGCACCCTGATCTGGGTGTGGGTGTCCCTGCTGACTGCAGGGGTTGGACTGGGGGACCTTGAGAGGTCCCTTCCCACCCAAATTATTCTGTGATTCTCTGCTGTGAATTCTGCAGAATTTGGTTTGGTCAGAGGGGGGGATGTGTGGCCTGCAGGGGGTGCTTGGGGCAGCATCCAGTCTGTTCTGGGGTGGTATGATGTGTACTGCTCCCCAGTGCCACCTTCCCTCTGGTCAGGCCCCAGTGCTCCTCTGCTCCAGGAAGGTTTTCAGGAGCTTGGGCACAAAGAGCCCAAATTTGGAGCTAATCCAAATCGACAGCCCAGCATACCTGGGATCCACCTCTTTTGTCTCCTTGTGTCAATGGTGTCCTCACCTTCCTGTCTTACCCCAGCTGTTCCTGGGATGCAGAGGTGCCAGGAGGAACCTCACTGTGCCTTTCCTTCAGCCACGCAGGGTGCCTGTGGCACAACTGCTCAGGGAAATACAGGGTGTGACAGCAGGGGACCTGTGGGAGTTGTACAATCCAATGGGGTCCAAGTTGTACAAACCATGGGGCAAAGAGGAAAAGAAGAGGAAACGGGGCACAAGTGAGGCTGGTGGGAGGTGTGAGGCCACTGCAGAGGAACAAACTCTGTATTTAAACCTCACGTTCTCACTCCTGTGGCAGTGGCTGAGCAGCACTGCTGTGGAGAGCTGAACATTCACTGCTCCAGCCCATGGGATGCTGAGCTCCAAAGCTGCAGAACTGCCAGGCAGGTCAGTGAGAGGAGCCAGGAGGAGTTTGCATCGAGGGGCAGAGCTTGTGCCCTGCTCCAGCACCTTCCTCTGGCAGCTGTGTCTGAGCTAAGCAGCAGAGGTGAAGCTCTGGAGCTGCTCTGTGCCCTTGGCAGGGACTGCAACGATGGATCCTGGGGGGTGCTGAGCCACAGAGGGTCCTTTCCTTGAGGAGACAGAGCCCATCTTCCTGCAGATGGGGACAAGGTGGCCACAGGTAAGGGACACAGCAGGGAACAGATTCCACTCCCAGGTCTGCTGTGTGCTTTTCCTCCTTTGGGGGACACATCCAGTTCCTACAAAAACAACCTCAGTAACACTGCAGTCACAGGGGGTACACAGCCCCCTCCTGGACTGTGCCCTTAGATGCAGCTGGGGATGTGGGGACCATCAGGAGTTCTTGAGGCTTTGGCTGGGAGGAGTGGGGTGTTCACACTGGGGATTTCTCCCTCCTCACTCTCAAGTCCACTGAGGCCACCTCTGTACATTTTCTAGCACATCCTACTCTGCAGCTCCAGGTTACATCTGCCCCTGTAGTGGGTGATGTCTGGTGTGTGCTGGTGCCAGGTCCTCGCTCTCTTATCCCTGACACCCATTTATGCTCTGAGGTTGTGTCACTGAAGGGAACTGCCCAAGGATGAATTGCTGGAGAGGCCTCACGTACCACCCTATTCTGTCTAATTTCTTACTCCTTCCCACTCTTGAACTGCAAACAACAAACCCCATGCCACTGCAAAAGGGAAGCAAAATGAAAACTAAGTAATTAATCACCACTTGGTAATTGGATGCTGTTACAAACTAAGTTAAATCAACCAAAAGCTCCTGAGAAGTTGAGATTAGATCTGCAGCCCCCATCCTGAGCCTTCCCAGCTCAGTGTCAGTGCAGACCCCATTCCCAGTCCCCTCTAAACCCCTTCCCATGGGCTGCTGTCCCTGTAAGTGCAGGCTCAGGGTGCTGGGCTGCTCACCATGGCTGCTGGGGTTGCAGCCTGTGGCCTTGGGGTCTCAGTGCCTCCATAGGGACTTTTCCCTTCTTTGGGAGAAGCTGAGCTGCCCTTTGGGAAGGCAGGGGCTGAACCTGGCTCCTGGTAGGACTCTGGGGGAAGCAGAGGTGAGGAAGTGCAGGGTGTGTGAGCAGTATCCTGGGCAGTGCTGGGGGATGTCCCTCACAGCCCTGGCAGAGAGGGTGGTGAGGGGACAGCCCCTGCTCCCACCTGCCCAAGGGGCATAGCTCTGCACCCCAGGCTGCTGCTGCTGGGCCCACAGTGGCTCTGAACCCCCAGGGAAGGGACAAAGGGTTGGCAGCACCTGTGGATGTAGGGGGGAGGAGGGGGGGAAGTTCCCATCCCTTCCACTGCATCCCCTGGGACAACTCCTCTGTTAATAGAGTTAACTGTTAATAGAGTTTCTTTTGGTAACAGCCCTGCTGCCTGCCAAGTGCCTGCCAGGCAGGACAGAGGGGGGGCCCAGCTGGGGCACACTAGAACCCCCCTCACTGGCTTCTGCATCCCCCTCCAACCTTAGAGTTTGCAGCTCCAAGAATCTTCCTGGGTTCACCCCTTCTCTCTGAGCTGTCCTGTCCCTCCTGGGCTGGAGGCTGCTGCTAACCCAGCCTGGCTCCTGAAAAACCAAGGCTGGGGGGGCAGGGAGCTCCCATGCCAGCCCCTCCTAGGTTTGGCTGCACACCAGTGGGCAGAGAGGCTGAGCTGGCCCCAGGCTGCTTCCTGAAATTAATTCATGTGCAGAAATTAATGCAGGGGCACACCTGGTGGCCATGCTTTGTCCCTGGGGCAAGTGGGGGCTATAGACCCCTTCTGGAGCTGTCCCTGCCCCAGGCAGCACTTGGTGCTGGCAGGGAGACACAGAGGGATCACCACCCTGTGCTGCTACCAGCTCCTGCCTCTTGACAATGTCCTGGTCTTGTGGCCCATGCAGGACTTTGTCCCCAGCCCAGGATGATCTGTGGGAAGGGCTGGAGCTGCATTAAGGGGACCTTCAGAGATCACAACCTCCACCCCCCTGCCATGGACACCTCCCACAGCCCAGGGTGCTCCAAGCCCCATCCAACCTTCAACACTGCCAGGGATGGGGCAGCCACAGGGGCAACCTGGGCAACTAGGGGCTCAGCACCCTCACACCAAATACTTCCTTATATCCAATTGCAATCTCCCCTCTTTCAGCTTGAAACCATCCCCCCCTGTCCTATCACTCCATTCACTGCTGCTGGGAGATGGTCTCTGGCACCTGCCTGGGCTCTCTGCCCCCCTCAGAGGGGCTGTGGCTTTCCCCAGGGTGCTGCTGGGCTGAGCCAAGTGCAGGTGCAATGCCTGGTGATCCTCCTTGACTGGCAAGTGCTCCCCCCCCCCAGCCACTTTCTCCCCACCCTCTCCCATCTCTTGGGTCATAGCTGGAGCCAAGGGGTCACTCAGAGTGTGGAAAAGAGCCTTTATTTAGGAAGCACGTGGCACCAGTGCTCCTGAGCCCTCTTCCCTGCTGTCACCCGCCAACATCCCTACAAACCACCCACCCCCAGTTCCTGCTCCTTGATCTCCCCCCTTCAAGGCAGCTCCCCAAGACCCTCTGCCCATCCCAAACCCCAGCCATCCACCTCCACCCCCCTGTGAGCACCCACCCCTGTGCCAGCCCAACAGGCACCACAGCCCCTGGTTCTGTGCCCACCCCACTGGCTGCTCTCCAGCCAGGGTGGTTCCAGCACAGGGCCAGGAGCAGGGACATCTCCCTGTCCCTGCCCTGCTACCGGTGTGGGGGCTGCTGGGGGCTGAGGGGGGGGATGTGTCCCCCCGGGTGCAGGGGTGAGCCTGGCTGGGGGGTTTCAGAGCAGGGAGGTACAGACTGCTGTCCCAGGGCTGGGAGGTGGTGTCTGGGAGGTGCAGCTGGCATGGCAAAGGGCACAGCAGCCTCTGAGGGGATGGGGAAGGGGGGCACGAAGCCTTGGGAGAGGTCAAAGGCTTTGGGGACCCCTCCGCTCCACAGTGGGGCAAGGCGGATGGGTGCTGAGCTAGCCAAGGCATCTGGGTGACCCACGGGGTCCCTGCCAGACCCCTCCTTCTGCAGCAGCTCCTGCAGTTTCTCCAGCTGTGTCCGGCAGATGTGGGAGCGCGTACGGCTCTGGCAGAAGGACTCCAGAAAGGAGGTGAGAGGCAGGTCCTGGGCCAGGAACTGCTCTACCTGTGCCTGTGGGATGGGCAGGGGGACAGCATCGGAGCTGGGGGGCCATGGAGGGAGCACAGACAGCTGAGCAACCCCCAGACCCTGAGCTCTTCTCCAGGGCCTGGCACAAGGGAGAGCACAGAGAGGAGTCTGTGGGTCAGGTAAGGAAGGGGCTGCACTATGGGGGTCTCACCTCTGACTCTGCCTCGGAGGCTTCGAGTCTGGCTTGGAGCCGTCCCAGGGCACTCTGTGGGCTCCACTTCTCCAGATACAACTCTGTGTCAGGAGGAGATAGAGCTGCAACAAACCTCCCCCAGGATGCCCCCACTGTGATGCTTCCCAACCCCAAGCACTAAGCCCCCCACCCCCAAACACATCCCTGGAGCCACCTGCACACCCAAGCCTGCATCCTATCATGGAATCAGCCCAGCTGAGGGTTAGGGATCAGCATCACCCCCACTGCTCCTGATCATGGCTAGGCCATTTCCCTGGGGTAGGTTCGAGGGTGCTGAGCCCACCTGGGGGTCCCTCATGTTAATGTGGGCTGCTGTGGCTGTGCCAGGCTCTGCCTTGCCCCATCCCCTCACTCACTCACTCACCCAGGCGCTGCTGCTTGTCCCAGCACAGCTCCCGGATCTCCTGCAGCTCCTGGTACTTGATGGCCAAGGAAGCTTTCCCATCCTCCAGCCGAGGGCGCAGGGAGAGGTTCACCTTGGCCAGGCTGCAGTTGGAAGCCAAACACATCTCCCGCTCCAGCTGCAGGCTCTGGAACTGTGGGGAAGGGCAGAGGGGCCACGTGTCAGTACCGAGAGAAACAGGACACAACAAATGATCCGAGGCTCTGGAGCCAGGCTGAGAGTTGGGCTCCAGGGATTGGGATCGCAGCCTTCACTTAAAGGGGCTCATAAGAAAGATGGGGACAAACTTCTTGTGAGGATGACAGAGCCCTGGCACACAGAATCTCCTTCTCTGGAGACATTCCAACCCCACCTGGATGTATCCCTGTGTGACCTGCTAGAGCTGACCCTGCTCTGGCAGGGGGTTGGACTGGATGATCTTTCAAGGTCCTTTCCAACCCCTCATTTTCTGTGATTCTTAGTAGGGCCTTTAGTGATAGGACAAAGGGTGATGATTTGAAACCATCAGAGAGGTTTAAAATCATAAAAGAGGGGACATATAGACTGGATATTAGAAAGAAATTTTTACAGTGGGGGTGGTGAGACCCTGGCCCAGGTTGCCCAGAAGGGTGGTGGGTGCTCCATCCCTGGAAACATCCCAGAGCAGGCTGGATCTATCCCTGGAAACATTCCAGACCAGGCTGGATGGGGCTGTGAACACCCTGATGTGGTTAAGGTGTCCCTGCTCACTGCAGGGGTTGGGCTGGATGAGTCCATCCAACCCAAACCATCCTGTTATTCTGTGAAATGGGCAGAACCAGCCAGAGCTGGCAGCCTGCTGGGAGGGGGTCCAGCTCCATTCCAGGGCAAACCCCCTCCTCCTGCACTGTCCCCACCTTTCTGCTTCACCTGGGAAGGGCAGAGGGGAGGCAGTGGCTGTGTCTGGGCTACCCACAGCTCAGGGCAGCTGACCCAGAATGTGTCAAAACTACCGAACCCTCTGCACGGGAAAGGCCTCGCTCGTTATCGGGGGTGTCAGGAGGGACACACACCCCATCTTCTGCCCACCCAAACATGGTGCTGGGCTGTGCTCTGAGAGAGGCCCAGGGGAAAGATGCTGTAATCAGGCAGAGAATGCTGTTAAAATAACCTGATTGGGTCTCGCAGAGGAGCCCCGGGACCGGCTGGAGCCGGGGGGGGGCTCATCCCGGCTGCCGGGATGGAGTCAGGAGTGGGGGGCACGGCGAGGGGCCAGGGGCTGCCAGACCCCCAGGGCCCCCATCCCCTCGGGGTTGTGGCCCTGCTCGAGGGTTTGGTGGCCCGGGGCTGCTCCTCGGGCTCGGCGGGCGCCATTTCAGGTGTCACAGGGAAAACAAGGACCGTCGGGGGATGCCCGGCCCGGGCGCGGCTCCATCCCGCACCGGGATTGCCCCGCGGGGCCATGCTGCGGGACACCGACCCCCCCGGGCTCCCCCCAAGCCCCCGACCCCCGCCCGTACCTTCCTGCTGAGGCGGGCGGCTCGCTGCAGCCGGGGCTCGTCCTGCAGGAGGGCGCGGAGCTGCGCGGTGCTGAGCGCCCCGAAACGGCGCGGGGAGCCGGGGGGTGCCGGGGGCCGGGACATGGGCCGGGACTCGGGTGGGCACGGGCCGGGACACCCCCTGCCCGCCCGCCCGCCCCCGCCACCGGGAGCAGCCCCCGCCCCCCGCCCGCCTCCGCCGGTGTTAAAGGAACCGCTGCTGAGCCCAGGGAGATGCGGGTCTGCACCGAACCGCCCCCGGCTGGGGGGAGTCAGCACTGCACCTCCGCACTGCAGCCCGCACTGCACCCCCGCACTGCACCCCCGCACTGCACCTAGCACTGCACCTAGCACTGCACCCTCCACTGAGCACCCTGCTCTGGGGATTCCTGCACTGCAGATCCACCTCAATCCCTTGGGAGCTGCCCCCCTCGTCATGGGAGCTGCTCTCCGCAGGGTGTTGTTGTGGTCACTAAATATTTGAAAGGATTCAGAGACAAATATATGAAGAAGTATTTCAGGAAGCAGAAACCTGCCTGAGGGCTACCAGGACATCTCTGAGCTGGAACCTCCCCTTGCTGTCTTGCCCTGTTCTTACTCTTTAAATAAAAGATGCGGTGGAGAAGCTGGGGAAAAGTAACTCGGGAGGTGGGAAACTTCTGGGGAGCAGAGGTGTAGGGACAGCCAGGAACTGCCCCTGGAGCAGGGGCTGCTCTGTCCTGGCTGTGGAGTGAATACCTGGTGGGAGAGAGACAGCAGTCAATGTCCTTCCCGTGTCACCTCAAACCACCAGGGAGCTGGGTGAAGGGAAGCTGCCACTGGGGAGCAGGAGGTGCTGGAGCCACTGGAAGCCACTGGGAGCTGGAGGTCATTGCTGTTGGGTGGCCAAGAGCCCAGCAGGATTTAGGAAGCATTTGGATGGGCAGCTTGGAATCAGAAGCTGTATGGAGCTGGTGCTGCTGAAGGGGAGATGGGAACCTGTCAGCTCACTGGGATGTGCTGTGGTGGAGGGACAAGGCAGCAATGCAGAGACACCCACCCCCTGAGTACCCCCTCCTGAGTCGGAGGGTGCCAGCCCAGTTGTACTCTGAGGATATTTTAGGATTCCTGCACCTCCTGGCCTGTGTCTCTCTCTGCTGCCTTTAGAGAGCCCCAGAAGAAGAGAGAACTGATGGGATGAGAAACATTCACTCCTTAAACTGGAAAGGCAAAAGCAATTCAAATTCTGCCTGTCAGCTGGAGAGCCTAGAGACCCAGAAGTGTCATTTCACAGCCTGTTCAGTGCCACCTGACGTCACTGAGCCTGTTGTGGGGGGCAACTTCCTGACAGCCATCCTCCAGCTACCATCTCATCCTCTTGGTGCAGAAATGCTTCTTTTCCAGCAGGTCAGGTCCTTCCCAGGGATGCCCAATGCCCCCTCCCTGTGCTGTGGTGCCAGCATGGCCTTTGCTCAGAGGGAATGTCCCTCTGTGTCACCGAGGGTAACTGGAGTTGGGAGAGGTACCCCTGGGCTCTCTAGTCCAACCTCTGCATGGCAGAGTTGATCCCCAAACCAGACCAGGCTACAGAGGGCTATGTCTCCTTGAATTTTTGGGTGCCCAATCCAGCACCAAGCCTGGAGATGCTCCCATCTCTGGAGAGGGCCACCTGACACTGCAGAGTCCCTGAAGGGACACCTTCCAAAGCCAACTGGGGACACCTTCCAAAGCCAAGAGCACTCTTGGCCTTGAAGTAGAACTCACAGCTGGTGCTCTGCCACCCCAAGACAAAGCCAGAAATGGATTGCAAAGGTGAAAGTGCATCTCAAACAGTTTGTTCTGGCAGTGCCAGAGTGTTGTGGGATGGAGGACCCAAAGGGGCCTTGTCCTGCAGAGCCTCACAGCATCAGCTCTGCACTTTTCCTAGCAAACATTCATCTAAATTGGTCTCAAAAACTTGGGTATGGTGACCCAATTCCTGTAATTCCCTCATTAGCACCTCCTAACATCTAACCCACTTCTTTTTTGCTTCCATTTCAATTCACTGTCTCTGCCCAGCAGACAGATTGGCTTCAAAATCATGTTTCTGCAGGACCAAAGCATGACTGTGCAAGGAGCAGATCCTCACAGACTCAGCAGGACCAGGACTTTGGCACCAGGACAATGCCACAGCTTTTGACCCTGGACTATGATGATGTTGTGGGAAGGTTCTTCCAGGTGACAGGACCCATCTGAGCCCCTCTGTTTTGCTCACAGTCCTTTACCTCAGTGTAACTTGACTTACTCTTCTTAAATCCATCCTTGTGAGAATCCCTCCATGTTTCTTCCCTCCACAAACCCCAGGACTCCAGTCCCAGCACCTGATACGGCATATCTGGGGTCCCAGTGGAAACACATCAGAGATGCAGAACAGACATTCCTTAGCAGAGAATGAGCTCAAGGAAAAAATTTATTGGGATGCTTTACCAGACACTGCAGAGAGACATGGAATACATGGAAATTTGTGGCATGTGGCTTTTTTCTTGCTATGAATTCTGGAGGCAGCTGAGAAGGTATGAAAAGTCACTCCAGGCTGAGTGTCTTCCTCCCACAGGGGAAGTACATGTGGAATCCAAAAATTTCACAAGTTTTTTAAAATTTTTTTTATTCTTGATTATGAACATAGTAACAAGGAATCAATGGCAAGCACAGGGGAAAAGAGCTCAGCAGAGGGGAAGCCTGCACTAAGGGGAGGAATGGGAAAGTGGCCTTTCACTAAAACCTACCACCCTTGGGCTCCCCTCTCTGCTCCAGGGAGGCTCAAGGTCTGTGGCCATGCAGAGCCTTTGCAGAGTGTCCAGTGAGGACAGGAGAGGGTGGCAGCACTAGCAGTAGGTAGCTGGTTTGATGAGGATAAGGGAGGACTTGCAGTTCCCTTTGCACAGGCTGCCCCATGACATTCCACCCTTGAAATTCAGCCGTACAGAGTAACAGGAGGAGAACCACCACCCCCCCTCGTAGCTGTAGGCACAGTTCTTACTGTAGGTGTCCTGATCCCGATCCTTTGTAGAGAACTTCATGTTGTCGTGCATGGTTTTGGGATTGTCTGAGGTCATGGCATCCCCTGCAGTCCCCTCGTAGGCCCCCAGCCTCAGCCGGTAGCCGTGGGGCTCATCTTCCACGAAGAAGAGGTTGTAGTCTGCAATATGGATGTTGTCTGCCGAGTCCTGGATGACAAACCTGACCTGGTAGACCTTCTGCTTGGAGATCTGATGGATGTACTCAGTGCCCAGCCAGTACTCGGTGCGGACGTTCCCGAAGCCGTACTTGTAGGTGGTCCAGGACTCAGCCCAGGTGACAGGAGTGTCCCTCTGGTTCCTCTGGATGACGGTCCAGCCCCCCTTGGTGGCATTCATCTCGCAGTACACCACGAGGTGGTGCAGTCCCTTGGGCTGGATGATGTAGATGCCGCTGTGGCTGCCGGCAGGGAGCTCGCTGCAGTCCTTGGGCCAACCTGAGGCAGGAGAGGGGGTGATGGAGGCTCCCACAAGGAGACACCGAAAGCACCCGTGGCTGCACCCTGCTGCACACACACCCTGGGGCTGCACGCGTGACATGTGCTCACAGGAGCACAGCAAACTCTTGAAATAATCTTCTTTAGCCCTTCACAGGTATCTCAGAAACCCTGGACTCATGATCAAGACATCCACAGAGCTGATCATTGGATCAGCCCTTGGCATCTCAACAGGGAAAAATCCATCTGTTTTCTGTGGGCTTACCGAGCAGCTCATTGGATAATTCCTGACTTGCTTGATTTGGTTATGGTCTTTTCATGATCCAGAGTGTCAGCCCTTTATACAACAACCAGCTGATCACTCCTACACACTCCTGGGCAGGGACTTGCTCCACTCCCAGTACCTCTGCTTCTGGTTCTTCCCATCCAGGGATCCTATGGCCTACTGCTGACCCTGTCAGTTCAGTAACACAGTCAGTCCCTCTCTTACCTTGTCTTCTCATCAGCTGTCGAGTGAAAACAGGACAATAACCTGTCACCACTTCCCAGAGGCCAGTAACAAATCATCACTTTCCAGTGCAGATCTTTAGGTGGAAAATTCCACGTGCTAAAGATCCTCAGCAATTACTGGGCCCAGGACATGGCTGCTAATAGAGTTCCCCCCAAGTTAGGAGCTGTGGCACCTCTGTAGCCCATCAGAAAATCAGTGTTTTTTCTGGGAGAAGCCTGCCAGATGTAGGACACAGGCTAAGGGGGCTGAGAGCTCTTCATGAGCTTCTGTTTGCTGAAACTTTATGAGCAGATGCACTCCTTGAGAAAAGACTCACCATGGCCTGCTGGCTGGCGGGGGGCAACGTCTCGGACCTGCCTAAGGTGGTTGTCACCATCATCTGAATTAAAAAAAACAAAGGAGAGAGGAGTGAGCATTGAGAGTAGACATCTCAAATCCCTGCTTGGAGAGCACAATCTTCTACAGGTGATATTCCTGTTCTTCTGTCATGGCTCCTGGTTCCAGAGAGACTTCACCATTCCAGGTGTTGGTCTGTTGGTGGTTGGAAGATGATTGTTAAAGTGTAGGAGAAGCAATTAGGAAGGAGCTCGGGAAGAAGAGTGAATAAAGGGGGAACAAACAGGAAAGCAGACACAGGAAAATTGGTGCAGGTGTCAGGAGTTGGGAGAGAGACTGTTCAGCTGCCTCCAAAGGGAATTTGAAGGGTGTTGTGGAAGTAAGGATGGTTTAGGATGGATTAATGCAAATCTTTTGCAAGGATATCTTGTGTTTATCCATTAATGGCTACAAAACAGAGGAACAAATCACAGGCTGATAGAATCATAAAAACTATTTCTGTGTTTGCCCTGCCCTTACAAAGTGTTTAGCTGAAACCTCTTGCACTGTGTATAAGCCCATTCCTTCTTTTACTACATCCAGAGCACCTTTTTCCTGCAGACTGTAATATTGCTTTCATTTCCTCCTCCATGGTCTTCTGATTTTGGGGCTAAACCACCGCATTCTTCAGCCTTCCCTGACACAGTCTTCCTGCCAGATTTTTGACCCCTTTCCTTTTGATTGTCTCCAAATGTATCTTGAAGTCCACCAGTGAACATGGTGGTTGTCCTGAGCCCCTGCAGAGTGGAAATAGTCACATAACATGGTGTGGAGGACTTTCCTTCCATGGTATTCACTGCAGTCATATGAAGCTGTCCACTCATGTTGCCTTCCTAAGACACCAGCTGCCCCCGCTTCTTTCTGCCTTCACTTCCCACCCATTTGTAAGCACTCCTCCACAAGTCCAGAGTTTTGAATGTTATCCTGTCTCCTCTGGCTTGCCTCCCTGCTTACCCATCCCATGTTGATGGTGCTCATGTTTTCAGACCACCCCACCAGCAGGCTGGGCAAGAGATGAGTGTGAAGCCCAGAGCAAACTCTCTTTCTCTACTCAGACTTTCAGTTCTCAGTGAAGCCCAAGCTCTTGCCTTGGTCATGATTGCTCCCTGTGCCAGTGGTTCCCCAGCTGCAGATCTTTACAGGGAAGGCTGATGTGGAACCAGCAGCAAACACTTGACCCTTGAGCTTGGCTGCCAAGAACTCTTCTTCCTCACTTGGGAGGGACCCAGCTTTCTGTTGTACCATGCACCACCCACAGCCCCCAGTGTTATTCCAAGAGCATTTCTTGGAGGCTTCCTCATTGCTCCAATATACCCCAGGATTTGCACATTGCTCTGTGCCAACATCTGTTTGACTCCTCTTTGTCATTGTCACTACTTTAGACTCCTTTTAGTAACTTCACTTTGTTCTTCCTTGTATTCAATTCTTGAATTCAGTTCTCTGCTGACCCTGTGATTTCCACAGGTAGCTACTGATCCCCATCTCCTCTGCCTTAACACCTTTACCAGGGCTTTCCCATGGAACAGCCCATGGCTCAGAATACCCTTGGCTCAGTCTTGCTGCCAATGAGACCAAACCTGTCCCTTCTCCTGAGATTCTTTGAACTCTGGACTTTGGACTTCTGGGAGAAGAACTTCACAGCACCCAGAAGAGACAGGCAGCAAGCAGAGGAGGACTCTGAAATGATTCTTGTTCTGCCTGCACTGATATTGTCCACTCAGAGAGCAGGATTTACTTCTTTCTCCACGTTACAGACGTGGTTAGGCTGCTGAGTGGCTCTGGGTAGGATCTGACTGAACATGACCCTGTTTGCCCATTCCTGTCTCCCTGCTATACTTACCTGGCTCTGAGCCCTCGGGAGGAGCATTCATAATGTCATCCACAGTGCCATTGAGCAGATGCAGGTTCATAACCTCAAAGACTGGAAGAGATGTTGCCAGGGTCAGCAGGCAGGTGAAAAGCAGGAGACAAAGGCGCCGGGTAGCTGAAATAGGAAGAGATTGGGAAAAGAAGAGGTCACAACTCTTACATTACAGAGCCACAAATTCCATTTGAATCCTTTACTTGAAGAGTGATGTAGGAAAATAAAATTATTTAAATGCAGAACTCCCGCTTGGAGCCACAAACCCAAATTCACTCATTTTGATGGGCTGCTATACACTCATCAGCAGGAATCATTAGTGGTGGTACCTGCTGGTGCTGGGAAATGTGAAAACCTTGTCCAAACCCTGTAACAAGAACTCCTGCTAAAATCTAAGTTTTGGGGCTGCAGATAACAAGCAGGGTGAGCATGAAGGGAGGAATCCCCTTTCCCCCTGGCCCCTGGGTGGTGTAAGCTGGGACTATCCCTGCCTCCAGCCCAGGTTTGTAAGCAGAAAGAACCCAGATGCCTGGGGTGGGAACAGGTCCCAGGCAGGCATCTGGGTACTTCTCTGCTCTGCATGAAAGCAGCATGACTGAGAGGGGTGGCACAAACTTACAGGAATTACTGCCTGGCTGTAATGTCTTTTATGTCTTTTATATTTTTTATTATGTCTTTTATAATTTTTATATGGCTTCTTCAAAATTTACATGTGTAGCCAGCTCCTCAGGTCTGCCCTTGTGCAGAGCAGCTTGGAAAACCAGCACACTGTTTACAACATTAAATCTAAATAAAATAATAGGAAGTTTATCATGGTTCCTAGAGAGTGAGATGGCATCTGCCCATGGGGAAATCTCTTGGTGCTCTGACACGTGGCTCACCCTGGCAGATTACCAATGTGATCCCTCCCCTGCTGGAAAAGGAGCAGAGCCAAAGCTGTGGTGCTGCCCTGGGGTAGCTGGGCTTGGCACCATTCCCTGAGGTGCCTGAGATGGGAAATGCTCAATGATGCCATTGAGCCTGCAGATCTGCAGCCTGGAACTGCTGCCCTAGGGAAAAGCAGCACTTTCTGGGAATGCTCAGAGCCATCCCAAGCCCTAGTGCTGGTTTCAGTTTTACAGTAAAAGTCTTTGAAAACACATTGCACTCCAGCTCATTTGCATCTCAGTTCCTACGTAGCATTTAGTATCTTGGTACACTTGTGTTTAGAGGCATGTTTAAAGATACTTCTTCTCTAGACCACCAGGGAAGCAATGATCCCTCCACTGCTGGCCAATTCCCCCAGGACTGTCCATGAGAGCTCCAGGTGGGAAGGAGCTGCAGGGCAGAATATCAGCCCCTCCTGGCTGTGTTTCTGGGGACAGCAGTTTGCTTTTGAGCATCTATTCTAGCCTTGATACCTACTCAATATTGCTCCTTAAGCAAGAATATATGTATTAAAAAATTAATTTTCTGTTCTAGGCTATTTAATACTCTCCTTGCGAACCAAAAAGTGCAGAGAATATTTAGTAAATATGAGGCTGGCAAAATGGGCTACCTGGCTATGCTGACACAGAACATGCAGAACATGCAGACTCCTGCTCTACCTCCCAGCCCAGAGCACAGCAAGCCCAAGGAAATGTCACAGACTGTGCACTGGGATGCTCTGGGATGGCTGGGGCATGGTGTGAAGACAAAGCCCTGTGACATGCAGCCACAAAGCAGTGGTGATGCCCATCCCACCCCATCCCACCCCACACTCACCCATGCTGTCTCTGCAGGGACCCTGTGGAGCTGAGTGGCTTTGCCCTGGCTGGAGGGGTGTCCTGAAAGTTATTATAGGGCTGGGCAGGTTGGGGGGGTGGAGGCACAAGACCTAAACCCCAGCACTTGTGTCCTGCTGGCTGGCAACAGGATTGGTGGCTTAACCCTTATCTTCTCTTCACCCCGCAACACCCTCAGACAATGGGGGCTGTGTCTGGGCAAGGTGAAGAGCTTTCTGCTCAGGCAAAGCAAATAATTTGGTGCCAATAAGCCAAGTACCTTAAAGCAAGCACAGTTCACAGATCCTGGCTGTCCCTAAAGGGTTTCCCCAGGGAATGGCATCCCATGGGCTCCTCTGCACATTTCAACATCTGGGTAAGCAAACACCCAGCCGGCATTGCCCCTCCTGAATGGAAATCAAGTATCAGACGAAAATTGCTCTCTCCAGAGCAGGCATTGAGCCCAACAGCTCCTGGGGACCCTGTCAGACCCTTCAGGGAAGAGGTACTCCAGTGTTCCTGGCAATCTGTGCTCTGCAGTTCAGAAAGGCCAGGCCGGGCTGCCCCTTGCGCAAGGTCCGTGGAGGTTCCCCAGGTCCCTTCCCATGGAGTGGTGACCTGATGCTGATGTAAAATGGTCTCACCTCAAGCCTTTCTCTGCTACATGGAGTGCTCATACCATGGTTTCTCCACAGAAAATTCCAGACCATCCTTTTCTTAGGGACTGACATCCGCAGTATTCTGAATTCTGAGGATTTCTGTACCCCAGAATCCATCTTGTGCTGGACAGACCCAGGTGGCCAGAGCCCATGCAGCAGCAGGACGGGGTTTTGGCAAGGGCTGATTGCTTGCAGGATGGCTTCCTGAGTCCAGCGGAGGCCACGGAGATGATCCAAGGGCTGGAGCACCTCTGCTCTGGAGTCAGGCTGAGAGAGTTGGGGATCATCTTGGAGAAGACTCTGAGGAGACCTTGGAGGCCCTTCCAGTGCCTGGAGGGGTTTATAAGAAAGACGGGGAGGGACTTTTTAGTAGGGCCTTAGTGATAACACAAGGAATGACGGGTTTAAAATGAAAGATGGCAGATTTACACCAGCTATTAGAAAGACATTTTACACTGAGGGTGGTGAGACCCTGGCTCAGGTTGCCCAGAGGGGTGGTGAGGGCTCAGTCCCTGGAAACATTCCAGGTCAGGTTGGATGGGGCTTTGAGCACCCTGGTGTAGTTGAAGATGTCGCTGCTCACCGCAGGGGAGTGGGTTAGATGAGCTTGAAAGTTCCTTTAAACCCAAACCATCCTGTGATCCTATGATCCTGCCTTGTCAGGGTGGCTCCTGTGCATGCCCTGCAGACACCAACCCTCAGCTGGGCTCCACTCACAGCTTCCAGGCCCTGGCCCCAGGAGGTTGTGGCTGGTGTTTGGGGCAGGACCTGCAAAGCAGACAGGGGGAAAGCCACAGAGGGTTTTGCTCTGAAATTTCAACTTTGTCTTGGGGCCCAGCTCCTGCTTGGTGTATTTCTGAGTTGTGGCACAGATCTGTTTTTATTGCTGCTCCTGGGCTGCATCTGGGAAAAAAATTCAGCCAGGAGAGTGAGGGAAGGAGGATTTTCAGCTTCCACAAGTGATAGGACAGCTTTGGTGCTGTGCCCTGGGCAAGACTTCCCCATACACAAAAGGGACTAAAACTCCAGAGTGCATGACATACATGGACAGGCTGAGAAAGATGGACTTGTTCATCCTGGAGAAGAGCAGGATGAGATGGGATCTTGTGCTGCCTTCTGAGAGGGTGGAGAGCAGATGGACCCAGGTTCCTCTGAGCACTGTGTCTCATTTTAGACCTTTTCATGATAAGAAACAGAGTGGAGCAGTTCCAGCAGAGGCCCCCAGGCTGTCCAGGAGCCTGGAGCTCAGGATGTGTCAGGAGGATCTCAGGGAAGTGGGATTGCTCCACCTTGGAGAAGAGCAGGCAACAAGATATGGCAGGCATGGCCCCAGGCTGTTGAAGGAGGTGCATGATGGTGGGATGAGAAAAAATGGATATGATTTGGGACATGGACTGATGTTGGAAAATAGTGGGACAGGTGCTCAGAGGGAGGCTGTGGGATTCTCAGAGGTGTTCAAGGCTTCACTGGATAAGAACCTGATTTTTAAAATCCGATTTGAGCAGGGGTTGGACTAGCTGGCCTCCAGAGGCCCCTTCCAACCCAAATCATTTTATCACCCTGTGATTCTGAGACCCTCCTCGGGGGTGCACAGCAACAGGAGGAGAGGCAATGGATGTAAGGGAAGAGACTGTCGAAGACCAAAAAAAAAGAAAGTTGTGGGTCCTCAGTTCCTTGACACATCCACTACTGACACAGATGTAACCCTAACCCAGAGGATCTAAGTTGACCCTTTGCTTTGGCCTGGAGATCAGATGAGAATTTCACCCTTCACCCCAGCCCTGGGTATTCAGTCCTAACCTGAGACACACTCTATGGTCCCCAGTCCCTCTCTGACCTTGTTTCTGGATGTATGTTAGCCCTGCACTGTAGACAGTTTATTTCCTTGATGGACCACTCAGATCCATGCTGTAGTTTATCTCCAGCCTTATCTTTTGCACTTTGTCCATTTGACCAGGATCTTGGATCTGGCTGACTGCTTGCCTTGCCTGCAGCTGTTGCCAACACTCATCTCTGCCAACACTCATCAATGACCTCCTCAGGGTTCACCCTAGGCCTCTGAGTGGCCTGTGGGGAGCATCCATCCTTTGCATTCCAGAGTGCTGGCTCAGGCCTTCCTTCTCCTCCCCTGAAGCTTGGTTGTTGTCTTCAGCTCTGCTTCCCACCTGTACCTGCTCAGAGGTCCTCTTGCAGCTATCTCAGAACAAGGTCCCATGTCAGCAAGGCTAAGAAAACCTTTGTTTGATAGCTTTGAAGATACCATCCACTGAAATTTCAGCCAAAGTACAACCTGGGGTCTCTGCTAAGTTGTCCACTCTTTCCTGGAAGTATTTCCTTGAAATATTGTTTGCTTCTATTTGGACCAGCCCAGTGGAGCCTGCGGTATGCAGGGGCAGGGCACGATTTCCTCCCCATGACCCATTTTGCCCATGTTCCTGTTGCCAGCTGTGATGGATCACTCAGCAATCTACCTGCCAGCCCTGGCCCAGGCCTCACACCTGAGATGTTGTGTTGCTCATCGCTGATGTTGGCTCTGGTTGCAGCTCCCAGGGACCCCCTAACTCACCATTTCTCCTGCTCCCACAGAGAGAGGATGGGGACCCTCTGCCTCCTTCCCAGGGAACCTTGGGCCCTTCTCCTCCACAGACTTGATAGTGCTGCTTTTATGGTTCTTCCAAACTAAGCAAGGTTGTAGACAAGGGCTCCCAACTTCTAACCAAGCAAGCAGGGGTGAGATCTAAGGGAGCAGATGGAAGCTGATCCAGGGATCCATTACCTTGGAGAAACCCATCCAACCTGCAAGTTGCACTGCTTGGTCTGGGCTCCTGCAGTACAGAAAGGTGGGAGCCTCAGCTTGGAACAGGCTTGCTGGGAACACGATGTTTAAAGCTGTGCCATGAAGAAGACATCTGGTCAGTAGGCTACTGAAACCAACAGAGGAGAAGGAAGTAGGAGGGCTACATCTGTATCCTTTTAAAATTGGCACGACAAAGTGATGGAGGTGTTTGAACCTCCTGGCACAAGGAACAGTTCTCCCAAACAATCTGTCTTGAGAACATTTTGGTCCCATGGTGGAAGAAAACCCTGGCTGATGTTGCTGGGGCTGGGATCTGCAAGGCTGCAGCAGGCCAAAGACAGGAACTGGGAAGGAGAATGGGAAAGGGACCCACAGTTGTCTGTTTGTTACCTGGAGCCTCTACTCAGAGCATGTAGGTTGGGGTGCAAGGGGACACTGTGTATAGAGTGACCTTTGGGTGCTGGACATTGCTTTCAGCCCAATAGCTTAACTCATTGATCCTGAAACCTACCAGAAGAGAGTTAGCAAGCAGGCATGTTTCTTGAGGACCTGTCCTCATCTTTCCAACGTCACCTTTGGGACTGGGCAAATAGGAGGACTAATCTCTCCTCCTTTGCTAGATTCTGTGTATGTCCTTAAAAAGCTGGGTCTCTCAACTTCACTTTGATGGTGGCTCTCCAGATTTTACCCCAAGTGAGCAGTTCAGGTGTAGTGTTTGTGTAACTGGGAAAGTCAATAATTGAAACCCCTGATCCCCCATTCCCTGGCTGGATGGGCATGCCCCCAGCCCTCAGGGGGTTTAGTTGTGCTGTCATGAGATCTGAAAAAGGCTTGAGTGGCAGTCTGCAAGTGCCTCCTTGTGCCTCTCCAAATGACAAGTGTGCTGAGCAGTGGGTGTGTGCCATGCCTATAAAGCCACTGTGGAAAGCTCAGCATGGGAGGGTGCAACACCAGGCTCCAGCTCTCTGCTCAGCTGTGCTGCTGTCATGGGTGAGTTCTCTTCCCAGCATCCCTGTGTGGTGCTGGGCTCAAACAAGACCTGACTGGGGTGAGTAGACAAAAGATGATTATCAGGACAGCAGCTGTGACCTTGCTTGGGTGACCTTGCTGCCACACACGCTGGCAGCAGAGGGGACACAAGCTCAGAGCACCGAATGACACATGCTTGGTATCAGCCTATGCTTTCTCCAGGCTGCCTCTGACCTGTCTTCCCACCTCTTGTCAAGGGAGGTAATGCAGAGACCTAGATTTCAATTTAGTCCCTTCCCTTCTGACCAATGCATGTGGCAATTTGAGCAGTGCCTGTGGCAATTTGAGCAGTGCCTGTGGCATGGGGGTCCTCCCCCACGCTTCATGGCATCTGCCCCAGTAGCTGGGACCATGCAGAGGGTGTGCTGGTGGCCAGCACAGGGGCTTTGGGGTTGTGTCACCATGTGGACTTCCTTCTCTCTGCTTAGGAGCTGCTGTCTGTGCAGTAAGAGCACTCTTTGGGTTTGCTTTCCCACTAGGCTGGAGTGGCTCTTCTGAAAGGCTTAAGCATGATGACTCCAAAAAGAAATGTTTCTTGTGCTCCCTCCCTCCAGTAATGACTCTCCCCAGACCAAGCTGTGTGATTGTCCTCTCTTGGGCTGCAGGTTGCAAGAACAGAGCAGCAGGTTTCCACCTGGTGTAGGGAATGGAGTCACCAGGAGGGTGACTAAGCCATTTCTCACCTTGCTTCACCCTCCAGGGGCAGAGCCAGGACCTCTCCATGGCCCCTGGCTCTGCCTGCCCCGGTCCAAGCTCTGCAGGGGCTGGGGGCTGCCTGGGGATCCCAACATTGTGATGAACACTTTCTTCCCCAGGGCTCCAGGCTGGGACACGCTGGCTCCACAGGGAGCTTGTCCTCCTGCCCACGGTGGTGGCCATGCTTCTCCTCTCTGCAAGTGCTGGCCCAGCAGTGCCCACTGCCAGCCCCCGGAGTGGTGAGTATGGAGTGGGGGGCTGAGCACCAAGGGGCAGAGCAGGGAAGGGTCTCCTGAGCTGACTCTCAGGTCTGTTGGGTGTTGGGATGGCCAGCAGGCACTTGGGTTGGCTCACAAGTGACACACACAAAGCTCTGGGCAGTGGCTCCTAAGGAGAATGACACCTGCCAAGCAACCCAAATCCCCTTGGTGGCTCCATGCTGAACACAAGGGGTTTCTGCCCTGACACCCTAATCTGGCAGGACACTCAGCAGTGCATGTGTCCTTTCACACTTCTGTCCTAGGAGAGATCTTCCCTGCAATTTTTATTTTATTTTTTTTATGTCTTCTTGGGTAAGGAGTATTCCCTTCCTTCCTGCAGGGAAGGGTAACACTCCCTGTAAGACCTATGTGTGCAAGAAAAGCAGAATTTTATGGGCTCAGAATTACTGACATAAATTGTCCCTCATCAGCTACCAAACAAGAAAACAAATTTGACAGCAAATGATCTGGGCAAGGAAGTCATGACAGATCAGTACTGCCAACAGATAAATGGCAACAGGCTGGGGGAAGAGACACCTATGAGATCAAGAACTTACCCTTCCTTTGCAATGCCAAGACCCCCAGGGAAAGTATCAATTTTCATTTCATGTGCTCATCCAGTGGAACATTTTGGACAGTTCTGACCCTTGAGAGACTTGCAGCTCAATATAACAAGGCTCTTGTGTGAGGACCAGATATAGTTGTAGGACATCACTGGCATATGGAAGAATTTTTTTCTCCCCTTCTTCTCCTGATCAGATGCACCAGAACCCTCCAAATGAAACACAAAGTCACGAGAAACAGATACCAGGGCTCTTAGCAGGGCCACTGTCTTACAGACCTTTGGTTGCCCTGTGGATGGGTCAGTGGCCAAGTCACTCCACACTGCAGAGCAGACCACAGAAACAACCAACCCTCATGTCCGGAGTCCTCCCTCCCCTGCAGGGTCTCCTTGTTGCCTGAACACACCAACACCACCCCCTCTCTCCCACCCCCTCCTCTCGTCCCCAGCATTCCCCGCAGACTGCAGCCGGCTCCGCAAGACGAGTCCCAGCGGGGTCTATGTCATCCAGCCGGCCCGGTCACCCCCCCGCGTGGTCTGGTGTGACATGGACACCGAGGGCAAGGGCTGGACTGTCGTCCAGAGAAACTCTCACGACACCGAGCTCACCTGGAAACAGTCCTGGACCACCTACAAGTACGGCTTCGGGAACGTGCAGGCTGACCACTGGTTTGGCACCGAGTACCTGCACCTCCTGACCCAGCAGGGCACCTACAAGGCCCGCTTCGTCGTGAGGAACAAAGCCAACGTCACCCACTACGCCGAGTATGACATCTTCAGGGTGGAGAGTGAAGCAGCGGGTACCCCCTGAGGCTGGGACGGTTTTCTGGGGATGGGGATGACTATCTGACCGGCTACTACCCCAAGAAGGGGGGCATACACGACAACATGAAGTTCAGCACTACCGACAAGGACCAGGACCAGTACAGCGGGAACTGTGCCAGCAGCTACGGGGGCTGGTGGTACGACCGGTGCCACAACGTCCTGCTCAATGTCAAAAACAACATCCTCTGGCCGGGATTCTGTGATAAAGGTGACTGCGCATCCTCTCTCATCCTGGTCAAACCCACAGACGTGTGCTGACCCTGCTGCAGCCCGCGGGCTCCCAGCAGTTGCTGGCAGTGCCACCCTTCCCAGCTCAGCGCCCCATTCCCCTTCCGCTGCCTGCCTCCAGCCCCTGCCAGCCCCCTGCCAGCCTCCGTGCCCGCAGACCCCCGGGGACCCCTGGCCGGAGCCCCGGGCAGGCGAGCAGCTTCGTCCAGAGCTGCGGTGCTGGGGACACTGGGGGCGGGCACTGGTTTGGGGTGGGAGCGCCCAGCGCTGTCCCGGGGAGGGAAGGCGGTGCGAGTTCCCCCCGATGCAATCCCTGTATTGCCGCTTCGCTCAGTCCCTAACACTTCCCCGAGCCCCGGACGCCCCCAGCTCTGCTCCCCATGGTGGGAGAACCCATCTGCAATAAACCCTGGAGCCAGACTCTGCTGCCTCCTGTCCAGTTGCTGTGATGCTGCACATACCTGTGTGTGCGTGTGGGATCACTCATTCCAGTACCCAGGACCTGGGGGAAAGCAGGTGTATCCTGCAGGTCCCTCTCCTGGGCAAGGAGACACATGCCCCAGGTCTCAAGCAGAGATCACCTCTCCTGGGGCTGATGGAGAATCATAGAAACATGAAATGGTTTAGTTTGGAAGAGACCTTAAGGCTAATGTAGTTTCACTCCCCTGGTGTCCTGGGCAGGGTCTTACCATGGAGAACTATGAAATGGGGATCTGTGCCACATATGGAGTGGCAGCAGAATTCCTGCAGGCAAAGGGACAGGTTTCCTGGGTTTTCAGCCTAATCAAAGAGTGCTCAGGGTAGGTTTTGTCACCAAATTCCAGGAGCTTTTCTGCAGAAGCTGTTGGGAAGTTAAGACACAGCTCTAGAGATCTTCAGCCAAGCCAGTGCTAAGGCTGCTGAATGAGTGACTTGAGCTGAGAAGCTGCTGGGCACTAATCCAGGGCGTGTGTAGTAATGTAAATGTAAAGTGTGTGTAATCCAAGGGGTTTCTCTCTCCTTGCTTCTTGCTGATGTTGAGCAGAGAGATGTGCTTCAGGAAAAAATAGGCATTATCTGTACCAGTGTAAAGGACTGAGTCCAGTTCAGGAGCCAGCTAAAAACCACCTGCAATTATATCACACAAGCAAGTTCCAGAAATTTAAAAACTGGGAAATGAGAACTTGTACTTGGTGAGTTTGCGAGACTCCAGGCATGGGATTATATTGCTACAACACAGTACAACTTGTGGCTTTTAGAGAAATCTCCAGAAATAGCAGAGACAGTGTAGCTCAGAACCCTGAGGGTTCCAGAGGTCAGAGCAGAGGGGGGGCAGGAGAAACAGAGCAGTCAGGAGACAGTTCTGTGGGGCTGATCACCACAGACTAAGAACACCCATCACTCTTACTCTGGTCACACTTTGCTACTGGACATTGTTTTGGGGATCAAAGCTTGGAAAATGGCAAAACAAATTGTGCAATTGCAACAACCTCTGCATGCAGATAGTGCTGTGTGACTCCTTTGGCCTCTTCACACTCCCCCATCATCCTCTGCAGGAGGTCAGGGCTGAAATCCCTCCTCTTGCTGATAGTTGTGATGGTGCCTGATGGGTGCCCATAGGTCCTGGGTCCCTGCACAGGAGGAGACTCTCACACAACAGCCACACACTCGCAGGGTGCTGCTTCCCAGCACTCCGACCCCCAGAACACTTCTGGCAGGGACCCTGCTGGGACAGGGAAAGTCAGAAGAAGGACCTCAGCATGCCGCAGGTGTGGTGCCCGAGTGTCACCAGGGTTTCACTACATTTCCCTGTCACCCCTCTTGCCCAGAAAGGCAGCTGTCACCCACCCAGCACTGCTGCAGAACCGCTGCTTCAAAGGCTGGTGTGTTAGAGGCACCTTGCAAGGTCAGTCCCCCCTCGGAGGGAGGAGAAAGTGCTCTTTTTCTGCAGGAATTACAAGTACCATGGGAGAGGGGCTGTTCCAGTGTGACCTCAGAGCCTGTCACACAGGTGACAGAACCTGCCAGGGACACTCTGCAGTGGGCAGGGGCCTCAGGGAGCTGCCCCCCCCTCACTGTCTCCTGACCAGGAGGGGCTTCTGGCTTTGTGGCTCTCCTGGTCACTTGGGCTTCCTGGGCCGCTTTTTAGAGGTGTTGCTGGATTGGTTCCCTGGTGGCCACGGGTGCTGTGGCACCAGCCAGGCCTCCAGCAGCTGCCTCAGCCTCATCCAGGTCCTCCTTGGAACTCCTCAGCTCTGTGCCAGCCAAAGCACTCAGGTGCTGTGCTCTGGGCCATGGGGTGGTGGTGGCTGCCCCTGACGCTGGTGCTGGGCTCCTGGCTCCCTGGACACCCAGGCATGCAGGCAGGGAGCCCTGCCTTGTGGCTGTGGGTGGCCCTGCTGGGCTGGCTCCCTGGGCTGCATGCCTGCCTCGCCTGCTTTGAGCCCCCCGTTCAGCGAGAACAGCTCTGCCACAACATCACTGGAGCCCCCCCCAGGGACCCCCAACATCAGCACTGCCTCGATGCCCTGGACCAGGCTGCTGCACCCCTCGCCTCTGTCACTGTGGGTGAGTCGTGGGACTGTAGAAAATCCGCAGAGGCTTAATGACAACACATAGCCATCAATATGGTTAAAGTGAAGTCGTCTATTAACAATTCACACTCGCTTTATATAGAGCCCTTGTTTATATAATGATATCTTGCAGGTGGCTATATCTTGGCCACAAATCCTGTTCTCACAGAACTTCACCTGGCTACATCATTATCCTGTTCTTCTTTTTTGCTGCCAGCTCCCTTATCTTTTTCCCATAGCTCATCTTTCAGTAACCTTGCAACTGGGCTTAAGGCCCTTAGCTTACTCTAGCTAAAGCTAAATAGTCAGGATTGCTCACAGGATTGACAGGACCACAGGGACCCCCAACCCAACAGGCACCCTGCCCAAGGACCCCCATCTTGACTGACACCTCCATCCCATCCCCAAGGAGTCCCCCACACTCACACCCACCCTCACCCTCACCCTGGGGGAAGTTGAGGTTGGATACAGCGAGAAAGGGTTTCACCCAGAGGGTGGCTGAGCAGTGGAACAGCCTCCCCAGGGCAGTGGTCACAGCACTCAGTCTGCCCGAGTTCAAGAAGCCTCTGGAGGAGGCTGTCAGGCACATGCAGTGATCCCTGGGGTGCCCTACGCGGGCACAGGAGTTGGACTTGATGATCCTGATGGGTCCCTTCCAACTCAGCACATTCTGTGATTCCATGATCCTGAGCAGCTGGTGACCCCGTTCCTAAACACAGACCCCAGGCACCCACCCCAGACAAGCACCCTAGGGATTCCCAACTCTGCCAAGGTCTCCCCAGTCCTCACCTCGACCCTAGGGACCTCTGAGAACCCCTTCCTCACTGGACCCTCCCTTCCCCCAACCTCTAACCCCAAGCCTGTGCTAGTCCTGGTGTCCCTCTGCTGCTCCCAGGGTCAGGGCAGCGCCAGGCACTGGGGGAGATCATTGTGGATGCCCTGCACGTTCTGGAGCAGCAGAACCACACGAGTGAGCAGGGGATGGGGGACATGTGGGATAGCGAGGGGCAGCACATGGGGCATGGGATGAGGAGGCTTTGAATGGAGGGTGTGGTGAAATGGAGGATATAGGGGGGGCTGGGGGCTGCAAGGGGGCACTGGGGGAATCCCGAGGGTATGTGAGCTTCAAGGTGTGCAGCTTTGGGATCTTTAGAGGGAGCATTTAGTGTTCTGTGGGTGTCCAGGATGGACACGGGGGGTCGAGATGAATTGCAGAGAGTATGTGTGGGGTCTGGAGAGGGCTTCTGGGGATCAGGGGGAGGGCACCTTGTCTCACCTGGACATCCGCGATCCCCCAGAGCCCCTTGAGGAGTCTCTGGAGGAAGCCATCAACACCATCTGGGTGAAGCTGAGCCATCTGGAGGAAGGTATGGGGCCAGTGGGGACACCCCACCTAGCCAGGACACCCAGACTGGGGAAAGCCCCAGGGACCCCATCTGGGCTGGATGAGGACTGAGCCCTGACAGCTCATCCCAGGGCCCTGCATCCCCACTCTAACTCCGCTTCGTCCTCACCAGCTCCCGCCTGCATCCCACCCTGTGGTGGCATTGGCCAAGAAGGCCAATGGCATCCTGGCATGTATCAGAAACAGCGTCACCAGCAGGTCCAAGGAGGTGATTCTGCCCCTATACTCAGCCCTGGTAAGGCCACACCTTGAGTACTGTGTTCAGTTCTGGGCCTCTCAGTTCAAGAAGGATATTGAGGTCCTCGAACAGGTCCAAAGGAGGGCAACCAAGCTGGTGAAGGGACTTGAACACAGATCCTATGAGGAGAGGCTGAGGGAGCTGGGAGTGTTCAGCCTGAAGGAGGCTCAGGGGAGACCTCATTGCTCTCTACAACTCCCTGAAAGGAGGTTGGAGCCAGGCGGGGGTTGTTCTCTTTTCCCAGGCAACTCTCAATAAGACAAGAGGGCATGGTCTTAAATTGTGCCGGAGGAAGTTCAGATTGGATATTAGAAAGAATTTTTTCACGGAAAGGGTGATCAGACATTGGAACGGGCTGCCTGGGGAGGTGGTGGACTCTTCATCCCTGGAGACATTTAAAAAGCGACTCGATATGGCACTCAGTGCCATAGTCTAGTGACTGTGGCGGTAGTTGATCAAGGGTTGGACTCGATGATCTCTGAGGTCCCTTCCAACCCAGCCTATTCTATGATTCTATGATTCTATGAGTGCCCATCCCTCCGTCTCGCCACCCCCTGTCCCCTCCTACCTCTCCCATCCCTCCCCTGGCACCACCAAGGCTCTTCCTCCCAGGCTACCAGCCAGCCGCCCGCGTCTTCCAGTGTGCAACCTGCCGCCACGTGGACTGCCCCTTTCCCCGCGACTGCCCAGGTATGGGGCCATGGGAGGTCCCAGCCCGGCCTCAGCCCCACCTCGGGCAGAGCTCCGTGCCCACCCTCCTTGCTGCCAGGGCACCAGATGCTGCCAGCTCACCCGCCTGTCCCTGCTCCCAGCACAGGACATCTGGGCCCACGCGGACGAAGCCCTCACCCTGCACTGCGAGGTGCCCTTCGCCACCCCCCCGAATCTGCCCATCACCTGGATGTTTGCCAAGGATGTGAGTGCCAGAGGAGCCCGCCAGGCCTGACAGAGATGCCGGTGCCGGGGCTGGCCGTCGGCAGCGAGCCCTGCCTGGCCTTGGCATCTGCTCTGCTCAGGCCTGCTCACCAATTGCCCCCGAGGCCCTGGCACTTTCCTCCATTCCCTCCACAACCCCCTCTGTCCCTGTGGGGGCCCCAGTTCCTGACAGCTGACTCAGTTGCTCCCAGTTGCCCCCAGGGTGATCATACTCTTTCACCCTTAGAAGCCATCAGCGTCTCCCAGGACCTCCCAGTTGCCCCTTGGGCTCCCCCAGATGCCCCACGACCCCACCCCACCAGGGTCTCCTTCCCGCTCTTCCCATTCCTCCATTCCTCCTTCTGCCACCCAGAGCCTCCTGGAAATGCTGGAGCCTCCACAGACGTAGACAAGAGGCACCCCCAGAGGAGAGCAGACTCCAAGATATTCCCTAGGGGAGTCTGACACCTGGATCCATCCCAAAAGAAATTACTTGCTGCAGTTGTTTTTCTTCTGTTGTTGTTAATGTGTGCAAAGTTGTAGAGTTTTCAAGTAGAATGGGAGATTAAAAAATAACCCTGAAGACTTTGATCATAGTGCCTGCACTTTTCCATGTTTTCTTGACAATGTACCTGCACTTTTGTTTAAAAAAACCAGCTGCCAGAGAAAAATGAAACAGTCTGGAAATGCACTCAAGAGTTTGTCCGTATCGCATTGGTGAAACTCTTAGGATCATGGAACCATCGTGGAATCCCAGACTGATTTGGGCTGGAAGGGACAGAAAAGCTCATCCAGTTCCAGCCCCCATCCATGGACAGGGACACCTCCCCCAGCCCAAGGTGCTCCAAGCCCCATCCAACCTCCAACACTGTCAGGGATGAGGCAGCCACAGCTTCTCTGGGAAACCTGGGACAGGGGCTCAGCACCCTCACACCAAAGAATTCCTTCCTAATCTCTCATCTCAGTCTCCCCTCTTCCACTTTGAAATCAATCCCCCTCCTCTCATCACTCCAGGCCCTTGTTAAAAGTCCCTCCTCAGCTTTCACAGAGCCCCTTCAAGTCCTCCCCTGTTGCAGTTTCTCTTCTCCAGGCTGAACACCCCCAATTCCCTCAGCCTGGCTCCAGAGCAGAGCTGCTCCAGCACTGGGATCACTTTCATGTTCTCCTCTGGACTCGCTCCAACAGCTCTGTGTCCATCCTCTGCTGGGGACCCCAGAGCTGGACCCTGCATAGGGGTGTCTCACCAGGGCAGAGCAGAGGCTGAGAATCACCTGGGTTGAGGTTCCAGCTGCACTGAAATCTGTGGTGGTATCAGTGCAGGTTCTGCTTTAGGAGCCTCAACTGCAACCTCTGGGCTGAAGGCACAGCCTCTGCTCCCCTCCCATCTACAGAAGGTCCTGAAACGACTTCTCCTCCTGCAGTGCTCTGGTGACACAACAGAGCCACCGTGTGCTCGTCCTGCAGGCTGCAGCTCACAGTTCTCACCCCAGGAGTAACATTCCCATGAGAACACACCGTGCTTTCCTGAGCCCCTGATGAGAAGAACTCTGGGAGGGTGGAGGGAGCGGGCTCACAGCTCTTCAGGTCTCAGGTTTCTCTCAGGCGAATGGGTGGGCAAAGCAAAGGGATGGGGCTGAAGTTCTTCACATGCTGGATGCTGACTTGGCCCCCAGGCTGGACCTCAGACACCTACCCAGTCTCTGCAGACCTGCTGGGTCTGAGGCACCAACAAGCAAGGGACTGTCACTGTCACCTGTCACTGTCACTTAATCCTGACTTTCATCAACCTCTGGGGTGCCAGGAAAGGGGCTGCAGGGTGTATGAGAAAGCAGTGCAGGACTTGCAGGGCACCTGTGAGTATACAGGCTGGGGACAGAGTGGTTGGAGAGCAGCCAGACAGAGGGACCTTGGAATCTGGATTGCCAGGAAGCTGAACATGAGCCAGCAGTGTGCCCAGGTGGCCAAGAAGGCCAATGGCATCCTGGCCTGTATCAGGAACAGTGTGGCCAGCAGGTCCAGGGAAGGGATTCTGCCCCTGTACTCAGCCCTGGTGAGGCCACAGCTTGAGTCCTGTGTCCAGTTCTGGGCCCCTCAGCTCAGGAAGGAGATTGAGGTGCTGGAGCAGATCCAAAGGAGGGCAACCAGGCTGGTGAAGGGACTTGAGCACAGACCCTATGAGGAGAGGCTGAGGGAGCTGGGGGTGTTGAGGCTGGAGGAGGCTCAGGGGAGACCTCATCACTCTCTACAACTCCCTGAAAGGAGGTTGGAGCCAGGGGGGGGTTGGTCTCTTTTCCCAGACAGCTCTCAGCAAGACCAGAGGGCAGGGTCTCAAGTTGTCCCAGAGGAGGTTTAGGTTGGATATTAAAAAGAATTTCTTTATGGAGAAGGTGATCAAACATTGGAATGGGCTGCCCAGGGAAGTAGTGGGTTCTCCATCCCTGGAGATATTTAAAAAGAGACTGGATGTGACACTCAGTGCCATAGGCTGGGAACCACAGGGGGAGTGGATCAAGGGTTGGACTTGATGATCTCTGAGGTCCCTTCCAACCCAGCCAATTCTATGATTCTGTGATATATGATCCCAGAGCCCTGGGATGAAAAGGAAAGCAAATGTGGGACACTGGGATGCACTGCAAAGGAAAGAGGGGGCTCCAGGCATCTCCAGAAGGCAGACAGGGGAGTCTGAAGTGGACACGAAGGAGACCAGAGGCCTCCAACGGTACAACATCTTCTGGGTGCACCAAAAGGTAAATGGAGTGATTCTGAGGGGCAAGAGGATCAAATGGAAGCCTCTGCATTGCACCAGAGGGCAAAGAGAAGACCCTGGGGAGCATCAGAGGATGGCTCAGAACCATTCAGTTCTGTGAGCATTCAGATCCCCTCCATCCCCCTCCATGCACTCTCTATTCCCCCACCTGCCACTGTGGTCCTCTCCATTCTTCTCTGTATATGCTCTCAGGCTCCCTCTGTTCCCCTCAGCAGACCCTTAGTGCCCCCACCCAATTACCATCTGAGTGCTTGTAGACCCTCTCTGCTTCCCTGCCTGTGCCTTGGTCCCGATCTCCTCCCCTCCCCGTTGTGCAGCCCCTCATCCTTTCTGTCACAGCTCAGCAGTTTGGGCAGATCAAAGACAGAGCATACAAATATTCTCTATTACTCCCCTCCCTTCACCATCCCAAAGGGAAAATAAAACGGGAATAAAAATGAGAGGCTTAAAAGTTGGGAATTAGAACCGGAAACAGATTTACTAGAACAGAGGAAAAGGCAAAAACATGTGGGATAAATAACAAAACAACAAAAAATATACACAACCCGATCTCGATGCTGGCAGGGATGGGTGCCTGAGGCCCCCTTGCAGCAGGGCCGACTCAGGAGGGGGCTCCAGGGCTCTGTCCAGAACCCGATGGATGTGGATTCTGAAGAGCGACGGCAGCGGGGGGTAAAGGAGCGCAGGGGAACAGCAGCCAAGCACGGAGCGGGGGGGAAAGAGAGGAGGGACGGGGGTCTGCCTGAGCTTATAGAGTATGGGAGGGAAGTGAGGGAATGGAGCTGTGTTCTGCCTGGTGCTCATCATGCTGGAGGAGGCTTCTGCTGGAAGGACACGCGTGGTGGGATCTGCTTCTGTCTGGAGACAGCAGGCTCATGGTCCCTGGAATGCAAGACCAGGCTGCTGCTCTTCACACCACGAGGGCCGTGAAGAAAAGACCTCTTTGTCCTGGGGCTCTGGGCAGTCCAAGGAAGGAAGGGCAGTGCCGGGCAGGGGCAAACCCCGGGCATCTTTAGAGATCTTTACCTGAGGGCCTCCTCCTCAGCACCAGGGCAATGGGCGCTTCCCTCTACCTCCTCAGGGAGGCACACCATGGCTCCTGCTCTCCTCTCCAGGTCTCCAGGGGGGCCACTTGTGCCCCCACCTTCTCCTGGTGCTCCTTGCACAGGGAGTCCCAGAGCTGCCGTCGTTCTTCCTCCGTGCAGAGGTGGGGCTGTGCCTGCAGGGCCACAGCAGTGCAGCAGCAGCAGGGTCAGGCTCTGGGCAGCGGGGCTGGGGCCATTTTAGCTCTCCCCCTCCCTCTTGCCCCTTCTTCTTCCCGGCCTCTGCACCGGCCCTGTTCTGCTCGCAGTCCTCCCGGAGCCGGAGCCTTTCTGCAGTGCTCCCTGAGCCGGCTGCTACGGGGCTGGAAGCAACCCAGCTGCTTGCTGTGCCAGGCAAGGCTGGCAGTGCCCTCAGCACCGCAGACACCTCCAAACCCACACCTCGGGGGGCTCTGCAGGTGACTCGAGTCTGACAGCTGTCTTGTCAATGGACACAACCACCTGCTGCCTCCCGACAATCCCTCGGGACAGCCGCTTCAGCCTTCAGCTGACCATGCCCTCGGGGCTCTCGTCAGACCCGACAGCCGCCTGTGTGTCCCTGCTTTTGTACGGGTGGGTGCAACACAGTCCCCCCAGGAGCCCACGTACCGGTCCTGCCCTCCTCTTCCCGGGCGCAGCCTGGGGTGCAGTTTGGGGTCGAGCTTCCTGCAGTTGTTGCTGGCTGCTCCCTGTCCCCTTCCCTGAGCGCTGCCACCGCAGCACTGCCAGCTCGCTGCGGACACAGCGGGAGGAGGAGGCGGGGTGAGCGCGGGGACACCGCTCTGCAGCTGGGGCTCCCCCCAGCTGGGCGCCTGCCCTGCCCACAGGACACGGCTCTGCCGAGAGGCCGGGACCAGGAGAAGCCCCTCTGCCCCCCGGCATGCGGGAGGAAGGGCACTGCCCGTGTCTGCAGAGATTTACCAGGTGAGCTTGTCGTCCAGGTCCCTCTGCTCGTCCCTCTGGCCCCTGCGCTTGCGGGTGACCTGCTCCAGGATGCATGTCACCACCTCCCGCAGGGTCTTCTGTGTCCCTGGGGAAAGGCTCCTGCGACAGCAAGGACCGAGGCTCTCTCACCCTTCAGCTCTGACCCTCCTGCCTCTCTCCTCCCGCACCCAACCCCACTCAGAGGTGGCCCCAGCCGGCCCCACAGCCCCTCCCAGCCAGGCTAGGCACCAACCTGCCTTGGCCCCTTGTCATCGGGCTGTACCCAGCTCATTCCCAGGGATGCAGAAGTCCCCGGGTGCTCTGTGTGGCCCCGTGGCTCGGGGCGTGGCTTCCTTCACCCCCTGCCATGGGCTCACCACCACCCCACTGCCCAGGCTGGAGCAGCCACAGTCTTACCGCTTAGGGGGGACATCGTTATCCTCCTGGACTATGAGTATGGGTGACTCTTCTTCATCCTCTGCACACTCCCCCATCATTCTCTGCAAAAGGTCAGGGCTCGAATCCCTAGTCTTGGTGACAGGTGGGGAAATGGTTGATGTTTGCTCACGGCTCCTGGGTCCCTGCACAGGAGGAGACTCTCACACAACAGCCACACACTCGCAGGGTGCTGCTTCCCAGCACACCGACCCCCAGAACACTTCTGGCAGGGACCCTGCTGGGACAGGGAAAGTCAGGAGAAGGACCTCAGCATGCCGTAGGTGTGGTGCCCGAGTGTCACCAGGGTTTCACTACATTTCCCTGTCACCCCTCTTGCCCAGAAAGGCAGCTGTCACCCACCCAGCACTGCTGCAGAACCGCTGCTTCAAAGGCTGGTGTGTTAGAGGCACCTTGCAAGGTCAGTCTCCCCTCGGACAGAGGAGAAAGTGCTCTTTTTCTGCAGGAATTACAAGTACCTGCTCCTTTGGTGCTTTCTTTTCTCTCACAGACTTCGCTCGAACTGGTGCCATACTTTTCCGTCTGCTTTTCTCCTCTGCTGCCAGCTCTTTTGCCCTCTTGGCCTCTTCATCCATGTATTTCTTGAGGTGTGCTGGAAGTTTCTTCTTCTTTTTCTTGTCTTTACCCTGGAGTGGGATCAAAATGCAACAGCAGAGAGCATTATTCTGTCCTGCAGAGGGCTGAGCCATTTTCATTCCCACTCTCCCTCCTGCCCCTTCTTCTGTCTCCCTTTCTGCCCCCAGGTTCCTGCAGCCTCCACCAAAAAGCCTGTTTGGAATGACCACATGACCCACAGTGAGGCTCACAGCCACAAGAAGTGAGGCCTTTGGCTGTGTCTCCTGAGGCTAACAGAGGAGAGAAGATTCCCAAAGGACAGAGTGACCTGCCTGTCTTCAAGCCAGCACCAGAACATTGGGAGAAGGGGAGAGACTCTTCTCTGCAGCCAGTACAACACAGTCCCTGCAGCAGTCCCTGTCATTACCTTTTCTGTATCCCCAGCAGCTCTGTCGATGAAGTTTAACATTCTGTTGTTAACCATAACTTTCCCTTTCACTTCCTTTGCCTTCAAGGAGCTCTCTAGTACGGGTGGCAGTAGCCTGCAGAGACACAACAGGGAGTGTGTTTGCAGGAATGCAGGGGGCTCCCTATGCCCACAGAATCCACCAGGAGTTTGTCCAGCTTCTGTGTCCAGAAGTATCGCCTCCCACAGAGATGAGAGCACAGGGTCAGCCTCATCCATTCTCATCCATTCCTGCAAGTGTCTCACCTGCCACGAGGCTCCCTGCTCTCAGGTTTCAGTTGCAAGTCTGTGTTGATAGTCACTGTAGGTATCTGCCTTGGAGAAAGCCTTGCTCGACGCAGGAGGGGCTGCTCAGCAATCTCCTCTAGAAACAGGAAACCAGACAAACCTTCAGAACAGGATCTGAGAGGTGTTCTGGGTGCTGTTGTGTTCCAGTTCCAAGGAGAGTAACGTGCAGGTCTGCTCAAGCCTGTTGGTTGTAACACTGATGAAGTTTCACCCTTTGGATGAAAGCCCCTGGACAGGTGTCTGTCGGCACTCTCAGTGCCGATTTGAAGGGCAGGGCTGTCCCGAGTCCTTGCTCCACAATGGGTACTGCAAGCTCTACTGTCATGGGCACAGAGACTCCCAGCAGGGGCCTCTCCCTCTTCCAGGATAACGTCAGCTCTGATCCCTCACAGACACTGAGGAAGGAATAAACCACAACCCCTGCCAGACACCCGCTGGTCCCTCACCTCTCTTTCCACTGCCACCATCTTTTCTGCAGCCCTGCCCTGAGGTGACCTCCGCATGTTCCCTCCGGTCTATTCTCACCAATGACATTTTAGGCAGGGTCTCAGTCTTGTACCTGGAATGAGAAAGAGGGCAGCCCTCCCAGGCATGAGCTGAGAACCTACTTGCTTGCTCAGCCAAGGGCTGCAGGAGCAAACCTACTCTGGCAGGACGATAACATGTCCAGAAGAGGTCTGGGAAGCAGCAGTGTCCTGGTCTGAGATGACCGAGTCCCTCATCTCCGGCATCTGCAACAAGGGTGGAGACAGCTGAGGGGAGATGGGGACACTGGGAGGGAGGGGATGGCTGCCCAGGCCCCCTTAGGGCAGTGCCATCAAAGAGCCAGAGCAGCCAAAGGGCTCTGGCCTCAGCCTCAGCAAGCCTTGCTCTGCTCCTGACCCTGAGAGTGGGGCATCCAGAGCTCCCCATCATCGACCTGGCCTTCTGTCACACAGGGAGGAGGCCCCTCTGGGGTACCTCTTGCACAGCCAGACTGTGGCACACGAGGCACAGCAGGCCAGGAGAAAGCAACCCCCAGAAAGCCTTTCGGAAGAGCCAAGGGAGGTGCCGGGAAGAGGAAACTCCTACCTTGAGAAGAGCTTGGAGCATCTTTGCAGTCCCATTCAGCCTTTTCAAGAAGTGACTGTAAAATTTCATCTTGACGTCCTTTCCCTGGACAATCAGCATGCCCACATCGCTCCAAGTGAGAGCCACGTTCTTCCTGTTCTCCACACAGATACGGAAACGGTGCAGGGTCCTTTCCAGGCACAGCTGCACCATGCTCAGCGAGACAGCGTTGTCTGAGGCGATCTCAGCATAGGGCAGCTGCTGACGATGGGCATGGGCTGGGAAAGGAGAGGAACTTAGGGACCTGCAGAGCTGCTGAGCAGCCTGCAACCCAAGCTCTGCAGCTGCCAGGCCCTCAGGCAGCACACTGCTCCCGAGGTGTCGGCTGGCACAGCCTCTGCCCAGCAGCTCACACTCACTCAGTCCCTCGGGGCAGCAGAGCCACCTCCCTGCTCTGCTCAAGGCCCCTTGCAGTCTCTCTCTTACCGGCTGCGTCCTTGGGACCGCACTGGAGGTCGAGAAGCTCGGCCACGGCCTTTGTGAGATGGAACACGGGTCTGTGCACAGCCACCACATCCTTGTTTGTGCCGGTTGCTAGCTCCCTGACAACCACAAATGTCCCAAGTTGGGGAATGTGGACAGCCTGGAACAGACGAGGGGGTGGATCAGAGGAAGTCTTGGAGGGACAGAGGGATGACTTGCCAGAGAAAGGGGATGGTGCTCAGTGCCCTGCCCAGGCTTCAGGTACAAAAGGAGCAAGGTGGGCTCTTTGGCAACTTTGGGAGAAGGCAAACAGGATCTGCACTTTCCCCTCTCCTGCCTCTTTGCCCACGAAGAACCCAACAGGTCAGGGAGAACAACTGTACTCCGTGGCAAAGGGCTCTCAGGATTTCACTGGGCTTTACCGGGATGAGAGGAGAAGGAGGCAAGTCCCACCTGGTGGAGAGCCAGCTTTTGACTGAGGTAGCCTGAAATAGTGTCCCAGATCCTTGCCACTTCTGGAAAAACAAGGGAAAGATCTGTGTCACGCTCTGAGGCAGCAACCTCAAAACCCTTGAGCCCATTCCTGCTCCAAGGATTGACACATTTCTAACACAAGCATTTCAGGTGGTCTCAACAAGACTTGCAGTTTCCATGGCTGTTTTCTGAGATATCCTTGACCCATCCACACTCAGAAATTGGCTCTGAAGGCCTTACCATAATTCCGAATTTCTGAACAATTCACTATAGGTGGCAAGAAGCTCTCTCTGGACATCTTAGCTGCAGCCATATTCACAGTTAGCAGCTGCAAAAGGTGGCTAGCGAATGGCTCTCTTTTTCTTGCCAAAAGTCTCCTCCTCTTCTTCAAAACTCCCTCTCTGAGCACTTCAACACACCCAGTGCTGTGGTGCAGATGTCTCTCTCTGCCTGTTCCTCCTCACTGCAGAGCAGCTCCAGGAGCAGAGTGATGCTGAGAGCAGTACCCAGCGCCAGAAGTACCCTGAGCCTGGCTAGGGTGTGTGACCTTGGCAGTCACCAGTGTGACCTCAGAGCCTGTCACAGAGGTGACAGAACCTGGCAGGGACACTCTGCAGTGGGCAGGGGCCTCAGGGAGCTGCCCCCCCCTCACTGTCTCCTGACCAGGAGGGGCTTCTGGCTTTGTGGCTCTCCTGGTCACTTGGGCTTCCTTGGCTGCTTTTTAGAGGTGTTGCTGGGTTGGTTCCCTGGTGGCCACGGGTGCTGTGGCACCAGCCAGGCCTCCAGCAGCTGCCTCAGCCTCATCCAGGTCCTCCTTGGAACTCCTCAGCTCTGTGCCAGCCAAAGCACTCAGGTGCTGTGCTCTGGGCCATGGGGTGGTGGTGGCTGCCCCTGACGCTGGTGCTGGGCTCCTGGCTCCCTGGACACCCAGGCACGCAGGCAGGGAGCCCTGCCTTGTGGCTGTGGGTGGCCCTGCTGGGCTGGCTCCCTGGGCTGCATGCCTGCCTCGCCTGCTTTGAGCCCCCCGTTCAGCGGGAACAGCTCTGCCACAACATCACTGGAGCCCCCCCCAGGGACCCCCGACATCAGCACTGCCTCGATGCCCTGGACCAGGCTGCTGCACCCCTCGCCTCTGTCACTGTGGGTGAGTCCTGGGACCACAGGGACCCCCAACCCAACAGGCACCCTGCCCAAGGACCCCCATCCCGACTGACACCTCCATCCCATCCCCAAGGAGTCCCCTACCCTCACCCTCACCCTGGGGGTAGTTGAGGTTGGATACAGCGAGAAAGGGTTTCACCCAGAGGGTGGCTGAGCAGTGGAACAGCCTCCCCAGGGCAGTGGTCACAGCACTCAGTCTGCCCGAGTTCAAGAAGCCTCTGGAGGAGGCTGTCAGGCACATGCAGTGATCCCTGGGGTGCCCTACGCGGGCACAGGAGTTGGACTTGATGATCCTGATGGGTCCCTTCCAACTCAGCACATTCTGTGATTCCATGATCCCGGGCAGCTGGTGACCCCGTTCCTAAACACGGACCCCTGGCAACCACCCCAGACAAGCACCCTAGGGATTCCCAACTCTGCCGAGGTCTCCCCAGTCCTCACCTCGACCCTAGGGACCTCTGAGAACCCCTTCCTCACTGGACCCTCCCTTCCCCCAACCTCTAACCCCAAGCCTGTGCTAGTCCTGGTGTCCCTCTGCTGCTCCCAGAGTCAGGGCAGTGCCAGGCACTGGGGGAGATCATTGTGGGTGCCCTGCACTTTCCTCTCATTTTAATTCTCCTGCTTGCACATTTCTTGGTTAATATTATATTTGTTATTTTAATTATATTAATGTTAGTGAGTAAATTTTATCTGCAGGCAGAGGTCCTTGCAATAGGACAAGGTTTTTTGCCACTTCCCAAGCTCTGATCCCAAAGCAATGTCCAGTAGCAAACAGTGGTACCCGAGCCATAAGTGAGGGCAGTTTGGGTGGTACCTCACATGGTCCCAAGGCCTCGGTGATCTATTTCATGGAATATATCCCACTGGGGTAAGAGATCAGGCATGAGCCATTGGGTAGGTGGTGTGGGATCAGGTTAAGTAGTAACTATTTAATTGTTGTCATGGCTTTGCAGTTCGGGCAGACTTTTTAGTCAGAATGACAGAATTCTTTCCCCCTCGCTCCCCACAAATGGAATATAAAAGGGGAATAAAGACAGGGGACTTTTAGTTGGAAACTGAAAACAATTGGATATAGATTTTAACTATACTACATATATACATGTAACTTTACTAACACAAGGGTATTGTAGTAACATAAAGAGTAAGAAAGAATACAAATATATATTAAAAAAAAAAATATATATATATAAGCCGATAGCACGTGATGAGCTGGTGATAACCAACATCAGCAGAGGCAACAAGAAGTGGATGGAAAAATGAGGAGGAGCTTTTAACTTTCTCAATTTTTACAGAGTATGGCAGGAAATGGGAGGAAATAGATCCCTCTGTTTGTGTTCCACCCCTCTTAGATCCTGAAAACTCTCCTTTATTTCCTCCTGTTCAAATGGTGACAACTGTAAATGCTCGAGAGAGATTAGGTGAAGTGGTTCTGCCAGAGAGAAATTTTACCAACCTTCCAGTCTTTTAGAGGCACAAAGTTTTGCACATAGTATTAAATGTAAGCTTCTTTATGGCAATTCAGCACATCCTTTCATGTCTGGATCCATCAATTTTAACGTCTTGCCCTACTGCTACTTAAAGTCTTTTTTACTGCTCTTTTAAAATCTTTCCAAAAAGCTTCATTTTCGTACCAGCTCTGCTCATTGTCTCAGTGTTCTTCATTTCCGTGCATGACTATGGCAGAAAGATTGACATCTCCCTCACCAGAGAATATTCCTGTGCGTCAGCAAGAAGAGGAGTCAGAGTCACGTTCCTTGTTGGGCAGCAGGTATTTTGCTTCCAGGTATTTGACCACAGCCTAATCAAGGCAGCCTGGTTAAGTTTTTTCAAATCCTGGGCATGTTGAACATTGAGCTTCAGAGTCCCAGCACCTCTGCCCCATGCCTCCTTCTTGGCCAGCTGCTTTGCAGAGTACTTTCAGGTCTCTGCTGCCACAGCCGAGCAGTTCCTTTCAGCAGAGACCCCAGCACACACCCCCTGGCTGTGGAGGGCATGTGAGCATGGGACAAGGACAGGAGATAGATGGGTGCAATTATAGTGTGGTCACTAATTGCAGAAGAGACCACCTAGATGGCCATCAATGCTGGGAAACTCCATTAGATCCCTAAGGCCACAGTAGGGATTCACAGGTTGTTCCTCAGCTCCTTTTCCAGCCCCCTTCCAGGAGGCCAAGCACATTCATATCCATTCACCTGCACAGCCCCCAAACTGTTGCAAAATGTGCTCAGGTGGCTCCTGCCCCAGTTGCCAGTGGAGGTGCTGCCTACACCCCATCCCCATGCTGCCTACACCCCATACCCATGGTACCATGCTGGTACCAGTACCACGGCCCACGCCTGTGAGGAGCTTCTGCTGACACACAGGAGCTTTGGGTGTTCTGCCAGGACCAGGGCTGGGGGAGCACCCTGCTCAGGAAGCACCTCAGAGAAGGAGGTGTGGGCAGGTGCAGGGTGACAGAGGAAGGAGTGTCTGCTGGGGACACCCCTGATGCACACCTCCCCTCCCCATGGGTGGTGACCCAGCTGACATGGCTGTCCCCAGAGCAGCAGCACCTGGTTGTGTCAGGGGGCTGAAATTAGTGAACAGTCCTGACACTTAGTTCTGTCTCTCAAATGCCTTGAACTTTGATATGAGGGGAGGAGATGGGGTGAAACTGGTCCCTCAAGGCTCTGCTTTATCTAGCAAGCCTTGAGGCAGCAGCACTGCTTAGCATGTTGTATTGGTTTATTTTGATGCATTCCTGACTGACACTAAGGCAACTTTTAATCCAAGGTCAAGGTGAAAGTTTCACATCCACACCTATGGTAAGGACCCACTGCAGAGTCTCAGTTCCTGCTTGTTCTGAGCAGCTCAGTGCAATTCAAACCCAACCCACCTACCAGCCCTTTACAACAGCTCCCTCCTCCCTCCTTCCTCCCCCCTCCTCAAATCAAAGGAAACAGACCAGAGATTCCAGGTACTTTGAGGTCTTCCTACAGTGGACTTAAAACAGAGCTACAGAACCAAGGAGAGCAAGAAGCAATAAAAATAACATATTTAATGGGAGAGGGGGCAGGCTGCATGTTGCTTAAAGAACTGCAAATGGTTGATACCAATGCTGCTCCACCTTTCCACACCCATGTGCACACAGCATGCAGCAAGACACAATGAAGCTGCAGAAATTCCATAAACTTGGATTTCTGGGGACCCAAGTGCTTTAACCCTCCTACTCCTAACACACAAGGTCTTTGAACTAAACCATAACTCCATACATTTCTAGAAAGAGAATTACAGTACTGACTTAACAGTTTCTAAGGCTCAGACTGAGTCCAAAAAAACCTCTGATCTGGTTCATTCAATCTCTTGTTTGGACTGTATGAATTCAGCATAAGAATGGTCACAGCAAAATATCCACAGGTAATCTCTAAATTTGTTTTTTTATACCCAGAAGTTAATGTGTCACTAATAGAATTTGTACATATTTACACAGGTTTACCTGTTAGCAAAATAACCTGTTAAACCTCCAACAGAGAAACTTTCAACCTCTATTGGTAAAGGAACATCTGTCCAATGGATGTTTAAATGGATGTTTAATTTGAATTTTAAATCACCAGTAATAAATAGTTGATGGAACATACTATTCAGAACAGAAAAACCCACTATTTAGGCCATGCTTAATACAATTTTTGTTTGCAATTAATACATTTTTGTTTACAGTTAATACAATTTCATCTTTTCTGGACCAGTTGTGTCTAGCTCATGTCTAAACAACATTGGCAGAACCAGAGCTATCAGATCTCTCTTTGACTTTAGCTCGTTTGAATTCAGAGCATTCTGAACAGTCACAAGACCCTGTAAGACAAATCACAGAATGTCAGGGGTTGGAAGGGGCCTCTGGAGATGCCCCAATCCAACCCCTGCCCCAGCAGGATCCCCCAGGGCAGGACACACAGGAACACATCCAGGGGGGTTTGGAAAGGCTCCAGAGGAGACTCCAGAACCTGGACAGCCTGGGCCAGGGCTCCCTCACCGTAAAGGAGTTTCTCCTCATGTTGAGGTGAAACTTCCAGTGTTCAAGTTTAAACCCATTATTTGTTGTACTATTACTGCGTGCCATCAGAAAGAGACTTAACCCTTCCCACTGACACCCACGCCTTAGATATTTACAGAAATTAATAAGATCCCCTCTCAGCATTTTCTCAGCTCCAATTCTCTCCATCTTTCTTCATAGAAGAGATGTTCAGGTCCTTTAAGCATCTTCATTGCTCTCAGTTGGACTCTCTCCTGTCTCCATGTCTCTCTGGAACCGAGAAGCCCAAACCAGGATCCAGTATTCCAGATATGTCTCACCAGGGTAAAGGGGGAGAAGAACCACCCTAGATCTGCTAGACACAATTTTCCTGATTTCCCCCTGTCTTGGCCACAAGGGCACAGTGCTGACCCACGGAGAATTTGCTGCCCACTAGGACTCCAAGGTCTTTCTCCATGAAGCTTCTTTCCAGTAGGATATCCCCTAATCTGTACTGGTGCCTGCTGTTATTCGTACCCGAAGTGTAGGAATGGGTACAACAGTATGCAGAAACCCATGAGAGATTCATTGTCACTTCAGGTATCAAGGGTGGTAGGGATTGTTTCACTGGCCTTAGCAATGCAAACACTTTACCGTAAGAAAGTTCTGGGAAGATTAATTTCCTAAACATGACTTGAATGTTTTGTTGGCTTTAAGAGTAGCAAGTACATCACAGTAAGATTTCAGGAATGTTTAATTCCTAAGCAGGTTTGGGAGTGAGGTCCTTTTGCCTTTCCAATCCACCCCTCCCTGCAGAAGGTCTGAGAGCCAGGGAGGAGGAGCAAGAGCCCAAATTCAGAACCACTGTTTGTGGATTGTGGATTTCCACTCTCCCCACACACACACACCAGTTCTCAGGAGTGTTGACACCACAACCACAATCTGTGTTGAAATCTCTGCTAGGCACAACTATTGCTTTGTTAGGCCTTTTGTATTATTAACTTTGAGAATGTGCTTTGAGTTATGACACTAATTAGAATATATAAATTAACTGGTGATAGCAAGGTATGTAGGAGGTGAGGAAGTGTAACCACAGGAGCAGCAGACATTTCTGGGCAGTGTAGGCTGCCAAGGCAAAATCCTTTTGCAGTTGCACCATCCCTTGGAATGAGACAGACCAGGAAAGTTACATCTGGACAAAGCAGGTTTGAGGTAGATAATGAGGGTAATGAGGACAAGACAAAGGATGGACTGAGCATGTGTAACAACTGAGTTCATACACAGTGATGAAGACTACAGAAGCCCAGCAGAGGAAGTAAACAACCACCAGAGAGACTGTGATTTTGGGAGTAACAGCCAGATGCTGACATAGTTTTTAACTGTAGTATTTAACCATAGCTGTATTTATGTTATTTATTTATAGGTAGCTCATGTTAATTAGTTACTGGGAAAATCAATATATAATTCCCTTTGTGTAATAAAAGCCTCTAGAAGCTTTTGTTTTACAGACCACGTATGGTGGAGGAATCCCCTGTGAGTCCCGATAAAGAATACTGACTTTCAGTGACAAAGTGCTGTTGAGGTCAGCTTGTTTCAGGATGAGGGGAGTGAATGATGTGAACCTGGTCCCTCAAGGCTTTACTTCATTCTCCAACAAGCTTTGAGACAACAGCACTGCTTCATTTGTTGTATAGGTTTATTTTGATGCTTTCCTGTGATCTACACCAAGACATCTTCTCATCCAAGGAAGAGCTGCCTGAAATGTTTAAGCCAGTGGCAGGGTCTCAGAACAAGCAGCAAATGGAGACAAGTACAATCCGGGATGACTTGGCTCGATTTCTGGGTATACTGCATACCAAAAATAATAAAAAGGTTCGCTGTGCTGGGTCACCCCATGCCCCCCAACCCAACTTTGCCCCAGGTGATTCACCAGCTGGAGAACAAAACTGGTAAGGAAAGTCCACGCTGGGCAGAGACCACCCCAGCACCATCCCGGGACATTCCGAGGCAGCAGAGACCCGAAGGATCTCTTGGAAGCCGCTGCCCAGACCTGGTCCCTGCCGGGACCCCGGCGCCCATCCCCATGGCTGTGAGCCCTTCCCGGGGAGAGCGCACGAGCGGGAGCTGCGGGCAGTTCGGGCACAGAGGGGACCCGGTGTCAGTGGCTGCTGACTGAAGGGTCTGAAATTCACTGAAAAGTCTGCCCCTGAAAGTCTCTCGGGGCAGAGCCTCCATGGGGAGAGAAGCCAGGGCTCTTCCCAGCACCAGATGGAGCCGGATCCGGCAGAGGACCTGGCGAGCTCCAGACACACTATGGGTGCCCCACTCCAAGATGGCGGCGGGAAAAGGAAGGAGGTGGGGGCAGGGAGGGGTGGAGATTCCCGCCCTCTTGTTTAGGGAAGAGCAGGAGATGAGAGGGGATCCCGCAAAAGGGCTCCAGCCCTCGGACCGTCTTCTGTTCCCAAGGCTTGGGCCAGCAGTCCCCAGGCTAAGGAGGCAGCATGGCGGGCGTTAGCCCCAGGTCACGGCTGGCAGGGCTGAAATCAGCTGATGGTTCCTTTGCATCCTCAGTGCTTGCTCTTAGCCATGTCCTCCTGCATTCCTGTTTTGAAAGATACCTTGAAACTGAACTGTCTTCTTAAAAGTGGAATTTTTTATTTCTTTGTTTGAGCCTTATGAAAAATTTTCCTTCAAAAGTCTTTTCTGACTGCATCAGGAGCCTCAGTTCTGCTGCTTGTAAGGAACTGGAAGTAGTTGTGAGAATGTTTCCCAAACAAATGGAGGACAAGTGTGTGCAAGATTCAGAAAGCAACTTTATTCTGCAAGGTGATTAGAGAATACAGCAGGGACATGTGTGCCTGGGCTCAGAGCAGTTTAGAGCAGGTTAGTGATTGGTATTTTTTCTACTGATGCCATCTGTACCTGCAAAGCAGAAAGAGTATAAAGTCTTGCTGGATCAGGAGGGGTGTGGGTTTCTGAGCAGTTTTTCTCCCTGCTTGGTTGGAACTTGGTTGGGAACCCCAGCATTTATAAAAACTTGGCTCTGATACAATCACAGAATCTCAGACTGGTTTGGGGTTGGGAGGGACTTTAAAGATCATCTAGTTCCTACTCTCTGCCATGGGCCAGGCCACCTCCCACAAGACCAGGTTGCTCAAAGATACCGATCCCTAAAAACCAACCGCAGGTGAAAGGCCCAACCCAAAGCAGGGAGCTTTTCTACTTTGCAAGAGAAGAAGAAAACAGCTTTTGCTATGCAGGAGCAGCCCTTTTCACCCCTTGTCCCCCATCCTGCACAACGGGCCCCAGCAGGGCACTGGTCTGGCCACGTTCCCAGTGCAGACAGGGCAGAGTGCTACTGGTATGGGGCTGGTTTGATGAGGATGGCAGAGGCTTTGCAGTTCCCATTGCACAGGCTGCCCCACGTGATGCCCCCCTTGACATTCAGCCGTGCAGCATAACAGGCTGAGTACCACCACCCACCCCCGTAGCGGGAGGCACAGTTCCCTCTGTAAGTGTCCTGATCTCGATCTTTGGTGGAGAACCTCATGTTGTTGTGCACATCCCTAGGGTTGTCTGAGTCCATGGCATCTCCCGCTGTCCCTGAGTAAGTTCCCAGCCTCAGCCGGTAGCCGTGGGACTCATCTTCCACAGCGAAGAAGTTGTAGTCTGCAAACTTGGTGTTGTTTGAAGCATCCCAGATGATGAACCTGACCTGGTAGACCTTCTGCTTGGAGATCTGATGGATGTACTCAGTGCCCAGCCAGTATTCAGTGTGCACATTCCCAAAGCCGTGCTTGTAGGTGCTCCAGGACTCAGCCCAGGTGATCTCCGTGCTCTGCCGGTTCCTCTGGATGACCGTCCAGCCCCCATCCCTCCCATCCATCTCACAGGACACCAGGATGGGGTGCAGGCCAGTGGGCTGGATGACATAGACACCACTGGGGCTGCCAGCAGGGACCTCACTGCAGTCCTTGGCCAACCTGGGCCAGAAGGGAGGGTGATAAAAAAAGCTTGTGTGACAAGACATGACTATGTGTCACCCTGTAGCAGGACAGAGGACATCTGGCCAGGCTTAAGCAGGTGTCCCAGCCTAGCAAGGTCAATGTGTTTGGGGATGAGAGTGGGTTGGCCCTAAGCCTTCTGTTCCTCTTCCATATAGGGCACCTAACAGGTGCAGTCCCAGTGAAAGGTCCCAGACCCACTGGGGCTATGCTGGCATCAGGCCAGGAGACTGATGTGAACTAGTGAGCTCCTTTGGGCCTCTTGACATAGGGATTGTGTTACTAAAACTGGATCATGGTGGAGGGAAGGTGGAGAAGACCTAAGCCCCTTCTGGTGACTGAGGGAACAGGAAAAAATTACTCCTTCAAGCTCAGGGACACCCCCACCACTCTGCACAGTGCACACACACACATACACACACACACACAGAAACACACACCACAGCATTGGGTACAACTCACACCCACCATCCCCCCCCTGCAGCAGGCCAGGGCTAGGGACAGTGCGTGGCCCTTTCCTCTGGAGCTGGCTGTACATGAGCACCCAGTTCCTGATCCCCCCTGTGCTGCAGGTCTCTCCATGCCTTCAGGTCCCTTTCTGCATTACCTCCTACCACAGTTAAGCTCATCCTGCTGGATGGACCAGAGCTCCTCTCCCCAGCTGAGCAAAGGGTGAGGCCAAGGCCACATCTCCACAACCTCCCTGGCAGTACTCACTCACATGGAGGTGTTTTGGGGTCTGAGGCCACCAAAGCACATCCTCTCCCCAGCCCTGTTTTACCACGCCCAGAGCATGGGCTGGGGCTGCTCAGGAGCCAGGGCTGACCCAGCTGGAGGAAGGGAAAGGGCACTGCAGTGCCCACGGGAGGTTACGTACTGGTTTTCTCAGAGCACTTGCCAAAGTGTTGGAAGGAGATTTCTTGAAGATGTTTAAGGTTTGTGTATGCATGGAGTAGCCTGGGGCAGCCAAGACGAGCACAGAAACAAGTAGTACAAGGCACTGGGCTACTAGAAAGAGAAAGTTGGGAGAAAAGATGAAATGTGACCCTCTGTCTGGAGAGGCAGGAAATTCCCATTAGCTCCAGCACTGCATGGTGTGACAGTACTGAGTGAGCTGGCAGGAGTGCCCCAGCCATGCTGGGCAACACCAGACTACTCCCTGCAAGAGGAGAGCCTGCCAGCAGGGACTCAGCTCTTGTGCCCAAGGGGCAGACAAACTTCCCTGCACCCCCAGACCCAGCTCCCAAAAATCCAGAGCACCCAACAAGCAGCTGAGCCGAGGTTCATTTCTGGCCCCTGAAGCAGGGGGGGAGCCAGGAGCAGGACACAAGCTGCTGGTGCTGGGAGGGGTGGCCAGTGAGCCTCAGAGAGCACCAACACCACCACTGCTGCCCTCAGGGTGCTGGGACCCCTGCAGGGAGCCTCTCCCCACTGCTGGGCTTGCCCTCTCTGTGCTTCCCAGCCCCGTACTCACCCATGGTGTTCCACCCAGGAATGTCCTCCAGAGCGAAGGTCTCCCAGAGGCATTTAGTGCCCTCTGCAGTGGGCACAATGAGTGGGTTCTTCCTTTCTCGCCAGGGAGGGAATCAGCCTGGTTTGTGCCCTCGGAGAGCACAAGCCAAGACGAAGGTGTCGGTGCACAGCTTCCTGAGCTGCAAGGATAGAACCCCTGGGCCAGCCAGAGTCCTTGGAATGGTCTCTTCTGTGAGTGCTTAGCTTCCTGGATGGAATTTCCCCTGGGAACAGCATATTTGTGAGCTCTGAAGAGTGGAACTCAGTCAGTAAACACTTGAGTGCCAGTCACCAACCCGCATGAAGAGCAAAATCCACACTCTGGAGAGATATCCCCACCTCCCCCCACTGCAGCAGGGTGCTGCCAGGTGAGTGGGTTCTTGTTGAAGGTGCTTTTGACAAGGCCAGCCTGGTTCTTGGTGGGGAAGTGAGAGCAGCCCCCAGACTCCTAGAGACACCAGCAGTTGTGGGACAGCATCTGGGGCTTCTGCTGAGTGCACGACTGCAGGCAGAGGGCTGTAGCTGTAAAGGAACCAGGAGAAGGCTCCATTCCCCAGGAGGACACAGTCCTGGTCTGCAAGAATGCAGCTGAATGGGCTTGCTGGGAGACACTGGGTGAGAGAGCTGAGATCTCTGGGCTTGGGAAACTGGTCCTGCAGGATGGATGGGTAGAGAGGAAAGCAAGTGTTCTGCCCAGGAAGAGGGGGATGGAAGGCGGCAAAAGGGATCTGAGCATGTCAGGAGGGAAAAGGAGGGGTCTGAGCAGGCACAGAGGGTAAAGCAGAAAGCCTGATCCTGTGTGCATGGAGAGGGGGAATGGAGGGGATCTGACAGTGGGAAGTGAGCACCCAGAGATCTGAGTGTTGATGGGTGGCAACAGTGGGAATCTGAGGACACTTGTCACAGGAAAGAGGACTATGAGTGTGCACAGAAGGTTAAAGTGAGCACTAAGCAGATGCTGGAGGTAACAGAGGAGATGTGAGTATGAGAAGGGGGAACAGAGAAGATCTGGGTGCAGCCAGAGGGAAATGGGCCAACACCTGAGACTACAAGATGGGGAATGGAGGTGTCTGTGCAGGGAGGACAGCAGAGGTGTTCCAAGGGAGCACAACGAGAGGAATAGAGAGAATGTGGAAAGCAGCTGGGTGGGAATGGACAGCATCTGAGCGTGCTTGGGAGCAAACAATGACTCCAGGGAGATGTAGGAGAACAAAGAAGGGAAGAGAGGGAATTTGAAAGCTTGAAGAGGGGGTGTGGTTTGGCTGTGAGGCACTCGGAAAGAATGGCAGGGACGAGGAGCTGAGTAATGGGAGAGTGGGGGCACTGAGGGTCTGCTGAGGGGAACAGAGGGATCCTGAGCACACACAGAGAAAGAATGGAGAGGACAGCAGTTCCATGATCCTAAGAGTTTCAACCAATGCGATACGGACAAACTCTGAGTGCATTTCCAGACTGTTTCATTTTTCTCTGGCAGCTGGTTTTTTTAAACAAAAGTGCAGGTACATTGTCAAGAAACATGGAAAAGTGCAGGCACCATGATCAAAGTCTTCAGGGTTATTTTTTAATCTCCCATTCTACTTGAAAACTCTACAACTTTGCACACATTACAACAACAGAGAAAAACAACTGCAGCAAAGTAATTTCTTTTGGGATGGATCCAGGTGTCAGACTCCCCTAGGGAATATCTTGGAGTCTGCTCTCCTCTGGGGGTGCCTCTTGTCTACGTCTGTGGAGGCTCCAGCATTTCAGGAGGCTCTGGGTGGCAGAAGGAGGAATGGAGGATGGGAAAGAGCAGGAAGGAGACCCAGTGGGGTGGGATCCTGGGGCATCTGGGGGAGCCCAAGGGGCAACTGGGAGGTCCTGGGAGATGCTGATGGCTTGTAAGGGTGAAAGAGTGTGATCACCCTGGGGGCAACTGGGGAGCAACTGAGGTCAGCTGTCAGGAACTGGGGCCCCCACAGGGACAGAAGGGGGTTGTGGGGGAGGGAATGGAGAAAAGTGCCAGGGCCTCGGGGGCAATTGGTGAGCAGGGGGGAAGCAGGGCAGCCTGGAGTGATCCTGGGTGGAAGGGAAGGAGCCCAGGATGGGCCAGAGGACAATGGGAGTCTTCGGGGGATATCATGGGCCCTGTGAGCTTAGGGAGTCCATGCCCCAGCTGGACACCTGGTCTGCCTTGTATTTCTAGGGAGTTGTGAGGGCCTGAGGGTCCCGGGGGCTTTGGGAAGTCCCGGTGCTGGTCTGTGGGGAGCCCCAGAAGCACGGAGACGTTGAGGGTAATTTGGGTTTAGGAGGTGTGGAGGACTTACACTATCAGCACCCACGAGCAGCATGGAGCCAAGAGCACCCAGAGCACCAGTGGTTTGGATGATAGTCCGGGGGGATCCTGGGGGTTGGGCCAGCGCTGGCACAGCTTGGAAACTGCGCCTGGATTCCCGCGCTCTGCCTCCACGCTGCCTCCTGTCACTGTGGGGAGCCGGCACAGGGGTTCATGGGGCAGGACCCCCAGGCCAGGTTGTCCCCGCAGCCCCAGGATCAGAGCTCCCCAGGAAGCCGGGCATCCGGGGGTCCCTGGCTGCCCGCCACGCTGGCTTCCCTGGCCCCCCGGCACCCCTGGGCGCACCAGTGAGGTAGAAGTACTTGCGGGCCACGGGATCGGAAAGGAACCCCAGGCAGCAAGCGATGGTTCCCGGAGTGGGGTCCTGGAGGGTGAGACTGAGCAGTCCCTCCGGAGTCCTTTGGAGCTCCTCAAACACCGCCAGATCCTGTGGTGTGCAGCTGGGGGAAGGCATCAGCACAGCCCGGTCCATGGGGTACCCGTGGCCAGCACAACAGGGCTGTGCAAAGGCCCCCGTGTCCACACGGGCTCCTCACGGCCCCTCTGCGCTTCTCATAAACCCTGGCTCAGAGGCCCCTCGTCACGCGTGGCCCTGGCATCCCACCCATGTTCTTGTGCCCCGGGTGGGTGCCCCCGGGAGGCCGAGCCAGAGCAGATGCCAAGGCCAGGCAGGGCTCGCTGCCGACGGCCAGCCCCGGCACTGGCATCTCTGTCAGGCCTGGCGGGCTCCTCTGGCACTACATCCTTGGCAAAACATCCAGGTGATGGGCAGATTCGGGGGGGTGGCGAAGGGCACCTCGCAGGTGCAGGGTGAGGGCTTCGTCCGCGTGGGCCCAGATGTCCTGTGCTGGGAGCAGGGACAGGCGGGTGAGCTGGCAGCATCTTGGTGCCCTGGGCAGCAAGGAGGGTGGGCACGGAGCTCGGCCCGAGGTGGGGCTGAGGCCGGGCTGGGTCCTCCCATGGCCCTGTACCTGGGCAGTCGCGGGGGAAAGGGGCAGTCCACGTGGCGGCAGGTTGCACACTGGAAGACGCGGGCGGCTGGCTGGTAGCCTGGGAGGAAGAGCCTTGGTGGTGCCAGGGGAGGGATGGGAGAGGTAGGAGGGGACAGGGGTGGCGAGACGGAGGGATGGGCACTCACCACAGGGTGGGATGCAGGCGGGAGCTGGTGAGGATGAAGCGGAGTTAGAGTGGGGATGCGGGGCCCTGGGATGAGCTGTCAGGGCTCAGTCCTCATCCAGCCCAGATGGGGTCCCTGGGGCTTTCCCCAGTCTGGGTGTCCTGGCTAGGTGGGGTGTCCCCACTGGCCCCATACCTTCCTCCAGATGGCTCAGCTTCACCCAGATGGTGTTGATGGCTTCCTCCAGAGACTCCTCAAGGGGCTCTGGGGGATCGCGGATGTCCAGGTGAGACAAGGTGCCCTCCCCCTGATCCCCAGAAGCCCTCTCCAGACCCCACACATACTCTCTGCAATTCATCTCGACCCCCTGTGTCCATCCTGAACACCCACAGAACACTAAATGCTCCCTCAAAAGATCCCGAAGCTGCACACCTTGAAGCTCACATACCCTCGGGATTCCCCCAGTGTCCCCTTGCAGCCCTCAGCCCCCCCTATATCCTCCATTTCACCACACCCTCCATTCAAAGCCTCCTCATCCCATGCCCCATGTGCTGCCCCTCGCTATCCCACATGTCCCCCATCCCCTGCTCACTCGTGTGGTTCTGCTGCTCCAGAACGTGCAGGGCATCCACAATGATCTCCCCCAGTGCCTGGCGCTGCCCTGACCCTGGGAGCAGCAGAGGGACACCAGGACTAGCACAGGCTTGGGGTTAGAGGTTGGGGGAAGGGAGGGTCCAGTGAGGAAGGGGTTCTCAGAGGTCCCTAGGGTCGAGGTGAGGACTGGGGAGACCTTGGCAGAGTTTGGGAATCCCTAGGGTGCTTGTCTGGGGTGGGTGCCTGGGGTCTGTGTTTAGGAACAGGGTCACCAGCTGCCCAAGATCATGGAATCACAGAATGTGCTGAGTTGGAAGGGACCCATCAGGATCATCAAGTCCAACTCCTGTGCCTGCATAGGGCACCCCAGGGATCACTGCATGTGCCTGACAGTCTCCTCCAGAGGCTTCTTGAACTCGGGCAGGCTGAGTGCTGTGACCACTGCCCTGGGGAGGCTGTTCCACTGCTCAGCCACCCTCTGGGTGAAAACCCTTTTCTCGCTGTATCCAACCTCAACTTCCCCAGGGTGAGGGTGAGGGTGGGTGTGGGTGTGGGGGACTCCTTGGGGATGGGATGGAGGTGTCAGTCGGGATGGGGGTCCTTGGGCAGGGTGCCTGTTGGGTTGGGGGTCCCTGTGGTCCCAGGACTCACCCACAGTGACAGAGGCGAGGGGTGCAGCAGCCTGGGTCCAGGGCATCGAGGCAGTGCTGATGTCGGGGGTCCCTGGGGGGGGCTCCAGTGATGTTGTGGCAGAGCTGTTCCCGCTGAACGGGGGGCTCAAGCAGGCGAGGCAGGCATGCAGCCCAGGGAGCCAGCCCAGCAGGGCCACCCACAGCCACAAGGCAGGGCTCCCTGCCTGCGTGCCTGGGTGTCCAGGGAGCCAGGAGCCCAGCACCAGCGTCAGGGGCAGCCACCACCACCTCATGGCACAGAGCACAGCACCTGAGTGCTTTGGCTGGCACAGAGCTGAGGGGTTCCAAGGAGGACCCGGATGAGGCTGAGGCAGCTGCTGGAGGCCGGGCTGGTGCCACAGCACCCGTGGCCACCAGGAACCAACCCAGCAACACCTCTAAAAAGCAGCCAAGGAAGCCCAAGTGACCAGGAGAGCCACAAAGCCAGAAGCCCCTCCTGGTCAGGAGACAGTGAGGGGGGGGCAGCTCCCTGAGGCCCCTGCCCACTGCAGAGTGTCCCTGGCAGGTTCTGTCACCTGTGTGACAGGCTCTGAGGTCACACTGGAACAGCCAAGGTCACACACCCCAGCCAGGCCCAAGGTTCTCCAGGTGCTGGGTACTGCTCTCAGCATCACTCTGCTCCTGGAGCTGCTCTGCAGTGAGGAGGAACAGGCAGAGAGAGACATCTGCACCACAGCACTGGGGGGGTTGAAGTGCTTAGAGAAGGAGCCTTGGCAAGAAACATGAGAGCCATTCGCCAGCCACCTTCTGCAACTGCTGACTTTGAACATGGTTGTACCTAAAGTGGCCACAGAGGACTTCTTTCCCTTGCAAATGAAGTCTTCAGAAATTCGGGATTATGGTAAGGCCTTCAGAGCCAATTTCCTGAGTGTGGTTGTGTCAAGGAAATCTCTGAAAACAGGCATGGAAGCCCCAAGAAGTGTGGCTGCTCAGGGCTGGTGACTGCAAGGGGGGAACTGCCCAACTATCCAAAGGCTGGAGAGGTGTATTTGGCAAACAGGGCTCCTGGTCCCTCCTGACGTGGCCCCATTCCTTCCTGAGACACTCCAGGCAGAATTCCCTGGTTCTGCAAGGCTGCTCTGTGCCTTCTGGAAAAGCTGAAGGTGGCTGTGGTCCATGTGAGCCAACGTGTTCAGATACGGGAGAGAGGGAAACTGATCCCTGCTGGGGGAGACACCAGGGCTTGTGAGCACCATGGAGCACACACAGCACTGTGCCCTGGCTGGCATGGCAACCTACTGCCTGATTCCCACTGGAGAGGGTGGGAAGGGCCCTCTTGGGGGCAGACTGACGTGTCCTTGTGAATCTTGTTGAGATCTAGAGAGACCACCTGAAATGCTTGTGTTTAGAAATGTGTCAATCCTTGGAGCAGGAGTGGGGCTGAAGGGTTTTGAGGTTGCCTGCCTCAGAGAGTGACACAGATCTTCCCTTGTTTTTCCAGAGGTGGCAAGGATCTGGGACACTATTTCAGGCTACCTCAGTCAAAAGCTGGCTCTCCACCAGGTTGGGACTTGCCCTCCTTCCTCCTCATCCGGTAAAGCCCAGTGAAATCCTGAGAGCCCTTTGCCACGGAGTACATTGTTCTCCCTGACCTGTTGGGTTCTTCGTGGGCAAAGAGGCAGGAGAGGGGAAAGTGCAGATCCTGTTTGCCTTCTCCCAAAGTTGCCAAAGAGCCCACCTTGCTCCTTTGTACCTGAAAGCCTGGGCAGGGCACTGAGCACCATCCCCTTTCTCTGGCAAGTCATCCCTCTGTCCCTCCAAGACTTCCTCTGATCCACCCCCTCGTCTGTTCCAGGCTGTCCCACATTCCCCAACTTGGGAACATTTGTGGTTGTCAGGGAGCTAGCAACCGGCACAAACAAGGATGTGGTGGCTGTGCACAGACCCGTGTTCCATCTCACAAAGGCCGTGCCGAGCTTTCTCGACCTCCAGTGCGGTCCCAAGGACGCAGCCGGTAAGAGAGAGACTGCAAGGGGCCTGAGCAGAGCAGGGAGGTGGCTCTGCTGCCCCGAGGGACTGAGTGAGTGTGAGCTGCTGGGCAGAGGCTGTGCCAGCCGACACCTCGGGAGCAGTGTGCTGCCTGAGGGCCTGGCAGCTGCAGAGCTTGGGTTGCAGGCTGCTCAGCAGCTCTGCAGGTCCCTAAGTTCCTCTCCTTTCCCAGCCCATGCCCATCGTCAGCAGCTGCCCTATGCTGAGATCGCCTCAGACAACGCTGTCTCGCTGAGCATGGTGCAGCTGTGCCTGGAAAGGACCCCTGCACCGTTTCCGTATCTGTGTGGAGAACAGGAAGAACGTGGCTCTCACTTGGAGGGATGTGGGCATGCTGATTGTCCAGGGAAAGGACGTCAAGATTGAAATTTACAGTCCACTTTCTTGAAAGGCTGAATGGGACTGCAAAGATGCTCCAAGCTCTTCTCAAGGTAGGAGTTTCCTCTTCCCGGCACCTCCCTTGGCTCTTCCGAAAGGCTTTCTGGGGGTTGCTTTCTCCTGGCCTGCTGTGCCTCGTGTGCCACAGTCTGGCTGTGCAAGAGGTACCCCAGAGGGGCCTCCTCCCTGTGTGACAGAAGGCCAGGCTGATGATGGGGAGCGCTGGGATGCCCCACTCTCAGGGTCAGGAGCAGAGCAAGGCTTTGCTGAGGCTGAGGCCAGAGCCCTTGGCTGCTCTGGCTCTTTGATGGCACTGCCCTAAGGGGGCCTGGGCAGCCATCCCCTCCCCTCCCAGTGTCCCCATCTCCCCTCAGCTGTCTCCACCCTTGTTGCAGATGCCGGAGATGAGGGACTCGTCATCTCAGACCAGGACACTGCTGCTTCCCAGACCTCTTCTGGACATGTTATCATCCTGCCAGAGTAGGTTTGCTCCTGCAGCCCTTGGCTGAGCAAGCAAGCAGGTTCTCAGCTCATGCCTGGGAGGGCTGCCCTCTTTCTCTTTCCAGGTACAAGACTGAGACCCTGCCTAAAATGTCATTGGTGAGAATAGACCGGAGGGGACATGCGGAGGTCACCTCAGGGCAGGGCTGCAGAAAAGATGGTGGCAGTGGAAAGAGAGGTGAGGGACCAGCGGGTGTCTGGCAGGGGTTGTGGTTTATTCCTTCCTCAGTGTCTGTGAGGGATCAGAGCTGACGTTATCCTGGAAGAGGGAGAGGCCCTGCTGGGAGTCTCTGTGCCATGACAGTAGAGCTTGCAGTGTCCCCATTGTGGAGCAAAAACTCAGGACAGCCTGCCCTTCAAATGGGCACTGAGAGTGCTGACAGACACCTGCCCAGGGGCTTTCATCCAAAGGGTGAAACTTCATCAGTGTTACAACCAACAGGCTTGAGCAGACCTGCATGTTACTCTCCTTGGAACTGGGACACAATAGCACCCAGAGCATCACTCAGATCCTGTTCTGAAGGTTTGTCTGGTTTCCTGTTTCTAGAGGAGATTGCTGAGCAGCCCCTCCTGCATCGAGCGAGGCAGATACCTACAGGGACTCTCAGCTCAGAGTGTGGACTGAAACCTGAAGACCAGGGAGCCTCGTGGCAGGTGAGACACTTGCAGGAATGGACGAGAATGGATGAGGCTGACCCTGGGCTCTCATCTCTGTGGGAGGCGAATAGTTCTGGGCAAAGAAGCTAGGCAAACTCCTGGTGGATTCTGTGGGCATAGGGAGCCCCCTGCACTCTCTGTTTGTCTCTGCAGGCTATCACCAGCCATGGAGAGCTCCTTGATTGAAGAGGAAATGGAAGAGAAAGGGAAACCTATGGTTAACAACAGAATGTTAAACTTCATTGCCAGAGCTGTTGACGAGACAGAAAAGGTACTGACAGGGACTGCTGCAGGCAGTGTGTTGTACTGGCTGCAGAGAAGAGTCTCTCCCCTTCTTCCAATGTTCTGGCTGAAGACAGGCAGGTCACTCTGTTCCCTTGGGAATCTTCTTTCCTCTGTTAGCCTCAGGAGACACAGCCAAAGGCCTCACTCTTGTGGCTGTGAGCCTCACTGTGGGTCATGTGGTCATTCCAAACAGGCTTTTTGGTGGAGGCTGCAGGAACCTGGGGGCAGAAAGGGAGACAGAAGAAGGGGCAGAGGGAGAGTGGAATGAAAATGGCTCAGCCCTCTGCAGACAGAATAATGCTCTCTGCTGTTGCATTTTGATCCCTCTCCAGAGTAAAGACAAGAAAAAAAAGAAGAAGATTCCTTTGCATGTCAAGAAATACGTCGATGAAGAGGCCAAGAGGGCAAAAGAGCTGGCAGCAAAAGATAAGCAGAGACGGAAAAGCATGGCACTAGTTCGAGCTAGGGCTGCGAGAGAAAAGAGGTCACACAGGGTTTCAGGTACTTGTAATTCCTGCAGAAAAAGAGCACTTTCTCCTCCCTCCGAGGGGGACTGACCTTGCAAGGTGCCTCTAACACACCAGCCTTTGAAGCAGCGGTTCTGCAGCAGTGCTGGGTGGGTGACAGCTGCCTTCCTGGGCAAGAGGGGTGACAGGGGAAATGTAGTGAAACCCTGGTTACACTCGGGCACCACACCTACGGCATGCTGAGGTCCTTCTCCTGACTTTCCCTGTCCCAGCAGGGTCCCTGCCAGAAGTGTTCTGGGGGTCGGAGTGCTGGGAAGCAGCACCCTGCGAGTGTGTGGCTGTTGTGTGAGAGTCTCCTCCTGTGCAGGGACCCAGGACCTATGGGCACCCATCAGGCACCATCACAACTATCAGCAAGAGGAGGGATTCGAGCCCTGACCTTTTGCAGAGAATGATGGGGGAGTGTGCAGAGGATGAAGAAGAGTCACCCATACTCATAGTCCAGGAGGATAACGATGTCCCCCCTAAGCGGTAAGACTGTGGCTGCTCCAGCCTGGGCAGTGGGGTGGTGGTGAGCCCATGACAGGGGGTGAAGGAAGCCAAGCCCCGAGCCACGGGGCCACACAGAGCACCCGGGGACTTCTGCATCCCTGGGAATGAGCTGGGTACAGCCCGATGACAAGGGGCCAAGGCAGGTTGGTGCCTAGCCTGGCTGGGAGGGGCTGTGGGGCCGGCTGGGGCCACCTCTGAGTGGGGTTGGGTGCGGGAGGAGAGAGGCAGGAGGGTCAGAGCTGAAGGGTGAGAGAGCCTCGGTCCTTGCTGTCGCAGGAGCCTTTCCCCAGGGACACAGAAGACCCTGCGGGAGGTGGTGACATGCATCCTGGAGCAGGTCACCCGCAAGCGCAGGGGCCAGAGGGACGAGCAGAGGGACCTGGACGACAAGCTCACCTGGTAAATCTCTGCAGACACGGGCAGTGCCCTTCCTCCCGCATGCCGGGGGCAGAGGGGCTTCTCCTGGTCCCGGCCTCTCGGCAGAGCCGTGTCCTGTGGGCAGGGCAGGCGCCCAGCTGGGGGGAGCCCCAGCTGCAGAGCGGTGTCCCCGCGCTCACCCCGCCTCCTCCTCCCGCTGTGTCCGCAGCGAGCTGGCAGTGCTGCGGTGGCAGCGCTCAGGGAAGGGGACAGGGAGCAGCCAGCAACAACTGCAGGAAGCTCGACCCCAAACTGCACCCCAGGCTGCGCCCGGGAAGAGGAGGGCAGGACCGGTACGTGGGCTCCTGGGGGACTGTGTTGCACCCACCCGTACAAAAGCAGGGACACACAGGCGGCTGTCGGGTCTGACGAGAGCCCCGAGGGCATGGTCAGCTGAAGGCTGAAGCGGCTGTCCCGAGGGATTGTCGGGAGGCAGCAGGTGGTTGTGTCCATTGACAAGACAGCTGTCAGACTCGAGTCACCTGCAGAGCCCCCCGAGGTGTGGGTTTGGAGGTGTCTGCGGTGCTGAGGGCACTGCCAGCCTTGCCTGGCACAGCAAGCAGCTGGGTTGCTTCCAGCCCCGTAGCAGCCGGCTCAGGGAGCACTGCAGAAAGGCTCCGGCTCCGGGAGGACTGCGAGCAGAACAGGGCCGGTGCAGAGGCCGGGAAGAAGAAGGGGCAAGAGGGAGGGGGAGAGCTAAAATGGCCCCAGCCCCGCTGCCCAGAGCCTGACCCTGCTGCTGCTGCATGCTGTGGCCCTGCAGGCACAGCCCCACCTCTGCACGGAGGAACGACGGCAGCTCTGGGACTCCCTGTGCAAGGAGCACCAGGAGAAGGTGGCCAAGTGGAGACCTGGAGAGGAGAGCAGGAGCCATGGTGTGCCTCCCTGAGGAGGTAGAGGGAAGCGCCCATTGCCCTGGTGCTGAGGAGGAGGCCCTCAGGTAAAGATCTCTAAAGATGTTTGCCCCTGCCCGGCACTGCCCTTCCTTCCTTGGACTGCCCAGAGCCCCAGGACAAAGAGGTCTTTTCTTCACGGCCTCGTGGTGTGAAGAGCAGCAGCCTGGTCTTCCAGGGACCATGAGCCTGCTGTCTCCAGACAGAAGCAGATCCACCACGCGTGTCCTTCCAGCAGAAGCCTCCTCCAGCATGATGAGCATCCAGACCATGTATCCAGCTGATGGATGCATGGAGAGCAAGAGCTTTGTGTGCAAAGTACGTTCCTGCCTCCTAGGAGCTCCCTGCTGCTGAGATGTTCTGAGTGGGCGATGGGTCTGAGCCTTCGTGTCCACTGCCCCTCTGAGACACCTGCACTGGTCAGCAGCACAGCTGGAGAGGTCACAGTGCACACTGTGCCAAAATAGGTCTCCCTCCAACACTGATGGAGCAGAAGAATTAAACACCAGCCAGGCAGGCTGGCAGGAAAATTGTGGCTTGTTTTTTGTTTCTTTTAAATTGGTTGGAAACAGAAGTGCTAAGGTACTAACAGGCTGACCCTGTTCTTACCTAGAGTGGTTCCAAAGAATGTTTATCAATATGGTGATAGATATATATGTTATGTATATATAATAAAATTATATAATATAAATACATAATATATAATATATACCCAATGTGGACCAGTAAGGGGTGGGAGGGGCATCTGCACCACCACATCCATCCCGTGACAAAGCCAATCTGTCTTCTCCACACTGCAGTGCTGTGGCCACCTCTTTACAGGTTCCACCTATAAATAGACATCTTTTTTGTTAGAATTTGAGATAAAACATTGTTTTTAGATCAATCTCTGTAACTGGTACAGCATAGCTGCTAATGTTAGTACTCTTAATATGTTGATAAAACAATCTGCACGCAGAGGTTCTTTGCAGTAGGACAAGGTTTTTTGCCACTTCCCAGCTCTGATCCAAAGCAATGTCCAGTGCAAACAGTGGTACCAGAGCCAGAAGTGAGGGCAGTTTGGTGGCACCTCACATGGTCCCAAGGCCATATTTCATGGAATATTCCACTGGGGTAAGAGATCAGGCATGAGCCATTGGTCATTGGCAGAGGGACTTTGACATTTGTGGGGACAGTTTCTTCCCTTTCGTAATTGCTGTGGAAGTCGAGTGAGGAGTCAGTGGTAGGTGATGTGGGATCAAGTTTAGTAATGGCTCATTTAACTAAGTGCTAGAGAACAGATTAGATAAAGAGGTTCTCTGGAGGGAAATTGTACCAGTGTTTTCTGAGGCACAAAGTTTTGCACTTTGGAAATGAGGTACCCCTGAATGTCACTGGCTGTCCTAGCTGGAATGTTTTTGGGTGTCCTTTTTTCCAATGGCGAGGTGCCAAGCTCAGGAGCTCAGCTTGTAGGGGGCTTCCCATGGGCCCACATCCATTGCTTCACTGATGAAGCAGTTCCCCTGGGCCCCCTGGGCCTAAGGCTGTTTTTCCATACCTGCCAAATCCCCTTCTCCTTCTCCTGTACCATTTGATTGAGGATCAGAGAGGGTATGAAATACCATAGGAATTTCTTCTGTTTTGCCCATCTTGCACCTCAGAGCTAGACCAAGGGGACAGAGCCCTACACACCAAGCCCAGTGCACCCAGGCAGTGCAGGATGGTATTGGATTAAAGCCCCTTGCATGTGGTGATACCTTGGGAAGGGTCCTGGCTAACCTCCATCCAGGCAGCACCCTGCAGCCACCCCTAACCCTAACCATAAACCCTAATCCTAACCCTAAACCTACACTAACCCTAACCAACTGGCACTGACTGGTGGCTGGGCAGGAGGCAGGGCTTTTGGCTCCTGCTGAGGGCAGCCTGCTCATGCCACCTCTGTGCCTTTTTGAGCTTCCAGGGCTTTTGGGGTGCACCTTGGACCCCTTTGTGTGCCCCTCTCTGCTTACCTGGATGCTCTTAGAGGACTAAACCCCTGTCAAATACAGGCCTGAGTTGCCAAATAAATAATAGGAACATTCCATATATGCAGAGAAATGAGGAGTGTTGTAGGAGAGGCACTGCTAAGAGAAATGATGCTGTGGTCCTCAGCATGAAGGACAATCTGTTTAATAAAGGCAGCTTTCAAGCTCACATCACTAGAACTGTGGAAGTTCAACTACAAACCACCTGATTACCAGAATCTCTGTGTTAAAAAAAGACTCAGTATTCTGTTAATGGTTTAATTATTTAATGAATAAAATTGCAATAAGCAAAACAGCTCTGGGTGCGTGGGGAGTCTCCACTCCGCTCACACACACACCCTAAAACTCTGGAATTACCTTTTATTGATCACAGTTCTAGGCATATTCAAAAGGAGGTGGGGTTACATACATATTCATAGGATTACAGCAGGTCATTATATTCATGAAACTCTTCTTTTGGGAGATATCCGGGGTCGTCAGACTTTGGATGAAGTAAGAAGTCTTCCTCAGGCTTGAACTTTTTTACCTTTCTGATTTCCCTGACTTCATTATAATTGTTACAAGAGGTGATATCAGACCAGCATAACTTTCCCTTATCTGCTGGTTGAATCCACATCAAACTTGTGCAGCTGTTCCCATTCCTTTGGTGCCTCCTACCCTTGGCAGTGCTTAAGAACAGGACCGACACTTTTAATTACCTTCCAGACAGACGCTAGCCTCGTTAGGGCCTTGTTTTGTTCACACTGTTTCAGTGGAAAAATTCCATGTCTCAGCTGCTTTGTCTAGCCCCATATTCACTTCTTTTCAGTTTAATTCTTTCCTGAATTTTGCTGGTTAGTGTAGTGGAGGAGCCTTTCTTGCTCCTGGGGCTCGACGAGCTGCTGGCCTCTGCATTGCCTCGCACAAGAGTGAGCTGAGCTGGACTGCCCTCTGTGGGTGTGTGTCCCACCTTTATTGGCCCCCTGGTAATAGGGGGCCTGCCCTAACCAGGCACAGGTGGACTCATACCCACTCTTTGGCAACTCGAGGCACCTGATTTATCTTGTTTCTCTACAGTTAGGGATACAAATTCACCAATATACATTACATCTGGTAAACCTGAATTCAGATGGTGGTAGGTGAAGCTGTCAAACCAATCCAGAAACCAAGGGCTGCTGACAATTTCCAACTGTTCATGGAATTCTTTATTCCCAATAACTTTTACCAGTGGCTTGAGCTTCTCTTTCAGATTCTCCCCCTCCTTTGCTGGGAGAATAAATCACAGCCTCATGTGAGCACGTTCAGTTTGCATGTTCTCCTTCAGCTGCTGACTTCCAGTGCCTGCACAGACACGAAGCACAAAGCATTTACTGAGCTGTTTAAAAACCACTGCATAGAAACAAAACCTCAAACCCTTCCTGTTTGCTTCAGACACATTTCTCAGTCCTGCTCTCTGCCACTCTTCTTGCTGTTCCTCATCATTTCAAATACTTAAAAACCTCTCTGGAGTTATGTCACGCAGCAGCTGGACTGCAGAACACCAGGAGCCCATGCAAAGCCCAATTTCCCACCTCAATTTAAATAAATTATAAAAGCTTTACCCCTGTTCTGGGCATATCACTGTTGTTGCTTTAATCATTTTCTTTCTTTATCCTTTCCCCAAATGTTATCAGAACAAACTTCCCAAGCTTCAGGAGCACCTATTGTCAGCAGCTGAGTGGCCACTCTGGGGGCTTTGGAGCTTTTGGGGTTTTGCTGACCCCCCTGGTGGCTGCTGACAGAGAAATCCCTCTTGAAGAGAACACCTCTGAGCAGAGGTGATTTTGTGAGGAAACCAACCTGCTGCTTGGTGCCTGGTGTGGTTTGACAGAGTAGTGAATGTCCCTCATGCTCTTTCTATGAGGATGACTGGGTACAGATGCTTTGTCCCAGGATTCACACATTTTTCAGCCACAACAGTCACAATATCTCTGAACATCTGCTCCAGCTGTGGGTATCTCTTTGTCTGACACCTGCAGCTCCCGTTCTGATAAAACCTGGACAGTAAATTATAAAAATACCAGTTAGTGAAGATCACAGATTTGACTGAAGAGTGAAACCCTTAGCAATTGTGTTACATTTTGAATTGTTTGACCAGTTTGGTTTGTGAAGTGCAGAAAAAGAATAACTGCATCACTCCTGTGCACTGGGATGAGAGAGCTCTGCTGAGGCTTCTAGAGGGAAAACCAACACACAAACACTGAACTTACAAGAGAAACAGCTTTACCTTCCACTTCTTGTCCCGCACTGCTTCTATCCTGACAGGAATAACTAAGATATTAAATCTGCTTATAACATTTAATTGGAGTTTTCAAAAATAACCACAGTTCCTTTCCCTCCCTGCAGCCTCAGTGACACCTTGGGAGAAAAACCAGGAGTGGGTAAAACCTTGTTTCTTTTTATGTGACTGCAGCCATCAGTGCATCAAAGCTGCATGATATTGCAGAACACTCAGAGGTCTCTTCAGCCAGAAACTTTTGTACATTTAAGACTATACCAGAGTTACCACTCCTCCTTTCTACTAATTTCTTAACACTGAAAACCCCTTTTCCCTCCAGCACACTGGCATTCTCCCAAACCAACACTCAGCAGCTGACTGAGCCCTTGTAAAACACTCCAAAAGTCTTTCCCAAGCTTTTATGAAACAGGAAGCTGCAAACTGGTTGGATTCCACCAACTTACAGAGTTCTGTTGGGTCATTCTGTCCCAAAGGCTTGAATGAGGTTTGTCCTGCTTTGCCTCCTGGCCTTTGGACACATTGACAAACACTGAGAAAACAGGATCTTGTTTATATTTTTCTCCGTAGAAATACGGGAAGGGTTAGAAAAGATGGGCAGTGAACCCCGAAAGAAAGAGCATAGGAGTTTTTAGCAAGAAAAAACCAAATCTTGCTGCAAAGTCAATCAGGAGAACCTGGGAACCTCTACTTAGTACTGAAATGGGGTCAGGTATAACATGTTGAGAGGCAGTGGCTGAACATGAGCCAGCATGTGCCCAGGTGGCCAAGGTGGCCACCATCACCCTGGCTGGTACCAGCCCTGGTGTGGGCAGCAGAAGCAGGGCAGGGATCATCCCCCTGTGCTGGGCACTGCTGAGGCTGCAGCTCCAGTCCTGGGGTCAGTTCTGGGCCCCGCACAACCAGAAGGACCTTGAGGGGTTGGAGTGTGCCCAGAGAAGGGAATGGAGCTGGGGAAGGGTCTGGAGCACAAGTCTGCCCAGGAACAGCTGAGGGCCCTGGGGGTGTTGGAGCAGAGGAGGCTGAGGGGAGACCTTCTGGCTCTCTGCAACCCCCTGAGAGGAGGTTGGAGCCAGGGGGGGTCGGGCTCTGCTCCAAGGAACAAGGGATGGGACAAGAGGAACTTTGGCACAACTCAAGTTGTGCCAGGGGAGGTTTAGGTTGGAGCTGGGGAACAATTTCTGCCTGGAAAGGGTTGTCAGGGCCTGGCCCAGGCTGCCCAGGGCAGGGCTGGAGTCCCCATCATCCCTGGAGGGGTTTGAGAGCCCTGGAGATGTGGGGATGAGGGACATGGGGTGGGGGTGGCCTGGGCAGGGATGGGGGAAGGGTTGGACCTGATGAGCTGAAAGGGCTTTTCCAACCAAACAATTCTATGGAATGTCACTGCCCAGGGCAGTGGCAGCGCCCCGAGCTCCCCCGTTTCCCCAGCCCCGTCACCCCGGGCAGTCCCCTTCCCCGTCCCCTCATCCCCTTGCGGCACCAGCGATGCCGAAGCGCTCCCGCCGCCACCCCCGGCCCGTGTGCGAGGCGGGGCGGGGTTGTGGGGGGGGAATGGAGACGGGGAAGGCACCGCCCACGCCGCCTCCCCATTGGCCGCCGCTGCGCCCGCCCCGCCCTTGGTGTCTCTGGGAAAACCCCTCCGGAGGGGAACGGGGGGGAGAGGCCGGAACTGGAGAGTGGGGGCACAGGGCCTGGGTGCTGGCGGTGAGGAGCGGGATCGGGAAACGGGATCGGGGTGAGGGGGGCGAGGGGGTGGGGTCAATAGCCGCCTGGTGAGGGTGTTTGGTGTGTAGGGGTGTGGGTAAGGGCTGGGGGGGTTTGCGGGGTGCTGTGAGGGGCAGGGGGTGTCTGTGTGTGTGTGAACCGTGAGGTGGTCACGGCTGGGGGTTCCTGTGCTGAGGGCAGCTCCCGGCATGGGGTGACCCCGAGGAGCAGTGACATGGGGGGACTCGGGGTTGCAGGGGTGAGGTGAGGCAGTGGGGTGAGGGTCTGGGGGGAGGGGTGGGGGAGCTGCAGGGCTGGGGGTACCCGGCTGCTGGAGCCCCCCGGGGCTGCTGGGGTGGGGTGGGGTTGGCAGTGCTGGGGCTGCTGGCACCGGTGGGGAGCATCTGGGGGCACAGGGGCAGCGGCCTCATGGGGGGACCCCCCAGCTCTGTGCTTTTGGGGTTCAGTGTTGCTGATGGAAGGGTGAGGGGGAGAGCAGGTTTTGTACTGTTAGGAACAAGCAGGGGAAGAGGAAGCTGAGTGTGTCCAGGCTCCTGGAAATACTGGGATTCTGTGCTCCTGTCTGATGTCTGCAACAACAAGATCTGAGGATAACAGGAGAAGGGCTCATCTGCAGTTCCCAGTCAAAAAGCATCACAAAAAAAGCCTTATTTAAAAATCTGAGTGCTTTTGTGAGACTAATCCCAGGCAGAGCTCAAGAGCACTCCTGGCTCTGTGTACCTAGAATTTTGAGTTGGTTCACAACAGTCTGGGCTGTTCTGAATCAGACCTCACCCACATGATAGAACTGTGGAAGTTTCAGTTGAATCCAGGTCTCAGTCTGGTCCTGAAACTCGGGGTCAAAGCTGTTGTTGTAATCAGTGTGGTGCCTGCTGTGTGCAAGCAAGGGCTGTTCTCAGCAGCATGCTCTGTGGGGGAGATTTTCTCCATGAAATTGAACTTTCCAGCTCCAGAGAGCTGCACGTGTCAGGGCTGTGCAAAACCAAGGCCAGTGTGATACAGTGAATGTTTCACAAGGACATTTTACTTTCAGACACTTGCACAGCACAAGTGTTTTCTGCTTTCTCTTAGAACAGAACCTGCTGTTATCTGAGGAAAACCTGGAGTTTCCAATATGGCAGTCTAGAACATTAGAACATACACAAATGAAACTCAGCTTGCACACCTCTGAGGAGGGGAAGGTTCCTTGATTCTGTTGTATTTTCTTGTCTTTAGCCCAAAGCTGTTTTCTGCAGAACTAGAGAATTGTCAGTGGCATCAATCTGTGGGCCCTGTGTGATTATTTTCTTGTGTACAAAACCCTGCTCTTGCTAAACCTGTGCTTTATTCTCAATTCAGGTGTCCCAATGGATACATGGAACTTTTTCTCTACTTGCCTGGTGTCCTTATGGCTGCACAGGTTCTACATCTATTCTGCTGTTGCTTTTGGGATCAGTGTTTGGATTATTGTTCAGTTCTTCATCACCAAGACCAAGAAGAAGTTCACTGAACACGTAAGCACTTTTGTCTGAGAAGGCCCCAAAATCTGTGTGGAAGTGCTGGGTAAAGGTCCCCAGGGGTGCAGGGAAATGTTCCTCTTGGGTCAGTGCAAACCCTCAGTGCAGTTTGGGTCACCTGAGGGTTCTGATCCTCAGCCTGGGTGTTCTCCTGTTAGTGGGGAGCTGAGGGCCTGTGCTGCTCTGCTGCTTCTTGCCATGGTGCTGAGGGGATGTGTCAGCCTGGCTCTGCCCAGTGGCTGCAGGGTTCTGTTTCCACTGAATTTGGGCTGGTTTGGGGAGGGGAGTGGGATTAGGCTGCTCAGGAAGGTAAAGCCCCTCCTGGCAGGTGAGTGAAGTTGAGGTTCTGAGGCTCTGCTGGATCCTGTTGGGTGTGAGCTGGGTCTGGGTCAGAGGGGTGGTGCTGGATTGTGGCTCTGCTGGTGTCAGGGAAGCTGAAACATTTTGGCTGTGGCATTTGCATGGCCTCAGGATTTGTGTGCTAAATGTCTTTGGGAAAATCGGGTTAACATCACTTTGAGAGGGGATTGATTGAAACTCTGCTTGGTTCTTAGGGTGAAAAAAGCCAATGGGACTCCTGCTGGAGGGACAGAAGACAAGCTTGTCAATGGGTCTGTCCCCCTGCAGGCAAAGGAAATCCATGTTGCTGGGGTTAAAATTTTCTACGGGTCTCAAACTGGCACAGCAAAGGTACAGATTTCTTGGTTTTCTCCCCCATGTGAAGTTGGTTTGAAATATCCCTGAGACTCAAGGATTTGGCTTGCCTCAGCAACACTGCACTGGGTAAACATCTCAGGGTTCATCAGAAACTTCCCTAGAAGTCATTGCCCAACATGGAAGAGAAGTGAAAACTTTGTAACATAAAAATATCATTCTTTTTCTACTCCTGTTAAGTGAGGCATGCAGCAGAGGCACTGATTAGGAAGTTTAAAGTTTGCCATCACATATCCTCTTCATTCTCTAGCAGGGGGTCTTAGGTTAATACTGGTGTGTGTGCTTTCTGGAAAAGAAATTAAATTTGTTTATATAAATGTAAAATCATCATTCATTAAAATTCATGAATCTCTCTTCTTCCTGTCAGTAGATTTAATTTTTTTTAAATGTGAGGGATTTCAGTCCAGTGCCATTTTTCCTGTGTCATTGTTCTTTCTGTGCTGGGAGAGATTTGTTGGCTGGGTTTAGCAGGAGCATCTTTTGACCCTTACAGTAGCTGGACTGAAGGAACCTGATAATCCTAGAATCTGATAACCTTCTAGATTTCCTTTTTCAGAGATTTGCCAGAAGTCTGGCTGAAGCAGTTGCTTCCCAGGATTGCCTGTGGAAGTCATTAGCCTGGGAGACTACGATCCAGATGATTGTTTAGTAGAGGAGGTAGGTACCTGAGAAACAGGAGATCATAAAGCATTTCCTGGGAATGTGAGGGCTTTGTTCTTCTTGTACTTCTCTTCTCCTGGAAATCTCCAAAGCCACGTGCTGGAAGTGGCTTCCCTTCTATCTAAGCAAGAGCAAGCCCTCTGGCCTCAGCAGCAATCCTTGAACTTTGAAAATTGCTGGGGAAGGTTCCCAAGCATCTCTGGGTGCTGAGAGTGACTTTGCAGGAGCTTGTTCTGCAGCTCAGGTGTCAGTGACACCAGGGTGGCTGCTGCAGGTCCCCCCTGTCCTGTCTTTTGACACCACACCATGGAAGGGTTCAAACCCAGACTCAGGAGATGGTGACACTGCCACAGCCCTTGTGGCCTTAGAAGTCAGAACTGTCTTGGGAGGCGTATTCAATGTTTGCATGATCCTTGAAGGATCTTCCCTTCTGAGAATATTGGTATTTACTGTTTGTTGCCCTGGGAGAGCTGATTGCTGTAAGAGTCTCTCAGGAAGCTGTTGATTGGGGTGGAAGAAGGTGGGTGTCCTGTTCTGTGCCCCTGTTGGGTAGGAGTAAGGCAGCTTGATCTCCTGGCTCATTTCAGGTGGCTCAGCAGGGGGACAGCTGCTCAGCACATTGGGATTGTCCCCCTGCAGCATCCTGCACCACTGCCTGTTCACCCACTTAGCAAAAAATCTTCTCTTTTGCCTTGTCCCAGCTGCCCGTGGGTATTGCTCTCCTCCTGATGTAAAGTGTTCTGAAAAATGCAGTCATCTTTTTTGTTCTCTTTATTATCAGACAACCAGCAGGAACATCTGTGTGTTCCTGGTAGCCACATACACAGCTGGGCAGCCACCAGACAGTGCAGTGTGGTTCTGCAGGTGGTTGGAGGAGGCAGTGAACGACTTTCGGCTTGGGAAGACTTACCTGCAGGGCCTGAGATATGCTGTGTTTGGCTTGGGAAACTCAGCTTATGCTGATCATTACAACACAGTGAGTATCTGCCATGCCTCTTCCTTTGCTTCCTGCTCCTTGGAAAGGCTGAGCTTCCCTAAATGCTCACAGTGATGCTGGGGGTTTGTCTGAGAGCTGCAGCCTTTGGGTGGAGTTGATCAGAGAATGGGTTTAGGGCCCAGGCAGCGTGGTTGTGAAGCAGGAGTCCCAAAATCACTGCAGTAATCTGGGAGGTGTGGGAATACATGTGGCAAATGCTCATTGAGGTAACATCCAGCTTGGGAAGCTCTCCCTCAGTGTGTGAGGGTACAGCCTCTCACTTGCTGCCTTGTTTAGGCTGCTTTTCTCAACTTCTTTTGGGCTTTGCTGTATTCTTTGAGCTTGGCAGATCTGTAGATGCACAATCTGGCTGTACCTTAGCCAGGCAGTTTTCTTTCATCTTGGAAAAATAACCTAATGATCTCTGACTTGCCACTGGGTTTGTGTAGCTGGGGTGACATCGACTACTCTGTGATAACTGCTGTCCACATGTCCACATGCCCAAAGCAGCTTCTGTCCAGACCTGATCCTTCCCTTCTCAGTGTGATGGCAGCAGGGAGGGTGTTCCATGGTGTTCAGGCTGCTGTGTGGCCAGGCAGAGGAGAGGGAGTCCTGACATCCCTGCCTGGTAGTCCTGAGCAGCTCACCAGCTCTGTTTCCAGGCTTGGTCTTTGCTTTCTTAGTTTAACTTGGTCTTCCTTTAATTTTCCTTTCCCTGTGATCCTCTCCCAGGTTGGCAGGAACATTGACAGGTGGCTGTGGATGCTCAGTGCCAGCCGTGTCCTGACTCGTGCTGAAGGGGACTGCAATGTGGCCCAGAGCAAGCATGGCAGCATTGAAGCTGACTTTGAAGCCTGGAAAAGCAAGTTCTCCTGCAGCTTCAGGCCCTCTGCAGAGGGGAAAAGAAGATGTGCAGTGGGAAGTGCAAGAAAGGGAAATGCAAATCTGGAGGGAAGCAGAACAAGGAGAGCTCAGCTGATGAACACGGGGCATTGGAATATGAGAATACTGAGGTAGAGCCAAAATCCATTGACCTTATTTCTGGTTTAGTGCCCTCTGGAACACTATTTGACTTCTCTCCTTCCTCGGGCAGCCAGAGGGGTGCTGTGGGAGCTTGATACTTCCTAGTGGTGCAGAGGAGGATTAGGAGGGGTGAGATCCTGTGGTGGATAACATGTAGAATAAATCTAAAGAAAGATCAAAGAATTAGTTATGGACATGGGCTAGATGGCATCTGTATAATGAGGGAGCCTTCCCCTTGAGCAGGGGCAGTGTATGCTCCAGGAGGTCAGTCTGGGTTCTCTTCAGTCTTTGCTTTGTCTCATGGCCAAGTGAAGCATTTGGTTCCTGCCAGCATTTCATCTGCTTTCAGTTCAACCCGTGGAAGCTGAGGTGCTTTGCCTTCATCCCAAGGTTTTTTCCAAAAGCAGCTGGGAGAATGTTACCTGTGCAAGTCCTGAATGTGTTTGCCTGCAATGCTTTGTGTCTTTTGGAGTATTTGTTCATTTCAGGTTTTGAATAAGAAATCCTCTCCCTTCCTCTACAGAGTGAGACCCAGAGCTGCTGTGGCACTTTAATGCTCCTTGCAAGCCATTTGTTGTGGGTTTGAAATTATGACTCTGGCTGTGTTGAGTTTTGTAGGAAAATTTGGGCTCTTGTAGCTGAGTGGGTTTGAGAGTGCTCTCTGCTGCTGGCACAGGAGGAATAAATGTTGCTGTTACACCAGTGCTGTTGTGCTGTACCTCAGCTCTGTACAGAAAGGGAGACAACTTTTCTGTTCTGTGAAGAGTTTGACTTGGAAAACAGATCTTTCATTTCTTGTTCATTCAGGCACTTGGAATTCAAGGGGTTTGGGCTTCCAGATTGTTGTGTTCAGTGGGAGCTGGATCCTCTGCATTGCTTCTGGTGTGATCAGACAGACACATGAGGGAGATGGAGCCAGGACATCTGGACTGAGTTTCAGGTGGCTTCTGGGCTACAGAACCCTTTAAAAATACACTCTGGTAAAAGTTCCAAGTTTAAATGCATCTTCTATACTGTCTGTATAGGGTCTAGTTGGAGGGGAGAGTAAAATTAGAGCTGTTAGAGAATCTGTTCAGAAACTGCACCTCATACCCAGTATTCAGGTTGTTGGTTGACTCTTTTTTCTTTTTCAGCATTCTCTTCCAGATGTGGGAGCTGATTTCTCTGGTTAGCATAGATGAAGGTCTTGTGTTTAGCATTCAGATACATTCCTGATTTAGTTTTTTTTCTCTTACACAGGCAGAAGAGTTGTTTGAAAGCAGTAGTGAGGAGGAGGCTGATGCTCTGGAAGCTGGAGGTTCAAGTTCTGTCATTGATGTGGAAGATCTTGGCAATATCATGAGCCACATGAAGAAAGAAAAGGTACAAAGGTTCTGTTCTCATTGTTGCAGTCAGTGTAGAACTGTCAGGTCTCTGTCACTGATTAAAATATTACCTGCTGAATCTGTAGGGTCTAATTAGAGTAAAATATGAGCTATGGGAGAACTTGGCCTCCCAAGAACATAGTTAGAGGTGTTTTGGATGCAGTAACTAACTGTGACCTGTTCACTGAGCAGATGCTGCAATGGTATCTTGTTATTTTCAGTCTGAGAAAAAATTGCTTCTGCAGCAAACACCGAACTCTGAACGTGCATCTCTGCCACTGTGATTTGCACTCCAGGGTCTGAACCCAAATCCTCTCCCTGTAACTGTGGGTATGTCAGCTGAAATGTAAGCCTGTCTTGTGCTGGGGTGTTGTGCTGAGGAGCAGAGCTGCAGCTGGGCTGGTAACACACTGCTGGGAGGAGAACTTTGGTGTTCTGCTGCTGTGTGTGCAGGTGGAGCCAGAGAGCTTGAGCTGAGCTATACTGAGCCTGCCAGAGGCAACCCCAATTCCTGCTCTATGTCAGGGTGTTACCATCTCTGTTCTCTGCTGTTCTGTTTGTGGCTTTTTGTGTGTTCAGTCTACAGGCAGGATCTACCAAACTGATTTGGTTAGCTTATAAAAAAGGATCTAAATCTAAATGGATTCTGGGTGAAGCCTTAGTGAGCTCCCCAGGCTTTTTGCTGGCAGTGGGGGAGTGCTGGCCCTGGGATGTTTTATGTTGCCATCAGCTGACTTTTTTCCCGCTTGGGGATCTTTCCATGGTGGTGCCTTTCCTCATGAAACAGAAAGATTGATGTTTGTGTGTCCCTGTGCCTCCTCTCTGCTCACCACTGGAGGTCAGTGACAAAAAGGGATGTGCTGGAGCAGTGTGCCCTGAGAGCTGCTTTGGGACCAGGGAAGGGAGATGGGATCATTCAGCAGTTTTATGAGAAATTAGGCTCTGAGTTTTCACTGACTGACAATATAACATGGCAACACCATGATCACCACTACACCAAGTGTAGTGTAAATCAGGAAAGCCAGGTATAGTCTAGTTTATGAATAAAAAGCACAACAAGAAAATGCTTCCTGCTTTCAGCCTCTCAGGCACATTGTGCTGGGGTGAGCATGGCTGAAGTCAGTGGGGTTTGTTTTTTTACCCAGGCAGTGACAGGGTTTTTGCTGCCTGCCCTATTTCCTGATGCATGTTTGAAACAATTCCCTGCTTCCTCAGTGCTCTGCTTGAGTGGTGAGAGGCCTGGATGTCAAATGCACAAGTTACTTGCTGCAAAAGTACAAATATCTCTGTCAGTCAGGTTCCTGTGGCTCTGAAGTGTCCTCCCTGACCTGAGGGACAGTTTCTGTCTGAGCACAGATGCTCTTCTCTTCATTTTCTCATCTGCTGCCTTTCCTTTGGAGGGGATACTGAACACTTGTTCTGCCTGGCAGTGAAATGTTCCTGCTTGTTCCAGCTGTTAAATCTGTGAGTGCCAGTCTGCTGTGGGACAAGGGTGAGGACTGAAGTCTGCTCTGTGCGTGGCAGTGTCTTGCCCCTTCTGATAGGAGCTGTTGTCAGCTGCTGAGACAGGAGGCCCTAAGGCTGTGGATCAACTTTTCCTTGTGACCAGTGCCACTGAGCTGTGCTGCTGTAGTCATGTCCCCTGGTTTTGGGTGAATTTTCCCTGATCTGTAGCTTTCCCTTGCTGCAGTCTGCTTTTCTGATTGCAGGTCAGAAGGGACCCTTGGCCATGACTTCCATGTAAATCCTTAGCTCTCTTGGGCAGGGCTGTGGTTTCCAGGCTGAGGCTGTAGCTGTGTCAGTGTTCCAGGAGGGAGCCTGAGCTGATGGCTGTCACTGGTGTCATCAGCTGAGGGAAAGAATGACTTTGTCCTGGTGGTGAATCTCCTGGGGAATGTGTTCATTGGCTTGCCACAGGTTTATGCAAACACTTGAATTGTAAAATGATCCTGTAGGTGAGGTTAATAATGAAAACAAATGTTGAAGACTTGATATGGAAGAGCAGGATGCTCTGCATTTATGAAAGGAAGTCATCATGATCAGGCTCTAGCTCCCAGGCAGCAGGATGCAGTTGTTTAAGTGTAGTCCATCTCTGTCTGAACTCACATCCTCATTTGAGTGGCTAGGAGTTTGTGCAGTGAGAAGTTTTCTTTCTCAGGTGAGCTGCATTGTCCCTTTAGCCAATTTTTTTTTCCACTCATGGAATGCAGAGCTGTGTAAAATTAGTCTCCCACCTTTGTTTTACACTGCTGGCTTGCAGTGATCCCTCCCAACACAGTGCTCTGGGGTTTTATATCTGAGCTATCCATACCCAGGGCAGCAAATTGAAGGAGAACCTGTGTTATATCACAGGCACCTCTTCATATGCAGTTACCTGGATTTGAAATGTCTCCAGTAGCTTCCACATGAAGTTGTGGATTTTTTTAATGTTGTGCATTAACCCCTCTGCATGTGGGCAGGGGGTAGGAGGTTGTGCAGTGCTGTTAATGTGAAATATTTCAGAGTCCAGCTTTGACTTCCTTTGCAGGCATGTGTTGCCTCTTGTGAGAAGCACTGGCAGATAAGACAGATGTGCAATCACAGACAGAATTCTTTGTTGTTCTGCCTTTTATGGGATGGCAGAGGGAGGCTGGGAAGGTGAGTGTCTCTCATAAGTGGCTGATGAAATCTCTGCAAGTGATCTTAATTTTGCATCCATCTGCTGTTGCTTGAATCAGTGGAAGTCAAGGCTGAATTTTGTTCTACAGCTTTCTTCCCCCTGTTTACAGCAGCTTCATTGCATTTTACAAAGAACTGTCCAAGACAGACCTGCTGGAGGTAGGTACTGGATCCTTGCAGTCATTTGGATCAGGCAAATAGATTTAGAGGTTCAAGGTGAATAAAAGGACCCCTCTTCCTGATCTAGTTGTAAAAGTTAAATACTCTTCCTTGGAAAATAAATGGATTTTTAAAGAGCTTCTGAGGGTAGAGGTACACAGTTCAAGGCTGTGGTGCCTCATGCACACTCAGTCTGAGCACAAAAATTGGTGCAAGGTGGCGTGGCAGCAGGAAGCCACTCAAGTATCAAATAATGACTGCTACACAGGTAAATTCCCCACTTTACTAGATCTCATGCTGTGTGGTTATAAATACTCCATAGCTGCTAAAATCCAGACCTTTTTTTTTCTAAGTAATTAAATTTCTGGAACCTCCAGAACTAAACAGCTGCAGGTGCTGTTTAGCTTCTGGACTGGACTCAGACCTTCAGCTGGTTCAGTTTCACAGTTGTGGCACAGTGACCTCCAAAGTTACTCCTCTGAAATGTGCTTATCAGGTAAAATGTCAAAACTAATGGGTATGTTTGTGGCCTGCAGGACTGCTATTAATCATAGGGACACCATTGCTTTATGTAGATTATCTCCCACAGCTGGGAGATTGTGATAAACTGGAAAGACCAACCTAGGCTTGTTCCCAGAGAATGAAATGGCTTTATTAACCTTCATGTTTATAAACTGCAGGCATGAGTAATAATAATAATACCTTTTTTTTTTTTTTAATGGGTTGGGAAGTAATAAAATGGGTCTGTTTTGTTGAGGCAATTTTGAGATTAATGTTCTTGTTTTCTAAAGCAAAAAGTTTAATGATGCTGATAGTCACATGTGCAACATAGATACACAGGAAGGGTGAAGAAACTTTGAATGAAGTTGTTTGGAATTTGATTTGAAATGGAGCAGTGAGTTTTAAGATTGACAAATTAAAAGTCAAAGATTTACAGACTGTTACTGCAGAAACTTTCAGAGTAAGCAAGAATTGTTAGCTGTCTCTTAACTGAATGGAATAAGGCTGGGATACTTGACTGCCACATTTAGAAACAGCTAAAACTGTTGGGCACATTTAGAGCTCTCCAAAAACTTTGCCTCTTAATGGATGGAAGATTCCTATAGGTAAAAATGTGTTCTTGTCTGCAACAGCTCAGTCTCTGGGATAGATTTTGATCTCTGCTACTCTGACTCAGAATTCAGTGTTGTGGAATCATTGACTCCCAGACTGGTTTGGGTTGGAAGGGACCTTAAAGCTGACCCAGTCCCAACCCTGCCATGGTCAGGGACACCTCCCACAGCCCAGGGTGCTCCAAGCCCCATCCAACCTTCAACACTGCCAGGGATGGGGCAGCCACAGCTTCTCTGGGAAACCTGGGACAGGGGCTCAGCACCCTCACACCAAAGAATTCTTCCTCATATCTCATCTCAGTCTCCCCTCTTTTAGTTTAATGCCATTACCACTTGTTCTCTCTCTCTCTCCATGCCTTGTAAAAAGTCTCTCTCCAGCTTTCTTGTAGCTCCTTCAGGTATTGCATTCTACATCTGTGGGATCCTACATTTTAAAGTAAGCTTTAAGAAATACAGTTTAACTGCTTGGCAACTACTTGTAGCACTAAAATCTGGATTCAGCATAGACACACTGCTCCCCTCTCCCTTCTTGTTTTCAAACCTTTTTTCTCTAAACCTTGGCTATTGAAAAAAAGAAAAAAAAGTAAAATGTAGTAAATGCCAGACATCCTGTATCTGACCTGTGGTTTGATACTGGCTTCCTTGTTGAGCCTTTGTAAAGGGCTTTAAGATTAGAATGAAGATTTATTTTTACCCCTAGTAGCAGATCCCATATCCCTGGCTGCTCTTCAGTCTGTTTTAGATAGATGGGTAGTGAAGCAGGAGCTGATAGATATAAAAAAATCTGGAAGTCTGAAGTCCCCTGACTTCTGGGTTTCCTCTTTATTTACAACCTCTTCTTGACCACATCTGCTTTTTGAGTTGATCAGACTTAGCCTGCAGCAGTCCAGCCCATCTGCTTCCCATTTCTCACAGACTTTATGCTGCATTTCTCAGGTGTTTATTTTTCTATGTGTTGTTTTTTGTTTTTGTTTTTGTTTTTTTTTTAAGGTTCTTGCCAGCCAAATAACACACTTGGATGTGCACAGAGCAACAACAGATGGAACCCCTGGTATTAACTAACCAGGTGGCTTTTGCCAAGTGCTTGTCCCAATTTTTGAAAGTTCCACCACCCATTGCTTTTAAGGTAGTTTTTAACAGACCATTGTACCTTTCAATTTTACCTGAGGCTGGTGCATGATAGGGAATATGGTATATCCACTCAATACCATGTTCTTTGGCCCAGTTATTTATGAGACTATTTTTGAAATAAGTTCCATTATCTGACTCAATTCTCTCTGGTGTACCATGTCTCCACAGGACTTGTTTCTCTAGGCCCAGGATAGTGTTCCGGGCTGTGGCATGAGGCACAGGATATGTTTCCAGCCATCCTGTACTTGCCTCCACCATTGTAAGCACATAGCGCTTACCCTGGCGAGTTTGAGGCAATGTGATGTAGTCGACTTGCCAGGCCTCCCCATACCTATATTTTCATGCCTACACAGAGCAACACAAGGGACTTAGCTAAAAGCCAAAGTACAGAAACAGAAAACCACCTTTATCCTGGCCCAAACCAGGACACCTGGCTCATTTGGGCTGGGTCCTTGTGACAGGCAGTATTACTAAAACAACAATTACTTGTAGGAAGAGGAGTGCTGCTTCATGTCAGTCATGGAAAAGAAGCTCTGTGGAAGAGCCCCAGGTGGGAAGCCCCAAGGCACTGCTGGAAAAGCAGCTGGTGTGGCTGTGTGCATGGAACTGTGTTGTGTGTTGAGAGGATGAAGCACCAAGTCATGGTCTGTACTTCTGGGGAGTGGGGCTTGGGGTCTCGGGCAACCCAAGGAGGGCTGTGGGATATCTGAGTTGTTCTGTTTTCCCAGTTGATGAGGTTTCCCAGTTACCTTCCAGGCAAGGAAGATTGATTATGATAGAAACCAGACAATTTCCTTTTGACTTTAAGACTATCTTTAAGCTAATCTCATGGCCTCTCATTCTCTGAAAAGCTGCCTAAGTGCTTAATATTGAATGGGCTACAGAGCAGAGCTGTTAACCTGAGTCTCAGAATCACAGAATCATAGAATGGGTTGCGTTGGAAGGAGTCTTAAGGATCATCCAGTTCTAACCCCCATGCATGGGCAGGGACACCTCCCACCAGATCAAGTTGCTCAAGACCCCATCCAGCCTGGCCTTGGAGGATTTGTATGGAGCCCACACTCAGGTAGGAGAAAGTGCATGTGAAGACTTCCCAGTGAGCACTGACTTCTGTTGGCAGGGAGCTTGCATGGAGTCTTTGGCAAAATAGTCTTCCTGGGAAGACCAATCCCAGTGGGAATTGTACTTGCATCTCTCATGGCCCCAGAGAAGGGTCAAGCTCTTCTGCTTGATGCTTTTCCTGGTGCTTCATCACCTATATCAACATTTTCATGGACATCTGCTTTCCTGTGTTAGAAGAATTCCAATACCAGGGGCACCTCTGGGCACTGCTGATGGCACTAGGAGCTTTCCTTTCAGCGATGGGCACTCAGGGTTGCTAATATAAAACAGCAGTCTGCAGTCCAGCCAGCTCCCTTGCTTCTAAGGGCTGGTTTTCTGAAGCAGATATTGCTACACCTCTAACTGGTGTAGCTCAGATTCACAGGAGGCTTCTTGAAATACAGAAAATTAGTGCAGAATCAAAATTCATCACCCTTTTTTCTTTTTTTTTTCCTCTTTTTTTTTTTTTTTTTTTTTTTTATGTATTTGTGGCATTTTGGGCATTTCAAAGATTGGTGTTGAAATGAAATGCCCTTTTAGATCTTAACTGTGAGCCTAAGAAAGAAATGATGGAGTGGAGAAGTCTTTACAGAGCCATTTAAAAAAAAATAAATCTGTAAAATGTGGCAAGATGCTGTGAAAGGGTGTGTGCTGTGTACTCTGTGGCAATGCAGAATAGGCTGAAGTGGAAAATCTTCCTGGGTGTAGGCTGGGATTTCAGGCCACTTGTTGAATCTTATTACCTGGATTTTAGTTGTGATTATTGTAGCACAGAAGGAAGGAATAAAAATGTGAGTGTGGCCTAATTTTTAAATATAAGTCAGTCACTTTTGGGTGGAGGCTGACACATTTTTAGTTGTGATTCTTTTGTTTCCTTTGAAAATCAATCTTCTTTATGGTGTGTCCAAGGAAGCTTTCCAAATCAAACAAATGTCAGCAGAATCATGCAGCACAATGTGAAATGGAATTGTGGTTTAACAACACCTTGTAAAAATGTTCCCTACAGCAAAGCAGTGGTGTTACAGCTCAGTGAAGCAATCTTAAAACTCCCCCTGTAGCTGTGCAAATGTAACTTTAGAGTTGTGATCTGGGAATTTTTTTAGCCTTGAGGATTCTGGCTGATCTTGAACATTATAAGAAAATGGATGTTGGTGGATCATTTATCCTACTGTTTTTCATAGTAGACATCTGGTGCCCTTTCAGGCTAATGTAGTTGGTTAACAGCCTAAGTCTTCTGTCATTACTTGTCTGCATGAGTTTGGGCTTTAAAATGCTGTTGTGTGTGTCCAAAAGCTCAGCACTGACTCTTCAAACAAAAGAGAAGGCAGAATTCCCTCTGCAGGGGCTGAGCTGAGGTCTCTGTGAGTAGACTTCTGCCTTTGGATGGCAGCTGGTACCTGCTGCCTTAGAACCTCAGAGTAATGCCAGGGACCCACTGCTATTCTACACCATAGCAGGGTAGACCAGCTTGTTACTGGAAATTCAGAGGTTTTATATTCCAGGAGAAAAAAAAATCTCACTCCCAAGGTTGTTTGGTTTGTTTGTGGCTTTTTGTTTCTTGCTTGTGTGGTTATTTGTTTGTTTGTGGGTTTTTTTGGCTTGGTTTTGTTGGTAACAGTCAGAACTTTTCAGAGGCTTTCCCTCTTTTATGGACACTTCTTGAAAACACATGCCATGATTTGAGCTTTTGATCAAGCCACCTCCTGTTTCAGTCCTGGCCAGGGAATTACTGAGTTCCCCATCTCTCAGCTGTCATCCTTGCAGCCCTTGGATGCTCTTTGCTTCAGGTCAGACTTTTCTGCTTAGCTGGGCAGTGGTGGGCTGAGTGGATATGTAGCCTGTGATGATGCAGACTTGTAGCTAGTTTAAATAAGATGTTTCTTGCTGTGTTTGCTGGTTACCTGATGGCTTAATCCAAATTTCCAGTCTTGTGCTCACTTTCAGATATCAAAAGCATTTTTTATTTTCTGGTGACTTACACCAGTTGACTGGTGCCTGGTGACTGACAGCAGTTGCTGTAAGATTGGCAAGGAGTTTTATCTGTGGACCGAGCAATTCTAATTGTGTCTCTTTATTATGGGTGGGTTGGGTTGGGTTGTGACAGCCCCAGCTTTGTATCTGGAGCAGGAAGGTCCCCACAGTCTGGATTCTGCTCCTCTGCTGCTGTGTTCACGAGTCTCTTTATGGAAGCTTCTCCTGTTCTTTTTCCATGTGTTTTAGTCTTCCAGGAAGGTTATTTGTAAGGAAATGTGATGTCCAATTGAGTTTCAAAAAAGACCCCTCCACGTGGTTCTTGCCTTTTGTGATGCTGACATCTGAGCATGGATTAGGGGAGAAGTTGTCAGCTCCTCACTGTCCTGTTGGCACTAGAGTTTTGCTTCCCCAGCTCTGCTTGGTGTGAACTTCAACTCTTCATTCATGTAATCCATGAACTTTAATGCTTCATTGCATCACTCCCCTAGGAAAGTTTTACTAATACTTCTTGCTGCCAGGCAGTCTTTTCCTTGCCAATGTTTTCCCTTAGCACTGCTTCTGTTAGTCCTGGCTCCAGCCCCTGCACTGTTAATGTTTTCTTAATGTTTATGCTTTTCATTTGTTAAAAGATCCTGGAGCCATTTGATGGATAAAGCTGTAAACTGTGACAAGGCCCAGGGTTCCTTCTTGCTTAACCCTGTTTCTTGTTATCTTGTTTAGCCCAGTGGTCAAGTAGGAAAGAAATTCAGTCAAAATTGGGGTATTCTGTGTGTCATTTTCTTTCCAGGAGAAAAAATTCTCAGGGATCATGTTTTTTCCAGCTGTAGCACATAAACAAATAGAGCCTTGAGGCTGAAAGGAGTAAATTAAGGTAGTGGATACTTTTCTGCATGAGTTTGCATCTTCTGATTTGCTCACTTCTGCAATCTTAGTGTGAAGAGCATTTGATGCAGATGGGGCAGCAGTGTGTGTCCCATGGGTTGTATTTGGGTGTGGCTGTGGACAGGAATATTTGCAGGAAATTCTTTCCAGCACTTGAACTTTGACTTGTCCCAGGGGCAGCAGCAGCCCTGCCTGGGCAGGGAATTCTGGAGTTCTTGCATGTGTGTGTTGGGTGCCTTCTGCTCATGAGCTCCCTGTGCCTGCCTGTAAAGCATCTTCTGCCTCTGCCTGCCTGGCAGGAGAGGGAAGAGAGCTTTGCTTTTCCTTTGCCTGCCTGGGAAGTTACCCAAAGTCCTTACACATATCACAGAAAGTGAGGGGTTGGAAGGGACCTTGAAACATCACCCAGTCCAACCTCTGCCAGAGCAGGGTCAGCTCCAGCAGGACACACAGGAACACATCCAGGTAGGTTTTTAATGTCTCCAGGGCAGGAGACTCCACAACCTCCCTGGAAAGCCTGGGCCAGAGCTCTGTCACCCTCACAGTGAAAAAATTCTTCCTAATATTTATACAGAACTGCCCATGCTCCAGTTTATAACCACTGCCCCTTGTCCTCTTGTTGGTCACCCCTGAGAAGAGCTTTGCTCCATCCTCCAGGCACTCACCCCTTACAGATTTATAAACACTGAGGTTTGGGGTTCAGTTGCTTTATTCAAATGTGCTTCTGCAGCATAACAAAACCCCTCCAGCAGGCTCCAGCAAGAGCTGTGCTGAGCCTGGTGGTACCAAGGGATGGGATTGTATTCCAAGACTTTCTCATCTGGTTGTGAGCACAGACCAGAGGATGACTCTTCAGTTTTTCAGCACTGAAGTATGTCAAGGGCATGAAAAAAGCTGGCTCTTGTCACTACTTTCTTGATTTGTTATGAAAAGACAGTAATTTGTCTTAGATTTACTACCAGGCTTTCTACTAAATGACCAAACTTGAGAAGTTGCTTTGTGCAAAGTTAACTTTGTTCTCTCCACTCAAACTCTAAATGATAGATATTAAGAATTTATAAAGCAAATCAGTAAAACTGCCAGGGCTGTGAATTCCATTTGTCACAAGAAAGATCTGAAGCCCATCACTTGCCAAACATAACAGGTCAGGTACTACAGTTCAGAGAAAACCAAATCATTATTTTGTTTATAGGCTTTCACATTAGGATGAGAGAGGGGGAAAGCATTGTCATCTCTCTGAGGGGAAAAGTCATTATTGAAATAAAGATTTCTGTGCCAACAAGGCCCATTTTATTTGTGCTTACATTTAGGTATTTCCCACAGACACTGCAGTAACAGGCAGGTAGAAATGCAAGTCCTGACATTCTGAAGGACTTTTTCCCTATCTGGAGCCTGGCTTGGGTGGGATGTTTGCCCTGAAGTCCCTTGTTGCATTTTTAATATCATGGTGTGCTTCCTAATGCATGATTGGTTTTTCTGGGAGAGTTAATGTGGCTTGGGGCTGCAGGGCAGGCAGGCTGGGTCCATCCTCTGGAATGCTTTGCTTTGGGTAGCTCACACATCTGTGCTAAGGCATTGCTTTTCCTTTTTAACTGGTTGGCTGAGCCTAGTTCAGGGTTAAACAAACCTTGTGTGAGGAGAAGCTCTTTATGGAGCTCTTTATATTTTTAATAGTTAAAAGATGAGGATTTTACCTCCTTCTTTATACATGAGGCTTTTCCAGTAATATTAATATTTTACTATTGGAGCTTCTTGCTGATAAATGAAGATCTCAAGTAATAAATGAGGTCTCAAGAAATGAGACTTTTAAACCCAGCAGCTGAGGAGTACTTAATGTGGTTAGGCTTTCAGGGAAGTCCTCATGGGTGTCAGAACCCAAGGAGAATCTGTCTGAAAATGCAGCAAGCTGAGTGAAAAGAAGTAGGTGGGAACAGATTCCTCCTTTGGTGAGGATCACATTGTGCTGCCTGCCCCACCTCAGGCACTCAGCAAAGTTCTATTCAAAATGAATAGGAAAGGTAATAACTTCTGTCCCTAGATGTTTTGTTTTCCTCATCTCTTCTTAAGTGCTTATTAGAAATTCTCTTTTGTAGTTGAACCACTGAGTGTGTATGGGGGAGGTTTTCTGGTTTGGGTTTTATTTTGTTTTTTCCTGAGATACCTTTATTTTCTAAAATTTTTTTCTTGGGTACAGAAAAAAAAAATCTGTCTAGGAACAGCTAGATTTCTTTCTCTGTTTGTAAAGAACACAGTTTGGCAAGTCAAGAGCACAGGTTTCCTTAGTGATGCTAACAGTTGGTGGGTAGACTCAAACTGGAAGCATTTGTATGAACTTCTTGATGTCTTTGGCAGAAAAGAGGCTTGGATGTAAAATAGCCTCAGTTTGGTGAAAACAAAATGTCCTCTGGCTTTTGTTTGTTGTTTATCTGTAACTCCTCTAATATTTCAAAAAAAGCCATAAAGAATTGACAGATTACAAGTTGCATGAAATATCAAAGTAATTACTCACACTTTCATGCTTCTTTGTGCAGACATGAAACAATAAATACCCAGAAGGTCTCAGAAGTGACACTCACACAGCAGAGGGATTCACAATTTCTTAGCTGCTTATGTTTCTCCTGCTAGTAACTTTATCCAAATATCATAGAATCATAGAATCATAGAATCCTTGGGGTTGGAAGGGACCTCAAAAGATCATCTAGTCCAACCCCCCCTGCCAGAGCAGGGCCACCTAGAGCACTTCACATAGGAATGTGTCCAGACGGGTTTTGAATGTCTCCAGTGAAGGAGACTCCACGACCCCCCTGGGCAGCCTGTTCCAGGGCTCTGTCACCCTTACAGGAAAAAAATTTTTTCGAATATTCAACTTGAACCTCCTGTGCTCCAATTTACACCCATTACCCCTTGTCCTATCACTGGTCACCACTGAGAAAAGCCTAACTCCATCTCCTTGACACTCACCCCTTACATATTTGAAAACATTGATGAGGTCACCCCTCAGTCTCCTTTTCTCCAAACTAAAGAGACCCAGCTCCCTCAGCCTTTCCTCATAAGGGAGATGTTCCACTCCCTTAATCATCTTAGTAGCTCTGCGCTGGACTCCTGCATTTGATTTTAAATAAGCTTAACTGTGTCTTGTAAAGCAGCATTTTCTGGAAGCCAAACTTCAGCGAGATGCTGCATCTCATGTGCCTGGGGCTGACTGGAGCAGAAGGAAGAGACTTTTCTGGCAGGAATTGGGTGATGGTTGAATTTTGGTGGTGGGCTTGGCTGCCTTTCTGGGTGACTTGTGGAGAGCAAAGCTTCTGCTCTGTAAACTCGTGGGTTATCTCATTTCAGTGATGTGGTTTTCTTTCCTGTCCTGTCCTGGATAATTGTGACAATAACTGCTTGTCACTCCAGGCAGTTGTGTCAGGCACAAATGGTTTGTTCCCTTCCATTTGTGTTTTGTGGAGAGCTGAGCTTATTGTGCAATCATGTAACACTTGGGCTTAAATCCTTGAGTCCCTCTCACTCTCAGATAAGCTTCAAACACCTTGTTTCTTAAAGTGGAGAATGGTATTGCTGTGATAGTAGAACAGACTTACTGTGTTATGGGTTTTTTCTTTTAACATTTACTGTCCTAAATTACTTGTAGGGTTACTGTCTGCTCGGAAGAGAGATGAAATGCAGGATTACACAAGTGCAAGAATTCGGTTTTAAGTTTAGCAGATCCATGGCTGAACTGTACCAGAGTTTAAATTGTGATGCTTGAGTCTAAACCTTTGTAATTTGCTGTCTTTATACAGAGAGAACATGAGCTGCAGGATGGTGATGTTGGAATGAGTTTGACCCGAGAGAACACTGGGAGGAAGGAGCAAGGTGGAAAGAGAGAGATGATCACCCCTGCTCTGAGAGAAGCACTTACAAAACAAGGTGAGGTTCTGCTAAGACCAGGTGGGGGACCAGACTTTGAAGTCTCAGGGGTAGATTTTTAATAAAGCAAGTGAAAGATGGTGGTGTTTGGTAAAGATACTGCCCTGAACCCTCAGTCATGGCGGAGTTTAGGCAGGAGCTGTTTGTTTGATTGCTGCAGGAGAAGAAGCAAAAGCTTGGTGATGCTCAGTGTGATGCAAGAGGTGAGCTTATTGGAGCTCCCAGGGTTTAATGTATCTTCTTGGGCAGCTTGAGAGAGAAGATGATGATCTATATGCCTCTAGTTCCCAAAGTGTAGGTTTCTCAAAGAGTATTAAAAGATCAGCTTTGCATCTCTGTTTTGCATTTTAATCTCTTGCTTTTATTTCAGTTTCAAACTCCCATTTTGTTGCTGAAACTTTCTTTTCAGAAAAGGTAGATGAATAGGTAGGTAGATGATTTCATCAGTAGTTCTCCTGTCAGCTGCAGAGGTCAGTTTTAATGAATTTAATGCCTTTTATAAAGCAGATGGCAAGCATGAGAAGAGCTATGTTGCCAGCCCTGCAGTTCAGAAGCCTTGGTTCTAAGTGACTGAGCCAGGAGAAAGGTGAAGTGAGCTCCCCTGTGCTGCTCACATCTTTCTGATGCTTCTGAGAAGGCCCTTCTGGTTATTGCAGAGGAGGCACCTAGCTGCAGAGCTGGGCTCTGAAATTCCAGCATCATTCTGTGTGGATCCTACAGCTGTGGGATCCTCACACCTTTGTTCCCCAGGATCTCAGCTGCTCTTTGGCCAAAGCTTTTGTAGTTGTCTGGTGGTGTGTTTTGCCTGTCAAGCATCTGACATATTTGGTTGCCTTTTTTTTTTTTTTTCTTTTCATTAACTTTGGCATGACTACAAAATAAAGAACCAATCTTTAAATTTGTAGGCTGAAGGAATAAAGCAAAAGCTTAGCAAGTAGCAGCACTGTCTGTCCTCTTCTTGTCCATCATGGTGCTGCTGCTGGCTGTGACCAGGGGAGGGATTTTAAGAGGCTGCTTCAATCCATCTTTTCAGCTTCAATTCTGAAGGCTGAATGTGATGGCAGTTACACTGCATGCTGCAGAGCAGCTGGAGCACTCTTTGAGCCTTTTATTAATGCATTTATTTAGTTACTACTGGCTATGTTTGATCTGGAAATCTTAACTGCTCTGTCTACCTGCAAGGAAGTTCAGGGGATGGGTGGGTTTGGCTGGAGTTGGAAAGAGAGGAGGTGAGCACAGATCTGCTGCAGAGCCCCTGTTTGGAGAGGTTGGAGGGGCCACTGCCTGCATGGAAGGGAGCACCATGTCCCCCAGACATCTTTCTGTTTTGGAACGCAGGAACCCTCCACGTGCTGTGCAGGCTGCTTGTGGTTCTGATGCTGAGAGGGGAGAAGTGGGGGCTTCCAGCACACACGGGCTTTTTTGTGGTGCAGGAGTGTTTCATGCTGGTTCTCTTTCAGACCCAGTCTGTATTCAGATCTGGGGAGAGGATGGAATGGTGCTTTTCTAAGAGTGTAGAAAAAGTGGTCATCTGAAAAATCAAAACAGTGCTGGAGGGAGGGTCACCTTCCTACCAGAATTTTTTTTTACTCAAAGGCAAGCACCCTAGAGACTTCAGGATTGCCTTGGGGTGTTCCAGGGACAGGAATTCAAAACCCACATAACCAGGAGTGTATTTCTTTCCTTCCGTCAACATGTGGGGTAATGCCAGTGTTGGATGATCTAGTAGGATCTACTTAGATAAATCTGCAGTTTCAAAGACTTCTGTGTCTGCATCCTTATAGTTACAGCTGTTTCTCACTGACACAACCCTCCCCTCTTTTGCTCTGCTGTTCATGTAATTCTTTAATGTTCACTCAACAGTGAAAAAGAGAAGCCACCTTTCTCGTGGCTTGTGTTTATATGTGTCATGTAACATCTTTTTTTCTCCAGATAACACACCAAGATAGGTTTATGTGGTTCCAAGAAATAAAACAACTCCCTCCTCCTCTCAGAACTGTTTCCACCCAAACTAAACAAGTGCAATGTAGTAGAAAAATAATCCGATTTATTTAGCAACAACTGGCTGCTTTGAGTGTAGCTTCAGTGTCTTTTTAAATTATCCTAGAGGGCATAATTAGCATTAGAGAAGGAAAAATCAGTACTAGTGATGCAGGAGAAAGCTATTCTTTTAAATTGTAATTGCACAACAGAGGTTTGCCTTTGAACAGCATCTCTTCAGGCTATCATAATACTCTATTTTGATTCACCTTCAGACAAATTTTCTGTAGGTAAACTGAGAATTACTTAAATGATGGTTTTATTTTGGCAATGGCATTGAATTTCAGCTAAATACAGCCTCACCTATTGAGTTGTATGTATGTTAACCCTTGTAGGTGCCTGGTTGCCAATACCTTTATCAAAGATGCTCTGTAACTGTCGATTTTTAACTTGTAGACAATCTCCTGTTCTGAGAAAATGCTGATTCCCTTCCCATCAGTGTTCAGCCTTGTGTGAAATACAAATGCAGCACAAGCTATTTAGTGCCTCCAAGTAACCAATATAGCTGAAGAGAGAGAGAGTGGCTGTCAGCTGAAGTATTTGGCTGTGTTATAGTTGCAGTGGTACCATTTTGCTGTGATAATGGTTTAATAATTTCATCTGTAAGGAGATGTCAAAAAACAATATGAAAAGCTTGCTTCTATTTTCAGTTTAATGATTCCTGGGGTGATTAGTGAATACTAACTTGTTTACACTTGATTTTTCTGCAGTTGACTGTAGATTCTTAAAACAATCCCTGTGGGGCTGAAAGTTTGGGATTTTTCTGCTTGGCCCTGGGTACCAGGAGGATTTTGTACCTGGGGAAGGTTTCCAGAGCTCCTGATTTTCCAGCAAGTGCATGTGAATCCTTCAGCTTTAGAGGGAGGGTCAAGCTGCTGTTTTAAGAGGCAGGGTGACTCTAAAAACCCCAGTCTGACTCCATGGTGATTCCTTCAGTTTCTCCTTTACCAGCTGTGCTGGTTTTACTGGCTGCAGAGTATTGCCTGTTTCTGCATTTTCCTGCTGTGAAGTCAGTGCTATACCTGTGCTCTGTTTGGGTTGTTCACCATCACTGCTCTTCACTGCTCTTTGGTTTGCCAAATGTTTTATTGATAGTGATGGTCAGACTGAAAGCCAGACAAATCATCTTGCTGGATACGAGGTCAAACAGAATGACAAACACATCCCTCCCAAGTTACAGATGTTCTTCAGCAGTGCTTCAGGGCCTCTTGGATCTGCTTCTCTTAAAAGTGAGGGAATAAAATGGAGAAAATACAAGTTCAAAGCCCTGAAGGGCTGATCATTTACTTAGGAACTTCTAGAACCTGGATTTCTTAAGCTGCTCATAGCATGCATTCCCAGTGTGCTCTGCTTTTTTTCTGTAGTGCCACTAAATACAGCTCTGCTTTCTGTGCTCAGCAACACAGCAGGGATGGAGTGATGGTCCCCAAAGACTGATCCCACAGCCAATGGGTAAATGATTCTGTTGGGTTCCTGTTAACACAGGTACAGGTTCGCTGCCATCCAGTTGGATCATTCTGTCTCTACTGGTTAAGAGAGCCTGCAATGAGCCCCAGCATGTTCAGGATACCACTGCTTGTGTCCAAAGTCAAATGGGATTAGGAGACAGCTTGGATCTGCTGTGGTGTGGGCTGTTCAGTAGCTGCTTGTTTTCAGACTTTGACTCAGTGGTTGGTAGAAAGATATACTGGGATCTGTGTCTCCTCAGTGTGTTTGGGTGAGCAAGAGGCTGACTTCTGAAAACATTTGAAGCCTGGGATGTTTCAAGTGCTTACTGAGCTTGGGTGAGATCAGGTTTTTAGAAGTAGTTGGTGGGTTTTGCAGCCCATTCTTGAACTGAGGTTTCCAGTGCCTCTGAGCTCTTCTCACCACCTCAGTTTCATAGAATCACAGAATGCTTTGGGTTTCAAGTTCTAGATCCAACCTTCCTGCCATGAGCAGGGATACCTCCCATTGGATCAGGTTGCTCCAAGCCCCATCCAGCCTGGCCTTGGACACTGCCAGGGATGGGGCAGCCACAGCTTCCCTGGGCTTTTTCAACTGAGCTTTTTCAGTGTTCAGACTCTGGAGTTGAGCTCCACTGTGCAGAGGGATCAGAGGGATCAGTGCTGCTCTGTGTCTGCTTTTGCATGCCATGCCCTGAGAGGTTTGCAGACACAGCTCTGGGTTTGGTGTTCCTCATGTAGAGCTGAGCTGTCAAACTCCAGGTGGCACTAGCAGCTCAGGGCTGGCTCAGGGATCAGAGCCTGAAACAGATCACAGGATCCAGAGACTGGTCATGGGATGAATAAAAATTAATTTGCAAATAAGAAAATCATTTGTAGTAAGCAGAATAAATAACAATGGCCCAAACCAGGCAAAATGAAACATATTAAACTTTCTTGCAGTTCCTTAGCAAATGCCTAAGTAACCAATACACAGCTAAAGGGGAAGAATCCAGGAAGCAGAAGATGCTGAAGTCCCACAGTGTGGAAGCTGCTGGGGAGCTGACTGCAATACTAATCTGCTGGTGCAGATGTAGCAGCTTATCCAGGAGCAGAGGAGATGGTTAAAGTGTGGGTTTTGTGGGCCTGTTTTTTCACTCACAGTTACTGGAGCTGCTGAAAATACCCCATGTGTAAGAGGAAAATAAGCATAATTGCATTTGTACTGGAACTGCATCCATTTGTAGATTTTTCTAGGCTTTGGAAGGGCTTTGAAATTAAGTCTATTAAGCAGGAACAAAATAAAAGATATACTCGGGCAAGGCTAAATTTTCCTGTCCTGTCATTATATCATGACACTTTCCACAAGCATGGGGACAGTTCATACAAATGGAAATGTGGAGAAAGAAATGTGCCCAGAATGACTGAAAAAGAGATGCAATAAAAACCACACACACACAAAAAGATCTTGTCTGTAGCAAGCTGTAGTTCTGCCTCTTATGTATTTGTTCTAAGTACTCAAGGAGGACACTTGAGAAAGCTGCCTGCATTCTTCCATTAGAAAGACTTCAACCAAGGTTGACACTGCTGTGCAGTTCTTAAAGACATTTTCTTGGATTTCTTGAGAGTTTTCTTATGAGTACAGAAGAGTGACCCAGGCTGTCTGACCCCTCCTGAACAGTCAGCTGCTTACTGCCCTTTGCTGAGGGTGAGATCTGAGGCTGGACATGCATCTGCTCTCTGCTGCCCAGCCACCAGGACAGCCAAAAGAGGCAGAAGGTGCAAGGGGAGCTGGAGATCCAAGGCAGGGGACACGGAGGTCCTGGTCCTGATGGTGGAGGTGCTGCTCTGGCCCTAGCATGGAGCTGTAGGCAGGGAATGTGTCTGGGGGAATCTGGTTCTTCAGTGGGACAGCCATGTCTTCAAGAATCATCATGTCTCCAGTTTTGGGGTTTTTTTTCCCACTTGCTTTACAGCCTGAATGTGACTTGCATTTGCTCTTCTCCTCAGTGGAATTTGACTTCCCAACCTCTCAGAGGCGTAGGGAACATTTGAGGGACATTTGAGGGACTTGTATCTTCCAGGTCTTTGTCTTGGCTCCAGTTGAAAAGGTGATTTCTGAAGACAGCTGCTCAGTTCTGTTTTCTTAGGATTGTTTTAGTGAATGATGGTAAATGTTTGCTTGCTGAGCCCTAAGGATCCCTTTTTGGGAATAGGGGAGCAGCTGTTCTCCCCTTGGGATGGCAAAGCTAACATGGAAGTGGTGAACCTGCTTGGGCTGGGGATTGGATGTATTTTCCCCATCTCACCTTACGTGAGAGGAGGTCTCAAGAATTGCAGTTGATTTGGGGCATGGATTAAAATGGGATTTGCTGCCAAGTTGTTGATGCCCATGGCCTCACTTGGGTAAGACATGATACAGGAGATCACCAACATGAGTTCTGGGCAATAGTTGGGCAGTTGGCTTGGCATACCACACTGCTCTTTGTCAAACAGGGTGCCAAACAATGAAGGCTTTTTTTGTTTTTTCTTTTCCATATGGCCTGCAGCTGTCTGTCCTCTCTTCACAGACCTCTGTTGTGTTGGAAGACCTAAAGCTCAGTTTGAGGCTCATCCCAGGGCTCACTGTATGAACACCTGAAGCTCTCCCTGCTCTGGTTGCTTTTTTCAGCCCCTGTGCTTGGGCTGCTGCAGGCTTTGTGTGCTGGGGAGCTGTGCCAGGCCAGGTTAATTTGGTGTAGGAAAAGAAAACTTCTGTAGCCCCTTTCCTCCCTGCAGTTTACCTCCCTACCAGTTACATGTCAGCACAGTTCACAAACCAGCCAGAACTATCTCTGTCTCTTTTTTGTTTGTTTTGGTGTTTTGTTTTGGTTTTTTTGCAGTACTGGATGACATGAGTGAAAATATCCCCGGTCTCTGATTTTGTCAAAGGCATAGTTTGTCAAGAAACTGCTCATTTGAGTGTTGGAGGTTTTATATTTCTGCTGCCCAGGCAGTTCTGTGCTGCAAAGGTGCTCTTGGATTAAAATGAACATCTGGGTTTAAGTAAAGAGCCGGATTTTAAGATTTTTTTTTTTTCTTTTTTATGATCAGCTGTATTGAGGCTGGAATTTGTTACAACTCCTGGCATTCCCACTCTTGAACTTTGCCAGTCTCATTTTCTTGATGCTAGGTTAGGTTTGGCTTGCCTGCAGAGCCAGCTGTATTTCTTTCAGTAATCCTAGTAGGCTTTTACTATGTGCTAAAAGTGTTCAAGATGTTCTTTGTGCACAATGAGAAAGATCTGAGGTAGTGTTTCAGCAGCTTCACTAAAAGACCAAACTTTCCATCCATTTTGGAACAACAGTGGTTTTTCATATAAGGTACATCCCTGTAATCTCTTCTCGTGTCCTCAGTGCTGCTTTGAGCTCATGAAAGGCAGTCCTTCCACAAATCACAAGCCTTTTCTGCTTCTTAAGAGTACTTCTTTTCAAAAAAAGAGAACCTTGATGGTCTTGGTGTGGGTTTCCTGGGGATGGAGCAGTGCCAGGAGGAAAACTGGAGATGTCTCCTAATGTGCTTGGGCACTCTGAAAAAATTCCAGTGCTCAGATTCCACTTTTTATTTTGGTATAAAATGCTGATTTAATCTGAACAGGTTCCATTCACCAGAGGTATGTCTTGTTCTGACTAAGGCTAGAAAATTAATAAGAAAAACCAAACCAAAACATAATCTTTTGGCTTCTTATAACTTTCAGTGGGTCCTTACTGGTGGTGATGGATTATTGCTGTGTTGCTGGACTTTTTAAACTGCACTCTTAAAAAGCAGCAGGAAATTGGAAACTTTTTTCCCTGTAAACATTCTCCTAGTGGGAAGTTACCATTTCTGCACTGAGTTGCAGCTTTAATAGATAATTGCTTCAAACCTGAGGGCTTTTATTTAAGGAGTCTGCTCAAAAGCACCATAGTGATTTACCAGCTGTATATTCCTCTTGGAAGAAAAGCCTTCTGAAAGTAATTTGAGTTTGTGAAGCACAATGTGACATTTGAGTGACTTTTACTGAGGTTACAGTGACTGCAGTCTCAGAGGAAGATGGTTAACTCTTTCTTTTGAGGATTTTCCAGCCACTGATCTACTTCATTCCTTCATAATTAAATACTCTTGCTTTGTGCTTTCAAAGTCTTCTATTGAATCAAGCTTTGGGTGGTGTAGAGATCTGTATTGGAAGGTGCTTTTGGGTTTTCTTCTGGACATTTTGCCACGTTGGGATAGTCAGCAACCTTTGAAATCTGTTCTTTGTGACTATCTTACAAATCCATATGTTCTTTTAGACTGTGAAGATACCATTCTACAACTTCTGCTGTGGACAGCTGTACTTGCAGGAATTTGATTTATCCTGGCTCTGACTGTAGTAACACAATTGCTCCCATGCACACGATCCATCCAGATTCCAGTTTGTTATTTGTGTTTGTAGCACATTACTGAACCATTACAAAACCCCAATTGGGACACCTTGAATCCTGGAATGTGACCTGGAGATCTAGGTAGCAGTGTTCTGTCTCAGTAGCTGGGGGCTCAGGGGGTCCCTTGATGACTTGAGTTGGAGAATGGGCTTTGAAAGCTATTATTTACCTGGCAGAGGTGAAATGCTGCAGTGAAGTCTTACCTGGGGGTGCAGAATTGTTTTGCCCCAGGCAGTGCCCATCTCGTGGTTCAAAGTCTTTGTGGTCTGCTGGACTCCAGTTGGGTTGTTAGGGCAAGCAATGACCAAATGCTTATCAGCCCAGTGTTACTGCCTGACAATGTTCATTTCACCCAAAAGCTTATTTAGAAGATTAATTCACATTTTATTATAGTTAAAATGACAGTTTTGATGAGGCTTGGCAGGCATCTGGATCATTCAGTATTTATCACCTACAGCAGGATCAAGTAAGACACAGACTTCTGATTAGCTCTTCTTCTGCCTTTAGTCAGGAGTTGAGCAGATTACTTTGAGCCTGCTTATTATTTAAGGAAATCTTTTAGTATTAATCTGCAGAAATTATAAATGAATTTGTTTTATAAAGCCATACTGCCTAAAGTTACCCAGGGACTGAGTGGAGTTCCCACCAGGACAGCACTGGATTGTTTGCAAGGTGTTGTATCCAAATATTCTGCTGAAGTTATTGCTCTCAAGAAATACATTTTGAGAACATGGTGTGAGTGTGCAGATTTCTGGGCCATGAAGAGAGTTTGGTTCAACCAGTGTTCACCTTGGCAGGGCCACAGTGAAGTTGTGGAGGAAATGAGTGAGCTGGGGCTTTCGGAAGGGTTGTTGAGAAGGAGCTGTGATCTGGGAATAGGACTCAGAAAACCCTCAGCCTGGTTCTTGAGGATGTTTTCTCCCATGTTTGATTTCAGGTTGAGTGTTGCTTGGTTTTTGCAAAACTTGTTTTTTTTTTTTTTTTTTTTTGTGCTTTCTTTTGGCCCAGGTTGGTTTGCTGCCTGTGATACCAGCCAGGAGTAAAGCAACACTTGAAGAAAGAGCTTTAGAGGGCTGGGAGGGTTCTGCTCACCTGGAGTTGGTGTGTGAGGAGTGTAAAATTATATTTTATCTAATGTTACAGTCTGAAAAAGCATAGCACAGACAGTGCTTGGTCTGATGGTTTAGCAGGGTAACCACATTTTCTACCAAAGTTACCCAGGTGTGAAGGCCTGATTCTTACCATGCTTTTAACAAGATTCTGCAAACAGATTCTGTTTCTTCCTGGAGCTGTAGCAGTGACTCCTGGCAGCAGCAAACAAGATGAGCAAAGCACATCACTAAAGCTGCCTGAAGTTTGTAAGGCTCTGTTTTGGTGTTGAACATGTACAATTTTCTTGGCCTTCAGGAAGCTGTGGGTGCTCCACATGGAGGAAGTTGATTTAAGTAAATTAAGAGGAAATGCTGCAGCTTGGCACCTCCCTCCATTCAGCTGCTTCTCTCAAACAGCTCTGGATCTGGGCAAGCATGTCCTATTTCCAGTTTAATTTCAAACTTTTAAAGCATTTTAAAGCAGACATATTACTTCCTCTGTGAAGTGATCTGTGAGAGAATAATCTTACCTGAATGATGTGCCTGGATTCTGAAAAATGGATGCACTATGCCTAGGGCTGTGCTGGCTGACACTCCTGGCTTGGAGGAGGAATGTACCCCCTTTTCCATGTTTGTGAAGAAATCCTGCTAAGGACACATTCTATTAGGTCTCTTGGTTGAGAAGAGACCTTCCTGGACAAGGGTGTCTGCAAAGAAGTGCAGAAATAGGCATTTCAGACCCCAGGGTGGGAGGGGGTGATGTGATGCTGCCAAGTGCAGCCATGTGGGTTTGGCTGTGCCTCTGACAAGTGACAGTCAGAAGGTGCCACAAAGTTGTCCAGGTCCCATCCAGTCTTTGATCAAGGTGTCCCCAAATATTGCATGTGACTTTGGAGGTGATAGTTGTGTGTCACAAGTGCTGATCAGGGGGACAGTGATGATGTTCCCCAGGAAGGGACTGAATGATCTGTGATGTGCAATGCCAAGGCTTTTTGGGTTACAGCAGTTTGTTCCTCCTTGCTGGATTGGCTTAACATCAAAAATGCACGTGAGGCTTGGAGTTATTAATTTAGGGAGGAAAAGGTGGAAATATTGTCCATTGAGTTGGAGGAGGAGGAGTTGATGATGTGGGAGCACCCTGGCACTGAATTTGCCAAAGCCTCACTTGATCTGGCAATTGGCTCATCAGGTTTAAAATCCCCAGTGTCCTGATCCCTGAGGATCAGAGCCAGCACGGGGAGACAGGAATGAACATCAGGTCAGGAAGAAAGAGGAGGCTGGACAGATCTCTGCTGGGTTTCAGTGGCAGAGGAACTAGAGCAGTGTGCTCTGGGTGCTGAGAATTCCCTGTTAGCTATGTATGTGTTAACAGGGTTTGTTTTTTAGCTGATGCAGCTGCTGTGTCATCTTCTGTCACTGGAGTTCCCAGCTGGCTCAGCCTCCTTGGAGGCAGAGGGGACTTTGGGTACAGTGGCATTCCCTGGGGATCTTGCTGTGCAGTGAAAAATGATCAGGGCAGGGTAATTGTGTCACCTTCTGTTACAGGAGGCAAAGGCCAGTTCTGCTGAACAGAAGGCTTTTTTTCCCTGCTAAGTTCATGCTGATTGGCAGGAAGGAGATTTAATTCCAAAAATGTGGCTTGCCTTGAAATTCTAACATACATATCAGCCTAAATCTGGTGTTTTGGGGACAGCCAGGTCACTGACATGCAGACACTGCTGTGTGAATGGCACAGTGAGGCTTATCAAATCCCTCTTATTTTTATGCTGATTTTGAGGTGGCTTTTAATCCTTCAGACATACTGGTCCCTAAGCACTCTTTTTTTGGAGAGGAAAATAACCTATCTCAAGCAGTTTGGGTAATAATAGTGCTTAACAGAAGTGGTGGAATTAATCCTCCTGGGCCAACAAATGGAAATGTGTTGATGTTGGCTGGGGAACAGAGAAGTGATGTGAAATCAGCTTTCCTCTGGGCCCAGAGGAGCAGCTCCACCACGGCCAGTGGGGATGGCATTGGTGAAGTTGGGAAGTTTGGGTTCAAGCTGAGCCATGCATTTCACTTCTCTGTTCAGAAAAGTCAGATGATGATCTCCAGGCTTCATCAGCCCTGTTGGGAAGGGGTGGGAATATCTCTCCTTGGTCCTGGGGAAGAGTCAGCCCTGGCTTGGCTGCTTAAGGCCAGGGAGATGCTGCTGCTTCCCTGTCCTGCTCCCTCCCCTGAGCTGTCCCTTGGGGTCCCTGGGTTAGACCTGTTAGTTTGCCATCCTGTGATATGGAGGAGTCTTGCGGGCATCTCCTGTTGCTGATTCAAACAAGACAGAGGACTAGAAATAAATCCCTCATTAAATAAATGTTTTATACAATCATAGAATGGTTTGGGTTGGAAGGGACCTTAAAGCTCATCCAGTCCCAACCCCCCTGCCATGGTCAGGGACACCTCCCACAGCCCAGGGTGCTCCAAGCCCCATCCAACCTTCAACACTGCCAGGGATGGGGCAGCCACAGCTTCTCTGGGAAACCTGGGACAGGGGCTCAGCACCCTCAAAGAATTTCTTCCTAATAGCTAACCTTAATCTCCCCTCTTCAAGTTTTAAACCATTGCCCCTTGTCCTGTCCCTACCCCCCCATGTCCAAAGCCCTCCCCCAGCTTTCTTGTAGCCCCTTCAGATACTGGAAGGTTGCTCTGAGCTCACCTGGGAGCCTCCTCTTCTCCAGGCTGAAAACTCCAGGGAAGATGAGGCCAAAGACATCTTGCTGGTAGTGGAACCTCTGGGCCAGGAGGGAAGTGCAGTGTTAAGGAGGTGACATTTAATGATATTGTGAACCAGTTGATATGCTTTATGTAGCAATGATGTAAAGTTAAAACTGATTTGATTTCTTTCTTGTTTTCAGGCTATAAGCTGATTGGAAGCCATTCTGGAGTGAAGCTCTGCCGATGGACAAAGGTATGTTTTGTTTTCTCTAAGCTAGAGACTTATTCAGGTGTAACAATTCCCAGATGAAATGTCCTTTCAAAATGTGATCTTACTTGCACAAGAAACAAACTTCATCTTCCAGGCTGTATTTTTGCATTTCAAGTTATTACAGTCCTGCTGCGAAGACTGAGAACATAACCATGGCAAAGAGCTGGGAACATCATTTTCTGTTGTTTTTCCTGTTATTCTGCTGTCTGCTAAAATATCTCCTGCCTACTGAAATCTCTGGCAGGAGCAGAACACCACAGAGAAAAGTGGGAAGGTTGCATCACCTGGAGTGTGTGCCTTGTGACAGTCACTGCTCTTCTGCTGCCTTTCTGCAGTAAGAATGAGATAGGGAGGTGCCTGGTGCTTCTTAGTGCTGGGACTTAAAAAATTATCCTGTGGGAATGTGTGTGCATTGCATATAGCTGTGGGCACCTTGTTGCTCTCCACAGCTACTGGGAAGGGTGTTGTAGGGAGGTGGGTGCTGACCTCTTTGTTCAAGTTAATAATGATAGGGCTAGAGGAAATGGCCTGGAGTTGCACCAGGGGAGGTTTAGACTGAGAATTTGGAAGAATTTCTTACCCAAAATAGTGGTGAGGCACTGGAACAGGCTGCCCAGGGAGGTGGTGGAGTCACCATGCCTGGAGGGATTTAAAAACTGTGTAGATAAGGCACTTCAGGACATGCTCTGGTAACATGGTGGGGTTTTGTTGGTTGGTTGATTGGTTGTTGGTTTGTTTTTTTGTTTTGTTTTGTTTGTTTTTTTGTGGGGTGCCAGCTGGATGTGGTGATCTAAGAGGTCTTTTCTAACTGTGACAATTCTGTGCTATGTCTGTGTGTGTACACACACATATATCTATATAAAAAAAAGCCATCCTCTTAGCCCTGCAGTTGTGGACTGTAGGCTCTGTAAGCTGGTAGCTTTTCAAGTTGTTTGCAGACTTAAAAACACTCCCAGCAGAAGCACAGAGCCCTGTGGAACAAACTGCAGCTGCTTCAGGATGTTGGTGGCTTCTGCTGTTCTTTGCAAGGTCCCTGAGAAACTCAGAAGCCCAAAGCTGTTCTGTAATATTCTGTGATATTCTGCTTTTGGGGAGTTATGTTGCTATAACACACTAATGCCTTCAGCATTCCTGGGATGATAAACCATGGGAATCATCACCTCTGACACCTCAGCACACCCCTGATCCTTGCTCTGGAGCAGTGAGCAGTTCCTTGGTCTCTCAGCTCTCTTTTGCTGCATGAATTTGTTTATTTTTGAGGAGAGCTCTTGGAATGCCAATGACCAGAGTGGGTGCTGTAGGGAGGAAAAGCCCTGGTATCAATGAACTCTTTTGTGAAAAGACTTCTGCTGGGAAGAGTTTAAGGAGCCCACCCTGGATTGTCATGACTGGGAGATGCACTCACCCTGCTGAGGCTTCTGCTGTTTACTCTTGCAAATATTTCTCTCTTCTGTCACTTTTAGTGCCAAAGAAGGCTGTGAAATGTTTAAAGAAAAACTTGTCAAACTTCATCAGTGCTGTGACTGAGGGAGAGAGCCAGAGGACCTCTTTTTATTAAAGAAGCAGAATTTAATGCAGCACTGTAAAGCCATTTCACAAAATAAATAGCAGCTCTGTGTGCTTAGATAGGGCCATACTATTTTTAGCTTAAGCAGGAGGTGAATGTAAAGTGTTCTAATAAATTGAGCTGAAATTGGTTACAGGCAGTGTCTTTGACTCAGATTTGCACCAATATGTGAGCATCTTCAGGAGGCTTGCCTGAGATTTGTACCAGAGGGAAGCAGGAGCAGGGCTGAAATCCTGAGTATTAAGCTGAGTTTCACAGTGATATTTCAAGATTGAACTTGCTGTGTTCTGTCATATTCTGGAAAAAAATAACAGCACAAAACCTGCAAATTTTAGGAATATTCTGATTTGCCTGTCCTATAACTTGCTTTCCTAGAATGTGTGAATCTCCTGAAATCTCTCTTGTCTGAGGAATGGATGAATAAACAGCATTTTCCATTTTGTTTAATCCTTCAGCTGCATACCAAGGCTGTGCATATATGATGGGTTATGTGTGTGTTCCTACCCTGGTGGTCAGGGGAGGTTTTCTCTTGGATCACCAGGACTCCTCAGGTAGAGGAAGACAGATTAAAAGTTACTATGTCATATTTAATTTTTTTTCTTGAGGATAGGAAAGCTGCTTTCTCATTTATTATAATTTAACTGGGGTAATGAAAAGCAGTCTTTGCTCCAAGCAGCTTGCATGCTGAATAGGAGCTCTGTCCTGGTGGGAAGGCAGCTGTGGTTCTGCTGGGAAGGGAAGTGCAGCATCCTGCTGGAGCCACTCTCTGGGGTGAATGAGAGTTTATAAGGGCAGGGTATTTATTTAATATAGTGCTGGAAGAAATACTCTACCAGACAAATGAAAATAATTGAGTGTTGGGTAATGCAGCCTTGAAATTCATCCTTAAGTGAGCCTTTACAATCATATTTCTTGCATCTTAAGTGGCTTCTCCTGTTTTCTTTTGTTGGCTGGTGCAGTTAAAAGCTTCAGTAAAGCACATTGACTGCTCTGGTGTTGCCAGTGAGAAGTTATTGATTGCACTCAAGTTTTTCTCCTCTGAAACAGTTTTAAATTTAACATAACAAATGCCTGTTTTCTGTAAAGGGTGTTTGTAAGCTGTCACTCTGTTCTGATCTGCATGCTCTGAATTCCCAAGCCAGAGTCCATCTGTCCCCTGAGCCCTGACCTGGCTGACTTGGGACACCCAGTACCTGGTGACTGAACACCACAGCTAAGCCTAGGGAGCAGATTTGCTTACCTTGGCACTCAGCTGGGTTACAGATGGTGTGTTTTAACTTTCTTGGCATTTGTTTGTGTCCTCCTTTGCCATCAGTCAATGCTCCGAGGCCGGGGAGGCTGCTACAAGCACAGCTTCTATGGGATCGAGAGTCACCGCTGCATGGAGGCCACGCCGAGCCTGGCCTGTGCCAACAAGTGTGTCTTCTGCTGGAGGTAAAGTACTGATGCAACTTCACTGGGGTGGGGGCTCTGTGCCATTCTGCCCTTCTCCTGCTGCTCATACCTAGGGTCATGTTTCTTGTGCACCCTTTTCACTTGAAAGCTGAAGGAGGAAGGGTTTGGAAGGGGGGAGCAGTGTTGTTCCCCTTCTCACCTCTGTTCCTCCCCTTGGTAGAGCTCAGGGCTCAGCAGCTGAGCTACCTGGGTGGGTTTCCCAGGATCTGAGGGGTCCCCAGGGTCACCTCCCCCAGAACTGTGTCCTGTGCAGCCAAGTCTTGGGTGCCAACAAGATCCGAGCAGCTGGGGACCAGTGGAAGGAGCAGCTGCCAGTCCCACCACTGCCTGTGCCCAGCACCTGGTAGAGCTTTGGTTCCCTCTGGAAATCCCTGGGCCTCCTGCTGATGACTGGTGCTCTGGAGAACACGGGCTGGCTCATGGTGTGGGAAGCCACCAAGGTGCTATGCAATGTGTGTATCTTTGCTTGGAAATTGGACCATTTTTCTTATTTAGAGAACCTTCACCTGCACCAATTCAATTGCATTCTCAGTGAGTGGAAAGTGATGACTTAGAACTGTTGCTTTCCTAAATCAGTAGCTAATAAATGACTTTGTATTTTAGTCAGTAAAGTGACTGCTTTTCTTGGAGGAATTATTTGTTATTAACTCTCTACAGTGAGCTGTGCCTGGATCTGAAGGGAGATGCTCCAGCACTGCTTTCTCACCAGGGTGGAAATTTTGCTCAACTGGGGGGAGTGCAGGATGGGATCAGCAAGAGGGAGACTGAGAGGCTCAACAGAAATAAAAGCAGTGATGTCAAAGTGGGAGGATGTGGTGGTTCTTCCTGGAGCTCTTTTGTCTTCTACCTTGCTAGATAATTCAAACCCTAGGGGTTGTGCTTCCTTTGGTATTTATTCCTACCCCAGGGACCTTGCTGCCCATAGCACCCATTCCATCCCCAAGCATGGATGTCCAACATCCCAATGTTTCCATGCAAAACCAGCCCAATTCCTCAGAATACCACTTTCTGCCTTTCATAGTCTCCAAGCTCTAGTGATGCAGATATTTCATGAGAATATTTAAATGATGGCACCAGTGTAAAAGGACTGCTATAATTCTGAGAGCACTTGCAGCTGTCTCCCTTGTTAGTGTTAAGGATCAGCATCAGACACTGGTCATCCTGTTAGGTTTACATTTGGGTGTCTATTCCAGAATGTTAATTGGTGCTCTTGAGGGGCTTTCATCATCCCCTGGCTTGAAAGGACACAGCAAATGGCACATTTAATATGCAATTTTTGCTGCTTTTCTTTGGAGCAATTTAGTGGCTGGGAAGAAAAATGTACTGTTCATTCCTTTTGCCAGGGGATCAGGTAGCAGCAGTGCATTGAATTCTGCAGTGGTGACTGTGCTGTAGGAAGATTACCATGCATATTATCCCTCTGTCCCTACACAGAAGGTACATAAACAGCAAATAGAAAGCAGTAATGTCCCCAGACTGAGACATTTTGTTCCTAGGATTGCACTGCAGGCTGTTTAACACTGTTCCCCTTCAAAATGACCCAACTCAGTATTTTTTGGCATCAGCAGCCTGTGTCTGGAGTGTGGGACTAAATTGGGAGAAGTCAAGCAAGTGTAAATTGAAAAATAGTAATGGGATAAATCACCATGTGAGATGCTTTACATGTGCCTCTAACTCATCATCCTGTAGCTATCATTAGTCACCTCTAAGAGGAATCCTGGGAACAGTAGCCCTAATGATAAAGAATGCCAGAATGCTTATTTTACTAATGGCAACAACTTGAATGCAAAGAAACAGCTTTTCAATGGACTGTGCTGAAAACTGTTCTTATTTATTTACCTTCTGTGGGGGAAATGGATTGCAGTTGTTGGGCTTTTCCATGTGGCCTGCAGCTCCCTGCCCTCTCTTCACAGACCTCTATTGTCTTGGAAGACCTAAAGCTCAGTTAGAGACTCATCCCAAGGCTCACTTTATGATCACCTGAAGCTTGGTGTAACTGCAGGCAGCTCTCCCTGCTTTTTTCAGACCTTGTGCTTGGGCTGCTACAGCCTTTGTGTGTTGTTGTTTTGTTTTTTTTTTTTTTTTTTTTTTTTTTTTTTTTTTTTGGTTTTGTTGGTGTTTTTTGTTTTTTTTTTTTTACTTTAGTTTAAACCCATCATGCCTTGCAGATTCTTAATCATGGGAGACTAAATGTGGCCTCAGAAGCAGCAGTGGCTGGGGAGGATAAGCATGTTACCTTCTGATTAGCAGCTCCCATCTGTGCTGTTGGAGACATACAAAGTGATAGTTCTGATCTCCTGGTGGCAGAATGTTTTAATACAGGTTTTATGCCTTGCTGCGCTCCTCATGCAGCTCTGCACAGGAAGCTGCAGATAACACGGCTGTGATTTTTTTTTTTCCATTTTTTTTTTCTTCTTCTTCTTTTTTTTTCTTTTTTTCCCCCTTGATCTCTCCTTTGACAATTTTGACATTTGCAGAGTCTGCCAATGTTTCCAGCTACATAACCACTGCAGATTTCTCAGGATTGCTGAGGAAAGGGCCAAGGAGCCTGTTTGTTTTCTTTTCCACATTTTGGCAAGAAATGCTGCAGTTCAGCTGCTCTCCTTGGGAACCAGATGTCATCAGAGCTACCTGGTTGGGACACATTTTGTCCCCAAACCAGGAGGCCTGCATCAAGCCAGCATCCAAACACACTCAAAGTTTCATTTTTTTGTAAAAGACACAGCTTGACTCTGGAGACCTTGCTTCTCCTTGTCCCAGGCAGTGGTGCATCCCTGGAGATGCTCAAGGTGAGGCTTGAGGAGGCTCTGAGCACCCTGATGGAGTTGTGGGTGTCCCTGCTGATTGCAGAGGGGTTGGACTGGAGGAGCTTTCAAGGTTCCTTCCAACCCCTGGCATTCTGTGACTTTGTGACACCAATCCTGTCCCTGGCTGGGGACATGCAGGGTTTAGAAGGAAGCAGCTTCTTTGGAGGGCAGGAAAAGCAGAGCCTTCTTCTGTCTGGTTTTCCCCCTGCAAGGCAGCAAAGGTGCTGTGTTGATCCCAGTGTGGTGGAGTTTCCAGAGCCTGGAAGGATGGGAGGGGGGAGGGAAAACACCACCTTAATTACTGCAACATCCCTAAGCCCTAATTCTCTCTACAAAACCAATGTGTCACTATCCAGTATTGCTCTGGGCTGGTCTTGCTGTGTTTGTAATGTCTCTTTAGCTTAATTGTCTAAATGGAAATGTGCAGTGACCAAATCTTTTAATCAATTAGAGCAAGTGTGGGTCTGAGTTTCTGACACTGGACTGTGGCACAATCACCAGACAAATGGGATTTGATTATTTTCTGGCAGAGTGTCTGAAGAGACAGAACAGCTAAATAAGGTTTAAATTAATAGGGTTTATTATTTTTGCATCTAAGGAGGAGGCAAACCAGACAGAGTGAAGAATCCTCTAAAAACAAACAAAAAATGTTCATATTTCTTCTGCTGTAATTTATGGTGTTTGTACCTGTACTTTAAGGTTTCAGCTTGAGCTTGAACCAGAGACAGCAGCTGATCCTCTGTTCAGACAATCTAAAGAAATGTGTGGCCAAAAGCCAGAGATCACAGCAAAGCCTACAAAATGAGATTAAAAATTAATAATCACTTGTAGGAGAGGTACTTAGTAAGGTCATTAAAAATTAAAAAGAAACTGGAAAGATATATTAAAACAAAAACTTCCTCTCTTTAACTTTACCCCAGAGGGTACATTCTGCAGGGCAATGTGCAGTATTCTGATACTGAAGGAGTTGACCCTGTAGGTTTGTAAAAGTTGGAAGCTGAGCCTCAAAGCTCAGAGTTTCTGCATCTGCAGCCCCCTGTCCCTGTGCTGCTCAGTTCTTACTGTCCTCTCCCTGTACTTTTATTTGGTTACTTTGGTTTACAGAATTAATATATCGTGCCCCAAGGTTCAGTGTGTTTCTCAGATGTGATTCTTCACTGCTGTGCTGACCTCTGGGCCTCTCTGCCATTCAGGAGCTCTGGATGTAGCCCTGTACATGGAGGTGGGGAGGACATGAGAGCTGATGCCCGTGTCATGGATGAAGAAAAAGTCTTGTTGCCTTTATGTGCTCCTTTGTAATAATCCAAGGCATTTCTAGAAGAAAATGTTGGTGAGATGGGAGCAGCCCCTGGTGACTGAGAGTAGTGCTGGAGGTTTGTGCAGGGTGGAATTCCACCCATCACTCAGTGCTCTGCAGAGGAATGAGCTGCTCAGGGTGCTTAGATGTGGGTTTGCCAGATCAGGGGCAGAAGTGTGGGGGTAAATCATGGTCAATCCCCAAAGCAGTATCTGCTGTGATGGAATTCCCAGCTTACACTGCACATCCTGATCTGCAGCCTGGTTCTGAAGTGACCTTTGAGACTGTGCTGAGCATGGCTTGGTGGGAAGGAATGAAATGTGTTGGTACCAGCACAGGGCAGACTTCTGGCAGGTAATCAGCACTGTCTGCTTCCTGGAAACTGTGCTGTTTTTTTTCTATAGCTTTTCCATAGGAGGCATCTTCCATCATTATTTCAGAAGTGTGAGTAAAGGATCATAGAATTGTTTGGTGGCAAAAGCCCTTTCAGCTCATCAGGTCCAACCCTTCCCCCATCCCTGCCCAGGCCACCCCCACCCCATGTCCCTCATCCCCACATCTCCAGGGCTCTCAAACCCCTCCAGGGATGATGGGGACTCCAGCCCTGCCCTGGGCAACCTGGGCCAGGCCCCGACAACCCTTTCCAGGCAGAAATTGTTCCCCAGCTCCAACCTAAACCTCCCCTGGCACAACTTGAGTTGTGCCAAAAGTTCCTCTTGTCCCATCCCTTGTTCCTTGGGAGCAGAGCCCGACCCCCCCTGGCTCCAACCTCCTCTCAGGGGGTTGCAGAGAGCCAGAAGGTCTCCCCTCAGCCTCCTCTGCTCCAACACCCCCAGGGCCCTCAGCTGCTCCTGGGCAGACTTGTGCTCCAGACCCTTCCCCAGCTCCATTCCCTTCTCTGGACACACTCCAACCCCTCAATGTCCTTCTGGTTGTGGGTAGCCCAGAACTGACCCCAGGACTGGAGCTGCAGCCTCAGCAGTGCAAGTACTGGAATGTATTCTTCTAAAATAATTCTGAAGTATATTCTGAAATGCTGTGGATATTCTGGAAGTTGAGGGGCTGGTGTAGAAGTCTTTGTCTCCTGCTAAAGGGTGCTGTGCATTTGGGTTTTTCTGGTGCAGGGACCATGAAAGGACACCTTTATATGCTTTATCCTTTAAATCACCTTTATATGCTCCTCACAAGCTTTTGGCTTGTTCCTAGAATTCTGATAGGAATCAGCCAACTCATCCAGTGTGTTCTAGGGTGAGTTTAACCATCCTAGTGAAAACATTTCATTTAGATTAAGTATCTCTAACCTATTTTCTTCTTAGCCCAGTCTGGATTCTCCTCATTACCATCTTGAGGAACCAGAAGGAAAGTTACAAACAGGTTTTTTTGTCATCACAGAGAAACATTAAGCATTTTGCTGTGAACTGGAGAAGCTTTTTCCTTGATCTTCCTCTGGCTTCTCAGACACTGGTAGCCTGTCTGTATGGGCTGTCCTGGCTGTGTCTGATTATGACCCTGTGTTACTGTGCTCTTCCTTTTATTTTCACTGGAGGATCCCAAGGTTGCAGAAGAACCTGGGATTCTCACAGATTGGTTTCTTGCTGCTGTTCGTATCTTTGGTTTTTATTGCTGCAGTTTGAGCCTCTGCTTTAATAGGGTGTAAAAATATGCCAGCTCCCCTCAACTGCTTTGCCCTTAAACTGTTTTCCTCTGGGATAGTTCCTGATAGTTCTCAGGGTTCACTGAGGGCTGATTCTTCAGCTCGTTATTATTCTGCTCTTTCCCTCCTGTCCCTTCCATGAGCCATGTGCTCTGTCCTTTCATGCTCACTGCACCAACGTTTCTGTACCTGCCTCTTCCCCAGCAGGTACCAACATCAATCAGCTGCTGGGTGATGGTATAAAGGATACTTTATATACTGTGTTGCATTTTCCAACCATTTTGAGAGGTACAAACTAAAAGCTGATTTGTTAAAGCAATGACAAGTGATTGAGAAAGGGGGATACAAAGCCCCTCTGAGGAAATCAAACCCAAACCAGTCATCACAGAGACTGATAGACTGCTGGTGACACTCTGGTAATGCTGGCAAGTAATCCTGGTAGGACACAGGTCTGATGGCTGGGGGGAGGCAGGTTTGTCAGGAAGGGGAGAGCAGGGAGCTTCCCTCATGTTTTGTGCAGTCTCACATTGCTCCATCATGATGGGGGCTCTGGCAGTGCTTCTTGTTTTGGAAATACCAAATCAAAGCTGTTTGACACCTGCAGCATCAATCAAATGAAGGGTTTTCTGGTGTATGTGAGTTTTGGGTGAGATTTTTTTGTTGTTGTGTTATTTTCAGCAGAGAGGGAGCAGCATGCACAGCAGCCTGGGCACAGCTCAGGTGGGTGGGGGGGTGGCTGCTGGGGGCCTCAGAGCCTGCAGGCAGCGAACAGGGACTCTGAAACTGGCTCATCAGCTGGAGGACATTGCTTCCCCATCCTCTTTGGAAGAAAATCTACTTTTTTGCCTAGTAATCTGCTTTGTAGACATGACCTGGTGTGTTTACTAAACAGTTAGAAAGGGATAAAAATTCAAGGACTGTTAGACACTAATAATTAATAGCAATCCAGTGTGCAGCAAGAGCCTATTGATTTTTTTGCCAACTTGCCCTATTAAATACACAAGGTACAAGTTATGTAGTTAAACATGCAAGAGATTTTTAAATGCCTTTTTGTAGCTGACAGTCAGAAAACTTTCCATGTTGGTAGAGAGAAAAAAAAAAAGAAAGGGAAATTTAAAACAAAAGAAATCAAAGCTATTTTAGCTGAAAGGATCTTTGAGTTGGTAAAATAGTTTGAGAGCAGCATTTCAATCTTTGTTCTTGAAGTGGATGATGAAGTATTTGGGGCAAGGGCTGTTATTACTGTTGCCAGGTCTGGAATTTGTTGGTTTAGCAGTGTCAAAGTGTGGAGCTACAGGTCTTGCTCACTTGGAAGAAGTCAGTGGGAGGCTCCTGGTTGCCTTCCACAGGCACTGCTCCAGCCACTTCCCCAGAGAGTGTTTCCTTCTGCCTTTTAGGTTCTATTTAAGTGCTGGGTGCCAGGTCCTACTGCCCATGCAGCTGGAAAGTTGGATGTGGCAACCTTGGGCATCCCTGTGGCTCACCTCCAGGGATGATGGAGAGCAGTGGAGGACATGGAGATCAGCTGCTCAGGAAGCAGTTTCAGGAGTATAAATTACTTGATCTTGTTGTCCAGAGCTATGCTAATCCAATAGTGCTGTTTTGAAAGGCACTGCAAAAAATATGCTATGTTATAAACTATTATTTATATATAAAATATGTAATATGAGATGGACTATATAAAATATAGCCAGCATTACTAACAGTGCATTTTATTTATAATACGTATATTCATCCTCATTAGAATATATTTACATATGATGTGTTTGTATACGATATAAAATAACGTGTGTGCTTATAAATAAATACAATATATGTCCATATATAATGTAAGTATTATGATATTTTGGTAAGGAAACATAAAATATGATCAATTACTCAATAAGCTGCATTAGAATTGGAAGGGGAAAGTGGAGAAACTTTATTAGTGTGTTTTGGAAAAAACCAAGAAGATGGAGAGAGAACAAGGAGGTGAAAGCACAGAATCTGTGCATTTTCTTAGGGTGATGCTTAAAGGCTGAAGTATCCCTGTTTGCTGCTAAGGTTGAGTGCAAGGTTGGTGGGGGGTGACTGTCCCCAGGGAGAGGAGGGTGCCCTGCTCCAGACTCTGGGTGAGAGCATGAGTTGCACACCACTGGTTTGTAATATTTCATCTGCTGGTCAGGATGGAGTTTTTTCCAGATTAGCTGCAGTGACTCTGCAGTCCTGGTGAAGAAGGGGATGGAGGGAACTTCCCTACGTATTTTCTAGCTGCTTGGGTAGAAACCTTTTACCTGCTTTCCAAAATCAGTGTTGTTATTGTAATACAAACTGCAAAGCCCATTCTTTCTGGGGAGACCAGAGCCTGCAAGCAGAGGGTTATGAAAATGGTGTTCAGAGATGACATCTGAAAGTTGTGTTGGAAGCAGGCTGGTGAAGGGACTCGAGCACAGACCCTATGAGGAGAGGCTGAGAGAGCTGGGCATGTTGAGGCTGGAGAAGAGGAGGCTCAGGGGAGACCTCATCACTCTCTACAACTCCCTGAAAGGAGGTTGTAACCGGGTGGACGTTGGTCTCTTTTGCCAGATGACTTTCAACAAGACAAGAGGGCAGGGTCTTAAGTTGTGCCAGGGGAAATTTAGGTTAGATATTAGAAAGAATTTCTTTACGGAGAGAGTGATCAGGCATTGGAATGGGCTGCCCAGGGAAGTAGTGGATTCTCCATCCCTGGAGCTATTTAAAAAGAGACTGGATGTGGCACTCAGTGCCATGGTCTAGCAACCGCAACGGTGGTAAAAGGGTTGGACTCGATGATCTCTGAGGTCCCTTCCAACCCAGCCAATTCTATGATTCTATGAAGCAGGATACTGCTGAGAATTTCATGGTGCTTTTGGTATCTTTAAACAAAGCCCAAGTGCCATGGGCAGCTGATGGGTTCCTCCGTGTATGTTACAAATAATGGTTGAATAACTTTTTTTCCTTCAGACATCATACAAACCCAGTGGGCACAGAATGGCAATGGAAGATGGACCAGCCTGAAATGATCTTGAAGGAGGCTATTGAGAACCATCAGAATATGATCAAGCAGTTCAGAGGTAACTTCTCTCCCACTTCTTCCCTGTAAATGATGGTTTGGAAGATAACCAGCAGCAGCATCTTCAAAACATGGATGAAAATGTTCTGATCATCTGTGAAATGCTGGGAAGGAGGCATGAGATTTGTAACAACAGAGAGATGGGTGGCAACAAACTTCTGTGGCACTTCTACTGTTGCCTGAGATGTTCTGCCTTGCTTTTGGTGTTAGAACATGAGGCAGCCATTGGGTGCTGCCTTAGGGAGCAGAGTGAAATTGTCTCTTGTGCAGCTTGGTACTCATCAAATCCTTTTCCTCTTTGTGCACGGGTGCTTCCACAGTGGTTAAAGCTGATCTGGATGACTGGGAATCTTGATTCTTATGTGAAGGTAATGACAGATAAAAGGCAAAAGGAATACACATCTAACCTGGTAGGAAGTAGACTACCCAGCTTTAATCCTTTGGGAGCTCTTCTGCTAGCTCTGAAACTTCTAGATGGCATTTTTCTCATTACTTAGTAGCATTCAGGGTATTACTATTTTCAGGAATTATTTTAGTACATCTGTCTGACTGAAACTGCCTTTCCACAGCACCTCTTAAAAGTACTGTGTTTTGCTTCCCAAAGGAACTCCTTGTGAGTTTCTTAGTTACTCATAGTGTATCCGTATATAAAAATAGTTTTTTTCTTTTTTTCCCAAATGTGATAATCTTGGTTACTCTGCCAAGGTCAGCTTTGTGTGCTGGCAGAGCTGGCCAGCTTGGCAGGACAGGTCTAGGACTCTGTTCTTCCTAGCTGACAGGTCCATGGGCAGCAGGAGTGGAATGAAACATCCATAAAAATGTGCAGAATGAGCCTTGGTCTTGGCTATCGTTATGGGAACCCATTTGTTTATGTTGGCTGTGCACAGAGAACCCAATGGATTAAAAATGACAGGCAAAAAGAAAAAAAATCTTCTGTCAGGAGAGTTGCTCTCTCTTATTCACTGGAGTTATATATGAAAGGCAGAAAAATAACTCAAGTTCTGGCCTCAGGAGCTTTGTTTTCATCAAGTGGCTGCTTTGAATCATCTCTCATTCTCCCACCAGCAGCTCCAGGGAAACTTTTTCTCTGGGAGCTCTGGAGCTGAACTGGATGGAGAGCAATCAGAATAACCTGGCCAGAGGCTGCCTACTGAATCCATGGGATCTGGTGGATTGGATTGAAACTCTAGAGCTTGTGCAGGGGAAGCAGTGAAGGTGGGGTAGTGGGATAGGAAAAGGATGTTAATTTGGAAGCAGTCCTTAGGGAAGAGGTGAGGAGTTGGTGGTGTCAGTGCATCTTCTCTCAGTCTAACCAGAGCCCCTCTGGTGGTGCCCAAGGCAGAGCAGGCTTTAAGGGTGTGGAGATGTCACTTTCTCTCTGTGCTTGGTGTTTCTCCTCCACTGCAGCCATTTGGGCAGCACAGGGAGGGTGCTGAGTGAAGGCAGGGTGCCTGCAGCAGTGCTCCCTGCCAGGGCTGCTGCTGGGTTTCATGGCTACTTGGTCACTCAGCTGGTGGGATGCAGTGGCCAGCATCTTAGGAGTTGAGGTACTGGGTGGTTTGCATGACTGAAGAGCATCTAGGATGTAAAATTTTGTCCAGAAGGCTGTAACAACTGTAGAAGACATGCAGCTCTAGACAAGAGTATTCATTTTTAATGCTTAAGGCATTGAGAATTTCTGACATTCTGCTCTTTTATTCAGTCTGTTCTGGATAGCCAGGCACATAGATGAGTTGAATGTGGCTGAGCATGCTGAAAGGACTGGGATTAATAGCCCAAGGGCAGTTTGGTGGCTGATACCAAGTAGGGTACTCCAGGACTTGATCCAGGAACCTGGTATGTCATACAATATCTCCATCAAGAGATGATGGGGATGATGAGACTTGAGTACACCCTCAGCAACTGCAGGTGGTACTAATTTAGGGGAGGTGGCAGGCACACTCAATGGCAGAGCTTTGTTTTGGTGAGAAAGTTGATTATTTGGCCAATAGGTGCATGTGGAGTTGAGCAAGAAGTGCTCAAGTGTATGGTGATGTTAAACCCCACACTGGCCCACAAAGGGAGACCCACTTGCCATGGTAGAACAAGGGACTTGGGTTTCGGTTTGAGATGTTCAGGTTAGACATCAAAATAAGATTGTTTGGCCAAGGTGGTGTCCAGAGAGGTGAGGGACCCTCCAGCCCTAGAAGTTTTCAAGCATTTTATATAAGACCATTACCAGTCTGGTCCAGTGTTGGCACTGGGCTGGAGACCTGTCAGAGGTCCTGCTAACTGGGAGTTCTGTCACTGCTAGTGTGACTCTGAAAGTTCTAAAACCATTAACAGCCTCTCTCCTTTTTTAGGAGGCAGGAGTTGAGGCAATATAATCCTGTGTGCAGAAATCTGTTTAAACCCAACATCAGACTCTGGAATAACCCTCTCCATCCCTTACTCCTTGGTGTCTTCCCAGAAAGAGTTCAGGAGAGGGACTTATTATCGGTGTACTTGGCAGCCTCTGAAATTTTTTTCAAAGTTGAGAGGCCTGTAAGGGCAATTCCCTCCTTTGGAGCTTATTTTTCCATTTAAAAATCTTAAATATTCTTTGAAACTTGTGTGTATGTCTTTGGCAGTTACCCCTGACCTGGATCTAGGAAAGGAGAAATAAAAAAAACCCCACAAGCTCTGGATTAGAACTGTGCTGCAAAGTGGAAAAAGAAAAGGTTGTGTTACTTTTTCAGGGTGATAGATGGCAACATGCTGCCTGTCTTGGGAACCTGCAAGCAAAAGATTTATTAAGGAGAAGAAAAAGCAGTAAGAAAAACCCAGTAGCTTGCTGTTATATTTTGTGAATTTTGTGTTGTCCCTTCCCTGAGGTACATGTGAAAATATTGTTACAGTAGGATCAGTGAAAGCAAAATTGAGTTGAAACACTGCAATAAGCTGAAGGCAGGAGTGTTAAAAGATGTGCAGTGTCCAAGGTTCCTTGTGTGCCCTGCCAGAGCCATACTCTGTCCAGGCTGGAAGTGCCTCAGGCAGAAAAAAGGTGCTTCCAGCTAACTTAGCTCTCCACAAATAATAAATCAGATTTTATTAAGATAGGTACTAAAAGAAAAAAAACCAAAACCCACCCAAACCCCACAGACTACCCCAAGGCTCGAGGGCTGGGACAGCCCAAGGTGCTTGGTTGCATGGGGAGCTCAGGTTGCTGGGCTCAGCTCAGCTCAGCTCACTGCTCAGCTGGGCAGTCCCAGGGCTCCAGAGCCGATCCCAGCAGGATGCTGAACAGCTCTGCCAAGGTGTTTGGACACTGCCAAAGGTGAGATTATTTGGGAGAAGAAAAGCTTGGGGGAAATGTGTTAGCTAGAGAGTCCTCGAGGCTCTGGAGCTTCAGGTTGTGTTGCTTAGAGAAAACCCAAAGTTATCTGAATTGAATCAGGGGTCTTTCTAGTACCAGTATTACAACTCTGCATTCAGGTTCACACCTACAGACATCTCCATGCACCAAAGGAAATGGGTGAGCTAATCTGATGCTTTATTAATTCCACATGTTATAGCTAAAGTGAGATCATTTTTGAAGAAAAACAAGCAGAAGAACTCTTGGGGACTCTCTATCCTAGAGCCCTCTGTCTTGTAGGAGTCCTTATGACTGCTTCTAGAGATCTGTCATCTGTTTTATTGATGCAATAGTTTGTACTGGTTTTGAAGACCTTAGACAATAATTAATGTCACATAATTCTCTTAGGGTAACTGTTGGAGAGACATCTTACTGATGGGGAGCTAAGGTAGGAAGTTTGATGGATGCATTTTCAAGGGAGTGATGAGTAAATCTCTGCCCTTGTGAAGGGCACACAGAGAATGGAAACATAAATCAAAAATAGGAAAGTGGGAGCCTGATAATACAGCCCTGGTTCAACTTGGGGAAAAAAACAACAAACACCACCAGCAAAACAAAACAACAAGCAAAAAGGCATGAGCTGAACTAGGAAATCCTAAAACTACCTCTGTGTCTTGTGGGTGGACAGAACAGGTTTTTTTGTCTCCTAGGCACTCTTCGTTGCTGGTGTACAGGTGCTTGTAGAGGTACCTGGAGTCAACAGCCAACCTCTCTAGGGCAATGTGCTGAATGATGCTTTTCTTTCTCAAGTTAAAGTGTACTGGTAGAAGATCTGGAATCAGCTTTTCAAGGGAGATGTGCTGGGATCAGCTTGGCTGCATGCTCTGCTGATGTGTGAGCTGGAAGCTGCACTGCCTCTAGCCAAAGCTTCTCAGGTTCCTATGGCTCCAGTCTCCTGTCCTGCACCTACTCCATGCTGTACCAAATCTGCCCAGGCTCTGGCTTTGCTGAAGTTCATTGACTGATGACACAGGAGGAGGCTCAGCTCCAGGGGCATAGGTTGAGTGCTGTAGCTGTTTGGCAGCCAAAAGTGCCCGAGAGTTCCTTTGTTGCCTGGAGTGCTCCCTAATCCTGTTTAGTTTATCCCATCCAGCTTGTGATTTATGTGGGCAAATGATTGCATGCAAAACCTCTACCCTCCTCTGGAGTGTGTTTGTTATAGGTCAGATTTTCTGTAAACTGGTTTGAGAAAGTGACTTTCAAACTTTTTGGTGGCTGTTGGGATTTTTTTCTGTCTGCTTATAAATCTGGCATGGTAATTACCATAGTCCAGCTGCAAAATGCTGAGGAAAAGAAATTAATTCCAAAAATGACTTACAGTAGCTTAAAGAACATAAAAGTTAGTCCTTTAATCTCAGTGTGTGCTTGAGATGCTTCTTTCTTTTTATTTGAAAATAATGTTTTCATTTAGACCTGTCAGGTTTCTGCAGAATAACTGTTAGTCCTGTCACTTATTCAGGACCATGCCTGCCTTATTTAAAATGCACTAAGCTTCCCTCTGATCACAAACCAGCTTTTCTATGTGAGGCTGAAGCAATATCCATGAACACCTTTTTATCTTTGCTTTGCAGCATAGCATGTAATTTGCTGTACTGCTTCAGCTCCAGCATCTAGGCAACGAGAGGTGAGATGGGGACCTGGTTTCAAACTCAAGTCTTTGTTTTTCTTTATTTTTTTTTCTTTTCTTTTTTTTTTTAAAAAGAAAAGACTAACCCCATGTCTAAAACCTCAGATATTATTCTAGTACATCAAGGCATGTCAAGGAAATGTGAAGTGACATATATGGAACAAAAGCCTGTTTGTAGTCAGATGATTTCATGTGGGCTCCTGAGCACTGAGCTGGATGTTGATGGGCTAGAGAAGTGTTTGCCTCTCCCCTGGGTATGATAAATGTAACTCAGATTGGTTAAACCTCCAGACAGCATTTTCACGTGGACACTACAGTTGAGCTCCTTGTGTTTTGCTCTTTGTTCTGCATTGTCTCTTGCTGAGATGTTCAGGACAGTGTCACGTGTTGGAGTTTCTTTTTGAACTCATCCCCTGTGAATTTCTGTTGCGTGTAGCTGCCGGGATGGATTCAAACCTGGTGGTTGGTGCTCTGCTTGGTCGCCCAAGAAGGGAAAGCTTGACTCAAATGTGACTAGAGAACTGTTTTCAATAGTTAAGGAGGCACACCAAGCTCCCTGTGTCTGTGCACGTCTTGCTTTGTGGATTAAAGCAGAGCTGGCTCGATGGCCACTGGCCTGGGGCCTGTTGTCCCCTCTGGTCTGGAAAGTCTCCAGATGGTTTTGCTCAGCTTTCTGTGTTCCAAGGGGTATTTTAGATCCAGATTCCTGGTTTGGGCTGGGGTTGTAGTTGATTTAATCCTGTTTTCCCTCTTTCTGCAGGTGTGTCAGGGGTGAGAGCAGACCGCTTGGAAGCAGCAATGACAGCCAAGCACTGCGCGCTCTCGCTGGTGGGAGAGCCCATCATGTACCCACAGATCAATCACTTTGTGAAGCTCCTGCACCAGCGTGGCATCTCCAGCTTCCTGGTTACAAATGCACAGTTCCCAGATGAGATTCGGTAGGAGTTGGACAAAATATCTCCCTGCCAAAACATTTGAGTGTTGACTTCTGTTTTCATTCCGTTTTGTCGTCCATCACCAGCAGCTCTGAGTGAGCACTGACAAGGAAAAGCCCACTCAGCATCTATTAGGTTTTAGCTTCCATCTCCCCTGTGCATTTTCTCATCTTTCTCTTCTCTAGTTTGATTTTCTTTTCTGTATCTCTTAAAGTGTGATTACTTCTGAAAGTGAAGAGAATGTAATAAAGTATCTCCTGGAGGTGCAAGGGAAGGAGAGCAGCAAGCAAGCTGCGTTTCATGCTTGGGGACACAAGTAACTGGTGGGAGTGTTTCTGACAGCTGGGGCAGGGGCAAACTCATAAATTGCTTTTCTGGCTTGTGTGCTTCCCTTGCAGTCTTATCTTTGCTCTAACTCCATAAGACCAGCTGTAATGGCTCAAACTAAAGATCTATACAGCCCAGCATCTCCAGCAGGACCTGGAGTGCAGTGTAACAACATGTGAAAAGGACACACATCTGCAAAAGTAGTTTTTAACCTCCTTCTCGGAGGAACTTGAATTTAAAACATTTTGATGACCTCACAAAATACAAAGGCAAAATGTTTCTGGTGGTCTTGAACATCCAGGCTGCTTTTACCTGAAGCAATGCAGAAAGGAAAGGCAGTGTGGGGGGTGGCTGGGAACAATCAGAGCATTGTCAGCAGCTGACAGAGAGCTGGCAAAGTCCAATCCTGGAGATGGTGACCAAGCAGCAGGGCTGTGTGCAGGGAAGGGCTGGGATGTCATTTCAGCTCAATGCCTTTCTGATAGCACTTTCTGGTAAAGCTTCCTTTTCACTTCCTTCTTGTGGTCCGAATATGGCAGGAAAGGGGGAGGGCATGCAGTTTTTGAGTGAGTAATTATACACTACAAAGGCATTCCAAATGATTGAATAATTGTGTAATCAAGTTACTTTAAGTCCTGTATTATGTGCCTGGTAGACAGAAATTGCTCTTTCCTAAAAATAGCATTTTAAAAAGAGAGATGTATTTTGGAGCCCCATCTCTTAGGATCTGCTGAATGTTTTTAAAAAGAAACAAAAAAGAAAGTGATGAAATGCTAGTCTTGCTGTCTTAAAAATTGCAACTGATCTTTGGCTCATCAAAGCAAATGAGTTGCTTAATATGGGAACTGAAGTGTGCAGCAAGCTCACTTTTCCCTTGTCAGCACAGGGGTGTCAGAGTCTCAAAGTTATTCCTAAAATAATCAGCACACCCTCTGGCATTCAGTGAGCAGCCAGGGAGTGTGGCCTGGGGTGTTCATTGGGTTTAGGACCCTCTGGCTGTGTCTCCAGCCTGGTGCTGCCAGTGCTTTCCTCCCTTCTCTCCTCCTCTTCTGCTTGGGCTGCAGCTTTGTCCTCCTCCAGGCACATCCATGTCCTCACCAGGTGAAGGAGGTTTCATGGCACATGAACTTGTGTTGAGTGGTTACCTGGCTCATGTTTCATCCTCCTCTGCTTTCTGATTAGTGGCTGTGAACAATACCATTGTGTATGTGTTTGCATTTATGAACATCAGTAATGAGCAGTTGTTTGTTATTACTTATAAAAATGGGCATTTTCATATTATATTGATGTTTCCCATTGGATGGTTGACTAGGCAGCATCCTGGCTGGCTGGGGAAACCACCTCATGGCTGGTGGCCTGCAGTCAGTTTATTGCTCTGGTTTTGTGCTATGCTACACATCATAATTCCTGGCCAAGTGGTAAGAACTGTGAACTTGAGCTTCTGGATCAGAACTCTGCTGTCTAAGCCAGTTTAAAAATTACAACCAAAAAATTGAGGAACATTAAAAAAATCCATCCTACTACCATGCAACTAAATTTCCTCTTAATGATGAAATGTAGCAGTGCTCTGGGAGCATCAATTCTGCTTTTCCCTGGTGCTGTCTGGACCCATCACTGCCCTGTCTCCTTGTTCCCTTTAGCAGACCGTGCACGAGGTCATCCTGGCTCTAGTCCTGGCCATGGCAGGGCCCTGTGGATCACTCTGTTTTGGAGCAGTGTGGGGCAGAAATCCCTCATTGGTTTGTCCTCTTAATTCTTTAATTTTCTCTGGTATGACTGCACTGAGTCTGCCTGTCCTGACGACAGATCCTCAGAGAGGAGATGATTTTTCTCAGCTAATGTTTTGAAAAACAATCACTTCATCTTCACTGGGCCCCCTTTTAATTAGGCAAATGCAGCATTAAGTGAAGAAAAGAGTGTTTTGGCTATGTTCCTTGAAACTGAATACTTCAATCCACTTAGACTCAGAACATTTGGTCATTCTTGGAGTTTGTGGCTTTGGGCTGCCAATCCAGACAAACTTGTTTACAAAATAACTTTATTCAACCTAAAATATTAAATTTGTTCTGGGCTTTTTCATTCTTCTGTCTAAATACATAGAGGGACAGTAAGTTTAGAGAAACTGTTTGTGTTCATGTCAAGTAAATAGATTTTTCTGGACACTAAGAGCTCTGCTCTCTCTCATTCTGGATAGTTTTTGGCACTTTATCACCTTGGGGGGTTTGGTGTATTTTTAGGTGGCACTGTTTGGCAGCTGAACAATAGTTTCTAATTTCTTCTCATCTTCTAAAGAAGCAAATCAAGCTGGGACTATAGGCTGCTCATTAACAGCCTTCACAAAAGATGCTTGCAAAATGGTGCCCTTAAAACTGTTACGTGGTGCAGTTGGGAGGTGGAAATTTCATCTCACAGACACCAGGGTGGCAGATCCCAGAGATGGGAACCTATGTTACACTCCCTGGCTGTTCCAGTGTTTTATTGTGATGAGGGAGCTTGTTTTAGGTGGTTCCTCTTAATGCCCTTCATTAGTCCTTTGCTTACAGGTTGCAGTGTTGCTGCTTCACCTTTTATACCCTTGGGATTTTCTGGAAGGATTCGACTCAGCCCAGACTCTTCCCACAGCAGAGGAGGGTTAATCTTTGTACAGGTTACCGGGGCTGGGTTTGCAGGTGCTCTGTTCACTGGCCTTATGTGACCAGAAAGACTTTACTGCAGGATTTGTAAGAAATAAGAGACTTGAAAGAGGAAGGAGAACACACTTGAGGGGTTGTGCTTGGGTTTATTTTTCTAAACAGCTTTGATTTCCTTTCTGAAAATCATTTGAGTGATAGCAGCTGCAGGTCAGGTAAGTTCAATGAGTCCAGCAGTAGAAGCTGGCTGGATTTCTGCTGTATTTCTGTTAAATGAAGTTATTTTTCCATCGGACAGGACAAACAGAGCCTGAAGAAGGGACTGAGCTCTGTGGGGTTTAACCATGGGGGCTGGAGTGAGAGGCAGAGCTTTTCAGTGCCTCATATGAAGCCCTGGCAGCTGCTTTGGGGAGCCTTTCTGAGTGCGTTACAGCTCCACTGGAGTGAAAAATGTTCCAGTTCAGTGAGGAAAAGATAATTAAAATGTCAGCCAATACCTATATATGTGATGCTCTTTGCTTTCAGGAAGTATTATTTGTTGAAAGTAGGTTGCAATGTCTTGCTATTAATATGATGGTCACTTGGCAGAGATGAACCACTGGGCTGGATAGTTTTCCCTGTAAATGCTGTGTAGTTACTGTTGCTACTGGACCAGCAGAGCAGCTTGTTCACAGATACTGTATTTTATGGGTGCTTTGGTAGGAAAACAAAAATTCAGTCAGCAGTGGTGTCTGAAAACAGCTATTCCCTTCTTTTTATTTCCAAGGAACCTTGAGCCAGTAACACAGCTGTATGTCAGTGTGGATGCCAGCACCAAAGACAGCCTGAAGAGAATCGACCGACCCCTCTTCAAGGATTTCTGGCAGAGGTTTCTGGACAGTTTAAAGGCCTTGTCTGAAAAGGTACCCACTTAGGAATAGTTTTCATTTTTTTTTCCCCCTTTTCTTCTGTATCTCGCCTGCTCAGGGCAAAAGTAGAAGACAGTGGGGCTTGAGATGAGTGGAGCAGTGCAGTGCATTTTGGATTGTTGGGAGCCTGTTCACTTGTTTTGTACATTAAGGTCTATAAAGTCCAGCAAGTTCAATTAGTTTTCCATTTAGGGAGAAATTTAATGACAAAAGGGGAATGTGTGTGTGTCAACTGGGACACTAACCTTTGCTGTGAATGTAAGACACTATGAGAGATGAAGAGATTATAAAATAATACAAGATTTCCTAATGAGGAACTGAACGGGCTGTTGAAGGAAAACTGGAAATTCAGGGAAGCCTGGGAAGAGCCATACCTCTCCATCTGGCTCTTAGCACTGGTTCTGAAAGGTTCCCTTGAAATTGCAGGACATAAAGGACATTAAAACATGTGTGCTGGAGTTTACTGACTTTACCTGCCCTCCTGCTACATAGAAATCTGCTTCCTTCTGGAAGATTAACCAAAACAGTCAATTTGAGGGAAACACCAAGGCTGTCCCCTGACACTGCCAGTGGTTTGTAGGACTTTGTCTGAGGCAGCTCAGTAGTGACCTTGAAAGGCCCCTGGGATCCTGTCTGCTACTGTCAGCTTGGAGCTCAGTCTCCCATGTAACAGTTTCTGTAGTAATTAATGAAGCACTTGTGGTCCTGGCATCATATAAATTAATAGGAAGAAGTCTTTGTGAGTGTGGCTTCCCTCTTTTGCTCTGATGGGAGCAAGTGCTTCTGTTTACTGATTTGGCAGGAGGTGACATGTTACCTGCTGAGATGAACAGACAAGAGAGACTGTTGCATTTGAATAATGAAGTTTCCTCTCTTCTGAGATGACAATGTTGGCCCATTTTCTGCCAAATGCACTTATATTAGTAGATTTGGGAGACTTTGTGTAATTGAGTGATGTTTTCTTTTGCAAAGGCAGATCCAGCTCTTTGCATGGGAGTGTGCTGGCTGATGCTGTTAAGCACAATTCATCCTGAGCTGTGAGCCCACTGAAATCAGGTGCTAACTCAGTAACTTCTCTGTGCCAGTAGAGGAGGCTGTGGAAAGAAGGGAAGTTAAAAAATTGAAGGCAAAAATTCTGAAAGAGCCTTTTTGGGAGCTTGCTTTTGCCCATCATTTCTTGCTTTCTAGCTCTGACTCTGGATGGATATGGATCATTCTTTGCTGTGTGTTGTCAGAAATTCCCTTGCAAAGAATCGAAGGTGAAAGTATTGGCAAGTCTGTCCACACAGCTAAAAATACCCTGGTCAAGGTGAAGAGGAGAGGAAAAAAAACCTCAACTAGCAGGTGCATTTTTTCCTCAAAGCAAATGCTCTTTGAAGGGTCCTTGAAACATTGATATCACAAGAGTCAATTAAAAGTTGCTGCAGTTGGTAATAATCCACTGTTCTGCCAGCCCCTCTCTGCTGTAGATTGCATCATTGCACATGGGGGACAGCAAGAAGTCTTGGGGAAGCTTCTGTTTGTTCTGGTTTTTTCTCGTAATACATGGTTCTGCTATCCAGAAAGTCTCTTGAACTGCTTCTGGGCAGTAGCACCTTTCTGTTTTCCTGCTTGGTGTCTTGTTTAATGTTAAGCACCCTCTTCTAGGACTCTGATCAGTGAATGAAAGGTGGTGAAAGCAAATGGATCTGCTACTGCTCCAGAAATAAAGCTCCTGTTCCAGTCTAGCTGGGGAAGTGCTGATGTGTTGTGTTGGGAATGTGATGCTAATATATCTAGAAACAGAATACAAGTCCCATATTTTCACACTGCCTGACAGACCCTCCTGGCTTATTCATTTCTCCTGAGACTGAAACAAGCTGGCATTATTGCAGCTGATATGAGTCACTGCTAATAAGAATCATGGAGAGGTTTGATTTCTGCATGGTTTAAAAAATAAACACCAGTGGGAGAAGGGAGTTTTTAACAACATAAGCTGTACCTGGCTGTGCTGCTGTGCTGTGGTTTGGCAAGGGCTCCCATCACCTCCCCACTGTGCCAGCCTGGCTGCCCTGGTGCTGCAGGGATGGATGCTCAGAGACAGCTCCTGCTGGATTGTGTTGAGAATCCAAAGAGACAAGTGGGAGGAAAGGAGAGAACACAGTCCAAGGTGAGAAGGGAGAGAGGGTGAACTTCTTGCCTGTTTTCTTTCTTGCCACCAAAAAGCAGACTGATTTTTGTTAAAAATGGAAATGGAAGGGCCCAGGCCCAGGTGGGTTTCAGATCCGTTGTCTTTGTGAAGCAGTTACACAGATAATGGACTTAATGATTTTAATGGATGTTTTCCACAAAATTCTGAAGCCTTTAAGAAAGGAGTGCATTTAATAATGATTTTTCCCAGTATGGTTTGACAGCATCATGAAGCATGTTGGTGATTTGTTCAAGAATAAAAATTAAAGTTTTGTGCTACTTCTTTCTGAAACAAACAGCAAGAAGCTCTCTTTGTCCACTGCTGTTTGGAGCAAGGTTTACCATTTCTGGGGTGATTCTCATTGAGATGATTTTCTATGCTGAGAAATGGTTTTTGAGAGGGGCTCATGTTGAGCAGCAGGTGGACTCTCACCCAGCTCACTTTGTTTCTTGTTATGTGTCTTTTACCCTCCAAATAAAATTGAGAAGAAAACCAGACCAGAGGAACCAGACCAGACTAGAGGAACACTGGGAAAAAGGTCCCTGGTGTTACTCATGTGCTCTGAGGAGCACTGATACAACCTTGTCATAGTGTCACCTCTTCTGTCTGTGTCTTCTTGACTTCATCATGATAAATCCTGTCCAATCTGCTCACTCCACTCTACCCCTTGCAGTACTTGCTGTGCTGCCAGACACCAAGTAGGCACTGCTGAGCTGCTTTAACTTTCAGAGGACAGGTGCCAGTGTTCTCTTAAACAGATTGGAGCCACACACAAAGCAAATGAGCAAAAACCCCTTTAGGTTAATAGATATTGTGGCACTGCAGGAACTGATGATGAAGTGGAACATTATCCTTCCTGTCCTTCCAGGAGGGTCACAAAGAAGGAAAAGAAACAGCTCACTGACACTTTCTGAAGTTCATGTCTTTAGACATCACACTCAACTCTTGCTTTTGATTGCAGGTAAAGCCTTGCCCTTGATTTTATTTTTTTTTCTTTCCCTACTCCAAGGGAATTAAGATTTTGTAGAGAAACAGGGCCATGGGGCTATGGGCAAGGTACAGCAAATGTCTTGGTTCTGTTTTTTTTCTCCTTCCTGCTATTACAAAAGGAGCATAAAGGAAATTTCTTAGCTCTGCTTGTCCTAGGATATCATGTATATGGCAGTGTGTGGATTTGGTGTCTGTGGCTATGTATTCGTTGCTGGAAGGTGAGATATAAGATGGTGTCTCCAGTGAAATACAGAAGCATCTCCTATTACCATCTCCAGTTCTGCATTTGCACACTCCTTACAGGTAGCTTATTTTCCATTTCTGGATGATAAAGATGCCAGCTTGCACATTTAAACATTCTCAGTCTTGCATCTGCCGCTGTTTACTTTAGGGTTTTTTGTTCCCAGTGTGATCCTTTCTTCTCTGTATGATTACAAACATAGTGTAAATACATTGTTACATCTTGAGCACCTTTTAGTGCTAATTATATAATGCATGACATTAACAATTCCATTTATGAAAAGAACACATTTAATTTGCATGGAGTTTATGTGGCTACTGGAGGAGGGGAACTGGTTTTGTAGTCTGCTCTGATGCTTCTGAGCCAAATGACTTTTAAAGGAGAATTTGAATGTAAAATTTGCAACAGATGTTAGAATCAGTAATCAATTTTGCTGCTATAAATTTAGTAGAATTTGACTCTTCTGCACAGCAAATGCTCTCCACCAGCTGTGTGCTTGTTTTAATGGTTTTGCTAATGAGACTTCTGGCATGAGCTGTTTGAAATGCAATATGATGAGTGTTACAAAGGTACAGTGTTAATATTAAATTAGTGTCTCTGAATGATATCTCCTTTCAGCTCAGCCTCCAGCCAGCAGCGATCCAACTGAGGCTTCAGCACGGGATTCTTGGCTGCAGAGAGAGCGAAATCTTCTTTCTTCTGCTTGTTCCAGTACCTCTTAGTTTGCTTGCAGGCAAGAAAAGGGGAAAAATGTTCATAAACATACCTGACAAATGAAAGGATCTGTTCTTCCAAGCTAGGGGTTGTTCTGGGGTCACCTGAAGGCAGGCTGGTGAGGCTGGGGGGAGGCAGCCTCTGGCTGCTCACTGAGGATAGAAGGGAAAATAAAATCCCCCTTGTCTCTGTCCTTGTTCACTGCTTTGTGTTAACCCACATCAGTTCCCTCCTCCTTGTTACTGCCTGGGGCTTTGGGGTAGCCAGACCCATGATTTAATGCTGCTTCTTGCCAGGGGAGCAGGCAGAGCTGCAGAGGGGCTGCCCAGCTGCCCTTGTCTCACTTCACCCCTTCCCCGGGGCATTCAGGAATGGGTCTGACCTGGCAAGTGGAAATGGGAGAAACAGAGAGCCCCCCTCCTCCTCTAGCAAGTTCTCTCTTCTCTTTTGCTCCCTAACTGTAATGTGTTCTTTAGTGTGTTCTGTAGCTTGCCTGGCTTTCCTGCTACTTAACATTTAAGAGGAATTTGCTATTCTTACCCTTTCTTAAATGTGATCTGTCCTTTGCCTTCAGCTCTTCCTTAGAGACTGCATGAGAGACGCCAGACTTGGCTTTTAGAGAACGTGGTTCAAACTAGTCCCTGTTCCCCCTTCCAGTCCCTGTTCCCCCTTCCAGTCCCTGTTCCCCCTTCCAGCCCTCTGTTATTTATTAACCAAGTCTCTAGCAAAGGGTTGCTCTGGGGCTTGGCTTTGGGAGCCAGGACTCCCAGCTCCCCCATCAGACTTTGTGGTCTTGGGGATGTGTTCTCACTTTTTCTTTCTTTAGTTGTGAAACGGGGGAGTAGTCTTCATGTGAAAGCACCCTGAGAAGACAGAGCATGTGTGTGTTTTTATGTGAGCTCTTAAAATGGGAAGAGAGAGCCTAAAATTTTGCTTGTGGCAACCAGGCAAAGGAAACTTGTAGTTGCACTTAAAAACATGGTTTTATTTAAGCCTATAAAGTTGAAGTAACTGGGCCAAATGCCATAGATTGGGGTTGTGCAGAGCATTGCATAATATTCCATTCTTCTAACTGCATTAGCTGTTGGATTGCTTTACTCACTGACCAATTATCAATGGCTCTAGCATGATGGATCTAGTAAGAAGCATTTATTGGGTTCATTGAATCTATTAATTTGACATTTCAGGAAAGATGAGCTGACAAAGCTGCAAGAATGATCAATTTTCTCTTTTTTGGATGGTGAGTGTGTAGCTGAGGCGAAGCCACTGCAAGCAAGTAAACTGATTTTTATGGGAGTGTGGTAACATGTGTGCTGGTTCTCCTCCCAAGCAGAGGGAACACACTCATAGACTCATGCAAATGGAATCAGGAAGACTTTCTGGTTTTATTTTAGGGGTGAGAAATCCTCTCATGAGGGATTAGCAGTGGTGGACTGAGTAGTGCAGGTCTGTTTGGATGACAGAGGTCCAGGCTGGCAGAAGCAGCTGGAGACACACATGGACTTGGGGCCTGTTGAGTGCTGCATGTTTTCTATTGGGGTGGGGTTTGGGAAGGCTTTCCTCTGCTTCAGGATGATCTGACCTAATTTAGTTGCTTTGGGGCTGAAGTAGTTGAGAAGTACGTGGTCTCTTCCTCTGTTCCTCCTTTGTGGGGGAAGGTCCTGTAGCAGGTGGGTGGAATAGAGCTGAGGGCACAGCTGTGATTTCAGTGCTCTGCTGGTCAGTAATCTGCTTCCTCAGCTCCCAGTTCATCTGCTTGGAGTTACCTGTGTGCCAGCAAGAGCCAAATCTGACCCTAAATTTCCTTTGTCAGGTTGCTTTTTAGCAACAAACCATCTGTTTGCTCTTGTTGCATGTGGAAGTTTGTGCCTTGGCCTCTTCCTTTGTGCCACTCTCCACCCTGAAAATTCCAAAGGGAGCTGGTGGTGTGTGCTGAGCACTTGTAGCTTTGGGCACTTGCTGGTGGGTGTAAATGTGATGTGATCCCTGGGGTGGTCTGTGACCTCCCAAACCATGTGGCTGATCCAGTGTTCCCATAGGTGCAGAAGGAACCCATCTGCAGCCTTTGTTGATTTGCAAGTTAAGTGTTGGAGTGCCAAGTCCTGCATTTTCTCTCGGGATGAAAGTGCTGTTAGATTTTACAATGTAAAAAATACAGGAACTCTGAAATGGGGATTTAGATTCTGCTCTGAAGTGCTAAATTGCTGAAGCATCTTTCATAAAAATTTGTGGAGTTTATCTCATACATACTTGAATACAGAGTTGGGAACTAGTAACAGTGACAAAAACAAACTGGAAAATGGAAGACTTTTAAAAATTGTTTTTATTTATTAATTTAATTTTTTAAAAACACAATTAAGGCCTGTGTGGTGGGTGGACTCAGATTCTCTCAGATTTGTTCAGCCATTTCTAAGTGCAATAGTTGGGTGCAGTCACTGTGCTGACTGTTTTGGGGATCTCCAGAAGAGCTCTTGGCTGCTCATTAATCTCTTTGGTGGAGGAACTGATATTAGGTACAATGTAAATGGTCTCCTCTAACTACTTAGTTAGCCCTGGGTGATGATCCACAGTGCTAATGCAGCTGTGTACAGATCTGTGCAAATCCATCTGCTTCCTTGCATTTATTTCATGCTGGCTTCATGTTGAAAATTGCTTAAAAATCTTGGAGCCTCACCACCCTGTAGGTCTCTTCTGAAGAGTCCAGTTTTCTGTGAAAGTAGGAGGATCTGAAGGGTTTTTGTGGAGTCTAGGTCTCTAGAAGAATACTTTAATGCAAGATTTGGGAGTTTCAGGTGATGTGCAAGTGATGTGTGCCCTGGGAGCTGCCAGGATGGTGCTGACCTGGCTGTGGCACTGGGGTGACGGGGGGAACTTGCTGGGTTCAGGTATTGCTGCCTGCTCTGAAGTGGTGATGCTCTACAAACCTTCTCAGAGTAGGTCTGTAGAAAGTGATCCTGTAAACTGGTGGAAACTGGAGGGAATCCAGTTCCTCTGGTTAAAGCTCAGAGGGCAACTGCTAGAAAAAAAGACCCAGGTACAAAGCTTGCAGGGGCAGCTGAACCCTCCTGGTGTACCTGGGAGAAGCATTTGGAGGAGGGTGAGTGAACAGCAGTCCCTTTCAAATGTCTGTTTTGTAGCAGATTGATCTCCAGACCCCAAGTTCAGGGTTCAGAGGCTGTTCAGGGGCTGTTCAGGGGCTGCTTGCACAAATCTGCCCATGTGGAGCATCCATTCCATATGTGCTTGGGTAAGGAGTGTTCCCTCCTGGCACATCTTGCTCTGCCCAGCACCATACAGGAATGCTCCTAGTCCCCAACTCAAGCTGGAGCTTGGCTGTTTAATAGGATGAGCAGTCAAAAAGTTTAAAGCCTTATTTACCTTTCCATAATGTTTGTTGTTTTAGAGCTTGACTCTTGAGTCAGGGCTTTACAAGAGCAGTGGTCTTGCAAGGATTGTTTAATCAATAGGAAATTTATTTCAGACTCCTTGTTGATGTTGTTCATTATTAAATGAAGTGGGTTTCAGCAAATTGTGATGGGGCTTCCAGCTCTATTTTTAGATGATATGGACAAAACCCAGAAGAAAAAATAATAAAAATCCTTTGCTCTGCAGACTGAGTGTGCTTTCTGACAAGGTAATTATGGTTTTATGAGCAGATTGATCTCTGCTTTCATGGTTTGAGTCTTGAAGTAGCACTGCTGGTTTCTTGCTCCTTGAGATAACAAGTGTCAGTTCATTCTCTTAACTACAGCAGCCCCTTCCCTGGGGTGCCTTGTGCTTCCCCCCTCCCTCCTCTCTGCAGCCCTGGCTCTTGCCCTCTGAGTTAGACCTGTGGAAGTGCTGGCAAGGATTCTCTTTTTACCTTAAAGATGTAATGCCTCTCCACATTTGATTATCCCACAATTGCTCACTTAAACCATTATTATTTCCAGGTGATTTAAACTGCAGGTTTTTCTTTCTCCCTGTATCTCCCATTGCTGAGCAGAAAGCACTGATTTTTGAGGAATATTCTTCTGGAGTCTCTAAAACTTTGGTGAGATGTTGTTTTCCTGGCTGAGATTTCCAGTTCCAGAGGTCTGTAAGGAAACATCCAAGTCTCTGACTGGATGTATAAATAACTACTGGGATGGCTTAAAAATACTGAACACCTGGCAGCTGATGTGAGGGAGATTGGGCTCCTCTGTAGGATCCAAAGAGGCTTTGGTGAATGTTCAGTTCATTCTTTAGCCAGAAGCATTTGCCTAAGGTTGGACTCAGTTCTTGAGCTGTTTTAACCCCTCACTTTCTCTTTTTTGCACAGATGAATGCCATTCAGTTTTTTCTTTCAGTCCCCTAATCTGTGTTTTAGGGCACCCACAAGGAAGCTGGGACTTGTTATAAGGGCACAAGGGGTGATGGGTTTAAACTGGAAGAGATTGAGATGAGATGTGAGGAAGAAATTGTTTGGGGTGAGGGTGCTGAGCCCCTGTCCCAGGTTTCCCAGAGAAGCTGTGGCTGCCCCATCCCTGGCAGTGTTGAAGGTTGGATGGGGCTTGGAGCACCCTGGGCTGTGGGAGGTGTCCCTGACCGTGGCAGGGGTGTGGGACTGGGTGAGCTTTAAGATCCCTCCCATCCCAAACCATTCCATGACTGTGATTTTTGCACACTCTACTGTTTGATGAGGGCTCCTCTCCTTATTCCCCCTCCCCTGTCTCTTTGGGGCTTCCCTCATCTGTAGTTTGTTCTTAATATTGTCCTTCCCATGACTTCCTTGCACTGCCAGGAGTACAGCTGTGAAATGAGGTGTGTGCAGTGGGGCCTCTCTAGAGCCACCCCCACCCCAGGCCAAGCAGCAGACATTGGGTCGTGGAGCCTGAGGGAGATGGCAGCATGGAGCTGTAGGGACATGTGTAGGGACATGTGCCCCTTCTGGGAAATGTGGAAGGAAAGGAGCCTGTGGGAAGTTCCAGGGGGTTGTTTCAGCTCTTCTCCATCATAGGACTGGGTCTGGATGCTGCTTCCGTTCCCCAGGTGCACGTGTGCACCTCACTCTGTCACCTTGTACACTCAGTGCTGGCCCAGATGGAGGTGGAGCTGCCTCCTCCCATCAGTAGAAATCATTTCCATGGTCAGATCAAATCAAGCCAGTCATCCTCCTGGGTTTTGCCCCTCCTTGGTGTAGGGGTTGTTTTGCAGATGAGCTGGAGCCAAGGGCCCCAGGGGGTTGGCTGCTGGCTGAGCTCCTGTGCTCATCTTCCTTGTGTCCTGCAGAGCAGCAGCTGGGGCTGGACAGAGTCCTTGTTGCTTGGTACCTGTGTGGCAGGTCCTGCTGCTGTGGCATCTGCTGCTCTGACCCAGGAGACCTCTGCTGTGCTTCATTGGAAGACACACACAGAAAAGGTCCTGATCTTCCCTATATTTCAGAGTCTTCTCCAGAACATCCCCTGTCAAGCTTTTTGCTCTAAGTCCTTTCAAAGTCAGCGAGGTCTGGGCACAGCCTTGGGGTGCTGCTGAGGGTGCTCCTCTTGGTGAAAGGGTCTGTCAGTTTCAGGAGTTCATTTCTTCTCAGGCTTGAGCCCCTCTTTGCTCCAGGGGTGTAGGGTTTGGTGGGAGCACTCCCCAGGCTCGTGCTGATGTTTTTTGTGGCTGTCTGGTGTTAAACACACTCTGGTTCCCCAGGAAATGAAATATTGTCAGGCTGTGTGGTCTGTTTAACAGCAAGCTTGAAGTGGGTTTTTTGCTGATGATTTGATATATGTTTGAACACTGCTATTCTATTTTAAGTGACATTGCCTTGGATTTTTTTTCCCCACAGTATAAATTTTACATGATAATTCCTTGACACTCCCCTAGAAATACTGAAAAGAAAGAAACAATAACTGGACAGCTGATTTATGAGAGGAAGTATCTTAAAAAAAGAGTCCAAAGCAAATGGGTAAGGAGCTGTCATGGTTCTGGATTTACTTAAGAAAAGCACTTTTAGGTTTTGGAACAATGCTGTTGTACTTTTTTATTTTTTGAGATGTTTATCTAAATAAACTGATTAATTTCTACTGAAGTGTAAAGTAATAAAGTAGATTACAAGCAATAGGTGGTGAGTAAAGGATGAATGAGTATGGAGGGAAATGGGACTTAAGATGGCAGCTTAGGAAGGGAAGATAATGAAATTTGATTTATTTTCTCCTTTTTAGCCCAGTCTGGATCATTTATTCTTGTGCTTTGTACAGCAGAGCTGCTCACAGGCTGAGGGGCTCTTCTCATTTAAAATTCTGGCTCAGGAATTAGTGCTGGTGTGCTTGTCTCACTCCAGGATTTTCTTTGAATTTTGAGACAATTTCAAAGCTGCTCAATACAAACTGACTTTGTATGACACAAGAAGAGTTCTAATGATTGATTTCTGTCTTTAAAAAAATAGTAGTACACTCATATATTAAAACTGGAAGAATTAGAGTCTGCTTTGCTCTTTGGCCTTTGTCTGAGGGGGTCTGACTTTGGTTCCAGGTGTCCAGATGAGATGTAGGAGCAATCAGTCCTTTGGATGTGAGCACCTTGTATCTGGTTTTGTTACCTGGTTCTCTCACAAAGAACAGGAATGGCTTTTGCATGAAAAGATAGTACCAGGTCTGTGAGGGTCTTATAATTTTTAATTTTTTTTTAAACACCTTGCCTCTTAAGTTTCTTTGGCATTAGAACTTGAATATTGAGCTGGAGCCACTGCAGAGTCTTTGCTTGCTGTTGTTAAAAGAAATTGGTGGTGATGAGGTTGGTTTTCTGCTCTCTCCTTGGGATGACATGGGGACAACTGTTGTGCTTGGAGGTCCTGGGTGAAGACCAAGGGCTTGGGTGCTGATCTGTATGCAGGCAGATGCTGAGATGGAGCATTCTTACTTTTTTAGCAGTGAAATCAAAGTTCTGAGCTTTGCTCTGGTTTTACAGCAGAGTAGCTGATGTGTTAATTATCCTATGGTAATATGCCCTTTTTTTAGCAATGAAGACAAAGCCTCAACTTGCTTTAAGCAGGTGTATTAATAGCAAATGCTTGAACAATGTATGTTTTTAGTAGATACCTAGGCAGCACAGCCTATTCAGGTTTTTTCCTTGAATGACTCTATTAGCCTGGAGAAAGGAAGCTGAAAACTTTTGTGCTCTGTGCTGAGTTAATCTTCAAAGGAAAAAACCAAAACAAACCAAACCCTCCTCTGCTGTGCTGGCCAGTCAGATGCTTTCAGGTATTTGCAATGTGACTTTTAGGAGAATGTCATCTCCCCAGTGCCTGTGTTCAGGGCTGGATGCAAAGTGATAGATGAGCCCGAATGGAGTGATGAGCCCCTTATTTGAGGGGAAGGTCCTGGTTGCCAAAAGAACAGATTAATCTGTTGTTCTTTCAAGGGCACAGACCTTCCCTGATGATGTTCTCCTGAGTCGTGATGGGTGCCACAGCTCATCTGGGAGCCTGGAGGCTCAGCAGTGCTGGATTTGGGAGAGGCAGAAGCAATCTCCGCTCCTCTTCCAGAGACTCTCTCCAGGTTGAGCTGAAAGGGCTTGGAAAGCTGTGAAATTTGGGGGTGTGTTGGCATTTGAGATTGCCTTTTGCTGTGTGTTGGATCTTTTATCCTTGGTGTGGGGTTTTGTGCATAGAAATGGGTCTTAATGAATATGGTGAACAGCTACTTGGCTGCAGGGATTTTTTTTTTTTTTTTTTCCTTTTCTGATCACATCCCCGTGACAAGTAATTTCCAAGTGTGAAATTTGCTTTGATATCTTTATTCAGGACTTGCTCACTTAGTGGGGTGTTGCATAACCTGAACAAGGGAACCAAACTGGGTCTTTGCAGAGGATGTCTTCTCCCTTGGCCAGGGCTGGCTCTCAGAACAGGCAGCTTGCCCACTGCTGGAGATGAGAGCCCCAGGGCTGTGCCAGGCTCTGGGGTTGTGCCTGCATTTCAGTTTTTGGGCTGTTTTGTGCTGTGATCAGAGCAGGTCCTTGCCAGCTGGGAGGCTCTGAAAATGTGCCATAAAGTCATTTTGCAGGGTGAGCTTTTTGTTGGAGGGAATTAAAAATAGGAAATAAAAAGCTGGCTTTTGAAGTGGCTTCCTGTTCCTCATCTAATGACCTGCAAAGGGTCTGTGAAGTTGTGTGAAAGTAAGAATGATTTTGCTTTAGAATCTGCGCCATAATTTCTTCTTCCCCAGGAGAGCTTTTTCTGTTTCAGCAAAGCAGTGTTGCTACTGAGAGTATCTGGTTTGTTACTTGAGTTTAATTAGTGCCTGTGTTTGAATCTGCAAAATACAGATTGATTTAGTCTGTGAGTGAAATGTAACTTTCTAGCAATACAATTATTTTAGCTCTGTCTCAGGAAGGTGTACAAGTGTTCAGAATATGTGGCTTTCAGCTCATGGGTAAAAATCTGGTTTTTTATGGTGTTTATTTCCAAACAATAGATCGCTGTTACTCTGCCTTATAAAAAGAACAAGGTCATATGACTCAGGGCAAGGTAAGGGTATTGCAGGACCTCAGGAATGGTTTGAAGGAGGTTTTTCTGCTCTTTGCCCTTCCTCCCATACTTCTGCAGTCCCATGAGGTCCAGTCCTGCTCCAGACACCTCCCTGCCCCAACTGGAGAAGGAAGATTCTCCCCTGCCCCAACCAAACTCAATCCAGCAAACTGCTCCTTCCAGGGCAGTTGATGTGTTCACCTCCCCCCCCCTTCATCCTGAGATGAGACCTGGGATGTTTTGTGAAGAGTAATTATATTTGATATAAGAAAAGATGAATGTTGAGGAGGAGGGAATTTAAAAAAAAAAAGACATTAAAAAAACCCAAAAACATCCCCAATCCCTCTGGTTTATTGAAGCAAGAAGGGAGTAGTTTGTCAAGCTGACATTTGAGTCCTTTGTTTTAACATCCTCTGGGCCAGTGGGTGCTGGGAACAGGGTCACCTCAGCAGCTCTGAGGGGTGGGGAAATCTATGTAAAGATTTTCAGCAAAAGTTGCCTAGAGGGAAAATGCTACTTTTCCCCAATCCTGGTGGATTATTTTTTTTGGGTTTTTTTGGTGTGGTTTTTTTTTTTTTTTTTTGGTTGTGCCTTTGTCCTCAGGTGTTTGGGGAACAGAAGCCTGAGCTGGCCCCTGTTGAGTTGCATTTTTGGGATCCTGTTAGAGAAGGTTTTCAGAATGCAGTGGAAGAGGCAGTGGATATCTCCATGTTGGCAACATGTTCAAAACAGATGTGGTTTGTATGTCCTCCAAAGAGAGGAAGACTTGGGGCAACAAGTCCCAGTGAGTTATGTGCCAAAGTGGTTGCCTGTGTTTTTTCTTCTTTTAAGACACTTGTTAGACAGCATTCTGTATTCAGGTGCCTTTAATGGACCAACTACTACACACACTCCCAAAGAAACCACGTGTTGTATTTTAGAGAACTCTCCTATGATAAGCTGAGCAAAAGTTTGGCAAGAGAAAGGGCTATTTGGGTAGAAGCTGAACAATTTTATACATGTGCCTCAGTGTCCTGTGTGGGCACAAGCAGCTCATTAACTGCTTTCCATACCTGAGGCTGTGGGTTGAGAGTTCAAGTTCATCCAAATGAGACAGGATCACAGCAACAGATTGTTCCTTTGCCTGAAGGAACATCTCCCAGCAGGAAGGACTCAGTTCCAGGTGCTGAGTGCCCTTAAGGAGCAGCACAGCCATTCCTGGTACTGTTTGGATATCTGATTTGGGGCTGTTTGGCTATTAAGGATGGGCTTTGTGCTTCTGGTTGCTGCTGTTCCAGTGATGTGCTCTATCAGTCACATCTTCTCTGGAGTCAACTGATTGACCAAGGCCAGGAGTAAAAAGCACTGCTGACCCCTGAGCTTTGGAACAGAGAGGAGATTTCTTGGCAGGGAGGGCTGGTGCTGTAGGGATGCTGCTTTCTGGGACACGGAGCAAGTGTGGGTGCCTGGAGGAATGATGCTACTTAACCTCTTGGGAGGCTGCTGGGATTTTTTGCAGGGCTGGATTCCTCCATTCTTACACTGAATGTGCTGTGGTCTGCAGCCGTGCAGCAGTTTTGTTGGGTGCCTTGCAGAGAAACAGAGATCGGGTGGTCTCTCCTCCACTGCTCAGCTGCAGAACGGAGCAGAATTATCAATTTTTCAGCAAAATGTTCTGCTGTGACCCTGCAAGGAGACCAGTTGGGCCTGGAATACAGCCAAGGAGGCTTCATGTGGCTTTCAAGCATTCAGAGAAGAAAAAATAACCCTTGAATAGTCACTTATTCTGTTCCTGAGATCAGTTCTTGGTGGGGTGTGCTCTTCAGCCACAATCTCTATCAGGAAAAGGCTGAGGATGCTGAATGCTCTCCTTTTGCCTGGGCTGGACTTGGATTCTTCGTCCTCAAGGTGGTGTTGGGGTGAGGATGGCTCCTGCTTTCCGTTGCAGACCTGCAGGCACCCTGCTGGGAACTTCTTGGGTTTCATGGGTTTACTTCAAAAGTTATTCAGACTGCCCCCACCTTGACTCGATTTGTTCCCATATACTCAACTGCTCTTCTCCTCTCTGCTCCCAGTTCTTCACTGAGATCTGAATTGCTGGTGATTAAATCTGCCCTAATTATACCCTGATGGTGGTTGGGCTCCCACTCCAGCTGTAACCAGGCTTCTGTTGCCTCTCAAATTCTTGTTTTGAGCTGATGCTTGCCCAGCCTAAGGGAACCTTCTCTTAACAGCTGCTGTTTGTAATCCTTCCCCATGGAGATGGTCTGCATGCTGCCCTTGGTTTGGTTCTTTTCCTGAAAGGCCCTTGAGAAGTCTGCAACTCCTGGCTGGGAGCTCTGGTGGGAAAGCACCTCTGGAGAGTTTCTGGTTCATCCTTCCTGCTCGGAGCAGGATCAGCTTGGAGGGCTGAGTGGGAATATCTCCAAGCATGGAGACTCCTTAGTCTCTCCAGACAACTCCTCCTGGTGTTCAATCACTTTCCTTGTAGAAATTCCACTTAAAAATGGGATTTTGCTGTTCTTCAGCCTGTGCCCATTGCCTCTGGTCCTTTCCCTGGGTGTTGCTGGGAAGACTCCAGCTCCATCTCTTTTCTCCCCCCACCAGGTGTTTATTTACAAGCAAATATTCTGTAGTGTTCTTTCCCATCTCTCACGTTCCTTTGCCACCCCATGGACACACCTGGTCCTTCTGGGTCCCAGGGCTGCCCCTTCCTGCCAGGCTGATGGGTTGCAGAAAGTTTTTGGCATACAGTAGATGCTGTTTCATGCCCTCAACTTTCACCCCTTCAAAAGGCTCATGGCCATATCAGCTTTCTATTTTCCACTAATGTTACTCTGACAGCTTTCTGAGGTGAGGTGGTGGTTGCTTTGCCTGAAAACATGGGGTGGGAGGCAGCCTGATGCTTTAGGTCATTATATTCTTGTGGCTTAAGCTCTTATTTCTTGTTTGTTTGTTTCAGTGCTTAGAAGGGGATCTCCTGCGGCTTTGTTGTTCTACCAGATACAAACAATACATTAATAAAACAGGATTGTGTATTTGTACTCTCAGCAGCCTGTAAGGATTACTTGTATAGAGCATTTTGCAGGCCATAAGTCAATTTGATGCCCCCAGTCCCACTTTTCTAAAGAGACTTTTGTGTCTACTCTGACAGTGCTTGAGAGATGGTGCCCTCTGGAAAGTGTTTTTTTTACAGTCACAATATTAATTTCTGATTTTTCTGCTTTTTTTCTCTATCCCTGTGGCAGCATTTTTGTTTCTTTACCTGCTTCTTTCACTACTGGTTCTGATTAGTTAATGCAGTTCTGTGATAGCTCCCTTTTTGAAGTGATGGATAACACACAGGGACTGCAGTTATTACTTGTCAGTTAGTGGTGCCCTAAGGGAGGAACAGCCCGTTTAATGTGCTTGTAGCACTTTTAGTTTTATGAAGTAGTTGAACTTTAAAGTTAAACTTCTAAAATGATTGAGGATGTATACTGGAAAGTATTGAAAATCAGATTGAAATGGGAGGGGAAAAAACCTCTCCTTCATGCAGGCCTTTGTTGGTGTAAGAAGCACCACTTGCTGGGGTGTTGTACTTCATCTGTGTTAAAAGATGCTGTGATAAAAGTAAACTGGTACAGGTTCATCCTGTGCACACACCAGCTCTGGCAGTCTCCTGTTTCCTTGGTGCTGGCAGCACCCCCCCTGTGCTCAGTGCCTTGCCCTGAGCTTCTAACCATTTCTTGGTGGTGTTTGTGATTCTCACAGAATGAGAAGGTCAGAAGGGAGCTCAGAGCTCATCTCCTCCAACTTCCTGCCATGCCCAGGGACACCTCTCATCCAGCCCAGGATGCTCAGAGCCTCCTCCACCCTGGCCCTGAACACCTCCAGGGAGGGGGCAGCCACAGCTTCTCTGGGCAATCTGTTCCAGAGTCTCAGCACCCTTGTACTAAAGTTCTGCTTTTTAATACCCAATCTAAACCTCTTCTCCTTCAGTTTAAAACCATTTCCCTTTGTCCTCTTGCTGGACATTCCAACGTCCCTCTCCAGCCCTCCTGTAGGTCCCCACCTCTAAGGTCCCCCCAGAGCCTTCTCCTCTCCAGGCTGAACAATCCCAGCTCCTCAGCCTCTCCCCTCACAGCAGAGGGGCTGCAGCCCCTGGATCAGCTTTGTGGCCTCCTCTGGACTCCTTCCAACAGCTCTGGGTCCTTCCCATGGTGGGGACACCAGAACTGGTGCAGTATCCAAGGTGGGCCCTCAGGCTGGCCACACTCCTCTTGCTGCATCCCAGGCTGGGCTTTGGGCTCTTTGGGCTGCATGAGCCCAGTGCTGGCTCCTGCTGAGCTCCTCATCCATCACCACCCCCAGGGATTCTCCTCAGGGTACCTCCCAACCCACTCTGTACACACTGTTTAGTCCCTGTGCACAACCAGTGTAAAATGGATAAAGGAATGGGTAGATTTTTTTTTTTTTTTTTTTTTTTTAATCAGAAAAAGTGTTCTTGTGCCTTGGCCCAGTTGCAAAGAGAGAGAAAGAACAAACTGTTGGAGTTCTGAGAAAGATGTGTGGAAAGAGATCAGGGACTCATCCCTACAAACATTCCTCAGATTACAGAGGCAGAAGTGAGGTGCTCTGAGCAGCTGCACCAAGGTGCTGGGCAGGGAGTGTCCCTGCTCACCCTGGAAGATGCCAAGTGCCTGGACTTTGGGTGCTGCAGGAAGGGCTGGCTTGCTGCTTGGTGGTGGTAATTGCACTTGCATGGCCTTTGCCAAAAGAATATTTTTTGCCAGTGTTTGTATTTTTGCAAAAAAAAAAATAATCTTAAAGAATATTTTTAGAATATTTTATATTCTAAAAAATAAGCATAAAGTACATAAAATATAGATATATATCCTAAATAGAAACAATATACAAACATAATATAAATATAAAATATAATTTTATGACATATGATATGACATGCATATATGATAGATATGACATATATAAAATAAAATGAATATTTAAATGTAAGTGTAATATATAAATTTATACACATACTTATAATATATATTTTAAATATATGTATTTATATATATTTGTATTTATATAATTTAATATGATATTAAATTATAATATATAAATATATATTGTATATATATTAATATAAAATACAAATTATGATAATATTATATTTATATACTATAATTTTATATAAATAGTAAAATATTCTAAATATAAAATATTTTTAGAATATTTTATAGAATATTTTTGCTGGTCTCGTTGGGTTTTGGTCATGCCTGGGTGTGTGTGTCCCTGCTCCAGCTGGTGGTGTCTCTGTGCCTGATGTCACATTCCCCCTTGGGATGGGTGCCAGGCACTGGGAAGCAGGGCAGCTCCTCCAGGGGCTCTCAGTATTTTGTGGCTTTCCCTGAACCTGCTCCCTCTGCTCTGGAGCTGCAGGGACCATTTAGGAAACAGCCAGGCATGGATAAAAGAAGGTGACAGTGCTGGAGGCTGCTCTGTCAGGGCAGGGGAAGGAGGGCTCTGGGGGGGCAGCTCTCTGAACCCCAGCAGAGGGTTGAGCCCCAAGGGTCAGAGCAGACAAGAAACTTTGTGCTGCCTCCTGGGGAGCAATCCCAGGGGGAGACATCCTGGGGGTGGCCACCAGTGCAGTGCTGTGAGTTGCCAAATGAGAGCCAAGCATTTGTTTCCTCTTGCATAACCATTGATATTCATCTTTTCAATCTGATTTAATCCCCTTTTAGTAGAGTAGACTTTTGTTTCTTTAAATACTCTGCATCCTCTGGATTTTGGCAGGACAGAGGAGGTGCAGGGAGTTCTCTCCAGTGCCATGTCCCAGGAGCTGGGTGTGCATTTGGCTCATCCCTCAGCCACCAGAGATGGAGGGGGGAACCTTGAAATCTCAGCATGGTTCTGAAGTGACCTGTGACACTCCCAGAGTCATCTCCCTTGATCTAATGGCCTTCAATTTTTGCTACCAACAAAGATGCTGCTTTTTTTTTTTTTCCATTGCTGCAAGTGCTCCTTTCAGCCTCTAAACACATCTCCTACATCTTCTGCAGTGTTTGGAGATCTGGTAAAGGAACTGAACCATAGGGGGAAGAGTGGTTTCATTTTCTAAGCTTGCTCCAAGCAGTGTGGTGGTTCTGTAAGTGACACTTGTCACTTGTGTCCCCTTCAGGGGAGCAGATGCCCCCCTGCCCTGCCAGCACCTCAGTTACCTGGTCTTGCCCTTGCTGCTCAGCAGTGGTGCCATGCCAAGCTCTGCTGGGTCCACTGCACTCCTGGCCTTGTTATAATATAAATCAGCAGCCTGGAGGAGCTTTGCACACATCTGATATTGTTCATTACCCTTAATTCCAGCACTTGGGACTGTTTTCTTTCTGAGTCCAGTTTCCCATTATCTGCTTGTTTTTCCCCAAACAGCAAATGCCTGCTGTCTGAAGATAAAGTGGCTTTTCTAAGACTTTCATCCCACTTTTTGTCCTGTGTTTTGTTTCACTCACACAGAATTGTCACGGTTGGAAAAGACCCCTGAGATCACCACGTCCAACATCATCCTCCCTCACCAAACAAAACATTTAAATCAGTATCTGTATCGCCCCCCAGAGCACATCCTGAAGTGCTTCACCTCCACGTTATTTAATTCACCTCCAGTGATGGTGACTCCACCACCTCCCTGGGCATCTTGTTCCAATGCCTGACTACTCTCTCAGGAATGAAATTCTTCCTCAAATCCAGTCTAAACCTCTCGTGGTGCAACTCCAGGCCCTTTCCTCGATTCCTGGTGGTTATCTGAAGGCTGGGAGTTTTCCTGCACTCACCCAGCAGTGGGTCTGGGTCCCACAGGATGCTTTGAAATTTGCTCTTAATTTTAGTACAAAAACAAAAAAAAAGAAACAACAAAGAAAAAACAAAACAACCAAGCAAACAAAAAACAAAAAACCACCCCAAAGCCCCCAAACAGACTCCTAAAAGCTTCCCATCATGGTGGTCTCCCCATTCCAATGCCAGCACTGGGGACCTGAGCTCCCAGCTTGAGGTCTGGATCAGCAGCCCTGGGTCAGGGCTGATACTAAAATATGGGATTTATTTACTTTTGCTGAGAAGCTGCCTGCGTTTGTTTACTGCTGTGAGCTGACCTTTGGGGAGACATTTCTCGATTAATTGGGTATCTAATCACTTCAGCCAGTTGGCAGCCATGTGTGTATTGGAGTTTTTCTTCTTGTTAGACATTTTCCCTCTGGTTTCTTCATTCCCTGTTATATGGCAAATGATGCGTTTATTTTTTTTTATTAGTTCCTTCTTTGTTTTTCTCTTCAGTAATTAACTGATTTCATACTTGCCTGTGGTCTTTTGGCCCAAACCTTTCTTTTGCCAATCCATTTGAATCTTGTTCTTGTATATATGTGGTTATATTCTACAGATAAAGTAGTGGCCAGGTATTTAATTCTTGTAATATTTGACCTTCAACTATCTCCAGCTCTACCTTTGCATTTCCAATCATGTCACTGGCTCCTTGTACCTATTTAATATTCATTTGTGTTTATCTCCCATGTGTGTTCCCATTTACCTGGTGCTTTAGGTCCCTGAGATGAGAGTGCACTTAGACATTTTTTATTTGTTTGTTCTCTAATTGTTTGTTAGTAAATGATCTGGAATGTTTCCACACCAAGTTGCTGTAGAAAATGTTTGGATTTTTTTCCTATGGCAAACACAGAAATGTGTTTTAGTAAGTGATGCTTGATTTTTATACAGAAGGCAAAATTTGCTTCTGTGCTGTGTAGCTCAAGAGGTTCTGAAGGAGTAAAATGTGGGTAGGCTGGGGCTTGGTCCTAGGAAATAGTGATTTTTCTCTTGGGGATGGGTAATACCATGGGCTTCTTACTAACCCAGCCCTGGAACTCAGGGTCCTGGGATCCATCCCTGTTTGCCCCTGGCTTGTGGGTGCTGTCAGAGGCATCAGTGTGGGTGGGAAATGGTCTCAGGTTTATGATGCAGAGTTCAGTAGGAGGATCTCTTTCTTAACTTTTTCTGGATTGAAAAATGTCATAAATGGAATAGTGTGCATGCTTGCCACATGTGGCACTGAAGTTCAGGTGACCTTGTGCCCTGGGAATGTCACAGGTAACAGGTATGGGAGAATCTTTTACCTCAGCCTGTGTCTGAGACCTGACTTCCTGGAGCTGGAGAATTGGATTCCAGCCCTGGGATACAGCCCTGGAGCCTTGGGTGATGTGGATTTGTTATTGTCCTCTCACTCTGCCTAAGCTGATGCTTTTATTGTCTTTTTCAGTCTCCAGGGTGCCAAGGAAGGAAAGTGAGTTAGTTCAAAAAACAATTTTGCTGGCAGATTGCTCTATAAATAAACTCCAGAGATAACTGAAAGAGAACAGTGGGAGATGAAGGGAAGGAGCAGATACAAGCACTGAGCCTGAATTTGTTCCACGGCCAAGTGCTTGTATTGATAGTACAAGTCCTATTTTTCACCCAGAACTTCTTTGGTGAGCAGCCCTTTGAGGGCAAATCAAACCAGCCCCAAGGAAAGAAGTTCTTGGAGTGCTGGCTGCTGCTGGGCACAGACATCAGTCAGGTTTGGTGGGGTGAGGAGCTGTGGGATGGAGGGGAAAGCTCCTGCAGGGATGGTGCCAGGCAGGAACTGGTTGCAGAGGGTGGGGAGGGCTGGAGGCTGCTCTGGTTGTCCCCAGTGCTGCTCCTGTGCTCCTTCCACAGTCTGCACCATGCTTTTGGTAAGGCTTGGGGGGGTTTCAGTGGTCCTGGGTGTGATTTGAATTGTCACTTTGTGCTTCCAATAAAATGTTCTGCATAACCAATCCCAGGAGAGCCTTTGCTCTGCAATATTGTACCTAATGTGCTGGAAGAGTTTGAGGACAGGGGCAGACAATGCTCTGTCTGTTCTTGTGTGGCTTGTCCAAAAGTCACTGGTGCCAAACGATCCAGATGGAGGAAATAAAGGTATCTGTGTAGCAACTGGTAGTGAGATTTTATGCCTGGGGAAGCAAATCAAAGAGTGATGCATTTCCTGGTTATTTTCCCATTATGTTAAAGCTCCTGTAAAAGCAAAGTGCTTGGGATATTTAGAGGGAAGGTAAATCTTTGTATTGTGAAAAGCAGCTCAGCTCATAGATGCTCTGGAGTAGCTTCCTTGCAAGAACAAGTGATTCCTGGTTGGGATCCAGTTTGTTTTAGCCCCTGAGTTATGGGAATAAATTCATGACTTTTTTTTTTTTTTTTTTCCCCAGTTTGAGGGTGTCTGGGAAGCTGGAGCATCCCTGTCAGGATGTTACTAATGCAGTGATTCCTGTGTTTCAGCACCAGCGCACTGTCTACAGACTGACACTGGTGAAGGCTTGGAACGTGGATGAACTCAGAGCCTATGCTGACCTGATATCCCTTGGTAAACCTGACTTCATCGAGGTCAAGGTGAGCTGCTCAGAGCTTCTGGGTTTTTTTTTCCATCAGTATTTTACCTTTTTTCCCTCTCCATTCTCCCCTACCCCCTGGTCTAAACTTGTACGAGTAAATTCAGTTCTTCCAAATATTTCAGTGCTGCATAAAATCTTTTGCTTTTAACATTAGGCAACCAGGTTTCTAATATCTTACGTGTGCATTTGGAGTAGTCTTCAGTGTTATGCAAGACTAGCTCTGTGCCAGCCAGCATCCCCTTCTGCTCAATGGAATTACAAGCCTCTGGTCTTTTGTGTACTTCTCCTGAAAGCAGAGACTGATAGATAGATATTTCTCTTTTATGTCAACCAGCATTTGAAACAAAATATTCTAGGACAAGTTGGGTCTTTTGTGCTGGGATCCTTCCCATCGTGGTCTTGAATTTTGCAGGGGAAGAAGGTGATAGCATCTGGTTTACTGATGTGTGGTACTCATCAGGCTGTGAAAAGGGGAAATATCACCCTCTGGGACTGGAAGAGCTATTAACAGGAGGCTACAGCAGGGCAGGACATGCTTTATCTTGAAATTAATCTATTTAGTGTGTAGAGAATGTAAAAGCTGCACGTAACAAAATGTTCTGTAAGGAATCACCATCAGCACATTCATCTGGCAGCTCCCCTGCAAACCAGGCCATTCACTTCTGCTCTGGGTTTTTGCAGCTCTATTACTTCTGGATGTTTTCTTTTCCTTTCCCTTTTTTCTTTTCTTTCTTTCTTCCCTTTTTAAAAGTCTTTATTTACTGCTGATTTGAAGGAAAAAAATCGGGAGTTTGCTGCAGTTTTCTTACAAAACCAGCCCTGAAGGTCTTGATGTTATCTGTAGTGAGTGCTCTTTTGCTCTCAAAGTTCTGCTGAAGCTGATAGCTTAATACAGAGTAAGATTCTGTGTGTGGTTTGGGGAAAAAAACTCAGTTTTTGAATGGGGATCAGCCTCTTGTATATTCCTCATGTAAAACCTGGTAGAATGAGTACTTCTGTGATGCCCTTCCTGCCTTGCATCTCCCAACTCCTCTCCTGCAGCCTGGGAGTAGAAGATTTTTTCTTCCAGGGTGTGAGGAGGGCAGAGATGAGTGTGCACGCCAGCCTGGAGCATTGGGACAGCACTGCTCCATCATGTGTAGCAACTTTAATTAGTAAAATGAATCAGATGAAAGTTAATCAATGGTTCTGAGCGTGGATTCCCCTGAACCCTCTCCAGGGGCAGCACGTCTCCTCTAAGGCTGCTGCTCCCTTTGTCTGGGGAAGGATTCAGCCTCGCAGCCCTGGGTTCCCAGCAGTATGGAGCTCAGCTTTCCCAGTGGCTCTTCCCTGGCAAAATCATTCCTCAGAGTGCCAGGGAAATAGGTGAAAAAAAGAACTCATCATAGTTATTACCAAGGTGGTTGCAGATGTACTTCTGACACTTTTTTTGTTCAGCTGGGACAGGTTTCTGCCCATGCTGCTTCCAGCAAAATTTTCATCTTTGCAAAAATTCAAGTTTGCAAATTTCATCTTTTGCTTCAAAGTGCTTTTCCAGATCTCAGCCAGCAAGGACTTTCTCTGAAGAGGATGTATATAGGTTTGGAAAAGTGTTAACTGAGGCAGGCAGAGAAGGGCTGCAGGGGATGTTCCCAAGCCCTCATGGTGATGTAGCTGCACACACCAGGATCCAAGGGGGCTCCGAGGGGCTGGAGAACAAGGAAGGCAGAGGAGTGCAGCTGGCACTGGATGGTTGTGTGCTGATGGGTGATGTGGCTCTTTTGTGGACTTCTCTGAGTGTCAGTTTGCATCCCACTTGCACATCTGATTGGTTAACAGGAAGCAGCACAAAAGCAAAAACGTTTTTTTTGTTTGCGTGGTTAAAAGTTGTGTTCTGCTTCATGCTGATCAATTACATTGCCAAGTGGGATGCTTTGATCTAAATGGCATTTTTTCAGAAATATTCCAGCAGGTAGGTGAAATTCTGCCAAGTGCTGGTGGACAGAAGAGTCTTACCAGGGTGCTGGTCCTTACCAGATCACAGTGTCTTCAAGCAAAGGGCTTTACACATCTCATGCCTTGGTTTCTTCTTCCATGAATGGTGCAGCCTCGTGCCTAAACCCTGTCCACAAAACATTGTAGGTGGCCTGTGGAAAATCTCTTCTCTTTCCAGTCCCAAGAGCAGCTGTCAGGGACACAGGGAAGCTCAGGTTTGAGCCTTTTTAAAGGATGCAGCATCTCTCTCCCTTGTCTCTGCTCGTGGCTGTACATAGGCTGGGAGTGATGGGGAAGTTCCCTTTTCCCTGGTCACAGCTCTCACTACAGACCTCACCAGTGCCTTTCAGAGCTTCACTGCCATCTGTGTGCTCAGAGCCCAAAAAACATCTATGCTTTGCTCTTTGTTTCCAGTCTTGTGGAGGGAGGAAGAGTTTCCAAAGCTTCCCAAAACCATGGAGCAAGTCTGACAGCAGAGAGTGAGCAGCAGAGTACAAGGAAACACACTCGTTCCTTTTCAGCTTCAGCACCAAGGATGACGTCTCAGGGCACTGCTCCATCTCATTCGTGCCTTTGAAATAGTCTCTGGGTTTTTTTCTCTTTAATTGAGCTTTTAAACAGAGCCCTGCTGTCCTGTTACCTTGATTTTGAAGACAGGAAAGCAAAGTTCATGTTCTTGACAGATGCCTTCAGGAGCAGCCTTGCCGGCAGTGCCCACCTGCAGCTGATGTTATCACTGCCTGAGAGCAGCTCTGTGCTGGCACAACATTTGGGGTCTACATGTCATTTCCATCCTTCTTACAAGCCATGCCATTTTGTGATGGCTTCCCTGGAGCAGTGGATTTGCTTGACATCCTTGGTTATAGTTAAGTAGACCCCTAAGTTGGATGAAAGGTCTTGCTCACAGTATTTCTGCAGGATGTTTTCATGGGAGAACAAGGGTTCTTTGTCTTCCTGCCTCTCTTCTGTGGGATGTTCCAGAAGGTGGGCACTTGGTGCTCTGCAGAGGGGAAGTTGCTCACACTAAATCCAGTATTAGCCCAGCTGGTGGCCTCCCTTCTACATAGTTTCATTTGTTGGTTCCTGCTGAACATCAGTGCTCCTAAACTGTGGAAGATTTAGCTCAGTGGGGGAGTCACAGTGGCTTTCTGTTGCTGCGTCTCTGTGACTTTGTAACCTGAGGGGATGACAGAGTTTCTCATCTCATCTCAACCATGGAACCAATTTTTCCCTTTTCTTGGCCGGAGGGAGCAAGCCAAGTGTTTGGAGTGGCTGATGAACAATGAGTGAGTTGTGTTGCTGCAGGGCAGAAACAGTCCAGGCAAGTACCACAGGAGAGGCTGACAAGGGGGATGTCATTTTCTTAAGGATGTCTTCCTTACTTCTTTATCCTTGGATGGATGGCTGGTGGGGTGTGGACACTTTCTGTGGCTGCTGTGCCTGCACTCAGACCTCACCCCAGACTCTGACCTCACCTCATCAGGGGGTCACCCTCCTTTGCATTCAGCTCTGCACTCCCCAGACACTGTGTTTTTATCTCCTCATCTTTAATCCTACACTGGCGGGGCTCTTGTCCAGCTCCCTCCCCATGAGATCACCTCCTCCTGCAGCAGGATCCCTGCTGGGGGGGTTCCTGCAGTGGGGTGTGGAAGGCTTCAGGATGCTTCATGGCTTCTGCCTGTGCACCCGCAGGGTGAAGCAGAGGGCCAGGGACTGTGTCCCTGCAATGTTTGACTGCTATGGAATGAAAAGTGAGCAGAGCAGCAGCAGAGGGGCTGCATCTCCATCCCACCCCCCAGGGAGTGCTCACACAGAGGGAATCCCACAGCACTGAAAGTGATGCTTGATGCAGGAGTGTGTAAAGTTGGGATTTAAATACTGCCCCAAAGAAAGATGGCTTGGGTTGAGGTGTGTTCAAATCTAACACTCCTTGTTGTTGTCATTCTTCCCTTTCATTCACTCTGTGTTGATCTGCACTTGGACACAAACTCCTGCCAGTGTGTCACTGCCTTTTAGTCCAGCCCCAGGAGTTGTGGTCACAGCTGTGTTTGTCACCTGGGAGCTTCCCTAGAAGACTTGATATTATTGATTAAAAGTAACTTCTTGTGTTCCTTAGAGAATGAAGCAAATTGAAAAATCTATTTGGCATTTGGATTTCGCTTAGGGTTGGTTTGGTTTGGTTTTTTTTTTGTTTGTTTGTTTTGTTTGTGTTTTGTTTTTTTTTTTTGGGGGGGGGGTTTGTTTTATTTTCCAAAACCCTAGCATGATAGGTTAAAAAGGCAAAGACCAGGTCCTGCTAAAAGCAAATAAACAAAAAAAATATTACAAGCTACAGCAAAGCAGCTACCAGAACATGGGCCCCACTCAGCAGGATTTCCTGGTTAAATACTTGAGATAAATGACGTTCATTTAAAATGAATGTAACTAATCCCCTGTTGCTTTGGAGAGGCTCATGGGGTGGTGTGGATAGAGATTTAGATTCTTGCAGGGCTTAACACTTGTTCTCATTTACATGAGTATCTTACAGGAGCATAACTCTGTGGGACTCTCTTTCTCTTCTTTAAGCCAATAGAAATTAGCCTTGATTACCCTTGTGTGAAACACAAGCAAAAGAAGAATCATTCATGGGGGTATTAATACACATCAGTTTTATTCCTTGCACTGGTCTGGTTTAATGTCACAGTGTCACTGTCACACCTGTACGAGGCTGATTGTTAGATGCACAACCTGGAACGTGTCACTCACCTTTCTGTGAGGTTGCCCCCCTGGTGTTTCACAAGCCAGAGGCTTGTGCTGCCGTGCAGTAGGTGACCATTTATATTGCTGCTTAAACAAAAGGGACAAAAGGATTTTCCTATGAGATGTGGATGGGTCCTAAGGGTCACCTTGCAGGGCCAGGCTGCTGTGAGGCCAGGAAAGCCCCTGGACACCCAGATTGGAGCTTTGGGCACTGCAGACACTTCCACATTTCCCTGCAGCTGTACCCCCTGCACTGCCTGTAGCTGTAGGGTTGTTGTGTGGAAGGGTGCAGGTCAATCCAGGGGTTTTGATCCCAGAGCTGTTTCTGCAGTGGTGAAGAAGATCAGAGACAGAGGTGAAATGGCATCTCCGGGGAAGGGCTCTGCATTTCATGAACTGAAGGTTTCATCTTGCAGCTTTTGCAACAAGAGCAGAGCGTGCTGCTTGTATCCATTCATTTTAATTTAAGGGGAAAAAAAACCAACCCAAGTCAACCAAATAAAAAAGCCTGCCCAGCTCAGCCTTTGTTTCAGGGCTCTTCATCCCATGGGCATGACTCAGGCAGAGTTGTGGCACTGCACAGAATTTCCTCAAGCCTTGGTGCAATCAGTTTTTAGCCACTTGAAAGCACTTGTCCCCAGTGATTTTTCTGCAGCTCCAGCACAGCACCCTCACACCCAGCTCAGTGATGGGTTTGGTGTCCAGCAGAGCTGAGGATGGTGTTCTGGGACTGCAGCTCCTGCTCCTGGCATCAGGCTTTGCTGCAGGATTAAAATGACCAAGTAAATGTTTGGAAGGAGGGACCAGAGGGAAGTATCTGTCCCTATCTGCTCAGTCTTGTCATAATAAACAGTAAAGATTATTTAAGTGCTTAAAATAACGTGGAAAATGAGCTTTGCCTTAATGAGTTTTTAATTGCATGCAGCAAGAGGCAGTTGCCCCCACCTGTCAAAAAGCCATTCAGAGACTTGCTGCTGTTCCAGTCTGCATTTAGATAGAGAGAAGGTGAAGTTTCAAAATGTCCTGTCCTAGCTGCCTGTTGTAAAATAAATCCACTCAATTGTTCATTTCCAGACCTGAAAAGAAAACCCCTGACCACTTAATGTCCTCTCCACAGATGGGTCCAAGGCCAAGCCATGAGCTGTGGAACATCAGAGGTGGGCAGGGGGAGGGCTGCACCACCCCCTCCTTGTGCTGGAGCTGCTGGGTCCAGGCTGCCCTGGGAAAGGATGGGTTAAAAAATACTGAACACCTGGCAGCTGATGAGAGGGAGATTGGGCTCCTCTGTAGGATCCAAAGAGGCTTTGGTGAATGTTCAGTTCATTCTTTAGCCAGAAGCATTTGCCTAAGGTTGGACTCAGTTCTAGAGCTGCTTTAACCCCTCACTTTCTGTTTTTTTGCACAAATGAATGCCATTCAAGATTTAACTTCAGTTCCCCAATCCGTGTTGTAAGGCACCTATAAGCGTATGTAGTGATAGGACAATGGGTGATGGGTTTAAACTGGAAGAGGGGAGATTGAGATGAGATCAGAGGAAGGAATTCTTTAGTGTGAGGGTGCTGAGCCCCTGTCCCAGGTTTAGCAGAGAAGCTGTGGCTGCCCCATCCCTGGCAGTGTTGAAGGTTGGATGGGGCTTGGAGCACCCTGGGCTGTGGGAGGTGTCCCTGACCATGGCAGGGGCTGGGACTGAATGAGCTTTAAGGTTCCTTCCAACCCAAACCAGTCTGGGATCCTGTACATCCCAGACCCCCTGCCCTGCAGTAAAAACTGCTCCAGGTGGTTCCTGATCAGCATCTGCTGGAAGCTGCCCCTTTTCTTGTTAGCAGCTGGGGGTGACAGAGGCAGGGACCCTGCTGTGGATCCAGATAAGGGTTACAAGTTACTCACAGGTGTTCCTGAGGAGTTCAGCTTGACATCAGTGTCATTTTCATGCTGTAAGTACGCAGTGAGGCTCTAGAACAAGCTTCATTGCAATCATTAGGTGGATGACTGAATTTTAAATTTTCAGGTGACCCTGCCCTGCAGTTCCATTGAAAAGCCAGCATTTAACCCAGCCTGTGGTTTGATACAAATGCATTTCTGAAACTGAGGAGGTGTTTTTGTAGTCTTGGGCTTGGGTGCAAACTGAAGCCTGGTGAAAAATCCAAGCTACAGTGGACTGTCCTTATATATTTATTTTGTGTTCCAATAAAGGTTGGTATCCAAAGTAGGGGGGAAACACAAGGCATAGAAATTGCCATAAGCTTGTGAGGTTTTTAGATATGACCAAAGGAGGCTGTAGAACATGAAGGGAATTGGTTCTGTGATGGCCAGCACTGGGGTGCTCAGTTGTCTCTGATGCACTCAGAGCCATGGGCATAAATGTTTGTGTTACAGCTGGGGAAACTGAGGCAGAGTAGGAGTGGGTTGTAGCAAAGCAGGTCACTGGCTGAAAATTCCCCTCCTGCCTTTCAGTCTGTCTTTCTGCTCCCCCCTCCCATCCCCCTGGGCAGTTGCTCCTTGTCAGGGGGTGAGCAATATCCCAGGGGCTGTTTCTCTCTTAATACCTCTGTGGTGGATGTTGAGGAGCTGGAATGAGAGGCTGTGTCCAGCATTTTGGAATTTAGCTTTCACAGGAGGAGTTCTTTTGACTTCAAGGCAGTCACTGAAGATTTCTGGCTGCTGTAGGGCCAAATCTGCATCCAGTGTGGTGCATCTGGAGAGCTGGGGTGAAATCTTGGGGTTAGGCTGCAGAATTAACCAGTTCCATTCCTGCTTTCTGATTTAACTGACACAAATAAACCAGTGTCCTTCGTTCAGTCAACTTGAAAGTGGTTATTAAAAGCAACCAGGGACCCCAAATCCACTCCAGCAAGGAGCCAGACGTGCATGAGAGCTTGTATATATAATTTGGACAGTGCTGGTGCTCAGCTCATAAGCATTTTTATTACAGAGTACAGTCTATCAACATGTAATTTGAGGCTTTTTACATTTGTCTTGGGTCAGGGCTGCTCCAATTTTTAAACAGTGTCTCTGTCACTCAGCAGCTTGGCTGGTGCTTTGTTCTTCTGTTAGTTCACATGAGCCTCAATTAAACAAATTCATAATTTGTGGGCTAGGAGTAAAGAAAATTCTCTTGTTCTGTAATTAAGTTGGGAAGCCTGGAGTTTCAGAGTAGAGACACAAAACTGTCGTATTTAGTTCCCGGGTACTCTTTCCTTCTTAGCTTTGTGGATTGAAACACTTGTTGGCTCTCAAGATCTCCAGCAAGGACACAGATCTTCCAGCAGAGGAAGAAACTTTCTCCTTACCACACCAATATTCATCTGGGCACAAGACTTTGCTTAAATGCAGCTGTGCACATTCAGCTCCACTCCAGCAGCGTGGAAACCGAGAGCCCACCCAGCCCCTTGCTCTGGATTCCTATTCCTGGCATAACCAGAAGTAGCTGAGATGCTTTTCAAAAGGCTTCTGCATTTCAAGGTATCTGGCTAAAACTCTGTGGCCTAATTAGGATGCTAAAAGCACCCTTATTAAATACTAATTAAGAAGCAGCATCCTTGATGTTGCTGCTGCTGGAAAGCTGGGGGTAAGGGTGTGCAATAGAATGGTCTCCTTTTTCAAAACTTGCTGTCTTAATAACCACCTTCATGTATTACAGAAAAATATGCCAGGCCCGCCCTAATCAACTGCTCACAGTTTTCAAGTGGTATCAGCACTGTTAATTAACTCAAGTTTGAAGAAGTTGGGGGAAGTTGAAAGCTGATGTGCTTTCATTCTGTGTGCTGCTAAGCTGATTTTCATTGATTTGTGCCTGTGAATTAATCAGCCACCCGAGCACTTAGTTATTCCATTTGCCTCTGTGCTTTCTTTCCTTGTAAAAGATATCTTTGAAGTTTATTAAAGGAATGAGTCATGTTGTAGTTCCCCCTCTGCAGGCATACATTTTTCATGCTGCTCAAATTATAATCTGTATAATGAACGAGGGGGAAATATTGCTGTATGGAGCTGCATCTGTACAGCTGAACTGGGGAGATACATAGCCTATTATTTGCATGGATGGCTGCTCTAATGTAAGAACATTTAAAAATCTTTTTCAGGCTTTCAGAGCCAAGCTAAAAAAATGAATGTACTTCCCTGTTTAACACTCCCCCAACTCGTCTGCTGTTGTGCACTCAACCTGTTTCCACCCTGGCTCTGAGTTATGCTGTGTGGCCCTAATGTCCTTTGCAGGGGCAGATTGATATTGGACATCCCTCATAAATTTACCAGTGAGAAACTAATTGCTTCCAAAACTTGTACAGTTTCTAATTAGCAGGAGTCTGTTTTTTCTGCATAGCTCACCTTGTTCTCAGTTTAAATGTCTGCATTTTAAATCTGTCTCTGTTTATTGCTGGACTTGACATGTGCAACTTGGATGTGGCTGGGTGAGGTCCAGATGCTGTAAACACCCTGGATGCAAATGCCATTTCAAAGAAGTAAAAATATCCTTCACTGAAGAAAAACATGGCAAAACAAACCATAAGCATCCATACACGTGTGTGTGCTCTGGTTTAAAGACCTGTTCTCAATGGGTTTGTGTGACTGGAATAAAATAGCTCAGCCAAAGAGCAAAGGTGAGGACACCGCCAGGAGAAGTACAGGGGAGCTGTTTGGTCAAGAAGAAAAACCAAGCTTCTCATTAACCAGTGAGTTGTCCTTTTGGGTGCTGGTTTGTTTGTGAGCTATGATAGCACAGGTTAAACCAGTTGGATGAGCCTTTAATGGATTTTATCTGGAAATAAAGAAAGAAGGAAAAATAGATCTCAGTCAAGCCACATGCTGCTGAGCTAATTTATGAGAATTTTACTGATGTAATTAAAGATGGATCGAGGCAGTAGTGAAATTGAGGCCATGGCTAAGACTAAAGCAGTAATTCGGAAGGTCCAAGTGGTGAAATCCCCAAATTAAGAGCATCTGATGTCAAAATGCTGAGGCTGAAGTTGGGTGGAGCGAGGTGTAGGCAGGAGAACTTGAGAGGCTGCAGGGATGGCTGCTGCTCGAGGGCTTCCAGGGACCCAGAGAACCTCAGCTTCTCTTGCAAGTAAATCTCTCAAGCCAGCAGTGCTTGTGTCTTGGATTTGTCTAGGGCACAACAGGACCACCTGCCCCACTCCAACCCTCTCCTTTGCTCTGATTGCTCTATGGGGTGGTGGGGAAGGGAACTGGAGCCAGAACCCAGTATTTCTCCTGACTTTATCCAGTGAAATGTGAGATGAAGGTCTCTCTTGAGCCGTGCCCCTTCTAAATCAGCACCTAGTTTTGAGTGTGGTTCTGAAGGCCACCAGAGAAGCTGTTTCCCCACAGCTCCCATTCACACCTCTGTGAGCTGCAGAGCTCTGCAGGGCTGTGGGTGGTGTAAAACTTCTTTCTGTCTGCTACCCAAGGATGCTCATGGTGCTCATCCCATCAGCACAACCTGGGTGTTTCCCATCCCATGGATTAGCTTTTTTTTTTTTTTTTTTTTGGGTGCAGACACACTGTGCCAGCACTGCATGACCTTTACTTCTGCCAAGAGCTGCTTGAGGAGCAATGAGTGAGGAGCTGATGAGGAATGATGGGGCTGTGGGTGCAGGAATGATGGGGTTGGCCTTTCAGCCATCAGCCCAGATCAATCTTAGTCAAAAAATCCCTTGCTGCTCCCTCCTGATGGGCTCTCTGGGGTGATGGCTTCAGCTCTTGGTGTTTCTCACACAAAGCAGGGTGGACTTCTCCTGGAGTGGGAGGATTATAGAAATTCTTTGATTGTTCTGGTGGCCTTTGACCAGAACAACACAAGCTGCTTTTCAATGTCTTCAGTTCTGTTCATCAGAAAACAGTAAGAGGTTCTAGAGCAGCAGCTTAGGTCTGGACTTTCACCCTCTGCCCCCAAGCACGTGCAAGAGATGTGGGCAGAGATTGACTTTTTTTTTTTTTTTTAAACATTTCTCAGTATTTACTGAATTAATTTAAGCAGAATATAGTGAGACTGAGAGGAGCTGGAGTTTTAGAAACACTTTTATATTTTCAGGTGTTTGCTCATGTACTCAGCCCTGAAAACTAATCTGTGTACTTAGTGCCTGTGTTTGCACTGGCATTACTGTGCCAATGTTGGGTTTAGATCTAACTCATGGTCCTCAGTATCTTGGGGGGTGCATGTTAAGCATTCTGGACAAGTGCTCCCAATTTGTTTTTAATGAGGGTCTGGAGTGCAGGGTGTCCAGCAGTTGCTGGAGCTGCCTTCTCCTGTAGCTGATGTCTGGGGGGATAAAGAAGGGAGGAGCACGCTCAAGGTCATCTAAAATTTTGCCAGTTTCCCTGGCAGGCACTCAAAGAGCAGAACTTACAAACAGAGCTGCTGCCACCAAACCAGAGAAATGCAGAATAATCATGGAAACTGGTGGCTTGTGCTTGTTTAGCTGGATGGAGGAGGTTGAGCAGATTTCTCCACCTGGTTTCTCACCATGTGAGGCCAAGTTGTTCATCCCTTCACATCAGGGCTTGGTGGAACCTTGCTGGGGAGGTAGCAGCAAACCAACTCTCCTGGTCTGCACTGTGGTCACCTCTAAACTGCAAGCTCTTTACTGAGTTTTTGAGGTCCTTCTGCCCCCCGAGCTGTGAACAACAAGGAGCAGCACTTCCCCTGAGCCTTGGTGTTTTCTTACAGCTTTTTAAGTCTTGTCCTAATTGGAGTTCAGAGGAATGGTGCTGCTGTGGAGAGGAACAACCAGAGGAGGAGTCTGGGTTAGGAAGATGAGGTTTTGGCAGTGCCATGATGCTGTCCTGGGTGTCCATGCATCCTACCTCCCCCCCTGGGTCCTGTCCCAGAGGGGTGCACTTGGTGGCTTCATGAAGGATCTCCAGGTGCTTGGCTTCTGCAGCAAAGCATCTGAGATGAGGACAGAGCCAGAAGCAAATCCTGGTTTCTTCTGGGGGAACTCAGTTGTTGTCTCCAGTGAAGACACTTCCATCCCTGGGGGGTTGTTTCTGGTTTAGCAAAGGTCTTAAAGAAGGGAATGGGTGATGTGGGTCTCAACCAAGTAAACTCACGGTTTCTCCACCTTGAAAGCCCGATTCCATCCCTCAAGCTTGATCCTTGTCTTCAAGCACTTGTCTTCAGGAGACCTCAAGGTTCACAGACATCCTCTGTGTTGTTCCACTTTAGTGCTTTTTAATTTTTTTTTAAGTGATTTTGCTCTTTGGGCTCTCAAGAGCCATACACTTTGTGCATGCAGAGAAGGGTGGTTTGTGTGCTTGCAGATATTTCCCCCTCCCCCTTTTCTGTGGAAGGAAAGGTTAAAAAAAAAATCTGCTTTGTCTCTGGGCTCAAGCTGCTGTTGTCCTGCCAGCATTGGCATCTCCATCTCTCTCCCAGTGTCTCTGCCATTGCTCAGTCTGGGTACCACTGTACCCCCTGTGGGGCTCTGCTCAGCCCATCTGTCCCTGGCTGCCTCCCACTTTTCAAATGCCCATTTCTTACAACAAAACTGAGAGTACCTTAAGTTTTCTATTCAAAAATAAATTCCAGTAGATGGAAAAAAACTTGAGATGTCAAGATCCAAATAATCATGTGATTAAAATGGACTTTTATCCCAAATCTCCAGTGTATGTATTCCTAGAGCCCCAGGCTGTGGTTTTGTCAGGTTCTCATGGTGTGGGCACCATGGGACAGACAGACAATGGGAGCTGGAGTGCAGACACTGTCTTTTCATCTCAGCTTCCAGAAGTTACAGGAACTGTCTGCAGGTGAAATAGGTGGGATTAATTCTCTCATAATGAAACTGAGGAGCTAGAAGCAGGAAGAGCTCAGGACCAGCCTTGGAGGATGGGTTTACAAGAGGCTTGAGTGAGATTTGTGTGGATACAAGGGGCTGGTGGCACTTCAGGACATGCTCCAGTGGGCATGGTGATATAGATCTAGATATTATATTTTACTTTATTTAGGGGGGGATGCTGATGGTTGGATGTGGTGATCTTAGAGGTCTTTTCCAACCATGACAATTGGGTGATTCTGTGATATGACAGCCTTGGCTTTGAAAGGGAGAGGTGGCACATGGGGCGTTTATCTCCAGAAATGTCGCACTGACTTGTTGCATTGGTTGTTCATGAGACTTTCTTTCAGGCATCTCGTGTTTCAAAACCAAGTGACCTTGAAGGTCCCTTGGTAGCTCAGAGAAGGACAAGCAGCTTCCATGTGAATGCTTTTCAAGCTACTTTCCAGGATAAAGTTTAACTTGTGTTTTACTCTTGGGGAGGCCTGAGCACACAGGGGTTTGTTGATGTCTCACTGAGAGACCTGATTTTTAACACCATCTCCTGAATTCATAGCATCACAGAATGTCAGATTGGAAGGGACCTCATGGATCATCTGCTCCAACCCTTCTATATTATTGTTTATCTGAGATGTCTCAGCACCATCTCAAGCTGAGACTTAAAACTTTCCAAGGTGGGGGAATCCACCCCCTCCTCTGGGAGACCATCCCAAGGTCTGACTGTCCTCCTGGGGAAAATGTTTCCTCTTGTGTCCAATCAGAATCTCCCCAGGAGCACCTTGTGCCCATTGCCTATTGTCTTATTCATGGAATTCCTTGTAAATTGGGAGGCTCCATCTTTGTAGCCCCCTTTAAGCACTGGATGTAGGGTGTCTGGCCCCTGCATGCCTGATGTTCTGTTGGATAGATTATTACACTTATTGCACATATTTGTAACTTGTCCACAGGACTCCTTGTAAACCAGGAGTCTCCATCTTCTTTGTAGCCCCCCTTAAGCATTTAAACATGGTCATAAGGTCTCTCCTAAGTTTTTTCTTCTCAAGGCTGAACAAACTGAGTTTTCTCAGCCTCCTTTGTTACCTTTCCCCAGGATTCAGTGTCGGGGGGGGGGGGGACACACAAATCAGACCATTTTCAGGGTTTGCTGTGCCAGCGCTACCTGGGAGGGGTTAAGGTGACAAGTGACTGTCTCCATGTTTCTTTGCAGGGTGTCACCTACTGCGGTGAAAGCTCAGCCAGCAACCTCACCATGGCCAATGTCCCCTGGCACCAGGAGGTGGTACACTTTGTCCAGGACTTGGCCAACCTCATCCCTGACTACGAAATCGCGTGCGAGCACGAACACTCCAACTGTCTCCTGATAGCTCACAAGAAGGTGAGGCTGTGCCTCCAGGTGACACCTGGCACTCTGCTTTCTCCACAATCACCTTGGTCCAACACTTTTTCTCTCTAGAGTTAGTTGGATATTTTCTTCCTTTTTTTTTTTTTTTTTTTTTTTTTTGCAAGGGGTGGGAAACAGATGTAGCACAAATTGCAGAGAGAGCTGGGGAAGTCCCAAGTCCTGTGAGGAGCTGAGGAGCTGGGGGTGTTGGGTCTGGAGAAGAGGAGGCTGAGAGGAGGCCTGATGGCTCTCTTTAACCACCTCAAGGGAGGTGGGAGCAAGGAGGGAAACAGCCTCTTCTCCTTGGTGAAACAGAGGAAATAGTTGGAAGCTGTGCCAGGGGAGGTTCAGGCTGGATATTAGGGAATATTTTTTCACTGAGAGGGTTGTCAGGAATTGGAATGGCCCAGAGCAGGGGTGGAGTCACCATCCCTGGAGGCATTTGGAGCTGGTCCCTAAGGACAGGTTTTAGTAGTTGACTGTGGTGTTAGTCAGAGGTTGGACTGGGATGATGGAGGTCTCTTCCAACCTGAACACTCTGTGATTCTGTGGAAGAATTACTGAAGATGCTACAGGTTGCAGGCAGCTGTGTTAACTCACAGAAATCCAGGCAAGAGGCATTGGATGGCTCCAGGAGGGGTTCAGTGCAGGATCTCCTGTGTTTTGTGACATGAGATTTGTGTTTTCAGAAAGGCAAGAACAAATCTTGCTGAGGTGGGGGAGCTGGCTTTGTCTTATTTCTGTATTTTCATGATGGTTTTCAGTGGTTCTAAGAAGTTCCACCAGGATAAGCTGGACTTGTGTTTTATCTCTCCTGCATTTTTGTAATAGCTGCCAGAACTGCAGACCTCTCCTTCCTTCCAACCAGAGTTAAGGTTACATTTTTTCTTCCTCTGGAGAAATAATTTTGGTAAAAGATACGAGTACATGGACATCAACAGAGAATGCTGCAGCTGCTTTTCTTATCAACAGTGGCTGAACATGAGCCAGCATGTGCCCAGGTGGCCAAGGTGGCCACCATCACCCTGGCTGGTACCAGCCCTGGTGTGGGCAGCAGGAGCAGGGCAGGGATCATCCCCCTGTGCTGGGCACTGCTGAGGCTGCAGCTCCAGTCCTGGGGTCAGTTCTGGGCCCCTCACAACCAGAAGGACCTTGAGGGGTTGGAGTGTGCCCAGAGAAGGGAATGGAGCTGGGGAAGGGTCTGGAGCACAAGTCTGCCCAGGAGCAGCTGAGAGCCCTGGGGGTGTTGGAGCAGAGGAGGCTGAGGGGAGACCTTCTGGCTCTCTGCAACCCCCTGAGAGGAGGTTGGAGCCAGGGGGGGTCGGGCTCTGCTCCCAAGGAACAAGGGATGGGACAAGAGGAACTTTTGGCACAACTCAAGTTGTGCCAGGGGAGGTTTAGGTTGGAGCTGGGGAAGAATTTCTGCCTGGAAAGGGTTGTCAGGGCCTGGCCCAGGCTGCCCAGGGCAGGGCTGGAGTCCCCATCATCCCTGGAGGGGTTTGAGAGCCCTGGAGATGTGGGGATGAGGGACATGGGGTGGGGATGAGGGACATGGGGTGGGGGTGGCCTGGGCAGGGATGGGGGAAGGGTTGGACCTGATGAGCTGAAAGGGGTTTTCCAACCAAACCAATTCTATGATTCTGAGAAACTGTTTAGCAGGACAAATGAAGCAGGAAGAACAGCTGAAGAGATTTTCCACCCTAAGGATGGAGCAGAGGGAGTGGTGCTGCTCTCTGACCCGTGGCACTGCTGCAGTGCTTTGGAGGCCAAACCTCTCTCTGCAGCCTCTGTGTTATGTTCTGTTTGGAACTTGGGGTCCTTTAAAATACCATCAACACGATCTGAAGTATGAGTAAAGTGCTAAAAAAACCCTATTAATTACTCCTAAAGGATGCAGGATTTGGAAAATATGAAGTACAATTTGGCTTTTTGAGCTGCAGAAAAGCTTAATAGAAAGCTAATAAAATGTGTAATAATGTGCTAGCTAGGCAACTGATGGAGCAGCTACTTATGCTAATTGAGATGATTTTGCTCTTTGCATATTCTTTGCATGTGTTTGCTGCTCACAAGCACTTTCCCATCCCTCACTTCACAGGGGGGGACTTCCCAGGCCAGGTGATTTGCAGTACACACAGGGGGACTGCTTAAAATCCCCACTTGCAAAAAGATCTGCAGTATTTTAAATACATGTTTGACAATTCTTTGCATCTCCCTCTTGAAAAGTTCTGTGTGGTTACAAAGCTGTTGGTCCCTTTTGCAGTTTGCAGTTTTTATGGGAACAGCTGGAAAGGAGCAGAGCAAAACAGAATACCTGGCAGTATTTTTGTTTTAACTCACCTTAAATTTGCTTTATTTACAGTCTCAGTCTTGGCTGTTGCCCCTGGCAACTGTTCCTAAGCCAGTCCTTGAATGCAAAATATTCTTTTCTGTTGTAAGGTGAAGGGCTCAGGGAAAGAAAGGAAGCAGATTGTCACCTAAGAATAGATTGATAGCAGCCCAGGAGGAATTCAACAGCTGCTTTGCTTTCCAAAGCCATTAGGAGAGGGTGTCTATTTGGAAATAATCTATCTTGGTACTAAAATAACTAATAAAAAATAAATTTATGCCTATTAGGTTTAATTCTGAATTTCAGGCTCCAGTGGAGAATAAAATTTGTCAGTGTGTGTTATTTGCAGGAAACTTGTGCTCTGGGAACAATCAAACTGCAGTGTGGTAGCTGCAAAATCAAAGGCATCTTTAAAGGATTAAGGAGTTGTAGAAAGAAGGTAATAAAAATAATTAGGCAGTGTGATTTATTTTGTTGTGTTCTTCTGGGTCTGAGTTTCGAGGTGTTCAGGCAGTGCTCATATTAATTTTAAACACCACAATTGAAATGACACAGGAGCCTGGAAATGTCTGAGAAACCCTGCAGCTTGCATGCAGCCTCTGCTCCTTCAGTTCTGGAGCAGTGATGATGTGAGGAGTAATAGTTCAGGAGTTAGGCTCCAAAGTCTCTTAAGACCAAGGATTTAGGTAGAAAAAGGGATTTTAGGTAGAGGAAATTGCAGTTTGTATGGCTGGGGTTTGTTTCTTGGGAAATCAAGGGGCCATAGAGAGGAGGTGTTGCATGGTTGGGATGCTTCAAGTGTCTTAAAAATCCCCATTAGACTTTCAAGTATCTTCCCATTAACACATCCCCCTTTTCTCCTTCCTGCTGACCAAAAGTGGGGTCTTGGTGTCTCTGCAGTTACAGGTGAGATGTTTGTGAAACCCTTCAGGACACTGTGACTCTTGGGAAGTGATGTGTCCCACGTAACCTCAGAGAGCTTAGGATCCCAAGAGGGCTTAAAAAGTCTCATGCACCAAAGCCTTAGAGCAAAATGCTTGGTTTCCAGTTACCCTTCACATAGCCCTAAAAAAATAACATGGAAAACACCTGCACCTGGCTCACCGTGCCCAGAAAAAAACCATCTTACTGCTATTCCTACTTTTTTTTGGCCAACTGGTTATCAGCATTGTAAGCCTGAAGGACAGGGCAGGGTTGAGTGCACCTTGGCTTGGTCTGGACTCCCATGGGAGGCATAGCTCCTCTTCCCTGCCTTTTCCTCATCCCTATCCCTGCTGTGTGCTGGTTTCCATCTCTTCTTGAGGGCTTCCTGGTAATGTTTTGGCTCCTTTGGCCTCTTTGATTCTTCTCTTTAGCAATAGTTGCTAAATTCTTCAGTAATTATATTTGCTTCCTAGCAAATCCTATAAGCACCATGGTACAAAAAAATCTAATTCATGACAGTGCTTTTGAACTAATTGACTGAGATACTGAGAGAGCAGCAGCTTTATAATCTCACAGTGAATTCAAGTGAACTTTTCCAGAGATAAACCTTAGGTGGCTGCTTTTCCTGAGTTGTAACAAGAAATGTATTCTCAAGATGACCATAAGAAGTGTCCAGAAAAGGGGAATGTGCTGCAGCTGCCTTGCAGCAAAGGCAAAGGTTTTTTTGGATGAAAGTCAGCATCTTGGTAATTTCTAGAATAAACCCCTCTGCCTCTCTTTGTTGGATCTGCTTTCTGTGTGTGTTTACTGCCTGCTCCATTGTGTTCAGACACTTTCCTGGTAATTATCTCCTATTATGTTCATTTAAATATCCACCTGGCTTCTGCCAGTGAGTTCATTTCCAGCCCTCTTCTCCCTGTACAAGTTTCTCATCAGTGCAGTTTGCAGTGTGTGCTGCTGCTTGGTCTGGCCCTTAGGAAGTCCCCTCGTAACTGGGGGCTTCCCTGCCTCTCCCTGGAGGGCTGGGGGTGATTTCTGTGTCCATTCGCCATCTGTGGTACAGGGAACAATCTTAAAATCCCATCTCTTTTTGGTGTCCTTAGAGCTCTTGGTTAACAGGGGGAAATGAATGGCGGGTGTGCTCAGAGGGGTGGCTATCACCAGCTTTCTGCTCTACAAAATGGATGTGGAGAGGGTCCAGAGAAGAGCCACGAGGATGATCAGAGGACCGGAGAGGATGAGAAAACTGTGTCTGTTCAGCACTGAGAAGAGAAGGCTCAGGGGAGACCTTCTGACCATGGTCAGTACTTAAAGGGGGCTACAGAGCAGATGGAGACGCCTGTTTTACACTGAGTCCCATGGACAAGGGGCAATGGGCTCAAGGTGCTCCTGGGGAGATTCTGATGGGACACAAGAGGAAAAGTTTTCCCCGTGAGGACAGTCAGACCTTGAAATGGTCTCCTAGGGGAAGTGGTGGATTCCCCCGTTTTGGGAAGTTTTAAGTCTCAGCCTGAGATGGTGCTGAGACATCTCAGATAAACAATAATATAGAAGTGTTGGAGCAGATGATCCATGAGGTCCCTTCCAACCTGACATTCTCTGATCCTTTTTTGCCTTAATTAATGAATGCATCTGCCTTCTCCCAGCAGATCCTAACTCCATACCCTGGATCCAGATGTCCCCTCATGGCCTGGGTGCAGTCTTGTGCCCCAGCCCTCCCCTGTCTCCCACTTTGGTTAATTCCCAGGTGGATCTTGTCAGCATTGGAACTGCAATCTCCAGTCTGGCATTCACAAGGACCCAAGACAGGTGCATTGAGGAAGGTCCCCATAATTTAATTTCCCATAACCAAAATGCAGCATTAAGGGTGCCCAAGTCAGCTGTCATGGGTTGTTTGAACTGAAATGAGTTGGGGAGGAGAGAGGAGCCTGGCCAAAAGTGCTCACCACTCCAGCAACCAAAAATCTTCCCAGCAAAAAGGGAATCAGTCTTTTCCACCACATTGCATTTTAAAGCACTGCCCATGTGTGTACAGAGTGGGTTGAGAGGTGCCCTGAGGAGAATCCCTGGGGGTGGTGATGGATGAGGAGCTCAGCAGGAGCCAGCACTGGGCTCATGCAGCCCAAAGAGCCCAAAGCCCAGCCTGGGATGCAGCAAGAGGAATGTGGCCAGCCTGAGGGCCCACCTTGGATACTGCACCAGTTCTGGTGTCCCCACCATGGGAAGGACCCAGAGCTGTTGGAAGGAGTCCAGAGGAGGCCACAAAGCTGATCCAGGGGCTGCAGCCCCTCTGCTGTGAGGGGAGAGGCTGAGGAGCTGGGATTGTTCAGCCTGGAGAGGAGAAGGCTCTGGGGGGACTTTAGAGGTGGGAACCTACAGGAGGGCTGGAGAGGATGTTGGAGTGTCCAGCAAGAGGACAAGGGGAAATGGTTTTAAACTGAAGGAGAAGAGGTTTAGATTGGGTATTAAAAAGCAGAACTTTAGTACAAGGGTGCTGAGACTCTGGAACAGATTGCCCAGAGAAGCTGTGGCTGCCCCCTCCCTGGAGGTGTTCAGGGCCAGGGTGGAGGAGGCTCTGAGCATCCTGGGCTGGATGAGAGGTGTCCCTGGGCATGGCAGGAGGTTGGAGGAGATGAGCTCTGAGCTCCCTTCTGACCTAAGCCATTCTGTGATGCTGTGTCCTGTGGGGCTGGGGTGGGATGTGAAGGCTTCACGTGCATTCTGGCTGTGCTTGCAGAAGGCTCAAGAGGTTGGGTGAAAGGCATTGAAGTTGTTCCATGCTGAGCATTTCATCTATATTTAGGGAGGAAAAGGAAGCACTTAACTACCAGCTGCAGATCAACTAACAGGGGTGATATTAGAGAAAAATAGTCCATCATGTTTTATTTCCTTCCTACTCCACATCATTTGGGGAGTGTCACACAGCTGTTCTTGCCACCCAGGGCCCCTATCATGTCCTCTGCCTGCTCACCTCTTGTTACCAAAACTCTGACAGTGCAAAGGGAAAAAAACAACTTGGGTTGCTGCTTCCCCTGAGAAAATCTCCAAAGAGGTGCAAATCCCTGTGTCTGCTGCAGACCCAGGGGAGGGGGCTGCTCCCCAGGGGGGACAAGGTGTCTCGGGAGCCAAAGAACAGCCAGAGTGCTTGAAAGAGTCCAAAATAAGTTTCCTAAAGATTTTTTATTTCCTTTGTCTCCTTCCAAATAGGAAGATGGCTCTGCTGAGCTTGATCTTTTAGTTATTAAAAGAAGATCACAGTTGGGCTAAAGTAATCCCTTTTTCATCCATCAGAATTAAAACTGTCTGGATGTAGCCCTGGCTTAATTGGCAGATGAGATGTACTGCTCTACAGCAGGTAAGGATTAAAAGAAAAAAAATCTGCAATAATGAATCTTTTCTTTAGAATAACTCTCCCAAGATTAGATGTAATGAAGAGAAGCAAACAAGTGGCAGATGAGGGGACCCAGGGGAACCAGGGCCAGGCAGCACTGGCAAGAGTCAGCCTTGGTTTGGTGTCACCTTTTTGCTTTGTTCTCTTGGAAAATGCAGCAGTGAATCCCATTTCCAGGTGCTGGAAGGTGTTTTGGAAAGTGTTTCATCTTCTTTGTGTCTGATTGCTAATAAGCACTTATTTGAGTCACTAAGTGTGTACCTACAAGGCTACTTTTAGTTTCCATCAAAAACTGGTGGGAATTTCCAGTCCAGTGAAGTGCTCACAGCTCCTGCCCGAGGAGCTGCTGAGGGGTTTGAAGCTCTGTTGTTCCCAGGGCTTGTGGTTACTGAACTTATTTTCATTTAGCTCCACAGATATGGGATCAGAGCATCACAGAATGTCAGGTTGGGAAGGACCTCATGGATCATCTTCTCCAACCCTTCTATATTATTGTTTATCTGAGATGTCTCAGCACCATCTCAAGCTGAGACTTAAAACTTCTCGAAGTGGGGAAATCCACCCCTTCCCATGGGAGACCATTCCAAGGTCTGACTGTCCTCCTGGGGAAAGCTTTTCCTCTTGTGTCCCATCAGAATCTCCCCAGGGGCACCTTGAGCCCATTGCCCTTTGTCTTATTCATGGAATTCCTTGTAAATTGGGAGGCTCCATCTTTGTAGCCCCCTTTAAGCACTGGATGTAGGGTGTCTGGCCCCTGCATGCCTGATGTTCTGTTGGATAGATGATTACACTTATTGCACATATTTGTAACTTAATAACTAGCTTAGTCTTAATTTCTTTCCCCTAAAGCCTGAGGTTACAGCTGGTGATTAGAAAGAAGTTTTAGGTTTTTAACAAGCAACACCACCCTGTTAAGACTGTCTGCAATATGTCTTGTTTTCCTGACTGACTCCACTTCAGTCACTTCCACTGTCAAACAAAGGGAGCCTTAAATAATTGTGAGCCTTAATTAGGTGAGAAACTGCATGTAATAATTTAATGAATTATTTGTTTGACTTGGAGAGCCTTCATAGTGGCAGGTGGCAAAAACAGTCATAGCAGTTGCATAATGTAAGTGCTGTGCACTGCCATTATAGATGATCTATTTACTAATAACCCTTTGTGAAAGTGCAGAGGCTGTTTTGTTTATTGCCATGATGGGCTGTCTTCAAATTGAAATTAAGGAGCTCAGGACTGCAGCCATCACCATAATTTTTCCAGCTGCCTTTTTGTTGTCATGCCCAGAGAAGTGGCTGATGGTGGAGAGCAGCAATAGCAAACCAGTAGCTGGAGGCTGCTGCATCCAGGTCTGGAGTGGTAACTGATTCCCAAGGGATGCACTGGATGTAGCATCACCCTCAGACACGTCCCATGTCAGGTACCACTGGTCAGGAATGCTTTTAAGTCAAGGAATGTTGGGAAGTGGAGTGGGAAGATGTGATTTTAATTTTCAGAAATCATAAAGGTAAAGACTGGGAGTCAGCTGTGGTGAGAGCAGGGGAACCTCCCTGTCCTGGACTGGTGCTGGAATCAAATCCCTGCAGGCTGTGGGAGCCCAGAGAGTTCATGGGAGGCAATCCAGATGTGTGGGTTACCCTGCTGAACATCTGGCTGGGGCTCACAGAGCCACTCTCTGAAAGCTTGGGGCTGTTTCTTTAGGAGGAAGAAGGGCAACCAAGCTGGGGAAGGGTCTGGAGAACAATTCTCATGAGGAGTGTCTGAGGGAACTGGGGGTTTTTTGAGACTGGAGAAAAGGAGACTGAGAGGGAGACCTTATCACGCCCTACAACTCATTGGAAGGAGGTTGTATCCTAGTGGGGTTGGTCTCTTCTGACAAGTAACAAATGACAGAACAAGAGGAAATGGCCTCAAGTTGTGCCAGGGGGAGTTTAGATGGGATATTAGAGGAAACTTCCCTGAAAGGGTTATTAATCACTGGAACAAGGTGCTCAGGGAAGTGGCTGAATCACCTAAAGGTCTTCAGAAGCTGTGTTTAGAGATGTTGTGCTCAGGGACATGGTTTAACAAATTAACAAATTTCTGGAGTTTCAGGACCCACAGATATGCAAGCATGGAATTATCAATAAATACATTTGATAGAACCCTGTGTGCAAAGCCACACTGTCTCTCCAGAACAATTCTGCTTCTCCTTAATAGCTAAAGAATATATTGAGGCTCAGCAAAAAAAGTATTTTAAGGAAAGCCACTGAAAAGCAGCCTGAGGATATCCTGACTGCTTCTCCAAAGAGAATCTGAAGATAAGTTTCCTTCACAGGAAAGAATATAACTGGAGTATAGTAGGGTTGGTTTTTTAAAAATCTTCTTGTTTGTTTAAGTGCTGAGGCAGTGTAGGAGCTGTTGTGTTTGCAAACTCTGGATGTGGTTCTCATTTTAGTATATTTTTCCTTTCTTTTAATTTAATTTTTGGAAAGCAACCCTACCTGCAACACAGAATGCATCTTTTAGCCCTGGGTGGCCAAGGCCAGGGGCATGGCTGGTGGTTCCTGGGGCTTGGTTTGTGGGTGGGAGCAGCTGGGAAGAGGCTGTGGGGATGGAGCTGGATCCAGCCCTGCCATGGAGAGGAGATGGGGAGTGGGGCACCCCAGAGCCCCTTTGAACTGTCAGCCTGTGTTGCTTGGCTGGGATTTTAACCTCAGGCAGGGAGAAGCCTTAATCATTTCTGAATGTCTAAGAACACAGCTGGCAGTTGGGTTTAACTTGATTTTCAGATATAAATTAATTTGTTTTCGGGGATATAAAAGTGTGGAATGGGAAGCACCGGAGCTGCTGGCGTTATAAAAGCTGAGTTGCTGAGATTCTGCAAAATGCTCCTTTAAGGTCTGATGCTTTTGTGTGAACCTGAGTAAGTGTTGACTGAAACATTTGGCCCAGCCAGGTTTCAGATGCTGGCACTTGTAGTTGAAAAGTGGGGCCCTGCCTGTGCCTCCTGCAGCTGAAGCACTCACTTCAGACCCTGCTTAGCACTGAGTAATTTTTTTTGTCTGCATGGTCTTTAAAACTACACCTAAAGCTGCTGTGTTTAACCACAAACCCCTCTGTGTCTGCCTGGGGAAGGATCCATTTGTTGGACATCTCCATCTTCACGTCCTCGAGTAATTCAGGAGTAGCAGCTGTCAGACCCAAAGCTTTGCTTTCACCTCCCAGTCCCCTCTCTGCTCCTCAGGGATGCAGCCCCAGAAAGGTTTCCATGGATCCTCTCCCCATAAGGGATGACTCTGTCCTTCCCACCCATGGTTTGCTCTGCCAGGATGTGGTCTGCAAGGAGCCCCAGTGGGCTTTGTCCCAGTGCTCTGCCTTACTCTCTCCTGTAGCCCATATCTTTAGTCCTTTTTTTTTTTTTTTTTTTGGTAAAGAAAGACCAGAGTGAATGGATGAAGAGGAGCCTCTTTTTAGTATGTGTTTATCTGAGAAAAATCTTAACATTATCCACGTTAGGCCAAACTAATTGATTTTGGGCTGGCTTCCAGTTTTTAGTGGCAGTGTTCCCTGTGTCACCAGCTCTGTCTCTCTTCTGTATTTTGTCCCTTTGTACAAACCCTGGGTTTATTTCTCAGCAGTTATGCATGTCTGGAGGAATGATGTTAATTGTAACTACTATATTGTCCTCAGTAGCTGTGTATATTTTTACACCCCTCCCCCCCAAAATGCTGATGCAAATAGGTTGGTAAGAAATCTGTGCTGTGGCTCTGCTCCTTCATGAATGCTGATGGGTTTCTGGAGCAAGAAGCTTCTCTCTCTGCAATCAGAGCAGCTGTGAACTTACTGCAAAAGATAATTTAAAGAAATTTCCTGTTCAACTCCACTCCTATGAGTTATGAGAGAAAAGGGAGGTGTTAGCCATGCTCTGTTGATGCTCCCAGATAACTTAGCTCTCTATTTTAGTCCTGGCTCCTGCTTGTCTTTGCAGTCTGTATATTCATTTTGCTGTAGATGGCTTGAGGCAGTGGCCATGGACAACACAGCCCCAGAAAGGCAGTGCTGACCTTTCCCTGAGTCCAGCCATGCCATCCCTTGCAGAGGTGTCCCCTTGCTGTCCCCAGCATCATGCCTAGATCTGCTTTTCAGGGCTAAAGGGCCATGATGAGTTTTCTCTTCATTTCCTTTGCCTTTTTTTTTTCTCAGAATTAATCCCTACTTTGGGCAGTGCTCATTGCCCTGGCTGCAGGCTCTGCAGGGAGCTGGTGGGGTTTGCATTGCTTTGCACCAGTGCCAGGGCTGTAGGGACCCATCACTGGTGTGACCAAAGCCTGGAGATCCTGGGAGCATCAGCTCTGAAGGGACTCATGCAATCCTAGACAGGTTGGTGTTGGAAGGGATGTGAAAGATCACCAAGATCCATCCCTCCTTCATGGGCAGGGACACTTCCCAGTGGGGCAAATTGCACAAGGCCAAGGAAAACCTGTGCTGCCTCCCAGGTGCTGCTTGAGCAAAGCCCTCAGGGTGGGGGAATTTGCCTTTACAGACAACACAGCCTGGCTTCAGAGCCAGCTGAAGGAGCTTTATTAACTTTTTGCTTTGTTTTGTTTTATGATGCTGGCATAAAAAAAATAAGAGAAAGATTTCAGCCATTTGTCCTTTGGCAGGATATTCATCACTGTAAAAGACTTAACCAGGTGGTGAAAAATTCAATAAAAAACCTGACTGCATTAGTCTGAAGTAACCCTGATGGTTAGTGTTAGCCTCCTATGTGGCTGCTGAGAAACTATTTGAGTCTTAAATCTCTTGTTATCTATGGAATAATCACAAAATTGTTGAAATCCAACCTGTAAATCTGTGGGTGTTTGAAGCTGTTCTGCCTCCTCCCCGTGTTTGTCTGGTTTTTATTCCTCAGCAGAAGTAATTGCTTTTCCATGGCTCACATAAAGGATTGCTCCCTTTTCTTCATGTTTTATAGCTGTCCTATTGCAGCACTAGAAATATTGATTATTATTTAATTCTGGGCTTTGTCACCTTACTCAGGTGGCTCCCAGCTACAGGATCTCCATCCTGCCATGAGCAGCATCTGCCTGGGGAGTCAACATGAAATTGCTCCAAATCACTTGGTGACCCAGCCAGAGTTCACAGAAATACTCTGGTTGGATGCTTCAAAATCATCAAGTCCAGCCTCTAACTTAACACTGCCAGGGCCACCACTAAACCAGACCCCCAACTACTAAGTCTGTATGACCCTTCAGTCCCTCCAGGGATTGTGACTCCACCATTGCCCTGGAAGCCAATTCCTGATAACTCTTTTGATGAAGAAAGTCTTCCTAACACCCAACCTAACCCTCCCCTGGGGCACCAAGGCCATTACCTCTTGTCCTATCACTTGTAACCTCATTGAACAGATCCATCCCCATCTCTTTACAGCCTCCTTTCAGGGAGTTGTAGAGAGCCCCAAGGTCTCCCTCAGCCTCCTTTTCTCCAGGCTAAACAACCCCAGCTCCCTCAGCTGCTCCTTGTGCTCCACATGTGCTTTATTCAAACCTGGAGGGTTTTATCCTGCAGGAGAGCAGTTTAATCCCCAGGGAAGCATACTTAATACTTACTTCATGCTGAGGTGAGGGAGTGATGGGGGGAGAAGGGGGCAGAGGTCCTTTCTGCCCACTCCCCAGGTCACCTCTCAGCATCCCAGGTTGCTGTCAGACCTTGGGCATTGCTGCCTTTGGGCCAGCTCTGCCCTTCTCCACTGTGCACACCTCCTATGGTGGCCTCAAATCTCTGCTGCCCAGCTCTGGGGGATGGGGACTTGTGGAGACTGGTCTTGGGAGATGGTGTTGGAAAAAAAGGTTTTATGTCCTCCTTCTACTGGGCTCACCAAAGGTCACTGGCTCCATTTGGTGGGGCCTGGGGAGAAGCAGCTCGCTTCTGAAAAGACAGAAACCATCTGATTGTGTCCCCATGTCACTCTCATCCCTGTAAAGACAGTTTCTGCCCTCAGCTGGGCTGTGACAGTGTTCTACTGGTGTAGCTGATGAAATATCCAGCAGTGATGCCAGCCCTTCCTGGGATGGTGGGGTCTTCCCACCCATTGCCAGTGAAACCAGCTGGCACCATCCCCTGGCTTGAGGCAGCAAAGCTCTGAGCTGGGGCTTCAGCTAGAAATAGTTCTTTCCATCTCCTGCAGGCAATAGGACACTGGTTTTTGCAGTTTCTAGCTTTTAGCTTCTGGAGGCAGATCCCTCTGCTGGTGTTTGGGTCAGGGGTGCAGTCCCTCTTCCCAGCTGGAGTGGGTGGTACCAGTATCTCTTGGGGTTCTGGTGCTCTTGCTGAGCTTCTCTTGACCTCAAGGTCAGCAGCTTGTTGCAGGGTCCCCCTTTGCTTCTGAGATGAGGGCATCCTGTTGGTTTTCAAGGGAAGAGGTTTCAGCAGGTTGCCTGTTCAGTTGAGTTCAAGTCTGGGTGGCTTTTTTGTTCTTTCTGTATTTGGTTTCTTGTAGTTGGTCTCAAGACTCTCTTAGGCCCCATCTGATTTGTCAGCCCTGCTCCAGATCCATCACAGGACCAAGCTCAGCAGCTCAGAGACCGAACAGCTCTCCCATGTGCCACATGTGTTGATGGCTTTGCACTGACCTAGGGGGTGGAGTTTTTTCCCCTGAATTGCAGCAGGAATTTGCTGACCATTAGTGAATCAGTTCTGGAGGGAGGAAGGAACCTTATGTGCTGTGTGGTGTGAACCTCCACAGGCACTGGGATGGAAGTTTGGGTCTCCTGAGCCTGGATCTTGTTTGAGACCATGGGCTCCTCTGGTATCCCAGAATCATCACAGTTGGAAAAGATCTCTAAGATCACAGAGTCCAACCATCCACCCAGGTTAAAATAAGCCACTGGAGCATATCCTAAAATACCACATGTACACATTTTTTTAATACCTCCAAGGATGGTGACTCCACCACCTCCATGGGCAACCCATTTCAGCACCTGACTGCTCTCTGTCCCTCAGTAAATTCTTCTGAATATGCAGTCTCTAAACCTCCCCTGATGCCACTCCAGGTAATTTCCTTCAGTCCTGTCCTTGTTCTCTTGGTACCCACCTCCCTACACCCTCCTTTTGGGTAGCTGTAGAGAGCAGTAACATCTCCCTCAACCTCCTCTTCTCCAAACCAAACAATCCCAATGCCCTCAGCCTCTTTTCACAGGAACTGTCCTCCAGACCCTTACCCACCTTGGTTGCCCTCTTTTTCTTTACTTCTGGCCCTGTGTGCTGGAGAGAACACATCACCCTGGGGAAAGAGGGCTTCCCCCATCACTGGGTGGAATTTGGGTTCTGAGATGGAGTGTTGGGGGAGTTTCTTTCTGAGGAGACTTTGTTCCCCACTTCTGTGGTTCTGCAGCCTCACATCCCTGCTCTGTGCGCCTGCAGGACTTGGCTGGCACTGCATTGGCAATGTCTGGCTGTAACATTTTGCAAGTGGCAGCAGTTTTTCCAACCAAAAAAGCTTTTAGCTCTTGGGCAGAAAGTCAAGTGCCATTTTAAATGCATAGACATTAGGTTCCTGGGAGAAAAAACAAAACAAAAGAAAAAAAAAAAAAGAAGAAAACAAAAAAAAAAAAAAAAAACAACAAAAACAAAACAAAACAAAAAAACAAAACCAGGGAAGGGAGTAAATTTTTTTTTTTTTTTGGGTGAAGTGCATAATAAGCTCTCTTAGCTCAGATAAATCCTAATTGAGGATTCAGTCAAGGCTGTTGCTAAATTAGCAGAGCTGGTCTGGTAGACAAATGCAGCTTCTTCTTGTCAAAATAAGTAATTCTTAAAATTCTCACACAGAAAGAGGATTCATGTCATTAAACATTTTTATCTTCCCCTGTTCCCAAACAAAACCCTTTTCCCCTTTCAAGAATTGCCCAAACTGTCACCACAGGGTGACAGGCTGGGGTTTGTGTGTGCTCCAGTGGGTTTAGTTGACCTTGGAAAGGTCCCTTCATCAAGGTGTACTCTCAAATTGACATGTTTCCTCCAGGGTTCTTTCAGTTCCTCAAACCACAGCTTTTCAGGCATGTGACAAGAGCAGACATGCCAGGGAGGTTGGGCTTTGAGATGAAATGCTTGGAAGAAATTGTTTGATGTGAGGGTGCTGAGCCCCTGTCCCAGGTTTCCCAGAGAAGCTGTGGCTGCCCCATCCTTGGCAGTGTTGAAGGTTGGATGGGGCTTGGAGCACCCTGGGCTGTGGGAGGTGTCCCTGGGCATGGCAGGGGGGGGTGGGACTGTGGATGGTCTGAAATCCAACCCATCCTCTGCTGCTCCTGGCAAAGTGGGGCTGAAGTGGTGGCAGAGTCAGGTGCTTGGCAGGGTCCAGCAAAGCACCCGACAGTCAAGATCACTTGAATGACTAAAGCTGTAAGTAACATGGCCACTCTGCATCCACATGTGTTGTCGAACCTCATGGGTGAAATATAGTGCAGAACAGTAAATTCTGGGTATTTGTCCACCTGAATTTTGGTTTGGGTTGAGTTTTTTCCGTATTAAAGCACTTATGCTTTTGGGGCTTCTGGATGCTTTTCCCCTCCCTGGACCTAAATGTGGCCAGAAAATTAAAGAAGACTACAGCTTGGGTAACCCCTTTTATATGCACCTGGCTTATTTTTGTGATGTTTCCTCCTTCCCACTGCTCCCTGTCTCAGGATTATGTTCCTTTTCCTTCCAGTTCAAGAGGGATGGGGAATGGTTCACCTGGATCAACTACGACCGCTTCCAGGAGCTGGTGAGAGAGCAGGAGGGGAGTGGTGGCTCCAAGACCTTCACAGCACTGGATTACACAGCCAGGACTCCTTCCTGGGCACTCTTTGGGTCCAGGGAAAGGGGATTTGATCCCTTGGAAATCAGATACCAGCGGAAGAACAAAGTGAGAGACATCTCTGGGTGCTGAGGTTAGGTTGGGGCCCGGCCAACTCCTTGCTGGCTGTTGAGATTTTGATCTCCACTTCCAGGCTGACACCAAGTGTGAATCTTTTCACCAGGATTCCTGGGACAATTGGTATCAAAGAGAAGGGTAAAGCCTTTATTTAACCCTTCACTCCTGATTTTATGGTTTTTTTTTTTTATAAAAAATACTTTGAAAGTTCTCCACCTTTTATCTCACTCGGGGCATGTGCCAGCAGTTGGGGGTCACTGGCAGGGGGTGAGGGTCCCATCCCAGCACCCCAGAGCCTGCTGATGGGGTGAAGATGGGGGGTCAGAGGCTGCTGACCCGGGTGCAGCCATGGTGGGACATGGCACAGGTGGGACACACCAGGGTGTCCCAGCACAGCTGCTCAAACACCCCTGGGAGCAGACATCCCAGGGGCTCTGGTGCTGCTGTTGCACTGAGTGGGTGCTTCCTGCAGGACCCATGGGGTGCAGGGGACAGAGCTCAGCCCCAAACCCGGCCACGTGGGGTGGCTCTCATCTGTATTCCCAAAAATATTGGGAGGTGCTCCCATAGGGCAGGGGGAAGGCACGGGAGCAACAGCAGCTCCTGATGTGGCATTTGGTGACAGAGCCACTGGCACTGGCAGGTCACTGTGGCACCTGGCTGCTGGCAGATGCAGACCTCTGGGGACAGCACAGAGGGGGACAGTGTCAGTGCCACATGACACAAACACCCAGCACAGCCCTGCCATGCTTTGGTGGCCATCTCTTCAGTGACACCAGGCCATTGCAAAGGGTCACCTGCCCTCTGCAGATCCCCCCTTTCCACAGCCATGGGCCTAGGTGGAGGTGGAGGAAGGGGGATGAGGGCCATGGTGCAGACACCCGCCCCCCCTGGACACACTTTCTGTCCCCCTGCCCTCAGCTGCTCCCACATGTTGGGAAGAGGAACCCATAGGTGCCCTCATGCTGGATGAGGCCATTGCTGTGGTCCTGCAAGAGTCACCAAAGAGGGAGTGTGGCAGGGGCTGCTGTGGATGGGGTGTGGAACCCCAGGGACTCACCAGGCACTTCTCATGGACACAGAGCCCCTCTGCACTGTCCAACTGTGCTGTCCACACACAGCCTGCACACTGCTGGGGACAGCAGCACTGTCACCCCAGCACCACACTGGGGTTATGGTTGGGGGTGGGATGGGGCAGAGGGTGAAGCACCCTCCTGCAGCCTGCAGCTGGGCACCAGCCAGCAGTGGGGTGTGAGAGGCACCTTGTGCCCTGATGCTGGGCAAAAACCCCAAAGCAGAGGGAGAGCAGTCCTTTGGAGGGAGTGGGAGGGGGAGCTGGGGGCAGCAAAGAGGTCAGAGATCCCCCTGAACCTGCATCAGGGACTGCTGGGATGTGGCTCTGATCCAGACCAAAACCTTTGGAGAATGGGTGAGTGTATCCAAGTTACTAAGTGGAATACATTTAGCATGGGCTGATGTGGAAATTCCTGCTTCTCAGATCAGGATCCTTTACCCATCCCACTGAACTAGGCTGTTTTATTTATTTTTCATTGAAAGGTTTCATTTAACTAAAGATCCTTGTTTCTCAGAGCTCACCCCATATCTTTAAAGCTTCCATGTGAACAAATCCCCAACCTCCAGCCCACACAAGCCCGAGGTGAGCAGCAATTTCTCCATCTCCAAGAAGCCATTTCAGGGAGTACACCCTAGAAGGGCAGGAAGGTGGTCCTGATGCACTGCAGAGCCCTTCAGGAAGATTACTGTGAGTGTCCCTTTCCCTGTGGAAGTGTAGAGGAGGGTGGGGTTGATTTCAAGGTGGCCTTTCTGCACTGTAAACCCTTCAAATAGTGGACACTGTGGATACTCCCCCCTCAGTGAAGTATAGCAATGGGCTGAGAAGCACTGGAGGGATGCCTGTGTCCTTGTGGAAAGAATGATCCTGTTGGAAGCAGGGAATATAGGAAGAGGTGAGATCCCTCCAGAAAAGGTACAGTGTAACCAAACAGGCAAAATTACAAGTATTTCAGATGTCACAGAAAAAAATGATCTTACAGCTGGCAGGTGAGCAGAGACTCATTCACAAAGCTCTATCCAGTGTTCCCTTAGGGTACTAGTTGGTTACCCATCTTGTACTGTACCAGTAGATGGAGTTTGGTTTTTTTTTTACTGCCCACCTTGGATTGGATTCCCAATTGGTTCAGCTCTGGGGAACTCCGGACCCTGGCTGAGAATCTCAGAAACTGGCAAATGTCTTTGTGAGTTTTGCATTTCTTATTGGTGATGCTGTGTGAACTGCTCAGCCTCCTGTCACCCCACTCCATTCCTGTTGCTGAGAAGTTTTAGGGCTGCTGCTCATAACATCATCCTCAGCCCTGGGGCAGCCATCTGGGAGCTTAACCACCCCTGCCCTGTGAAACTTCATCTCTCTGCCAGGGGCTCAGATCAGATCAGCTGTTGAAATCATCTTAGTGCTAAATAGGTGTTATTTGGAAAACAGAGAGAGAGCAGCAAAGACACCAATAATCATCTCTTTAACCCCGGGGCTTGCCCCAGGATAGCTGAAGCTGCTTTCAAATTATCCCCAGACCTGAGGGTAATTTCTCCTCTGGCTGGGGAGGGCAGGGAAAGCCCTGCTGGGAGGTTCCTTTCCTGTTGTCCACTGTGCTGGGCACTGCTGAGGCTGCAGCTCCAGTCCTGGGGTCAGTTCTGGGCCCCTCACAACCAGAAGGACCTTGAGGGGTTGGAGTGTGTCCAGAGAAGGGAATGGAGCTGGGGAAGGGTCTGGAGCACAAGTCTGCCCAGGAGCAGCTGAGAGCCCTGGGGGTGTTGGAGCAGAGGAGGCTGAGGGGAGACCTTCTGGCTCTCTGCAACCCCCTGAGAGGAGGTTGGAGCCAGGGGGGGTTGGGCTCTGCTCCCAAGGAACAAGGGATGGGACAAGATGAACTTTTGGGACAACTCAAGTTGTGCCAGGGGAGGTTTAAGTTGGAGCTGGGGAACAATTTCTGCCTGGAAAGGGTTGTCAGGGCCTGGCCCAGGCTGCCCAGGGCAGGGCTGGAGTCCCCATCATCCCTGGAGGGGTTTGAGAGCCCTGGAGATGTGGGGATGAGGGACATGGGGTGGGGGTGGCCTGGGCAGGGATGGGGGAAGGGTTGGACCTGATGAGCTGAAAGGGCTTTTCCAACTGAAACTGTTCAGTGGTTCTATGAGGACTGGGTCTGGCTGTGAAGTTTTGCAGCCCAATGACCTGTTTTACCCCTTGTGGTGTTGGTTCATCCCAGCCCTGCAGTTTTATCATGGGGATGTGGTGCCTTTAGGCAGCTGCTGTGTCACCTGCAGCAGCTCAGACCCTGCTGGAGCCAGCGGAGAACCCCTGCTGCCTCCCTCCTGCCCTTACCATTGATAATCCCACTCCTTTCCAGCCCTAAAAGCCACCAGCCCTGCCTGGGGGGATGGAGAACCCTCAGGGACATTTGCAAAAAGCCAAACACCTGCATCCCATGCTCAGCCACCTAAAAATGTGATATAAACACCCCACCTGCTTTTCATGTTTCCTTCCTCAGAGTTCTTTGTTATTTCCCTCTCTGGCTCTATGTGGCCCTGATGTTCTGGCAGCCCCTGAGGGACAGGGAGGGTCTCAGACATCCAAAAGGCCACAGGACTTGAAAGTTCAGAAATTTCAGCTTCTCTTGAGGGGTCAGGTCATGAGATGCTGCTCAAACCCTTCCTGGTGCATTTGACTGGTAAGAAGATGACAATAAAATATTGCTCTTTACCCATCTGCCCAGCCAGCCTTTCCTGGGGGCAGCAACTTTAGGATATTCAGAGTTATGTTCATTTGGGAATAATTTTCACTAAAAGGTAAGACCCTGAGGAATCCAGCCCAAAGCACAGGGACAGACCCACCAGCTCTGTATTTCATTGAGGAACACATGCTTAGCAAAGATGCCCCCAGTAGTTCCACATTTTTTCCATCCCTTGAATTAACTAAAAGAGCCCCCTGATTTCAGAGAGGTATTTTCTAGCAGACCACATGCTTTGGAGCAAACTGCAATGGAAGAGGCAGTCCAGAGGCTGAAGAAGGCTTAGGGAAAGCTGGGGAGGGACTTCTGATAAGGGCCTGCAGTGATGGTATGGTTAGGAATGTTCAAATGTTCATTTATAGGTTGTGAAACCCTTGAAATCTTTATTTCTTCATTCAACAGAACAGTTTCTGCTAAGAAAAACCCCAAACCTTTAGTTACTTTTGTATTTAAAAAGTGTAAATTCATGAAATTAGAGAAAAGTGTAGGAGAAAATAAAAGAAGAAAAAATCCAAATTAAATCTCAAAACCAACTTTATTTCTGAAATTATATTAATAAATCTCTCCCAAGAGATGTAATCTAAATTTCATGGAAAATCAGAACTGAGTTTTTCCTCATTCTTTGGAAAAGCTGAGCCCCATGGCCAGCACAGCTGCTCCCAGCTCCTCTTGGACCTAGACCACACCAGAACTACTGGGATGAGGAATCAGCTGCTGTAGCTCTTTCCAGCTGTGACAAACCCACTTCTACTGGAAATCCTGTAATTTTTGAAATCTTCTGCCTTGTAACCCCCCAGAATTTGCCAGGGAACGTGGGGAGGCCCGTGCAGGAATGCTGTCCCCAGAGCAGGGCTTCATCTGGGGAAGCTCACGGTTGTCCTGAGGGATCTGTCCTTAGGAATAACCATGTTGGGCACTTGGAATGCACATATGGAGCTGTGGCCTTAGCAGACTGGGAGAAAGGAAGACAGGAGATGCTCCAGCTCTGGGCTCCCAAGTACCAGGAAGATATGGAGCTGTTGGAGCCAGTCCAGAGGAGGCCCTGGAGCTGCTGGGAGGGCTGGAGAAGCTCTGGAGCCAGGGGGAAAGAGTTGGGGGTGTTCAGCCTGGAGAAGAGAAGGATCCCATGGGGAGACCTTGGAGCACCTTCCAGTGCCTGAAGGGGCTCCAGGAAAGCTGGGGAGGGACTTGGGACAAGGGCCTGGAGGGATGGGATGAGGGGGAAGGGTTTCCAGCTGCAAGAGGGGAGACTGACATGAGATCTTAGGAAGAAACTCTTTGTTGTGAGGGTGCTGAGCCGCTGTCCCAGGTTTCCCAGAGAAGCTGTGGCTGCCCCATCCCTGGCAGTGTTGAAGTTGGATGGGGCTTGGAGCACCCTGGGCTGTGGGAGGTGTCCCTGACCATGGCAGGGGGTTGGAATAGGTGATCATCTTCAAGATCCTTTCCAACCCAAGCCATCCTGTGATTTATGGTTGGACTTCATGATCTTCAAGGTCTTTTTCAACAAGAATGGTTCTGTGGTTCCTCATCCTCTCCAGCATGTGGTGGCAGTGGGTTTTAATGCACTGAGGCTGCAGAGTCCTTGCGAGTGAGCTCATAAATAAAAATCCATTTCAGTATCTTGCCATCAGCTTGCTGCTGTGTGGCATATTTCAGCACAACATGTGGTGTCTGAAGTGATTTCCATCATGGTTTGGTGTCCTCCAGCTGAGCACCCCGTGAATGATGTGATGTATTGTCCATGTATTATGGAAATTTACTCTCCAGATGAATGCAGAAGCAAAACCAGCAGTGAGCTCTGCAGCAGGAGTCCAGGCTGAGAAACATTACCTGTGGCATCAACAGCCTGATGAGAAAATATTGTTCTTTGGTGGGCATCTTGCAGCGTGACAAGAAAAGCTGCTCTGAGCTCTGCTCTGCTCGCACCAGGAACACCCCTGGTGCCAGGGAAACAGAGCTTGGGGGGTTCTTTAACCAGAGAAGGTACAAAAGCTGCTGAACACCACAGGGAAACAACAGTTAGAAAGCAAAGGCAGAGGAACTGAAGTTATTACCCAGCTTTTTCAAGCTGGGCCTGACTCAGGGATGGAGCTGCTGATGGCCACTGCTGGTGAGGCCTCTGAGCCCAGGCACACTCGTGACATCTCAGGGTGGTTTTGGCACACAGCTGTGTGCGTGGCACCAAGCATGGCCCAGTGGAGCCCTTGGGGCCACAAAAGTCCCAGTTCTGTGGGAGCTTTCTCCCTGTACCCTGGGGATCACATGGTTTGAGGGCTGCAAAGGCCCATCTGGAGCTCTGAGGAATTTCCTTGGGCAGGGATGCAGGGGATGTGCTGACCCTGGCTGGCTGCCACCTCCCTCCTCATGAGAACAGCCTGCCCAGGGAGGTGCTGGTGCTGCTGTCCCAGGGGGTGTTCAAAAAACGAGTCAATGTGGTGCTTTGGGAGCTGATTCAGTGGTTATGGTGGTATAGGACTGATGGTTGGACTTGATGATCTTGGAAGTCTTTTCCAACCATGATGATTTTATGATCCTGAGACAGGGAGAAAATAAGATGACAAATTTGGTGGGTGGGGAGAATGGTGTAAAAAACCTGCTCAAACTGAAGGATCAAAGTGTGCTGAAGGAACTGATGATTTATGTCTCCTGGCTGTAATGAGTGCTGCTGGAGCAGAGAGCACCCCAGGAACAGCAGAGCCTGAGGATGTGGTTGTGTAACACATGGTGTGACAACATGGAGCTATAATAAATATTGTCACTTCCTTTGCTGCAGGCACTGTGCATCCCTCAGAGGTTTGTGCCAAGGTAATTGCTAACCTTACCCACCACATCTTGAGAGCTTTTCTGGAGAACAACACTGAGCATCCATCTCCACCTCATGCACCACAGCAAAATCCATTTCGTCCCTTTACTTATTCTCACAAAAACTCCACTTATTTGCAGTTTGTGCTCTCCCAGGTCAGTGCTGGAAGGTGTTCCTCACCCCTCTGAAGGCCATGCTGCTGCCTGGAAGCTGCAAAAGAGCTCTGGAGGAGGAAACCAGCAGCTGGGGATTTGCCTACAGATGGATCTGGTTTGCTAGAAGGGCAGCAGGAGGGAGGGACTTGGGCAGGACCCTTGGCAAGGTTATAAAAGCCTTTGGTGCTGCCCAAGGGAAGGGAGGTTTGTTTTCAGCTTCAAAGGCAGATTTCTGAGGAGGTGATGGAGAAGGATGTGTCTGCTTGTGGATGCTGCTTGAGGTGAAGTTTGCAGCCTGGTGGGAGCAGGGGTGGGGATGTTGGTACCCAGGGTGCCATGAGGGACAAGCTGTGCTGGAGGGGTTGGTGGTGATGACTTTGAGGTCCCTTGGCCTTGGTTCTTGGGGCTCCCTGGGGTTTGGGCTGCAGGCGGCTCTGCCCTCCGAGCCTGGGCAGGTGGGAAGGATGCACCCAGACCTGGTGTCAGAGCAGCAATTGCTCCTGTGCTCTGCAGTGTTAACAAAATTCATCTTGCCATTTCAAAAACAAACAAAAAACCCAAGCAAACTAACAAACGAAAAAAATAGGGATTTCTGGAATCATTTCAAGAGCTGGTCTGGCCTCTCAGAGGCTGAAAAATCATCTCTACCGTGGGCCTTGGCATGGGCTGGTTCCTTGGGGGCTGTGGTGCTGCCAAGAAGCCCAGGGGCTGAGTGGAACAGTGTGTCTGCTACTGATCCTGCTTCTCCTTTTGCTGGAATCCTTCATTTTTCTCCATTAAAACTTGGCATGATGGGAGATGCACTGTGGGAGCCTGAATGACCTCAGCACTTGGGGTGGGGTGGGCAGGAGCTGCCAGAAACAGGCTCTGAATTCCCAGAAGAGACAAAATATGTGTATATATATCTATTACTGTCTTTCAGAACCTATATTTATATTATATATATCTTTCAGCCTGGAGAAGCGAAGGCTCTGGGGAGACTTTATCATGGTCTTTCAAGATTTAATGCGGCCTATAAGAAAAATGGGCACAAACTTTTTAGTGGAGTCTGTAGTGGTAGGACACAACCACCAGATTGTGGGGGTTAAGCTAAAAGAGGGGAGATAGAGATTAGGAAGGGATTTATTTTATTTTATTTTATTTTATTTTATTTTATTTTATTTTATTTTATTTTATTTTATTTTATTTTATATAATAAGAGTGGTGAGACCCTGGCCCACGTTGCACAGAGAGGTGGGGGTACCCCATCCCTGGAAGTATTCCAAGCCAGGCTGGATGGGGCTGTGAGCAACCTGGTCTAGTTGAAGATGGAATTATTTTGTTGGAAAAGCCCTTTCAGCTCATCAGGTCCAACCTTTCCCCCATCCCTGCCCAGGCCAGCCCCACCCCATGTCCCTCATCCCCACATCTCCAGGGCTCTGAAACCCCTCTAGGGATGATGGGGACTCCAGCCCTGCCCTGGGCAGCCTGGGCCAGGCCCTGACAACCCTTTCCAGGCAGAAATTGTTCCTAATATCCAATCTAAAATGTCTCTGCTCACTACAGGGCATCTGACCAGGTGAGCTTGGAAGGTCCCTTCTGGCACAGCTCTATCCCATCCTCCTGCTCCTTCACCTTCCCCATTGGATGCTTGTGCTCAGGCTGGGGCTCCCTGCCTGATCCAACCTGATGTGCCACCAGGAAATGTGGCTTTAAATATTCCTTAAACCAAGCCTAGGAAAGCCCAGCTGTGCCCAGCTGCCTGGATTTCCAAAACCAGGCCCAAATTCTCGGTGTGACGTGACACCAGCACTGGACATACTTTTCAGGGAAAAGAAAAAACCAACCAAACAAAAAACCAAATAAATTAAAACTACCAATGTTTATCCAGAAACTTTGGGTTTCAGATGACCATTTGTAGGTGTTTCTGTCCTGGCCAGCTGGGCTCAGGTGTGTTCTCTGCATCAAACTGGTGGCTGCTTCTCACTGGGACACTCAGAGGCTGCTGGGGAAAACCAGCTGAGCTCTGCACTGCCAGCTGTCTGTTTCTGAAGTGGGTTTGGGTGGGTTTTGTTAAAAAACAGGTTTTATTTTAATAGTCCCTTTAAGGTAAGGAAAGGGCAGAGTGCTTTCTGTCCGTGCTGGTTTCCTCACACAGAGCAAGGAGTGATGGGGCTGAGATCCCCACTTGCAGCTGAGCTGGGGGTTAATTTGAGCATTGGGTTTGTTGCAAGGAGATGGGAAGCATTTCCAGAGCCCTGAGGGAAGAAAACTTGTGCCTTCTCTGTGCTGACCTGTACAGCCAATATCTCTGGGGTTTGTGTTTTTCCTCCTCCCTGTTTCCTCCCTCCTTCCCAGATTAAATGGGGAACATCCAGATCCTCTTGAACCATCCTTGTAAATCTCTGGTCTCTTCTGAAGCCCTCTCTGTAAGAGGTGTTGGGCAGATTTATCCTTCTGACACTCAGCAAGGCCAGGGCTGGGATGCTGGGTGTGCAACTCTGAGCCCATCTCTGATCCTGGCAAGAGAACAGAGGGTCCTGGGCTCCCCAGGAACTGAGCCAGCTCTTGGTGGCACAACTGTTAACCCAAACCTGGCACCAAATCTCCCTAAATCACTCCACTCCTGGGAGTCTGGTTTCAGCAAGAGATGTGGATGTCTACAGAATGGACTGGGAGTGCTGGGGAAGGGATGATCTGAGGAGCCACCAAGGAAAGGTGCCAGGCGCCCCCCAGCCTGGTCTCTGACTGCCAGGCATGGCTGTCCCTGAGTCCTGGCTTGCAGAAGCTTTGCACAGGGGCTGCTGGGGCTGTGGGGAAATCTGGGATCTCCTTGGAGCTGTCCCTGTCATTAGTGATGCCCACAGGTGATGCTGGGGTGTGGGCTCAGCTGGAATCCACCTGCAAGCTCCTTGGTGGGGGGGTGATGTGCAATGGCCCCAGCAGTGCCCTCTGCAAATGGTGCTGGGGCACAGCTCTGGGCTCAGAGTAGTAGTAGAGCAGCTATCAGGGCTGTGAGTGCTTTTCTCACTATCTTTGTATCCTGAGGTCCTAAGCTCTAACCCACGGGTGGAGGTCACTGCTGGAGGAACAGGGACAGAGGCAGCTGCTCCCCTTACATCAGGGATTTCAGCCTCCCATGAGCTGCTGACTCTGTATGGATGTACTGAGATGACAGTGACTGTAAGGAGTGCTGAGTAAACTCAGATTCACAGAGAAATCAGGGGAGTCAGAGGCAGAAAATGAGACTTTACTGTTTAGGCATTCAGTGGTGTTCTGTGTAAGCAGTTTTTCATGTTTTCCAGACTGTTCCCAGATTATTTTGCTGTTGCTCTGATAACACTGCTGATTTTTTGATGTTTCAAATCTTCCGTCTGAAGTTTTCAAAGAACTTTGTTGCCATCAATGAAACTCTTCCCCAGGTGGCTGTACTGGGTTGGCTTTTGTCTTCCTCCACCTTTCTCTGAGCCTGGAGGCCCTGGTGCTCAAAGCCTCCATGTGCATCAGGAGCAGATGCAGGAGACTGGAACCTTGTGGCCTCCCATGGTTGGGTGGAGCTGAAGCTCTGGCTCTCTGCACCTTTGCTGCCTCCATCAGTGAACCTGGTTAAAAGCTCTGGAACCACCTGAAAATATCTTTTATATGTGGGGGCTGAGCTTTGCTGTGGGTCACCCCCTATGACAGCCCCCCTGGTACTGAGCCCCCCTAGCTCCCAGCACTGCCAGACAGATTGGGGGTGGGTGAGCTCCGTGGACTACAACTGGAGTCATCCTGAATCCTTCCTGCATCTTCTTGTAGTAAAGGCAAAACATGCTCTGCTCTTTGCACCACAAAGCCACCAGAAGATGACCCATTTTTTGTCCCCAGCCACTTCATTGGCTTTTCCTGTCTTTTTTTTTTTTTTTTTTTTTTTAGGGGTATGTTTTTTAAAAGAAATATTTAAATTGCTATATATATAAAAAACAACATTCCCCAAGGTTTTCTATATTTAATCAGCAAATATCATCCAATTATATGGGGATAAAGTAATTACATCTCCCTCAGCAAACCTACTTCTCTTTCTTTCCCCAAGGGGAGGAGAGGTCTTTCCCTCAGGATTATGTGATTAAATAGAGATTTAAAAGAGAAATCTTGCTTTGTTGCTTAAAGAGCTTAATTTGAAATCCTCTCAGAAGTTAACTGTGCTTTGCAAATGCTGAATAAGGGGACTGTGAGATCAGCATCTGCCTGGGCTCCTGCTTTGTTTGCCACTCCATGCCTAGGAGCAGAACTGGGATCCCAGGGGAATCAGCCTGTGGCCAGGGCCCTGCATCCATCCTGGTGTCCTTCCACAGGAGTGCTCAGCCCAGCTCTTCCCCTGAGATGGGTTTTGAAACACCTGGTTGGGTCTCCCATCCTTCAGGGGTTGGCAAACCTCAGGTGGAGCCTGACAGCAGTGATTTGGGAGGAGCTGAAGCATCCATCATCCACTGAGTCCATGGAAATTGCAGTTGGATTTGGCCAAGTCACCTCTAGAAGCATCTTTTTTTCCAAGGAATTGTTTGGGTTGGAAAAGACCTTTTAGATCATCAGTCCCACTGCTCAGTCCCTCTCTCCCCACCCTGGTGAATTTCCATCACTCCCACAAGGTCTCCAGTGTTGCTCTGGCATTAGGCTTCCCCACGTCCAAATCCAGCTTCACTGCTGCTTTTTCCTGGTTCAGCCCCAATTCTGCTCCAACAGCACCCGTGGGCTTGGTGCTGGGATTTGGTTTCCTGCTCCTTTGACAGGCAAGCAGCTGACCCTGAGGACAGGTTGGAAGCTGTGTCCTGTGTGTCCCTCAGCTCTGGAGGGAAGGTCCTGCTGCCTTCATTCCTTCAGTACAAGCAGAAAAAAAAAAAAATAAAATCCAAAAAGCTGTTTTGTCTCCTCAGCAATAGTTGCCTTGTTTGGCCTCTGAAATTTTATGGACATTTATGGCCCAATGCTGGCCATGTGCTGGTCCCAAGTGTTTGAGGCTCTGAGCACTTTTGGGGCCCCCAAAGGGGCCAGGACCTGGTGAGAGGAGGTGGGGATGGTTCTGCCTGGTTCTGTCTCACCAGCAAGAGGCCAAATCCCCAGCCCTAAGCTCTCCTCACAGACCTTGGGTGTAGATGGTCATTTCTCAGAGGTTTTTACCCTTTTAACTTGTGTCAGGAACAAGAGATGTGACACTTCCAGGCTTCTGTAGATGACAGAAATCCAAGAGGCTTCACAAAAGGCCTGGAAGCCCTTCCCAAGCTTTTGCTTCAGTGCTTGAATTTGTCTTTCAGTTCCTGATGCCCAAGACTATATAATTTTTTGTTCAGAAGAAAGCATATTGGGGGGCTTGGAAAGTGTTTTCTGATGCATTTTGCTGTCAGCTGTAATGTGGCAATTGTGGCAGATGCCAGCGGAAGCGGACTCAGGTTTTCTGGCAAATCCACACTGTGGTTGGAATGGGAGCAGAGGGAAAGGGTGAGGGGATAGGAGGGACTGAGCTGTCCTAGACCTGTGCCCAGACACTGGCTGCTCCCCTTCTGCCGAACAGCAGAGAAACTCAAGAGAAAGATCCAGGGTGGAAGCAGCAGCTGCTGTGATGGGCACCTCAAGGACATTGCTGTGTCCTGTGGGGGCTTGAACCAGAGGTAAAAATCCATCTGGCAGGTTCAGGGATGGCACCTGTAGAGGCTGCTCCTGAAGGTGCTGCTCAGAATTTGGGTGTGAGCATTATCACCCTGCAGTGCCCTGCTGAAGGGATGTGGTGTCCCCACCACCACAGCCTCCTCCCTTGGCATCAGAGCAGCACCAAAACCTGGTGACACGTCCCTGCCACCTCCCCTGATGATTTAACCTTGGCATTTACCACCTCAGAGCCATGAGGTTGTCCTTGTCCCTCCCATAGCCCACACACCAGTGCTGCTGGAGGCTGCTGAGGAGCAGTTTATCCCTCTGGAGAACCTGGCCCAGGTTCTGGTCTTGGGTATTTTCCAAGATTTAGTGGAAGGTGCACGGGGGCTGCTTTTCTCTCTGCTCTTCCATGCTCTCCCAGCTTTCCCAGCAAGACTTCAGGCAGCTGTGGGAGCGTGTGTGTGAGTGCAAATGAGGGCAAGGCAGGAGGAGGAGAAGGACTTCAAGGAGATGTGTGTCTCCCAGAAGCTGGTGTTAAAAGAAGACAGGAAGCTGGGATGAGTGATGCTGAAGATAAAAAGCCAAGGGACAGCTGGCAGGGGAAAGAAAGAGTTGTTTAAAAGAGGGAAAGTGCATAAGAGACAGAAGGGGAAGAGGCAGAACAGCAGGGATGTCGTTTATCAGGACATGTTTTGTCTTTGGAAGAAAAAAAAAAGATAAATAAACGCATAAAGCTGAACTAAAAACCTTGTGGCAAAAAAATTCAAGTGAGCCTCGGGGAACATCTCTGCAGGTGGGTAGTACTAGGGCTCTGTGAATGGGCTGAATGATGTTGTCTGCAGTTTTGCATACACCACAGTGAGCACCAGCCCTGCCTGGGGCTCCCCCGCAACCCAAGGACTTCTTTAAACAGGCACCTCTGGGCTGTGAGGGTGGGAAGGGAAAGGGAAAACAAAGGGAACTGAGTCTCCTCAGGCTCTTGAACACGAATATATTACAAACTCTTAACCTCATCTGTATTACTTATATATTTGTGTAAGCATATACAATACTTAAATACTTAAATACACTTGTGTGGTGAAGGAAGGTGTCAGGGAAGGGCTCCTCAAGTCACTTCTCCTTAAAGCCCTGTCCTGGTTTGGCTTTAAACCATGACAAGACCATCCAGAAGGAGGGTGCAGATGGGTGTCCCTGTGTGTAGACACCAGCAGAAGAGGTTTCCAAGGCAGAGGACAGAGACTCAGGGGGTGAAAGCTGCACATCTGAAATTAGAGCAGAAGAGGGAAGTGGGAGTGTGGGGTGATGGGGTGATGGTCCCTGGTCCCTGCCAGAGCAAACAGCCCAACTGGCATGGCCAGGGCTGGCTTTGGTCAGAGAGTGGGCTGGGGTTGTCTGGGATGATGGAAAACTGAGCTGGAGGGGAGGTGGGGTAAGAACTTGGGCTGTAGCTGTGTTAGTGGAGTCCTGGTGCCAGGGAAGGAGCTGATGGCCAAGGAGAAGCAGAGGCAGCAGCTGTCCTTGTGTAGGACACCAAGCTGGTCTCCTTGCAGGGACAGCTGGAGATGAGGCTGTAAATCCTGTGTGCATTGCAAGCAGAAGCAGCTCCAGGATTTTCATCACATCCCTTGCCACAGGGCAGGAGTCACTCTGCCCCCATAAACCTGGGGGTGATTTGATTGTGGCTCTGAGCTAGCAGACATCTCACAGCCTCATGTGCCCACAGCAGCATCCCTGGGGGTACAGCAGCTCCTGCAGCACTGCTTGGGGTGGGAGAGGGGAAGGTCCCTGACACAGTCCTGGCACCTCCCAGGGGTGCTGAGTGGCACTGGTGGCCAGGTCACTGCCCTGGTTGATTCAGAGCCTCATGTCCATGGGGTGATGCAGCTGAGGGATCAAAAAAAAATCATCACTCTAAAATCTGAAACCTCTTATAGAGTGGATGAACTCCATCACCCCAGGCACTCCCTGGGGCTCTAAGGGCCACTGATTTCTTCTGCTGCTCTTCTGCCTTTAACACTGCCCAGGCTCTGGGAGGTCTTTGCATCCCATGGCAATGTGGGAACTGGGAAGCCAGAAACCCCTCAGCAACCGAGTCTGCTTCTCCCTCATCCCAACCACCCTGTTAAGCCTTTCCAAGCCCCTTTGCCAACAGAGGGTGCAGAGCAGGCACTGCCCTGGGGGATGTGCTTTGGGGCCTCTAGGATCCATGGGACTTATTCCCTTCAGGACCTTTACACTGGGGCTGCACTTTGGTGCCAGGCTGACCATGGGCTGTGGTTGCCTCCTGGTTATGGATCCCACAGTGTGGCACCAGGAAAGCATCCCCAGCCCAGAGTCTCTGCTCTCTGCATGGCTCTCCTCCACGACCTGTCTTTTCTTGGCTGTAAATATTAACAATATGAGTTAAGTGGTGTTAGAGACTACATGAATTTTTAAACAGTTCCTCGGCAGCTTTTTTTCTCTAGGAACATCTTTACCTTTATCTTTATCTTGCAGATATGGGCTGAGTCCATTGAGCAGTCCAGGAGCACAGGGTGACCATGGGTTTTTTGCAGTCTTTGGAAAAAGGGGAGAGTTCTGGTGCTTTTGTGGGTGTGAACTTGAGTTCCACCACACCAGAGGTACAGCATGTTCTGGGAGAATTAATGATGAAACATTTCAGCTCACCTCCAGACCCAGGGTGTAGAGAGGGGCAGGCAGCACTCCTGGCTTGGCTTCTCTTTCACCATGAGCTCTGCTCCTGGATTAAAAACGTGGAGCCTCTGGTGTCAACACTCAGGGCTCCTCATGGATATTGCAGTGGTCTCACAGCCCAGCATCCCTGGTGATGTGTGTGAGCACTCCAGGGAAAGTCACAGGAAAAGGTCAGCAACAAAAAAATGTACAGCTCTGGGAAGAAAAGAGGAGTGTTTGGTTTGTAATTTTATTCCTTGGGGGATGGAGTCAGGCTTGGTCCCTGCACTTCATTCTTCCCACTGCAATTTGGCAAATGCCAGTAGCTTTGGAAAGTTCACATTTTTCTGTATTGCTGCTTGAAACAAGACCATTTTCTGACTGCTCTCCCTTTGTCCTCTGCTTAATTTCTTTGCCAAAACCCCATTAAACCTAGAAAGGTCAGGTTTTCAAAAGCATATGTGCCTGTGCCTGGCTGCTGGAAGTTGTTTGAAGGACTGAGGCTCATTCTGGTGCCTGGCTGGGAGCTGAGTTCTCCATAAATCCTGTTTATCAGTGCCCTTTGCCATCTTCCCCCTCCCCAGAGGGAATAGAACCCTGAGCACAGCCCTCACCTGCAGGGATTGCCTGCAGCTCCAGAGGAATCCAGTTGTTCCAGGAAAGTTCTGTTCTTCTGGGAAACCATCAAAGCTGAGCCCCAGATCACCTGCCCAAACCTCTGTTTTGACATGCAGACAGCAACAGTGACTGAGCCAAGGAGCAGAGATCTACCTGGGGCTCCCAAGGGCCAAAAACCAACTTCATGGAGCCCTCTGCTTCCCTGTCAGACCCAGCAGAGTGGAAGGGCTGAGGATAACCTCGTGTGGACCTGCCCCTCAATCAATAAGCCTGGAAAAGCTCTGCTGATAACCTCACACTGGCAAGTTCCCTAACAAAACGAAGGAAGACAGGGAAAGCTTGATTGTACTCAAAGATTATTAAAAAAACCCAAACAGTCTTGCTGGTAGGTGGTAGGAAGGGCAGAAGAGTCAAAGAAACTGTTGTAAACATCTTACACTGGATGTGGCACCACCTGAGTGGAACTCAGGAGAGGTTTTAGGGACTGGTTGGTGTTAACTTCATCTACCAAATGCAGTCCTCCTGTACTCATCTGAAATAACATTTAATCAGAATCAAGAGAAAATATCTTTCCTACTTTGAAGGAGGTCCATTGGGCTTGAACTCAACTAGGAGGACAATGGATTTTCCTGGGAACACAGCAGACTTCAGCTTGCACTGTAAAAGCTGTGATTAAAATGCAGCTTGCACTTTTTTTTATTCAGTGAATTTGCTGTTCCTGCTCTGCATGAGGCTCAGAGGAGCCACCTGAACCCCAGGAAGCAGCAAAACCACCTCCCCCCTGCACCCCACAGCATCATGCTGAGCCTTACGAGGAGGTGAGAGCTGGAGAGCTGCTGGGAGAAACACAGCTTAGAACAGACCCAAACCCTTCCAGCCCCATGGAGAGGGGTGTAAAGAAGCTGGGAAGAACCACACCCCCTCAATAGTCTCCCAGCTCCTTGCAGGTGCTCTCTGCATGGTGTCTCATGGTCCCCTGCCAACACCAGTGACAGTGGTGGAGGTAGAGGGGGTGACAATCACTAAAACCTGCTCAGATAACCCTGACGCAGCAGCCCCTGGGATTGCTGCTGCTGCTGCTGGAAAACAGGAGGAGAAAACCAAAGCCCTAAGGAGAACAAGAAATTGCTCTGCATGGTCTTTGAAGTGCCACGAGGTGCTCTCGTCCCATCCCTGGAAGTGCCACATCAGTACTCATGAAAAGATTTAGTGGGAATGACAGTAATTCTTCAGAGAGACCTTTAGTGGGAAGAGAAAATTGGGTCTTACTCCACCTGGGACACCCACAGCTCCTGACCAATGCTTCATTTCCTCTCCTTTTTAGCACCTTGCTCTATAGACCTGAGGTACTTGTGGCTGCAGGATGACAGCTCCCAGCTCTTCAGTCTTTCATCTCTGCCTTGAGCATTTCTCCTCTCCTGAGCCATCAGGACCTTGGGTTAGGGGTTCTGCAGCCTCAGGTCTGCCATGGTTCAGTGTTGTGAAGGTTCTCCTGGATAGATGCTCCTTGGGTTTCCCCTATGGAAGCCTTCCAGTTTCCCAGCACTGGGAGCCATTGCTGGATTACAATGTTTTCTTGTGCTTTATGGGTTTCACTGCTTCAGTTATTTTGCCTCCTTCTGCAACCGACTTCCATATTTTACTCTCTAATGGCCTCGCTGTGCCTGAGATCTTTAATAATAATTGCAGGAGTAATAATATAAATCATCCTGATGCCACCTGCACACAACTGGTTGCTTTCATTGCATTTCTAATAACAGCTGGATGGAATAAAAATGGGGTGGTTTGATTGTTTTCTTTTATCTCTCAAAGAAGCATTGCCAGGTCTAGCTGCTGTTCCCAGGCATGGGGCAATCCAGCCTGTTCCCCATGGCTCTGGGCTGCTTCCAGCCTGTTTACAAGTTGTTCAGGCTCTTCCCCGAGGTTCTTTTGTAGTGGTGTGTTCGGTTTAAAGGCTTTTGTATAAGGGATGACAGTTCAAAGAATGTAAAGAGCTTCTGATGACCAGAACCAGCATGGAAGTGTTTATTTGCATTAGGGAAAGGCATAAGGTTGTTTGGACCATCTCTGGCCATGGCATTTTACAATTTTAATATAGAAGAGTGGCAAAGACTTGGAATTTTTACCTTTCTGCAGATGGCAGACTGAGACAGAAGGTTTCAGACTTGTCCAGCTCCATACCAGGAGCTGTGGCTGAGTCACCATTCCCAGAGGATCAGCTTAGGGCTGCAGCTACAGCATCCCTGCCTCTGATGTGCAGAGATGTCACCTTCTCACCTGGGGGTGAGAACAGACTGAGTTCTGTAGAAGAGAGGCAGAGGCTGGTGAGTGGTCTGAGGACCTCAGTGCCTGTAGGACTGAGCTTTACCCATCACAGCCCTGAATGTCTGAGCGCTGTAACCCCTGGCTGGGAGATGCTCAGATGAAGGTGAGGATTTCTCCTGTGTGTGGAAAGCCTGGCACAGCCAGACTGCACCTCAGCCCCTCCAGATTTCCCAACAGAACAACAGCTGCAGAAGTGTGAAGATGAAACCTTGAAGTGTGACGAGGGCTTGGTTGGTGTCTGGTTGAGGAAATCTCAGGAGAAGGCACATTTCCCAGTTGTGTCCTAGATCTGGCCCCTCAGTATTCCAAAGACAGAAAGGAGGAGGCAAGGAGGCCTTATGGCTTCAAAGAAAGATTTTTTGGGGGACCAGATGAACAAGGATGAAGTAAATCTTCCTACAGTTCCTTCCCCCACCTTCCAACATCTCAGCCACACCAGGATTTAAGTGGCAGCACATTGGTGGTTTATGCAAGGGCCTCTGTCCTCCAGAGCTGCTCTGTTCATTTGGCATTCCTGGTATGAGGAAATAAGGCTCTGGCAGGGACCAGAACGAAGTGAAGAAATGCTCTAAGCCAGCTCCAAGTAAGAGGCAGCCAAAATCCTGCAGACCCTCAGTGGAGCCATCTCTGACTCTTCTTCTCTGCTCTGTTTTGCCCTCTGTGCCCCTTCCTGTGTTGTTCTGCTTCTGCTCAAGGCTTTGATGGGCTTCAAAACCTGGAGCCTGAGGGCTCAGGCTTCACCTACCAGTAACTTCTCAGCCACACACACAGAGGGCAATGCTGGAGCCTCTCCAGTAGATTTTAGAAAAGGGACTTAACCCACCAGAGTGTGCCATCCAAGAAGGAATGTTTGGAAACATGGGTGTCACAGGTTGGATCATCCCATTAGGACCTTGTTGTGGAGTTTCCAGGGATGCTGGGGCTGGGCTGAGCTGGCTGCAGGTGGCTTTGGAAGGGATGAGCAATGTGGGCCTGTTACTGGTAAACACTGGTGGAGAAAACCCACTGTGGGTGCCCTGTGCCTTTGCTAGCTGATGGGCTTGTGGATCCTTTGGAGGGAAAATGTCTGGATGAAAGGAAATGCAAATTTTTAGTGAAATGCAGAGCCTGAGCTTACTGGGCTGGATGACTCAGAGGAGGTCAAATGGATCAGAATAATCTCCCTGGGCAGCAGGGACAGTAATGAGGAAAAAACCAGAACAGGCACCAGAGGGGTTTCTCTCTACCTCCTTGCTGGGAGTCAGGCTGTTGTTGGACAGCTTCTCCTGTGATTTACTGATTTATGGATGGAGAAATAACAGATGGGTCTGGGAAGCAAGGAGCTGTGTTTGGATCACACCCTGGGTGCCCATTTTGCAAATCATGGTAATGAAGTGGCTGTTTCCAGCCATCCCTCCCTTTTGTGCTCACTAAATATCCTCCCTGCTGTTATTAACCTGCTGCTCTCCCCCAGTCTTGCTTTGCCCTGTAGTCCACGTCCCTGGCCCTGATAAACACCATCCCCACATGGCCATCCCCTGGGTCCTGCCTACCATCCCTTTATTCCCCTTTTTCATGGTGGATGAACCCATGTCTGCAGCCTCTTACCTTTAAGGCCTTTTTGGATCTCTTTGTTGTTCCTGGACTCTCTTTACAAGCCGTAGGTGCAGGCACTGCCCAGACTGTGCTGGGCTTTCATTCATGGCTTGGGGCCACATGGAATGGTTGCCAAAGGATGCTCCAGAGCCAAACCCTCTGTGACATTCACTTGTAGAAATGGGATTTTGGACAAAGTTATCTGGCTGTCCCAAATCTTATTTCTGAAGCATCTGGGGCTCCTGGGACAGAGGTGGGATGGATCTGCAGGAGCGTGACCAGAGACTTTTAAAGCTGATGGTCACACTGAGGGTCTTCTGACTTACAACCCCCCTGCTCAGGACTCTCTTTTAGGTGTTTAAACACCCTTCAAATTAGCTCACCTGTAGCTGAAACCTCATTAGCAGCCCCTTAAAATAAATAAAATGGAACTTAGGCTTTCTAAATCACTTTTTGAGAACATCACTGGAAGTCCCATCTTGCATCTTTATTTCTGTTTACCTTGAGCCTCCAGGACAAGTTTGTCTTTTCTCATCCTCCTGGCATCTTCTGACCCTTTCTCATTTTAGGTGCTATTTTTTTTCCTCACAGCATTAAGTGCATCAGGGATCTCAGCAGCCTGGGCACTCTTTTATATCTCCAGCCCATAACTTGGTGATCCTCACCTTGGCTTCTTGCTTTTGGAACCCTCACCTCTACCTGGCAGCTGAGCCCCAGCATCCCTTCAGCTTCTCCCCACCAACTCCAGAAAACCAGAGACTTCCAGAGTCAGGCATGAAATGCTGACTTTTTTTTTTTCTTTTCTTTTTTTTCTTTCTTTTTCTTTTTTTTTCTTTTTTCCCCACAGGCTTTTCCAGGGAAGGGTTTTCATCCAGATGTGGGTCTGGAGGAGGTTTGTGGGTGCTGGGGCACAGGATCTGAGAAGCCTTCCTTGTCTCAGTGCTCAATCATTCTGAGCTGGATTTTGACACCGTGTCTCTCTCTGGTCCTTGCATCATGGGAAAGGAAACTATATGTATTTGAAAAAATCCCATCACTTTGACAGAAGCCAAGAGCAGTTTTCCTGAAGCTGGATTCCTTACCCTGTGGTATTGCTGAATGAGCAGGTAGGACAGTTAATTTTAACTTAACTTTATCCTTTGGAATAATAGAAATGTGTGATGTCTAATGCTCTGTCAGTGTCTGTAATGCCATCAGTCATATGAGAAATATTATGACATAGATATTTTTTTAAATGCTGAATAGCTTTGAGCATTTTGGAAAAGGTCTCATCCTAAATGGATTGAACTCTTTGGAAAAAAACCCCAAAACAACACCCATTCTTTTTTTTTTCTTTCTTTTTTTCTTTTTTTCTTCTTTTCTTCTTTTCTTTTTTTCATTTTTTTTTATTTTTTTTTTTTATTTTTTATTTTCTAACAGTTGTGAAGGGACGTTTGAACTGGCTTTGAAAGGATGTTGGAAGCAGGACACTGTCAGACCTGGAGCCTCCCTGGTTGGAATGTGCACCAGAGGGCACTGCTCGATGTGCTGGGAAACAGGGACAAACCCAACAGCTGCTCCTCTGGGATTTGAGGTTTTTTGGGATGTAGGCAGCCTTGGTGCTCACCCCTGGAGATGGCAGGCATCTCACCAGCTTGGATCATGTTAGGGGGAAGGTTTAGCACTGAATTTGGTTGAGTTATGTTACTGGTGGGACTTGATGATTTTTCCAGCCCAAATGATGCTGTGTCCCTGCTCCCCTGCAGCCTGCTGGGCTGGGATAACCAAATCCCCTGGGGTCTGGGGGGTCCTGTCCCACCCTGCACCTTTGGGTCTCATCTCCCACCCTCTGAGCCAGCTGCCTGCAGCAGCAAAAGCTTTTTGGGAAGGGCACTTCTGCTCTGTTTGTCCACAGGAAGAGAACCATGGAGGGACATCATGGGGGAGGTTTGATTGAGGGCATCTGTGGGTGCTCAGGTTTATCACAGAATAATTTGGCTTGGAAGGGACCTGAAAGACCATGAGTTCCAAACCCCCTGCCAAGGACAACTCCCAGTCAGGACCAGATTGCCTCTTTTCCTTTGAACTTGAGGATTTCTCCAGTCTGGATAAACCCCTCAGGTCAGGATTTGCATTTTTAGCACCCTGCAGTGTGCGTGGCCAGGCTGCTTCTGGAGCTCTAAGGGAGAGATGGAACTGATGGAGCTGATGGGGCTGAGGGAACTGATGGAGCTGATGGAGCTGAGGGAGCTGATGAAGCTGATGGAGCTGAGGGAGCTGATGGGGCTGAGGGAACTGATGGAGCTGAGGGAGCTGATGGAGCTGAGGGAGCTGATGGAGCTGAGGGAGCTGATGGGGCTGAGGGAACTGATGGAGCTGATGGAGCTGATGGAGCTGATGGAGCTGAGGGAGCTGATGGAGCTGATGGAGCTGATGGAGCTGATGGAGCTGGCATCCCTACTCTGACACCTCTCTTACATTATTTGTGAGCAAAATCCTGAGGCCTTCAGTCACTCACTGAACAACCACAGGAGGCAAAATGCTTCTGGGGGAGAAGGTGCTTGTGAAGATTGCCTTGCAGACATTTCCCTGGATAATCTTTCAGGCTCCCCTTTCTCTGCTTGTCAAGACCAGGGCATTATTCCCAGCTGCCCTCCATGCTGGGGGGTTTCCTGGGTGGAAAGTTGGGCTTGTGTACCAGGGATGCTTTTGTATGTGAAACCATCTGGAAAAAAAGTCCCCACCCTCACCCAGCTCCTTCAGAAAGGTTCAGACAAGCTTGGCTCAAGCACTTCGGCTCAGCCTGTGCTGGGGGAGAAAGGTGGAAAGGAGCAGCCAGGAGAACACGCATCCAGGAATGAACCTGGAATATGGGTCTCCCACCTCCTGCCTTCTTGCTACCATTCTGTCCCTATGCCCTCTCACCCCTCTCACCTCCAGCATCCCTCCTGCAGATCTCTCTTCTTGGTGGCAGGCTGGGAGCAGGCTGGAGGGGTTCCTGGGGAGGGTCCCTTGCCATGCTCCTCTGCCCAGCCTGGCTGCTCAGCCAGGGCAGCCCCTGCTTGCATGGTCTCTTCTGGCCAACTCCTCTACCAAACCCACAAGCTAACATCTGTTTCAAGGTTTTTCTCTTGCAGAACATGCCCTCTTACACCCTCCATTCCTGAGGACCCCCCAGGGAGCAGCAGTGTGGCCAAAAGGTCCATGGCTGAGGGAAGGGTGGCACTGGGGCACTGGGGCACCTGCCTCTTCTCCCTGGGTCATTTGAGTGTGTTCCCATGTTGTCACACCATCTGCTCACATTCAGGACCCACCAGCACCCTTTGCTTCCTTCTTCACCCCTAAAGAAGGGCTGGGGGGGGGGTGGTCCATGGGCTGCTCCCCTGATGCCTTCCCTCTGGCACAAGGATGGACAGTGAGAAGCAACCAGCAGAGAGGCTTCTTAGGAGCCTGAGGAGGAGGTGAGGGCTGTATGAAGGGGTAATCTTTGCTCTCCAAGGCCGAATTAAATTGATGTAATCCCACATAGGGTAATGTGAAGCTCTGCATGCTGATATTAGTTGTTGCCATGTCCTAGTCCTTCAATTATTTGATTCATGCACATGTAGGATAAGTACAGGATTAACCCAAAACAAGGGTTTAGGAGGGAGAATCTCTTACTCTTCAATTTTAATCTAAAACATGGTCAAAAAACCCCAAACCACTGGTGACTGAGGGCAGGTGATTTAGGAAAGGCTCCAAGTACAGGGCAGCAGCCCTGAGAGGAATGGGGCCTGGGACACCCATAGTGTCACCAATGGGACCACTTTGAATGACCCCAATGTGGTTTTCCTCTCTCTCCTTTCCTCTTCAAGACCCATAATCAACTCTTCCTCTCAGCCTTGTAATTTTAGCTGTTTGGTTGGTTGTTTTTTTGTTTGTTTTTCCCTGAGCAGATGCTCAGGACATCTCTCCACTCCTCTGGGGACTGCATTGCCACATGAATCAATGAAGATGAACACGGCTGGCACATCCCTGTTGCTGCTCCACACTTTCTCATTTATCATCCATCATTTCCTTGGTTGCCATTCAGGCAAGGCCTGGCTGTTTTGCTTCTGTATTTGGGGGTCTCTTTGGAAACACCATCAGACAGCAGTGGGTTTGGTGAGCTGAGCCTGGAACTGCAGCTTGGATCTTGTTGACAGGGGGAGGCAGGAGCTGTTCTTGCAGGGTGATAAACCCTTCCCAGACTGGGTTGGAAGAGACCTCAAAGATTCTCCATTCCTAACCCCCTGCCACAGTCAGGGACACCTCCCACAGCCCAGGGTGCTCCAAGCCCCATCCAACTTCAACACTGCCAGGGATGGGGCAGCCACAGCTTCTCTGGGAAACCTGGGACAGGGGCTCAGCACCCTCACACCAAAGAATTTCTTCCTTATATCCAATTGCAATCTCCTCTCTTGCAGCTTAAAGCCCTTCCCCCTCATCCCATCCCTCCAGGCCCTTGTCCCAAGTCCCTCCCCAGCTTTCCTGGAGCCCCTTCAGGCACTGGAAGGTGCTCTAAGGTCTCCCCATTGCAGCCTTCTCTTCTCCAGCCTGAACATCCCCAACTCTCTCCCCCTGGCTCCACACCATGGCCACGCCAGCCCTTAAATCATCTTCGTGGCCTCCTCTGGACTCCCTCCAGTGATGCTAGTGGTGACTTTGCAGCCCCTGCCCTGTCCCCTTTGAGCAGTGGGGTTTGTCCATTCCTCCTGTGCACAAATTCTGAGTGAGGACAGGAGCTCAGCACCGTGCATCCAACATGATGGCCTCTCTGAGGAGAACAGCACCTTCCTCTCAGCATGTGATAGTGAGAAGAGCTTGCTGCACTCGTTTCCACCCTGGGATCCCAAAATGAGGGCAGATTTTGCATAGGTTGAGGTTGCTGTGCTAGAAGGATGACGCAGAGCCATTGCCATGGAGACAGCAAGCCAAGGTAAGAAGCCACCAGCATCCTGCCAGCATCCCGGGAGCAGGGACCTCCCCCTGAGTCCCACTGCATCTGTTGGGGCAGGGTGGGGGAAGGGGCTTCTCCCAGCAGCAAACACACTGCTTGGCATCACCTGCAGGATCACTCACTGGTGATGTTTTTTTTTGGGTTTTTTTTGTTTGTTTTGTTTGTTTGTTTGTTTGTTTGTTTTTATTTTGTCTCCCTGTGGGATGTTAATATTGAAGCCCAGGTTAAAACCTTCCCTCCTCCCTCTCCTGTGGGCTCTGCCAGCTCCATGCACAGAAACAGCACCCCTCAGGGACTGTGCAGCTGGGTGCAGGTTACACGCTTTGGTAGCATTTAGTCGTGCTTAGCATCTTAGGTAATAACAGCCACACTTCAAGGAATTGCTTACTAACTCTTTCCCTGAGCCCTCCAAGGCAGGAGAGCAGTTCAGAGGTTCGGCAAAACCCCACTGAGATGGTACCAGTGAGCTGGGGCTCTTGAAACACTGAGTGTGCTCAGCATCCCCTGGCACAGCAGCCAGCACCTACCTAAAGTCAGGGTGGGGAGCAAGAACAGAGAGGCTGGGAAGGGCTTGAGAGACCCCCCCTGGGTGTCAGCATGGGTTTGTCTGCTCCTGGGGACTGGAGAGTCAAACTTTGTCATCCTCTCAGGGAACATTTTCATGTATCTAGGGTAGGATGCTGAGTCTGGGTCCCCATGCTGATGAGGGACCCCAATTCCTGAGCAGATGCTGCTGCCATGTGCAGACATCTGAGCCCTGTTTGCTGCTCATCTCATCTCATCTCATCTCATCTCATCTCATCTCATCTCATCTCATCTCATCTCATCTCATCTATCTCATCTCATCTCAATCTCATCATTTCATCTCTCCTTTCCCAGCCCCTTTTCTTGGTTCCCAGTGAGCTACAAAGCAGGGACCTGCCACTAAATTATGGAACCCACAACCTTGGCCTTTTGTATGATGAACATGGGAGCAGCCTGGCTCCCAAGAGCTGAGCTTCCTGGCCATAAAACTGAAGGTTCATATTTCCCATGGCCAGGCTGGGGCTCTCCAGCAGGAGCTGCTGAGGAGGTTGATCCAGCAGGACTCAGGAAGAGGTTTCCTGGAGCTGGGTTTGGCCATGCTGGATGGAGAGCTGGTGAAGCAGCACATGGTAACACCACACAAAGGGGGACGTGGCTGTTGGGATCTTGTAACAAACCCAGAATCTGTTGTGCATGTGGGTGTGAGCCTCTCCATGTCCTCCTGAATGACCAAAAGGGAACAAAATCACCTTAATGGGGTGAAATATTCACTGGGGGTAAGACACAGTGGGTTCTTTATGGAGTTTCCCTTTGGCTTTCCCCTCCTGTAGGCAAAGCCTGGGATGGTGAGCACATTTCCACCACGGTGCAGGTTGGCAGGTGGCATTTATTTGATAGATGAGCCCTGTAAATCCATTTAGTCCTCAGGTGCTGTGCAGAGAGTTGATGCTCAGGAGCAGAACAGATTGCATGGACCAAACCTTGGTGGGTTTTAGTTTTGAATGTTTTCCTAAATCCAGAAAATGTGAATTTTTCCAATCGAGCCTCTAACTCAGTTGAAGGAGGGAAAAACCAGTCAAATAACTCTGTGAAGAGCAGAATTAACAGGATTGGCTTTTCTATGGATTTATGACTGAAATTTTAGTCAAATACTCCCAGCTCCTTCCCTTATCCCCCACCAGTTTGGCAGGGCAGATGGCACCATATGTGATAGGAATTTCCAAATTCCTTTTGAAGGACCTACGTGTTTGCTGATGGGCTGGGTGGTTGATGTGTTGTCTTGCACAGTCAGAATGTTGATGTGTTGTCTCCACAGGGCAGAGTTAAATGCCCTTTCCTCTTCTGGACAGTGTTTTGGGCTTTGTCTCTTACCCAGCTTGTTGTCTTGAGGCCTGCTGGAAGAGAACATCTCTCAGATCTCTCCTCACTATGAAATTGAGTTTCAGTTGGCCAATACATGTGGAAGTTCTCTTAGTGATAAAGGATGGACAGGGTAAGTGGACAGCCATAAACTGAGAAGCAGTTATTCAAGCTGTCAGCAAGATTCCCCATTTTTCTTTTACATTCTGAAAACCTAAATCAGCCCATCCATAAGATTTCTTCTGTCTCCAGTGTCGGTGGCTGATTCCTCTCCTGAAGCAGGATGATTTAGGTCTCCTTCCTGTGTTTCTTTCCACCTCTTTGCCTGGGAAAGTTGGATTTCCCATAATATCCCCACTTACAATCCTTCCCTGGGTTCTGCTATGCCCTTGCTGGCAGTGTGTCTTGCACAAAATATCATCCACTAACCATGGAAACAACAAAAATCTCCTTTTTTAGTGTCCAATTATGCACAGCCATCAGCCAAAAGGTAGATATTGTTATTTCAGGTATCTTCACCCTGGTCCTTTGCAGTAGACCTGGTAGAGCTGAATATCTCACTGATTTTGCCATCCCAGGTGAAGTTTCTGGACAGATTTGCAGTTTTTGAATGATTTTCCTGTTATGGGACAGCCTGGCATCTCTCAGGGTCTGCTGGAGCCTTTCCTCAGCAGGATGTGTCCCTCTTGCTTCCAGGGATGGAGAAGCCCTTGGGACTGCTGGACATGTGCACATCCACGTGGCATGAATCAAATTTCATTTGCAAATCTGGGTATAAAGACTAATTTGAGATTAAATTATTTAATCATAGACTAGACTTTTTTGCTTAGAAAAGACTTTCAGCATCACAGAGCCCATCCATAAAGTTCCCCTTTACTCTGGGAGATGGATGAGAACTTTCTCCATGGCCTGAGTGTGGACATAGATGTCCACGAGGGATTTGGAAAGCCAGAGAAAGGAGAGACTGGGGGCAGATATACAAAAGGGTATTAAGCATCAGCTCCTCCATAGTTAACTAGTTTTTTGTTTGTTTGTTTCCAAATTCCTTTTGAGTTCTAAGTAATCCCCTGTGACACTTGATGAAAGCAAACATGGTTTTCAAAGCTTCAGGTTTGAATTCAGGAGAGTGAAACTCTGCCCATAGGTTTCCTGAATGTTTTATTCTCTTTGCTTTTTATCCTTATTAAAGGGCTGTAATTTGTGTGATTAATTGCAATGCAGATGGCAATAGCATTCCTGTCTTGACACAAGATTACACTTTGAGAGTTTGTTGTCTGCTGAGAGCAGATACACTGAATCTATCTTCCATGCCAGTAGGAAAAGGGGTTATCATATGAACTCCTCCTTGGATTATAAATTAATTAATGAGGAGGGTATAAGGAGGTTGTACATAACAAGGAAGATATAAGGAGGTTGGAGTGAGGTGGGGGGGTTGTTCTCTTCACGCAATTAAAAAGGGACAGAACAAAAAGAAATGGCTTCAAGTTGCTCCAGGGGAGTTTTAGATCCCTAGCTTTCCAGGCAGCCTCTCCATTCAGCTCAAACAAGGAATTCAGCAGAAACATGATATGATTTTTGGATAAGGTCCTGCCCAGCTCTGCCTCTGGCTGATGGGTTTTCTGCATGCTTGGCTTGCAGGTGACCTCCCTGCCATGTGCCCTCCCCACCCTGATGGACCTGGGGAGGGATGGGTGAGCTGGTGTAAACCAGAGGGATGAAGTGGGCAAAGTGAAGTGGGCAAGGTAAATCAACCCACAGTCTCAAGTACATGAACGGCCCCCAGGAAGTCTGGGAAGTGACTTTGGACAAGGGTCGGGTGTGATGGGATGAGGGGGGAACAGTTTCAAGATGAAAGAGAGGAGATTGAGATGAGAGATTAGGAAGAAATTGTTTGGTGTGAGGGTGCTGAGCCCCTGTGCCAGGTTTCCCAGAGAAGCTGTGGCTGCCCCATCCCTGGCAGTGTTGAAGGTTGGATGGGGCTTGGAGCACCCTGGGCTGTGGGAGGTGTCCCTGACCATGGCAGGGGGGGTGGGATTAGATGGTTTTTAAGATCCCTTCCAACCCAAACAGTTATATGATTTTATGATTCTGTAACCCAATCCATCTGCTCCTCTCCCCTGAAATTCTTTTTCTTTGGTGCTTTTCCCCATTGCTGTAATACCCAGCTCTATCTTTTTTTTTTTTTTTTCCTCAGAACTCCACAGTTTTCCCCAGCACCCCAAGAAGTTGGGCTCCAGCATCATGGTAGATAATAATAATATCAAAGGGATGCAGCTTCCATCAGGAAAGGAACAACACACCAGAAGTAAAAGGAGCTGCCAGCTGCTCGAATGCCAACCTAGCAGCACCCAGCCTCACCAGCTCAGCTCTGTCTGGTGCTGTTGGCATCTTGGTCATGAAAGTCTCTGCAAACAGTGATTTCTGCCTGAGATTAAATATCTTTCTTGCTGAAAGCTTTCTGGGAGTCTTGTTGCCCTGCAGAGACAGGACTAAATGAGGTCAAGTGTAAGGTGGTTGGAGAAAAGGAGACATGACAAAACCTTCAGTGAATTAAACTTCATGCTTAATGGAGTCTGATGAACCCAACACTGAAATCGTGGCAACTGAAGAGTTTTGGGCTCACTGCATGAGGACACCTCCTGTGTCAGGACTCTGGCTCAACCATTATAAAGAAAAGGAAGAGATGAATATTCCACCATCACAAACCATAAAATTCCTGAATCAAAGGTGTCATCATCCTGGGCTTTATTTTTCCCTCATTGCTGACATAGCTCCAGGCTGACCAAAATGGATGGAATAAATGCAAGGTTTGTTTAAGAATCACGGGTCTGCAGCTAAAAATGCAAACAAGGTTGTGAATCTTCCAAAAGCTGAGCAGCTTTGCTCAGCCAGCCAGCATGCAAGCCCATGCCCGACAGTCAGGGCTTCTGATTGGGAAATCAGATATATCCATCCCGATGAAAAATATCACACATGGTCTCCACTTCAGGCTACTTTCCAGTATCTCAAGGAAGGGATCTTTTAATTGAAAGCCTTAATGTTTCTCGTTATATTTAAAATTAGAGCAGAACAGCAATAAAATTGGTCATGCGACTGAGACAAGTTTTAAGGGAGAGAAGGAAACAGATTCTTCATTTCTTTTTGACATCAGAACATCCTTTAGAAGCCCATGTGCATCTGACTACGTCAGTGCAAGGATTAATAATTAAGGGAACAACAGCCCCGTGTCTTCGAGACGCACGCAAGAAGGCACCAGCTCAGGCTGAGTCTGGGGTCTCTGGGGGACACACAGTTTTTTGTTGCCATTTCACCTCTCCCTGGTGTGCCTTATTATCTAGAAAAGCATTTTGCCACTGGCCTCTGCCAAGGAACGTCTGACCTGGTAATCTGCAGCTCATGGCTAACCTCAGCCTTAGCCTAGGAAATTGTACCTATGCCTGTTACAGATTGATTTAGAAGGAAGATGCAGAGGTGTTCATATCACTTACAAGTGATGGGGAGAGTTGTGTTTTGGGCTGAAAAGCACCAGCAGAAACCTTTATGGATGCTCCAACAAACCCAAGAGACCTACCTCACAGCTGAGATTGCCTGAGATTTGCAAAAAAAAAAAAAAAGCAGACTCCAGAACCGGTTTCCCTCTGCTCCTCACAGACAGATGAAGGTCAACAAGCTACAGCAAGGGAACAGAGCTGGTTTGCTCCTCAGCATGGCCCCTGGCCAAGCCAGCACCTCAACTTGCTGCTCCATGGAGCCAAGAGGCAGCCTTGCAGCTGGTAGCATCTTGCTAGATGCTGAGGGGGGCTCAAAACATTGGCTTGGACAAGAGAATCTCCAACCCAAATGTGGTTTTCTTCACCGGGCCCAACTGGCGTTCCCCTCCCTCCTCATCCTTCCTTCTTCCATGTTGGTAGTCTTCTCATTCATTAAAAACCTGCTAATTATCTCAGCAGCTTGGAACTGGGTTGCAGCGGGGAATTAAAACCAGCTTTTCATTTTGGCATCCACTACCTCGTGTAATTAATAAGAGAAGAGGAAGCCAGAACATGGGGGTCAGCCCTGAGTGTGAGGAATGGATTGATTGGACACGGCCGGTGCTGCAGCTCGTGGCCGTCATGCTCTGAAGATGGCCTTGGCAAAAGCCAGGTGTGCTTTGGGGCCAAACCAGAGAAAAAGAGGAGGAGGAGATGAGGTTTGTTCTTTCCTGGTTGTTCCTCTTGGTTTTTTTCCTCCTTATAGTTCAAAATCCAGAGCAATTGGTGCTCAGTGAAAACCCCGCAACTCATCCTGCAGCGGCTCTTTGCCGGGAAAGGAATTGGAGAGGGGTCTGGGAGAGGTTTGACCCCATGTTTTGGCCATTGATGCCATGTTGAGCAGATCAGGGTGCTCTGGGAGCAGGTGGGTGTTTTGATGGAGATCTAGACAATGGCTGGAGGAACCTGAAACCCAAGGAGGGATCACCAGACGCTCACCAGTGCCAGGTCCTCCCCTCCCTGCCTTGGCAGCAGCAAGTGGCCACCAAATCCAAATGGCCACCGTGCTGTGCTCACCGGCTGCGGGCAGGAGGGAATGGAGCACCCAGTCCTGCAGAGCTCAGCGGGGCTGACGCAGCCTTTCCCACAGCCCCTCCATCCAAAGCCTCCCCCAGGGCAATGCCTTTGGGCACCGCCCTAGAGCAGTGGCAGCACCAGGACAGAGGGGACACAACCTTCCTTCTCTCACCTCACTGGAGCCTTGGTAGAGCACAAACTTTTTTCTTTGCATCTGCAGGAGCTCTTGGGCTATCCTCACCCACCCAACTGCCAGGAACATCACCACTCACCACCCGCTCTGCCGGCTCCCTAGAGCACTGATTTACAATTTGTTGCTGCTGCCACCACAAAACTACTGTTGCTGCTTACTCTGGACTTGCTCATCTCTCAGAATGCCCCTGACAGGCAGTCAGACACTGCTGGAGCTGGCAGGCTGGGGCAGGAGAACATTGCTCCTGGGGGAGCAGCAATACCAAATGGGGGTTCTAGCCCTTTAAATCCAATCCAGTACTGCAAAAAAACGGGCGAGCGAGCAGGAGAGAGCCTTCAGACTCTTTTAATTAAAGCTTGTACCATATTCTGTCTTCCCAAGTCCCGGCAGGCACTCGCACTTCTTCAGGACATCTCGGGGCTCTCCGGCACCGCGGGATGGCTGAGGGCAGGCACTCACCTGGGATCTGCAGCAGGAGGTAGGCACTGAGGGATGGGGCTGCTTGCATGGCTTTTCCCCCTGTCTTGCTGGCAGCTGGCAGCATTTCCACCACTTCTCCCTTCCCTCCCCCCCCCCCCAGCTTTTTTTTTCTTTTGCATGTTTTTCATTGCTAGAGAGAAAGTCTAATGCTTTGCTTCTGGCTCTTCGCCTCACATAGGGATGGTGGCATGAGGCATCTCCTGCTGCACGCCCAGGGCTCCCCATCCCACCACTGCTCTCCCCTCTCCCTCCCCTTTGAATAACTAAGTGTGTGGTCTAGAGTTGGTGGGTTTATGGTGGCTTGTTTGGGTTTTTTTTCCTTCTTAAATCAAAGAGCTGCTGTTCAGCAGAAGATAAGTTGGGATGCTGGGTTCATAAATCACCAGAGAAGTTGGTCCCTGTCATGCTCTCACTGCCAGTTTGCCCCCAGCATCTCTGCTCATTGCTCCTCTCCCCTCTTCCTCCCCCTTGTAAGTGCACCAGGTTAAGAGAGTTTTGCTGTATCCTTTCATGCGCATTGCAGAGCATTCCTTAAGAGCCTCACGGACCGAATCCCAGGGTTATTAGGAAAGACAGCGTTGTGTTCACGCCTGAGCCTCAGCTCTTCAGAGGTGTCACCCAGAGCTGGGCTTATAAATTGCCCTTCAGTGGGATCATTGTGTTCAGAGAACATTTAACTGCTAACTACCCCATTCGCGATTGATTTTCCTCTCCCCCTCTGCTCCTAACTGAGTGATCTCTTCATTTGTATTTCCACCCAACACAGCTATTTTTTAAAATTATGTATTGCCATTCTTACAGCATCATTATTAAGATATCTCAACCTTAATGAGATCCCATTTTTCTCTGGTCCCAGGTGAGCATGGGTCCTGAGGAGCCTCCCTCCTCCATGGATCCCCAGAGGGAATAGAGGCTCTGCCAGGAAAACATTTATCCTGGTGCTTTCCCGAGGTTGAGAAGACTTCTGACAAATAGCAAACCTTCTGGAGCCTTGGAAATAGGGTTGGAAAAGCAGCCACTAATCTCCTTGAAAAGTGCTCAACAGTGGCCACGAGCCTCAGTAAATCAGGAGACAAGCTGTTTGTGTGCAGTGTGTTGAGATGCAAGAAAAAAAAGAAAAAAAAAGGGGTTGAAGGATATGGGCTTTTCTGTCACAGGCAACGACAGAGGCAGCCATGGGACAGGGAACTGGGAAGTGAGGAAGGGAAGTGGAGCTGGGTACCAGGCCACGGGCAGGGCTCTTGGAAGTGGCAGTGATGCTTCCACTTGAGCAGCTGAAGGAGTTGAATTTACAGAGAAGGAGGCAAAGCAAAGATGCCAGGGCAGAGGGAAACCTGCAGTGTTACCTCTGAGGGACTGCGGGGGAACTGGGGGGTGCCCTGGGGATTTGCAGTCCTCAGTTTTCCTGGTGGGGGTTTCTCTCATCAGTGGCTCCTCTCTCTTCTTTTCAGTAGCAGTTTAACCATTTGTGACTTTCGGTGATATTAGGAAGGAGCTTGACCCTTGTGGCTGAGACACAGGATAAAAGCTCCCTTGTTTCCAGCTTGCAGCAGGAGAGCAAATGACCTGGCAAGGAAACCTGAAAGTGTCTGAAAGTAAAAATACCTGTTCCTGTGGTCCCAGCAGGGCTGCAGGCAAACTCTTCTTGGGTGAAGCCCCCAAAAAGCTGCTTCCCCCACCCTGCAGAGCTGGAAAAGCCAGAGCAGGATTTGAAAACCACCGAGAAATTCTGGGGAGAGCAAGGATGAACAAAATGTACATCTTGGTTCAGCAAAGTGACTCAAGTCCCTCAAGCATACGGAGGGTGGGGAGTAATTATTTATAGTGCCATCAGCAGTAATAATAGAATGAAATGAAGGGCTGAAAAGTTTTGCTGACTAGCAGGGAACAGGTCCTGGCACGGATGGATATTTCCTGGGCCCAGCCCTTTGCATCTCCAGCATGATGGAGTTAGCAGCCCAGGCAGCCAGCAGAGCCTGGCTGGGGTGAGGACCAAAACCCCAGGGCAGCGTGAGGGAGCTGAACAGCCCAGGAAGATGGAGTGAGTGTAAATGTCAGCTGCAACCTCCCCCCTGAGCCACCTCGGATGCCTGAGCCTGGATTTCTCTCCCGTGGACACCTGAGCTCTGCAGGGAGCAGCAGGTAGGGGAGGGATGGGTGGCCAGGTTTGGCTTTTCCATTTTAATTCTCCTGACACTGAGATAAAAAAGGGGGGAAGGGAGGGAGGAGAAGGCATTTTGCAATCAGCATAGTGTAATCCAGTGCTTTGCCCTTCGTCATTAAGGCTGTGTTCTGTGTTTCAATAATGATCTTGAACCTCAACAAAAGGAATTAGAGATGGGCAGAGAATTGCTCACCTGGCATTACTTAATTTAAAGTTGACCTGCATAGGCTCTTCTTCCCTGAACCGAGAAAATTGAGTTTGGACTGTTCTTTGTGGCTTTGTGGTGGTGAAAAGATTTTTTTTTTTTTTCTTCTTTTCTTTTTTTCTTCACTTACGAATGATGAGCAGTATCAAGCTTGTCTCTCTCCATCTGAGCAGACAGGCTGGAGGACTGGGCTGGTCACTGGGGTTGTTTCAGGTAGAAAGGTTGAATTTGAACCTTCAACAAGCAGAAGGGCCCCTGCAAATTTGACAGCCAGCATCCTGCAAAAGTTATCCATATGAGTCTCCTGTAAGCCCCCAGCCCTTCCCTTCCCCCCAGGCTACTTCCTAACTCCAAGTAGGACCAGTCCCCATGTGCATACAAAGATCAAAGCTTCATAAAAAGCCCAAAAGGCAATTTGCTCCTCCTCACCCTCCTTGTCAGTCTCCAGCCATTGGAGATTTTCCTAGAGCAAACAAGGCCTGAATTTCTGAACAACAAGCAGAAAAATAATTCTCTTTTTATTGTAGGTAATGACCTTTCCTGCTTCCTTTACTCTGTACACTGGAAAGCACACAAACACAGGAGGCAGAGCTCTTATTTTTGCTTTTTCTTCACCAGCCACCTTTAAACAAAAGAAAAATAACACAGTATCTGGAGCAGGAAGGGACCAAAATGGATCTGACCGAGATCAAACCTACATTTGCTCTTTCTAGCTGCTAGCGTCCAATATATTCTTCTATTTAGAGCAGGGGACAGATGTAAACCCTGTTGTAGATCTCTGGCAGGGTATTACAGCTTGAATGCGTATGATAAATTAAAAACAGTCATTAAATTCTACAGAGGTCTTTAACTGTGCTAATGTATCATATGAATTAAGTTGCAGAGTTATCAAGCAAAATATTTGAGATTTAAACTGCAGGGTGGGATGTCAGTCAGGAAGGATCAGAGCAGCTGTGACCAGAGGACTTGGCAGGATCCAGATGTGAAGCCTTCTGCTCCTCTGATCATTTTTGCTGATCACCAGGATGCTTTAGCAAGATTTAGGTAGCTTCTCAGAGCAGGCTAATCCACTATCTGCTGTGGAATTTTCTTCTTTGATTTTTTAAATCTCTTTTTTTTTTTCCTTGTCTCTTCCTTCAGGATACCTTTTTCCCCTTTCAACATCAGCTACTTTCAGTGTATTATTTAAACCCTACATCTTAATGGGGGGAGGGAAGGGGCTGCAGACAATGTAAACCTTGTTTTCTATGACCACCCAGAGGCTGCCAAAAATCAATAGTCTGCTCGAGGCTGAACTTTATTTGAAGTTAAGCCAAACTTTATCAGAAGCCCTGGGAATACTTGAAAGCAGGTTTTTGAGAAAGCCACGCACAGATGTTGCCTGCACAGTTTGATGCAGGTTTCACCCTTTAAATCCTTTTGTGCTGCATCCTGGGCTGCTCAGGAGCTGAATTACTCTGAGTTACTTCTGGCTCTTGCCAAAGCATTGGCTCCAGTTGGAGAACTACCCAGGCACATTGGGAGCCTGAGGCAGAGTTTCACAGTGGAGGAACAAGCCCATGGTAGCTGCAGATGCTTTGCTGGAAGCTGGTGGGATGCCACGGAGTGATTTTGCAAAGGTTTCTCTTGGAGACTCTACTGGAAGAGAAAAGATGGGAACAATCTGGCACACGAGTAAATGGAACAGAAATCTGTTTCAAATGTATTTTTCTTTTTGCTGCCTCATAAGTACTTAGTGGCAAAAAGGCCTGTGGGGCTGGGAAAGGAGTAACTTGAGGTGAGGAAAGGTTTTATTGTGAAAAAGCTGCCGTGCTATGGGACAGGGGTTCTCAGGGAGGAGGTGCTGAGCCTGACTGTGTCCAGAATGATGTGTAACGTGGTTGGCATCACAGAACCACTCCAGATCTTCAGCCATGCCCAGGAGGAGGAGGCAGGAATGTCTTGGCACAGAGAGGGGTTGGTTGCTGGCTGGTAACTCCTGGGAAGGGCAAGATTTCTGCTGTGGCCAATGGGTTGGTGGTAGAGATGGTGTTTTTACAACATGGAGGTGTTCTGCATGTTAATGGCTGTAATGTGCAACCTGAGAAGGTTCCAAGAAGGTTCTATTAAGGTGGCATTGCCCCTTGGCACTGCACATGCAGTCCCTGCAAAATGGTTATTTTTATAAATTCCTTTCAGTGACCTCACATGCAAAGCCCATCAGCTGGAACAGAATCTGCAGATCCAAGATCTGTGATGCTGATAACACCAGAGGGTTTAATCCTGACCAGTACTGGCCTCAGAATAAAACTGATGGGGAAGGACCTGGTGCTGCTGGGGGGAAGATGCTTTACTCACTGCTTCCACCCCATGGAACCCAGACCAAGTGCCATCCTATTGCTGAAGTTCTGCTGACTATACGGAGTGGGAAAGAAGATTCAGGCATTTTAGATAATCCTCACCCACAAAAAGCAAGCTGAAAGATCAGATTGATCCTTTTGTCCATCAGATTGGACCATGGACTGAAGCTGAAATTTTTTCCTGTGAGCTGCTGCTTGAAGAAATGAAGTCTCACTGAGTGCTGTCATGGGGAAGAGTGATAAATATTTTATTCCCTCCTGAAATAATCATTTATGAGAGAGACAAGTTTTCTCCAGGGTACAAGAAGAAGATGGATCTGTGGAAAATACTGTCACTGCTCTTTACTACCTAGTTGACCTGTGTGACTTCAATGAGAGGTTTTATGATGAAGTGATTCGGGCTAACATCATTTGTGGCACAAAGGACAAGAAGGGCCCCACCTGGGTCTCATTTCATCCCTGACAATTACATTTCTAGGCAGGCTGAGAGCAGCCAGAGGCATCAAGAAACCTTCAATGGTCCTGCTGACCCTTTTGGTAGCACTGACCCCACTTTTGCCCCGTGTCAGCTGCTAAAAATCCTGCAGATGTTGTTCTGGGACACAGAGGGATCTCCCAAACTCCTTGAGGGTGGTTTGGGGTCAGCTGCAAATTGTCAAAACCATTGGTGTTGGCAATTGCATGGCCTTGGCAAGGATGAGTGTCCCAGATGTGAGTGTCCCAGGTAGGATGGCTCAGGAGCAGCCACTGGATCCATCCACATCCATGAAGAAGACCCCCCAGGAGTGGCTGGGACCCTGGGGCTGCAGACCTTGGTCCATGGGCTTCAGTCTTCTCTTACATTGACATTGAGTGCAGGAACACCTCTGGCTTGGCATGGCTGACACAAGGAACATTCAGATCTCCAAAATCCAGATTTGATTTCTTTTGATCAAAGGTTTGGCTTTTTAGGAGAAGGAAGCAGATAGTGTGGAGATTCACAGGTGCTGCTGCCAGAAGATACAGAGATGGCAGGAGAGGAGGAGGCTGGAAAGGTTGCTCTGGGTTTTTCTAGAAATACTTTGAGTGGAAATCAAACCATATTTCAGAGAGCAGAGCTTTGCAGTGGGCTTTTGGTAAAGAAACACAACATTGCCTGTGGCCTTTTCTTTGTCATGCAGACTGTCCCCAGTAGGTATCACATTTGTGTGGTCTCACATGCTGCTGGAGAAAAAACTTGAAGAAAATAGGGTTTGTTTATAAAAATAATGGCAGGCAGGGTGAGAAGAAGCCGTGAAGGAAATGTAAAGCTGGAGGCACAAGCTGATATTCTCCTGATCCTGAGATTTGCCTCCCAGCTGGGGTGGAGAGCAGGATGCTCTGCTGTAAACACAAGAGTGTTTACACTCTTGTCTGGGTCTGGGTGTACAACACAAGAGGCTGAGAACAGGACACCAAGACTGCTTCTGGCACCTGTAGGAAACAGGCTGGCTTCTCTCTTCCCCTCCACACCACCTCCTGCAGCCACAACCAGTGCAGGAAACCGTGCAGCAGGTTGGGAGGAACCAAGGCTTGGTGAGGAGGCTGGTGGAACAGGGGCATTCTCCAGGAGCCTGCCAGAGGCACCTGGTGGTACTGGGGATATGAATCAATAAGGACAATGCTGTTAAAGTAGGTGACAAGGCAGGAAAGCCATCTGTGATGTGCAGATTCTTGAAGACAAGCCCATGAAAAGGCCCTGAAAAAAAGAGAGATTTAGTTTTTGTGGTAATGTGCCTACATTGGATTCACCACGGGGCCTTTCTGAGGATCAGATCAGCTGAGTCTCAGTGTGTGAATTATGAAAAGAACCTGCTCTGGGCAAAGCACAGGCCACAGCTGATGCTTCACCAGGCTTTTTCTTGACCATTAGTTGAACACTTTCTGTCAAAAATGTGATTCACAGCAAATCACTGCAGTCTGTTAGGGGAATGTCTTTCAGCTCTCTCTGTCCAGCAGCTACAGGAAGAAACATTTTCTTTTCTGTTAGAAGAAAAAGTGCTGCACAGACTCAGGGCAAGGCTATGGGAGCTCCATGCCTTGACAAGGCATTTGTGGGGACAAATTCTCCTCTCATCTACAGCCCTGAGCCCTGCAAGGGCAGCACAGACCTTCCCTGACCACTTCCCAGCTTCTCTCAGTCACTCACAGGAACAGCCTAAGGTGAAGGCTGTGGCTGTCTCTGTTCCATTGCTTTATTTTCTTCTTCCTTGAAGCTATTTCAGCTTTTGAGCACCCTGATGTGTTCCAGGAAAAAAATTCCACAACATAATTGTGGACTATTTGCAAAAATAAAATACTTCCTTTGGCTTCTTCTTTTCTGTGTTTTTTTTTTTTTTTTTTTTTTTTTTTTGTTTTGTTTTGTTTTGGGGTTTTTTTTGGTGGTTTTTTTGGTGGTTTTTTTGTTTGTTTGTTTTTGTTTTTTGTGGGTTTTTTGTTTGGTTGGTTGGGTTTTTTTCAGAAAAACCTCTCTTGGTGATTTCACTGCATACCTCTTAGTTCTGGTGCTGTGAGGAGCAGCAAGTATTTATTCTCTATTCACTTTGTCCCTGCTGTTAAGGGTATGAAAAAGCCCTGCTTTAATATGTCTCCTCCATCCCTTTCAGACACTTCTTCCCCAGGATGAAGGCCCTAACGTGTCAGTCTATTTTCGTGCAGAAGCTGCTCCCTGTCTCTGTCCAAGCTCACTTCCTTCCTCTCACCCTCCCTCCTTCTGTTCTCTCCTTTCTCAAAAGCACTGAGCAGAAATTTATTCATCTTGAAGGTGCATGATGGCTTCAGACACCAGCACCACTTCAGCTTTGTTCTCTCTGTCTCTGCCAGAAATCTTTCCTGTTACTTTTCCCCGTGGCTCTCCTCACCCTGGGGGATGTTTTCACAGATCTCCCCATCCTCTTCCCAGCAGCTCATTCCTGGATGGTCACAGCTGGTCCAGGGCTGCCCAGCTGGGTCACCAGGGTCTGGTTTGCTCATGAGTGTTATTCACACCCCTTGGCACTGAAATCCAGCTCCTACTTTAATCCTTCAGACTTAGTGAGTTTTGGGGTTTTTATTTATTTATATTTTTTAATTTTTTTCAACCAAATCTGTGTTTGATTCTCCTGCTTTGTTTTGTCTCACTAATTAATGTTGTCTCACTCCTCACACCCCTCTAGTCCCCGCGTGGTTCCTGAAGAAATGGGCAGCTGGGTGTCCCAGGTCTCTCTGGGACTGCAATGGGAAGTTGCTTTCCTTCAGAAAACAGATTGTTCATCCTTGTTTCCTGCTTTCTTTTCCCATCTCCTTCATAATGAGGAACAATGCAAACAGCTCACTTAACCTTGCTGCTGTGTCCTGTCTCTCCTGGGGATAATTTTCATTTATCAGCCCCATCATCTCCCTGGCAAACTCCCTTCCCCTGGTGTTTCTGTAGAGGTTTTATTGTTACCTCTTATGCTGCTAGCAAGTTTCTGCTTGAAACCCCTTTTTGGCCTGCAATATCATCCTTCTCCATGCAATTTGTTGGGTTCAGGGATCTCTTTTCTCTCTTGAACATGGCTGATGCTTTTTTAAGAGATGCCTTTTAATCCTTCTACTCTGCTGTGTAGCAGCACAAACTTTGTTCCTTCTAACTCTGGTTGGTCTGGCACCATATGTTTACCCTATGTTTATAACAGAGTTTAAAAAGTTATTTTACTCTTATTTTAACTCTTCCTTTTTTTAATAAAAATATTCTCAAGCAACTTATTAATTTTTAATACACTTTCCATTTTTAAGATCGTATGAGAAATGCTTGCTGTTGGAATAGTCTGTGAGCAGAGCAAGAGTCAATTATTTTAGCTCCAACAGATATTTATTATGTCCAAACATTATCCTAGAGGTCATGCCTCACGTGGGATACATTGGACGTAGTGTTACCCAGCATCTGTCCCAGCTTCCCAGAGCCCCACCACTCAGCATCTTCCCACCAAACCCAACGTGATGGTTCTGTTACTCCCCACCCAAATGGGAATCCCCATGCCTGAGCTTCCTGGAGCTACAAAAATACTTCAGACTCTGTGCTCAGCTTTCCTGGCTGCTCTGGGTGGTCTTGATCAACCCCCAACCAATGCAGCTGAGTTCCAGTTCTGCAAGTGCATCAATGGCATCTGGAGATGTGGGGAGAGCAGGAGATGGGACTGTGGGATGGGACTTGGAGCCCTTTGTACCTTTTTGCCCCAAAGCAAGCCCTATTGTATTTTCCTGTGTGTCTTAGCCACATGTCCAGAAAGCAATAAAAATATTTGGAGTTAGAATCCAGCAGGCTGAATAATGTCATGTTTTATATATATATATATATATGTTATATATATATGTTATAAATATATATATATGCTATATATATACATGTTATATATATGTGTGTGTATATATATGTTATACATATATGTTATATATATGTTTTATATATATATATGAATAATGTCATGTTATTAATGCCAATGCTTCCACAGACAGATAAAACCCATTTCCTTTGGAAGACACAACTGCATGACTGTGGCAATGGCCATATTAAAGGTGGCAGGAGTATTCAAGATGGCCTAAATTAGTTAATAATGGAAATGTTTGAAAGAAAATGAATATGATTTTTGGGCTCAGCCTTAAATATGTTTCACTGACATCTTGCAGAAGAATTTGGGCAAAAGTGGCAGTGGTGTGTGAGAGATGAGTGGGTTTTATTTTGAAGTAAATAAGTAGAGCAGAGAGAGAGAGGAGGAGAACACACAGGACTTGAATCAATAAGCTGTGTGATCAAATTAAAACTTTTGCACGGTGATGTTTCATGACCTCAGGGTTTAAAAAGAGAATATGTTTTGTTTACCAAAAAACCCAAGAATGTTTGGAAGCACGTTTGACTGTCATATACATCCCATGCTTTATCATAGAATCATAGAATCATAGAATTGGCTGGGTTGGAAGGGACCTCAGAGATCATCAAGTCCAACCCTTGAACCACCGTTGCGGTTGCTAGACCATGGCACTGAGTGCCACATCCAGTCTCTTTTGAAATATCTCCAGGGATGGAGAATCCACTACTTCCCTGGGCAGTATTTCTTTACAATATGAAAGCTGGAGAAATGAAGAACCTGTGGATAAGTAATGGCTCAAAAAAATCCCCCAAAACCAAAAACCCAACATAAGCAGAGAAGAAATTGTTTGGCAGAATTTGAGGGCTGCTGGCAAAGTCAGGCATCAGCATCAGGTCTCTGCCTCCTTAGCACAGCAGCCAGGGGAACCTCTTACAGGTACCAGGACAGGTGAGGAGGGTTTGGGTATCTAATACCTGAACCCCATTCAGTCCCACCCTGGTTCTGAGTGCTGGGATCCAGCCTGAAGGCTGCCAGAGCCCTGAGGGCACCATCTGCCCACTGAACCCAGAGCCTTTAAACCCTCTTTATATTCTGGAGGGATTTCAGCACCAGAAATGTGTGTAGCTCTTTTCCCCCTGTCTCCTGGATGGATCTCTACTGGAGCTTTGTACTGGAGCTTTGTTTTAAGCTCCCTCTGATCCTGACTTTACTTCTCAGGTAGACTTTGGACCTAATTTCTCACATTTTCTGGAACTGCTGCTTTGTTCTGGTACCAGCACTTGGCTCTTCTCACCAGGTTCAGATCCTGTAGAAGCCCTCTTGGTGAGAGACAAACTTTTTAGCAGGGCCAGTAGTGGTGAGACAAAGAGTGATGGTGTTAAACTGACAGTAGGGATATATAGACTGGATATTGAGAAGAAATTTTTACAGAGAGGGTGGTGAGACCCTGGCCCAGGTTACCCAGAAGGATGGTGGGTGCTCCATCCCTGGAAACATTCCAGGAAACATTCCAGACCAGGTTGGATAAGGCTGTGAGCACCCTGGTCTTGTTGAAGATGTTTCTGCTCACTGCAGGGGGTTGGGTTACTTGGGGGGCTTCCAACCCCAACTATTCTGTGATTCAGGGCACTGCCTGCACTATGACCACCCTTGACTCCTGGTTCTCTTTTTTCCCACTGTAGAGCAGAACCTCTGCCACTGCCTGCCCAAACCTGTTCCTGATCAGACATTGCAGTTCTGAGTCTTTCCTACTGAGCAGGTTCCAGCAGGAGTTGTAGTGATGGGAGATGGACTTGGGTTTGGTTTCATAGCCTGTGTAACTGGGACCTAATGCTGTGGGGTAGGATGTGAAAATGGGATTCACATGAGCTGGGTAGATGAGCACATCTGTGAGCTGAAATAACTGCTGAGCATCACCTGGATAAGCCTGGACATACCTGATGAGTTGAGGTCATGATTTCTGCAACCTTTGGTTGACAATGGCTTCAGCTTTGAGTTTAAAATAATTATTTGCTGTTCTCCATTTGTTTAATTGGCCTTCCAGCCTGGTCCTGCTGTGATAAACCTGCTGAAGCTTGGCACAGGTCCAGCCCTGCCAGGGTTTGACCCAAACCCTGTTGCTCTTTGGCTTCCTCCCTGCTGCCCATACTCCTGGTGGGGTCTTTGAGCACAGGATCCCCTTGCTCCACACAAGATGAGAACCCCCCCTGCCCAGCAGAATGGTCCCTGAGTTAGATGTTGTTAGATTATGTTACAGAAGTTGGGTGAAAGGGAGCAGTAATAATTTGCAAGTTCTGCCAACAAAATCCCTTGAATTTTTGTTGTTGTTGTTGTGTGTTTTTTTCCTTCCCCATGCCTTGGCAAGACTCTTTCCTGTTTTTCTACCATTACATGGCAAATGCATGATAAGAACAGGAGGCCATTTAGTCCAAATCCTCAATTTATAATTTTTCTGATGTTACCAGTTGCTTTTTCTGTTGACTCCGAACATTGTGCAAAGTCTCTGTTGGGTAAGGCTCATAATTAGACTCTTTCTAGATTTCCAAGAGCTTTGGAGTACTCATCATGCTCCTTTTAATGCTCCATGTTGTGATAAAACCTGAGTTGCATCCAATTGTCCCCAGAATTGGTGCCCTGCAGGTGTGGAAAATTAGTATACCTTGGTAAAAAGAGAAACAGCTGGAATGGAAAATCCTATCCAAGAAGCCCACGATGTCTGGATTTACTGAGGAATAGTAGTTTTTATTAAATTCTCCCAGAAAAGCTTCCAGGATCAGTTGAGGTACAGAGAAAGGACTAAGAAATAAATGATTGTTGCAGATTCATGTGGTCAGATCAGCATGGCTTGGTGGGCAAGAAAATAATAACAAGAAGTGTTGCTTAAGGAAGTAAAAATGAGTGAACTTTCAGCTGGATGGGGATGAAAAAGGCAGCTGAAGGGAGGGAAAAAGAAAATGTTATGATGAAACCAACAGCTCTTTTCCTCTGCCAAAATGGTACCTCTGGGTTTGATCTGAAAGCACAGTTTTGGATCAGCTGAAGCAATTTTTTTTTTAAATTTGGTGAATTCAGAATTAGAGGAATGGTTTCCTTTTTTTTTTTTTTTTTAATTTTTCTTTTTAAAGATCATTTTTGTTTGCATGAGAAGTTTCTGGGTGGGGGGGAGGGGGGGAATGGAGACCTGAGAAACTCACATTTTTGGGCTGGGAGCAACCAAGCCAGCAAAGCCTGCTGGAGATGCCTGACCTGCCCACAAACCCCATACAGCTTCAGGGTGCAGCCTTGGTCCTGTCTGTGTCCCCAACCCCCCAGCTCCTGAGGCACAGCAGCTTCTTGCCTACATCAGGACTGAGGTTTGCAGTCTCCAGGGTGAGTCAGAAGATGGGATATTGGCTGAGGGAATCTTTCTGCTCAGTTTGAAAGCAAGTCTTGAGCCCAAGGGCTTTTGCCTCCTAGTGGAGCCACCTCCAACACTGTGTTGCATCTTTGGATGGATTTCCTTTAAGTTTTCCTGCAGCTGCTTTGCACTGTATAAATAATTGGATATTCATCAGATAGGAAGACATAAAATCAGCTCTCCTGGTAGGATGAGGTGTATGAGCTCTGCCTCCTCTCCTAGTAAGCACTTCAGCATTTCTTGTAAGCACAGCTAAATCATCTCCTGATTTCTCAGGATGCTTGGGCTGTGGACTTTGCAGTTCTGAATGCAGGGGCTCAGACCTGGACAGAGCATCCACTGCCTCCACCCCACAGCAACCAGTGCTCCCTGGGCAACTTGGTTTTACCTGTCTCCTGTTCTTGGCCTTCATCACATGGCAGAAAGTGAAGAGTTTTACATTAGCTGCCATCTTTAGTCAGGCTTATTCTTTCGTCATCCTCTTAAAGCCACAGTTGAATTTGGGATTGGATCAAGCTGAGCTTAAGGTTCTGCTTGAGAAGATCAAAAGAATGAGGAGATGCTTTGCCTGGCCCTGTAACAAGACTGATCCTTGGATGGGCTGGAGAGAGGGCAGAGGCTTTGGGGGGCTCTGCCTTTGCTGCTGCCTCTTCTGGCTGCAGGTTGTGTGTTTCAGGAACAGCCATGTGCACATGAGTTTGTCTCAGCCATGTCCTCACCATCCTAAAACCTGAATCTTACAGAAAACAATATCAGAGATCACTTAGGGCATTTGTTACTGAGTGGTGTGCCTGGGGTACTTCCAGCCCCACCAGGAACAGCAGCACAAGCTACAAACAAACTTCTCACTTCTCACTACTCCAGGTGCCCAATGCCTTTCTTCAGCCTGTTCTCCAACACAGAGGGCTACATATGCACCAAGACAAAACCTCCTTACATCAAAGCACCTGTAAGCTGTGTTAGTCATCTTGGATGTTACTGATGTGCTTTGTGGATGAAGGGGATGAGCTCCTTCCTCTCCTGCCTACACTCTTCCAGCCCACTCTTGCATCTGTGATCTTCTCCCCTCTCCTCTGCCTCCACTGGAAAGAAAAAAAGATGTGAAAGGAAAAAGAAATATGGTGGAAAAATCAGGAAACCCAGATATCTTGGCATCAGAGACACAGTCCAAGCCATGGCTTTAATGGCTTATAATGAGGAGCCTGGGAGGGACTGAAAGCCCTGACCCTCAGCCAGCTATTGTACCTGCTCTCACCTACTTCTCTGAAAGGTGAAGTCTGGAGCAGCTGCTTATTTTCATTTGAAGTCTTAGGGTTTGAGCTATTAATAAGACTGGAAAAATAACCACATGTTCTCTGAATTATGTAACAGATGTTAAATTCCCCAAGATGAAGAGGTGTCAGCCTGATGGAAGAAGTGATGTGAGGGCCTTTCATTTTCCTTTGGGCTGGGCTCCTCTCAATAGCAAAACTGGTTATCTGCTGGTGGAGGTACAGAGAAAATTCCTGTCACCCCTCGGGTCTGATCCAACCACACTGTTCCCCTCCCTCTCTGCTTTGTGCCCATGTTTATCCATTTCTGCTCGTGGTTTGGAAGAGAAATGCCATCCAAAGTGAGTCCATTGAAAGGCTGTGTGGTGATGAGGAGCTGCTGAGTGAGTCACTGCTGGTGCTGGCAGTCAGGGCTGGGGAGGGGGCCAGATCCTTGTGCTTGGCACCAGAGAGGGAGAAGCAAAAGAGGAAAGGAAACTTAGGGCCAGGAGCACTGTGGTGCTTGGCCAGCCCCGTGGGCTGCCTTGCAAATGCTTTCCCACTTAACTATTTCAGTGACAAAGCTGCCACCAAGGCAGGGAGGTGTCTGCAGCCTCCCTGGGGCAGTGGGTGATGGGCTGGATGCCAGCGTGGAGGAGGTGCCCTTGGCAGGGGATGAAACAGGGATTCTCTTTTGTCATCTTCTTGACAACCATTTTTGTTAAGGTTGTCTTCTCCCTGATCCATCTCTGTCCCAGGGTAAGTGCTTGTGGCTCCAGGAGGGGAAAGGTCCTCAGCAGCTCAGGATGGCTCTTCCTAGGATCCTGGTCTTATTCCAGGATGGAGGGAAAGTGCCACCAGCTGTGTGTGAGACAGCTGAGCAGTCCTTTGGGAGAGACATTTATAAATGTGAATTAGAGACACTGGGCCCCAAGGGTGCCACATTTTCTTTGGGTGTAGATATACAGCAAGACAAATGAATCAGCCCCTGTGCTTACAGAGATGTCTGCATGCCTGACTGTGACCCTGTGGCTGCTTTCTCTGAGGGGTGACTTTGCTCAGACATTTATTTCTGAGATCTGCTTCAGCATCTCCTGTTACACAACTCCTGGCATGGCCACTGTGAGTGCTCCTTCCAGCACAGCTCTGGGGCCCCCTCCTCCTGGGGAGGCTTCTGGGGAAATGCAGCTCCAGGCAGAACAAGGGTTACAAGGGCAGTAACCCTAACCCTGCCACCACCAGTCATGTAATTGCAGAGACAGTCCCTCCTGGCCTCCTTCTTTTTTTCTTTTTCTTTTTTTTTTTTTTTCTTTTCGTGTCCTGGATCATGGAGTGGAAGAAACTGAATCAAGTGGGTCCCTGCTAAGCATGAAATCCAACAGGATTGTGAAGATAATGAGGATCTCCTGTCTATCAGGGTCTAATCTGGACAGCAGACTTCCTGGCACAAGTCTGGGTCTCTCAGGCATAGAACTGGTTGTCAGCAACCCTAAGGACATAAAAAGAAGTGGAGAGCAGAGGACCAGATTTTGAGTGGCTTCATCATTTTCCCAGAGTTCCCCTTAGCCTGTCCTTCAGGAGCAGCTGACAGGCTCACACTGCTCCCTGCTTCTGATGTCATTACTTATTTCATTAGCCAACTGATCTGGAAGATCAGACATTATCTTAAAAGAAAAAAAAAAGGACATTTTACTGTCATGAGGTGGTTGGCTAGCAGGGTGAAGTGCAAAGCTCTCATTTAAGAGTGAGAGCAATACGCTCGCAACAAGAAAATCTACAGTGAAAGTGATCTGTACATTTGCATCTTTGCCTTTGCTCCACTCTGGGGACATCCCCTTGGGCTAAAACTGGGTCCAGTTCTGGGGTCCCCAGCAGCAGAAGGACACGGAGCCGTTGGATCCAGTCCAGAGGAAGCCACAAAGATGTTGGGAGGGCTGGAGCAGCTCTGGAGCCAGGTGGAGAGAGTTGGGGGTGTTCATCCTGGAGAAGAGAAGGATCCCATGGGGAGACCTTAGAGCACCTTCCAGTGCCTGAAGGGGCTCCAGGAAAGCTGGGGAGGGACTTGGGACAAGGGCTTGGAGGGATGGGATGAGGGGCAAGGGCTTTAAATTGGAAAACAGGAGATTGAGATGAAAGATTAGGAAGAAAATTGTTTGGTGTGAGGGTGCTGAGCCCCTGTCCCAGGTTTCCCAGAGAAGCTGTGGCTGCCCCATCCCTGGCAGTGTTGAAGGTTGGATGGGGCTTGGAGCACCCATGGCTGTGGGAGGTGTCCCTGACCATGGCAGGGGGTGGGACTGGATGAGCTTTAAGGTCCTTTCCTTGGGCTATCAGAGGAGGGGTTGCAAAGCATGGGTAAGTCAAACAGCCCAGAGAAACGTGAGCACTGTTCCAAGAGCCTGAGCAGAGCCTTGGGGAGTCAGCAATGGCAGAGGTGGCAGCAGTAGTGCTATCCGTAATAGTGCTACACCTGGGTGAGGTGTCAGGAGTGGGAGCAGCTGTACAACTGCAGACAAAATGGCACAGAAGTTCTTGCTTCCAGTTGCTCAAAAAACATGTGGAAGGAGAGCAAGGCCAGATGTCAAGTGACAGATGGTCCTGGTGTAGGAAGGGGGCATCTTGGGGCACCAGCAGGCTCCTGGCTGTTGTGGAGGTGGTTTCCAGAAGAATAAATAACAAAGTACATGTGTGGATCATCTGGGGGGTCTTGCTCAGGTGCAGGGCTCTGCACAGGGGAAGGAATAAAGTGCTTGTTTGAAATTTAAGAAGAGCCTGATTGTGGCTGATGGGGCAGGATGGCTGAGAGGTTGGTGTCCCAGCAGGTACTGGGGATGGTGTCACTCAGGTACAGGGCAGGGAGGGTCCTGGCAGTGGAAAAAGGGGAGTGTAGAGGTGTGTCCATGGTGGTGGGACATAAACTTGGCAGATGTCTCTTGAACAGCAATGCTGCAGCAGGTGGCAGGATGGAGAAGAGCTTAGTGTGCAGGAGCAGAAGGTGTTGGTCAGACTTTTAAGGTCTTGTGTGTCATGTTGGAGAAGAGGAAAAATGCTCACTGACAGGGATGCCCTGCCTGGGGACTTGGAGTTGGGTGGTGAGTACTCTCCAGAGGTCCCTACAAGTGCATGGGTGACCCTGGCTCCTTCTCTTGGTGCATCCCTAGGACCCAGGAGCCCTCACTGGACCCAGATTCCTCCCAGGAACATCAGCAATATCTCCATGGGTGGGGGGTGGGCACACTCCTGGCTGCATCCAGGGACAACCAACATGCTCCGGGGTGGTGCTGGTGGGAAGGCACAGGAGCAGAGCTTGCTGTCAGGAGGACTTGTGGCATCTCCTGTTGATGCTCAGAGGCTCCTGAGGAGATGCCTGCAGATGCTGCAGGTCTGCTCTCTCGTGGCTGCTGGGCTGCAGCTGGAGCCAACCCTGGATGTTTCATTCCATCTGTGCTACCACCCTGGTGTTGCAAAACACATGAGCCAATCACTGGTGCCCTGTGGAAGGACAGGGCTGTGTCCCAGAGCTGCCTCTTCCGGTGGCATTCAGTATTCTCTGCAGACCCAGCTTTGCTTTCCTGAACATCTGGTCCAGATGTGGTTATTCACCTCCTGCCTCGCTGCACTCCTGCCACTGTTGTCCTGCTCCACCGTGTAAAGCTGCCATGAATTATTGAAAGATTGAGTTTAAATAAATGATAAACTGCTCTTCTGCCTGCAGTTAAGGTTCTGTCCCCTCCTTTCAGAGCTGTGCTGCCGGAGCTGCTGTCCCCATGATGAGCTCCCGTGTCACCACTCTGTCACCTGCCTGATGGGGCTGATTGAGGAGCATGGAGAGGGGCAGCCCAAGCATGAAGGTGGCCGAGGGGATGAGTCTCCTGGGGAGAAGAAAGAGCCACAGCAGCCAAGCAGACAACCAGAGTTTCCCTCCTGGCAAGTGTCTTTTTTCATCTGAAAGGGCTCCTCAGGAGGGGAGAGCTGGGTGGGGTGGGAGGATGGAGCTGGAGGGACTAGAGGGTGGGCAGCAGGGACATCACTGGGGACCTTGGCAACAAGGACAGTGGGTGTGTGCCTTGGGAATCTGACAGCCTAAAGAATCCTGAGTTTAAAAAAGAGCCTAGAGTAAAATCACATCCCAGGGAATCATCTTGTGGGACTGAGCTGAGACCAGTTACGTGTGTGTGGTGTGAGGACAAGGTGCACCGTGGGTCTAAGCCCCCCAAAACCTCCTTTATTATGTTGGCTCTCAGCTGGCAAGTCCAAATGGGTCTTTGGAAGCCTGGCAGTCTTGGAAATGTATTTTTTTTTTTTTATTTTTATTTTTTCTTCACCCTTCTGCAAAATGCCTTGACTCACAGTTGCATGAGGCTGTGGGGACTCACAGCAGACCATCTGCTTCAGCTGTTAGCAGTCATTAATTTTCCTCCTATTTTTTGCTACTTTTGAGACACTTGGGGAAAAAATATGTTCTTGATGGCAGTGGAGGACTTCAAAGTCACGTACATTTATGGGTTTTTTTTTTGTGAAACAACATACAATGGATGCAGTTATTGTAAGAGAATTACATTTCTATTGGGTTTTCTAAATGGGGAATTTGTCTCCTGTGGACAAGCAGGAGGACACAGTGTATTGTATTTTCCACCATGCATTTGGCTAATACCTGCCTTGCTTCTATACATCAACTAAAGAGGTTTGTTTTGTTTTGTTGTTTTGTTTTACTTTTGTTAACTCTAATGCAGAAAGCCTTTAATTTAAAAAAAATACCATGAGGTTTTTCTTGTAAGCCACTACACATCTGGAGCTAAGTACTTACTGATTAAATCAGCCTTATTGTCTCCAGTTCTTCTGCCCAGAAACTGGAAAATTACTCAACTCCTTGACAGGTGTTCACAGCTGATGGCTCAGATTTGTGGATCAAGTCCTAGGGCATATGGCATGAAAAATACCAGAACAAACTGATCCTATTGACACTGTCCACCCTCCAGCCTGTGCACATTTATCCTCGTGCCTTGCTCTTGCTGTGTGACATCCCATTCCTGAGCCAGCTTCTCACAGAGGTGCTGCTCCCAAGGAATTGGCTCCTCAGGATTTGATGGAAGTGTTGTGGTGCTGGTTTTGCAAGGACCTCAGCTAGGTTCAGTGTCCACCATGGGTCTACATCCAATCTGCTTCATTAGTGTGTTCAGCTGGTGAAGGCTCATCATGCTGGGGATTGCCCAAGAGAGCCTCTCTGGTGGTTTCCCTGGTGCTTGTGTAGGGATTTACTGGAGTTGAAGGGGTGCTGGAAAATTCTGAAGGTGGGTAGAATAAAGGAGGGTGGAATATCTTGTGTGGAAATGTGTGATGGGGAGGTGAGGGCAGCTCCTCCAGAAGATGCTGAGTCTGGCTTTGTGTAAATATGAACTGTAGAATCCCAGACTGGTTTGGGCTGGAAAGGACCTTAAAGACCACCCAGTCCCACCCCCTGCCATGGTCAAGGACACCTCCCACAGCCATGGGTGCTCCAAGCCCCATCCAACCTTCAACACTGCCAGGGATGGGGCAGCCACAACTTCTCTGGAAAACCTGGGAGAGGGGCTCAGCATGAAGCAAGGGTCTTGATGGTCTGGTAATGGGCAGAGTGGAAAACTCTGCACTGGGCTTGGGGTTGTGCTGGTTTGGGTCATGAAGCCTGAAAGTAAGAGCTGTGGGACTGGGTAGAAACCATGAACCACCAACCTCCCTACCTAGTCTGGAGCTGTCTGATGGTGGGAGATGGAGCATCTCAGAGCTCTCAGTGACACCTGGGTGTGGTGGCAGCCAGAGAGCTGTGGAGGATTTCCAGCCCTTCATCAGGACTCTGGCTTTCAGCAGGATCACACATGTGGCCTGGAAAATGCTCTGTGGAACTGGCCAAAGAGCTGCTATCACTTCTGGGTGTGGGAGCTGGTTCTGCCATGGGGCCATACAACCCCTCGTGTGCTACTGCAGAGTGAGCTGGCACCTGGGGACACTGCACAGATGGTGACTGCTCTCCTGTTGCCTGCTTCAGGGTGGGATGTGTTGCTAAAGCCCAAGTGTCTCTAGTGCAAAGCCAAGACTGTAGGAGATGCTCAGCATCCCATCTGGGTGCTTCCACCTGCATTTTGGGGCATGGCCTGGCTCCATCCTGATCCTTTGTGTGCAGAGGAGCAGGATGTGTCCCATCACTCTGTCTCTTGCTCCTGTTCCTCAGCCATGTGTGTTCCCTGAGTGCCCTGGGGCAGCCAGTGCCCTGCAGTGCCTGCTGCAAGATTCCTGGCAAAAGGTGGAGGAATGCACATCTGGAGGCTCAGAGACCTTCAGTGCCCATGTGGTTTTCATTTGGAGGCCTTCTGTTGTTGATTGACTTAATTAAAATTAAAAAAAAAACAAAACCAAGCAGACAGGATTAGGCTATTTTAAAAAAATAAAGAAGAAACACCTCTATCTGAGGGCTACAGAGCTGGTTTTCAATTTGAAATTTCCCTTAATTTTATTGTTAATGTACCTCCCCCCAAAATTCCAATCTGCAAACCAAAAGGAGGTGTTAAACATTTAAACAAAACCAAACACAACCCTAAATCTATTACCTGGCTCAAAATCAATTCAAGTTAATAGTCAATCTACTAACTTTGCAAAGCCAATTTTTTGGAAAAAAATGAAATGCTTTGTTTATTAAAAAAAAAAAAAACAAACCAAAAACCAACAAACTGAACCATTGCTTTTTAAAAATTAACTGAATTCACCAAGGTACTGAAAATGCTTCTGATGTTCTTGCCCCAGCATGGAGAAATGTGGGTTGTTGCTCAGCAGTGGGATGCTCCCTCCTTTGCCCCACCTGCTATGGGGCATTCTGGGGCATGGCTTGAGATTTGTAGGTTTGATGAAGAGGGAGAAAGATGATTAATGATCCCAGGGACCCCCAGTTTTGGCCTTCATCCCCCAAACTGTGTCTGCCTGCAACCATCCTTCACCTCCTCCCTCTGTCAGGAGCTTGGTGCATCTCCTGGGGACCCAGTGCAGCCCAGAGCACAGCCCTGAAAATCACTGCTGAGACCCTCAATGAGAAGTAAAAATAAGAAAAAAGGAAGAAAATCTCTCCTCATCAGGAAATCTGCCTATTAACACCCCAGACACAAAAGTCTCAATAGAGCTTTTCCCCTCCCAAGCAGCTAAAATGTCTCTTGCTGATGGGAAGGCTAAAAATAAGTGAGTTCTCCACAAACAGCTTAAAGATGTTGAAAATGAAAAGCAACAAAGGCTGTAGAATGTGTGAGTCACTGAATTACAGAGCTATCTTTCTAAGAGCAAAACAAAACGTAACAAGGAAAAAAAGTAAAAAAAACCCATAAAAAAATCCCCAGCCCCCTCCTCATTGCAATCCCTTGTGAGTTCCCTGGGTTGCCCCATGGACACCCAACTTGTTCTGGTGAATTAGCAAAGGGCTGAGACCTTCTTCTCCAGTTTTATTCTGTAGTGTTCCAGAGCTGCTCAGTATAAATAAGGAGAGTAAAAAGCTGTCTGCTCAGTGGCACAAACAGGAGGGACTTTTCTCTCCCACATGGGCATTTATTTTTGTTTTTATTATTTCTTTTTTTTTTTTTGGAGATAAACTGCCTCACTGGAGGTCAAGCCTTCTTGCAGGGAGGAGTGGAAGTGTGTTTGTCCTGGCAGCATGTTCCTATGGCCCCAGCTAATCCCCAAATGTTTGGGCTCTGGGCTGGAAGGGAGCAGATTTTTGTGGGTGTGATGGTGTTTGTCTGTAGCTTGAGTTTATTGAGATAGCATTGCTTAGAATCATAGAATCATAGAATTGGCTGGGTTGGAAGGGACCTCAGAGATCATCGAGTCCAACCCTTTTACCACCGTTGCGGTTGCTAGACCATGGCACTGAGTGCCACATCCAGTCTCTTTTTAAATAGCTCCAGGGATGGAGAATCCACTACTTCCCTGGGCAGCCCATTCCAATGCCTGATCACTCTCTCCGTAAAGAAATTCTTTCTAATATCTAACCTAAATTTCCCCTGGCACAACTTAAGACCCTGCCCTCTTGCCTTGTTGAAAGTCGTCTGGCAAAAGAGACCAACGTCCACCCGGTTACAACCTCCTTTCAGGGAGTTGTAGACTTACAGCAGTCCCCAGTTCTGTATTTTTCCCTCCTTTCATGGTGAGCTCCACTGGGGTGGACTCTGCAAAGCTAAAGCATTTTTAGAGGAGCTTGAATCAGAATCTTGGTGTTTGAGGCAGCAGGAGAGGGGATAATGCCAAGGTGGTGCCTCCATCTGATGTTTGCAGCAGCCCCGAGCTCCCCAATGGGCTGAGCTGAAACCTTGGAGCCAAGCAGATGGTAGGGCTGGGGACAAGAATCTGCCAGTGCTGTGTGGCCCAGGCCTGCTGTTAGGGTGTGCTGATATCACCAGGGCTGGAAGGAGCTGGAGTCTGCCCCTTTCAACCCATCCTCAGCAGCACTTTCATCCATCCTCTTCCTCACTGCAGCAGAGGGAGGGATCACCAGCTCATAGGATGCCAGGTTGGATGGGACCTCAGAGATCACCTGGTGCAGCCTCTCCAGGTAGGAACACAGTTTAGCTGAGATGTTCCAGCACACTGTCAAGATGTGTTGTAAAAGTGTCCAAGGTTGGGGAATGCATCACTGCTCTGGGGAAATTGTTCTAATGTCCAACTGTTCTCATAGTGAAAAATTTTCTTCTGATGTCCAGTTGGGATCTCCCCAGGAGTAACTTCCACCCATTACCCCTCATCTTTTCCATGTGGCTCCTCCTAAAATTGGAGTGTCCATCTTCTCAGGAGCCATCCTTTAAGTAGTGGGACATGGCAATAAGGTCTCCCCTGAGCCTTCTTTCCTTCAGGCTGAACAAACCCAGTTTTCTTCACCTTTCCTCCCACAGCAGGCTTCCCAGTCCTTTCATCATCTCTGTAGCCTTTCCCTCAACCCTCTCGCATCTGTCCACATCATTTTTATGTAGTGGGCACCAGAACTGAGCACAGAAATCCAAGAATGGCAACAGGAGCACCTGGCCAGGCTGGGCCAGAGCCCTGTCCTGAGGCCACTGCAGGGCTGTCTCAGTCCTGGACCAACTCCCCCATCCATCAATTAATCCCTTGGCAGGTACAATAAGGGCTGTGCACAACCAACCATCATAAATCCTCGAATGGAGCTCACTCAGCAATGGTTTAATCTAGACACTTAGTTCTAAACTTCATTAATTAAGCTTCAGAATAAAGCATCCAGTGCAGAAGCGAGATGACTCAAGAGTAAAAATAAAAGTTTCTACTGGAATAATTAGGCATCATTAAAACATGAAAATTCAGTCTAGGGAGCAATTGCATGCCTTCCACAAAGTATTTAATCAGAAATAATGGGATGGAATTAAGCACTACAAAAGTGTAGGCTGAAAGTTGAAAAACTTCTCCCACTCGTGGGACCTGTTAGCCTGGGGGATGTTACCCATCCCTCCCCTGGGAGTGGCCACACGTCTGCTGCTTAGGATGTTGAAAATTGGCCTAGACAGAACCCCCCTCTCAGGTGCTGTGGGAAATATTATCAGCTCCCTACAATGCAATGAGGTTGAGGATCTTTCTGACTTTTTTCTCTGAAGGACCTGAAAGTTTGACCCTGGTTATATATATATTTATACTTATATTTAATTTTTTTAATAGGATATATAGGACTAATATATATATTATATAGGACATTTTAAAGACAACAGCCTCTTCTAAAATCATCCCCTGGCTTGCCCTGCCTCCCCTCGGACACCGTGTTTATTGCTGCCATATTTAGCACCTTCTCACCTGATGCTTTGGCCTCCCCTTTCCTTGATCCCAAGAAAGGCACCTGAAGGGAAAGGGAGAACCTGGCCAGGACTTTGCTGAGCATCTCCCTGCCAGCTGGGTGGTCCTCAGCTGTAATCAGCCTGACTGGTGTACAGCAGCTTGATAACAAATTACATCCAGCCATAACCCACTTGTTATCAGAGTGACAGCTCAGTGCTGGTGGTGACAACTCACACCGAGCCCCAGCAGGCAGCCAGGCAGGTCCCTGACAACAACCTGCCCTGCCTTGCATAATTTTTCAGCCTGTGACTTTGTCACCTCAGTATTATTTTGTCTCTCACCATCTCATTTTCAGGAGCACAACGTGGCTCGTGCGGGGCTGATCCCTCCCAGCCCCAGCCCCGGGACCTGCTTTGCAGCCCAGGACATGCTAAAAACAGACGGGCTGACAGGATCAGCTCTTTATTTTAACAAAGAAAAAGAGAAAAGGGCCCCTGGCTGGGCTTATTTATGCAGACACTGGTTTGGAGATGTTCTGGATCTACTTAGCGATTAATGAGAACTTGGTCCTTAAGCAATTTTTAATAACAAATCTCTAAGCTTAATGGATTTTCCAGCTACTGTTTTCAGCCACTAAGGTTGGAACCTTTTTTGGTTAATGTGTTCCAGAGCTGAAGGAAAGGAAATTAGCTAAAGCAGGGACCAATGTTCTGCACATGAGGGGCTTTGCTCCCACTTTACTCAGGTAAGCTCAGGGAGTCACAGGTGAAACTTTCCTTATGGATCAAGCCAAAAAGAAATTAAAGAGATGGGAAGAGACTAATCAGAGTGTCACTCTGCTGAGACAGTATTTGGGTCCCATCATCCAGCTGATAGTGCCAAGGGCCATGTTGCTGGAGTTAGCTTTTCACTAAAGGTAGGAATGACAATAACTAAACAAAAATGCTGAAATCCCAGGCTGTGGCCAGGTCTGCCCAGCCCTGCTGATTTATAAGGGACATGGACCAAGGAAAAAAATCCTACATCTTCATCCTGGCTGGGACCTGGACTTGCCCAGGCAGTGTGCAGGCAAGGGGCAGGGCAGCTCAGCTCAGCTTGTGAAGCAGAAATAATTTGAAAGTTATGGCAATGGGATTTCCAGGTTGTGTAAGGAGCAGAGAAAGCAAAACCCCTCTGCCTGTGGTTTCTGAGCCAGTGATCATGTTCCTTCTGATGGTGAAATCCCAGTGTGGGGTATGGTATGATCCATGAGGATGAAAGGAGGGAGATGGGAAGGATTTTTCAATAGAAAAGTAGAAGATGGGAGGATGTGAGCTGAACACCTTTGAGCCATGATCTCTACACTTCCTCTGAAGGGTTTGTTCAGAGGCTGTGGGTTGCTGTAGATGTTTGGTGCCTCCCCAGGTTGTTTCCCAGATGTGACCAAGGCAGTTTTAGTTGATTTGTGTTGAGTATTGGGTTCCCATTAGAGATTCCTTCCTCTGCAATCAATTGATTTCACCAGCAGAACATCTTTCATGCTTTTAGCCTAAATTGGTTTTAGCTGAATTTCACTCCACTGGAGGTGCCCTGCTCCAGCTTTCCCCAGATAGGGCTTTTTCAGTGATCCAAAGAGCAGGTGCCTCTGGTGCCTTCAGAAAGGGAAGAGGAAAGACAAGCAAGCTCCAGCACTTAAAGGTGACTGCAGTGAGGGAGGTTATCTCCTGGCTGATCTGGGATGGGAGTTTTAGCTCAGCTGGGAATGATGCTCAACAATCAGGAGAGGTGCACCCCTGCAAAGAACTTGTTGTACCACTCTGGAGAAGGCAGGATATCCTGGAACTGCCTGCATCTGCGATTTGTAGCTTGATGCTGTGCTCCTCTGCCCTCTTCAGCTGCAAACAGCGGAGCAGCAGGCTGGGCTCGGACACTTGGATCATCTTGGATCACCTCCGTTCACGGGGGATGTGCATACACAGCTTTGTGCAGACGGGAGATGCACGTTTTGTGCACACCCTTGTGCACGGGCGAGACACGTGCAGACGTGGTTTATTCTCCTCCATTTAAACCCAACAAAATCCGAGCAGCCCACACCCCCCACCCCCACCCCCGCCCTCTCTCCAGCTCCAAAAGGGACCTGGGGAGCTTTCGGAGTGTCAACTTTACCGGGGGCTCAGCCCCACATTAGTGATTCCTTCGGGGTCGAGGACTCTTGGGGGTTGTGCCCTTTCCCAGCCTCCCGCGGGCGGGCAGAGGGGCGGCGGGGGTCGGAGCGGACGGATCCGCGTCCCCACTCTCTTCCGCGGAGCATCCCTGGGGGGGGCTTAGGTTGGGGAGCGAGGGGGGTGGGTATGGGGGGAATGAGGGTGGCAGCGAGGTGCCGGCGAGGAAGGGGTTACGGGGCCCTGCCGCAAGGTGGGCCGCGGCAGAGGGTGGTCCCCGGGCGGGGGCTGCGCGGGGCGGCGCGGGTCGGGGCTGCGCGGGCCATGGGGGGCTGAACCGCAGCGCTACCGCGCCGCCCCGCACTCCCCTGCAAGTCTTCGGCGGTTTTCAGTTAATTTCATTTTATTTATTTTATTTATTTTTTTATTTATTTTATTTTATTACTCCCCCACCACCACCACGCCGCCATCCTCCCCGCCCACCTTTCTCGCTCTCTCGCTGCCTCCTCCCTCCATCCTCCTTTGAATAACTCGGCCAGGAGCGATCTGGAGGAGGAAGAGGAGGGGGGGTTGGGGGGGGGGAAGAGGAGCCGAGCAAACCTGTAGCGGAGGAGCCGGCTGGTGGAGAGGTGAGTCGAGGCTGGGGGGTGGGGGGGAGAGACCCCAAAGAAGGGTGCGGTTGCTCAGCTGGCTCCCTGCAAACACCCCCAGCCCCCCCTCCTTAAAGTGGGGGGCAGCCGGTGGTCCATGGGGAACCGACCTATTGGCTGGAGTCGGGGATAGGGGGGCTCAGACGGGGCGGCAGCGGAGCGGTCCCTGGAGTGCGGCGGCGACCGGAGGTGGAAAGGGAGCAACGAGGGATTGGGGGTGGGTGGGTGGGTGTCCGCGGGTGTGGGTGTTCATCCCCTCTCACCATCCCCACGGGAGCACTTGGTACTGGTTTGGTCACTGGGGGGTGGGTGGGTTTTGGGTTTTTTCTTGGCTGTGTGCGGTTGTGGGCACCCAGCCACTCGTGGTTGTGGATCAGGGCGAGCAAGTTGCCATGGAGCAGAGTAACAGCACTTTTTGCTGCCCAGAAAAGCCTTTTTCTGAATTTTTGGGCCCTCTCCTGGTTCATACAGCGGGTGATGTCATAAGCAGTCGGTATCTCTGCGGTGTCCTGCTCTGGTGGAGTTAGGTAAGAACGAAGATCCCAGAGCAGAGGGAGCATCCACCATCTGTTTAAATAGTCGAGGGTTAATCAATCTGTCAAAACCAACAAACTGACTCGACGGCAGAATTTGGCCCCAAAACACCTCCTGATGCTGCTGCTGGCAATCAGAAGGCTCCCAGAATGAATCCTGCCTGCCACCCAGGTGCCACCTCTCATGGATTCATTCAGTCTCCTTTTATTTTGGACACATTTTCAATAACCATATTTTAACACTCAGTTTGCAGTAATTACCTCCTGGTTTACTCACCTGAGCAGCAAAAGGAAGGCACTGGGGAGGGCTGAGCTGCCCCCCTTTGCTGCTCCCCTGACCCTCAGCTGCTTCTCCTCTTACCCCCAGCTCAGACCTTTCCCACCCACCAAGTTTTAGTGGTTGCATCCCCCCGTTAGCATCCCCCGGACTCGTTCTCCGGGTGCCTTGTGAGTGTCTCTCAGCTCTGGGTGGCTTTTGGAGCGGGTTGGAAACTCGTTGGGAGGCAGACAGGAGATGAGAGCGGGATGGGATCAGCAGTGGGAACAGCTCCCTGGGGTCTGGCTGGGCTCTGCTTGCTGCTGACTCCCCTGGAGGAGAGGTGTGTGTGATCCCAGCTCACTCCATGTGCTTGCTGGACTCCAGGAGGATCATCTTGTTGCCTGGGAAATCGAATTTCCTTGTTGCTCAGCTGTAAATTAGCTGCACAGGGCTGTGACTGGGAAAGGACTGGATCATCCAGGTTGCTTGCATCACGTAGGCAGCTGCCACTGAAATGACACACTTGATTGAAGGCCAAAAGAACCAAATACGTAACTGCCTGTGATTAAGCTCCATATGATGCCTCAGAGCAAGTAAAAACCCCTCCTTCATCTCATCTTGTTTGTAATGAGACAACCATTGCAGGGATATCATTTGGGTCATGTTGTGGCTTTTCAGGGATTTTTGTTTTGGGTTTGGCTTTTTTTTTTTTTTTTCCCTCATTTTATTTTTTGGTTCTGGCTGTAAACTTCCATGACCTGCAACAATCTGCCGTTGCAACCTTGTGTGATGCTTCATGAGAGCCCCGTGCTTTAGGTGTGCTGGTAGCTGGGGATACAAATTTTGCCAGGTAAGAGCTTCCAATGCCATTTTTTTAAAACAAGGAATATTCCAGCTGGCTTCTTTTGGGGAGGGAGAGGGTCTTTGCATGAGTCTTTTCCTGACTGGTGTGCATGCATGGCAGTGTGAGTGCTTTTTTCTGGGAAGGGTTTGATAGGGGAAGCTTCATCTTTTCAGTTTGGGGAATCTTTATGGATGCTGAATGGGTTCCTCAGAGCAAGCACTGCACCTGTAGATGACCCCTCTCTGCACTGCACCTTCTCTCCGGGCAGGATGGGGATGGGGATGGGGTTGGGGATGGGGATGTGGTGGGTCAGGTTCAAACCCTGCACCCAGTGAAACTTCCAGGTAGCACAAGGACCTCTAGGCTTGCCCTAGGGAGGGCTCAGACCTGCAGAAACTGGCTGCTGGTCCTGGGGTGTTTGGGAGTGTGGGGACCTTATCTGGGTCTCAGACCACCTTCCCTTAACTTTTTGGTGGGGCAAGACCAGTCTGGGACCCAATCCTGCAAACTGAGGGCTGTCATCAGGGAAGGAAAGCTCTTTCCAAACACCTCCCTGCTACTCACTCCCAGGGCAAACCTGTCTTGCAAAAAGGAGAAAAAACCCAAACAACAAACCAAACTTAATTTAAAGGGAAATGGTTTGTAAAAAGGTTAATTTTAAGACTTCTTCCTTTCCTGTCTCAGCTGCCTGGGGAGATGGGGTCCTGCTCTGCTCTCACCCTCTCTCCATTATCATCCATCATGTGCCTGAGGGCTGTGCTGCATATCTTGATACCAGGGTGTGTGTGTGATATAAATATATATATGTATAAATATAGATGGATATATAAACAACATTTTATGGCCACGGGTCCAGGATTTCCTTCAGCAGCCCAAATCCCAGCCCTGCCTGGGAAGGTGTAAAGGGCTCATGCAGCCTCCAGAACCCCTTCCTCTGGACGTTGCACTGCAATGCAAGTCTTCTCATTTTCTTTCTCTTCAAATGGCCTAATTTCTAAGCCAAATCATTGCCTGACCAGGAGTCAGATGATAGGACTACGTGTGTTTTATCTTCCAGAGTGATCATACACTGAACAATAATCCCCATGGAGAAACTACTTCTATTAGGAATACCAGTAAACATCATTTCAGTCAATTTGTGGACATAGAACTTTATTGATTCAGCATAAAATATGGCAGGCAATCTATTAGGAGGAGATGTAAAATGAAACAGGCAGAGCTTTTTCAGAATATGCTGGGAAAGGAGAAGGGGTTTGAGATTGGTCATTTTAGCTGGGTGGATTGCTAAGGTAAAGCAAAATGATTTATAAATGAGCCCTTTAAACACCACCAAGTCAGTTTTATTCAGATTTATACAGTCTACAGCCAAAGATACAGTAATTAGTTCAGCTCCTAACTAGGGGAACTGGGATGTATGGTGAAACTTTGTAAGACTGGGTAGCCTTTAATTGCATTTTAAACCTGTGAATGGAGTTGGTGTTAAAAGTGTAAGCAAGGAACCGAAGTCAGTCTTGGGTATTATGCAATAGTACTTGGGCTATCATGAAAAGAGGGCAATAGGAGTAAACTGTTTTACAGGTCTGCTTTTAATTAAATGTAGTCTGCTTTGATAAAAGCACTAAAATGTGAACGTATTTCTCAGAATAAAGGCAGTGGTAATTAAAGGCACAGTGCAGATTTCATCTGTTGAACCTGAAGTCTTGTGGGCAGGACATGGAAAATGTATAGAAATATATAGAAATGCAGGGGGTGGCTCTGAAACTGCCCTCTTGTTTCTTGAACTTTGTATCTGCTCCTGCAGGCTTACCAGGCAGAATCATATATACATTTTTTTACAGCAGGATAAAAGAAAACCTTAAACATCTGCACTGCATGCTGGCATTGTGGCTGTCCCTAGCTGAAGCTTTCAAGCAGCAGATACCTCACTTTTTCATACATTTTAGAGATGTTTAACCTGGGTGGAGGTTCTAGATCCATGCCATTTATTGCCTGTAACCACCCCCAATGTGCTGGTAGCTTCAGTGGGTGCCTCCTGGGGTGCAGGTGATGCCAAGCAGGGTGCTGAGCCATGGCAGCTGCCACCTTTGTCCCTGAGCCCCCAGCAGTGACCTGAGCTTGGTTGAGGTGCTGGTTTGGGGGCCCTCTGAGCCCCTGTTTTCTTCACCTTCCTGCATTTCCATCATCATCATCATCATCATCATCATCACACATGTTCTGTGTCATTCTGTATCTGCAGAATGACTTTGGATATTTACAAAAGCAGCAAAGGTCAAAATCTGGATGTTTTGCTTTTTCAGTGGGGCATGAGGAGATGCTGGGTTTGCCTGTGTTTGCTTGGTGTCCTGAAGGCCACTGGTGTGGGATGGCACAGGTAACAGCGTGGTGGGCACAGAACAAGGGGCTGCATGCCAGGAGTTTCCTCAGGATTTTTTCTTTCCTGTAGTGCTGGGACATTAAACAATAACAGGAGTGAGCAGGAGAAGCTGGGAGGGAACAGGCACCACAGATCCCCAATGGGCTCCATTCCTTCCTAACCTCAGTTCTTCTTGCATTTGCCCTCACTCCCTACCAGGGACCTGGTTCTGTGGCAGGGTGACCAGGGCAGAGCCTGGCTGAATTTAAGGAGTTGCAGTGAGCTCTGGGATTGATCCACATTAATAAGGTTTCCTTCACTCTCCTCTGCTTGCAAGACCCCAGGTGTTTGCACAGATACCACAATTGTTTGGAGGGTTACCCAGCCCTGCAAGCTTAGGCAAACAGCTGAGCAAGCAGCCCCCTAGTTTGGCTGAGCCCTGCTGGTGCCTCCAGCCTCTCCCAGTGAAGGTAACTGGGATTTAGCCATTGCCTCCCATGGGGGGAGCGTGGGCCATAGGTGTGTGTTTGGATCACAGCATCAGGGAATGGTTCCAATGGCTTGGAAGAATCTTAGAGCTCACCTACTCCCCTGCCATGGTCAGGGACACCTCCCAAGCTCAAAGCCCCTTCCAACCTGGAGCCTTCAGAACTCCCAGGGATGGGGCAGCCACAGCTTCTCTGGATGAGCCAGATGTATTTGTGCTGCTCACTGGCAGGGTTCTCAAAGGGTTTGAGGACATGTCTAGGAGCTACCAAAGATGTCACAGTAATGTTTTCTTTGAGATACATTTATGTATTTATCCTTGATCTTAAATACTCTGCTCTGACCCCTTTTAAAAACTGCAGTTTCAGAAAAATGCCCTCTCTCCACATTTTTCCCTGCATATTGGTGACCTCTGCCATGGCAGTGATTTCCCCGTGGAGAGCTGTCGGCACATCAACTCTTATGCAAATGAGATTCCAAAGAGCTGATCATCCCTGCCAGGTATTAAGATTGGGAACAGCCATCCCAAGAGCAAATCCCAGGAAAAACAAGAAAATGAAGTCTCCGTAGCTGTTTTCAATTATTCAGTCTCACTGGTTCTCTTTATGTTTCATGAAGAAACACGCAATTCTCTCTGGGTCTAACTTGTTTACAGAGTGCTCGTGGGTTTAAAACACAGTCAGAATCAGATTTCTGTTGTAAATTTCCTTCAAATAAATACTGAAATAAAAATAAGGATGCTGTAATTTGTGCCACCCTGAGAGCTAAATACTGCGCTCCAGCAGGAAATGATCATTTTGGTTTCTTGGAACAGCTTTACTATAATCTTCCAAAGCCCGGTAGCTCACAAAGAAATAAGCACAGACTTTCTTGAGGCAGCTCTGCTCACTCTGATAGGATCTGGATTCTTGTGAATTAAGGTCTTGGTTAATGATGTGCTCCAGAATGGGCTCAGATCCTGCTGAGGCCAGGGAGCTTTGCAGCACTGGAGCTCCAGAGCTTAATGCTGGGAAAAAGTCCATCCCTGGCACTGCTCTGCATCTCTGAACATTGCTGCATGGTTGGGATTTTCCTTCCCATAGTGTAGTGCTTGGTGTTCAACAGCTGCTCTGGGGTCAATGCACCAGGTGGTGGATGCTGTGGTCACCTCCTGCATCCTGTGTGTCCCAAGGCAGCTCTTCCCCCCCCCCCTTCTCTGCATATTCAACAACCTCCCAGCTCTTGCTCACCATACCCTGCTCATGGCTTAATAGTAATTAATAAAACCCACCCTGATGGATCTGGAAGCTTCTTCTTGGGGCAGGTCTCAGATAGCTGAGCTGACTCAGATAGCAAACTGGGATCCTCTGCTCTGGATCCTCTTGGAAAGCTGGGCCATAATACATGTATGAAGATACTTTCCCAAGGAAACTGATAGCCTGGAGTGTTTGCAGTAGGGAAATGCTTGGAGTGTATCTTGGTTTGAATCTTGTGCTATGGTCTGCCTCAAGTTATAGGAAAATAATTCCAGTGTTATGGTTACCCTCGTCTCTTTAATTACCTTCTGGCTTATTTATGTATGTTGATGGCTCCAGTCCTCATAGCTTCTAGGGAACTTTCTGTAGGAGCCATCAGCTATTGATTTGTAAAAAAATAACCCTCACCAGATGTTCAAAATCCTCCTCTAAGGGAGAGGCCTCACAGAAGTCATATTTATTGAGAGTAATTAATTGTCCTATTAAAAACCCTGAATGTTTTGACATTTCATTAATAATAGATAATAAACCAACAGGCTAGCTGTAGTGTGTTACTTTGTTAAATTGACTGTAAAAATTGTCTTTTTTCCTATATTGCATGTTTATAATTACTCATCTGTGATGTCCTCTGGCTGCTATGAATAATCCATTGGATGCTGTTCACTTAAGGAGGGTGTTTGCTCAGGGTGCTGGGCTTGGAGCTGCTGTTAATGGTGTCTCCAGCTCTGATGGGTGCCTGTGGTGTGAAGGCAACTGGACACGAGTGAGTGAACATGAGTGTGCTCAGAAAACTGTGCTCAGGACACTCGTGATACCAAACACCCAACAATTGTGAGTGGAACAGAAAACAGGGAAACAGAGCAGGGAACGTATTGGAAATGCATACAGGGGGCTGAGGATGCACAAGTGACATTTCCTGGCTGCTTTGACCTTCTTTTCATCTCAGCAAGAAGCTCTGTGATGCTTTGTTGCTGCCAGCAAGGACCTCATTCCCCTTGGCTGGTTCTGTGCCATCTCCTTGTGTTCTCCAACTCAGAAAAATATGATCTGAGTGCTGAGGACAGAGAGAAATCTGATGGGTTTGTGTTTGAACAACATGGGGGTTGGTGTGGTGATGCTGCAATGCTCCCCTTGGCTCCCCTGGGCAGTTTTTGGTAGAGCAAGGTGAGAGGAAGTTGATGTGGGAGGTGTCTGGGCTGAGGTCTCTGACCTGTACATCTCAGCACTGATGCTTCCCAACCCCTCGTGGTGTCTGCACAGACTGATGGTTTTTAAGGCCCAGGAGGAGTGTCATAGCATCTAAGCTGGAAAAAATAATATCTCAAAGCTGTCAGGTTTCACCCTCCAAAGCTGAGTTTGGGAGCTTCCAACAAGGCATCTGCTCTGGTCTGGGAGACAGCAAGGTGTCACTGGTTTGGGTGGTTTGCTCTGATGGTTAAGCACCTTTGCCATTTAAAACTCTTGCTTAATTTCCAATCTGCATGTTTATAGCCTTCAGCTTCCCACCATGGAAGCCCTTTGCCTTGAGATTTTACAGCTTTTTAGTTGTTTTTCTCTCACAAACTCTTACCACCTCCTGGGACAGTCTCTTCTTGGCAGCCCTGGGGTGGTGCCCTGGGGTCCTGTTCTCTTGGTGAGGACTTGAACACACAGGAGGGAGCAGGAAGCTACTGCATGGATGTTGCAGCCTTCCCAGAGACTAAATCTCTGTTTCCAAGCTGCTTTTTTTTTTCATGTTTCCAGGTGAATTATCAGAGAGGGGAAGAGACAAAGGTTCAGAGATTTTTGTTTTATCGTTGGCTTTTCTTTTGCTTTTTAGTATCAGCTCAGCAGCTTTCCAAGCCAGATGTTGTCTATATAAAGACAGAGATGTTTTCCCAACCCTGGCTTAACTCTATCCCTGCAGTGAAATGCCAGGGGCAGCAGAAGGGGCAGAAGTGGGAGAGGGGGGCAAAAAGGCTCAGGATTGCTGCAAAAGGTGAGGATGAGTTTGGAGCTAAGAAATGGTGGTGACTTGGTTGGGAGGGTTCTTTAATCATGCATCTAAGCCTGTTTGGGAATGGAAAGGGGTCTTTATCCACTTAGCCCTGGAGATTTGAAGCTATCAAGTCATTGCAGTCCTTTCCTCCTGGCAGTTTAAGGTGAGGATCAGCCTAGACCATAGTTTAAAAAAATCAAACCAAACCAAACAACAAGTAAGGTTTCAAGCTGTCCTGCTCTGTTCTCCCATGTTGAGCTTTCAGAAGGAAATGTGTATATTTTGTAGGTGACCTGGCATCCACAGCTCTTCCTTTCTGCCGTGCAGAATTCAAAGGCATCTGTGAAGCTTCTGTTGTTTAGTGATGGGATGTCTTTTAAAGTGACCTTCTTTTTAATTTCAAATTATCTGGAGAAGATGGGGAGGGGAGTGAAGAAAATAGCACAAAACCATCTTAAGCACCTGTTGCTTTGTAGTCCTTGAAGCTGGAAATTTGTTGCTTGGGAAGAGCCTCTGTGGCACTGCATCTGTCACTCAGAACTTGGTTTCTGCATTTCACACGACTTGCATCCTAGAAAACAGTCTAAGGTTTGCAAAATGCCTTTAACCCATTGATCAGCAAGGGGACCTTTATTGGTAGTATCCTAACCTGGTATCCATCAGCAACAAGATCTCCATTTTCTTGGTCACTGTTGGAAATAGAGGAATATTTCCAGAGAATCATAGGTTCTTACAAAGCCAGGTTGGGAGAGACCTCAAGGATCAGCTGGTCCAACCTTTCTGGGTTTAGTTGAGGTGGCCCAGCACCTTGTCAGGCTGGGTCTTAAAAGTGTCTGTTGTTTTCTTAGGCTTTTGGTAATAAATAATTACATCCAGCATGGATGCTGTCAGTGGTGTGAGAATGATGAAGGCATCTGTGGGTATGGAGGGGCAGGGCTGAAAGTGGCCCCAGTTTTAGTCTGTTCCTTCTTCACCACCAGCAAGTGCAGAGTGAGCTTTGTGTGTCTGTGTCTGGGCACTTTGGGGCAAGGTCTCCTACTTGCAGTCTACAGAGCCTTGCAAAGGTATGAAATGAGTCAGGATGGATTAACCCACTGAAAATATCACGTAGGGAAATGATGAAGTTGATTCTGATAAGCAGCCCTGCTCCCAGAAGGTCACAGTGCTCTGGTCTTCCAGAAGTAAAGGAAAATCCCATTCAGAGGAGGCTTCAGGACTCACTTGCACTCACAGCCCAATAACTTTGCATTACAGTCAGAACAAATTTGGCTGCCAAAAATGGTCCAGTGGATTTGCTGCTTGGTGTGTTTACTGTCTGGTGTGTTCACAGCTCAGTGCAGGGTGGCCTGGGAACAGGGAGCCTTTTGTCTTTCTCTTCCTGCACTAGATCTGGTTATATATAGCCCAAATATGTCTTTCCATGTGTTTTGGGAGTATTTGGCTGTATTGGTATCAATAGTCAAAAAATACCAACTTCCTCAAAGATTTTCCTCCCTGGGAATATCTATTTTAGGGCTTTCTTTTAACACTCCCTATCCACCAGACCTCATTATTCTCAATCCCAAGGCACCCTTCCAAGACCTGCTCACATTGATTTTGTGGCTCCAGAAAAAGCCATCTGCCTGAGGATGCTTTCATTCCTCTCTCTTTATGCACCTGAGCTGCGACTGATTGAACAGGACTTCTGCATTTTATTGCAGCAGCTTAAAACTTCACACCTCACAATAGAGCTCTTGATGTGCTCCCCTTCCCTGTACCTGCAGAGCTCATCCTGATGCCAAAATCAGACTTTTTTTGGGCCCTTCAGACTTCCCTCTGGTCTCTTGGGTTCAGATTGTGTCGCAGGCTCTAAGCTTTTGTTCAAAATAAATAATAATTAAAAGAGAAAAAGCTGTTGTTGGCAACATCATCTGCAGGTGAAAAGGGACAAAGTGACTTAGTGCACTTCCCAACAGAAGGGTTTTGCTAAAGCCAAATGTCTGCAACAAAATGCTTGACTCATCTTCCTGTAACTAAGTTGGCTACAAATGTAGATGGGAGGATTTAGTCCAGCTCAGTCACTTCTGTGCCAGAGAAGGCAGAGTGACCACAGCCCTTGGCTGTGCTGGTGTCCTTGGGGGAGAGGGAAAGGACGCTTGGATGGGCAGCAGCAGAGGGAGAATGTACCAGAACAGCAATGAAGACTTTTTGGGAAGCTGTTTGCATCCCCTGGCTGATGTCTCATGCCCCAAGTGGGGAGGATCAAAATGCTCAGGGACCCCTGTGGTGCTCAGGAGTCTGCTCTGTTTGTCCCTTTGGATACAGTCAGGTATCACACAGCACCTGGAAAGGGACTGCCAGTTTGGAAGTGACTGCTCTTGCTTGCTGTAGGTGCCACAATGTTGCTCTGCCCAGGGAGAAGCATCTTTAACTCCATTATTTAATTTGGTGAATTTTTAAAGGGTTTTAGAGAGTGAGCTGAGGGACTCTACAGCTCCTCTTCCCATTTCTCTACCATCTGGTTCCGTGTATTCCTGTATTATTGTTTTTCCTGGTTTCCTAAGAACATGAAGATATTCTACTGCATGTGTGTGCTTGTCCACAAATCTGTGTGTGTTTTGCCATGCCTGAACCCTCCACTCAGCCTCCATCAGAGCTGTGGGAGAGATGGAAACCTCAATTTGTGGGAGAGATGGAAACCTCGGTCTTCCTGTGTTTCCTCAGCAGCATCATTTCTGCCTGGTTCATTTGACACCTGTGGAGCAGTGGCTGGGGGACCCCTCCCCATCCAGGATGGGGACCTGTCACCCCAGGTCCTATGGCCTCTACAACCCACTGAGCAGCAGCCAGGATCCACCAGCTTAGGGCTGAGTAGGATCATTTTGGTTGGAAAAGACCTTTAAGATCATCAAGTCCAACCATTAACACAGTGCTGCCAACTATAGCACTAAAATTTTTTCCCCAATTTTTCCCCAATTTTTTCCAATCTAAACTTCCCCTGGAGAAGGCAGACAGGAGATACTGGCACCCAGGCAGTGCAAATGATGTTGTGTGCTATGTGCCTGAGGCTGGAAAACCAGGATCAGCTCCTGGGCATCATTTTGTGCTGCACATAAAGGAGAAGTCAGCAAAAAGTCTTCCAAATCGGTGCCTACCAAGGGACATGCAGGATCAATACAAATTGATCCTGATTCCATCTTGTTGACTGGATACTTAAGCAAAACCTTCGAGTTTAATAGTAGTGTGGATTTGCAGTGGGGTCTGGAAGTCTTTTTAAAAAAACATAATGCAAGAGCTGGTGGAGAAAGCAAACCAGAGCCTGTGGAGGTGCATGAGCATCATGTAGCTGCCTTTTTTTTTTTTCCTGATGGCAAATCGATTACAAAAAGCTTCTAGATTTCCTGCATGTGGCTGTGGTGAAAGGAAAGAGAGGCTGGCAGTGCTGCAGTCAGGGGATGCATCCTGCTGGTGTGCTTGGCACAGAGAGGGGACCCTTGGAAAGGAACCCTGGTAACATTTCCATACACATGTTCATGGGTTCTTTGTGGGCTTTTTGGTTAAATGTCAATGTTTTCATATTATTCAAGAAGATTGAATTGTTCCAAAATCCCACTATACCTCTGGAAACTCCTTTTAGGTTTCTCAGTGGAAAATGTGTCTGTCTTGACTGCTTGGAAACGGAGAGCAAAGCTCACTGCTTGGCTGCCTGGTTGTGAGTTCTAAAAGGGGGTGAGAGCTGGGGCATCCTCCCTGTTCCCTGGCAGAGGAGGTGAATGCACATTGCTGCAATTTGAACACTCTGAAAATCTAGAAAGCTGCCAGCACCCTGTGCTCCAGCACCAGCATCTGCTGCTGAATGAGTGCCTGGGTCCCCCCTGGTGTGGGGTGGATGCTCTCAGCACCACTTCACTTACACATGAGTGAAGTGGTCTCAGCTAGCACTGAAAGGAGCAACCACAGGCAAGCTTAAGCTTACCATATTTCTAATGTGGCCATTTTGGCCAAATTCAAACTGGGCAAAGACCAGTCAGGTCCCTGCTAGGACAGAACTTTTGTTTCCAGACCAGCACTGAGTGCCAACACCTTTCCATTGAGTTTCTGACGTGTTTCACCATCAGGTGCTTTGCAAACCAGAGTGCTCTGCCCTATGAACTCCCCCCTCAGGTCTCCACCTTGCAAAGCCCCTTTTGCCATCCCCCCTCCCTGTGCTGTAGGATGCTGGGTGCTCCTGAAGCACATCCCTGCTGGGGAACAGAGCTGCTGCTGCTCCAGCTCTGAGCATCTCCTTAAACTGATGGCAGGCTGAAAGCTGCTGAATTCCAGCAGCTCTGCAGGTTTCTGTTGAATAATACTGCAGGTTTGTTTGTTTGTTTGTTTGTTTTTTAATAATATACCTAGGTGTTAGAATTAAATCCAGGATTTCTGACTCTGGGATATCATGGGTGAGTTACAGGATCCTGGGGGGGGAGCAGATGGCAGATGTTGGACATTCCAGCCCTCAGGGCAGATGCATTGTCATTTTTATTTTAAAAAATGGTTGTAGAATCAAAAACACAGAAAGTGATTGCAGATATGCTTTAGTGCACCTAAATCCATGCAGCTCCAGCTGCTGCATGGCCACGAGTGAGCTCAGGATTGCAAGGGGCTGAGTCCCCTTTGCATGGGAATGGGGCAGGAGGGTCCTTCCCAGCCCCCTGGGCTTCTCTCAGGCTGTATTTCCAGTGCAAGGTTTTCCTGCAGCTCTGCCAGGGCTGCTGCAGAGTGAATTCTGAGTGGTTCGGTTTGGAAGGGACCTTAAAGCTGACCCAGTGCTACCCCTGCCATGCCCAGGGACACCTCCCACAGCCCAGGGTGCTCCAAGCCCCATCCAACCTTCAACACTGCCAGGGATGGGGCAGCCACAGCTTCTCTGGGAAACCTGGCACAGGGGCTCAGCACCCTCACACCAAAGGATTTCTTCCTCCAATCTCATGTCCATCTCTCTTCTTTCAGTTTGAAACAATTACCCCTTTTCCCATCACTCCAGGCCCTTGTACAATTTCTGAAGTCCCTTCAGGCACTGGAATGTGCTCCCAGGTCTTCTCTTCCTCTTCCTCTTCCTCTTCCTCTTCCTCTTCCTCTTCCTCTTCCGCTTCCGCTTCCGCTTCCGCTTCCGCTTCTGCTTCTTCTGCTTCTTCTTCTGCTTCTTCTTCTGCTTCTTCTTCTGCTTCTTCTGCTTCTGCTTCTTCTGCTTCTTCTGCTCCTTCTTCTCCTTCTTCTCCTTCTTCTCCTTCTCCTTCTCCTTCTCCTTCTCCTTCTCCTTCTCCTTCTCCTTCTCCTTCTCCTTCTCCTTCTCCTTCTCCTTCTCCTTCTCCTTCTCCTTCTCCTTCTCCTTCTCCTTCTCCTTCTCCTTCTCCTTCTCCTTCTCCTTCTCCTTCTCCTTCTCCTCCTTCTTCTCCTTCTTCTCCTATTCTCCTTCTTCTTCTCTTCTCCTTCTTCTCCTTCTGGACTTGCTCCAATATCTCCATGTCATTTGTGTTTTGGCCACCTCAGAACTGGCCCCAGTCCCAGGGTAGAGGAAGGCTGGGGGAGGGGGTGTGAGCAGAGCAGAGTAGAGGGGGGAAAATTCTCTTGAATTTGATAGGTTTTTGAAAATCATCGTCAATGCTTTTACACTGCTGTGTGATTATTGCATGAAAATCTGGATTCATTGAGCCCTGAATGCTTTGTGATGGGACTGGAAGCTGATGAAGATGTTGCAGAGGGCTGGAACTGTCTCTCCAGCCTTGCTTGTAGGACCAAGAGCTGGCATTGCTCGTGTCCCCCCCTGGGCAGGCAAAATTCCCATCTCATCACCAAGCAGTATGGCAGAGTAAGCAATGTATCGGAGTGAAATACATTAATTGGCAAGTGCTGGGAAATTACAGATATGCTTAATGAGAAAGAAAACCTTGTTTACGGTTTCTAATGTGCTGCTGCAGTAACTGGCTCCCAAATAAAAATACTTAAAATTACGATTAGGATTTATTTGCATAATTACCACAAGAGAAGCTCTAGGTACGTGCTGAGCAGTGCAAGAGAATACTCATGGCTTTTCTTCTTCGCACTTCTGTGTCTTGAGGTTGGTTTGCTCTTGGTGAATCTATTAAAGCTTTTAGTAACTCAATGAGGCAGGAAAGCATTTGTTACAGAATGAATGCATATATATGTATATGCATATTTGTTCCATTGACTGTGGTAAGAACATATGGCTGAGTAAGAGCCAGATCATCCTTGTAATTGTAGTGTTGGCTGGAGAAGGATTCAGTAGGTGGCACTTAACCTCTTCATGGCCAAGTGAGCTGAAGTCCCGGTGTGTCTGTAGAGGGAATGCCCTTGGGATTTGTTTCCCCAGGGCTGTGTCTGAGAGAGGCCAAAGTCCCCATATAAATTTATATTAATGGTCTCTTCCAACCTGTGCTGCCCAGTGTGTCCTGGCCACCTTCCAGCCCCTGCAGAGATCCAGGGCCAGAGCCTTGCCTGGTGCCTGGGTGGCTCTGTTGACTTTGCTGATTTATATCTGCTGGAAATGGAGAGTGTGGAGCACACCCAGCCCATGATGGGGCAGCACTGATTGAAACCAGCCAAAGAGATGACAGCTCTTCCTCTTAATATTTCAATTGACTCTGGCAAACTTGCCTCTCTCCTGTGTCTCCTAAATCAATGTGTAAGTGCTGCTGACAGTAATTCCCACTTTTGTTTGGGCAGATGGCTGCCCTTCACCAGGCTGTGGTGTTTATACCTGCTCAGTTTGCAAACACTTCTCTGCTGCAGCCTCCCATTGAGCAGGAGTTTTCCTTAGCTGTCATGTTTGTGAGATCAAAACAGTCTTTGTTGAGCCCTGCTCAGATGTGAATGTTTTTATATTTCAGGAGGGCCACTGAAGCTGGAGTGGAGGTGTTGGTGCAATGGGTGCTTTGCTCAGCAGGGATGCTTGGGATGAGGGTTGAACAATCTCAGGGGGCTGGATGCTCCAGAGTGGGGTCTGAGAGCTGGTGTTCAGACCCTTGTATGGGTTTGGAACTCATGCTTATGGATCCTATGATGTTTTCATTGTATGTTGAAGTAGACCCCTACGTACTCCTATTAGCACACAGGAAACCTCCAGGCTGGAAGCTGCACTGGGGGTGCTGGAGACACAGATTGTCCTGTGGCTCTGCTGACTCTTGTTTGGCATAAAGAAGCACCTGCTGCTTTTTGGTTTGTTTGTTTAGCTCCTGTCCTAGATGCTACCAAAAATCTGCAATCCACCACTCACTCCCCCACCTTCAACACACCCTCCCTGGTGCAGATCCTGTGGTCCAGCTGTTCTGCTAAGGCAGGCTAATGCACAGTTCAGATAAAACAGAGACAAATAATAAAACTGATCCTCTCTCTCCCCTTTTCTCTGGTGCCCAGGGAGAAGATGCCATTCCACCATGTAACAGCTGGCTTGTTGTACAAAGGCAACTACCTGAACCGCTCCCTCTCCGCTGGCAGTGACAGTGAGCAGCTGGCAAACATCTCTGTGGAGGAACTGGATGGTGAGCAATGTCCTTGGGGTTTTCCAAAGGAATCTGGGAGTGGGGAAAGGCTTGATTTCACCTTCTCTGTGGTGGTCATGCAATAACCAGAGAGACTGTCCCCGTGAAGCAAGGGGTAAAAGGCAGGCCAGAAGGGAGATGGCTCAGCAGACTTGGGACAAAGGAAAAGGCCCTGAGCAAAGCTGGGTTCAGAGCTGGAAGATGATTTTAGCCTCAGATTTTGTCCTTTGGCCTAGAAATAAGGCAAATGTTTGAAGGAATAAGGCTGCTTTTTATGGGCAAATCTTTGCAAGAGAAGAAATTCAGCTCATGTTTTTATAAGGATGTTTTTAGCCTTTCCTAGGAACCTGCAGAGCTGAATTTATCTTCCTAGCAAGTCTGGTTTGCTTTGTGGCCTTTCAGAAGTGAGGTTTCTCTCTGTCTCAATATAACAAGGTATGCAGAGTTGACAGGTGGCTTAAGAAGCTGGAAAGAACTTTAAAATTCCCTTTTCCAGGTCAGTGATTGGGAGCACAGACTGGCTCAGGCTGGCAGAGGCTATCAGGAAGGTTGTCCACTTCCACTCCATCGTTTCCTCCCTGGTTTCCAGCTGGTTGCTGCTCATCCCTTCTGCCCCATTAGCCCAGGTGGACTCCCAGTCTGGGTTGGGGTTGGAAGGTCTCTTTTCTCAGCAATTTGTGGCTCACCAGTGTCAGTTCTAAGCAGAAGGTCACATCACTGACTGCTGGTCTTTGAGGGCTATGGAACAAACTCAAGTTCTTGGTTTGCTTCCCAGTGGACATTTGGTACAAGCAATGATTATAACTGGGGGTCCCAACAGAGACCTTGGTGAGGAGATGAGCAGGGAAATAGTGCAAGGTGGGAGCTGTTCTTCTACCACAGGTTGGAAACATTTTGGCAAAACACAAGGGCAAAGTTTCTGCCCACCCTCCCCCTTTTCACCTGAGATTTGGTAAATCAGACCTTAGTTTCCAAGCCATTTCAGCTCAGAGCCTTTGGATTTGGTTTTGTGAGCTTTGCATTAAGTTGTTTTCAGTAGAAACAGGGGTTTTCTGGGTATTTGTTGCTGCTTCTTCCCAGTGGGTATGTGCTGAATGTGGTTCAGGTGAAATAGGATACGGAAGAAACCACTTTCAGAGCAGCTTAGCTAAGACCGCAGGAGCAGCAGGACTGCAGGAGTGTCTCCTAGGCTCTTCTCCAGGGTTACAGGAGCTTTTTGGCTTGAAGCTTGGAGTTGGAGAGCAAAACTGACCTGGCTTAGTTTAAGTGCATCCTGACATGACAAATTTTATTGCAAAGTAAAGCTTAGCAGTTGTCCCTTATGCAGGATAACAGGGGCTGGCTGAGCAGATAGAAGGACATTGGGTGAGGTCTTGCAGTTTCTCTGATGCTGAAATGCTGAAAGAAAAGGGTTTTTCTGCTGCTCCCACCCTGCTTAGAGCACATTTGCTGTAATTGCTGTTGTGATTTGCTGGCAGCTGTCAAGAGCTGAGTCAAGTGGCACCAGGGCTGCACCCTGCTCTGGGGGCCATCCCATTGCAGGAAGGAAACTTTGTCCTTGGTTTGTTCCCCTGCTCTTTGCACAGGAATGGTCTGTGGCTGGATGTGGGAAGGAAGCCCAATCTCCACCCCATCCTTTTCAGCTCTCCCTGGAGCCTGGGCAGCCCTCTCAGCATCGCTTTCCCAGCAGGAAAAGCAGCACCCAGGAGGCTGCAGATCATCTCAATTAATGGCAAATGAGGAGAATGAGGTGTAGAGGAGCAGGGTTAGGAGAAGGCAGCAAATGCCAGTACTGCAACTGTTTCATGGGCTGTGTGCCCCATGGTAACTGGGAGGTGGCACAGAGTCCATTCATCTCTGATCACAAAGTGTGTCCCCCTTTTCTCCAGAGTACAGCTCTTTAACTAATCATCCTTTTATTCCCTGGCTGTTAAGCACAGGCTTCTTGTTCAGATTTAGTTGTAATATTTTTTTTTCCTGACAGCCCTATGCTTCCCAAACACCTCTTTCTGAGGGCTTTGTGCCTTTGCCGTGCCCCAGTTCTGAGCTGAGCAGGGAAGAGCTCACCCCCAGGCCAGTTTTTTCCACTTGCAAACACACAAGTGGTACCAAATTGATCTGTGTATGCTGAAGCCAGAGCAGCAATAAGAGCCTGGAGATACTTTTCTGTGTTCCAGCTACCAGAGTACATCCTAACCACTGGAATTATGTGTAATATTAGGTCAGCAGTTGCCATCTAACTGCAGTTTTTTACTAATACCACGTCAGTGCCTGGGTGTGCTGGTAATTGGTGAAGGTGCTCAGTGCCCATACCCACAACAGAAATCAGAAATAGGCTTTCTGCCTTTAAGCATAAACTCTCTCAGGGTGTGTAACAAAATGTTCTTCCTTGAGAAGTTAATGTCAGTGGATGGGAGCTTTGTGGATATATCAAGCTGTGATAGCTCGATGCCAATAACATATTTGCATTTAATCTTCCCAGCTTGGAAAGAGATGCCAAATTCTCCTTGGTTTCTTTTTCAATGAGATTTTGGTCCTGAGGGAGTTCTAGCCTAGTGAGAAATTCCAGTCACACACATTAAATTATTGAAGGTTTAAAACTGGGGAAGTCAACGGGAATTTTCTACAATGCTGCTCCCAAATCAGGGCTCCAACAAGTGCCTGATCTGTCAGGTTTTTTTCCAGTGGATTTTTTTTTCTTTTTTTTTTTTTTCTTTTTTTCTCATCTAGCACTGCATGTCTCAATGCTGTCCACTCCATGCTTGCAACTTGCAGGCTGCATTCATTTCAAGAATGAAAAATATTTCTGACTTCAAGTAACATAAGAGAGAAGGAGTCTGGGTTTTTGGTGTGCATCACAGAATGTCAGGTTGGAAGGGACCTCAAGGTCCAACCCTTGTATATTATTGTTTATCTGAGATGCATCAGCACCATCTCAAGCTGAGACTTAAAACTTTCCAAAGTGGGGGAATCCACCCCTTCCCCTGGGAGACCATTCCAAGGTCTGACTGTCCTCCTGGGTAAAACTTTTCCTCTTGTGTCCCATCAGAATCTCCCCAGGAGCACCTTGTGCCCATTGCCCCTTGTCCATGGGACCCCTTGTAAATCAGGAGTCTCCATCTGCTCTTTAAGTACTGACCATGGTCAGAAGGTCTCATCTGAGTCTTCTCTTCTCAAGGCTGAACAGACACAGTTTTCTCATCCTCTCCAGATCATCCTCATGCCTCTTCTCTGGACCCTCTCCAGCCTCCCCACATCCTTTTTGTACAGCAGGGACCAAAACTGAACACAATACACACCAGGTGTGGAGGATGCTGCTCTTGCCTCTTTTCCCACCCGTTATTTTTCTCCTATGAAAACTTTTCTGATTTACATCAGCCATCTCTCTGCTCTGGTTTTTTTTCCCATCCTGCTTTAAATCCAGTGCTGGCAGCAGAGCTTGTCTGTCCCTAGCAGCAGTGTTTGCTCTCTGTGGTTCTGTAGTAGCAAGAGGGTTTTTAGAAGCTGTCACCAGCACAAAGGGCATTAACCTGCAGAAAGCTCTAGCAGGCAATACTTAACTTTGTAATATCAAGGCAAGGATGGAGTTGGAAGTGGCACTCATCCCTACCCTGGCTCTTAGGGACCACTGTGGGGTCTCTTGGAGGGATGTAATCGCCATCCATTGCTCAGTAGTTTTTTGTGCATGAGATTATAAACTAAGGCTGTGAAGATTTGTTTAACATAGATATCTCCTGGCTGTTGCTGGTTGATATCAAATTGGGGCACAGTTTGTGCATACTCTGTTGTTTCCCATCCCTTTCAAAGTCAGCTTCTGTCTTCGCATTACAAACTGCTAGGAGTATTTTTAATAAAAAATGGTGGATGGAAATCATCATGTCAAGTTTGAGTCATCCACCTCCATAGGCACTATCTAAAGGGTATTGTCAGGAGGTAAAAACATTTCCATAGTAGGAATCTAAAAAAATGTCACCTGAAGGGAGGCACATGCATTCTAAGTAGGATTTGCAAATAACATCTGTGAAATGCGTGCTCCTCAGTGCCTCACAGTGAAATGTGAAATGCAGCAGCTATTTGTCCAGAAAGACATCAGGAGAAATCCTTACCTGGCTCTGATGCCTTTAAATCATCAGAGTCCTTGCAGGAGGAGATGAGGCCATTGGCATCTGCTGCCTCAGGCCACAGAGCCCCTGCCCCAGCTGGCATCAGGGTATTTGCAAAGCTTCTTCTAGGCTGGGATATGTTTTGTGTTGTTGTCTTTTTTGTGATTGTAGACATCAACCTGACTGGTTTGAATCAGTCCTTGAAGTTGAGATCCAGAGTGGGAAGGGCAGTGCCTGGTTTTGCCTGCCTAAAGTGGAGACATCAGCAGAACATCCCCATAGGATGGGGACAAAGCTGCTGGCTGCAGGAGCTTGGGGTGCAGGAGGCTTCCAGATAGGGATATGAGGACTTCCCCCTCCCAGGGGACTTATTTTATCATTATAGATTACAGGTGACATTGCAGGATGTGCTTTACCTGGTTCCTGCTTCTTCCCAGCAGTCCTTCCTCTGTCACCTCTGGAAGCTCCCAACTGGGTTGTTCTTTTCTGGGTTCCTGTATAAGTCAGCCATGAGCAGCTTTGGAATATACTGGGAAACAGCTCTTGAAATCATTTAAAGAGCACCTTTAACTGATGCCTGTACAGATTTTAAATAAAGAGTTGTCTCCCACATGCTAATAATGCAGGAAAGGCCACGTGGGTGAAAGTGGCAGTGGCAGTCCTGGGTCCTTGCTGAGGAGCAGGACCAGGTAAAATAATTCCACATCACAAACACAGCCATATGATCCTCAAAAAAAAAACCAAACAAACCAAGGGTGTTGACCCTCTTGTGTGTGTCTGATGTGATGATCCTTGGAGGGTGGTGGGAAGGACAGGAGTGGTGCTGCAGGCTCCTTGCAGGCTCCTGTGGGGTTCTTGTTGAGCAGAACTCTGTGACTCAGGCGGATCAGAGCTGATCCTGATCCCAGTTCCCTCTGGTGCTATTAGGAGCTTGGTAAGCAGCCTTTTGCTTGCTTTGGGGGGTTGTGTGACTCCTCCTGTCTCTCTCCGGGTCTTGAATTTTCCCTGGGAAAAGATTCCAGCAGAGATTTGAATCCTCCTGCTGGGCTGGGCTGAGGACAGACAGATCTCCCCCAGCCCCAGCAGCCTGAGTCATGTTGGCAGAGGTGGATGAACTCAGGTGTCCCAGATGAGATCAAATAAATGGTGCTTTGGAGCAGTGATGAGCTCCAGGAGGGAACCCAGTGGCATCACTCACTTGACTGACTCATGTAGCAGCAACAGGATGAGCCTGCTCCCATTTTTCTCCATGAGATTAAAAAAAAAACACTTGGAAAAGTGGAAAGAGAAAGCATAAAGAGGAAAGAGCAGCCTGGCAAGGCCAGAATTCCAAGGATGTTCTCCTGGGGCAGGAGGCATAAGGAGAGGGAGCCTGTGCTGGGAATGGCCCCACTGATGGGCAGAGTGGATTTGTGGCTGTGTCTCCAAGCCCATCCTTCAGTGGAAGCCCTGCAAGCAGCCTGGTAATGAAGTGGATGAAACTGTATAAAACTCATTTTCTTTTCTGCAGAGTTCTTTTTAATGAGAGCTTTATCCACATTGTCCTCTCTGGGGGTGATCATGGCTGGAAATGCAGTAATCTCTGTCCTGTATTGCACTTTAATGGTGTTTTGTGTCTCTGAATGGAAAACTGTGACATTGCTCTGCAGATTCTGCTGTGGACTGAAGCAGATGTATCTCACATTTCTGCTGAGCTCCTTCTGCTCATTTTCCAGTTATATATTTTAATTACAGTGCAGGTTTCCTTGGGACTCAGTAGTTTTAAGGGTAGAACAACTTCCATTCAAAAATGGGAAAAATAGGTGCAGAAATAATACTCTGTAGAGGATTGTTTTGGGATAAGGTGCACATGAGCTCCAGACAGTGCATGTCCAGAGGAAGAGCAGAGTTGCTGATGGAGAAACTGTGGGTGCCTGGGTCAGGCTGAGTGCCAGCTCAGCCCAATGGGGTTCCAGGGAATTCCTGAGGGAAATTTATCATTGCCATAGAATCCCAGACTGGGTTGGGTTGGAACAGACCTTAAAACTCATCCAGTTCCAACCCCTGCCATGCTCAAGGACCCCTCCCACAGCCCAGGGTGCTCCAAGCCCCATCCAACCTTCAACACTGCCAGGGATGGGGCAGCCACAACTTCTCTGGGAAACCTGGGACAGGGGCTCAGCACCCTCACACCAAACAATTTCTTCCTTATATCCAATTGCAATCTCCTCTCTTGCAGCTGGAAACCCTTCCCGCTCATCCCATCCCTCCAGGCCCTTGTCCCAAGTCCCTCCCCAGCTTTCCTGGAGCCCCTTCAGGCACTGGAAGGTGCTCTAAGGTCTCCCCATTGCAGCCTTCTCTTCTCCAGGCTGAACAACCCCAACTCTCCCCCTGGCTCCTGAGCTGCTCCAGCCCTTGGATCATCTTTGTAGCCTCATTAGAAGTCTCCAGATTCCAGTAGATCCTCAGGGAGAAGGTGATAGGAAGCTATGGACTGGGGAAAAACTCCAGAATAGCATTTCCACCCTCTGTGGAAATGTGCAGCTGTACAGCCCAAGCCTGACACCAAGCAGGTTGATCACCCAGGTCCCTTCTTTGGGTACAGCTTTGGCAAGGCTTTGCAGAGGATTTGTTCTCCCCCATCCCACTGCCAAGGGGGGATGTTTCATGTAGGATCTCTGCCCCCAAAACTGAAGACCCCAGGCATCAGCATCATCTCTGAGGAAAGCATCCTTAGAGCAGGAGAGAATAAACACAATGAGATTGGCTGCCAACAAATGAGAATGGCAGGGACACCATCTGGACAACAATTAAAGGGATTGTTTGACTCCAGCTCTGCTGACACAGTTACAGAACTGGTGAGTGAGTTACCAGTGGTGGTTTTCAGATATCCTTGGTCAGAGGCTTGAGAGTTTCTGGCTCAACGTGATGGAGGAGGAGTCTCTGAGCTGGGATGAGATGATTTTGGGGAGAGGCATGTTGACTGTGTCTTCACCCAACTCCCTCCCAGTCTGCTGGGCTGTCTCTCAGTGCAGAGAAGTGCTGAGGTTTTGGTGCTTCCTGACGTGGCATGAATTGTGCTGGGCTCTTGCAGCCCTTTTGGGTGCTGGCCTGGTGAGCCAGCTGAGAACTCACTGCCTGGATTGCCCCAGGCCACAGGAAGGGAACAAATTCAGATCAAGAGCTAAACATGCTTTAAAAGGCATTTAAATCTTGCTGTGACACTTTTATTCCAATTTTAATATGGATTTTTAATTTTTTATGCAAGATCCTAAGATGGATCATTAATTTTACAAGTTCCTTCAATCTCTTGCCTTCAAACTGTGGCTTTAGCAAGTCCTAGGAGGCTGTTGTATGGGCTGAGGGCTCTCATCCTTACCTTGTTGCCTTGCAGATGTGCTCCCCAGGCAGTGGCTTTTAGTGCCTGGGAGGAGGGGGACCAAGGAAGGGCTTCTTCATCCCAGCCCTTCATCCCACTGAGCTCCTTCCCAAGCTGCAGGGCTGAGGAAACTTCAGCTCTGTGGGAGCCACACCAAGTCTGGAGGGTCAAGCAGTTGATCCCCAGCTGAAAATTTCTCTGATAAACCATTTCTTCTCATTTAAACCCACAAACCCAGACTCTGCCTGAGACATCCCCTCACTGGTGCTGAGCAAACCCTTGGCTGTTTATTTAATTTCCAGTAGCCTCCTGATGGGTGCTGGACTGGGAGGTTGCTGCAGGGCAGGCAGAAGGTCCCACCAAGCAGGCTGGAGATGAATCCCAGGGCAGGTGCTGGTGTGGTGGTTGTGAAGCACAGGAGCAGGATGGACCCCAGGGTGTCCTCAGCCCCAGCAGGGTTCTGGTCACACAGTGGCAGCTTCAGGCTTCACAGGTCCCTCCTCTGATGACCCTGATTTTGAATACTGGGGGGTCTGGAGGTTGTTGTGCTGCTCTGTCTGCTGTGCATGAGCCATCTTTGTGGTTGTGATGTCTCTGTCCCCCCGAGCTGTGGGACTGAGATTTCAGGCAGGCTGTGTTAGTTCACTGTGGCTTTTGGCACATCAGGTTTAATCAAGTCACAGCAACCCATAAGCAAACTGCAATCAATTCCCTCACCTCCATGGGAGCTGCCACCTCACCAAAGTGCAAAAAGCCTCTGTCTGCCCTGCATCTGCACACTCTCTGTAGAGAAGCATTCAGAAATAGGTTTCCCCCCTGAATGAGGAGGTTTAGGAGTTAAATTTCCATATGGAGAAGCAGGAGTCCAGATACCTATTTATGGTTTTTCAGTGGGTATGTTTTAGTCATCTCTGATGCTTTAGTGCCTCAGTTTACCTGGCAGCAGTGATACTTGTGAAGGAGGAGGAGAGCAGCATGTCCACCACTGACTGGGGAGCTGCAGGACCTCTGGGTCAAGCATCACCTGTGGAACTTTCTCCCCATGGCTTTGCTTTGACTCCCTGATCCCTGCACCCCTGTGCCTCTGGTCACAAAGGAGCCCATTGGTGACATGGGAATGGGGACTGGGGAAGGTTGGATCAGATCCTTGTGCTCCATTCCAACCTGGCATTCCGTGACACTGAGTGGCACAGAAGGTGCTGGCTTGGCACAACACTGCTGCAAAAATGACAAGGAGAAAAACTTAGTGCTGGGGAGAGGTTTTCACCTGGCTTTTTTGAAGGTAAATTTTGGAATGCTACCCGAAGTCATGTGATGTCAAGGTTGGTACCAGCCAGCACCTTGGACCCTCTGTGTGCCGAGGCCATCACTGCAACTGCCCCTCTTCATCCCTGCTGGTTCAGCTGATGGTGCCTGTGTTCCCAGACCCCTGTCCCAGGTTTCCCAGAGAAGCTGTGGCTGCCCCATCCCTAGCAGTGTTGAAGGTTGGATGGGGCTTGGAGCACCCAGGACTGGTGGGAGGTGTCCCTGACCATGGCAGGGGGTTAGAACTGGATGGGCTTTAATATTCCTTCCAACCATTCTGTGATTCCATCATTCTGAGGATGAGGCCAGGGGCTTGGCAGAGCAAGAAGTCCAATAGCAGTAACTCTGGGAATTCCACAAACAGACCTGGCTGTCCTCTCCCTCTGGCTGGAAATCTTTGTTTCCTGGTTTCCCTTGCTCAGCCGTGGGTCCTGAGACCACCTCAGCCCCAAGCTGAGCTGGAAAATGGATGCGAGAGCTGGATTTATTAAATGGGCTGTGCAAAGATGCTCCCTCCCAGGAAAAAAGTGTGAAAAGTGTGAGGTGGGGAAGGCAGGAGGAGTGGAGGGGCTGCAGGGAGGAACGCCGTGTGGGGGAAGAATGGGTGCTGGGCAGGGGGGAGAGGAGAGGGCAGAGAGGTTGGAGCTGAGGAGGAGGTGAGAAGATGGGAAACTGCATCCAGCCTTGGGTTTGCTGTTCCCGGAGCTGGATGAGTTGGCAGCACCCTGCAGTCATCAGTCTGCAGCTCTGCCAGGACCCACTGGCTGCAGCCAGATGGGTGCCGGGGGATGGAGCAGGAGCCCCAAGGGAACCGCAGCTTTCCCGGCTTCGGTGGCATCAAAGGGGATCAGTACGAACCCTTTGAAGTCAGCCTTAGCTCCGGTTCCTTTGGAAACAAAGGGATGGGAATGTCCCGGGGGGAGGAGGATGCTCTGAGGAGGGGATGCAGCAGCCAGACCTCCACCAACATTTGTTTTTCCTTTGTGATACTTGGTGTCAGGGAGGTGTCCCAGAGCGCAGGACACGCAGTGGAGCTCACCCGAACCAGGCAGAGGGAGGTAGATCAGAAGCCCCCGGTACCGATACCGGCCCTGCGGCACCGGCTGAGCTCCCTGCAGCTCCCAGGGCTGCTGCCGGTCCGGCTCCGAGGATTCGCTCTCCCAGCTAAATGAAATAAAACTCTGCTGGGTTTTTTTTGCAGACTGAGGTCAGCCCAAGGTCCTGCACCTCCTGCATCACTGGATGCTGCTGCTCCATGCAGGGCTGTCACCCAGGGCAGCAGGAGGGGTTCAGCCAGGGGTTCTGGAGGTTCTGGGATTCTGGAGGACGAGCTGAGCCAGGACCCTGCTCTCTGCTTCTGTCCCTCATTGATCCCCACAGGGAATCTGTTCTGCTCAGGTCCAGCTGAGAGGATGAGCAGCTGAGGGCCCTGGGGGTGTTGGAGCAGAGGAGGCTGAGGGGAGACCTTCTGGCTCTCTGCAACCCCCTGAGAGGAGGTTGGAGCCAGGGGGGGTCGGGCTCTGCTCCCAAGGAACAAGGAATGGGACAAGAGGAACTTTTGGCACAACTCAAGTTGTGCAAGGGGAGGTTTAAGTTGGAGCTGGGGAACAATTTCTGCCTGGAAAGGGTTGTCAGGGCCTGGCCCAGGCTGCCCAGGGCAGGGCTGGAGTCCCCATCATCCCTGGAGGGGTTTGAGAGCCCTGGAGATGTGGGGATGAGGGACATGGGGTGGGGGTGGCCTGGGCAGGGATGGGGGAAGGGTTGGACCTGATGAGCTGAAAGGGCTTTTCCAACCAAACCAATTCTCTATTTCTGCAATCAAAAGAGAGGGACCAGCAGCAGGACCCTTGTGAACATCACATGAAGGAACACTCAAAATCAATTTTGACATGAGGTCCTCAGGGACCTCATACACACACTCCTGGCACCACTGAGCAGAGGGAACATAGATGGGGCCAGACTTTGGTCTGGAATCCAGATGAGTTTGACAGGTAGTGAGTTCCTTGGTCCCACACCACATCCTGCCTGGAACTGAGGTGTTCCAGCCTTTTGAGGGACAGCCAGGAGACAATGAAGACAGAAAAATAACTTGCAGAAACAGGCATGTGAAATTTTCAATCCTTAGTACTGCAGAACAGCACAAAGTCTTCTCATACAATGTTTCCTTTATTTTGATAAAAATTATGCAAAATAAAAACATGGAAAAACAGAAAGCCTCTGTGGGGAAGGTATTTATGTCTCTCATGTTCTCGTGTGCACATCATTAGGAAGGGATTTAAGGAAAAAAACCCTCTTTCTAATAAGCTGGTAGAACACAAGCCTATTAGCAACATGTAGAATGAAGCAGTATTCTGTATTTTAGGATTATTCTTTTGGGCAATTTCTATTCAATACACTGGGAAACACAAATCTCATTACTTTTTCTTTCAGCTTGATCTAATCCGGGGTATGAGGTTTTGTGAACAGGGTTGGATGGGGAGGGGCAAGAAATACACCTGTGTAACTGGGTGTAATAGCTATTACTTTCCAAAGGGAAAAAAAACTGAAGCATTTTCTTTTCTCAGCAGTTCTTGATGTTTCTACATAAGGAGCAAATTGTGCATTGCAGGGACACAGTAATTTCTGCCTTTGAAATGTGAAACCGTGTTTGCCAAAGTGTCTGATGGGGGAAACATCCATCATAAATACTTAAATGGAGCTTGTCACTGCTTTGTAAATTTGATTTTAGTAGTGCAGAAGGGAAAATGGGAAAATGGAGAGAGGCAGAAGATTTCACCAGCACAGCACTGGCTCCTGCTTTGCCCCATGGGGAGGTGGATGTGTGATGGGCTCAGGTGTCCCTGGGCTGTAGGAACTGAGTCCATTTGGGCTGGCAACCAGAGCTCTGCCTCTCAGACCCAGGTGGGCAAATATGGGATTTGTCAGTTCACTAGCACTGTTTTTTTGGGGTTTTTTTTTTTTGCTGTGTAGTGGGTTGTGGGGTTTTTTTTGTTTTGTTTTTGGTTTTTTCGTTTGTTTGTTTGGTTGGGGGTTTTTTTTTGTGGCTTTGGTGGGTTCTTTTGGTGGGGTTTTTTGGGGTTTTTTTGTGGATTTTTTTGTTTTTAAGAATATAAAAAGTAGGGCAATCCAATTCAGTTTGAGCCAAATGATCCCATTTTAATTTAATTTTTTACTTAATTTTCCTCCAACAAATCAGAAGCCAGAAAAAAACCCCACCTCATCTATTCCAAAACAAAGTGTTTCATTTAAAGTTGGAGCTTTTTAGCTTATTTCTCTTCTGATGCTGTGGCAAACTTGTAGATTTTGGCTCACAGAGTCCAAAAAAAGAGTCAAAGCAAAACTTTTGATTTCAGTGGGAGCTGGGGCTTGGGCAGCTGCTGCCAGCTGAGGAAGTGTCCAGTGAAGCCAAGTGGGTGTTTCTGTAGAAACATTTCAGGAGATAAATTCTCTGGTGATGTTTCTTCTTGTGATGGGGTGAGGACGTGTGGGCAGGAGCCATTCCTCCCATCCTGGCCAAACTGAGGACCATCCCCATGCCTGGGGGCATCTTCAGCCTAGTCCTGTCCTGCTCCTTCCTGCAGCTCTCAGTGGTTTCTGTGGCTTTGTTGCTGAGCTCCTGGGAGCTGCACCCACTCTGATGTTTTGTCCCTGAGGGTGCTTCAGCCCAGCAGTAAAAATAAACAAGGTTTGGATGGAGGGCATCCTCCCCCTCCTGTACACAGCCCATTTGGGGGCTGGTTGAGGAGTTAGGAAGCCAGTGACTTCTTCTGAGTTCATTCCAGCTGCCTCCCAGGCTGCTTTCTCAATGGCTTAATTTTTTCTCTATTCTCCATTTGCTTTCTTTTTCTCTCTCTTTTTATTTATTTTTTTTTTTTTCCCACAAGAAAGAGCCAAGGAAATGGGAGCCAAGTGAATAAAGAGGCTGGTTAAATACAGGGCTCAGGAGGGAAGTTCTGGCTGGCCTCAGGCTTCCCTGCTGTCCTGCACTGAGGTCTGGCATTTTCTTCCTGCCCATTTTTTGCTCTGATTAAAACAAATGGGTGATTTTTGTGTTTCTGTACCTCCTATCAATAAGGGTCCTTTGAATGGGATGAGGTGACATAATGGACATGCAGAAAGATATTGGATTTCACAAGCAGCCTCTCATGTAAAGCACTGTTTAGCATTAACTATCCTGGGATTTTTAGAGCGTTTGGGGTTTTTTTTTTGAGCCAGTGATTGGAGGAATTTTTCTGCAGGTTGAGTTTATTGTCTTCTGTGTAACAGTGGCATGAGTCAAGGCTTTGGGCTGGATTATTTCTGCCTGATGGACACTTGGAGTGTAGTGCTGTGGGATGCCAGAAGTTCTGCTGTGGGAAAGTGTCGGCTCTGTAAGGCACAGGCTGAGAGCTCCCGTGGTGTTGCAGTACCAGAGGCCCAAAGTTGCTGTTTTCAGATATTTTGTGCAGGTTTTGTACCTTCAAATGCTTTGCAGCACACAACAACCACTGGGCTGGACTCACAGTGTTAAGTCCTAGCAAATAAAAAGCTTTTTTGATAACTTGTTGACCTCAGCAGGATGTGTTTCTCCACCAGAACCATGTTTAAAGCCAAATATTCCAAGGCTCTGAGTCTCCTAATGGCCTGGTTGCACAGAGAAGCCCCTCATGAAGTGGTTTTTGAGAGGCTGAAGGGTCGATGTTCTCCTTCCCAGCCAAAGGGAGAGTCTGGGAAGGGATTTGTTTGCAAAGTAAATTGTGCTCATTTCACAAATGTGAAATTCTTGTCCCCTTGGTGGAAGGAGCAAAATTCCCATCAACAAAGTTGGATTTTTTTTGTCACTGAAATCGAGGAACTGACTGATCTTCTTAGATCGTATTTTTTCTTTCTAACAGAAAGCTCTTTAGGGCTGACTTGTAGGGGAAGTTTCATCCTCTCAGCTGGAGTTTCAGCTTCCCCGAGTTGGGGTGAAAGCCTGGATGGACTCATCCTGGGGTATTCCCTGGGATGTTGCTGCATCTGTCTGTCTGTGCACCTGAGGACAGACAGAATATTGACACCTTCTCTCTGCTGCCTGCTGAGGATCTGTAAGTTCTGAATGGCCCCAAACCAGTCCCATCCCACTTTGTTATGGACTTGAGTGAGCCTGCTAGGTAACTGGGCTGCCCAAGGCTGGTGTGGGTGTTTGGATGGAGAATTGATGATGGAAAAGAAAGAGGCTCCTTAGTCCTTTGGGTAATTACCAGTATGCTAATTTCTGTAGTTCATTAGTAATCAACTTTCTGCATTCCCACTTAACCTCTTCCAGCATTTGTTCCTGGGGCCTCTGAGGCTTTGATGGGCTGGGAGTGAAGCAAATTAAAAGAATGGACTAAAAAAAAAGAATCTCTGAGGCAGGAGGGCTGTGAACCTGTCAGTTGGAGCTCTAAAAGGGATTCAGTAAGTAGGTTTGAGGCCAACTTGGACATTTTCTTCCCAGCCATGAGGAGAGGCTCTTTCTGTGGCCCCATCATGGCCTTAGCTCTGCTTTGGCTGCTGATGGTTTCAGACTCCCTGTGACCTCTGACCATCCACACAAACCTCATCCAAAAGGGAGGGAGAAACCCTGCTGTGGTCTCAGCCATGGACATGTGTCCCACTTTGTTCCCTCACCTGGAGAGCTCACTGAGACTTCTCTAACCCCTGATCTTTTATTATCCATGGGGATAGAAGGGCATTTCCAAAGCATGACCCTTGGGAGCTCCCAAGGAGCAAGTCAACCTCTGTAGCTCTCTACAGGAGCTATTGAGGGATCCTAAGCTTCAACCTAAGTTTGAAGTTGTGTGGGAAAATGCTGGGCAGTGGTGAAAAGCTCAAGGACATGAGTAGGAATCTTCAAGCCATAAATACTTGGTGAGTGCTGCAGTGAATTTTTAATTTTAGTGGAAAAACAAGAACGTGGCAGCCAGAAAAAAAAATGCTTCAAAAATAGTAGTAGCCCTTTTGGGGAAAGGAAATGATATTCCACTCAGAACAGCAACCCCAATTAAATGAGAGCCTTTAAACAAGTGAATAGCTAATTACCTAGATAAGGATGAGGATGTTTTGCACATGAAAAACAGATTTATTGGGGAACTTTTATCTATGTACATATGTCCAAGATTATTTATTTTCTTGCCACAAGCCTACAGTTCCTTGTGCTTTGTAAATATTGTGGCTGATGGCTGTAAAGATATCTGGGGAGTTCAGGTTTGAAAGAGGCACATGCTCAACCAGAGTTACCAGAACTGGGGAATTTCATTAATGCTTTGAGGGACTGAGGAGGCTCTGGGGGCATGGCCAGGCCCTTTGCAGCCTTGTTCTAAATAACCCCCAGGGTGTGAATGCAATGAGTCCTCTCCTCTCTAAGCCCTCCTTCTCCTTAGTCGCCCAGCCTGCCTCTGTTGGAAGATATTTTAAATTAAGTTTGTGTCATGATTTGACACAATTGTGCAAGAGGGACAATATATTTCATTTTACTTTGCTGCTGTCATGTGTTGAACCTGACTTGTTGAACATCTTTGTGCCTGCATTGCACGGGGGGGACATGGGTGCCCTTGCACCCACGGGAAGCTCTTCTCTGCTGTTACCTCTCTGACAGAAATTCTGATATCTCCAAATCCCTTCTGATTTGACATTAATAACAACAGCAGAGTTCAGAGGAAGTAGTTTTGGCATCTACTGTATTTAATTTGCAGAAACTTTCATGCAGAGTTTAATTTTGACTGATGAGAGAGGCAGTTGTATGAGTATTAAACTCCATTAATTACAGATCCTGTCTTAATTATAAATGGCTCTATTTTAAAGTGAGTTTTACAACGAAAATTAAGACTTGAAGCAGTTCAATCAATACAAACATCAATTAGACCTGACTTTGTACTCCAATTAATTTATAAATCTTCCCAATGAAGTGTAAAAAGTGTGCCACTTTGTACTCCTCTTGCTGCCATTCTCGGGCATCAGGAGGTCTCAGTGGTTTCATTAGCAGCCTCCTAATGATCAGTGTGGATGGAATAACAAACCTCCCCATGGGCTCCTTTTCCCAAATAAACCAACAGAGTTAACTGCTAAAATGGCCAGTGCTGGCACCAGCAGAAAGAAAAATAAATACTCCTACAAGTGCTGAAATTAGATGTATTTTGTGTGTTTGATTGTGAAGTCTGGGGTCCCACCATGGATAGCTCTGTCCCACTAGACCATGGTTGCTCCAAGGAGCTCTGGGAGGCTCCAGGGTAGGACAGTCACTTGTTACAAATATGAACCCATTTAAGCCCTGTTCAAGTTCAGTGTTTACATCCTTATTTCACAGACAGGCAGTGGGAGGGCACAGTGTAGAGTAACAAGGCAACCAGGTGCCTCTAATTGCCAAGGAGTGGGTGTGAGCTTGTATCAAGTCCACCTGTGCCTGGTTAGGGCAGGTCCCCTACTGAGCATGAGCAGGATCAGGGGGCCAATAAAAGATGAGGCTCACACCCACAGGGGGGTTCACTCTTGGGCTAGGCAACAGAGAGGCCAGGAGCTCTTCGAGCTGCAGGACTGATCTAGGCTGGTTCTACTCTGTGAGCTATAGACTTGGAGCACCGCTCGCAAGTCTCTATTACGACACCTGGTTAGACCTTGAAGCGCCGATCCCTAAGAAAGGTTCATCTTGCTACATCACAGCTCCATTTTTCTGCTGCTTTTCCCACTTGGAATACTTGGTGTGGTAGCTGCTGACTCTGGGGACACTTGTCCTTCCCAACCCCAGTCAGGAGCTGAGGATCCAGTCCAACCAAGGAGTCAGGATCTGCTCCTGGTGCTGTAGCATTGGCTCCTTCAATCCCTGCTGGCACCTCCACTCCTCACTGCATCCGGGCTGAGCTCACCTAGAACACTACTACATTAAACAAACTTCTTCAAACTGGGGAAATGAGAGGACCTGGGGACACCCATGGAGAACCCAAGGATTAATAGAGGAAGCAAAAGACCTTTTTTGCTTCTAAACTGAGTGCAGGTCATCTGCAAGCTGCTGGGAAACAGCAAATCTTAATTCTTGGGGAATCATCTAGGAGTCATCCTCCTCCTCCCTTTGTTAGGAGGATGCCCCTCAGTGGGGTACAGCTGCCACATGCAGGCTCTCAGGAAGAGTTAAACCTTCAGGGAATGACTCAGGAAGCTCTCAGCTTTATACTGGTTCCCAGTGTCTTCTTCTCCAGAGGCTCTGCCTTCCCATCCAGACCTCCCCATCCCCCATGGGTGGCTCCAGCCCTCTTGGACCTGCAGGAAAACGCCCAAGAAACTGTGATTTGACCACGTCTAAAATGGTGTAGGAAGTGAGGAGGGGATGGAGCTGAGCATTAGCTGAGGTTTTAGCTCCTCTCTGGTGAAACTGGGTGTTTGAGTAAAGCCAAGCCCTGGGCTGGGGGAGTGTTTGAAGTTCAGAACCGAAAAGCAAGCGCCAAGCGGGCAAAAACCTGCTCTGAATTATCACCAGTTTTTGTTGTTGTTGTTTGAAAAGCCTTTCAAGCAGAGCCATTTGTGCTGGAGCGAATTCTCCCAAGATATTTTTAGACAATATGAGCAGAAAAAAATATTACTCAAGAGCAAGCTGTTTACAAAGCTGCTAACCTTGTTCAGTGCTAGTAAAACTCTGGGCTTGGTGTGCTGTGGAGCAGACTAATTACTTGACAGAAATGATGCAAGGATGCAGTGATATCTTTCCCAAGTGCTGCACCTTGGCTTGGCCCCACTGCTGGCCCGGGGACAGCTTTGGATATAACGAGGTGTGAACGTGCAGAATGAATTTCTGCAGCTTTTCCATTAGAGCAGGGGAAGGGAGGCAGGGAAGAAGCAGACCCTGCCAATTCCTGCCCGCTCTCTCTCCTCTCCTCCTTTCCATAATGGGCCCATTCTGCAAATGGTGAATCCAGCCCTTCCCAGCCCAGCTGAGCATCATTGGAGGCACTGCTGGCCCAGCTGCTGCTTCCCTCTCCGTGGGAAGGTGCTGGGAAGGGTCTGGTTGGTTCCTGGTGGAGATGGCTGCTGCTGGCACAGTGTGGGTCTGGTTTTAGGTACCCATGGCTTGGTCTCTGTCACTCCCTTGGCCATGGAGTGGAGTGCACTTAGGCCACAACAACCCCCAGGAGCAAAACCTTGGGGCTTTTTTTGGTTTTTTTAAATTGGTTGGAAACAGAAGTGCTGAGGTACTAACAGGCTGACTCCTGTGTCTTACCTCTGCTGTCAGAGTGGTTCCAAAGAATGTTTATCAATATGGTGATAGGTGCTTTATATGTAAAAGAAATATATATATAATAAATAAATGTAAAATTATTATATAAATATAAAAATAATATAAATATAAATATAAATATAAATATAAATATAAATATAAATATAAATAAATATATATTGAAAATTTGGAGAGGGACCTGGGGGTGCTGACTGACAGCTGGCTGAACATGAGCTAGCAGTGTGCCCAGGTGGCCAAGAAGGCAAAGAGCATCCTGGGCTGGATCAGGATGAGTGTGACCAGCAGGACCAGGAGGTGATCTTACCCTTGTACCCAGCCTTGATGAGGCTGCACCTGGAGCACTGTGTGCAGTGTTGAGCACAAAGGACAGGAAGGCCATGGAGGTGGTGGAGAGGGTGCAGAGAATGCAACCAAGCTGATCAGGGGTCTGGAGAAGAGATCTTGTGAGCAGAGGCTGAGGGAGCTGGTTCTGTTCAGTCTGGAGAAAAGGAGGGTGAGGGGAGGTGTCATTGCCCTCTCCAGCTGAAAGGCTGCAGTGAGGGGGGTGTTGGCCTCTTCTCCCCAGGGACTGTGATAGGAGAAGAGGAAATGGGTTCCAGTTGTGCCAGGGGAGGTGCAGATTGTGTAAATTTCTTTCCTGAAAGTGTGGTGAAGCATTGGAACAGACTGACCAGGGAGGTGGTGGAGTCACTGTCCCTGGAGGTATTAAAAAACTGGGTAGATGTGGAGCTTCAGAAGATGATTTAGTGGTTAAGGTGGTGTAGGCTGATGGTTGGACTTGATGATCTTGAAGGTCCTTTCCAGCCATGATGATTTTATGATAGCCATTCCCCATGTACATGTACATGGATGTACAAATGTATTTAACAGCAGAGTTTGGGATGCTGAGGTGAATAGGGCATATTGAGGGTTGATGAGGACTCCTAATGACAGGAGATCCCAGTTTCTCCCAGCAAACCTCGCTGATCAGTCCCTCTGATGAGGGCTGGTGATGTGACCAAGATCCTAGCCCTAGTATCCTGCTCATGGAGATCTTTGGGAAGCTCCTGTTACCCTGGGAGCTGCTCCCAGTGCTGCTGGTGGCTGCAGTGAAGTTAGGTGAGATTTCCATCTTCAATATTTTGGTGCTTAATTTTGGGGGCCTGGAGGTTTCTTTAATTCTTTTCTACTGAAAAGGGCTCAGCCAACAGTCTGAAGATCTTCTGAAGGGTTGGGTGGAAGCCCAGTTTTTCTGATGACCACTGAGTGGTTTTCAGTGCCCAAATGGGGCAAGGTGGGAGTTTAGATTCAATGAGGTTTTGTGCTAGTGAGACAAAGACTTTCCAGCCTGAACACAGCTGAAGTTATGGTGAATCCAAGTCTATACAGTGAGAGATTGATGTGGAGAATAAGAATGAGGAACAGTTGTTTGCTGCCTGTTCCAAAACAAGAGCTGAAAAATGTCAGATGGAAGTTGGAGGAGGTGTTTCAGAAGAAGAGAAAGAGGAACATCTCAGATTGCATGGTTAAACCATGGGACTCCTTGCCACAGGACAGATAAAATTAAATGTGACCATAGAAGGAACTGGAAAAATTTGTAGAGGGGTTGGGACTGTTTTAAGAGAACCCTTGGCTGCGTGTCAGATGTTCTCTGTCCTGTTGTCACCATCCACAGACATGGACACACAACTGCTGCTGCTAACTGGAGTCCCATGGTTGGCTTGGGCATTTCAGGGCCTCTTCCCTTCCTTGGGAAGATGTGAACTTAGCTGGAGAAAGACTGCTCTAGGTTGGCTTCACCCAGGCTTTGGGTGGAATATCCAACCTTGTGAGAGCCCTTCCAGTCCCTTGCTGCCTTGCTGGGGTTTGTGCAGTGCGTGTGTAAGAAGCAAGATGGGAGGGAACAGAAGAGGGGAAGCAGATGTGCCCCAGCAATGAACACACTCACCTTCTTGGGATTTTTCCTTTTTTCCTTTTTTTATTTTTTTTTTTTTTTCTGCATTGTTATTTAAATAATTTAGAAGAGAATCTCACATGGAGAGGAAGAACAAGTTTCTGTCCTTCTCCCACCCCCTCGGTTGTGATGTGATGGTTGTGATGTGATGGTTGTGATGTGGTGGTTGTGATGTGATGGCTGTGATGTGATGTGATAGCTATGATGTGATGTGATGGTTGTGATGTGGTGGTTGTAATGTGATGGTTGTGATGTGATGGTTGTGATGTGTGGTTCTTGGTGTCCAGGACCCTCTGGTGAGCTGGAGCTCAGAGCCCCTCTGCAGGGAGCTGGCAGCTGGGGTACAGCCTCGGAAAGAGCACAGCTGGGATTTCCCTCTTCCTCCTTACCCTTGGCCACTGGGAAATCCCCTGGAGCTCCTGGCAACTTGCAGCTCTTGCAGCAGCTTTCCTGATAGCTCTGGGAATGTTGGGTTGGTGTAGTAATGTCTGCAGGATACGAGGCATACTTTGGGGAGGGATGCAGGGAGAGAGGTGGGAATATAACAGAGATATTTTAAATTTTATTTTATTTTTTTTCCCCTGTGACTTTTAAAAACTTCATCTTCTCTGAACTGCCTTAGAGATGTTGCTGCCCTGCCACGGGGTCCTGAGCCAGATGTTTCCTTGGTCCTCTGTCCCCAGAGGTGCTTGCCCAGCAAACTCCTGACTGAAACTGTGAAGGTGTTGGAGCAGCTCCTTGAGCTGCCCCTCTGGAACAGAGGAGCTGCCAGTGGGGCACATTTCCAAATCCACTCCTGTGCTGGATCTGGGGAGTTGTGTGGCAGAAAGGGATTAGTGCTGGAGCATTTTTCTTCCTGCAGTTGGTTTCTTTATGCTCAGAATCTAAACTAGGGACTTGGTTTTCTGGCAAAGCTGCCAAGAGCTGTCAGGTGGTTTCTATTCCCTTCCCTTCCCTTCCCTTCCCTTCCCTTCCCTTCCCTTCCCTTCCCTTCCTTTCCTCTCCGTCTCCCTTTCCCTTTCCCTTTTCCTTTCCTCTCTTCCCTCTATTTCTTAATAATCTAAACAGATTCATATTTGCCGGAAATGCTTCCAGAGTAACTTTATTAAACAGCTTCATGATCGTCATGGGAAATTCGATGCAGTTTTAATCTGGAATGGGTTTCACTTCACACTGCACCTCGACACCAGGGGTTTTAAGGCCAGTGCTGTGTGAGTACCATGTCTGCAGCGTGGGTCCTGCATGTGTCCTGTTACGATATATTGTGCCTGCTGCTGCTAACACCACTCTGCGTGGCTGTGCCAATGTCTCGTGTTTGCAGCTAAATCATTTCAGTGTTACCAATGAGCAATAAAATCCTCCCTTGGCTCTTGGCAGCCGCTGGTGCCTGCAGGTGTGTGAGATGCTGACCCAAGGAACTGGCGAGGCTCAGCTTGGCCAGAGGTACTGCTCCCTCAGCCCCTCCTTTAGGGTGTTTATTTCAGCCACCCAAGCCAGCAAATGAAGCACACACATGGTGTCCCTGCATGGCCATCCTGGGACCCCACTCCCACGGGAGTCATACCCTTTCCCAGTCCTGTGCCGTGCGTTTGTCTCTTGAGCTTCCTACAGGCATTTGTGCAGGTGGCAGGGAAAGGAAAAGCCTGGTGAGTGAGAAGGGTGGTGGGAGATGGGGCTGCTGCTCCAGGATGTAAATCTGAATGGTCCCTGGTGTCCCTTCCCCCTGCCCTGGAGTGCAGTGAAGTCACTAGGACACGAGGAGCAGCGTGCTGAGGCTGCACGGGGGCTGCTGGGCAGTGAGACGTGGGGGAGCTGAGATCAGTGGGAGCAGAGGGGAGGTTGAATTGATTTCCTTTTCTTTTGAGCTGCCAGGAGAGATGGAGAAGAAGTCCTGCTGTGATTGTAAGAGCTCCAAGGAGCTGTCTGTGTCTGTTTATGTGATGGTGGAACAGCAGGTACTCACCCCTTGGCTCACAATCCCAGACTGGTTTAGGTTGGAAGGAACCTTAAAAAGCTTTTCCTGCTGTGTCATGGTCAGGGACCCTTCCCGCAGCCCAGGGTGCTCCAAGCCCCATCCAACCTTCAACACTGCCAGGGATAGGGCAGCCACAGCTTCTCTGGGAAACCTGGGACAGGGGCTCAGCACCCTCACACCAAACAATTTCTTCCTAGGATCCATCTCAATCTCCCCTTTTTCTGTCTGAAACCATCACCCCTCATCCCATCCCTCCAGCCCCTTGTCCCAAGTCCCTCCCCATCTTCCCATCCTTTGTGGAGCCCCTTCAGGCACTGGAAGGTGCTCTAAGGTCTCCCCATTGCAGCCTTCTCTTCTCCAGGATGAACACCCCCAACTCTCTCAGCCTGATTCCAGAACCTCCTCCAGAGCATCCCTGTGGCCTCCTCTAGACTGAGGCTTCTTCTGAGCCTTTTGCTCCCATCCCCTCTTGAGGCAACTGTGGTGCTTGCAGAGCACTGAGCTGCTGGTCCATGTTTCTGGATGAGCTGGAATTGTCACTGTGTGGCAGCACCCAGGACCTGCTCTTGGCCACCCAGCAATGTGAGATGTGGCTCCAGGAAGGAGCATGGTACAGCCTGGAGAGCTTTTCCCTCTCTTTTCAGTACCGAGTTTCAATCCAAATGCTTTCAGGGTGAGGAACTCCCTGCCCTCACTTCTGGTGGGGTTTAACCACCAGGGTCTTTATCTCAAGAGCACAATGCAAAGGAATGTACCAGTGCCTATACTTCCAAACTGGTCCTCTCCTCATCCTTGCAGACCCTGTGGCTCTGTCCTGCTCATGCTGTGCTGGGGGAGGCTGGAGATTTCAGCCAAGGGAATCCACTTTCTGGCTGAGTCCCAGGGGCAGGGGGAGAAGGTTTGGTATGGGTTGGTCTTCAGGTGGAACCAGATCCCTGTAGAGAAGCAGAGAGGTAAGAAATCAAATTTAGACTCTGCTGCTATCAGGAATCTTGTTTCCATTTTGTTTCCTGACGTTTTCTCTATGTTTGTGAAGCAAAGTCCCCAGAATTGCTGGGTAGGCAGCACACAAACTCCCCTAGGACAGAAGTTGCTTTGTGTGATCCTCTCAAAACAGTTCCACGTGTGTTCTCCTGCTGAGGACCCTGAAGTGTTATTTACCCAAGGAAAGCTTTCCAGGAGTGTGAGTTTCTGTGTGGGGCTGGAAGAAGCAGATGTGAATGTGGGAGTCAAAAGCCCTTCCAGAACTCTTGTAGGTTTGGAGAAAGGGAGGCAACAAATGGCTCTTCCAGCACTGGGCTGGAAGTGGGCAAGGAAAGGAAGGCTTGCTGTGATCTTACACCTACCCACTGCCTTAAGGCCACTGCTTGAATCTAACCCAGATGGAAGAAAAAGTTCTTTCCATGATATTTTTTTCTTCTTCTCAGCTCTTGCTGCACCTTTTGTTACGTTCAGCTCTTCATTTCTTATCTTGTTCCTTACATGAATCAGACATGCCACACACTTCCCTGACATGTCTACCTACTATAAATACTCTGTCCTTCTGAGGATAGAGAATATGGGATATATATGTGTGTGTGTACACTGATACTTATATATTCTGTATGTCTCTAGAATCCTAAATTCCTTTTTTTTCCCAATATTGGGTCTTTAATGGGAGTGCAGCTATTAGGTACATAAAAGGCTACCGAAGATGACAGTCTCACTGTGCTCATTTTTAATACAAAGAGTACTATGGTTGCTAAGAGACTGATACTTCAAGTTTGGAAATCTTCATCCACACTAGATATATTATCTTGGCAAATTGGACTTTTCTGAGTTGGCAGCAAATGGAAAAGAGTAACTTTTAAAAATAGAGATAATTTAGATGACGTCAAAGACATCTGGTGTCCTTTTCTAGAAATGGGAGCCTATCTAGTTCGCTTTTGTGTATAAATCACTCTTCACCCAGTGTCAGGTTTTACTGATGCCTACATCAGCATCTGATTTATTAATAAATTCCTTTTACATTTCAGATGTTTAATCAGGTATATTTCAATTCCATTTGCTTTGTGTTTACAACAAGTAGCATCTCTCCACTCTGGGCTGTCTTGGAGAACCTCAGCTTTGTACCTCCTGTGCAAAGCAGAATCTCATGGTGCCCAGAAACTCCCACCAGCATCTGCAGTGACTCAGAGGACAGTCACTGATTTACCTTCCTGCTGAATTTGCTCCCCCATCCACACAAGGACCTGGTGGGGTACCCAGAGTCGAGAGGCTGCAGCCTTTGTGACTGCCTGGCTGATGGGCTGCTGCACTCCTCCCAGTTCCCTCCCTGAACTGGTGGGTGCAGAGGAAGAGGAGGGGAGGTGTGCCTGGGCTTGACCATGCCTCAGCAGCCCTGATGTGTTTTGGTCCTGAGAAAGCTGGAGGATTCCTGAGGGTAGGGAGGTTGGAACCAGAGCTGGGAATCAGCTGCTGCCTCTCTCGTGCTGTACATCAGAGGCAGTGGAGGAGAAAGAGCTCAAATGGGCAGCACGAGGCTGGCACGAGAGAAAGGGAATAAATTAAAAATGACTCAAAGAGAGGGTGTGGGAGGAGGTGGCAGCAGGGTGCTGGAGGAGAAGGTTTACACTGGGGCAGTGGGTGCGAGGAGAGGAGGAGCTCTCCAGGGCTGCACGTGAGGAGAGGGATGTGGAGAGAATGAGCAAGGAGGAGCTCAAAGCTCTGCCAGACAGAGGATTTTCCAGCCATAACCTGTATTCTGGTAGCACCTTTCCTAGAGATATGCCAGGGTGCCAGCACCTGAAGTGACACGGATAAAGCACAGCTCCCTGGGTCACCTTCTCTGGCTTGCAGCACTGAGAAGGCTCTCCCCCCACTTCAGCTCCTGTCCTGCTTCCCAGGTAGAGATAAATGGCAGGGTGTGAATTTCTTTCCTCCTCAGTACATCTTCAGCTGGACATCCCCACAGTCAGAAGGTTTGAATTTTAATATCTCCTCGGAAAGGCAATAATTGCATGCAGCCTGTGCACTTGATTACATGTTCAGGTTATGAGACTTGGTGTTATTTTTAGAGGTGTGCGTTTGTTCCAAAGACCAGGAGATACAGAAATGGCCACAGAAATGTGAGCATGTGATTTATCTTGAAAGGATCAAGTGAACATAGAGTCCAGTGATGATAAAGGCAGGTTACATGGTTTTTTCCAAGCTCAGACAATGCTCTGTAATTGTGTATCAGAAGTCATTCAGGTTTGATATCACGCCAGCTAATTAAAACATCTTCTCTGCAAAGACTTACTGTGCTTTCAGCTTTTGCTGTTTCCTTCTCAAGAAACAAAAACCCTCTGAACTACCTCTTATGTTCAGCCCTCACGTTGGCAATAATTTGGATGGGAACCAGCAGATGGGGAGAGGGAGTGCAGATCAAATCCTCATCTTGGTTGATTGGTGCAAACCAGGTTTGTTTCCACCAACGATGGTGGAAGGTAGAGAAGGGTCACATGCTGTGGGCATCTGCTCTCACTCATTTGGGGGGGGCTTATCTCCTTATCCCAGTTCCCTCCACCTCTTGGGTGTCTTATCACTGTGTTCCTTCCACATATGTCATGGGACATGGCTCATAGTTGGTTCTTTGTTATTCATTCATGACCATTTCAGGGTAAGATAAAAAGGGGAATAAAGGACACTTTAAAGTCAGAAAAAAATTGCAGGATAGGTTTAATGAAGTGGTAATAATAATAATGGTGAATTACAAATACATCCAAATATGTGAGTACAGAACCCATACTCTTCAGTTGGACTTTATGTATTTTTAGGTTTATGTACTATCTAGGGGCTTCTCAGGCTGCTCCCAGGACTTGGTTAGTAAAGAAACCTGATCAGGGAACATTTAACTGCTGATCTATGCCATAATTAGGTTCTGGTTTTTGGTGTCCCAGCCCAAGCAGTCAGTACTAGCAAAGGGTTAGAATTTCATTTCTTATCTACCACACCAGTGAGATTTCTCTTCATTTCACCAGGCAGGAGTTGCCAAACTCACTCCTAGTTTTGGGACAGGAAAAAAAAAAAAAAAAAAAGCTACCAAAACGTAAATAAATTCTTCAACATTATTTAAAGTATCTTCAAAGCCTGAGAGTAAAGAGATTGCTTTTAAGCTGAATTGTCTGTGCTTGCCTCCAACACATATTTTATAATTGATTTCTCAAGGACTGCTTTCAGGTGCACACTGGAGAAAAAGTATAGTGATTTATTCTTAGGAATGTTTTATTTTTGTGTGCCTTTGATGTGCAGAAAGAGCAGTTTCATTCCAGGAATCAAACAGGAAACAAATATGAATATTTCAGACTCTCTCCTGGAATTTTGGGAAGGTGCGAGGTTTTTGGTACAGAGCTTTTCTTGTTTGCTGCACAAGATAAACAGAATAAAAAGAAAACAAAAAGTTTCTCCTGCCCCTCCTGTTAAGCATTCCCTAAGAAAAAGCTCTCTCTGGGTTTGCAGGTGAAACCTTTCACATTCTGGGGGTCCTGAGCAGGTCTCTGGATCTCAGTGATCTGATGGGCTGCATTTCATCTCCTTTGGAAATGTCAGTGTCCAGGTCACTGGAGTGAATCTGTTTGTACCAGTGAGCAGCTGCCAATTCCCCGTGCACATTCCTGGTGGGAGATGCTCTCACATGGCTTTGGAACATCTCTGTCCCAGTTCTTTGGCTGGAAATCAGACTGGGCTTGGGTCAGGAAAAGCCTGGGACTACTTGGTGGCCTCGTCTTTAGCCAGCACATCCCAGGGGAGGCTTCTGTGGATGCACACCAGAAATCTTGCTTAAGGTTAACTTAGTAATAAATATTTGGAAAATCCCTGTGTTTTTTTTCTCCCTGTGGCAGCTTCTTGGGTCATAACCTACCCAGCAGAGTGTGAGCTGAAGGAGCACATCTGGGATTTTGGACAGGATTTAGGAAGGAGATTTATTTGGGTCTCAACCTGAACCCTGCAGCAGTTCCTCCAGCACGGCACAGGGTTGCAGACCTGCTCAGGAGGAAATTTTCAGCTGTTTGATGGTGTCTTTGGGCATCCTCCCCTTTTGTTTGTGTATGGCAGCCTGGGAGCACTGATCTTGGACAATACCCTAAGGTATTGATGTGAGCTGTGAGATGACAGCTTGGGGCTGGCAAACCCAGAGTCAGGAAACCATAGAATCCTTTGGTTGGAAAAGGTTGGAAAAGCCCTTTCAGCTCATCAGGTCCAACCCTTCCCCCATCCCTGCCCAGGCCACCCCCACCCCATGTCCCTCATCCCCACATCCCCAGGGCTCTGAAACCCCTCCAGGGATGATGGGGACTCCAGCCCTGCCCTGGGCAGCCTGGGCCAGGCCCTGGCAACCCTTTCTAGGGAGAAATTGTTCCCCAGCTCCCACCTAAACCTCCCCTGGCACAACTTGAGGCTGTTTCCTTTTGTTGTGTGTCTTGTTACTAGGAAGAGGAGACCAAACCCCTTTCACTCCAACCTCCTTCCAGGGAGCTGTGGAGAGCTGAACAGGTACCATCAGCCAGGACTTCTCTGCCCAGAGATAAAAAACACAGAAATTTCATTCCCCTCAAACAGATCCCAACACAGTTCTATCAGAACAACTTCTGGTTTTTGGGATGCACCTTCAGACACAGGGAACAAACATCTCAGATAATGTTACGTCCAGGTCAAAATTCAGATTTTTTAGTGATTTGCAATGAGTTTTCTGCAATCTGCATAAAGAAATACTTTGGAATAACTAAAAAAGAAAACATGCTGAAGCTGTATCAGTTTTGCATTCATGCTGAAAGCATTGCTGTGCTGAGTTTTGGTGCTTCTTGGCCCTAAACAAGTACAATCCAATGATGATTTGTAGTCATATTAGTCAGGGAAAAGCTTTCTCAAATTGCTTTCCACTTTGTAAAACAATAAACTTGGACCAAAGAGCATGGAGGGAGTTAGGGAGCTTGAGCTGATTGTAATTCTTCCGGTGGAAACATTTTCCATCAGAAGAATGCAGATTTGATTACATTCCCATGTTGACAATGGCCCTTTCAAGTGAAAAGAATAGAAGAGCTTCATTTCAGTAAAGCTGCAATATTTTGGTTTGAATTTATAAATTAACTTTCTAAATATTAATTAAAATGACTGTGAAATACTGGGATTTCACCTCAAAGAGACCTCTTCTGGAGACCATTCCTGTTCAGGACTATGAACTTTGAGTTTGTTACACTGCAAAGCCACTGAAAGGAAAACAAACTGAAGGGGAGATGATTTCAGGAATTTTGTCACCTTTATTTCTACCAGGGCATTTGAAATTAACCCTTTTCATCCATCGTGGTCTGATCACATCCCTTACAAAGCTGAGGAGGAGGCAGTGTGCAGCTCAACTGCCCAAAACTCACCCAAACACAGGACTGTGATTTACCACCCAGCAGAGCTCATGGTTTGGACCCCATCCCTTCTGCCTGCATCCACCACTGCTCCATCACCATGCTTTCCCTTCTCCTGCAATGAGCTCTCACATCAATAGGATGAGAGGTGATGCTTTTAAATTGGAAGAGGTAAGATTTAAATGGGATCTTGGGAAGAAATTGTTTGGTCTGAGGGTGCTGAGCCCCTGGTTGCCCAGGTTACCCCCAGAAGCTGTGGCTGCCCCATCCCTGGCAGTGTTGAAGGTTGGATGGGGCTTGGAGCACCCTGGGCTGGGGGAGGTGTCCCTGGGCATGGCAGGGGTGGCACTGAGTCAGCTTTAAGGTCCCTTCCAACCCAAACCATCCTGGGATTCTGGGATCTGCCTGCATTACTGAGAGCTTGCAACCTCTGGTCTGGTCTCCAAAGGAGCCTTCTCCAGCTGATGGCAATTTGGGGTCTATTTGGGTCACTGAGGGGATTTCCAGTGCCATTAATAATGATATCAGTACCATTAATTGGTGTCATCAGAGGTGCTGGAGCACTGTGCTGCATATGGGATAGGGGCTCTCCTGCCAGGCTGGTGGTGGATTCTCAGGGATTTGTGGAGCTATGAAGATCACTGAGGGGTAGAAGTGCTGAGTTCAGAGATTACAGCACTTGTCAGCCAGAGAAGATAAACAGGTTCTCATTTTCACTGCACAACCAAAACTGAAAATTACTGGAACAAAATGCCCCAAAGCAAGGCAAAAAGGTGAGTATTTAATTCACTGCATTGGAGTTTGAGTTTCTTAGCATAAAGGGCAGAAATTACCATTTGTTTCTGGCACTTTGACCTAGGCAGCAGTTTTGGTCTTACTGAGTACTTCCCAGTTTCCATTCCAAATGGAATCAGATCTGCAGTTTTCCTCCTTTTGAGCTAGGATTGTTGTTTGTAGGATGAAGTTCACTTTCCTGAGCCTTGGAACAGTGAAGAGGGAGAACTGGAGAAGTTGCATCAAAGTGAGATTTGTTTTGCTGAGCTCTTGGTGACAAGATACACTTGTAGTGAGGCAATTCATGTGTTATCATCACTTCTGGCATTTGTGGAGAAAAAAGATTCTTTATCCAGGATAGATTCTGGGACTTGGAGAACAGAAAATGCAGAGGAATGGGCAGCTTTGAACCGAAAAACATTAAGTCATCAGTAATTGGGATTCTTCTGCTCACCTGGGGTGCTGATATGGGAGAAAAGCAGTAGAATGAATCCAAGGGGCAGGTGACAAATCTGCTGAGTGGGAAAGGAGAAGAGGGATGCTGGAGATGATTCCTGGGAGGAGTTGGTGGAAGAGCCATGAGCAACATCTCACTGTGGACCTGGAGGTGAGATTGCTCATCTCAGAACCACTGAGCAGCCACTGCCAGGAGCTGAGATATTCCTCTGGCCCTTGGAATAACCCCAGGAAGGACACATTAAGTTGGGTTTAATGTGCCACTGGGTAGCCACTGGAAAGTCATTAAAGGCAGAGGGACTGGGAAAGCAATCAAACTCCAGTACATTTTGCCACAGGTACTGCCTGGCCTGACTCAAGGAGGGAAGGAGGAACTTATTGTCTCTCAGAGCCAGCTCTCAGGGTGTTTGAGATGCTGGTAACAAATGGGCCTCTTCATTGCTCTGTCAAGGAGATTATTCTAAATGGCAGGTACCAACATTTGAATATTGGGCACTAAATTTCCAACAGAGAGTGCTCAAAGTCTAATTAAGGCACTGTTGCAGAGTCTAGGGAAAGAGCTTGAGATGATGGGTGAGGTTATAATTCCTACACAGTTATTGCCAGGCAGGGCTGCAGACTGAAGCTCTCATTTTGGTAAGAAATGCATGAAGAGTATTCTAGCAGTAAATCAATACAGGATGCAAATTATAGATATATATTAAAAAAAGGAAAAAGAAAAAAGTGGGGAGCCATTATCTCTTCAACATTAATGAGAGCCATCCCTAAGCAATCTTGAAGCAAATCACTTTCCTTCTCTGAAACACTCCAGGGTAGAGCCCTAAGCTTATTGCCTATTTATGTCCTGCAAATGTTTCACTTCAGATGATAAATTGGGTATTGCTGTCAATAAACTAAACCAGCAGGTCCCAGATATTACAGGTTTATATCTAGGCAGCTTAAAAAGAAAATGTTGTGAAGCTGAACCCTTCTCTGCGTGGCTCAGTTGTTCCCAGGAGAACATGTGCTGGGTGTGAGGTTCTTGGAAGGGGTGGAAGGGAAAAGGTTTTGTGCCTGCAGTGTGTAAAGGAGGAAGGAAGGATAAAGATTGTTTCCTAATAAAAAGAATGAGTAAAAGAGGAGATTGGGGTTTCTGTGGAAAACAATGAAAGATTATTCTCTCCTTATTCACCTATTTTGTAGCCGGTTCTTAACTTGTAAACAAAAATTGTAACATGCATCTTAAATTTCTCTGCTTTCATAGTGGTGATCTTTCACTGCCAGGAGTTGCTTTTCTTTTTTCTCTTTTGTCTTTTTTCTCTTTTTCCTCTTCTTTCTCTTTTTTCTAATTTTTCCCTTTTCTTTTTTCCTCTTTCTCTTTTCTCATTTCTCTTCTTTTTTTCTCTTTCTCTTTTCTATTTTCACCTCTCTCCTCTCTTCTTTCTTCTCTCTTCTCTCTATTTTTTCCTCTTTTTCTCTTTTCTCTTTTTTTCCTCTTTTTTTCTTCTTTTTTTTTTTTTTTTTTTTTAAATTCTATTTTATTTTCCTCTTTTCATCTTTTTTTTTCACTGTTTATAGTGACCTGTTTGATGATGGCTGCTCAAACAAAGTCTCCTGTTGTGAGCTCTTTGGTTGAGAGAGTGGAATCACAGAGCCAAGGGTGAGCACCAGGAGAACCAGGGATCTGAGCAAGGCTTTAAAACACAGCTTGGCAGAAGATGATCCCTCACCTAAGAGCCGAAATGAAATCACTTTGGCTTTGTGCTTACTGCTTACTGCTGCAGTGAACAATGATAGATTTAGAGTGAAAAAATTCGTAGCATGCTGAGGAGGAAGGGGATCTTCTGAACCTGGATGGTCTAGTGGTGAGGGGCTGGAGGCCTGACAGTTGGACTTGATGATCTTATGGGTCTTTTCCAGCTCTGAGAATTCCATAATTCTCACCTGGCAGCCTGGCCATTTGCATCCTCTCTGACCTCATCCTCACTTCTTTCATCCTGAGTTCATCCCTCACCACTCAGGACCAGCCTGTACCTTCCTCAGGCACTGGAAACCTGATTGTTCCACATTATTTAATGGGAAAGCTCACAGCACAGGATCTCTAACCCCATGCATTCCTCTCTTGCCATTGGAAGGAGCTGAGGGGAGCCCCACTTGTCTCCTGGATGAAATTCTGGCCATAGTAGGGAAATTTAAAGGGGAAAGTGGAAGTTGCCATTTTGCCAAATCCTTCTGACTGCTCTGCAAATCCCTGCTGGGTGTTTGTGAGCAAATGGTGCAGCCCCTGTTGTTTGCAGGAAAAGCTGCTTTTTAAAAGCATCTCCTGTAGCAACAGAGAACATTTATATCATGCATTTACCTGGTCCCCCAGGTCACTTGGCAAGTGCTGAGGGTGTTTGGGAGTGTAACCACAGGAAACATAATTTCCATAAATCTTTTTTTTTTTCTGGAGAAGGGGAAGAACAACAACAACAAAAGAATCTACCAAATTATGGATGAAGAAGTCCCTCTAAGGAAACACAAGACAAAGCATTTGATTTTGAGGCTGAGCTTTCTGAGCTCAGGTACTTGGTCAAGTTGAGTGATGTTGGCTGGCAATGCCCTGACACAGCTCTGCCTCTGATATCCCAGGGGTTTGTGCCCCATTTCCAGCTGCAGCCTTGGTCCTTGCTTGGTTTTGGTGATACTGATGGGAGAGGTTGCTCCAGGCTGCAGTGAAAGAGTTTGGGGATGTTGAGCTGTTTCACTGAGATGGAGAATAACCAAGGGAAAGATTTTGACACCTTCAATTGGAATATGTTGGGGGGCAGTGGAGTCTCCATTCCATGAAGAATGACACTTTTTAGCAATTGGCAGGGGAAAAAAATTGATAACAACAACACCAACAAAACCAAACTGTAGCGGGAGGAGCCCTTCTTGCTCCTAGGGCTGATCCTGAGGCCTCGGGGCTTAGCCCATTCCTGGACGATGTCCCAGGGCTGTTCCTGGGGCTCCGGGATCTACCCCTTCTTGCCTGCTCCTGGGGCTCCTTGAGCTGTGGGCTTCTCCATCCTCACTGAAGAGTGAGAGCTCTCTCCGTGGGTGTCAGCTGCTCTCTTATTGGCCCCCTGCTCCTGCACATGCTCAGGAGGGAGGCCAGACACAGGTGAACCCACACCCACTCATCAATAACTCAGGGCACCTGGTCCTGTCTCACTACACCAAACAACCAAAAGAACCCCAAAAAACAAACAAAAAACCCCCACCCCAAAACAAAACAGAAAAAACCCCAAACACCACCAGTCTAAGTGTAGCAGATGGAGGGATAGAAACTTCCATTAAAAAAAACCCAAACCCCTTGCATAGTAGTTATGAGACTCACTTAACAGTTCACTCAAGGATGTGCTATTTGCAGCTTTTAGATCATTCAGTTTGTACTTTGGTGCCCAAACCTGCAATTAAGTGAATGAGATGACTTGCACGATTTTGGGTGGTGGTATTTCTCCTCTTATTATCCTAATGAAAGTAACCATAGAGGACTTGGGTTGTACTTACCGTGCAGTTAGGAGGTGGTAGTTACAGTGTAATTACAAAATTTATTCTAGTGATGTTTCTACCTGGATCCATCAGCAGTAGCTGGGGTACTCTGAGTCTGAGTTTATTTGCCAGAGAACCTGAATTCATTCCCATCCAGGAAGGAAAGCAAAAATAATGTGTGTAATGAGAAGAGGAGGCTGAGAGGAGCCCTTATTCCCCTCTGCAACTCCCTGGAAGAGGAAGCTGCAGTGAGGGGGATGTTGGCCTCTTCTCCCCAGTGACTGTGACAGGAGAAGAGGAAATGGGTTCAAGTTGTGCCAGGGGAGGTGCAGATTGGGTGGTAGGAAACATTTCTTCCCTGAAAGAGTGGTGAAGCATTGGAACAGACTGCTCAGGGAGGTGGTGGAGTCATTGTCCCTGGAGGCAGTAAAAAAGTGGGTAAATGTGGAGCTTCAGGAGATGATTTAGTGGTTAAGATGGTGTAAGGCTGATGGTTGGACTCAATGATCTTGAAGGTCCTTTCCAACCATGGTGATTATATGATTCTAATGATATCTTGTTACCAGAGGGAAATAATCTGCAAATAAACCTTCTAGCAGGCAGGAAAGAGGGATGAGCAGGGGATGGGTCAGTGCTTGCCCTGGGGCTGTGGAGGGAAGGGCTGGAGAGGGTGGGTGAGGAGTTTGGGTTTGGGTGCAGACAGAAAAACCAATTAATTGCTAGGCTGGGGGTCAGGTCCAGCTCTGCCACTGGTCTTGTTTGTGCTCCTCAGAAAAGTAATTGAATTCCTTTTTTCTTCCCAGAAGAGCTTGGGATCATCAGATGGTTGGGTGCTCAGTGAGGGGGCAGCTGGATTTAAGCTGGATGGGGGCCGAATTTTAGCCACATCCCCCATATCCAGTGCTTGAATGCTTATGTGATCTCAGAAGTGATCACATAAGTCAGAGAGAAGAGATCACTTCACTGAGCAGTTCCCTGCTCCCAGGGAACACAAATCCTGGGGAAACACACTGGGATGAACTCTCTTGAAAACCACACCTCCCAGCTCAGCACTGGGGCTCCAGTGGGGACCATGATGTCCCCACATCCTGGCCCATTGGCACAGTGCTCCTTCCTTCTTGGGAGGCTTTTTGTCCCAGTGATTCTTTCCAGCTTTGTATCATTTGGGAATTTAGTTCTTGTTTTGGCCACTCCCTCTTTGAGATGAGGAGGGATCCATCTGACCACCCTCCTTGCAGGCATCATTGGTGCTGCTGCTGGAAGTCACTGTGGGAGAAAGAAGATTTAGTGCTGCTCAAGTTGTTTGTCAGGGGGAGCAGGTTTGTGGGGAATCACCTTGGACAGAGGAGCAGCCCCATTGTTCCCACGGGCTGGAGAAACTGAGGCAGAGAGAAGAGCACCCAGATCCTGACCTGCTCTCTCTGAGAAGTGATTTTCCTGAGGCTCAGGCTGGTGCCATCACCAGCAACATGGGCTGCCTTCTCCTCTGGAAATATTTCCAGGGTTTGTTGTTGTTGTTGTTTGGGTTTTGTTTTTTTTTTATCTTTTATCCTCTAATTTGCATTGGTTGCCTACATTTGGCAGTAAAAGAAGGTCCTATGTAATGGGCAGGAGAATAAATCTCAAGTGTTTGCTCACAGCCCAGGGAAGGTGTCATCTGAGTGCAGGACTTTGGGTGGCAGCAGAACCCCTGCACCCACCCAAGCTGGGCAAGGGAGAGGCAGCTGCTGGGCAGAATTACAGCCACTCCCCCTCCTTATCCCACCCTCCCAAGCTATCTTGATTCTTCTTTTTAAAGACAAACCAAAATATTGTGTTTACTGACCAGGGCAAAGCATCCCTCTATGGGGCAGCTTCCAACCCAAATGAAAAAGGTCTCAAAGTTTCTCCCTGGCAATGCCTTTGCTGAGAGATTTACTCCATGGACCACATCAGCTCCCAGTTCTGAGCCAGGAGTATCAGTTGCCATGGTGACTTCTTGGGGAAAGGCATATGGGGAAAGTGCTGATGTATTTTTAGCTGTGGGTAATGAGATTTAACAGCTGGAAATAAAGGTGAAGGCCACACAGTGTGCCACAGTTCATGGACCATTCTTTGGGACTGGTTCTTCAGCAGTGTTGATGGGAAGAGCTGATGAGGGGAATGCTCCTGGGGAGGATGCTCAGCCCTGAGACTCCAACCCTGGGTGCTGTGCAGGACAGGAGGAGTCACTACCAAGAAATACTGATTAGGAGGTGATGTTGAACATCAAGATAAAGAGGAGGCACTGATGGAGATTGTAGCTGCTTTGTGTACAGGGTGTTCAACCTATAAATAGCTCTTCAAATATCCCTCTGCACAAGTGGTATTGATAGAGTGCAGAAGGAAATAAAGCTCCAATTTTGGTCAGGAGTTGGGATGTGAAGGGTGCTCCAGGCTTGGTCAAAAGTTTAGGTTTCTGAGGGGTGTGGAACAGTGTTGGAACCCACTTGGGTGGGGGTTTCCTCCTCTGATGGAGGGTCAAAGGTTGCAGTCCCTTTGAGCACCTTCTGAAGTCTGTACCTGGGGAGGGCACCCACTCCTTGTTGGCATCCAGATGTCCTGCAGCCGAGGTCCTGTGCAGACATAATTTATTAGTGTGGTTTGGATCAGATTAAACTCACATGTAAACTTTTCTGAAGGTAGACTCCTATTTTATTTTCTAAAAGACTTCCTCATCTCCCTGCAATTCTTCAGCTGTCAAAAGTTTATTTTAAAATTAATTGATTTTGATGTAATATTTACTGCTCTTCAGCTTTCAGCCCAGCATATGGAAACAGATTTCACTACAGCTGGCAGTGTCTAATGGGATTGGCTCCTGCTCCAAAGGCTCTTTGCATTCTGTATCCATACTTCCAGCCTGGAGCAGCCCCACCATCTTTTGATATCCCTGAGCTTCCACCAGCTCAGGCTGCCAGAGAGGCAAGGTGAAGTTTAAAGAAATCCTATTTGACACCTTCCTGAGCCCAAAGTGTTATTATTACAGATCTGGCCCAATGTTCACCAGCATGAATAAGCTCTACCCTTTGGCTGGATTAAAAATTGATCTTATCTCCCTGTGACAGTCACAGTTGTGGAGATGATCACTGGGCTATTACCCACAGCCCATGGAAACTGAAGCAGCCTTTGCCAACCCACGGGTGCTGTCAAAGCTGAACTTTGGAGGAAAGTGATTTAGAAGCAGACTCAGAATTGTGAAGTGTTAAATAGCCTCTAACAAAACTGCTGAGGAAACCTCTCCTGCTGGGTTATGATGCTCCCAGCTTTTTCCCAGGTCAGCATTCCCCTTGGTGAAGTTGGTACCTCCCAAACCCTGGAGCAGAGGAATGGACACAGTGCCTGGTAATGGCAGCATCTTCTTGTCTGAGGCTTAATGCCTGAACCAATGGCTGATCAAACTTGTTCTATGAAGTCTGTTTCCTGATAAAGAAAAGAAAATTTCTCCTCCCAGGCCCCCCAAAAAACCCCAAGCACACAACAAAAAAACCCAAAACCAACCCTACAGAGTTTTCCCTCCCTCTTCCCCAATAAAATACTTCCAAGTGAAGAGGAAATTCCTGTGAGCAGCATTTCAGCAGACCCTTGGCATGCTGGGTTTTTATGTATCCTCATTACCAAAAGAATCCTGTGTTTTGCTCTCCCCAGTGTGGTACAAGGACTGTTTAACCAAAACTGAGAAATCATCACCTCTTTCTACCCATCCCTGGCAGTGTCGAAGGTTGGATGGGGCTTGGAGCACCCTGGGCTGTGGGAGGTGTCCCTGAGCATGGCAGGGGGTTAGGACTGGATGATTTTTAAGGTTCCTTCCAATCCAAACCAGTTTGGGATTCAGTGACTATGATTTAAAAGCTGCACATCCACACTTGTTGGACAGGGAGAACACGTACATCCAGACTTTGCTTGCAGAAGAGGACATGCTCCTATTCAATATATTTGTTGGAGAGAGTTAGAGCTTCTGTGGCATAAAGTAAATCTGCCTTCCAGACATGCTGAGGGGCTTGGAGAAGGGCTGCAGAACAGCCCCTGGGGCAGGGGTGTGCTGTGCAGGTTTATGCAGGGAGACTTTGAGATCAGGATGGTTCACCCACAGCAGTCCAGAGCAGATGCTACAGAAAGAAGTAGAGTTTGATGTATAATGAAAAAATAATTTTCCAACGATATTTGGCACAGAAAATGGGCAGCGTGGGTGTGGATGGTGTTACAGCTGTCTGCATCCAGAGACAGAGATGTCTGTGCATGAGATGAGGCTGCAGCTCCAGTCCTGGGGTCAGTTCTGGGCCCCTCACAACCAGAAGGACATTGAGGGGTTGGAGTGTGTCCAGAGAAGGGAATGGAGCTGGGGAAGGGTCTGGAGCACAAGTCTGCCCAGGAGCAGCTGAGGGCCCTGGGGGTGTTGGAGCAGAGGAGGCTGAGGGGAGACCTTCTGGCTCTCTGCAACCCCCTGAGAGGAGGTTGGAGCCAGGGGGGGTCGGGCTCTGCTCCCAAGGAACAAGGGATGGGACAAGAGGAACTTTTGGCACAACTCAAGTTGTGCCAGGGGAGGTTTAGGTTGGAGCTGGGGAAGAATTTCTGCCTGGAAAGGGTTGTCAGGGCCTGGCCCAGGCTGCCCAGGGCAGGGCTGGAGTCCCCATCATCCCTGGAGGGGTTTGAGAGCCCTGGAGATGTGGGGATGAGGGACATGGGGTGGGGGTGGCCTGGGCAGGGATGGGGAAAGGGTTGGACCTGATGAGCTGAAAGGGCTTTTCCAACCAAACCAATTGTATGACTTCATGCCTGACTGCAAACACAAGAGGTTATCTGTGTGTCTGGCCATATCATTATGGCCTCCCTGAAATGCCCAAAGCTGCATCATTAACATTAGAGAAGGGAATATGGGAATATGTGCTGCTCCTTTGTCCCACGTGTGCAGATGCATTGACCAGGAGTCTTCCACCACAACACCTCCTCTCTTTTTCCTTCTCCTTTACAGAAATTCGTGAAGCTTTCCGGGTGCTGGACAGGGATGGGAATGGCTTTATATCCAAGCAGGAGCTGGGGATGGCAATGCGTTCCCTGGGGTACATGCCCAGTGAGGTGGAGCTGGCAATCATCATGCAACGGCTGGACATGGATGGTGAGTGAGTCCCTGCTGCTGGTGCCTCTGTGCTGGGACAGGGGGAGGTTCCCAGCCTGTGGGTTTGGTTCAGATAATTTATGGTGACTGAGGAAGTTCTGGAGAGGAAGCTGTGGAACACAGTATCAGGTACGGGTACACAGCTTGATGGAACAGGCACAGAACTGGGAGGCATCAAGGCTGTAGTTGTTGATGTATAAAGAGATAGAGACAGAAGAGAAAAGGGAAAGGAAGAAAGCACCATCCAAAAATAGAGGGAAGGAGGGGAGAGAGGAAAGGGAAAGTCATGACCCAAGGATCCAGAGGTGTTCCATTGGTCTCGTGGTGGTTGTCCAGTCCTAGGAGAGGCACAAGGGTGAGTCTCTCCTCCTTACATGTTACCAATTTCTTGCTGCTCCACAGCCACTTCCCAATCTTTGCTTGTCCTGACTTGGTCTGGGAGGTACCACAGAGTGGTCACCTCCCTGTAGTTTGCTCAAAGCCCCTAATTGTCTCTTCTGAAGCTTTATGGCCTCTCCTCTTATCAAGGATCTCTCTTCCCAAGCTGTCTCTAGGCCTTCAGACTGTTTGACACAAATGCATCACTCATCCTGCTCGTTACAACAACCATTCTCTAGAAGGTTGCAAACATTCTTTTGAAGGCTGTTGTCACCTTTCTCTTTGCACTCTTGGCCCGGTAACACTGGGTGATAAGCTGAGTGCCCAGCCAAGCAGAGCTGCCCAGTCCCATGGCCTCACCTTTCCATGAAAGTAAAAAAGGCTGTGGATGGGAGCTGGGATGTGTTGTAATGAAGTGTGGATGGTTTTGAAGGGAGAAGTTTAGAAGGGTGGAATAATTTTGAGCAAAGTCCTGCTGTGAGAGCTCATTAAACAATTCCTAAGAGGTAATAAAACAGACAGAACCCACCATTAACAGGAAGAGGGAAATGCAGCATCAGGATGCTGGAGCCAGGGGGGATTATTTTTTTTAAAAAACTGCTGCAGAGCTACAGTCAGAGCTGATCACAATGAGCAGACTGTCTTTAAAATGTCCTTGGCCAGAGCAGGAAGGGAGATTTTACTGGTGCCTGAAGCATGGGGTGAAGGTGGGTTTGGGTCCAAGCTTCTTGCCCCCCTCTGCAGGTGGTTGCGTCAGGATGGAAATGCTGAGCAATGGGAGATGGAATTGGGGGTGCTGGTCCTGAGGGGGGAGCTTGGAAAGCTGGTGAGACTGCCGGGAGCAGAGCCCACGGGAGATGGTGTCTGTGGGAATGAAGCTCTCCTGGATCCCTAGGGGTACCTGAGTGCTCTGTCCCTAGGAGATGCAGAGCACAGGAATCCTCATCAGGGCAGGCAGGCTGGGCAGGGGCTGTCTGCCTGCTTTAGGGTGTCTGGCATCTCCCTGAGACAGGGAGACAAAGTAATGCCAAACCTGATGGATAGAGCAGGTCAGTTACTGAAATGATCTCATACCTGAAAAGAAAGAAAAAAGAAACAACATATCCATGACTTTTAAAAAGCATTTTCTTCAAAAATAATCGCTTGTGCCTTGTTCCATTCTGCTGGCCTTCCTGAGCAGACCAGGTGATTTCTCTTTAGGTTTTGCAGCAGCCAGACTCAGCACAATGCCAACTCTTGAGGCCTTTTACCCAAACTCTGCACTTTTTTTTTGGAAAATGAGTGATGTGAATTTGGCTTCCAGTTTTGATTCATCTCCAGTTATTCCCTGACTCTGGGTCTCTTTGGCACTCCTCCATGTGCACTCCTGGTGTGCAGGGACCTGTAACTGGAGAGGTGGGCTTAAAATGTGGAGTAATGGGCTGCAGATGGGAAGTGTTAAATTCCTCTTTGAGACTTTCCAGAATGTTGGATGTGTTTTCTGCAGAGATGGGACTTGATCCTCCATCTCTTCCAGCTCAACAGTTCCAACAGCTCCAAAGGCACAGTCGGGTCGTGCTGGGGTTTTTAATTGTTCTTTTGTCTCAGCTGCCTGATACAGGATTTTGAGCAGAGAGCCTGGGGGCTGGACACAAGTCTGAGCTATGTGAAGGTCAAATGGGCCATACATTAAAAAAAGACAGAGTAATGGGTAGTTCCTCAGGCTCTGAGCAAATAGGGGAATATTATGTGAAAGATTTAGCTTGCCTGTAAATTGAATTAGTGCTACAGGACTTGAATTAATATTATAAAGCTTATTGCTATTTTTTCTGTGATGGATTGTCATCATTTTTTTTTTCTGTGATTTAACTTGAAATATGTAGTCAGAGGCAACAATACTTTCTTCCTTCCTCTCCCATTGTGTTTGAGCATTATTTGGTAGCAGGGCTTCCACCCAGTGAGCACCCAGGGATGTCAGTTGTGCGCTGAGCTCCCAGGGACAGCCCTACCAGCCCTACATTCCTCCCAAGATACTCCTCTTCAGGGCTGCCTCATTTTTCCAAGACTTAGGCTCTGTATCAGATGGGTGGGAAGTCTGGCTGGATAGAAGGTCATGTTCAACATGGAGACTGTTGGGGGTGTTCATCTGAAGAGAAAAGAAAGAGAAGAGAAGAGAAGAGAAGAGAAGAGAAGAGAAGAGAAGAGAAGAGAAGAGAAGAGAAGAGAAGAGAAGAGAAGAGAAGAGAGAAGAGAGAAGAGAGAAGAGAGAAGAGAGAAGAGAGAAGAGAGAAGAGAGAAGAGAAGAGGAGAGAAGAGAGAAGAGAGAAGAGAGAAGAGAGAAGAGAAGAGAAGAGAAGAGAAGAGAAGAGAAGAGAAGAGAAGAGAAGAGAAGAGAAGAGAAGAGAAGAGAAGAGAAGAGAAGAGAAGAGAAGAGAAGAGAAGAGAAGAGAAGAGAAGGCTGCAATGGGGAGACCTTAGAGCACTTTCCAGTGCCTGAAGGGGCTCCAGGAAAACTGGGGAGGTACTTGGGACAAGGGCCTGGAGGGATGGGATGAGGGGTGATGGTTTCTGACAGAAAAAGTGGTGATTGAGATGGATTCTAGAAAGAAATTGTTTGTTGTGAGGGTGCTGAGCCCCTGTGCCAGGTTTCCCAGAGAAGCTGTGGCTGCCCCATCCCTGGCAGTGTTGAAGGTTGGATGGGGCTTGGAGCACTCTGGGCTGTGGGAGGTGTCCCTGACCATGGCAGGGATTGGGACTGGGTGAGCTTTAAGGTTCCTTCCAATTCAAACCAGTCTGGGATTCTGTGTCTCTAGGAAAGGCAGGGGACAGGCTGTCATCCTCCTGCACATTTCCCAGCACCTGACATAAATTATGATGTGTTGGCAGGTAGTGTAGCCAGACATCCATTTCTCCATGCAAGGCTGCTGCCAGGGTCTGCTAATAATGAGGTAGTACAATTGGCAGTGGTTTATATTTAACCTGCAGCAGCCTGAGCAGACCTAGTGCAAACATATGGTTTCCATCAGAAATTACCTTGGGAGAGCCTTCAGACTGCAGGATGGCAGTATGGCTGCATCTGCCATGGTTTATTTAACTGATGGGCTTCAAATAGGGAGCAACCAGAGCTGGTCTGGATTTGGTTTTCATTGCAAACCCTGTTTTCTGTCAGGATAGAGAGGGTGGCTCAGCCCGTGTGGATCAGGCTGAGAAGAGACTGCACTGTGGGAGCAGGATTGTTGGGATGGAGAAAATACAGCTTAAGAGGAGTAACTGCAGTGTGTGCTGGAGTGGTTTTGTGGCTGAGCATAAACTGATCTGACAAGAGCATTTCACACCTGTGTGTCACCCTCTGCCACAGAGGAGCTCACTGAGCTCTGTAAATAACACTGGGATTGACCCCAGAGATGGCCAAGGACAGTTGTGTCTGGGGCTGGAGCCTGCAGCTCTCCTCAGGAGCTCTCAGGGACTGAAGGCAGGTTTCATAATTCATTGCATTTGAAGGCAAAATGGAGTTAGAAAATGCTGCCTGAAGCTCAGTGAAAATGACAATTGCAGAGCTTGTATTTTGCCCAGGAGTTCCTTAAGGTGTCATAGAGCTTTTAATGCCTCCATGGCTCCTGGGTGACTTTCACTGGTGATTTGCCAGCAGTCCTGCCATGGACAGGGTGGAAATGAGAGCAGGAGGAGGGTTGTCCTCAGAGAACATCATGGGGTGATTCTGAGGATGCTCAAGAACTTCCAAATGTCCTCCAAGGCTTGGAGGATGTCTCATGCCATGAAGCCCATGGTGCTTGGAGAGCCCCGGGCTACTCATCTGCTGGGCATCAGTGCCAGGGCACAGCAAAACTGATGCAGATTTGGGGAAGAAGGTGAGAAGTTGAACCAAGAAACATGAAAACGGGACCCCAGGGGTCCCAGGGGGGCTTTTGGCTGGCAGACAGAGCAAAATCTTTTCTTCTGTGGACAGGCAAATGCAAACTCATGGCAAATCCTATAGAGAGAAATATCCAAACCCAGAGGTGGCTACCAAACATTCCCACCAGGCTCACCACATGCTTGCCCATGGCATTGGATTTTTTTTTTATTATTTTTTTTTAGCCCAAACAGCTGAGGAGAGTTTGGGCCACTGGGGCAGAAGATGTTTTGTTCCTGTGCTGAGGCAGGAGATGAGTGGTGAGAACTGGGGGTGGCACATGGGAGGGCTTCAGCCTTGGCCATTCCTTGTCCTGAGGCCACTCCAGGCTCTCAGAATGGCTCTGCTGATGCACTGATTGCCAGGGAGTTCCTAATTCTCACTGGTCTACTCTGAGGGAAAGCATCAGAGGCTGGAATATCCACCGTAACTCCTACAGTGTAAAGCCTTCTCCACCTTTTCTTCCAGGTCTCGTTGCTGCTCTGCAAGGTGTGCTTCAGCTGGGGGAGCACAGCTGCTACAGAGGGAAATGGGAGAGTGGGTGTAAAAAAACTGAATTAGGCAGAAAAATGAGAATCTGCTTGGAATATTTCAAGGCCTCAAGAGAAATCTTATAAATCATCAGAAACACCCTTTTATGAGCTACCTACTGGAAGCTGCTGTGGCATCTCTGTGATGGGGGATGTGAAAGCACCAAAAGAAAAGAGGAGGAAAAGGGATTTGTGGTGCAAAAAAAAAAGCCTCTTTGGGGGAAGGGAGGGGAGGAACAGGGGTTCTGTCACATGTCAGAGCATGAGATTCACATTAGTCCAAATCTTTGCTTACATCTCAGAAGAAGTGGTGCATGACTGTGCCAGCAGAAGGTTGCTCAGGATTGCTGGGCATCTCTCCAATGTGCTGTATGTGCCCTATGGGGACAGATTGTTTGCTTTGGGTCTGGAAATAGAGGTCAAATCTTACCTTAGTTTATACCCTTGATTTCCTTCATTCTTTGCCATAATTAGCTATTGCATTAACATAAACACTGCAGCCTGGGAGAGGTGCATACATTTCTGTCTGCAATCTGGAGGATGACCTGAAACATTCTGCCAGTATATGGAAAGGAAAAATATTTTATATATTTATGTGCTGGAAAAGAAATTATTTGTAAATTCTTCCAGTTGGCAGTAATGCTAATAAAAATGCAGAGAAATGGCACATTAAATGTGTTGCCTTATCTGGGATGCCTAGTCTTGAAGCAGACTTTTGCAATAAAATAGATAAATGTGTGACTTAAGTGTCAAACTGTTTCGTTACAACAGAAGACACTTTTATCTGAGGAATAAAATAAGCACTCAGTGTACTAATTAGAGGAGCAGCTGCTTTCCAGTATCCTGGAAAAATAACTTCAGGCTAACACAAGTAGGGGGAAAAAAAACCCCAGTGTGTCAAATTGTTTATTATAGTACAAATAGGAAATACTTTGATCAAGCGAAAGATGAGCTGGTTTCTTCAGCATACAAGTGAAATACCTGTTACCTTTTTGTGCGTTCTGTGATGCATCAGCAGGAGTAGTAAAAATACAGCCATGACATCCCCATGAGCAATCAAAACCAGTGGAAAGAAATCCCAGTTTGAAATTCTGCATATCCCCAAGCTGCTTTGCAGTGGAGCAAGGGATAAAAGAGGGAGGGAAAAAAACATCAAAAACCACAAAACAAACAAACAAAACAAAAAAACCCCAAGTAAGCTCTTCGCAGGGACTCTGGCAAAAAGGGTTTTGAAGGTCTGCATCTCTTCCAGGTGGCACTTGAGAGGTTCATCCAGCTCTGGGCAGCCCCATGGTAGAGTTGTTGTTGTCTTCTTGTGCTCTGGAGGCAGAAGTTGTGCAGTGAGGCAGACACACACCTCAGGGCTGCATTTGGGAAGGGAATCATGGAATGGTTGGGGTCAGAAGGGACCTTAAAGATCAAGACCCAAACTCCCTTGCATGGGTTAAGCCATAGTGCCATGACATGGCTTTAAGGGATGGTGCACACTGGCTCTCTAAAGTCACTTCTCCAAACTCCTGTCCTGCTGGTGGATGAGGATTTGTGTGCAGATATTGCTTTGGTTTGCTTGCACTTCCTGCCCCAGCCAGGAAAGGGACATGGACTTTGGGTGCTCCATTGGCTGGAGCCCATGTGCTGTGTCCCAGAGATGGGGAAAACTCAAGGACCTGGCCTGGGGGATCTGGAGAGAGAATAAGGAGGTTTCTCAGGTGGCTTGCAGAAGGTGAGTTCCTTGCTCTGAGAGGCTGTGTGGCCAAATGTTTGCTTGTGCTGCACTGGGTGACAACAGGGACATCCACCTGTTAAAAACAGTTTATCTCTTTTTTGTTTTCTTCTCTCCCTCTCTTCTTATTCCCTCCCCTCTTCCAACTTCACTACCATGAATAATTCCTTGTGTTTCAACATTTCAACATGAAACTGTGTAAAATAGTCCAGGCTGCTGGAGGCACACCAGAAATCATTGCTGTGTTCTAAATGGAGAGTTAATGGGAAAAGCCTGGACAGGTTGTTGCAGACTTTGGATTTGTCCTCTGGACTCAAAAGAATTTTATCTGTGAGAAATGCCTGCAGTGTTTCAGCCTCCTTGTCCTCTACAGTGTGTTGCTGAGCTAAGAAACTTGGTCGGTGAGATGGCTTTGATGAGACTTGTCTGTATTTATAGAGGCCACTTCCTCCATGTCTGCTCTGATTTGTAAAATGGAGATGATCATATTATGTGTTCTCACTGCAGAGAGTGAGGAGGAATTCTCATTGCTGGTGGTGCAGCTGGTCAGATTTGCAGCTGAGTACAAAAAGCTTCATAAATGATATCAAATTCTGTCTTCGATGCAGTGCTTGGATGGTTGAGTGCTTCTGGGTTAAATAGACAGGACCAGGGGAATGACAGAATTACAAATCCCTCCCTGAGCCCAGCCCCTCCTGTGCTCCCAGATGGCAGAATCATCAGTATAGCCCAGCACTGAGCACTGAGCTGGCTCCTCTGGATGTGCCCTGTGATTTGGCTGCATTGTCTTTAATTTTATTTGTTCCTTAAGATGCAAAATTCCTGGTGTTATGATTTTGGTTTCACAGAACATGTATGCCCCAGGGAACACACATATCCACAGAATCACAGAATCAACCTTTTAAGGTTGGAAGGGACCTTAAAGCTCACCCAGTCAATCCCTGCCATGGTCAGGGACACCTCCCACAGCCCAGGGTGCTCCAAGCCCCATCCAACCTTCAACACTGCCAGGGATGAGGCAGCCACAGCTTCTCTGGGAAACCTGGGACAGGGGCTCAGCACCCTCACAACAAACAATTTCTTCCTTATATCCAATTGCAATCTCCTCTCTTGCAGCTTAAAGCCCTTCCCCCTCATCCCATCCCTCCAGGCCCTTGTCCCAAGTCCCTCCCCAGCTTTCCTGGAGCCCCTTCAGGCACTGGAAGGTGCTCTAAGGTCTCCCCATTGAAGCCTTCTCTTCTCCAAGCTGTACAACCACATCTCTCTCAGCCTGGCTCCAGAGCTGCTCCAGCCCTTGGATCATCCTTATGGCTTCCTCTGGACTTGCTCCAACAGCTCCATATTCCTCTGGTTTCATGAACCTATGACTTTTTGGCCACCTAAAATCTGTGTTGAACTCTCTGATAGCAGCCCTGATGCATGCAGAGCTCTGGAGAGCAAAAATAATTGAAGTCATGGGGAGTTGGGATGGGATTGTGCTCCTTTTTTATCCGTTTAACAAAAGGATCAAGTGGTTACAACTTACAAGAACTCTGCAAATGTCTGCAAAACAACCCCTCTTGTACCCTAAAGGTGCCAAGGGACTCTGGGGAAAAGGCACAAGGGGCAGAGGGGATGGTGGGGACCTGCTCAGCCAAGCTGGAGCAATCTGGTGCTGGTGCTTGCAGCAGTAACTGGAGCATCCTGTGGCTTCCCAAGGCTGGTATGAAGCTGACAGACTGCTGGGCAGGGGTCTGATGGATTTATTTTATTGTTTCTTTACTGCAGTCTCTGGTTTTGTTAGATTTTATTTCTAGCCAAGCCCTGCCAAGCATCCTGCTTGCTTTAGTGCTGTGGTGGAGCATGGGACATGTCAGAGCAGCAGAGTCTGAGTCCTCTTCAATCACTGCCTCGTGTTTGGCTCCTGGACAGGGTCCCCTTGGGCAAACATGGGGAGTTAATAGATTTTTATTTTTTTTAATGGGGAAGCAAACACAAGTCATCTGCAGCTGTTTCCTCTGCTTTGTGAGATGAGCCAAGGGGCTGTCAAACTGAGTAACTCTCAAGGTCCTTCTCTTGGTGGCATGGTGGATACACCCCCAGCTCTGTCTTCCTGGACTCTGCTTGGGCTTTTCAGACCCCATGGAAATTTCCTTCCCCAGGAGCTGTACAATTTGCTCATTTTCTGTGTGCTGTTGTCACCAAAGCAGAGTCCACCAAAAGCTCCACACAGCCCCTCCCAAACCTGCAGGACATGGAGGTGCCCTGGAGGTACAGAGTGGGCTCCAGTGCAGATGTTTCACTTCTTTCCTCAGCTCCAGTGAAGTTTGTCCTTCCCAAAGAAGTCATTACAGCTGTAGGATGTAGGGCAGAGCTGAGGACCAAAGGGGCTGCTGGACATGTCCCTGCTGTTCCCAAAGAGTAAGAGAAATGAGAAATTGCATTTTTGTACCTATACATCTTGAGAAAGGGTATGGGACACCCCCTCCCAGTGGAGCCTAAACAGAACTTTTTGTAACCTAAACATTCTTGGTATCATCTTTCTCCATCCTAAGGACAGGCTGCATGTCCCATGCCTGTGGATCACAGGACTGGCACCCAGCTGTGCCTTCCTGTCGGTGTTTGGCAAGGTGATGCTTTGTGCCTCAGTTTCTCCACTGCAGAAAAGGCTGTGTCAGCATTGTAGTGGAGCTTTCTCTCTCCTTTTTGGCCAATTTCAGGGATACCTTGAACTAAAACCGTTTTCAAAGTCAGAAGTTTTGTGAAAGGCTTTCCCTGGTTCTCACTGATGGAAGGGACTGAGGCTGTAATTAGGTGGAAAGTCTCTGGGTGGTGCTGGGGAAAGGGCCAGGCTGTTCTCCTCTGCCCTTAACATCTCTGAAACCAAAATACTTGTCTGGGAAATATCCTGTGGCTGGAGCTTTGCTATGCTCATCTTCTGCATCATTTCAGGACCCAGGCTGGGTTGTTACTGTCCAGGTCACAGCAGGGCACACACAGTTACACAGAGAGGGACAGAGTCATTGCAGGTCCCTATTAAGAGAATAAAAATAAACAGGAGTGTGGTGCATGTGCCTGGGATTTGAGCTGCGAAAGACTGGCTCATTATCTTAAAATGTATCCCCTGGCTGCACTCTGGAGATCAAACTTGAGGAAAAAGAAAAAAACAAAACATAAAGAGTGATCAGGGCAGATCCTCATCCCCCGCTAGATGTGTGCATTGGGTTGGTGCCTTGGCAAGAAACTTCTAAAGAGGAGAAACAACCCAATGGTCCTGAGTCTGGCCAAGGAAAAGATTTCTTTAGGAAGCAGTCAGGCCTGCAGGCTCCCAGCTTAATGCACAAGGCTCTGGGAACCAAGTGTAGTCTCTGCCCTGCCTTGGGCATAGGTGATGCGCTCCAGGCACATTTTCCCCTTCTCTTTTTCTTTCCCTCTCCTGCTCTGGCTTTCTCCATTCCAATGGATATTTAATTAGCTGCTCAGATGGGAGACTTTTGGACAGACACTGGTTGACAGCAGGCTGAGGGTTGGGGCTGTCCCATGGGATGGAGGGCAAGCTGGGTTGATGCTGCTGCTCCTCTGAGCATTTAATTAATTCTCTGAAGCTGGAGAGCTCTGTCAGGAGTTTGCTGCTATGTGGGACATGGGATTTACTGCCCCAGCTCATCCCAATCCCTGTCTCCTCCCCCAGGTCTCGTTTGGTTTGGGGGTTACCAGCTGCCTTCTCCCTGTTCAGCACATCCATTGTGGGCAAACTGAGGGTGGATCCTGTGGGACCAGGACCCCTGTACTAGGGGAAGGGCAGGATGGGGCTTGGGCCCCAGGGATGCATCTTGGGTGTAAGGGTGCAGTGGTTTTGTGCTGCAGTGCCCTCCTTGGTGCCCCAACCAGGTGACTGCAGAGCTCTGCCTGCCTCCAGTGTTTGTGTAGATCCTGCTGAACATCCTCTGGCAAATGCAACCTTCCTCCCTTCTTCTCCTCTTCATCAAAGCCATGGGGACAGAGGGAAGACAAACCAGGGAAGCACAACACCTCTGGCAAGAGGCAGTGATTGGACCTGGAAACCTCCTTGGCATGGGGATACAGAGGCACAACCTGATGAGGAATAAACTGGAGCTGAAGGCAAGTAGCTTAGGAAAGCAAATCCCCCTCCAGAAGTACTGGGGGTTTTTGCAGCTCTCCCCAGCATACAAGCCCAACCTGGAGTTTGCCCCCTGGAAGTGCAGTGGTAGTTTTACAGGCTCCTCTATGTCATTAGCACTTTTCCTTTTCCCACATCCCATTGGTTTATTTAGTAGAGCTAATGGCATTTTTAAGAGGTGCAGACACCCCTTCCTCAGGACTGTCACATCCAAATAAAATTTTCTTGGGCTGCAGTGGCTGGGAGAGCTGGAAAACCTCCCGGGTTCTTTTTTTCCTGTTCTTTGCCACCCTTGCCCTGCTGTGCTTGGCATAAGTGGGTGCTGAGGATGAGGTGGGACCTGGTGTTTCCCCACTGCAGCTCCACAGTGGTGGCCAAGCTGAGACCCCAAGGTCTTTCAGCAGCCAGGGAGTGATCAGTGAGGTTGTGATTTTAGCAGGTCCAGGATACCACACCACACGTGTGGTCTTTGGACACAAAAATGTTCCCAGAGAACTCAAAAATATTTTTAGATTCCTTCAGCATCCCTTTTCCATGATGGAGCAGTTAGTCAGGCTCCCACAGTTTGTCCTGGAGCTGTTGACAGTGCATCTCGTTGTTCTTCCTTTTTATTATCACATTTGCCTGTGGTTTTTTCTGTCAGAACTGAGACAGCTTCTTGCAAGGACTGATTCTTTGTGGGTATCTGGAAGCACTTAGTACCCAGCAGATGTTAATGAAATAGTAATGATAAGCAGATCTGATTTTGTCTCTGATGATGTGGCCAGCAAAAGACTGAGCCACAGCTTTAGTCAGGCAAGGTTTAGCCACATGATTGCCAACCCGTTTCTGACTCTGTGACACCAGTGCCAGGATGAAGAGGAAGGAAGATGATAGGGCACATAAAGAAATAAATGCTTTTGGTGATTTAAATCCTAGGGTTAAGCTAAGCTCTGGTGGTCTGCCAAGATCACTCACTCAAGCAGTGGCCTTCCCTTGGCTGGTATAGCTCAGGGATGGGGTGGCATCTGGATAGCATCCTGCCCAGAACCCCTCTGGTCCCACCTTGTCACCTGATGGTCCTCTGCTGTCCCACCTCCCCATATCACCTTGCCCTCCCAGTCTGTAAAGAAGTTATTGCAAGGTGTGAGCTCTCTCATCAGTCAGGGGCTTCAGCACGGGTCAGGTTTCTAAACCTCAGGTGCCTTTTAGATCTGGTGGGAGCAAGGAGAGGAGCAGAGCCACAGCCAGAGGGCACAACCTTCTGCATCCTGGATGGGGCTTTTCCCCTGCTCGTGCCCAGCCCCTCCTGTTGAGGTTCAGCTTGATGAGTTCTTGCTGAAGGAGCTTATGTGAGTTTGGGTGCAGAGTATGGGGGGTGGATGTGAGCACCACACACAGGAATTGGGACTGAGAGGGGTTGGGGCTGTGTGACCACGACTGATGGTCAGGTTGTTGGGGGTGCTGGATGGGGCAAGGGAAGGGGAGATCAGTGCAGACAGCACATGCTGCAGCCTGGAGTTTCCCTTTCTTTTTTCCATCCTATAAAACCCAGCTAAAAGTTCCTTTCTGAATAAGCAGCACACTGCTTGCTCTGGGGTGAGGAGCACATCTGTGGGGACAGCAAAGCCCTTTGGGGTGTGCATGGTGCTTAGTGGGTCTCCAGAGCAGATCCTTGAGCAGATGCTTAATGAGTTCATCACTCATTAAATTGTAGAGCATCGTGTGTGTGTCTATGGCTGGGAAGAGGAGGGAGAGGAGGAAGGCATCTGTTGCCTCTACCCCACTCAAATTTTAAGCTTACTGCTCCCAGGAGCTGATGGGTGACCTGGGTGCTTGAAGATCCTACAGATAATGTGGGTGTTGGGCATTGCCTAGTTATGCCATGGTTGTAGCAAGAAACTCTGTGAATTTACACCTGGCAACAACTCAGAGTTTGCACTGGGTGGGTCTTGGAACCTCTGTGCTGGTTTTTGTCATCTTTCTCTGCTGGCTGTTGAATACCATAAAATGAATTTTCAACCGAAATAATGAGTACTCTTTCTTGATGTTATGATGCTACGGTCTCCTGAGATCCTGATGGCAGGAAGGTTTGCTTTCTATTGTGTAAAATGGATCTTAAAGGGATATTTCTACCAGACAAAAAAATTTTTGGGATGTAGTTTCCTTGCTTGTTACCAGTTTTAATTGAAAAAGCAGTCAATGAGGGGATAATGCATTTTGCAGTGGCATCTTTCTGCTGAGGTTGTGGAAAATGCTATCACTAGGCTGATAATTAAACCCTGTGGAGCTGTGATCCCTGGCAAAGGCACGAGCAAGGGTTTGCCCAAAGTCTTGTTGAGTCAGACACAGAGTTCAGGAGCCCTGGATCCTGCTTTCTCATGAGTCATGTGTCAGGATAATTCCTGCCTCTCCTCTGGGGATGAAATGACATTGTAGAAGACACATGTGGAGTTTCTCATATTTTGGGGTCACAAATGTACAGACCAAAAGCAGGCATGGGCAGCTGCCAGATTCTCTTTAAAATGCAAATTGTTTTCTTGCAAATCTGGCAATTTCTTCAACCCTGCATCACAGTGTATGTTTTTTTCCTGCCTTTCCCTTGAAGTGCTGCACTGCCTTGTAAATCACTCAAATCCTCTCTCACCTGGCATTGCCTTCCCCAACAGGATCCAGCCTGCTGTCACTGACACAATCTGACTTCATGTCCGCAGCTGGTGCCTCCCGTGGGGAAGCAGAAGTCAGACATTTGCTCATAGACCATAAATGTTTTAAAGAATAATGAACACCCCTTTCCTTTTCTGCTTCATAAGCTGTCCCAGAGATGGTCTCCATCCTGCAAGTGCTCAGCCCACTCCAGCCTTTCAGAGCCCTCCAGATGAGCCCTGGATGTCTGAGCAACTCCAGCAGCTCAGTGAGGGCTTCTCCCACATTCCAGGATTCATAACAAGGAATCAAAATTTTGGTTTTCCCCCTCTGCTGGGCACTGCTGAGGCTGCAGCTCCAGTCCTGGGGCCCTCACAACCAGAAGGACATTGAGGGGTTGGAGTGTGTCCAGAGAAGGGAATGGAGCTGGGGAAGGGTCTGGAGCACAAGTCTGCCCAGGAGCAGCTGAGGGCCCTGGGGGTGTTGGAGCAGAGGAGGCTGAGGGGAGACCTTCTGGCTCTCTGCAACCCCCTGAGAGGAGGTTGGAGCCAGGGGGGGTCGGGCTCTGCTCCCAAGGAACAAGGGATGGGACAAGAGGAACTTTTGGCACAACTCAAGTTGTGCCAGGGGAGGTTTAGGTTGGAGCTGGGGAAGAATTTCTGCCTGGAAAGGGTTGTCAGGGCCTGGCCCAGGCTGCCCAGGGCAGGGCTGGAGTCCCCATCATCCCTGGAGGGGTTTGAGAGCCCTGGAGATGTGGGGATGAGGGACATGGGGTGGGGGTGGCCTGGGCAGGGATGGGGGAAGGGTTGGACCTGATGAGCTGAAAGGGCCTTTCCAACCAAACCAATTGGATGATTCTATGGTTCCCTCCTGGGTTTCCTCTCAGCCCCCATCAGTGGCTCACCTCCAGGATATTCACTCTTGTCTTCATAAAATTCCAGGCTGAGCTTCGTGAAGAGGGATCACTCTTCTGGCAAATGAGCCATTTTGTCTCTGTTTATTTTCACATTGTGTTTCTGCAAAGATAAGGGCAGGGAGAGCTCTCAGCCTGTGCTGGATGTGCTCAGATCAAGCATTGGCAGCACAATACAAGAGACAGGCAGCTGTGGCAGGCAGCACACGTGGGAGAGCCATCCCGTGGGGCTGCTGCAGGCAATAGTGACATTTTAATAGTAGCCCTTGCATTGATCTGCTTTAGTCTGCTGGGTTTAGACACTTCTTACACCTAATGGTTTAGCAACAGCAGGTACATGGTGAGGGGACTGCAGTCAGTTCCAGCTGAATTTGAACAGAAAGCAACCAAAAGTCTCCCTGTTCACAGAATCACAGAATCATCCGGGTTGGAAGGGACCTCTGGGAGCATCACATTGCTGATTCCCTTTCCAGACCTGAAGGAGGGCTCATGCATCCACCCACCCAGATCCATAGAACGTGTAGAAGGACAAAAACCAGGGACTAAGAGCCACAGGGAGATGGATGCAGACACTGAACAGCCTCATGCAGGGAAGGGGGTGGGTGTGAGATCCTCTGGCAGGCAGGAATTTCCTCCTTTTTGCTGTCTTCACTAAGCATGGCAGAAGTTCTCTGAGGGAAAAGCAATATTTGGTGTGATGCTGGGGTGGACTTCAGGGGGTCCCACGCCTCATTTGCAGAACACACAATGTGCTGGAGGGGCCGGAGGCTGCAGAGGCTCAGGTTGTAAATGTGGGGAGCAATCTCCCTGCTAATGGCCCTGGAGCTGTGTCTACACTGCCTGCTCTGCATGCCAAGCACACGGGGTGCTGCAGGGATGGATGCCAATGGAAAGCTGAAATGAAATGCCTGCTGGGTTCACACTAGTCTGGATCTTCCTAATATTCCTCTTCCTTTGCATGTATTCCCTTCCTCTGGAGGAGGGGTTTGGTCCCAGAAAAGCTTTGCAGAGCTGTGGCTGTTTGGTGGCTCTGCAGAGGGGAAAAGCCCCAGCCATGCTGATGGCTGCTGTCCTTCTGTTAAGGACAAGAGGTGATGGCTTTAAACTGGGAGAGGGGAGATTTAGACTGGATATCAGGAAGAAATTGTTTGGGGTGAGGGTGCTGAGCCCCTGTCCCAGGTTTCCCAGAGAAGCTGTGGCTGCCCCATCCCTGGCAGTGTTGAAGGTTGGATGGGGCTTGGAGCACCCTGGGCTGTGGGAGGGGTCCCTGACCATGGCAGGGGGTTAGGACTGGATCATTTTTGAGGTGCCTTCCAACCCAAACCAGTCTGGGATTCAATGAAAATAGGTTTGTTGGAAAGTGACTTCCCTGCAAGCTCTCTGAGGCTGGGGAACCAACCATCCATTCATCTCTGTGCATCACCTGCTCCTGTCTCCAGGAGTCATTCCAGGGTCAGTCCAGGTCAGTCCAGCCAACCTTGGGCCAATAGTTGGAGTAAGAACAGATTTGGGTTTTTGGGCACCGTGGAGCTGATGCAGGAGGTGCCAGAGTGCATGGTGTGTCCATGATGTGCAGCAGGTGCAGTGGTTTGTGGCACTTCAGTGAAAACCTGAAAACCTCCATCATTTTCTTCCATTCCAGGGGATGGCCAGGTGGATTTTGATGAATTTATGACTATTCTGGGACCTAAGCTGGTATCATCAGAAGGCAGAGATGGCTTCCTGGGAAACACAATAGACAGCATATTCTGGCAGGTAAGTGGTCTTGTTTTTAAATACAACTTTAACCAACTATCAGTAACTTCCAGAGCTGATCTGTTGAGGAGCACAAGGTGTTTTGCAAAGCATGGATGATGGTGTAAGGGCTATTGGGGTCTCTCTTGCTGTCAGAGGTGTAAGATGATCCCATTAGGAATCTGCTCTGATCTCAACCCTGTGCTGGAAGCATTTTGCATTTCGTTTTTGGAAGAGAAAAATATTTCTCTCAATGAAGCTTTTGAGTTAGGAGCCTTGAACCTGTCTGTCTGCTGTCTGCTGAGTGTCCCTTGGCTGTGGCAGAAGGATGCTCCCAGCACAGTGAGATGTGCCATGGAGGTCACCTCTGATGGGTGCTTCTGTGGGTAACTGGAGTCAGGGTGATCTTAGTGACATTGTGCCAGTTCTGCCCATGGTGATGCCCTGGGATGGTTTGGTCCTACTGGTTTTTGGGCACTGCTGAGGAGGAAGTTCTGGCAGTGGCAGCTGCCTCATGTCATGTAGTTTGATATTAAACAGTGTTAGACCTTCCTGGGAAAGCAGGGAGAGTCCAGACTGTTGTGGTGAGGATTAAAAATCTCCTGAAACAGAGTTCTGCATGCTGCTTGCCAATGGATTAAATGTGTGGCTTCCTGTGAGATTACTGCTTGTCTCACTGATCATCCAGCAGCCCTCCCTTGCCAATAAACTTTGCCTCTTGCCAAGTTTATATGAATCAAAAAGAGTCAAACCTGTATGTAAGCATTTCTGCCTTCTTTTACTGCCCTCCAGCTCTGTCCAGACTGGATTGGAGTTGTGTAAAAGTCGTGTAAAAGTCTTCTAAAAACTTGTTCTTGGCCTCCTGGTATATGATGGAAATAATCCTGGAAATCCTGGTCTGGGTTTTGGATGTCAAAACAAAAGAGTTTGGCATTGGTGAGACCACAGAGGTTTCTAATGTGTCTGGGAGGGGGATGCAAGAGCTGAATTACCCCCATGAAGGGCAGGACTGGGACAGTCACAAATGTTCTGTTGCCTCCATTGCTCCTTGCAAACCTCATCAATGTGGGGAGCTCTCCTTGGAGCCTTCCCCCTGTGGTGGCCTCAGTGGAGACATCCAAGGAGCAAAACTGGAAAATGAGGTTGATGGGACAGCAGATAAAGTTGGAGTCCTCCCTAAAATTCACCTCAGGGGTTAACTTGCTGCCATTTCATGATTTTTCAGCCCGTATAAATGTTTTTTAGAGGCTTTGCTCAGAGGAGGGAAGGATGTGTCCTGGATCCCCTCCCACCAAGGCTCCTGTGCCCCCACAGCTGTGGTGGGATGGGTGGAAAGAGAGCAGAGACCTCAGGCAAAGAGCCCCAGGGAAGGGACAGCAGAGCTTTGACTGACTTGTCCAAGTGCTCCAGGGCCTCAGGAAAAAAACAAAACAAAACAAAAACCCAAAAAATGTTCTTTTACTTGAAAGGATAAAAAAATACATCTCTACATAGCAGTTCTCTGGATCTGAAAGTCTTTGAAGAGAAGACTTCATCTCACATTTCTTTTCTCCTTGGTTAGAAGAGCTCAGGAAGAATGCAGTTGTCTCACTACTTATTCCTAAAAGAAAGCAAGGATGGAGCCACATAGAGAAATGCCATTCAGGGAACAGATTCTCTTTGTCCATTCTCACCTAGCTTCACCCAAGCAGGGCCATGTCACCTCATCTTTTAGCAAAGCATTTGTGCCTCTCCTGTAGGATTATGCCTGAATTGAAACAGAACCCTTGTTGGAATCAGACCTGGCTGTGTTTCCCACATCCCCCTGGCCTGAAGTTTTCACATTTGCTGGAAGGGGGTGGTGGGGAGAGGGGGATGAGTTTGGGTTCCTGACAGAGCACTTCAGCCTGCAGCCATCCCCAGGGAATGGTTTTTAAGGAGGAGAGAGAGCCCCAGAGCCTGTGGTAGTGACTGGTGCCTGTTGACAGAGGCAGAAAGGGTGGGACACGATGGGACAACTGTGCCTTGGTGTCAGTAATGCCACCAAGAATCCTCTCCTCAAAGGGGCAGGCAGCAGAATCAGAGAATGGTAGAGGTTGGAAGGGGCCTCTGGAGATCACCCAGTCCAACCCCTGGCCCACCAGGATCCCCCAGGGAGGACACACAGGAACACATCCAGGGGGCTTTGGAAAGGCTCCAGAGGAGACTCCACAACCTCTCTGGGCAGCCTGGGCCAGGGCTCCCTCACTGTGAAGGAGTTTCTCCTCATGTTGAGGTGGAACTTCCAATGTTCAAAATCATCTTGAAGAGGCTCTTGGATCAGTCCTGGGGAAGAAGCATCCAGAAAGGGCCCTCCCCTCTTCCATCCCAGCAGCTTCCCTCCAGCTGTCCCAGTTTTGGTTCTCAGGTTATTTCTGCCCAGGGTCTCACGTTCTGTACTGTGACACTTCTGTGCAGAATCTGCTCCAAGTGGGCCTTGATAATGCTTTAAGGGATGGAACAGCAGAGTTAAAAAAAAAACAAAACAAAACAGCAGCAGAAGGAGAGAAAAAATCAGAGGAATAGTCAGGGGGCTGGGGATGCATTTGCAGATGAAACTGGGAGTTGGTGGATCCAGAGGGCAGAAGCTGCAGAGGGGAAAGATCTTTAAACAGCAGTGGTGGCTCAGGAGATGGAAGGGGGTAAAAAGAAGTGGAAGAATAGGGAGGAGAGAGAGAGAGAACATCCCTGGAAGACCCAGGCCTGAAGCACCAGGGAAATGGTTCATTTCTCCAGTCATCTGTGCTGTCTGAAGAGTGATGGCCAGCCTGGGAGAAGCAGGATTCAGCTGAGACCTGAGTATTGGCAGGTGTTAGAGACACAGAGTGTCTCTCAGATGTGTTTTCCATCCTTGATTTCCCATGTGGGCTTTGGAATGAGTGGTCTGGGTGTGTGTTTATGGCAGCTGACTCTTTGCTTTCCCAGTGGTGATCAGCTCTGCTCCAGCTGGAGCAGCTCAGTGTGGGCCCTCAAGCAGGGTCAGGAGGTGTTCAGGGGAGAGGGAAAAATCATCTCTGCAAATACTACTTCAGGCCAAGCCAGTGTAGCCAGTGCTGTCAGGAGAGCTGAGGACACATGGACTCTCCTCCACCTCAGAAAGTCTCTCTGCTAGGTGTGATGCAGCCCGCACCAAGCGCTGTTCTGGGAGAACATCCCTGGTGCCTCTGGTTCCAAATGGTTTTTCTCACCCTCATGCCAACTGTGTGCAGATGGGAGTCACATGTACCCATGCACAGACATCTTTAGCTCTCTTAATTATTCTTTCTTAAGCACACAGCTGCCTGGTACCCATCAGTCAGCCCTCAGGATCCTGGTAAGGGGGAGTTTGAAGGCTGGAAGCACCTGATGAAGCCCCATTCTCTGTGGTTTGGAACAGATCTGTTTGCAGTAACAATGCAAACATCCCCTCTGGCTGCTTCCACAGTGCCTGCATTTATTCAAAACAAAATGTAAAGAAAAAAAGAGCATGGATGAAGTTTTTAGGAGAGCCGGGGTGACTGTGGTTTGGGAGCTGATGGGAGGAGTTGAGCACAGGGTTGTTGGACCTCCCATGATCTCTCACAGGGTGTTTGCCCCTTCCCTTTCCATCTTTTTGCCTTTGTATTTTTTAAAAAAGCAGCTTCCCATCACTTGCCTTCCTCTGTCCACCTTCTCAGAGCTGCTCCTGCTGGTGCTCACACTTGATGTCCTCAAATTGGTTCCTCCAGTGGGTCCAGCAGCCTTTTTACAGTGATGCTGTAGCAATTGCATGGTCAGTGATGCTATTTCATCAGTTTTCAGGCATGAAAATTTGTTTTTCCAGAGCTCAGGGACTACATATCTGGTTCTCATTACTCACTGAGGGCTGTGTTGTGTACAAGGGAGTTTGGAGGCATTTCCAGCTCATGGCCTTGTTGGTCTGTACAGCAATTGAGACTGAGAACCTTACAGAAAGGACAAACATCACTACTGGTAGATATTACCTCCTTCTTTTTGGCAAACAGACTCCAAATCTGTCCACTGTACCCTGCTGTTCTGAGCAGGAGAGAGGGATAAAAAAAAGAGAGGAGAAACTGGGATTTCATGTTAATTTACAGCTTCTGCCCAGATGGTTTCTAAGTGCAAGATCTGTTAAATAGTTTGCTCAGGACACAGGGTAAGTGGATCTCCAGTCCCTGGGGGTAAGCAACAGGAACAGAAGCAATAATCATCTCAGATTATAGGCTTTTAATTAAAATGAACCTCTCTGTCTTGGCTAAAATGCTTTTTGAAGTCAGAAAAACTTTGAATGGCCAAACAAGAAAGCTGCAGCTGCATCTGGTGCAGGATGAGTTCTGTACCCCACAGCACTGATGAGATTGTTCGGCGTTGCCAATGTTTTTCATGGTGGTCATTTGAGAGGCAAATCACTGCCTGGCTTTTTTCCCCCTCTTTTTTTTTTTTTTTTTTTTACTGTAGGAGCTGCAGGGAGCATCCTTCCAGCCAGTGCTGAGGCATTGCCTGGACCAGGGCAGCTGGGAACTTTGTCTTGCATGAGAGGCTGGCATGGGTCACCTGCTCAGACATGATGTCCCCATGTTTGTGGGGCACAAAGACGATCAGAGGGCTGCAGTACCTCTGCTACAAAGACAGAGGGACAGTTGGGGATATTCAGCCTGGAGAAGAGAAGGCTGCAATGGGGAGACCTTGGAGCACCTTCCAGTGCCTGAAGAGCTCCAGGAAAGCTGGGGAGGGACTTCTCACCAGGGAGGGTAGTGACTGGACAAGGGATAATGGTTTTAAACTGAAAGAGGGGTGATTTAGGTTTGATATTAGGAAAAAATTCTCCCCCATGGGGGTAGTAAGATATTGGAATAGGTTGTCTTGGGAGGCTGTTGATGCCCCATCCCTGGAAGTGTTGAAGGCCAGGTTGGAGGAGGCTTTGTCCAACCTGGTCTAGTGGGAGATTTCCATTCCAACCTAAACCATACCATGAGTCTGGGATTCTATCCCACCCAGTGTTACTCACTGGTCTGAGAGCCAGCTGGGAAGGTGGGAGAGCAGAGGGACATGGCAGTGGTTTCATCGTCCTGGCACAGCTGCTGATGCTTTAATGAGTTGCTGTGTCCCCCACCTCATTTGTGGTTGTCACTGCAAATACCACAAAATCCCAGGGGAGAGATCTGGGCTCTCATGACCTCATGGTCAATCAAGTAGTGCTTTAATAGAGTCAAACGAAGGAGAAAATGTGTGGGAACTTCGATGGCCCAGGGCACGGAGGAGCCATGGCAGTGCCAAGGAAGCCACACTGGAGCCTAAGTGCTGGCAAAGAGCCTCCAGTGGCACTGGGGTCTCTCTGGAGATGGTTCTGCTTAGAATGGGATTTTTTTCTTTACTTCATCCATTAGATGAACCTAATGCAAATTGTCCCTGTATAGGATCATGGATCATAAAATCGTTTTGATTGGAAAACCACTTCAAGCTCACCAAATCCAACCCTTCCCCCATCTCTGCCCAGTCCACCACTGCCCATGTCCCTCAGCTCCACATCTCCAGGGCTCTGAAACCCCTCCAGACATGGTTTACTTCATCACTTCTCTGGACAGCCTGGGTCAGGGCCTGACAACCCTTTCAGTGAAGAAATTGTTCCCAATCCCCAATCTAAACCTCTCTTGGCACAGCCTCATGAACATGGGAAAGGTTCATGGCTGGGATGGTGGTAGGAAGGCTGCCACATGTAGTGAAATGAGGCAACCAGGTGCCACTAATTGCCAGGTAGTGGGTGTGAGCTTGAGCCCCCCTGGCTTTTATTATTTATTTAAATATACATATATATTATATATATATATATTAATATATATAATAATAAGAATATTTTTATTATTATTTAAAAGGCCCTTTTATTGGCCCCCTGGTCCTGCTCATGTGCAGTGGGGGCTCACCCTAATCAGGCACAGGTGGGCTTGACACAAGCTCACACCCACTACCTGGCAATTAGTGGCACCTGGTTGCCTCATTTCACTATAGCCACATCCCTCTCACCCCTTTGCCATGGGAACAAGGAGCCAGTGGGCAGGAGTGAGCAATAATATCTGACTGGTCTCATTTGATCTGTTTGTGTGAGGGGACCTCATGCTCATCAGTACTCACCTTTCCCTGTAATTAACTCATTTCTTCAAAGTCATCAGAACCAAAGTTAGACCTTAAATTGGAGATGATAAAGTTTTGAAAGTCCTTGAGAACCAGAGGAGAACTGTCATCAAAAGCAGGAGAAAAGCAAGATTTCATTGTCCAACTGTGGTTTGTAGCATCAACTTATTTGTACAAGCTTAGCTGTACATTTAGCCTTCAGCAACACACTACAGCTTTGGTTCAAAGTCTATTTAGAGCAAGTTGTAACCAGAAGCATCCTGCCTGCTGGGTGGCAATGCTTGCCTGCCCTGGCAGGTGCTCATTTGGCTTTGGGGAAATTCTGGAATGCTCACATAGATGAGCTCCATCCAGCTCTTATGGTATGGAAGTGATTTTTTTTTTTTCTGCCCCAGCTTAAATATAAACTCAGTCCATGTCTCTGTGTCTCATTTTTCTGCCTCTGCCTGGTGGCTGTGGTAGGAACTGTGCTGTGGTGGTCTCAATTATTTGCTTAGAAATGTAGGGAGCAATGTCCAGGAGAGGTAACCCTGTGGAATCAGTGTCTGATGTGGATGTGGGTATCTGGGACTTGGGCTGGAGAGGGAGTTTCTTGCTGGCTGTGGACTTCCCAACATTTCTGAGTGGCAGAGTCCATCTCAGGTGCTGGTTTGTTGGGGGAGGAGGGGTCCTTTTCCTTGGAATGCACTTTGATGCATTTGGAAGGTCCCACTGAGGGATGGAGCGGTGGCTGCATGTTGCATGCAGGGACTTCCAGGGGCAACAGCTCTGGCTTCACATCCCTTATCCCTTGCTCTTCCCATGCCATGAAGGATTTTCTTTCAGAGCAAAGGCTTCACCAGACCTCAAATCCACCCAGCACCAGAGCTCAGGATCCATCCTGCCTCTGCTCAGAGCACAGGAGCCTCAGTTCAGGTGCTCACCAGGGGCTTTGGCTTCCTGAGTGCTTTGTGTTCTTGTCACAAAACCATCTCTTCCACTGCTGTCAGGTTCTTGTGGGAAACCTTAACTGACCATAAGGAAATCTGGTTTTCATGGAAAACAGTGTTTGTTTAAAAGAGACTTGGCCTTTTTCTATTTCTTTTTTTCTAAAGAATTTCCCCTTTGAGATAGAAATCTATATAGTGCCCTGCTTCCAAGCCCTGGGTTTCAGTAGAGTAAAAATATTGTGACAATGTCATTAAGGTTTTAAAGAGGAGAATAAAAGGGAAAAACAGAAAAAAGAGAAACAAACTCTGTCTCATAAACAAAAAAAACCCAAAGGTGTTGGCAACTGTTTGCACAAACTAATGTGTTGAGAAAGAAAAAAAAAAAAGACCTTTTATATGAGAGAAAAGCTAGTGAAAGAAACTATTGTCTGGAAAAAAAGGGAAAAAAAAAAAAAGAAAGAGACAGAGCTCTACAAAAAGTGCAAATGGAAGCTGCAAGGGAGCAGTGGGAGGGGGCAGTGGATCCCTTGGACAATGATCCTGTGGTTTGGTCCTGTGAGCCAGATGAGCCCTGGGTGCTGTGGCATCAAGGTGGGACCTCCAGGTCCTGGCTGCCAGGCAATTTCTCCAGCACAGCCTATAACTCACATTTTCCCAGTGTGTATCCAAGTTTTTCAGTGCAGTTTGTTGCAGCCTTACATCTAAAGCCAAAGGAAAGCTGCCTGGTACCATCACGACCAGGTTAGGTTTTATGCTTCTCAGTTGTATCAGCAAAATACCTGGTGTCCCAGCCCTGAGACGGGTGATGGCTGCTGCCAGCAGTAGCTGCTGGAGCATCTTGGTGCCTTTTAAGCTGCAGCAAGAAGGTGGCAGGAGCTGTCAGGTTTCAGGTTGCAGGAGGAGCAGCTGGTGCTGGGAATTGCCTGTGGAAGAGAGGGACATTTCCTTGTGTCCTGCAGCTCTGCCTCTCCCTGCCGTGCCCACCCAACCTTCACCTCTCTTGGTGTTCCTCACCCTGGCACAGGGCACACCTTGCTGTCCCAGGGTGGTGTTCCTGAGAAGCAAAGGGGGTTGGAAATTTTGGTGGCCCTAGCAGAGAGCTCCCCAGTCAACAGACACCTTGGGCTGCCATCAGGATTGAGACATTTCTTTGGCCAGCAGGAGGGAGATGTTTCCTTGACCATCAGGATGGAGACATTTCCTTGGCCAGCAGGAGGGAGATGTTTCCCTGGTCCTCCACATGGAGGATTTTCCTTGGCCATAAGGGTGCAGGTATTTCCCTGCCCACCAGCATGGGGTTGCCTTGGCCATGCTGCAGACACAGCCAGCTCCATCCTGCCCTGCCTCCTGCTCTCCACCAGCCCTGAGGACAGGAGAAGATGGTGACACAGCTGACATGGCTCCTGGTGGCCCTCAGACCATTGCCGTCTGTGCTGCTTTGCCCATGCCAGGAGATGGGACAGTGCCTGGGCTGAACACCTCCCTCCCAAGGTCTGCACCACCTCCTGTCTTGGTTTCTCCAAGAACTCATGTGATGAGTGCTGCACACAGACCTGCTGCACTTCAGTTTGGGTTTTTTTTTTTATTATTTACTGTTTGGACAGAATTTCATGGTCAGATGGGTGATGTGCAGGCACTTAGAGTGTGTTCCTGGGGAACATCACCTCTCCCAGCAAACTCAGTGCCACCACAGCACCTGAGCCAAACAGGTTCTGGGAGCCCCTTGGCCAAGGTCTGACTTCACTTAATACAATTTCCCATGAGAAGCAAACAGGGTTTTATTCAGTGGGTGGGAAGGTGCTGATCTTCAGGAGAAATTCCTTCAGGTTGTTTTTCAAATTGGTCATTCCAATGAGAAACTGTCCATTCCCTGTGTGTTTTCCGTGCTGTTGTTTGGCTGTCTGGGGAGGTTTGGATGTATTGGATGTATTTGGATACATTTCTGTGCAGGCAAAGTTAGAAATCTTAGGCTCTGAGATGCAGGCAGTCTCCAGAGCCCATAGTCTTGACATGTTCTGAAGTGCCACAGAGAAAAATATTTTACTGTTACTACTGTGTGATGCATAACACTATAAAGTGGTAATTAAAACAAATAATTATGTAAACCAATGCTTTTATTCACAGCTAAGAAAATCTATCAGGGTGCACAAGCTTATGGCAGGAGTCCAAGGAAATGTGTGAAAGGCAGGGGAAGTATTCAGTATCAATGTGAGCTTGGTGGGAAGCATTCAGAACTGATTTTTATCTCTTTTTTCATGGAAATGAGTAGTGGTAGCATGTAAGGAAAAGATCTATGTTTGGGAGGAGCCAGGATGATGATGGAATTCTCTCCTGAGCTGCATTCTAATGCTGAACTTTCCTGTGCTGAGCAGAGACACAAAGCTCAGGAGATGACCCAGTGGGGTGCATGGACATGGACGTGGCCCCATCTTTGGAGCACAGTGTGGGAGACATTTGCCTTACCCTGGAGGAGAGATGGGGGTGGGAGGAAGAAAAACAATCATATAAAAATAATTTGCATGCTTTTAATCTCTTTCTAATCTTGCTGGGTGTTTCAATGTCTTTCCCCTGGAAGCTCTCTTGCTCAGGGGATTATTATTGGTACAAGATGGTGTTGTCAATCCATCACCTCCCTCCCCTGCACATGAAGCTCCAATTCCTTCAAACATTTGGGAGTGTCAGAGCAAGGAGAAGACAAATGAATTGATGCTTTAGAGGGGAGCTGAATCTAAAAAGAGCTGTCACAAAGCAGCCTGTATGCAGGTGCCACATTCAGGGCTCTCAGGCACTGCCATCCCCTGTGAAGATGAACCCAGGAACCTTAGCCTCCAGCCCTTTGTATTGAGAGACAACTGAGTTTACAACAGTATTTATTTTATCGCTATCAGGTGAACACATGTTTGCACAAAATTGCCCAGTATGTTAAGCTAAAATCTGTACTTTCCCCAATACAAACTGCTTAGAAAAAAATCACAGAATTGTTCAGATTGGAAAAGATCTGGGTGATCTTTTAGTCCAATCTGCTTCTTACTACATTTAGAATCTTAGAATTCCAGACTGGTTTGGGTTGGAAGAGACCTTAAGCATTATCTAACCCCAACCCCCTGCCATGGGTGCTCCAAGCCCTATCCAACCTTCAACACAGCCAGGGATGGGGCAGCCACAGCTTCTCTGGGAAACCTGGGACAGAGGCTCAGCACCCTCACACCAAACAATTTCTTCCTAATCTCTCATCTCAGTCTCCTGTTTTCCAATTTAAAGCCATTCCCTCTCATCCCATCCCTTCAGGCCCTTGTCCTAAGTCCCTCCCCAGCTTTCCTGGAGCCCCTTCAGGCACTGACTGGAAGGTGCTCTAAGGTCTCCCCGTTGCAGCCTTCTCTTCTCCAGGCTGAACACCCCCAACTCTCTCCTCCTGTCTCCAGAGCTGCTCCAGCCCTTGGATCATCTTCAGTTATTGGTGTTAGTCCCATTTTTGCATTTTTCTAATTCCACATCATTATTGTACACTGGCATGAAAAGTCTGTGGAACTCCATGCTCAGAAATGCTTTGAAATGCCCAGGCAGGTGAAGAGGGACCTCAACCCCCATCCTGTTGTTCCTGGATCCATCTGAGGCTTTGTCTTCTTCTTCCCTGTCTCTATATTTTCTTGGATTCATGATTCTTCCTACATGGACCATGAGTCGCTTCAATCTCACATAAGCCCTCGATTTAGGATAAAACCCCACAACCAGTTTAGTGCTGCATGTGCCTCAGAGCTGTGAGTTCAACATCAGGGACCCAGGAACCAGCAAACTGGGGTGGGGTAGGGCTGGAGAATGGATCAGACCAGAACCTCATCCCAAAGGGATCTCCTGGGCTGGAAGGGGGATGTGCACTGGTGACCCTGGGTCAGGCTTTTGGGGTTTGCTGCCAGGACTGAAATCTGTGCTTAGCTTTGCATCTTCTTGATTCCTGCTGGGAATCACAGCACTGGCAGAGGAATTCTGACATAGATTTGTTAAGGCTGAGATCCTGGGAGCTGAGGGAAGAGCTGAGCCTTTTCCTGTTAGTGCTGTGCTCCTTCCTCCCCTTTTGAGAGGGTGTTTGTATTTAGGTTGGCTCAGTAATACCATGAGAATGGTGATTAGAGATAATTAGAATGCTTCTGTTAGCCCAATTTTGTTGAAAAATCACCCTTTGTTTTTTCCCAAGTGAAACTTGCTTCAAAGACTCTTGGATATTGCCATTATTCCCAGACTTGGTTTTACTGACTGTGTGCCTGGCTTTTATCAATATGTTTTTAGATCATAGAATCCTAAAATTTTCAGGTATGGGAAGGACCTTTCAGATCATCTGGTTCCAACCTCCCTGCCATGGGCAGATGCTTTTTTACTCACATTCTTATTTATCTGCAACTTGTTTTTCAGACCAGAAATCAAATGGCTTTTCTATTCTATTGTTTTTAAAAGAAAATGAATCCATTTAGGACCTGGCAAAATGCAAATGACCTAAACACAGCTGATGGGTGTTTTTTCCATTTTTTTTAAAGCTGTGGGAATTTCCCAGGTATAACTCTCAGCATAGCTTTTGGCTTGCTATCCATGGCCTTGCTGGCCAGCAAGCCAGTAGAAAAGCACCTGATTTGGGTAATTAACACCTGATTAGGGTGTTTATCTCTACAACAGGGGGCAGGTATCTGGGAATCTTGCTCCACTACTATTTTTATTATTTTTTGGAGCGCATTTTTCTCTGTTGTAGTGGTGCAAAACTTCCTACAAACTTCTCTGGGTTCCCATGGGATGAAAATGATGATGATCCAGATATTGAAGAGGCATCACTCTTCTGGCAGCCAGCATCTTGGTTTTCTGAAAGCCCTTCTCCCTCTGACACTTGTCCCTGATCCAAGCCAAGGACAGGGAGGGAGCAAGGGCAGGGCAAGATTTGGGAGAGCCTCAAGCCCTGTCCAGCTCTTCTCCTCAGAAGGGATGGTTTGATTGCTTTGGAGATAGCTGCCTTGTGATTGCTGTGCAGGAATTAAATGAGGTGAGGTAAAACCCCAGATCAATCACCACCATGCACACTTGCATGTGAAACGGGGACTCAGAAGGTTCATGGTAATCAACATGGAGTGGCTGATTAAAGTCCATTAAAATTCACTAGGAAAAAAATGTAATCCTCTCTCTCCACTTCTCCTCCTGCCCCCCTCATGTTCTTTTCCATGTTTGATAATCACCTCTGGCTTCACTTATCACCCCTGACAAGGTGCTCTGGGATGGGACATGTTACTGGTGGCATCATCCCAGCCCAGTACCTGCTGTACCTGTGTGTGGAAGCAGATGGGGAGCCAAGGTAGGAATACTGTGATTCATAGCAGACAAAACCTCAGCAGGAAGAAACCTGCTGGATGTGGTCTGTCACTGTGCATCCAGGGATGTGGAAGACCTACAGATGATGTTAAAATTTTTAATTGCAGGGGAAATTGCTGATTTTGGAAATCCTGTGGTTTGTTGAGCCTCAGAAATTCCTGTTTTATATGGGATCTCCCTTCTAAGTTTGTTCCATTTCTGAATATGAAGCCAATATGGTCTGCACTGAGGAAATCACTTCTAACTTCCCTTCTCTGGATGTGTCTCTTCTACAATAGGCAGAAACATCCCAGTTGTCATTCATACAAGGTCATTTTGGATCTTATTACAAGGCAGTCCCCACAACTAAACCTCTGTAGTGTTGTCTGCATTATTAGTGCTTGGCTCTGGCTCTTTCCAAAGCTCCAGGCCTGGCTTGCATGTGCCATTTGATAGACATCTAAATTGCTCCTAGAATGAAATCTCCATCCAGTTAATTTAACACCTGCAAAATTAAATCCTGGGCACAGAGACTTCTGATGGCATTGGAATTGGGATTGAAAACCTGCAGCTAGAGGTCAAAGCCTCTTCTTGCTTCAGGGATGTCCTCATGTCCCCTGAGGTCACTGCCAATAAGGCTGAAGCAAAGAGCAGAGAGAGAAGATACAGCTGATAGGAAGCAGGGCCAAACGCAAATAGATCCATAAATTTGGTGCAGACTATTGCTAAAACTGAAGTTAGAAGTGGTAAGGCCTAATATCGGAGATGGGCTCATGTCTTAATTTCTGGAATCAGGTTTCAGGATCTTTTGAATTGCTGGATTGTCACGATAAGAGAGACATTAATTCAGATGTTGATTGGAAACACTCCACAAGTGTGAAGAACAAGGGCATTTTCTGTCAAGTTATTTTAAGCCAATTGCACTATATTTACTAAATTGGAGGCTCTTTGGGGCTTAATGACAATGGAATTGAAGCAGAAGAGGCAGTAACATCGTATCTCAACCTGCAGGTCATTGTGGGTGGCTGGATGATGAAGTCTCATTCCCTTTTAGTATGAACAAGACATTCCCAGACTTTCAGATCTGACTTAAAATAACATTGACAGTAAAAAGGTCACATTCTTTCAATATGAGGAACCCCATGATTCATAAATCTCACTTCTCTTTGGAAGGGGGTCAGGTACCTAAGCTGGAAGTACACCCTGTGTTCTGACCTGGAAAACCTGGTGGTCAGTGTGTAGCAATGGGAAGGACCCTTGCTTAAGGGGAAGCACAGGTTTAAGAGGTCTTGGGGCCACAGTTGGAAAGCTGGAGAACCCTGGAGGGCACCTGGAAGCTGAAGAAGGCTACAGCAGGGTGAACACCCCCTGTCAGCCATCAATCACCCATCAGGGAACAGAATCCCATGAGCAGATGCTGTGGGATTATCTGTGCTGGGAGATGGGAGCTGTGCTAAGATGCTTCTTCCCTCTCCTTGCTAAAATTGAGCAGTGCAAAAGCAGAAGCTGGGGCTGGTGCTTTGGAAAGTTATTTTCACAGAGCTCAGGGGAAAAGCAAATCAGTTAATGGTTTTAATTAGCAATCCTTTCATGTGGTCCACCAGGAGCTCTGTGGATGGGGCTCTTTCCTCTATGCAGGTTGCAAAAGTGGCACTCGACTGTCCTGGGATTTGCAAATGGCCATGGCAGCAGGACTCAAACCTCCTCTTTCTCACTTTGATGCACTGTATGGTGGACAGAAACACCCCTTTTTTTCTGCTTAAAATGGACTTGGGGATCCATTTTAGGTATCACCTCCTCTCCAGTCCATAGAACCTCTGTGGAGGTCCAGCCTGGACCTGGACACATTTTTTGTAGCTGCAGTAGTTTCTCTGGTCTCCCTCATTCCATTCCTCCTCTGGCTACTTGGGGAATAAGTTCAAGTGCTGCACATTTTATTTCTGTAAGTGTAAGCAGCATCAACTTAACATCTCCTGGAGCACTGTCTCAGTGTGTAATGAGGTATCAGGGGACCACGACTTCTGAAATCCCAGTAACTGATCCTATCACACAGGCAGAACTTTTGGTTGTTTTTAGGATATGATCAGATCGGTGAGATAAATTTTTAATTAAATGAGTATGATTCCTAGGTTTGATAGTCACAGTTTTCACAGTTCCTGAATGACATAAGATCTGAGCAGATTTGAGATGCTGAGGGATATGGGGTTCATTGTCCCCATCCTCCTGGGGCAGCTGGGGTTGCAGAGGAGGCAGGGAAGGCTGCAGGTGGTGGAAATGTGAGAAAGATGGAACTGGCAATTGAATGAGGTCATCTGGGGATCACTCAAAAATTCTGTTGTCACCTCACTGAAGTGCCACCTACTAAAGGCCCAGGAAGCCCTTGGTCACCAGCCTCAGTAGCACAAAGCAACTGAGAGCTTTGGGGAGCATCTGGGGGAAGATTCACACAGGTGACTCCTTACATTAGTTTATCAGCTCTCCAGTTTGTGGAGATTGGGCAGGTTTAGCCCTGAGGAAAAGCTCAGCTGTGGAGCTGATGTGTCTCTGGCACATCCCCCAGGCTGTCACTGCTTTGGCAGCATTGCAAACAAACTCCTCCCTGCAGAGAGGGACATTTTATAGACTCACAGACTGGTTTGGATTGGAAGGGACCTTAAAACCATATGGAAGCCACTGGAAGGTGCTCTAAGGTACAGCCTTCTCTCCTCTGTCCTCCTTCTCCTTCTTTCTCCTTCTCCTTCTCCTCCTCCACCTCTTTCTCTTCTTTCTTTCTTTCTTTTCTTCTTTCTTTTCTTTCTTTCTTTCTTTCTTCTTTCTTTCTTTCTTTCTTTCTTTCTTTCTTTCTTTCTTTCTTTCTTTCTTTCTTTCTTTCTTTCTTTCTTTCTTTCTTTCTTTCTTTCTTTCTTTCTTTCTTTCTTTTCTTTCTTTCTTTCTTTCTTTCTTTCTTTCTTTCTTTCTTCTTTCTTTCTTTCTTTCTTTCTTTCTTTCTTTCTTTCTTTCTTTCTTTTCTTTCTTTCTCTTTCTTTCTTTCTTTCTCCTTCTCTTTTTTCTTTCTCCCTCTCTCCTCTCCTCTCCTCTCCTCTCCTCTCCTCTCCTCTCCTCTCCTCTCCTCTCCTCTCCTCTCCTCTCCTCTCCCTCCTCTCCTCTCCTCTCCTCTCCTCTCCTCTCCTCTCCTCTCCTCTCCTCTCCTCTCCTCTCCTCTCCTCTCCTCTCCTCTCCTCTCCTCCTCTCCTCTCCTCTCCTCTCCTCTCCTCTCCCCTCCTCCTCTCCTCTCCTCTCCTCTCCTCTCCTCTCCTCTCCTCCTCCTCTCCTCTCCTCTCCTCTCCTCTCCTCTCTCAGCCTGGTTCCAGAACAGAGCTGTTCCAGCCCTCCCATCATCTGGGGCCTCCTCTGGACTCTCTCCAGCAGCTCCATATTCATCTCGTGGTGAGGACCCCAGATCTGGACCCAGCTTTACCCCAGGGGGATCTCCCCAGAGCAGAGCAGAGCAGAGCAGAGGGGGACAATCCCCTCCCTGCCCTGCTGCTGACACTGCTGGGGATGCAGCCCAGGACAGGGGGGGTTCCTGGGGATTTCTGGGCCTCCAGCACACATTGCCAGCTTGTGTTGAGCTTCTCATCAACCAATACCCCCAAGTCCTTCTCCTCAGAGCTGGAGAAAGTTTGCCCAAAGCTCTGGCCCAGTGTGTTGAATGAAACCCTGTTTTTTCCCCCCATCCCTACCCACGTTTGCTAACTCAGCTGCATTCTTGCCCATCCAGGCTCTGATGTCCCAAAATATTCTCATGCTTATCAGTTTTCCTCAAGAGCTTTTGGCACATGCAGAGTGGTTTTCATGCTGCCCATGTGTATCTTCCTTCCCCATCTGTTTTTTTAATTGCATCTGAAATACTTCAGAGCAAAAATGTCATCCTATTAAAAATAGAGATCATAGTCCCCAGGAACAGAGAGGGATGGGGCACTCGCTCCCCATGTCCTCTTCCCAGCTGCCCATGGAGTGGATAATTAGAAATTACTGCAAGTATCTGTGTGTAGATATATTTATTTTATTAATACCCTCTTCTAGCAGTGTTACAGAGTGTCACTCTGTGAATAAATGCTGTGGCCTTGCCTGTTCAAAAGTAACTTGTCCTCTGTCTAAACCCTTTGGCTGTGCATCTCACCTGTCCACAGCACCCAGATGTTAGGACCCATCATTCTAAAGTCACCAGAAGTGATAACAATAAAAAGGAGGAATTGTTAGACAGCTCTGACATTGCACACCCCAAAACAAGCAGCTTCTGCCACTTCTGCCACTGCCACTGCCAATTGCTCCAGCAATTTCTGGGTAATTTCTGGGCCAAACCTTTGCTGTGACCAGAAGGCTCAATGCCACCACTCTCCTGTTTTCTAGGAGGCAGAGAAGGAATTTACTACTTTGCTTTCTTCTCAGTAAAACACCCAGAGAGCATTTATTCCTCTCCCAGTCTGTCATTTTACTGGGAAACATTGCTTGCTAGGGAAAAATAAATGTTTCATGTCTGCAGTTTTGAATTGCTCCCCTCTTGTCTTGCTCTTGATGGCAAGCACGGTGTCTTGGGTTTTTCTTAAAGCCTGTGGAGTGCAATACATTTCTGTAAGGTGTGTAAAATGGTTTCAGACAAACAGCACAAGGCAGGAATGTGGCTTTCTTTCTCCTGTAGTGCCCACCTCAGTGTTGGCCATAGCCTTTTTCATGGGGAGATCTCCTCCATCCTCCTCCAGTCTGCACTGAAAAGGATTTAGCTGCTTTGCTTTGTTGTTTGGGCGCTTTCTGCTACTGCTTTGGCTGAGATTTCCTCTATCATTGATTTATTTTCATGTGTGTGTGGAGTTCCATATGAAATAAGGAGCTCTTGGAAGGACTGCCAAGCAGGGGAGCAGTCTCAGAAAAAAATTAAAATAAAATCATAAACCCAGCACCCCCCCTCACAAACCAGGACCATTACTTTCTTGCAGCCATGCTGAAAATGCAAAATCAACTTATTAGCTAACCATTAAGTCCTGATTTCATGATTTTATGTTTGGCTTTTATATCTATAATATCCATTTTCCACTTTCATAACACCCAACAAAAAAACCCAACATTTTACAATCCACTTTTATTTTGGTTTTGCCTATTGCCAGTTCAGACAAACTTGGCAAGAAAACAGCTGCCATTTCAGATGCAAGTGTGATTGCAGCCTGATGTGGGAAATTTAGGGAATTCTGGACCTACTGTGCTGAAAATGAGGCAGTAACTGAATCTTGTGTCAAGATGCAGCCCCTGGCTGACCAAATACAGATGCTGTCAGAACAAAACTTTGATAAACAAGCTGGTTTCCTGCTTTCATTTCAGTGGGAAAACTGGAATTTTAGTCAGAAGTGTTCAATAGTGTGTTTTCCAAGTGGATTTGTTGTGGAATCCCAGAAATGTTTTACCTTTTTTGACCAAAGTGATGGCTCAGGCTGGGTTCTCATGCAAAATAATGCAATGTGACAACCTGATGGGGTCACAGCAATGATCTGTGTTATCCATTCCCCCATCCATGGGGGGCAAATGATCCAAATTTCTATGGATAATTAGACAAAAAGGAGCAGGTGGTGTCAGGTTTTCCTTTTTACTGTCAGCACCATAAGTAGTTCCCACCAACCATTCAGCTGGAAAAGGGGTCTCCAAAATGTTGGCTCAGCAGTTCCTGGACACAAGTGAAATTTAAAATGTTGCTTAAAGATCATAATCAAATTTAAAGACCTTTTGATCTTGATGGAATCCATGTGTGCTTTCTAAGTCAAGTCTTGGCTTCTTGGTCTATCAAAACAGCCTGTTTCTTAGATAGGACATTTGCCCAAAAGGCTTCTCTCAACTGGCATCAAAATCTTCTTCATGTGAACATTGCTGCCCAAAATGATGCTTGGCTTTGTGTGACTGATGGCCCATCAGTTGCTTTTTCTTCAGCAGCTCAAACATATCTGTGATTCTCTGATCCCAAATCCTTCCATGCACACTGGTGACTCTGTAGCACTCCCACAGCAGATGCTCAGCTGGATGGAGCAAGGATGCCACATCCCTGTGTGAATCACGGAGAGGCTTTTCCAGGACTGAGCTCACCTTCTCTGAGGCTTCTTGAAGTCCCAACAAGCAAGGAGATCTCCAAACACAATGGTTGGGACAAAGAGGCAAACTGAGAGACCAGTCCATCTTGCAAGAAGCTGAAGTTTGAGCAAGTCCTGGTTCTCTCAAACCCAGCAGCAATCCTGACTCACCCCTGGCACTGATGCACCAGAGAAAATGGGAATCCTGATTCCTAATTCACTGCCTGTGTCAGGTGATGATTAAAATTGCTTCTACCTATTTCCATTTGGCTGCTGTACAGGTTCTTGAGATACATTTGGTACCTCAGCTTTTCCTTAAGGGGTGAATCACACTCTGCTGAGTATTAATAAACACTCCCCTCTGTTAGGCAGGGGAGAGTAGAGGACACCGATGTTTTTATAACTTAAAAAGCCTGAAGAATTAGAATTCCAGGTGTAAGAGCAAGTGCTGGAGGAAGGGAGCTGCCTGGATGTCTAGACAAAGCAATGTGGAAGGGATACAAGACAGCAGCAGGGACAAATTTTTACATGGGGATTTTGGAGAAGCTGTTCCACTGCTGCTGAGCATAGGTTGGACTGGCAGATGGATTCTGCTCCTTTCCATGCCAATTCAGAGTGTTTTCTTTGCTTCAAACCAGTGTTGATGCTGTCTCTAGGGTAATGGTGGTGTCTTCCCCTGCTGATTCCTCTGCCACTGGATACTTGCTGGTGGCCAGAATGGTTTCCAGAATTTAGGAGTTTACTTCAGAAGTGAGACCTCAAGCAAAGCTGATGCCTACATAATCATGTCTGGTTTAGAAACATGACTAATGCTGGGCCAGAATCTGCAGAGCAGTGGAAAGGGTTTCTGTTCTTCTGTAGTTTGCAGGGACCTTTCTGTCATCATCTGAAGGCAGCAGCAATGAACCAATGAGACTCCTGAGAGAGCATCTGGGTATTTATCAATTTACTCCTGGTTCTGCAGTAAGTCTTGGCAGAGATTTCATCAGGGCTGCTTGGACACTCCTAACACCCCCAGTCCAACACAAACTTTTGGATGCAATGGCTCAGCTGGGAGCTTGCAGTCAACTTAGAGAGATTTTGGGAGCCAGCCACCACTTTTTTACTTCCCATGCAGCTGGCAGATCAGCCAAGGTGGCAACACAGACCAGTTTCCCCCCACTGGTGTCTGGCAGGTGTGGAGTTCTTGGGCATTGGTTCTGCTGTATTTCACAGCTGCTGCCATCCTGTGTCAAACTAGAAATTGTTCTGAACCCCACACAGGGAGCAAGTACACTTCATACCCTCCAGCACTTACCTGCAATTTGACAAGTATGGTTCCCAGCCCCAAAGCTTTCTCCTGATGTGTGCTGAGTGGTTCTTCTTGGTAAAGCCAGCTAAAAGTTCTTGGCAAGTTCTTGGCATTGGAGGCCACTTGAGGCAGCAGGTGATGAGTCCTCTGTTTTGGCAGAGTTTGAAGAGCATCAGCATCATCATCATCGAGCCAGTTGTGATGTTGCTTGGATACAAACCCAAGAGCTTTCTGAGCAGGGCAGAACAGCAGCACCACAGCAAGTGCTGGGCCTGGATCATTCCCCTGGAGGTGTTTCTGCAGCTGCCCAAAGGGCAGGACTCCCATTTCATGTGGGATGCTTTGATTTCCAGGGTTTGCTGTCCTGGTGGCTTCAGTGTCTTCTCAGATCCCAGAGGATGATGTTAAGGTGAATGATCACTACTTTGGCAGGTGATTGGCCATCCCAGCTGGTCAGGGTATGGAAAACACCACCATATGCTAGAAGGATGGGAGAAGAAAGATGTTCTTGTTGCTCATCATCCTGTAGCCACTTTTCCATGATAAAAATAAACAAGCTAGAAGTGACAACTAACGTTTTCCATATTGGACATCTTTAGAGCTCTGAACAGGCTCAGAAATGAGATCTTCAAGTTATTTATAACTAATAGGTGCATGAGGATGTCAGCATGACCCTCAGCAGCAGTCAAAACAGCAAGTGGAAAGCTGGGAAAGTTTCTGAAAGGAAGAGGGAAAGAAACAGAGCTTATGGCTAGAGTGCTGTGAATCACTGTCCATGTCTTGGATGTTGTTGGTTTCTGCTCCACTGAATCTTGGAAAGAAGGTGGTGGGTTGGGAGAAGTTACAGAGCAAGGAAAAGGTCACAAATTCCAAGAGGTGATTCTTCAATTGAGAAACTTCATGTAGGGAAAAGGATAAGTGGGAAGGGAACTGTTAGAAGCCTGGGAAACAGGGTCTGAGAAGGGCACCAATGAAATGACAGGAGACAGTTTCAGAACAAGAGAAAGGAGAGGATTTCTCCTATGAGGTGTGACATTTCTTGACAGCAGAAGTTTTGTGCCCTAGAAATTCACAGGACTTTCAAAACTAACCTGGGCAATTCTTCCTTTGAAGTCTCTCTTCATCTACCTAGCAATAATTATTTTCTCCTAATGTCTGTATTTGACCTCTGTCCCTACACAGAGACATGTCCAGCCACAGATCATCACATCCACAGAGCTTCTCCCCAAAGCAAGAGATGGCAGGTTAGGGAGCAGTGAAAACCTTGGGCATTGCCATCCTTACCTCTGGTGCTGGGGGACAGTGCTGGGGAGCAGTTTTTAACCACAAACCAAAAAGCAGATCTGGGGTCTGTACCCCAGCCTGGCATTTCTACTCTACTTTAACTAAAGCCTTCAATATCTCTTTCTCCTCTTTGCAAAGTACTGAGATAAGCAAGTAGCAGTGGTAGCCCATTGATCTGAACTTCAGCCATCCCCACCCCATAGTTCCTACCCCCACCAGTGGGAAAGTGGGCATGTACACCTACTTCTTGTATTTCCTGTTTCAGCATTCAGTATTTCACAAGGAATTCACTTCTTGTAGACCTCTAAACCCCCCCATTGACCTGAGATGGCACCCAAATGATGGATTGCACCATTAGCATCTAATTACAAGGTAAAAAAACTCCCTATTTCATCCTCCCAGAGTCAACAGAAAACTCCAATTCAAGCAGTCACTTTTTATTTTTATTCCATAAATTACAACTGAGACCAGTGGTGTTCAGGGATTCCTTATGCCTTTCCTTTCATTCTGTCTGCATCATCCTGGCTAATTGCCACAGACTGCCAGGCTGAAGCAAGTCCCTGACAAGGCTGAAGCATAATTAAGGGGGACATGGTTAGAGGTGGGGGGGAAGGATTTACTGCCCACTGTGGCTGCTGGGAGGGCTGCTGGTGAGGGACTCCTAAGGAACCACAGCACCAGTCCCAGAACTGCTACACATGGGTCAGCATCCATGCTCTGAGCCACCCAGCTGCCTCTGGACATCCCTCTGCATTAACCTCTTGGGTGCTCTCTCACATCTTCCTGTTATTTCTCAGAGGATCATCAGCCCATGGTGCTCAGGAGCCTGGGATGCTTTGGTAACCAGACACTGGTTTCCCACTGGGATCACCACAGTAGAATCATGGAATAATTTTGGTTGGAAAAGCCCTTTCAGCTCATCAGGTCCAACCCTTCCCCCATCCCTGCCCAGGCCACCCCCACCCCATGTCCCTCATCCCCACATCTCCAGGGCTCTCAAACCCCTCCAGGGATGATGGGGACTCCAGCCCTGCCCTGGGCAGCCTGGGCCAGGCCCTGACAACCCTTTCTAGGGAGAAATTGTTCCCCAGCTCCAACCTCAACCTCCCCTGGCACAACTTGAGTTGTGTCAAAAGTTCCTCTTGTCCTATGACCTGTGATCTGGGAGCAGAGCCCAGCAGTGGGATCTCAGACCTCTAACACCAGAAAAGCTCTGTCCTGATTCCTCCTGTGCTGGTCCCTACAGCAATGTGTGGCTCTGCCCAGAAAGTAGAAGAAAACCCTGCAAAGCTGAATTTCATCTGCAGATCTCACATTTCACAGCTGACAGCTGTTTACTTACAGCTGAACAGATTGGTGATGGCTCCTACTACTGGCAGTAAAAATGAAATCAAAAGTTTGTGCCCAGAGATGTTGTTTGTAGAAGCAGGGTTACAGTTCCATATCTGGGTCTGTAGGTGACTCTGAAATACTCAAAAACTGAGGTTTTTTCTTTCTAGAATAGAATAATGGAATAATGGTTTGAGTTGGAAGGGACCTTAAAGCTCATCCAGTTCCAACCCTCCTGCATAGGCAGGGACACCTCTCACTAGACTTTTTGAAGTCTGTAGTGAAATGAGGCAACCAGGTGCCACTAATTGCCAGAGAGTGAGCACGAGCTTGTGCCAAGCCCACCTGTGCCTAATTAGGGTGGGCCCCCACTGCACATGAGCAGGACCAGGGAGGACCTCAGGGTGAGGCTCTGAGAAGTCTCGAACCCGGGGCCTCAGCATTGCAGTACCGTGTCTTAGCTGGCTGCACCACCCAATCCTCACCCTGAGGGTAATGAGCGCTAGTGGTGCAATGAAGGTAACACAGAGCTGCAAGAGCTACTGACCTCTCTGCAGACATGCTCAGGACTGAGCTGAGCCGGTGCTTCAGGACTCACCTTTTATTGGCTCCCTGGTCCTGCTCATGTGCAGTGGGGGCCCACCCTAATTAGGCACAGGTGGGCTTGGCACAAGCTCGTGCTCACTCTCTGGCAATTAGTGGCACCTGGTTGCCTCATTTCACTAGAGAAGTCTGCACTGGAAACTGTTTCTTAAACTTACCATGCTGTCGGAGGACTCATGAGAAAACAGGTACCAGCTCCATTTAGAGATGGCCACAATCATCTCACATTTTTTTCTGGGTCCCCAGAACATGAAGAGACTGTGCAGGCTTCCTTGCAAAGCTCTGTCATTGCCAAGTAAGAAATCCTCCAGTCCAGCCCAGCAAGCTCTTCAATTCTTCTCCCTATTTATTGATCTGAGCCAGGGCTTAGCAGGCACAGGGAGAACCCTTGAGCTGGAAAGTTTCAGGTGACAGTACTGACTCTAGAGCTGGCTCCCCAGTGCAGAGAATCATAAAATCATTGAATCATTTGGGTCGGAAAATACCTTTAAGATCATCAAGTCTAACCATTAACCCAGGCCTGCCACATCCATCACTAATCCATGTCCCTAAGAGATTATGCAGCTCTGCTCAACAAATTGATCACCAGCTCTAACTTGGCAGAAGCTTCCTCAATGTTGGCTGTTTCATTGCTGCAGGTGGAACCCCTTGCACTACTTCTAATGAAACTCAACAAGACTGAATTCGAGGCTGCCAAAACTGAGTCCAGCCTTGGGAAGAGAAGGCTTTGGGGAAACCTTTTCATGATGTTCCAGTACTTAAAGGGGGCTACAGAGCAGATGGAGATTCCTGATTTACCAAGAGTCCCAGGGACAAGGGGTAATGGGCTCAAGGTGCTCCTGGGGAGATTCTGATGGGACACAAGACAAAAAGTTCTCCCCATGAGGACAGTCAGACCTTGGGATGGTCTCCCAGGGGAAGGGGTGGATGAATGAATTCTTCATGTCTGATGGGTATGGAACATTCTGCCTCTGTGGTGCTGCCTGAAGTGGGATTTTGGATCACCAGAAGAGTCAGAAAACAACACTCTGCTAAAAATGCCATTATTCCTAACCCCCATTTATCACCTGTAGGGTTATTTCAGGTGCATTCTCACCAAGCCCTCTGACTGATAAATAGTTTGTGCTCACACAACAAACTATTAAAAAGCAATTAACTCGAGGTAATGTATTGACACTGTTTGCAGGGCTGATCTAAGGGGTGATAACATTTCCCAGCCAGAGACATGTCAAATTTCCGTAGCCTGACAGGCATCAGTTTCATAAAATCCTCAGGACTCCCCATGCCCTCTTAACTTTGAGAAGTCTTCATTAGCACTCAGAAGGACCAGCTAACAGGAACACCTATTCCTGACATGCCCTTTCCTGTCTTTCCCAGGGGACTTTGGCTGTTTCTAGGCTTGGAGAGATGTTCTCAGATCCTGAGCACCTCATTTATCCTCATTCCTTTATTAATTGACATTGTGTATAAATGAGAAATGGGGCTTTATGCCTTCTGACTGCACATTGGGTTGGTTTGTCAACTCTAGTGGCTTTTTCAACATCATTTGAGAATTATGCATGAACACTGCAAACTACTAAAAATTGTATTTTACAGTGCCTTCCTTTTAATTATATTCTGTTATGATATAGATGTATATACATATAGCTCCAGGCACACAGAGCAATAGCCGTGCAGTTGCTGCTGGGCTCAGGTTGTCTCTGAGCTCGGTGATTCTGTGGCAAAAGCTCCAGGGGAAAAGGCTTCAGCTGATCTCTCTTCCCTGCAGCTCTTCTCAGCTTTCCCCTTGGAAAATCAACAACATCAAACTTCTCCGGAGAGAGAGTTGGGGTGGGAGGAATAAAATACTGAATATGGAAGAAGGCAGAGTTGTCATGGACTTATGTTACATAGATATGTAAATTCTATTTGATCATAACCTGATTGTTGAAATTATCTCCATTAGCTAAATCTCCTCTGTGGCTTTTGGAAGCAGCTGTAGAGTCAGGAAGATGAAGTGCAATTGTTTTGTTTCAAATGAAAATTAACTCTTTTCCTTGGCTGCCTGTGGGGTGAAGGGTCCCAGCCTCTCTGCTGCTCTTTCCCTTTGCATAAAGAAGGGTATCCCTGCCAACACTGGTATCCTCAGCGCAGGAAGGATGAGCCTTTTCTTCCTTTAGTCCTTAGTCTAATGCATGAGGGGCTTGTTCATAAAACCTGAGCAGCAATACACGTGCAAAATTCGGGCACTTTTTCTGACGAATCCACATTGCCTTTTACTGAAAACAAATCCATCAGTGAAAAATGGAACCATTTTGATGCCTGGGCTACAGACAGCTATGACAGAGTCTTCTCGTCTCCCCTGTCTAATAAAATCCAGGTAGAGAAGAAATATTTCATCCTAGCCACAGCAGTGACAGCAAGATGAATGGATAGTAAGTAAGCAGCCACCATGGTGGGCAGCAGAGCTTTGGGGGATGAGTTCCCACAGTGCAGTAACACTCATCAGTTTTCCATTGTTCCTTTCCTTTTGCTTTCCTTTACACACTTTTTCTGAAATCTGATGTTGCAAGATGAATGCTTCAGGGCAGCAGAGGATATGGTAGCCCAAGAAATTACTGCAGAACCATGAAGAGCATGGTGTGGGAAGAGCCCACTGTCTCCACCTGCCCCTCGCTGTGGCTGGACCAAAGAGGAAAGAAAAGGAGCAAGTGAAAAATGTAGCCAGATATGGATTTTACTCTCCTGAGGTATTTCAAAGCAATTTCACACAGATGAAGTGTGCCAAGAAAAACATCAGAGATGACAAGCTGAGAGTAGTCAGTCAGCTGGAACAGCTGGCCAGGGACCACAGCATTCTTGCAGGGAAATCCAGCTGTTCGAGGCATCTTTTTTTGAGAAAGGGAAAAAAGAAATCTTGAAATGTGACATCAAGAGGTTCTTCTGAAAAGCTGAATAGCTGGCACTGGTATGAACACAAGTTGTCCCCTGCAGGTGACATTGGTGTCAGGGTGGCCATGCCCTGGAGCACGACTGCAGCCACCCAGTCCCATCCTACTTCTTCATTCTGCCCAGTAGTTCCTTGGATACAGAACCTTGTCCATCCCTTTCCCACCAGGAAAACACAGGAGATTTTGGAGGGAGGGAGGTTTTCTGTTCTTACCAACGATTTTGCAATGCACTTGAGTGTTCTGAGCAGGGGGTGACCTCTGCAAAGGAGCCCTCTGGGCAGGAAGAAGTTCAGAGCTCATGAAAGCATCTACAGAGTGCAGAGAGAACTCACAAGTGCAGAGCTCACAGTGCCCGTGCTCACTGATGGCTGTGTAGGCAACCTCTGTATGCAGTGCTATCTTGATCCGCTTGGATCATTACTGTCCTTGTCCTTACATCTTGTCATTCACTGACCCCTGGCAGGGTCCAATTCCAGGTTGATGGGGCTTGGAGAAACCTGGTTGTCAGGGTTTAACACTGGCCTGGCAATTACACTGAGTAACAGATGCTCTCTATTAGTCCCCTTCCCCTCCCTGATAAAGAAAGGAGAGAGAATAAGGGAGACAGACTGATGGGTTGAAAACTGAACTACACAACTTTAATGAAACAGTAATGATAAATGGAAAAATTACTAAATATATACAAATACACAGGAAAGTTGATCCCATGTACCTTACCCCCTCTTCCCAATAACTCTTAAGTCACCACCAAGGCTGCAGGGCAGCCCTGGGAAAGTCTAGGCTGGAATCCTGGGATCAGCAGCAGTTGGGAGCTGGAGGCAGGAACACATAGATTCAGGCTGGGATGGATCAGGAGCACAGACAGAGGAATGGATGGGATCCTCCCAGGATGCTGAAGCAAAACAGGGAATGGGCAAAGAAAGGGAAGCAGGAAAGGCAGGAAGGGCAGGAAGCTGGCTTGACCCTTGTGATCCCTCAAATTTATACTGAGTATGAGGTGTATGGGATGGAATCCTCTGTTTGGTCAATTCTGGCATCTCTTATTCATTCCTCCCCAAAGGAGGCTGCAGGTGGGACCTCTTTATTCCTTCTGGAGGGTAAAATGTTCCTCAGAGCTGAGCAGTGTCCTTGTCTCTGCACACCAGGCTCTGGCTGTAACTATAAACATCAAGTGTTATCAGTCCTAGAAGCAGACACTGACTGAGAAACTTGCTGTTAATTTCAGCAAGTGCAGCTCCTTACAAGAGACTGAGCGGAAAGCAAAAGTACAAGACAGAAAATCCCCTTTATCCTGGCCCAAACCAGGACACTGGTCTAGTGGGAAGTGTCCATGCCCCCCATGGCAGGGGGTTGGGACTAAATGGTCTTTAAGGACCAAACCCTCCCATGACAACATGTCAGGACACTTTCCTTCAGCAGCACTGTAAGAAGCTGTGCCCAGGGACCATGCTCTTCCTGAGGACTGTCTCAGGGGCTACTCTGGTGCAAATACCCAGTATTAATGACAGGGACGTTCCTGGCATGAGATCAACTCCCAGCAGCCACCCATGGGTTACAGATACAGTGTAAATGCTGCTTCTGAGTTCCTGCCAAACATAGGCTCCCAGTGTTGTCCCATGGGGGCCATGGGACAGACAGGACATGGGTCCAAAGCAGCCAAAGGCTCATGGACCTGCTCAGCATGGGAGCTCTGACCAGCTGCCCCCCCCCAAAGATGTTTTCTCCCTGGTTCATACCACATGAGGATACTTTGGGTTCAAGCTTCCCTCTTGCTTCCCCTGCAGAAAGCAGTGGGCTTGCCTTCAAAATTCACAACATAATCACTCAGAGTTACTCTTGCAAAGTGGGAAGAGGTCAGAGGAGAAGGAAGGGAGAAGCAGAGGTCAGTCAGGAAAAAGAAAAAGGAAACGGAAAAGGAAAAGAAAAAGGAAAAGGAAAAGGAAAAGGAAAAGGAGAAGAAAAAGAAAAAAAGGAAATGGAAAAGGAAAAGAAAAAGGAAAAGAAGAAGAAAAAGAAAGAAAAGAAAAAAGAAAAAGAAAAAGAAAAAGAAAAGAAAAAGAAAAAGGAAAAGGAAAAGGAAAAAGAAAAAGAAAAAGAAAAAGAAAAAGAAAAAGAAAAAGAAAAAGAAAAAGAAAAGAAAAAGAAAAAGAAAAGGAAAAAAAGAAAAAGAAAAAAAAGAGAAAAAGAAAAAGAAAAGGAAAAAGAAAAAGAAAAAGAAAAAACAAACAAACAAAAAAAGACCTAGAAATATCTGCCTCAAAGCTGAAAAAATAAATGCTTAAAAAGAACCTGCTGGGAGGCACTAGGTGAGGGATGGCAGGAACATATGTGAAACCCTCCCAAGTGAGCTGCTTGATCTTGACATTGTCTCAGGGAAGGAAAAGGAAATTTGGGTTGTGGTTTTCCAGGCAAATGTGTCATTCAGGCATTACTGTGACATGAGTAGTCCTATCTCTTCCTTACCTCCTTGTTAGTTCAGGGCTTGCAGGTCTTTGCATCTGGTACTAAAGGATGGATGTCTTGGTTCTGGTTCTCCAGATGAGCTCAACTCTCCAGACCATCAGTGGGACTCATAAAGTAGGTACAACTCAACAAAACCCACTGATTTTTCTCCTGGTCTGCTGATTGTAAGTGAGATAAATGTTTGCTCCTAAAATTTAATCCCTGTGAAAGTACTTTGCTGAACTTTGACTGTGTGGTGTCACTTGGTGGTGATGCTCCTCGTGGCACATGCTTGGCCTGAACCAAACCCCTGAAGGCAAAGGCTCCATGAACCTGCCAGGGTAACTGCTGCTGCAATGTGCTGGGAGAGCCCAGACACTGCCCAAAAGGGGTTTTGGTATTGATTTGGTATTGGCTGATGGGGTCAGGATGATGGAGGCCACAGAGCAGATGGGGTCTGGTGGTGTAGGAGACCTGACTCTCATGTGGCTTCTTCTGGCAGCAGTGCAAACACCATGCCAGGAGAGGAGGATACTCATCCCATGGGATGAGTAACCTGGGAATGTGTTTGTCCAAAATAATCCCCTCCCTAACTCATCAAGTGTCTGAAGTTCCTGAGTAGCTGCAACTTACATCTTGCAACAGAATGTAACACAGGAGTAAGTGAAACCTTGCTCTCCTTTTTCATCTCCCTTTCCAGTGTGGGTCAGCTGAATTCCCTCAGGTTTTTGGATGTTACTCCAAGGGGTTCAATGAGAGCTGAGCACTGCAGAAAACCCTTTGCTACAGCCAAGAGTCTCCACTGGGCAGCACTTTTCACAGCTCCTAGTGTTCAGGCAGCTCCTTTAATGCACTGTCCTGAGGAAAAAGGAGAAAAAGCCCTTTCTGGAGCTGGTGGAGGAGCTTAACCATGGGCAAGGAGGAGAGCAACACCTTCATGGCCTTTTCCAAAGCCACTTGTGGAGTCAGAGAGGGTGTCAGAGTGGGTTTCTCAGTCCTAAGAGCTGTGTGGCTTTCATCAGCACCGACCAAACAACCCCAAGGGTTTTTGGTGCCTGGACACACAGGGCAACAAGATTTGCATTCATTAACACAAGCAAAGTTCAAGATAAATCCCAGGACAAGTTGAACCACTCCTCTCGTGTTTGTAACATGCACGTGATAAGACCTGAATTCCCCAGGGGACACCAGCTTCCCCTTTGTCTTGTGGACTTGATCCAATGTTTTGTCTGATGCAAATTGAGCTGCAGAGATGTTCAGAGGTTGGGACTGAATGAAAGACAAAAGGGTGTAATGGTGTCCTTGCTTTCCACACCACTGTCTGCTCCCTCCTGCCACAAGATTAATTTGATTCTCTCTCTTTTATTATCCTTTTTATTATCCTTTATTTTATTTATTTTTTTTTTGCAAAAGTCTGTTCACGTTTTCTTTTGCAGTTCTCCAGCAGGGGGATGGGATGATAAGGCTGCTGCTGAGCCAAGGCTTCTGGGCAAACAATAAGCATTAAATTACATTTGCAAAGGAACTGGATTCAAAGTCTAATGAAACCAAGACCCCTTCTAGGCAAAAGGTCACCCCAAAACTCGTGGGGTGCTGGTATCCCTCACAACAGACCCTTTCTTCTAGGGAAGGAATCAGTCAATAAGTAGATGCCATTCTTCCTGCTCCCTGCCCAGGGTGAGTGTCTGCAGTCAGCCTGCAAGGTCTGCCTTGGAAGCCAGGACCAGCAGCATCTTTCCCTCTGCACTGTCAGGCCTCAGTTTTAATGAAATCAGGGTTTAGAGAGGAGTTTTCATGGATCAGTGACATTTTCTATTAGAAAAAAACCCAATCAAGCTGTTGTAGAATCATGTCCTTCTCCAGAGCTGAAACAGAAGCTGATGACTCCAAGGTTGGAAAAAGCTTGATTGTAATAATACATTTCATCATTTGGTCAGAAAATGGAGATTGGCAGCTGTAAAGCAGAGGAGGTTTCAGCAAGGATGCAGCCGAGTTCTGAGTTCCTTGGTCTGGTGGGATAGAGAGAAATGGGGAATTATTGCCAGGTGGACAGTCTGGTGTCAGAAGAAAGCAGTGAGTGAGGAAATGGCTCATGTGTTGGAAACCTTATTTTCCATATCCAGAAGAATTATGAATTGTAACTCCTGACCTTATTTGTCTCAGAAATGAAGCACCTTAGGGATGGGAGTGCACAGGGGGCAGACAGGAGCTTTCTCCAAAAGGCAAATGTCTTACAGCATGAAGATCATCTCTGCAGGGCTGAGGCATCCTGGTCTCCAAGCTGGTAAAACAGGGGTTTGATGGATGTGGTATGGATTGGACGGATGGATCCATGTAGTGGATTAAGAACTGGCTTGATGGCAGCACCCAGAGAGTGGCTCCCAATGGGTCCATGTCCAAATGGAGGCCAATGACAAGTGGAGTCCCTCAAGGATCAGTGTTGGGACCAGTCCTGTTTAACATCTTTGTTGGTGACATGGTTGTGGCACTGAGTGCACCCTCAGCAAGGTCCCTGCTGACTCCAAGCTGTGTGGTGTGGCTGACACCCTGGAGGGAAGGGATGGCATCCAGGGGGACCTGGACAGCCTGGAGAAGTGAGCCCATGCCAACCTCATGAAGTCCAACAAGGACCCTGGTACAGAGAGGTGGTGGAAGCCCCATCCATCCCTGGAAGTTTTTAAGGCCAGGCTGGATGGGGCTCTGAGCATCCTGAGCTGGTGGGAGGTGTCCCTGCCCATGGCAGGGGGGTGGAACTGGGTGAGCTTAAAGGTCCCTTCCAACCCTGAAAATTCTATTTTTCTATGATTCTGTGTCTTGTCCTTAGGGAAGGGGTCTCAGAGCAGGACAGTGTCTCCCAGCCTCAGTACAGAGCAGAGGTTTGCTGGCTGTGGTTTTTTTTTCCCTATATCTTTTTTCTGTGGATTATCATGTTTCAGATCATTTATGGTATACCTAATAAAAGCTGCTGTCACCTTTGCTAGGTAGGTAACATTCTTTTTTAGGGAATCATCTAATTCTGAACTGAAACAAATTATTCAAATATTTCTGTGCAACTGTGCAAAGAGGGTGGCACAAGATTGTGTTTTCCTTGTTATCATCAGAATTATCAACTGCTTTTTGATTTTCAGGCATTTCTCACTGCTGCTAAAAGTCAGCTTCATGTTGTGGCTTGAAGAGGAGAGTGAGCACTTAGGAAAACTGCCTTCTTTCAGTGCAAGTAGGAAAAAAAAAAAAGGGTTCTAGAGTTAGAGCTGCATGGCATCAGGAGTGTGGGGTAACAAACATCCTGGGGCTGCATCCAGTCAGGTGCCATGTTCCAGGGCTACCTGTGAAGATGATCTTCAGCACAGAAAAGCTTCCCTAGCTTCTTGAACAGCCTTGTTCATAGAACCACAGAACTGTTTCAGATGGAAAAGCCCTTTAAGATCACCAGGTCCAACTCTTAACCCAGCACTGCCAAGATCACCACTGCACCCTGTCCCTCAGCTCCACATCTCCATGGCTTTGAAATCCTTCCAGGGATGATAACTCCACCACTTCCCAGGAAGTTTCTCCATGCCTGGGAAGCTTTGGAAGAGTAGCCCGGAACTTTTGGGTGTTTGGGTTAGGGGTTTGGTGTCTGAAGAACTCATAAAATCATACAATGGGTTGGAAATCACATGCTTTGGATTGGAAAGGACATTAAAGATCCTCTAGCTCCAGCTCCCCTGCCAGGAGCAGGGACACCTTCCACTAGACCAGGTTGTTTCAAGCCCCATCCAACCTGGTCTTGGGCTTTGATTGGAAACACAGCAATGATTTAGCACCCAGACCTTGTCCCTGGGGTGCACCCAGCACAGCTCCAGCTGAAAGTGCCCTTTGCAGGGTCAGGGAGTTGAGTGTGACAGATTATTTTAGTGTGAGAAGAGTCCTTAAGCGTCACTGAACTAAATATGTCTCTAATTCATGCATAACTTCAGTGCAATTAGCAGCTCCATCTCACAGACTTGGCTCATCCCTTCCTCCTGTGAGATGGAGAGCTCAGGGCTGGGACTTGGCTGCCATGGGGATGATCCAAGGGCTGGAGCAGCTCTGGAGCCAGGGGGAGAGAGTTGGGGGTGTTCAACCTGGAGAAGAGAAGGCTCCAATGGGGAGACCTTAGAGCACCTTCCAGTGCCTGAAGGGGCTCCAGGAAAGCTGGGGAGGGACTTGGGACAAGGGCCTGGAGGGATGGGATGAGTGGGGATGCCTTTAAATTGGAAAACAGGAGACTGAGATGAGAGATTAGGAAGAAATTGTTTTTTGTGGGGGTGCTGAGCCCCTGTCCCAGGTTTCCCAGAGAAGCTGTGGCTGCCCCATCCCTGGCAGTGTTAAGGTTGGATGGGGCTTGGAGCCCCCTGGGCTGTGGCAGGTGTTCCTGACCATGTCAGGGGTGGCACTGGATGATCCTTAAGGTCCCTTCCAGCCTAAACCTGTCTGTGAGTCTATGGTTTGGCTGAGCTTCCTGGACAGTGAGCAGCAGTCCTCAGATCCCCATCAGCATTCTGTGGTACTGTGGAGACATCCCTGAGGCCCCAGTTTTCTGTGCATTGCCAAACCCCCCAGTCTAGGCATAAAGCAAAGACCCCAGAGGGTTCCCAAGAGACTGGAACAAGCTCAGGTTTTGGACAAAGTCAGAGGTCCAACTCTCTTCAACTTTTTCTTCTCTGTCTGCTGAGAGCCTAAAGGTCAGATCTTCCATAAAATGTACCCCAAAAGGATCCAAAGGCATTTGTGTGTTGTGACATAGCACAGAAAAATCTTACAATTAAGCTGTTCAGACAAGATAACAAAGGAATATATGCTGAACCCAATATCCTCTGTTTTGAGGATTGTCCCCTCTGAGCCACTCAAGCCCCAGGGACCTTGTCTCATGTTTGTGAGAAAAAGGGGTTGGTTGCTGGGGGGGTTCCCATCATGTCCCTAAATAAACAGTGGGTCTGATGTGGACCTCTTCAAGCTGTCCCCAGCCTCACCCTCCCTTCTTGTCCCAACCCCAAGCTGTCTCCAAACCTTCTCCTTTTACTCCATTTTACCTTCACCCCGCTGTCCCATCTCCTTTTTGGTGGGCAGGGGATCCCAGGGATGAGCAACCCCCCTGCTCCTCTTCCTCAGGGTCTCCTCAGCTTTTCTGCAGCCTGGCAGCAGGTAGCCACCAAAATGGGTATTTTCCCCAGTTTGAGACATGTGTGCTCTGTGCCTCCCTCCTCGGTGCAGAACCTGCTGCTGCTCTGACTCATGCATCAAAATTATTTCCCTGAATTTGATGGGGTTTTTTGCAGTGACAACTGATTTGTATTTTGTTCTGTCTCTGCTCTGGGTGGCTGGCAGGAGGTAGCAAATGCCAAGTGAATTGCTGGGGGGGACTTTGGAATTGATCACCTTGTTTTTACCAGGGCAAGGGAAAAAATCATGTACTCCTAGCAACAGAGTAACTTAGCAGTTACTCCAGGCTTTAATTTAACTTTCCACCTCCTGGTTTTCAGTTGGATTAATCTTGTTTTCAAACAATGGTCATTATGTGGAAGAGCATAATGTTGTGTAGAAATAATTACAAAATGCAAATAAAAGAAAAGACAGATCCACATCCGAGCCCAATGTGACAGAGAGAAACAAATCAGAAAATATTCAAATCCCCTATGTCCTTTCTTCACATCTACTGAGGTTTGGTGCATGAGCACCGATTTTTCATATGCTCTGCTCTTGAATTAGTAAACTGAAGGGCAAAAATGGGGAGGGTTTTTGCTGTGTGTTTCTGCCTGTAGCTGAATCAGATATTCAGCTCTTCAGGGTTTGTCAGGGATGATCCATAGCAGACACAGTGGGGACCTTCCTTGCCATCGATGCTCTTTCTAAGCCATGGGCTTTGCAGGCAGGTGGGATGGACTTCGGAGGAGCTCCAGTTTCTACAAGATGTTGGGGAGGTTGTAAATACAGCTAAAAGCAAGTTCTTCATGTGCCTGGGCTGGGCAGCTGCTGGGAGCCCCCAAGCCTCCCACTGGGGCAGACTGGGGCAGACTGGTGCAGGCAGCTCCATGCTGGGATGGGGCCAGTCTGTGTGTCAGCTCCTGGGCCCTGGAAATAATGTCAATGACTTCTGGCATTTCAGTTTGTGGTTTTTTTTACTTTTTACTTCCCTTTAGAAAGTGCCAGTTTGACAAATCATTACTTTTACCTGCACAGATTAATTTCTTACGCTGTTTGTGAATTTCTAACTGTGAACAAAAAGAAAATAAAATTGCTGTTTTAATATTAGATGTCATCCAAATGAGAAGGTCCCACTCCTGAGGTCATGAAATCTTTCAGTTTCTAAATACAGGCTGAAAGATAATGACAACTGCAGTGTGAATTAATAGAGGTGAAAAGGAAACCCCACAGACTGTGTTATAATTAACAAAATGAAAGGTTTTTACTGGCTACTTTACCGGCTCCTTCATCTTCTCTTTGCAGTCACTGTCATTTTAGCTCAAAGCATGCAAGGATGCACATGGAAATGCGGGAAAAATCCTTCCTGCTCTGGTTTCATGATGCACCAGGAGAAGAATGGTCCCCAAAAGTGACATTAGATTTCCAAACAGGCTCCTATATTTCTCTCTATATATGCCACAATAACTCAGTTTAACTTAAACACACAGTGTAAGTCTTGGGAAAAAGGTAACATAAGCACAAAGGGTGAGCTGATCACATTATCCCAAAGCAATTAAAAGTGACCAAGCAGTTAGACATGAGGAAGTCACACAGGCCTTTGAGTATCACGTCAAGTTTTGACACTTAAGTTGACATTGGTGCCTCCAAAATGTTTGCAAGGCTGCAGAGGGCTGCAGGTAGGGGCCTCACCACTGGCAGGGAAAGGAGGAGATGGCTGCACCCAGGCCATGTCCTGCTGCTCCCTTTCCCTGCTGCTGATCACAAATGTGCTTTGGTTAACAAGTCATTGAACCCAAACTGGTTTGGGTTGGAAGGGACCTTAAAGCTCATCCAGTCCCACCCCCTGCCATGGTCAGGGACACCTCCCACAGCCAGGGGGCTCCAAGCCCCATCCAACCTTCAACACTGCCAGGGATGGGGCAGCCACAGCTTCTCTGGGGAACCTGGGACAGGGGCTCAGCACCCTCACAACAAACAATTTCTTCCTGATCTCTCATCTTAATCTCCTGTTTTCCAGTTTAAAGCCATTCCCCCTCATCCCATCCCTCCAGCCCCTTGTCCCAAGTCCCTCCCCAGCTTTCCTGGAGCCCCTACAGGCACTGGGAGGTGCTCTAAGGTCTCCCTGTTGCAGCCTTCTCTTCTCCAGGTTGAACACACCCAGATCTCTCCCCCTGGCTCCAGAGCAGAGTTTCAGGCATCATCTTTGTAGCCTCCTCTGGACTTGCTCCAACAGCTCCATGTCCTTGTTTTGGGGGCTCCAGAACTGGAAAAGTTCAGGAGTGGAAGGGCTATTAAAAGACTGATACCTGGTGATGCTCCTTTGCTTTCTGGGCCAGGCTGCTCTGTTTTCCAGCCACACCGTGTTGATTTCACAGAGAGCCCAGCTGGGTCAGGAGGTGTCTCTGAGGCCCAACCAGTCCAAATGCTGAAGCAGACTGGGGAGGTGTGTACTGCTGGGTCAGCCTTGCCTGCATCCCTACTGATGTCAGCACATCAGGAACAGCAGGAATGATGAGGTTGTGCCAGCTCAGCTCATACTGGAGGGACCATGAGCACATCATATTTCTTAAACCTTTTTTTTCCTTAGTGCCTGTGTGACTGCACTACATCTATTCTGTGTTCACAGAGCATTGTGGGGCTGAGCAGACACTCATGATCTAGGAAATGAGGAAAATAACTTAAAAAACAAGTGTCATCTTGTTAAATACAGCAGCCTGAGAAGCTGCTCTCCATCTATCTTGCTTTGTCTGGTGCTGGACATCAGTATCAGGAGGTCTGTTTGCTGCCTTGTTATTACTGGGTTTTGTAACAATCATTTGCAGTCTCAAGGATGCTTCAGGTTCCCCACAGCAGCTTTTGGTTTCCCTGGTAAAGTTTTATTAATTATTACTGTCCCTCACACATTTCAGGAACATGTTTTACCTTCTAACCCACTTCTCCTGGCATCCTCAAAGCAGTTGGAACTGCTAAATAAAAAATTGGTTTCCTCTGGCAAAAGACTTTCAGGAGACGTTTGATATCAGGGTTGTGTGGACAGCTTATGTCTCCTCTTTTGCTGAGGTTTCTGCTAATCTAATCTAACCTAATTCAGAGGTAGCTCAAAGAATGCTTCTCCAGGGCAAAAAAACTGGGGAGGGGGAGCAGGGGCTCAGATTCAATCTGTTTTGTAAAGCAGGCCTGCATGTGTTTTTTTGGCTTGATGTTGGCTTTCCCTGACTCCAGAATCCCTCTGTGCTTGCTGGGTGTTGGCTTGGGCTGGGTTTGGGTTGCCAGGGACATTGTACCAAAGCAGGAGGTTCTGCTCCAGTTCTGGCACCTTGCAGGGCATGAGCTTTGGCTCTGGAGCAGCTATCAGAGCTCAAAGTCCCCTCCCTGGATCCAGACTTAAATCCACCTTAGCTGGCACAGACAGACACAGGACGTGCTGTCCCACTCCCCCCCTCTATCCCCTCTGTCCTCATCCCCATGGAGGGCAGCTTGTGGGGCAAAGCTTGAAGTTCCTTTTTTTCTTGCAGAAAGTGGGGTTTAAGCATGCCTCACGTAGTGCTCTGCCACAGAAAAACAAACCAAACCAAACCAAAACAAAAAACCTTGTTTGTCTATGGGGCTGCAAATATCCTCTGCCCACAGCAGGGTACGGGAGCAGCAGCCCCGAGCACCTTTCACTTGGTGACCACTGATGGATTTACACTGGGGAGATGAATCCATTAGAAACTCTGTATCTGTGGGGTAGGCTGGAGGCTCTGGCTCCCAAATGGGAATTCCCAGCCTTAGCCCTAATTAAATCTGCTGAGTTTTTTCTCCGGAGAGGCTCCCAGGGGGCTCACATTGGAGGTCAAGGTGTTGCACGCCTTCTTCTTTATGCACTTTGATTGGGATCAGGCTGGGAGCTTGTTGTAAAAGCCTGGGAACATTAAAATGAGGCAAAAAAGTATCATTAGGAGCTGTTAATTTGTACTTCAGCCTGAGAACATTCTCTAAAAAAAAAAAAAAACCCAAAAAAAAACCCCCACCAAACCCCACCAGCACTTCTCTGTAGTTAAACTCTTTAAAGTTAATTTAATGGGCCCAAGATTAATTTTCCTACTGTGTTTCTGTGGAGATGTGTAACTGCAGTTTACCTACCAAGGGACCTATTTCTCTTTGCCCAGTTTAATCACCATTATATCCCAGCTGTGAAGCAAGGAGATCAGCTCAGAGGCGAAGTCTGTGACCCATTCCCTTGCTTGAAACCTCACCCTGGAGAGTTAAAGCCCAGGTCTGGTAAAGGATGGCAACAACTGCACTGGATGGGGGATCTGGCAGAGGAACTGCCCCTCCAGGATTGGTCTTGGAGTAGGAGAGCACAGGGGAAAGGAGCAAAAAGTCAGCTTTGCCTGGATGATGAGCGTAAAAAGGTTTGGCTTTACTCTCTTGAAATTGTAGAATCCCAGAATGGTTTGGGTTGGAAGGGAATTTAAAGCTCATCCAGTCCCAACCCCATGGTCAGGGACACCTCCCACAGCCCAGGGTGCTCCAATCCCCATCCAACCTTCAACACTGCCAGGGATGGGGCAGCCACAGCTTCTCTGGGGAACCTGGGACAGAGGCTCAGCACCCTCACACAAAAGGTTTTCTTCTTAATCTCTCATCTTAATCTCCTGTTTTCCAGTTTAAAGCCATTCCCCCTCATCCCATCCCTCCAGCCCCTCGTCCCAGGTCTCTCCCCAGCTTTCCTGGAGCCCCTCCAAGTACTGGAAGACCACTGTGATGAACCATATGTAGCCATAGGGATGTGAAAGCAGTAAAGATTTTAGAAAGTGCAGCACCAGTATTTAGAAAATGGTATTTGGAGCATACTGTTAGGACAAAGGGCCAAGTGGGACCACCCCAGAAAGAGTAGGAGAGGGGTGCAGAGCACTCAGGCTGGCTGTGAGCTCCTAGTTCTGGGCTGTGGAGCTCTGCAGGAGTTTCTCAAATGATTGTCACTGTTGCTTGTCACATCATTGCAGCAGCTGGGGTGTAAGTGCCCCCCAGAGCAGAGGATGACACTGAGCCAGCAGCTCTGTGCTGTCAGGGCAGACTGCAAGCAGCAGGAGGGAGTGTGGTACCCACCTCCATCCCCACTGAGCAGATCAAAGGGAAGGGGTTTGATTATATTTAATTAGATTGATCCTAGGGGCTAAGGGGTAATGCTGAATTGTTATTTTTCCAGGTGGGAAAATGTCAAGCTGCCAAAACCTGAACTGGTCCCTGGTCACGCATTAGTTCCAGGTGGGGGTGTGGATGATAGAGATGAGGATGGGGGCAGGCAGGGAGTCAGCCTGCAGTTTCCCCACCTGTACTCACCCTCCCCAGGCAGGTTGCCCCCAGTGAGCCTTAGTGGCCTCCTCCAGGTGGGTGGCTTCCTGCCTCTGGTGTGGCAGGCTCCAAAATATTTCTAGAATGTTAACAAGGAATTCACAGGCATCCATGCTCCATCCTGTCTTCCATTTTTGTTCATTCTTTCTCCTCTTTGCCTGCTGGAAAAGCTTTTCCTATGCTGAGCACCATCTGGGCCATCCTGACCCACCTTGTCCTGCTCCCTGGTCCCCAAGGAGTCCCCACCACCACTCCTGTTTATCCCTCCTGCTGAAGAGGAGAGGGCAGGACTTCTCTTTCCTGGCTTCCAGGCTGGTGGGAGAGACCATGGCTCTTTACCATGGGCTTTTTCCACCCAGCCAAGCTGGCAGAGAAAGTTGCTTTGAGTCATGCACAGAACAGTTTGTAGTCTGCAGACATCAGTGACTGCAAAACACAACTGGTCAAGCCCAGATTTTCATTCAGGGCAATTCATTCAGACTCACTGCATCCCTTGGAACCTTCAAGCCTCACCATTTGCTTCTATATCTCTGCTTCCAGAACATCCCAAGAGCACCAGTTCAGAAGTAGCATCATTGATTTCTTCTAATTATAAATCCTACAGAAAGTTCTCAGCTTGCAACAATCACAGTTTTCCTTTGAGTGGAGCCAGTAGAAGTTAAGTGTTGTTCTCTGGTTGCTGCCATTACAATAAAAAAACAAAACCCAGAATCATTTAAAAGTGAATCAGGGAAACTGAGAGCAATGATAACAGAAGAAATCACCTGGGAGACAGTCTTGTCTGTGGCTGCACTGAGTTTGAGCCCATTTTGGACCAAGTCCTGTGCTAGGATGTATCCACTGGAGGATGTGTGAAGGTACTAGAATGCAGAACAAAGCAGGAACAATGGCCATGTGCTCACCAACAAGCCAGACACTCAGTACCTGAGCCAACAAGGGTGATTTTAAACCTCATCTGAGCTGTTTCCTCTTCCCAAAAGCCAAAATGACATCAGAACAATTAAAAAAAATTAAAATATCTCCCTATATAAGCATAGAGCTTGAAAATAAGAGTTGGAGGTGCAGCAACAGATGCAAAGCTGTCAAGAGAGCAATTATTTCCCACTGGATAGACTGACTGGTACAGGAAGCCCCAAACCCCACAGGTTCGCTGCTTCCCTCTTGAGATGAACTGATAACCATGGCTGTGTTTGTAACCCAGGTAGCATCACAGCAGACTCTGCAATAACTTCTTTGTGGAATTGCTGGCACAGGGACCAGCAAAGGCTTCCAAGAGTGAGAGGAAAGAAACAGGAGATGTCACCAGAGGCAATGGTGTGTCCTGAGGTGTCAGCTGGAGCTCCAGGGGCAGCTGTGAAGGAGCCAGGGGCTGATCTGCAGTTGCTGTTCTTCCAACAGAGTCATCCTGGGATAAAGCAGTCACTTGTCTTTTACTTTCCCCTAGGACAGGCTCCATGCACTCTGTTGGAAGTCCCATGCCCATGTAAAGTCTGTGAGTATTTCTAATAAGTACTCAGGAGGGTGACACATCCCTGCAGGTACCCTAAAACAGGCTGCAAGTAAAGAGCAGGTCTTGGCCCTGGGCTGTGAAGCAGTCACAGGGGCAAGCAACCACCTGGTGAGGGGTAAAGATGGGTTTTGGACAGTTTTAGAAAAAAGAAAATCTCAGAAGGGGGTAAAAAGTGCATAAACTACAGGAAAAAATTGTGTTGGCCTCAGAGAACTGTCCCTGAGTCAAGAAAACTCCAGCACAGGTTGGGCATCACACCCTGAGGACATGGGATAGGGCAAGTTCTGCTCCTGTTAATGTGAAGGGACCACGAGGATGAAATGGTGGCCTTGGCATCTGGGGGGACTCAGGGAGTTTCCCGAAAACAAAAACCCTGAGTGCAGGGTTGGGAATAAGGTGAGAAATGATTGCTCTTAGCTCCAGGGTAGGAACCTGACTGGGAGGGTTGAAAACCCTGCGCAGCTTCAGGGCACTCTGCAAACCCCGGACACTGCTGCAAGGGAACCATAGGGATTAACCCCATTTTCCCACCTCATTTCCACACCTGCAGTTGCCAAGAGAAATGCTTTGTGCAGTCCTGTTCGTGGTGAGGTCCTGCTGGGTTTGCCTGGCTCTTTGAACATTAAAGCAAGCAGGGTATTGGTGCTGAGATTTCTCCCTGCACACAAAGCAGGCTGGAATTTTGTGACTAAATCCCAGGGGGATTTGCAAACCAGCTTTGAACTGTGCAGCAAGGAGCCACTGGTGACAACTGTGCCCTCACTGGTTTATCCTGGGCTGGGCAGTGTGAATGCTGAATCCCTGGGGAACAGGAAAAGCAGCAAAACCACCCAAGCCTCCAGATGTGTGCTTCAGAGAACTCAGCTGGGACATCAATAGCAACTTAAGTTTTTGTCCCTGCTCTCTATTTCCCTGCAAGGTTTTTTTCATCAGGTTTTTGACTGTTGCAGGAAACAAAAAAGAACTGCAGAAATTGGTGCTGCTAAGGGTAGAGGGAGAGACATGAATGTGTGCAGAACTGCCTGGGCACACTCAGGAGGGCATAAATATTTCAGGATATTTAATCAATCACTTCCATGTCTTGGTTAACCCCTGGGAGGATGAATGATTTCACCTGTGCCAGCAGTGCTCAGGGAAGGCAACCTTAGATAATGCCCCCAGCATTAGGTCTGACAAACCATAAGGATTGTCCTGGCCAGAGCAGGCTGGGGGGGGAGGAATGAGAATTTCTTAGAGAATGATAGATTAATTTGTGTTGGAAGAGACCTCTAAAGGTCATCTAGTCCAACCCTCTTGGACTTGCTGCCCCATGGGCAGGTCCTGGTGCTCACTGCTGCTGGGTTTTGCTTTGGGGTCCCAGAGCTGAAGATGCTGTTCAGGGGATGCAGAAGGGGAGACTTGGGGTGTCTTGGAGCAGCTCCATCCTCATCCACTGACTGCACTGATGCTCAGGGACCCTCTGCTCGTCCCGTGGCACTGCAGGTCAGCCATGGGAATGTCACCTCTTTTGTACCATTAGCAGAGAGTAATAGCACAAACCTCACACATGTGCAAAGTTCCTCTGCTGCAAAATGTTCATTTCTTCAGGAATCATCTGTTCTTAATCTCTGCTGTGTGTAAGTACCACGTTTACCTGCTGGAGCTACAGCAGAAGTCAGCTAAGAGGGAAATGTTCTCTGCTTGTGCTCAGCATGCAAGGACAGCTGGAGAGTTAGAAGGAGAAAAAGGGGCAGAGACAAGGTTGTGGCTCATGGTAGGGTGGAAGAGCCACCAGGAGAATCTCTCAGGGGTTTATCTCTGGCTGGATGGCCAGGACCGATACAGGATTTCTGCATCTCAGACCATTCCTGAGATAGCCTCTGTTTCTCTGCTGTTCTCCTGGCATTAAGAGCTCTAGCAACATCCATTTGCAACACTCATTGCTGGTGGGTTTAGTTGAAATGAAGCCAAAAGAGCAAACTTTGCTCTTTTATAATATATTTAGTTGTTGAAATGAGGTTGAAGAAAAAAAAACAACCCACGAGGAGGAAACTGTGACTTGTCCCCCTGCCTCTTGTCCTCCCGGTACCAAGTCTGTGACTGGTGGCTCAGCCTAACTCCCTCCTCTTCCCACAGTTTGACATGCAGAGGATAACTCTGGAAGAGCTGAAACACATCCTGTACCATGCCTTCCGGGACCACTTAACGATGAAGGACATTGAGAACATCATCATCAACGAAGAGGAGAGTTTAAATGAAAACTCTGGCAACTGCCAAACAGAATTTGAAGGTGAGAGACAATGTTCCACTGTTTCTGTCCAATTATTCTCTTCCTGCTTCATCTGTAGAACTTGGGCTGCTCTGTGATGTGCAGTGGGCAGGGATGCCCGGGGCTGGCATGGGGTTATTTTAGAGTAAGTGGCAGTGACACAGTAAGGGAGCTTGAGAGCTGCCATTAACCTTCTTCCATGTGGTCTAGGCACAGCTGATTGTCCTTCCGGCAGGAGGAGGAAGCAGTGAGTCTTATGGCTCTCCTTTCTCCAGTGGGACTCAGTTCAGCCCCTGCTGAGGTCAGGGTCTGCCACAGACTGAATTTCCCCACAGAAAGAGGCAGAGCAATCATGGAATGACTTCACTGGTGCTGGGTCCTTCCCTAGCAAGCTGCCTTAGGCTCCACCACTTTTCTGTTGTCCTCCCATAAGCAGAAAAGCTCTCCTGGTGTGGCCCCCCAGGGCTGAGCTGCTGCACAAGGTGCTGAGCTGGGTCCCTGAACCTCCTGCCCTGTGCTTTTCTTGGGTGCTGCTGGCACTGCTGGACCTTCCACTGGCTGCCCAGGGACACCCTGGGACAGCTCCTGTCAACACCCATCAGGGCATCTGGAGGATCCAGGATGGTTCCTCTCAAAAATGAGTGTCTGGAAGGTCAAGGTCCAGCAGTCCTCCCACTCCCACAAGTGATCCCTGAGCAGGATCAGACACAGCCTCCACTTTTTCAGGGGAATTTACACTTAGAGCAGAGCTGATGCTGGCAGGAACACTCATCTTTTTTAACCCACCTTGGGGAAGGATTTTTTTGTCCAGAGGAACTTGTGCTGCTCTGAAGCATCACTGGGTGAAACAACCAAACAGACAGGAATCATCCCAAAGTGCAGAAAAGTCTGGGAGATGCCTACAGAGAACCTCAGGGGCTGTGCATGTCACCCTGGGACAGCTGCCATACATCTCCCCTACAGCACTGCTGCTTTCTGTAGGTCCTTTGGAGGGGAAATTCAGATCCTCTGAGGGGGTTAAACAACTTCTGAGAGAGCACTAGGCAGAGGCACTGAAGCATCTTTAAAACAGAGCAAAGGATAAACAATTCCTAGCCTGGCTTATTAATGGGATTTAGCAGCTACATCCAGCACACTCACCCTCTGCTACAGACTGAGGAACACAGCTGAATGTTAAGAAGCCTGCAGGAGGGAGGCAAGTTGCAGTGCTCTCCAAAATAACCCAAGCAACTTTTTTTTGCGTTCCCCATGGAGAGCAGCAGGGAGGAAGAGATGCTTTCTTACACAAAAGGAGTTGTTGATCTCCACTGACCTGCTGCTTCTGTGGAGATATGAGCCACACCACTGCAAGAGGTGTCCAGGTTTCTTTCAGCTTAGGAACTTGGGGGAGCCACCCCAGTTGCAAAAAAAAAAATTAAAAAAAAATGCTCAGCATCTCGTTTGGGAAGTCCCAGCTTCCAAAAGTACAGCAAGAACAGCTTTTTTTTTGTGGGATGTTGGCATTGCTGGTGCTAGGCAGAACCTAGCCTTTTTTTTAGATGTTAGAAATATACACACAGACACACAGAGCCACCAGAGAATAAAGATCAACTGAATGCTGTCAACAAACGTGCAAAGTTTTTCTTCAGGTTCAAGATGAAGGGGATGGTTCTGGTCCATGGCAGCTCTGACATGAGCATTTCTCCCAGGAGCAGCAGGCTGGAAGCAGGTTTCATCCCTGCAGCTCTCCAGGCTGGATATGCCATTACCTGAATGACCCACTTATGCCCTCTCTGGTCCTATTTCCCAAACACTGAGATTCCTACAGGGCTCAAGAGCAGAAATTCTAAGGCCTCATGGCACGGATCAGTGGCACCAAGGGAGAGCTGTCAGGACAGCATCTCAGGCTGTGTCTCCATGTAAGGCACTCACCCTTTCCTATTTAATTGGTGAAGTGAAGGAGATGCTTTTTGGGTATAATTCATAGAAACCTAGCATCATAGAATGGTTTGAGTTAGAAGGAACCTTGAAGATCATCTAGTTGCAACCCCCCTGCCATGCCCAGGGACACCTCCCACAGCCCAGGGTGCTCCAAGCCCCATCCAACCTTCAACACTGCCAGCGATGGGGCAGCCACAGCTTCTCTGGGAAACCTGGGACAGGGGCTCAGCACCCTCACAGTAAAAAATTTCCTCCTTATATCTAATCTAAATCTCCCTTCTTCAAATTTTAAACCATTACCCTTTGTCCTCTCACTACAAGCCTGTGAAGAAATCCTACCCCTGCTTTCTTGTAGACACCCTATAAGCCCAATAATGTCATCTTGAAGCCTTCTCTTCTCCAGGCTAAATGACCCCAAATTCCTCAGTTTGGCTTCCCAGGGGAGGTGCTCAGCCCTCTGATCATTCCTTAAGCTTCTTTTAGGTACTGCCTTGGGATGAGAGGAATTGTGCCTTAAAAAGCACCTCTTCTTTTTAACTGTAAAGGCAGCCTGAAGGGACTAGCTTAGAGGCTCGCATCTATATTTAATGGACATTTCATGCACCCCATTGAAGTGCCTTCAATTATGGGTAGGAATGATGCCAAGAAGAGCCCTGAAAGTTTTCACTGAGATTTAGGGATGGGTCCTAAGGGAGGAGGCAAAGCAGACACTTTGAGCAGTATCATACTGAAATAGAGGAACTCCAGTCTCCTCAGAGTGTGTTCTTGCCATCAAAGAGAAGCCCCATGACCCTTCTCCATCCTGTGCACAGAGTCCTCCCTCCTGCTCCATACATGGCATCTGGCTCAGCCAGGAGCTGAGCAGCCCTGTAGGAATAACATTGTCAGCACTACAAATATGTGCAAATTTGGGGCACTCTCACCATTTTGCCTTCTTGCCTTCTTACCATAATAAGGTCTTTACAACTAAAAGGTCTTTTCCTCTTCTATCAAGAGGGATTATCTACTTTAGCTCTCCCTCCCACCCCAGTGGCACACACAGCCACACACACTCTCTAGCCCCCATAAAATACTCATATTCCAGTTAGGGACAAGTCCAGGGTTTTGTTCAGTTCACTATGAAGATAGAGTCTGCAAGACATCAGCTCTAGGCTTACATTACTGCTTTCCCTCCTGTGCCTTTCTAGGGGTTTTTATTTGCTTTTTTCTTGATGAAGAGCAAAGCAATGAAAATGCCCAACTCCTGGGTACAAGCAGCCCACAGCATCCCAGTGATAAAGAATGTGATGAAGGGATGCAGAGCTGTCTCCAGCCTTTCTCTTGGTTTTTATTAATGCTTAGGGCAGAAGAACAAACATGAGGGCCCAGAGGAGCCCTTATGAGGTGCTTATGAGGAGACACACAAGAAAAGAACATTACTACCAAAGTTTGTAGCAACACAATACTACCAAATATTTATAGAAAAAGATAAAATAATTTGTCTGGCAGCTCTCTTGACTGAAACATGAGATTAAGCTTGTGACAAACAAGTGCTGGCTGATCATGATGACCCATGCTGTCTGCCTCAGGTATTTTTTATTTCATCCTCAGCCCTGACACTCACATGAAGTGGCTGAACCAGAGCTGCTCGCTGCTCCCCTAGATGATCATCTGCTCCTCAGTGAAGGGCTTGGGAATGACAAACTGGCCTCCTAAACACAAATAACTCCAGGTAGCCAGGGAAAGGAAGTGTCACTCACCTTGCACAGGGTGGTAACAGAAGCTGCTATAAATACACTGAAGCTGTTGGTGTTAGCCCATCTTTCTTTGCAGGCAGGAAGGTTCTCAGTGCTTACCTTGACCATCTCAGACCCATTGTGGGCATCCTGACCATCAGCCCAGCAGCTGATGCACCCTGAAATGGGCTGGACCCATTAACCCCTGTGCTAGTGCAGAGGTGATGGCAGCTCTGTCCCTGTCCTCCCCTCCAGCCCTCTGCCCACTGAGAAGATGAAGGATAAAGGACCCAAACCCAATTTGCCTTTACTTGTTGAGGTCTCATTGACACTGGTCAGCCTGTGAGTTGCTCTCCCCAGTGAGGGGCCAGGATGTGTCTAGAGAAACATCAGGCTCTGTGTTCAAGGAAGCTGCTCACATCCAAACCCTGGCATGGCCCATGGGTATTAAAACCTCCTGCTAGAAAACAAATGCAAAACGGGTCAAGGATCCAGCCCTGTGACAATGCCAGCTGTGAAAACCAGCAGGAAAAAGCCCAGATGCCATGCTCTAGGACCTATGGATTCCAAGAAAGGAGAAAAGTGAGGGCAAAAAGTCACTGGTTAGCTGGGTTGACAAATGGGTCTTGATACTGAAAGGGGCAATGCACAGGGCAGGACAAAGCTGTCTTCACAGTGAAGGAACTGCAGCTTCCTTGTCTTCCTGTACACAGAGGCAGAGGAACTGGAATTCTCATCTTGCTGCAGGAATTTCTGCTGAGCAAGGGGGTCTCTCGGGGTCTGCAACCCCTCCATGTTTCAGAAGAGACCTTTCCTCTTTCTTCTGGAGTTGTATGCTGGGTTAGTGGGCTGTTTTACCTTCAGTCAGTAAAAAACCAATACCAGTGACTTCCCTGGATCCTGCTGCCTTAAGTCTCAGATTTCACTTGCTAATATAAGAGAAAGTTGAAGTAACTGGTCAGCTCAGAACCACTTCTGCAAGAACCACTGCACATGCTTTATTCTTCACCTTTGAACAAGAACATCAGCATCACAAAAAGCCTTGGCCAGGTCTTCAGCTGCTGCTCCCAGACCCCCTGATGGGCACCCCATGAATGGCCGTGCTGGCTCGGATGGGCTGTGGCACTGCTTTTGTCTGAGTGTGTTCAAAGTATAGAAATAATAGAAAAATAAATCAAGGAATACCTTAAGCTGTGATTTAACAAGCAGCTCAAAGTGCTGGGGCAGCGGGCACAAACCCCAGGGGCTGCAGTATTGATTCTCTGAGCTTTGTAAAAGCCAATGAAGGAGCAGAGCAGTGCAAGCAGAAAGCAAGAGAGAGAGAGAAGGAACTGGCAAAGGGGATTTCATCAGCTCCTCAGAGCAGGGCATGGAGCACAGGGTGTCCCTGCCTATCCAGTTCCAAGTGCTGCTGAGCTGGGGACCATGGGGGAGAAGGGATCAGGCACAAGCTCTGCTAAATCCTGTCCAGAAAGGTGAGGAGGGATTGAAAGAAGCGTTCAAAATGTAGCATCCAATGCTTCCCCCTCTCTGTGCAATGAGGTTCAAGCCTGAATCAGAACAAGTTTTTTTTCCCATGTATTCTGCAAACATCATCCTGGAGTTTTCCAGATACAGGCACTCAGGTACAGCCCTTTTCCTGGCTGCATTGTAGGTTTATTGTTATTTTAAGCTTGCTGTCAAGCTCAAAACATCTGAAAGTCTCCCATCATCACTGGCCATCCATGAGAAAAAGGTGTTGGGTCTTCATGGGCCAAACCAGGATCTTTTGTTACTGCCCACAGCACAGGACAGGACTCTCCATCCCTTGCTGAGGGTCTCCTGGCTTTCTGGGATTATCTCCGTGGACCTTCAGAACCTTTCCAGGCAGATTCATCTTTATAGCACCCCAAGGCCACAGGCTGTTCTTGATATTCATAGGCAGGGAGGCAAAGACAGAGAAGTGAACTGTCTTTAGTGAGTGACAGCATGGATCCTTGCTGATGAACTTAAAAAAAAAATAATTCAAATTAAATAAAATAAGGCAAAGCTAAAAATCCCAACTCTGTCTGCATTTTTAGCTGCTGCAAATCACTCTCACCTCTTCTGACAATTATTCTGCAAGCATTCCTTTGAAAAGGTTCTTAATAAGTCTGATTTTGCTTAGGCAAAAAAAAAAAGACTAAACCTAAAGACAGTCAGAAAACCTAAAGACAGTTTGGAAAAATGACTAACACAGTGTGCATACCCATGGGAATGATCAGGGGGGATTTGAGTGTTACCAGAGAGCACGTCTTGAATCTCTGCTCATTCCCAGTTGATCTCGATGAAGTCTGAGGGATTCACAGAAGACTGATATTTCTGATTAAAGAACTTTAGAGAGAAGCTCATAAAGAACTTAAAAGAAATACAAACATAAACTGGAACACGCCTACCAGCATTTGAAGGGTTTAAAAGCCAACAGGAGAGAAAAAAGGCTTCCTGCAGTGTGAGAGGGTGGTCTGCTGGGAGAGCTGATTTGGAAGCAGTTAAAGCTAAGATGTACTATTGGGAAAAATCCCAGCAGGGAGAGGTGAGACTTGGCTGGGGCAAGGATTCTCTGAGGTGTGATGCCAAGGGGGTGTCCTGGTCTGGGCCAGGATAAAGGGGATTTTCTGTTTTGTACTTTTGTTTTCAGCTGAGTCTCTTGTAAGGAGCTGCACTTGCTAAAATTAACAGCAAGTTTCTCAGTCAGTGTCTGCTTCTGGGACTGATAACTCCATGTTTATAGTTACTGATGGAGAATGTTCTGCAGAACCAAGGCCACTGCTCAGTTCTGAGGAACACTGTGCCCTCCTGAAGGGGAGAAGGAGTAAAGAAGTCACACCTGGAATCCTCCTTTAGGGAGGAACAGACAAGATAAATGACCAAAATTGACCAAACAGAGTATTCCATCCCATACACCTCATACTCAGGATAAATTTTAGGGATCACAAGGGTCAAACCCTTTCCTGCTTCCCCTTCTTCCCTTGTCCCTGTTTGCTTTGGCATCCTGGGAGGATCCTATCCATTCCTCTGCCTGTGCTCCTGATCCATCCCAGCCTGAATCTGTGTGTTCCTGCCTCCAGCTCCCAACTGCTGCTGACCCCAGGATTCCAGTCTGGACTTTCCCAGGGCTGCCCTGCAGCCTTGGTGGGGATGTGAGAGTTATTGGGGGAAGGGGGGATCATTTTCCTGTATATATGTATATACATTTAATATTTTTTTTTTCATTTTATCAATACTGCTTCATTCAAGCTGTGTAGTTCAGTTTCCAACCCATCAGTCTCCCTCCCTTATTCTCTCTCCTTTCTTTAGCTTGGGGGATTCACAGAGAGCATCTGTCAGCTGTTTAATTGCTGGGCAGTGTTAAACCCTGACAGGCTGCAGCAGCAGAGGGGCAGGGAGCAGGACTGGCCCTTCTCCAGTGCTGGACATGGGCTTGCATCCTCTGCAGCTCTTTTATCCCCTCTTTTTCCCACCTGCTGCTCTTGCGATTTTTGCTCCTGACTGTAGGGCAACACTGTGCTGTGCTGGGCCCAGTCTGGATCCAGCTCTTCCTCTTCCATTTCCCCTGCTCACATCATGAGAGGTGTAAATCTTGCTTGTTTTGCAGCTTTGGCCAGGTGGGTGCTGTGTGATCACTGTCCTCTGCCACATGGAGCAGCTTTGGTGACACCTCACCTGAGCTGTGTAGTTCAGTTCCCAACCCATCAGTCTCTGTCCCTCATTAAGAGCCTGGATGTGGCACTCAGTGCCATGGTCTGGGAACCACAGTGGAGCAAGGGTTGGACTTGATGATCTCAGAGGTCCCTTCCAACCCAGCCAATTCTATGATTCTGTGATTCTATGATTCTATGATTCTATGATTCTATGATTCTATGATTCTATGATTCTATGATTCTCTCTTCTTTCTTTATCAGGGAGGAGAATTAACAGACCATCAGTTCTTTGCTTTAATTGCCAGGCCAGTGTTGAACCCCACTGGGGTGGTGGTGATCAGAGGCCGAGATTTCTGAGCTCAGCTGATCCAGGTGGGAAACAGAACCTTTTCCTTTGGCCCAGCAGCTCACCTGTCCCATGTCTCCCTTGCAGTGCACGCCCAGAAGCAGAACAGACAGACCTGTGTCCGGAAGAGCCTTATCTGCGCCTTCGCCATGGCCTTCATCATCAGCGTGATGCTGATCGCTGCCAACCAGATCCTGCGGAGCGGCATGGAGTAACCTCAGCACCACACTGTGACCCCACTGCCCACGCATGACCTCCCCCCTCAACCTCTCCTCACACGGCCACGAGACAGAGGCAGGCAGACAAAGCACCATCTGACAAGGAGCCTGAGGCCGGCGGCGGCTTGGGAGTCAACTCCATCCTTTTGGCAGGGACGTAAAAGGGCTGTCTTAATGCTTTAAAGGTTTTGTTTCCTAATGCAATAAAAAAAACAAAACAAAACAAAACAAAACAGAAGGTGGGAGTCCCGAATTAATTGCTTTGAAACAGCAGTGGAAACTTTGAGGAAACTCTCATCCAGCAGCCTGCTTGGGGGTTGTAAGGAGTCACAGCCTCAGGACTGGGTGCAGCGGGGCTGTTTTAACCCAGGGGCCAAGTGACTGTTCCGTGTAGCTCTCTCTCCACTGGCCCCACATTCCCAGGAAGTTGATGGTAGCATTGCCACAAGCAAGTCCTCTTCGTTGGATTTCATGTTTCACTTTGGTTTTCCCTGATGACCATGCCTTTGAGTCCCCATGGCATCAGAGGGGAGCTACAGCATCCTTGTACAGTATTTTCAGAGTGAAACAAAAAGAGGAGCATTTGCCAGCATCACACAGAATTTCTATTTTTGCTTCATATACGCCGCCTTCGACACAAGACTGTGGGGTTAGCATGAGTCCATTTTGCCATTTTTTTTTCTGACTGGGAACCAGGGCTTGAGAAGCAGCACCTGTTTCCATACATGGGCATTTCTGAGATTTGTGCACAGTCTTCCAACCGACTCTGCAAGCACCAGCGCCAGGTACAATCCCCTCTAATTGATTCTATCTGCATATTCAGCAGAATTGTTTTCCACCAGCTTTGCCCTTCCTCTCTACTGGTTTTCAGTAACCTTATGAGAGATGAAAACCTCCCCTCTCCTTGCCTGCCCAATTTTTATTTATTTCGTTTCATGCGTCCTGGTTGTAACCCGCAGTGAAGCCTCCTCCAGGCTAGACACCTTCTCCTGGGAGGGGTTATGGTTTTGCCTCCATGGCACCGTGTGGCTTTGACCATCCAGTTGCCTCAGTTCCTGCCAGGAGCCAAGCCACCACCACCACCACCATCCCATGGGCTGGCTCCAGGCTGGGTAAGCTGAAAAGCAAACTGCAGCAAGAGGAGGAAGAATCAAACTAGAGCACACCACGTGTTATGGAGTGTGTCAGACTTTCAGATCCTGCAAGTGCTGGTTGTTTTTCCTAGAAGAGATTTGAATGAGCAGCAAGGAGAAGATGCAGGGATGCAGCCTGGAGACACAACACATCCCACCAGAAGTGCGAGGACTGAGTGAGCCTGGAGCCAGGATTACACCTGCAAGCCTTTTTCCTTTTCAACTTGACATTAATCCTTGCATTTACCTTTGGATCAATTCTGCACCTGTGTGTCATCCCAGGGGTAGAGCTGGTTTCTTTGCCTTCCTGAAAGAGGTTTCCCAGCTGGTGCTCATGGAGCTGGTACAGGGAGTGCTCCATGGAGGCACCTGGGCACTGCAGTTGTAGTGGTTGGATGAGCTCCAGAAACACCAAGGTACAGGGAGATCTTGCTCCTGTAAATATAGGTGACTCTTTCCTGTGTCACCAGAGGGGCAGGATCTCTCCTTAAGGCATCACAACCCATGAGCTTTCCTCATCACACGCAGAAGTTTAAGCCTGGATCCATCCCAAAGACTCCTTTCAGGTCTTTCTTTGATCCCAAGTTTGATCATTGACGTTTAACCTCTATTATTTAGTAGCCTGGTTTGAAAATTTGCTTCTCTTTGTTCTTTCTCCCATCACCCATCTTTGGACTTTGCCTTCAGGTCTGTGTCTCCATCCCCCACCTCCACATCCTTGTCATCTCCCTGGTGTGTCCCCTCCATCTTCTCCAGAGCAGCCAAGTTATATTTTTTTCTGCCTCTCACATTCACTTCTGAATTTCTGTTCTGATGTGACTAATAGAGGTCAACTGCAAAATAGTCTGCAAAAAAAATTGTTACATCTCACAGAAGATGGAGAGATTTATGTTTGCTGTAGGGCAGCAGCAGACTTCAAACCAAGAGGGGAAAATCTTGGGCAAGCTATGAGTGTGGGATTGGCACTGCTGGGGAGCCAGGGCACACTCCAAGCACTGGACATTGCAGATAATGAGCTTTGAGATCATTTTAGGGGAACTCTCTTCTACATTATTAGGTCTCAGGGGCATGTGAAAAGGTGGCAGCAGTAGGAAGAAGAAAAAAAAAAAAAAAGAAAAAGAAAAAGAAAAAGAAAAAAAAAGTATATTAGTTGCCACTGAGCAATTCTTATTAAGATTTTTTTCCCCTGGGACAGTGCTGGAGTGCATGTGGGGTTCAGGGGCTGATGGAGATGGGAATGGGTCCTCTCTGTGAGCCCAGAACACAACCTCAAACACATGGACCAGGCATCTCTGCAGGTTCCCGTCACTCCCCTGACAGCACAGCCAGACTCCAATGCTAGCAGCTGCCTTCCAGGTGAGATGCTCTTCTGCATTCCTTTAAGCTTCCTGGAAGGCTCCATAATTCCTGTGTGCATGCTCCATGCAAACCTCTGTACATACAGGCATTTTTCAGAACAATCCTTCACCTTGAAGCTCCATTTGTAAAACCAAACCTAGAATTACTCCCTGGGTAAAAGCCATAGCCTGGTGTCAGTGCAGAGCTCCTCACTGATTTTACTGGGTACAGGATTCAAGAGGTTTTTTTGGGGTTGTCTTTTTCTGTAGGAAACCCAAGTTGTCCACCCTGAATCAGCATCATGCCTTGCCAGAGGTCTCCTTTTCCTTCCTAGAGCAGCCTTCTCACCATCTCCATGTTTAGGGAGATCCCTTCTTTAATCAGCCTCTCCTGGTAGCCACTGGCAATGCAGGAGGGACCAGGATATTTCATCTTTTCCTCTCCCCACAGTCTTTCCACCAGCACCTCCCATCCTTCCCAGCCAGCAGCACTGGACCTGTGTCTTGTACCTACCTCCCTGGCTCCATTTATGTAACATCCATTTATCTGCTTTTTTTTTTCTTCTTCTACACAAGAATATAAAAAGAAGAAAAAAAGGGGGGGGGGGGGACAGGGAGGAGGCTTTTTGTTGCTTTAACAGACAGTAGGTAAAAATAGAGGAGTAAAATTTTGATTGGAACCTGGTGGCAAAAGCTTAGGGGGAAGAAAGTCTAAGAATCAAAGAAACAAAAATAAAAAAACACGTCCCTCACTTTAAGAAAAAAAAAATAATTCAGTGCTAATTAACATACTTAAAAAAAAATTACCCATACTGCAGCAGGGCTAGGTAGAGCTGTCATAAAAAGCACTGTTATGCTCTTGCCAGCTCCATGAGAATTTAAGTTTCTTTTCAGCCCTGTGATTCTGTGTGATTGCTATGGCAACCCTCTCTCTTGGTGACATGGGTGCCACTGTGTCACAGTGACACCCAGGGACTGCAGACAGGCTCCCAGCCAAGCCAAGGGTGGGCAAACAGCACCCAACAGCCAGGAGAAGCTGGATTAGCAAATTATTGGGAGCACCCCAAAGACAACTCTCTGGACTCCGCCCCCAGAACCCAGATGGGCAATGAGATGGATCCCTTGGTGTGCAGGGAGAGCTCAGAGATGGATGTGGTTATTTTAGCTGAGAGGTTTGGGTTGGTTTGGGAGCAAATGAAAGCAATGGAGTGTAAGCACTGCTCACCCCAGGCTGTGCTGTGCTGGGCAAAGACACTTTGGGCAGGTCCCTCATGGAATCTGATGGGAAGGATTTGGGATGCTGCTCCTGCAAGGCACCAGGTTTCATTGCTGATAACCACTGACTCTGACCTTAACCAGGCACATCCTGGGTTTCAGGCAGTGCAAGGAATCTACTCCTGGAGAAGCCAACCATGGGCCATGGAGAAGCTGAATTCCAGCCAAAACCGCTTTCCAAAGCCATACTGTACCTTCAGCCATGAGGAAAGGCATGGGTGAGGAGGTACCAGGCAGGTCAAGCACAGCATGGGGGTGGCATGAGCTTGGAGATCTCATCAGGGCCTTACCCTCTCAACAAATCCATCACTGAGAAGTAGTCAGATACAATATTATCAGAAATTTAAAGAACTGAAGAGGGTAGGCGACTGGGAACACTTGACTTTGTTAGGGAGAATCTGCTCCTCACACTGCTGGAGGTCACAGAGGATAAGAGAGAGCTGAAAAGGGAAAAGATAGAGAATCATAGAATGGTCAGGGTTGGAAAGGACCTTAAAGATCATCAGCACCCAACCCCATTGTTTTTATATTTGATGTACCCACAAGTGGGTCAGTTATTGTTAGCAGACAACACATCCTGGGGAAGGTGATCACAGACCCCCAGGAGAAGGGTGGGAGGTGGTAGAAGACCACCCCTGCCCCTGCATGAGCCAGAGCTGAGTCTTTGGGCATCATCTGGAGACCTGGAGAGATTTCAGGCAGACTACTGAGTGGCTACTGGGAACTCTGGTGTTGGATATGGTGCATTGGTAGGGTTGGATGCTGCCTGCTTTATGTGGGAGCCTTCCAGCAATTTTGTAGAAGAAAATATAAGGACATTTATACCCACCTCTTTAAGCTGAGGCCAAGTAAATGGGACTATTTTTTTATCCTTCTAGCATAAGAAATAGGGAATCAATCAAGCAAATTAAGAAAAAGCAGCAAGTATTCCTATGGATGCTGCTCTGGATGACTGAAGTCTGTTTGACAGACTGGGATGAGCAAAGTGCCCACTGGTACCACTTCGTGCCATGGGAAGCAAAGGAGTTTTCTTTCACAAATAAAATAAATAAATAAATAAATCAGAGGGCTGTGATGGCCATTCAAGTCCCAGTGCTGGCACTGCTCAAGATGACACATGGCCTTGGGAGGTGCCCAGTACCAAAAACTCAGCTTTTCCCATAAGAAGCCCCTTTCCCCTTGGCTGTGCCCATATCCCTGGAGCCAGCACTGCCAGGGGCTGGCATGGCACAAAGCAGAGTCTTGAGGCAGACCCAGAGCTGCAAGGAGAAAAGCAGAGGGAGGAATACATTAAGATCACTGAAAACAAAGTTTTATCCACTGATGTAATAAATTATTTAGTTTCTGCTTTATGGATGACTATTTGAAAGGAGAAAAACCAACTCTTCTAAAATGAGAATCTGATGAAGTATCTTTTTTTCTGAGTCATGCTTACACTCCATAGATGAAGATGTACAGAACTTGCAGGGTTTCAATCTATTATTTTGCTGTGCTGTGTCCTGACAGTGCAATCACATTTCCTTGGCATCACTTAAAACCTGTTCCTTTCAAAGAAATTTAATACAGAGAAATAAAAGGCTCACAACATTTTTTCTTCTCTCTGTCACTGGTTGTTATCAGGACTGGATCTTGGTTTTCTCCAGTTTAAGCAGGGTGGTTTGGGCAGCTCTAGGATCTGTAGAAACTTCACCAAGAGTAAGATGGACAAAAAATCTGACATTCTCTTTTGAAGAACACTCCATTCCTACCTCTCCATTGGCAAAAATATTAAAAACTCTCCATTTGGCATCTCCACTAGGAAGGAATTTCAGCCCCAAAGTGAGAAGAGGGAGACAGGAGAAAAAGGAGGCCCTCTGGATCTAAAGATCTTGACAATTGATGATGAAAATGCTGTAGGGTTTGGGGCTTTTTCGTTTTCTGTTAGAACAGAACAAAATACTTTGTAGGCTTGAGGAACATTATTGAATGAAATTCCCATTCTCCAACCACTTTTTGTCTGCAGCTGCTCATGGCCACTCTATGCCAGCAGCATGGATGAGCAGCTTCAAACACTGCCATTTTTACAGTGGTTTAGGTGAGCTCCATAATGTGACTTCTTTATCAGCTCCTCTTCTGCCTTCATCAGCCAACTAGCAGACATCTCCCCATCCCTGCTTGCTTTAGGAGCTACCCCTCTGCTCCTGCCAGCACTCAGGCAGGTTTGGTCTCTTCTGAGCAGTCCCACTAAACCCAAATCTACCCCAAACCAGGTGTTTCCTACCACCTCTTTCAGAGAAGCCAAAGTTATCCCAGCTTCATGCAGAAGCTCTTGTTTTCCCAGATTTTGATTGGGGGAGAGAAGAGGAAGAGCAATGAAGTTTCTCTCAGACAGCAGGGTAAATCAGAACTAACCCTTTAGAATTAATTGGTTCAAACTGGAATAAGCCCAGAATCCAGGCAGTTTCCATTTAATCCATACTGGGGCCTAAGTAATCAATGCCTCCTGATTCATCTCTAGGAAGTTCTTCACTAATCCATGCCTTTCCTTTTTGTCATCATTTCATCCCTCACTGTTTTCAGGCCATTTCCATGGCTTCATTGTCAACTTGACTTGTTCGTTGTTCAAAAAAAGTGACCATTGTTTGCTTGTTAACAAAAGACATGGCATTTTAATTAAAGACCACAACCCATAGAGTCAGCAGCATAATGGAAAAAATAGATAAATAAAAAAAAATATAAAAAACCCCCGACAACTCAACCTTTGTAGAAATACTGTAAATATTAATATAAATTAACTTGGCATGCAACTGAAATAAATCCTATGTTATTGCAAGTTACCCAAATGTATAAAGATGTGTATAAAGGAAAACAGAATGCCATATGTATCGGCTGTTTCCTCTAACCAAACACTACTGTAAATATATAAACTGTATAAAAGATTTTAATTTTACCATTATTTATGCAATAGAAATAAAGGTTGTTTCTTTTTTCTTTTGATGAGGGGTGAAGTTTCTTTTTTTCCTCATTTTGGAGCAGTCACAGATAGGTATTCATGCCTAAGTCCAAGAGCTAGATTTGCATAAAATATTAGGACAGAGACCTTTTCTTCCTCTGAGGGATACATGAACATTTTGGGGGTGTTATTTTGCTTTGAAAAGAGATTTACATATTTTAAAGACTGTTACTCCAGAAAGAGGGGTGAATGGATGCCTTGCCTGTTCAGGGCTGGGATCTGCAGAGGACTTGCCAAGGCCAAGGAGAACTGGAAATGAAAGCCCCAGTTGGTGTGGTTGGTGGCACCACATGCAGATCTCCAAGAGAAAGGTCAAGTCATGCCATGTGCTCCTTTCTGGCACTTGCTTTAAAACTTTAACCTCCTTTTCTTACACCTACCAGAGAGTCAGAGCCTGGTTCCCTGAGCTCAGATGGGCTCAGGCCCAGTGCTTTGTTGCTGGGTAGAGGATGCTGACCACAGGTTTTAATCCCATGTCTGCTGCTGCCAAGGCTCCATGGCATGAGGGCTGCTGTGTGAGACCAAGCTGCACTCCTGTGTAATGAGGAGCAGCTGCTCCCTTAGCAAATGGAAATCTCTGCATTTTTCTGTAGACCAAACTCCCCAGCCCCCAGTTATCCATGTCCTGCAAGCCATTTTGGCTGGAGAAGATGAGGATGAGGTTAATGATTGTCCTCAAAATTGCTTGTACTGGTGTCTAAATTAGAGCTGAATAGTAAATAGCTGATGTAGGTGTCATCTCCCCCACGGGGACCCGTGGCATATTGGTTGGATGGCTGGGACAGTGAGTGCAAGCCCCCCAAAGCTGCCACTCTGCCCATAAGTCGTGTACCACCTCACCCTTGTGCTTGGAAAGGAGCTGGAACACTTAACTATTTTTGCAAAAATAGCATTTCTGATCCCTTTATTTAAACTCTGAAAAAAATGGGTGATTTTCCCCAGACAAGGCTATATTTCATACTCCACTTCATGGGCTCACATTATTTATTACCTGCAGCCACTTAAGCCTGGCAGCTCAGACACTGTTCCTTACTCCTAGAACCATCACAACTTTCAGTATGAGCAATTGGCTACACATGGAGTACCCCAGCAAAACAAGGAACCTCATGTTTACAAAATTAGTGATCTAATAGGTTTTTTGTGAAAAAAAAAAAAAAAGATACTGTGCAGTCTAGTTGACCTCATACATTATGTAACTGGAGAGCACTTTAATGAATGGATCAGGAATGATCCTGGATACATGGTAGGAATGAATCAAATGTGTTGTAGGAGTTCCTATACATTTATCACAGGAGTGAAAGAGTAATCAAAGAAATTTGCTGGAAGGAGAAAGGTACCTAGACCACACAGCTCTCCTTTGAGAACAAGACTCATGTAGATCATGGTGTCCTCTATCCTCAAGGAAAACAGAGGTTTTTATGTTGGAGTTCAGAACTGTGCAGAAATTGAAATGGGCTGGTGTCATTTTGAGTACAAACCCTCTCTGCCCATCAGCCTTGGTGAGGACGAGCTCTGTGCTGGAGGGGTGAGTACAAAACTGTGGGGAAATCTTCACTACCTGCAGGGAATGAAACTTGAAAAGAGAAAAACACAACTTGTGCTGAGACAGAAGTGCTCTATCTCACCATAAAGAGCCCTCTAACACTACGACTGCTCCAGCTCTACCAAAACCTGTTCAGCTCCTGTTTTATTCTAATATTCTGCATTCCCCAGAGCCATCAGGTGGAGGACATCACATCAGGGCTCCATCCCTCAGCTCTGCCCCGGTGTCAGCTGCCAAGGAGCAGGCACTGCCAAGGGACAGGAATTAGCACAGGGCTGATCCAGCTCCCAGGGATCCAGTGGAAACATTCCCAGGTTTAGTGGGATTTGGATTAGGTCATCACACAGCACAGTGCTTCACACCCTGGCTCTTTGCTTTGTTTAAATGGAAGCTGGCCAAGGCCTCAAATTGAATTACTGAAATACAAATAGTGAAGAAACGAAACCTTTCTGCCTCTGAGCGAAATTCAGGCCCTGGCTCTATCTAAAACCTTTTGTCCTGAGTGGTCTCCTCAAGCTCAACCCCCCATCAGTGTCCTTGGTCAGAAGCAGAGAAGCAGATTCTGCCCAGCACCCTGCAGCTGGTTCTGCTGCTGCCACTTCACCCACCCAATACACCCCTTCCTGGCTGACATCTGCAGAAAGCATCTGCTGCTCCAGCCAGTGATTCAGTTGGTATGAGCTACTTAATCCTGGCAAGGCTTTCCCATGTAAGCATAGACTAATATTATCTTGTTTTAATTGCTTCTTGTAGAGTTCCTCAAAAATAAAAAAACATTTTAATTAAAAAATTCACCAAGAGTATCTCCCAGATCTTTTCCCATTTATTCTTCTTCCCACCAAAAATTATCAGCACATTTGTAAAGTTCTAAGGAAGTAATTACAGCAGATGTTCATTGCTGCTGCTGGCACTGAAGTTGCTGGGAGCTACAGATCAGTCTCCCAGCTTCTACTGAAGCTTTATTATACAGAAATTGCCATTCCTGGTCTTTGCTCAGAAAGGAGGCTGTCTACACAGGAGCTGGGATGCTGTCATGCCAGTAGCTAAGGTTAGGAAAACCAGGGGGTGGGAGGGAAGGATGGGGGTGAAAGGGGGAGCCACAGTTAAGCACCAGGTAGGAACCCAGAGATTTGGGCAGGGAACAGCAAGGTTTGGCTGAAAGCCATTTCATTTTGCCTGTAATACCATTTGTGCTGAATGAAGGTTTTCCACCACCATCACCAAGATGGGAAGTCCACCAGAAGTGCCATCAGCACACACAGGGTTACACTTCTCTGGGGTGAGGGTGCTGAGCCCCTGTCCCAGGTTTCCCAGAGAAGTTGTGGCTGCCCCATCCCTGGCAGTGTTGAAGGTTGGATGGGGCTTGGAGCACCCTGGGCTGTGGGAGGGGTCCCTGACCATGGGGGGGTTGGGACTGGGTGAGCTTTAAGGGCCCTTCCAACCCAACCCACTCCATGATTCAATGAACAGTGTGGAAGTCTCAGACTGAAGATGCCAAGTGCATGCCTGCCAAGCTCTAAGAAAGTCTTTTAACCCAAATTTCTTTCTAGACTCCCACTTGCCCATAATGAGTTGGCTTTAGAATAAGCTGTCAAACCCAGTTCCCCATATAATGACAGAAAGCTGAGATAATCACAGGGAGAGCATACATGTCACTGCAGACAGAAATTCGGTGGGACAGTGGAAACGTGGGGTCAGGACCCAGGAGGATGATGCTGACAGAGCAGGAAAGTGAATTTTCAGTGTCCTGTGCCTGCTCAGAGAGAGGGCTGCAGAACCATGCAGGGAGCAGTGTTTCCCACCTCTATTTGGGAATGAAAAGTGGATTCAGCAGCAATGAAGCATTCAGCAATGCTTTTTTCATAGTGCAGCTCCTCTAGGTCTGAGCTTAAGTTACAAACCCAAACAAATGAAGCAAGCCCTGGAGAAGACAAACAGGGGTTTTGCAAAAGCTCCAGCTCTTCTTTCTCAAAATCACAAGTTAGTTGCACAAAAAATTCAACTCTCTGCCTTCAGCCCATCAGTTTTCAGCCTCTGTCCTGAAAATTTCAAGTTGCACCTTCCAGAAAGGCCCTGGCTCCACTGAAGATGCCAAACAAACTCCCTGCAGATGTAGAGCCAGATCCCACAGGGCTGCTTGTGACACATCCAAGTTCATCACATCTTAGAGAGCAGAAGCTGTATTCTGCAGAGCTTAATTTTGCACAGACAAATCCTTGGGCAAAACCAGGACTACCACAAATAGTTGGCATTAGGGGTCTCCCATGCAGGCAGGGTCACCAACCAGCCAGCAGCTCAGCTCCTGGTACAGCTGCAGGGGCAAAGAACCCTCTCAGAGGCATCTCCACCCCAAAAAGAACATGACCATGGCTGCTCCTGAGCCCTTTCCAGACTCAACAAGACCCAGCCTGCAGAGTGTCTTACAGAAAGCATCAAAACCTCCTGAAGTGAAGGATTTCAAATGGAGGGGCTAAGAGACCCCAGGTCTTGCAGTATGAGCAGCCCCTCTCTCGTAAGGGTGATCACTGCATGTTATATGGAAAAAAACTCTCAAGTGATTGCTGTTTGCAGAGACTGATTAAATATAAATTAAACTCATCTGCACGTTCAGCAAAATACATGAATAGAAAATATATGAATAGAATAGCAAGCTCCTTCCCATTGGCTTAGTGGAACATTTGGGGAGCTTGACCCCTGGCCTGGCACAGCCACACACAGGAGCTGCTCTGCACCTCCTGGACCAGCACCAGCAGCTCCAGTGTCTGCTTTGTGCTGAAATGCAAAGAACCACCTTCCCTTGCACAGAACAGAGTTCAGGTAGAGTGAGAACAAGCAATTAATTAGCCACAAGTTGGCTGGGGGGAAGGATGGAGTTCCCTCTGCTGCCCCTGCCATGTTGCCAGTTACTGCTGCATTTCATTCCACCTCTCTGAATGTCTCTGCGTGTGTGCCTGGGGCAGAGATGAATAGAATAGAATAGAATAGAATAGAATAGAATAGAATAGAATAGAATAGAATAGAATAGAATAGAATAGAATAGAATAGAATAGAATAGAATAGAACAGAGCAGAACTGTTGCAGCTGGAAGTGCCCTACCACTAAGGTGGATCCCCTACAAGGGGCTCATCTGGTCCAACTGCTTGACCACTTCAGGGCTGACCAAAAGTTGAATTATGTTATTTAAGGGCATTGTCCAAATGCCTCTTAAACTTTGTCAGGCTTGGGGCTCTGATCACCTCTCTAGGAAGACTCTTCCTGTGATTGAACACCCTCTTGGTGAAGAAGTGCTTCCTCAGGCTCCTGGCAATTCTCTGAGTGCTCCCCAGGACCTTGCCATAAAGTGACCAAACCAACCAGAAGTGGTGAAGGAACCAATCTGGCATCACCAGGTGTCCTGGCTAGGATTCAGAAGAGATTTCTTCATCTTCTCCCCCATTGTATAACGAAAAGAAAGCCTTAATTCTCAGTCTGAACTATCATCCAGAGACCCCAACCTCGTGCTATCTCCAGCTGGGGAGCACCATGGACCTCCCTCATCCAGGAGGGATGGGACTAACTTGGGACTAACTCTGACCACTCTGAAATGGGAGGTGTTGGGCAAACCTGTGGATTTCTCCTGCCTCCATCTAGATGGGTCTGGTGATCCTAGGCTGAAGGAATGACTTGCTAAATGAAATCAAGGAATGATTGGTTTTGGGAATTATATTGTCAGAAATAGCAATTGAAGATATGGTATTTTTTCTCACTCTTTCTAAGGAAGATTTTTGCACTCAAGAAGGAGCCCAGAGGCTTTGTCAACGCACAGATCAAGGGGGATGTTTGAAGAAGCTCATGGCCAATGCTGTAAGATGTGAGGCAGAGGGGATGTTGCTTCCTACCATGTTGTGTGAGCTCCCACTGTGCTGGTGCCAATTTTAGTGCCTTCTCACTTCAAACCAGGCAGAATCTAAAAGCCTGAAAATTACTGAAAATAGGAATTGCTTCTTATGCTGAAAAAAATCTCCAAGTACCAGAAGCAGGCTTCAGATTAGGGCCTGTCAACAAAGTCCTTCCAAAATCAGCTGTATTTGCCAGTGCAAAACCCACACGTTAATAGTGAAGACCTTCAACCACCCACTTTAAGTATTTACTATTTCTCAAACTCAGTTTCAGAGAGCATTTTTTGCATCAAGCAGCTGATCCCCTCTTCATTTGCAAACTGACCACAACATTCACTGCCTCTTGGACGAATTAAACCAGCAATTATTTTTAAATGTTTGTACTCTCTAGAGAAAAAAACCAAGTGTTGGGTCAGAAGACAGAAGGGAAGGATCAGCTCAAGCAGGACAACACTGCTGAAACTGGAGAAAGGGGGAGGGTATGGATGTGCTTATGCTGGTCTCAGAATTAAAGAATGGGAAAGGTAGCACATGAGGAGTACTGCAGGGCAGTGTTATTTCTTGGGAAAGCAGTTGCAGTGCTGCTGAGACAAAATCCTTCTAAGAATTCAGGATATGGACTGCTGACATCTGCAGCTGGAAGCTGGAGCTCAGATCACAACTGCTATTGCTGCAGTATTTTTAACTGAACCAGAGAGTGCATGGATAGAAAGACTCCTTTACGGAGAAATCGGCAAAAAAAGAACACATTTCTGGCTTTCAAGAAACCCAAAGCAATCTCCATCAGCCTGGGTAAACACAGGGTTTCTTTTAACAGGCTCCCAGAACTACTGCCATGGTCTCACAGAAAGCCCTGTGCTAGCACAAGGGTTGTTACTGATGCAGTTGCACCAATGCCACACTCCCCAAGAAGGATGAACATTTAATTCTTTCTAAATTTGGTTTATGGAATATTGACCTGCCACTGCCTTTGCAAGAAGCTGTAAAAAGCAGCTCAGAGATGTTTATTTACTTATCCCTTTCACAAGGTTTGGCTCTGAATTGTTAGAGAACACCCCAGGCTGGGTTAAGCAGATCCCAGCTAACAACCAGTGTTAATAAAAATCAATGAAGCATTCTTACAAAGCAAACAATTCTCCCTTTACAGCTCCCAGCCTCCTCACGCTGACATAAGATGATGATCAACAGATGTAGAAGCATCAGCTGGGGGCAGCTCCAAAAAGCTGTCTCTTAAACACGTCCTTCTGCAGCCCCAACCATCTGATTTATATACTTGCAGACATTTTTTTCATGCTTTTGGGACACCTTATCTCATTGGCTGAACAAACCCACTTGTGTCTGCATCATTTCTAAGTGTGAAATAATGTGTTAGCAAAGTTATTGAGGCCCTGGTGATATCAGAACCCTTCCAGTCCCAGTGACCTCAGGAATGCAAATCCTTTGTATCGGAAACGTTCAGCTCTGTGAAGGTCTCACTCAACAAAAAAGGAGTCTGGGGAGAACAGGATCCTCATGACCTTACAAACACACTTCCAAGACATGACCTCACTGCAAGGCTTTATTGCCTCTTGCTGAAACAATTCCTTCTTCTGCGTCCCAGGGAAATTGTTCACTTCTCTGGAATGCCAAGGTAGGGATGAGGAGCAGAGCCTGTGGCTTGTACCTCTGAGCTAACCCAAACCAGGAGCAAAAAAGCAAAAAGCACACTGTAAAGTAGTAATCTGCCTTCCTGATGTCTCTCTGAAAAAAAGGATGAGGGCTTATTTTCCCTTGGCATTTTCAGCAGGAATTACGCTGCCCCATGGGCACTCATGAGTAATGCATCTGCTGCCCAGCAGCATAAGAAGCCCCATCCAGGAGCTGGAAAGCTGCCACAAACCCCATCCTGTGCCCTGTCCCTCTGATGTCCCTCTGTTGACCCAAGTTCTTAACTTCACAAATCTTTCACTGAAGTCAGAGGCAGAAGTGACCTATGCAGCAAATAAAGGATTTATGGTCACAAATTCCCAGTGTTTTTTTTCCTTTGCAAGAGGAAATGAGTGAATACAACACAGTCTATGGCCCTTCTGGAGAATAAGAAAAACATTCTTTTTCTTTGGTTTGGTTTTCTCTCTGCATATACAAGAGCTACCTTAATTAATGCAAGTGTATTATGAAATTAGAGCACCAATATAATTAAAGCACTGATTAAAAAGTCAATAAAACAACCAGCTAAACCTCTCTTGAAAGTGGAGCAATATGAATACTACTTGATTAAATATTACAATTCAGTCAATATTTAACCATTCGATTGTATTGACTTAATTTCTACAGTGGGCTGGGAACAAGCATCTCTTGGGGCCTAATTATGTTAGTTTTGCTTCCTTTGTTGTTTGCTAAAGTTTGTTTGTGTGCTTGTTTTGATGTTTCCTATACTTCTGACAGAGCAGATCTGCTATCCAGGGAACCATCCTCCATGAAGATAATTTATGGGTAATGAGGACTTCTGATTTATCTTTGGAAATGAACTGTAAGAGATCCATCACATCTATAAAAAGAAGTCATCTCTCCTTCACATAACCCTGCAATGAATTTGTAAATGAACTTGGCAGCTAGGTGAAATTAATAACCTTGCCCCAAGTACTGAAAGTCTTAGTGAAGAAATTTGCCTCCCTCTTCTCTGCATCCATCCTAGAGAAACACTGATGAAACATCCAAAGCAACCTCCATCTCCTCACTGACATATGGAGGCCACATCTTTGGAGCCATCTCTAGCACTGGGTGAATCTGCAGCACAACAACTGTGAGGAGTGAGCTCAGCTCCAGGAAAAACCTAGCCTCAGAGGCTACAGACAGAAGGCACCAGGCAAATGCAACTCAGACTCCCACATTTGGCATTAAGTGACTCTCTACCTGCACAAGAGCAATGGGGAAGTCATTCCAGAAGGGAGGACAGAGAGAAGAGGAACTGAAGGAAAGCTCAGAGTTGTCAATTTGGATCATACATCCCCATCTCCTCCCTCTCAAAGATAAGAAAACCTCCATCAGAGAGGAAACTCAGGTTTGGAGCTGAGTGACTCAGGGACTGTGCTCCATCAGCTCTCACACAACAGGGATTCCTGGGCTCCTTCTTGACTCCAAGCTCCTTGTGGGAATGTGTCTCATTTCCCATGGCTTTGAGCAGATATGGGCTGTGAGCAGGTAAGTTCCACAGCTGCTCACTCACAAAGTCTCTTCCAGGAGAACTCAGCCACCATCACCCCACAAACTTCTCTTTCACACACACTTGAGCCAAACTCCCTCCACTGGAATCACATATGGATTCATCCATCTCACAGCTGACACCTGACTATGAATTGTTCTGCTGGGTTCCCACTCCAAAACTCAAAAGCTCAGAAACCAATTGGTTGTGACCACAGGGAAGCCATGAGCACCCCATCCTTCCCATCCACCCTGCCACCTAAACAGGACCCCCTGCTCCAAGCAGACCCCTTCCTCTGGGGTCAGGACCCCACACCACAGCCCCCACCCTACCAGAGAGCAATGGGGAGAGCCCAGAGGAGCTCAGCAGTGCTGAAGGATGCAGTCCCTCTGGATGAGGATGACTTCCATCTCCTTTCCTCCATATCAAGGACCATGGCCATGCTCCTCTCTGTGAAGAGCTGCCCCAAGCAACCTCAGTGTGATCCTGGCACTTCCTGTCCTCTGCTCCATTAACACCTCCGGGAACATTTGGGAACATCACAAAAGCCTGGAGGAGGCCACATGCCCAACTTCTCCCTGAAGTTGTGTAGGGTGAGGGAAGCAAGGTTGCTCTTGGGGTGATCAAGACCCTAAATGCATCCAAGTACTTGCTGAGCAGATGGTTGCAGGATAGAACATTTTTAGGAGAAACAAGGTTATGTTTCAGATTCTTGCAGACTGTTTGTTCTGAACCTGTAGCTCACCTTTGTTTGCCTTTTCCTTTTCCCTTATGATTTTCTCCAGTTCTTTTTACTTCAGGAAGCAAACTAACTATGAAGTCAGCACCAAAGAAGCACAGATGAAAAGGAAGAGAAGGAGTAGGTTTTCTAGCACTTTGGGGTTTTTTGCACAGCATTTGCATTGGATCCTTAATTAGGGCTGCAGGAGCGTCTGGTCTCTACCCAGTATGCAGCTCCTAAAGCAAAGCTCACCCTATACACCAATATGTGTGTTTTCCATATGTGTGTTTGTCTTGGGATCTCCTGGGAAGCAGCCAGGGATCTGGCACCACCACAAGTTGTACTCTGTGCTTGGCTGTGCAGTTCAGAGCAGAGGTTTTGCAATTCCTGTCCTCAAATAAAGCTCGGCTGAAGTGTGAAAAATCCCTGGTTTGTCCTATCGGGTGAGTGCAGCTCTTCCAGCTCCAAACAGGTTAATACACGTGGTGGAACCCTTCCCAGTTCCCCTCTGAGGAGGCATCACCTCTTGGCAAAAAACACAAATCACCCTCCAGAGGGAAGGTTGGGTTGGGTTGAGTTGGGTTTAACTTCCCAGCTCTGCCACAGTGGATACACAGCAAGCTCTGAGCTGGACCTGATCTTAGAAAAACTAAAACTCCCACCACCAGCTGATCAAGCAGGAGCACATTTCATGCTATCACTGCTTTTAGGAAGGACACGAAGCAGTTTAAAGTTAAAAATGCAAATCTAAGCCCAAAGGAGTTTTGGGATGGCAGCAAACACATCAAGTGGGTCATTTGCAGCGTGGCAGCAGCAGTGTCCTGACTCGTGTGTTAAAAAAGCACATTGCAGCTCAGGGGCCGTCTGAGGCAGAGGTATAAAAAACAACAACGCCCAAACCCCCCCCAAAAAGGAAGCTTATCCAGGGGGTAGCAACGTGACTGTCTTTAACAAGCGATGTCTCACGCCCAGAAAGCAGAAAAAGAGGAAGAAAAAAGCCGACGCGTGACATCTAGTGGTGAAAGGAGAGGTTCACACACGCACTGTCCCTGCGTGGAGCCCTGCGGGACTCTCTGGGGTTATTCCAGTCGGGAGAGCCGGGATACTTTCGGCAGGGAGTTCAGTGAGTGTCCAGCTGCACTTCTCGGATAATCTGTGTGCAAAGTGTCAGCTCCTTTTCCGCAGCTCCATCACAAGTCAGGGTGCTACATGGAACGGGTGAGTGCTTTCAATTCCACCACCGACTGCACTGCTCGTGGAAAACCAGACCTTGGTGTGGGCAGATATCATCCCAGTGAGAGGAGATAGCTTTGCCCCAAGCCCAGGTATCTCTGAGCTTTTATTACAAACCTCACAGCTTGTTTCTCAGTCACCATGTGTGGCTCCATCCTCCTTGTTCAGCAGTGTTTGGACCAGAATAAGAAAAGAGCTCTTGAAACTGAGACAGAAATGAGCAGGACCTGATCCCTGCCCAAACACCAGGAAGATGCACAGAGGCTCTCTGACCCCCCCCGGGGTTTGCATCATTTTAGGAGCAGCTCTGCAGCTCTGTTGCAGTACTCAGGTGCAGCACTGTCCTGCACAACCATCCCCTGCATGCCCTCTGTTATAGAATCACAAAATGTCAGCTTGGAAGGGACCTCAAGGCCCATCTGCTCCAACCCTTCTATATTATTGTTTATCTGAGATGCCCCAGCACACCATGAAGCTGAGACTTAAAGCTTTCCAAAGTGGGGGAATCCACCACTTCCCCTGGGAGACCATTCCAGTGTCTGACTGTCCTCTTGGTGAAAATTTTCCCTCTTGTGTCCAATCAAAATCTCCCCAGGATCACCTTGAGCCCATTGCCCCTTGTCCACAGGACTCCTTGTAAATCAGGAGTATCCATCTTCTGTGTAGATGCCCCTTAAGTACTGGAACATATCCACCTTCTTCTCCAAATAGCTGATTATTTGCATTCTTTCTAAGCACCTTTGCATGGAATACTGTGATCCTGCCAGCTTGCTGCTTCAGGATAAAGGATCAGCTCACCATGATTCCATCACAATTCCAGTCATGCAGGGCACCATGGCTGGAAGAAACCCCATGGACCTTCACAGACTTTCTCCATAGTGAAGCCTCTGCCACAGGATCACTTCCCCCTGACAGAATTAACTCAGGAGTGCAGCAAGGGTGCTTTTCTCCAGGAATCCAATACAAATCTAATCTCTAGATTAGCAACCACTACCAAAGTTTAAGCACTGGACTCTTCCTCGTGATCTCCTCTGTTTCAGAAGGCTGGAACCCTTCTCTGCACTAAGGACTGCTGGTGGTGGTGAGCAAGCTGAGAGCTTCTGCCTGCAAGGCAGCTCAGCTCTGCTTAGGTCCTGGCACCCAACGGGGATGAGCACAGATCTGTAGGGTCTGAGAATGAAAACATCTTACCCTAAGTTCTTCCTATATCTCAGCAGCTGAGTGCAGACTTTTCCTCCTGCTGATGGCATCCCTGTCAAGGAAGCCTCAAGGCTCAGGGGTGACCAGCACTCCATCAGCCCATGGGAGATGTCACTGTCTCTCTCTCTCTGCCTTCCCTCTATCTACACCTTCTCTCTCTCTGTGCCTTCCCTCTCTCTCTGCCTTCTCTCTGTCTTTGCCTTTCTTCTCTCTCTGGCTGCTTTCTCCTTCTCTTCCTTCTCTGTCTGCCTTCTCTCAACCCTCCATCAGCCCCTGTGTTTTTGTGCCTGCAGGTGGCCTGGCCAGTGTGAGCCCTGCACTCAGGGTGTGTCACAGACTTTGTCCCTTGGGCACCCCTGCAGCCCCTTGGCACTTGAGGCTCCTTTGGCCTCCATGCAGCCTCTGGGACAGCTCTGAGGCTCTGCTCTCCTGCTCGGTGGCAGTGGGGATGGCTGCCCAGACATTGGCTGCACAGGGCTCATTCCCCTTATGGGAACTTCTGTCCTTCCCTGTGTGTGTGTGTGTGTTGGTGTCAGTGAGTGACTGAGATTCTTTTTTAAGCCCCTTTCTTCAAATGCCTGCAGTGTATTTAGCCTGAACTTCCCTGCAGGGAGAGCCAGGGCTCTGTGCAGTAACAGGGGGGTCCCCACTGAGCCCGCCAGTGGAGGGAGGGTCCAGGCTTACCCCTTTTTTGGAAGGATGAAGCAAAGCCACTTAATGTTGACATGGGAAGGGGACCCACAGCCTGGATCTGTCCCTGTGTCTGCCTGTCCTGCCTGTGAGCTGCCAGCCCTACTGCCATGCAGCCCTGAGCTTCGGGGTGTGTGGCACAAGCTGTGGAACCCCCTGTTCCCAGAGCAGCCCCAGCTCCCTCAAAGTGTGGCTGGGGAGGCTGCTTTAGTCAGCTCACAGACACGAGCCTTCCCCTATAAGTCACGGAGAATTACAGAAACATCTGGGTTGGAAAGGACCCCTCTGAGATCACCAACCCTGAGATCAAGTCCAACCCTTGATCCACTACCCCCGTTGTTCCCAGCCCATGGCACTCAGTGCCACATTCAGTCCCCTTCTTAAAAACCTGCAGGGATGGAGAATCCACCCCCTCCATGGGCAGCCCATTCCAATGCCTGGTCACACTCTGGAAATAATTTTTTCCTAATATCCAACCTAACCCTCCCCTGGCAGAGCTTAAGCCCATGGCCTCTTGTCTGACTGATGGAGCAGAGCCCAACCCCCCCCCTGGCTCCAACCTCCTTTCAGGGAGTTGCAGAGAGTGATGAGGTCTCCCCTGAGCCTCCTCTTCTCCAGCCTGAACACCCCCAGCTCCCTCAGCCCTTCCTCACAGGACTTGTGCTGAATCCCTTCACAGCCTCCTTGCTCTTCTCTGGACCTGCTCCAGCACCTCAATCTCCTTCCTGAGCTGAGGGGCCCAGAACTGGACACAGGACTCAAGCTGTGGCCTCACCAGGGCTGAGTACAGGGGCAGAATTCCTTCCCTGGACCTGCTGGCCACGCTGTTCCTGAGCCAGCCCAGGATGCCATTGGCCTTCTTGGCCACCTGGGCACACTGCTGGCTGACCTGAGCACACCCTCCCTGGCCCTTCAGAGGGTGCAGGGTGAGGCAGGGCTGTGCTAGAGGGCACAGTTCTGCTTTTGGTTCTGCTGCTTTTGGCAGGGGTGACCTCTCTGGAGATGGTGAGGGCAGCCAGAGAAGGTCAGTGCAGGGAAGGAAAGGGCAAAGAAAAGAAGAGCAGAGCAGGGAAGCTAAATGAAGAGCAAGGAACAGGAAGGGAAACTGGGAAGGAAGACAAGAAAGGGTAGGAAAAGGAAGGAAAATAAAGGAGGGCAGGAAAGAGCAGAGATATGAAATAGGGTGGGGAAGGGCAAGGAAAGGAAGGGCAGGGCAAATTTAGGGTGGGAAGCAGTACTTGCAAGTCCTAAGCACCAGCCACTTGGGTGCTGCATTTGCACAGGGTGCACTCCTCCCAGCCCACCTTCAGCACCCTCTGGAACTTGGCAGACAGCAGTGGCTGGAGCATCAAATCGGTGAGAAAAGAAAAGCTGAGTTTTTTTTTTTATTATTCTTTTTGTTTTTTAATTTTTTTTTACTTTTTTTTTTTTACTTTTTTCCCCTTTTCTTCTTTCTTTTTCTTTTTCTTTTTCTTTTTTTTCTCTTTTTTTTTTTTTTTTTTTTTTTTTTTTGAGAGCGGGCAGGGGGTACCATCTCCTGTTAGGGGCTGTAGGGGATGGGTAGTGTGGGAGGATGGGCAGCTGTCGGGAGCTGTCCTGCTGCCTGTGCTGCAGCTGCTGGAGGAGAAGGAGAGGAATCCATGGTGCTAGGATAGGAAGGAGCGAGCGAGAGGAGAAGGAGCAAGAGGAAGAAGGAGCAAGAGCAAGGCACCGGTGGGAAAGGGATCGGATCCCCCCCGTCTGCGGGGCTGCGGCCGCATAAAGCATCCCCGGCCCTTCGGGGCTGTTGGTTGCGCCTCTGGAGCCTCCCTTTCCCCCGCTGTCCCCAATAAAGTGCTTTTCTGTGTTCCCCGTGTTGCTCCGTGCCTGCCCAGCTCCGCCCGGGCGGAAGCAGCCGCCGGGGGTGCGGTGTGGAGGTGCGGGATAGGGAGCCGGGAGCGGGGGGGTCTTCCATAGAATAAATGGAAAGATGATTTCTATTTCCATTATGGAAAAGAAACTTCTGTCTTCACGTTCATTGCTCTATGCTTAAAATTTTGCAAAGCTGCAAAACCACCGTTGTCCTCTCCCACTCTCAATTATTTTGTTTGGGGTTTTTTTGCGTGTGAGTTGCTTTGGGATCCGGAGTAATTTAGTATGGAAGAAAGCTTTTATCTCAGTTCCAAGTTGCTCTCGGACCCCATCCTAAGAAATGCTCTGTGAGAGGTGCACAAAATGCTGTCAGTCAGGCTGGTGCCTTTCAGCTGCTGTTTAATAAAGGGAGGGCTCACAGGGTGGATCTGCTGAGCATAAAAGGGGGTAAATTAATAAAGAGGAACGGGCCTCGTGTCTGTGAAATTGTGTTACAAACACTTCTTGCTCTCTGTCCCCTCCACCTGGGCAGGTGAACACTGTAGGTTGAACTCCTGCCCGTGACTCGTGGCAGGCAGCTGGAAGTGATGTGAGGGCTGCAGAACCTCCTGAATTTTGTGTCAGTTCTTTCCCTGCCCCTCTAGACATGGAGAATGCAAGAGGCAAGTTTTCCTCTTTTCCAGTACAACTGGAGGTTGCATTGCAGCAGAGAGAGTTCCAGAAGCTGAGGTGAGGTTCCTGGGGGAGATGAGCACCCAGACAGGCCCAGGGGATGAGTTACAGCCCTGTCCAGAGCTGCTCACATCGGGTGAAGGTTCTGGCAGACGGGACCTGCACTCACCCTGCTCCAGCTCCTTGTCCTCCTGTGTGCCAGAAATTCCTCTCTTTAAAGATCCTGTTTACTGCCAGGGTTCCAAATACCCCAGGACGGGAAGAAACATGGAAAAAAGTAAGCAGCATTATTTAAGGTGGACTTTTATTTTTTTTTCAGCATTTTTTAGCTCTCCAATCTAGTTTCATGAAAGATGTTGCAGACTAATCTTCTGGTTACCTTGTCTTGCACTTACTTCCTAAAGCAGAACCTTTCTGCATCCCAAATCTGACAGTGAAGCCCTCAGTGTTTGTAGCAGGGAGCAGAATATGGTTGTATTTTATGCTTTTATTTCCTGTTCTTCCTCTTGTTTGTCACCCATATACAAGGATATTAAAGAAAAAAGTGTAATCAGAAGGAATCCTTCTTTGGCTTGGTACTAAATAGCATCATGCTCTGATTTTGTTGCTGAACTTTAAGGCTTTTGATTTAAAGAGCTCAAGAGAATTTGGGTGCTGTTCAGTGAGCTTCACCTTCCTGTGGAGGAACAGCTCCAACCAGAACACAGCCAGGTGGGAGAGGAATCCTCATCCCTCATCCTGCTGCAGATGAGCCAAGCTAATGGTAGGAATGGTAGAAATGGTGAATAAGCAGCTATGTGCAGTGTACAGAAATGCTCTGCTTTCCTAATTCTTCATTGTGCTTTATGACTACCAGACTTCTATAAATAACAACATCCTTCCCATTGAGGTGGAGCTAGAAATGGAATTGCTGAATGATTTCAGACTAAAATGAAGATTTAATTCCAAGCTTTCCTTTGTTTAACAAAGAGGAAAAAATCTGCCTTTAAGTGGAAGAACACGTTCCAGGACAGACATCTGCTCTTGAGGTATCATGAGACCCCAAGATGAAAAGTACAATTGTCAGGGGGGGTTGGAGAGTCACCAGAAACACCTTTTCTGTGGAACAGTAAGGGTGAAAGGAATGAGTAAGAAATATGAAGATATAACTGCAATATGTAACCCCAACGTTTCTCTCCAAAACAGAGCAACAGTGCTGCTGCTTCAATCTGTGTGCAGTAATGTGTTCATAGAGGACAATTTCAGAGACCTTTGTACCATTCTTCCTGGGTTTTGGGTAAATTCTGTCTTGGCAAGCAGGAAGAACAAAAGAACAGCACTGAAAATATCCAGTCTGGGCAGTCTGACTGTCACCATGCTGCAGGTTTGGGCAGCAATGAAATGAGACAGGAGACTGCCCAGGTCTCTTTATGGTGAGTTTTGGAGTCAGTTTGGTCTTTAAAAATTTTAAAAGGTCTGGGACAAGTGGAATCTAGGTTTTATGTTCTAAAGTGTTGCTCTCGTCTCAGGAATATCTTATTATTTCCCCTCCCGCCTTCCTGCCAAGTTTGGGTTTGAGGATTCCACATAAGCTAAAAAAAGCTTATTTGGGGACATACCTGTAGTTGATACTTCTGTCAGTTTGATAAAGAATCAAGAAAATCATATAACCCACATGGGAGTGCACAGGAAACTGGAATCTGTGGACATAGTTGGGTTTTTTAGTGAGTGCAAGACCCTTTCTTTGGCCAGTACTGAGAGTCCACAGGAAATGTCTACCTGGAAAAGAAACCAAATCTAGGCAAGAAACCTAGTGAGCAGCTCTCAGACACCAAAGTTACTGCAAATTATTCCAAAGCATTATGTCCTCTCTTTGGAAGCTGTGTAATGGGATTTGTCTTCTGAGTGGAAGAACCAATGGACTCCAAAAGAAGCCCAGGAGTTACCTGAATGACTGATTCAGTTCCAAATATGCACTGATAAAATTGTACTGAGTGCTTAGTTTATAATAACTCTTGATTTGATTTTAAAACACCAGCTGATGTTTATAGCAATGTCAAAAGTTCTTTCTGTCACTGGAATGTGTTCCTCTTTGCATAAACATCACACACTTTATGCATTGGGTAGAATATTACAGCCCTGTACACTCCTGCTTTTTGTTTCCTGCTGTGCTGGGTAGATTTCTTGCTGGTTGGTGTGTCCTAGATGGAGGCATTTCCTTTTTGCAGAGCCTGAAGAGTAACTGCTGGTGCTTGTGCTGATGACAGACAGCCTTAAGAATAAGTCTAAAGTGAGCAAAATACCTTTCTTTTCCCCAGCCTGGCCCACAGCTTGCACAGTGGGTCTTCAGCTGCTTGGTGAGAGATGCATTAATGTTAGATGGAGCTCTTCCCTTTGGAGAAGGTGTCCACAGAGGATTCATAAAACAGGGAACAAAGCCTCATCAGTTAGCTGCTTTTTTACATATATATTAAATGCCAAATATTGATGTCTGTGTGGAGTTGGCAGAATGGTTGTGAGTGGTCTCTAAACAGTGGAAATCCCATCACCTCATCTGCAAGTAGATAATATGCAAAAATCAGTGTTCTTTGAGCAAGGGAGGGGTCTCCAGACTTTGCAATAGAATATTGCTCATGAAAGGTCATTTCTTGTCTGCTTGTTTCTATAGTGTGGGTTCCATAAGTCCTGTAGGCAGTGGTTCTTCCTTTCAGCCAGATGCACACTCTGGATCAGTGACACTGCTGCTTGAGAGTCTTCTGGCAAAATGTTAATGTACAAAATCCACTTCAAATGGAAAAAGTCCTGCCAGGTGCCCTGCCCAGCTCCAGATTCACTGGGTTTTTGATTGGAAGTGTGGTCCAAACAGCTCCAGTAGCCTCAGATGTCTTTAGGGGAAAACACATGCAGGGGGTTGGCTCAGGTTCTTTTGTCCCAAGCTCAGCTTCCTTAAATTATGAACACCCAAAGGACTTATTTGAGTACTAATACCAGGAACCCATATTAACTCTCCTCCAAAAAAGTTAATTACATCAATTTGCCCTGATCTGATGTGTTCCTGGAAGCAAGAGGGGTCAGTACTGTGGGAGGAGAGTTGTTCAACTTCCCTTTTCCTTCCAGCGTGCATATTATTGTGTGTGAAATTTCAAAATCTGATCACCAGTGGGCTGGGTGCTGGGCAAGGTGAGGGATGTGCTGAATGGGTGGGAAAGGCTGTAATGAGTTTAAAAGAATGGAGTTTGATCAATGGCTGTCTTTGAACTTGGCCTTCTGGACCCTCTGCAGTAAACCAAAGATTTTGGCAGGGGGAAAATAGTTTAAGGTGGTTTTGGAACATCAGGGATTGCAGGTGTAATGCAGTGTTCGTTTGAAGTGTCTGCCTGTAGCCTGACTTGGTGTAAAATAACAGCTCTCTAGAATTCCCTAAAAATGAGAGTCCTTTTCCAGTTGAAGTACAGAATTCATTCTGCTGATTCCAGGCAGCTTTCCAGATTGGATAGTGTACACAGAAACACAAGCTGCCAACTGCACTTCAAAATTGTTTCTGTTTACAGTTTTGCTCGCCAGTTCCAGACCCTGGAATTCTGCACGAGAAGCTCCGGGTGAAAACCACCCCCGTTCTGCGGGAGGTGAGGTAGCCCAGGACTTCAAAACACTTTGACCAGCCAGGAATTGCATTGCTGACGGTGTCATTCTCTGTCTCCTGCCCCATTACTGTGTCACCCCAAGCTCCGCTTCTCTCCCCGCACCCTGGCAGCCGCGGTTTTAGGTTCTGGGCACCTCTCGAAACTGAGAGCACCCTAAAATCGGGATTAATGCAGATGCTCAAGGAGACCTCCCATAGGCTGAGCGCCTCTCTCCTCACTCACTGTTTGCCAGAGCTTCTTCTCCTTGCTCCTTTCTCCTCACATCGCCGGAGGGATCCGCTCGGTCCCTGCCCGGGGTTGCTGGGTCCCCCGGGGGGTGCGGGGCAGCGGTTGCCGCGCTCCAGAATACTCCGCGCCGGTAGGGGGCGCTGGGGGGGGAGGGGGCGCTGCTTGGAGGGGCCGTCCCAGCGCTGGCCCCGCCCCCTCACTGTGATTGGCTGTTCATAGAATCATAGAATCATAGAATTGGCTGGGTTGGAAGGGACCTCAGAGATCATCGAGTCCAACCCTTGAACCACCGTTGTGGTTGCTAGACCATGGCACTGAGTGCCACATCCAGTCTCTTTTTAAATATCTCCAGAGATGGAGAATCCACTACTTCCCTGGGCAGCCCATTCCAATGCCGGATCACTCTCTCCATAAAGAAATTCTTTCTAATATCTAACCTAAATTTCCCCTGGCACAACTTAAGACCCTGCCCTCTTGTCTTGTTGAAAGTCATTTGGCAAAAGAGACCAACGTCCAGCCGGCTACAACCTCCTTTCAGGGAGTTGTAGACAGCGATGAGGTCTCCCCTGAGCTTCCTCTTCCTCCGTGGGAACCTCCGCGCGTGTCCGTGTGTCCCCTCTGTGCTCCGCAGGGGATCAGGGATCACAGGGATCTTGGAATCCCCCTCCCAGGTTTTTTTCCGGAGGGGGGATCCGTCTCCCGGTGTCTTCCTCTGTGTTCCCACTGCCCCGGATGCTGCTGCCCCTGGCTGCTGCCGCAGCTGATTTAACACCACCACTGATTTAACATAACTGATGTAATAGAAGTGATTTAACAACTGATTTAACCGATTTAACCCATCTGACTGCTGGCTACAGGCGGTAAGTGCGCCACAGAACGGCGGAGCTGCCCCCCCCAGAACTCCCGGTGTCCAACCCCCTTTCAACCCTGCCACCCCTCCTCCCCCCCGTTCCCGCATCCGAAGGAAAACCCCCCACTCACTGTGGGGTTTTTGTCTCCTTCCTCTCCCCCGCAGCTGCATCCCGGGACCCGTCGGAGCTTCCCCTGGGATCGGGGCAGAGAGCCCCGCGTGTCCACGTCCTGCGGGAGGATCCCCCGCACCTCCAGCAGCGGAGCCGCGGGCATTGCAGGTGGGGAAAATCCTCCCGACCGCCCCCTCCCTCCCACTGCCCCCCCAAAAAAACCCCTCTGCTAAATCCGCCTGTGCTTTCTCTGTCCCCAAATCCCCCCCTCGCTTAGGAATGCCGAGGGATGAGGGAAGGGGCGGGGGGCTCCGAGTTTTGCTCTCAGTTTTGCTTAGGGTTTTTCCTGCTCTTTCGTTGTTGTTGTGTTGTTGTTGCTGTGGTTGTGAGTCCCAGGTGGCTGCGCCACAGTTTGCGAGATCCACACCGAGTTCGGAGGAGTTGGGAGAGGAGCGGAGCAGCAACACCGGGTGGGCAATGGGGAGGGCATTGGACCGGGACTGCGCTGGGGGGCACGGAGCGGGGTGGGTGGTGGTTTGTGGGGTGTGTGTCTGTGGGGTTTCTGTTGTGTTCTCTGTGTGTTCGTGTTCTGTGTCCCGCGTGTGTTTCGCACTTTGCTCCTGTGCCCGCGGCTGCTCCGCACCCCCCCCCGCGTCTCCCCTCCCGTCTCTCCCCGCTGCCCCCTGCCCGCAGCCGAGCTATGGGGGTGTCTGAGGAGCGCAGCCCTTCCTGCTCAGTGCAGCTCCTCTCCCTTCCCAGCAGAAAGCACACACACCGTGTCAGGACGAGGTCCCCAGCTCAGCACTGACACCTGGGCAGGAGCTGCTGTAATCCCCCAGTAATGCTGTAGCCCCCCTGCCCTCTCAGAACTGACACAGCTTTTCTTTCTTTGATAATAAATTAAACAACTCTTCCTTCCTTTCCAAGAGTAAATAGTTCAGCTTTTCCTTGATGTCCAGTAATAAACAGTTTCCTTCCTTTCCAGTGATAAATGATGCAGCTTTTTCTTCCTTAATAATAATGCATAGTCTTTCCTTTCCTTTCCTTTCCTTTCCTTTCCTTTCCTTTCCTTTCCTTTCCTTTCCTTTCCTTTCCTTTCCTTTCCTTTCCTTTCCTTTCCTTTCCTTTCCTTTCCTTTCCTTTCCTTTCCTTTCCTCCTCTCCTTTCCCTCTCCTCCACCCCTTTCCCTGTTGCCCACTCCCCCTTGCCCCTCTCCTTTCCCTCCTTCCTCTTTCTCTCCCTCCCTCTGTGGTGTCACAGCCAGTGAGTGACATTGATAAACACCTGGGGATGGGAGGTGGTGGCTCCCAAACCCCTGGGGTCTGCCCCTGGGAAAGTCACCCACCTCATGTGAAGGGAGAGGGAGATAAGGAGGAACCAGAAGAAATAAAAATACAAATTGTTCCTCAGCAACAAATCTTTCTCCTCACAGGTACGAGGGCCACTAGGAAGATGGCACCAACATCAAGAAAGCCCAGCAGTTGCTCAGCTCCCAAGTACATTGATTATTTGATGACCTGGGTGCAGGACCGGCTGGATGACCAAACCTTCCTCCCTTCCAAGATTGAGAAGTGTGGCCATGTGATGCAAGGGGACCCGGACAATGCCCTAAGCCTCCCTTTGGTCTTGTCACCCAACTGAAGGCCTCATCTTGCTGCCTTTCAGGTGTCCCTTCATCCAGGAACCTCATGTTGGTGGCCAAGACCATCATGAAGTGGATGCTCTGCATCTACCACCAGCACATCAACTCCATCCTGCAGCTGCAGAGGAAGCCCAACTAAACACCTCCTTCAAGCACTTTATCTCTTTGTGCAGGTGGATTGGAGTTATTTTTCTGTAGTTCCTGACGATCTGTGCTTTCTCGCTGCTTTTCCTCTCTATGCCTTCTTTCTCTCCCTCTCCACTCCCTCTCTCCCGTCTTTCTCTGCCTTCTCTCTCCCTCTCTCTACATTCTCCCTCCCTCAATCTCTGCCTTCTCTCCCTTTCTCTTTCTGCCTTCACCCTGAGAACACCCAGTCTCTTCTGATCTCAACAGCTGAGCAGGATACACTCTGGGAACAGGCAGATCTTGCTAAACCTCTATTGTATTCCAGAAGTCCTGGCAGTCCAGTGAAGTCCCCACTGACTGGAAAAGGGGAAACATAACCCCAATTTTCAGAAATGGAAAGAAGAAAGATCCAGGGAACTATAGGATGCTCAGTCTCACCTCTGTGCCTGGAAAAGTCATGGAGCAGATCCTCCTGGAGGCACTGCTGGAGCAGAAGAATAATAAAGAGGTGACTGGGTATGGTCAACACTGCTTCACCTTGTGGCCTATGGAAAGGCCACAAAATCAACAGACAAGGGGAGAGCAACTGACATCATTTACCTGGACCTGAGCAAAGCCTTGGACACAGTCCCACATGACATCCTGGTATCCAGGCTGGTAAAACAGGGGTTTGATGGATGGACCACTCAGTGGATTAAGAACTGGCTTGATGGCAGCACCCAGAGAGTGGCTCCCAATGGGTCCATGTCCAAGTGGAGGCCAATGACAAGTGGAGTCCCTCAAGGATCAGTGTTGGGACCAGTCCTGTTTAACATCTTTGTTGGTGACATGGATGTGGCACTGAGTGCACCCTCAGCAAGGTCCCTGCTGACTCCAAGCTGTGTGGTGTGGCTGACACCCTGGAGGGAAGGGATGGCATCCAGGGGGACCTGGACAGCCTGGAGAAGTGAGCCCATGCCAACCTCATGAAGTCCAACAAGGACCCTGGCACAGGTTGCCCAGAGAGGTGGTGGAAGCCCCATCCATCCCTGGAAGTTTTTAAGGCCAGGCTGGATGGGGCTCTGAGCATCCTGAGCTGGTGGGAGGTGTCCCTGCCCATGGCAGGGGGGGTGGAACTGGAAAGGTCTCTTCCAACCCTGAAAATTCTGTGGTTCCCCCTTGAACATGGGCTCAGTTTGTTCTCACTGTGATTGAAGATCAGCAAGTGGAAAGCATGAGGGCTGGTGGCAGCGCCTAGAGAAGGTCAACCAGGGTCCCTTGAGTCCAAGGAAAAAGCCTGAAAAGGGGAAGCAGGAAGGAAAAAGGAACTATTGCAACTTATGCTTAGTCCAATAGTGCTGATAAAGCAGACACTGCTCAGCCTCAAAACTCAGCACAAAAATCCTAACAGTGGGTCAAGTTTGTCCACAGTGAATTAATGAGGCTCAATTTAGAAGCACATTAATGTTTACATAAGATAAGCCAAATCTCTGTCTGCCTTTTAAAAGCAATTCTTTGAACTATTAAAAAGTACCAATTAAAAAGGTCTGAGACACCTTTTTACTGCTGGGAACCCTTGATGTAAAGAGTTGCCTCTCAAAGATCAGCAAAAAACTACAGTTTCTGCTTTAGATTCACAAGCCAAAATCTTTTGAAGCCCAGGAGACTGTGTAGATACCAGGGAAAGGACAAGGGGACTGATCCAGAGCACCTGTCACAGTGGGCACCTGGCTGACACCACTCCCTGGGGCCTTAGAGGGACTGAGCTGCATAAAACAAACCAAATCAGTAAACAGCAGACTCTCCCAGGTTCCTGCCACTTTGGCCAAGCTCTCCCACCAAACCCCAGTCTGTAAGAGAAGGCAGCGTCTTCGTTTAGAATGAAAGTCTTTCGACAGAGCCAGCTGCAAACACCTTTTGGTTAATCTTTCTTTTATCTCCTCTCTGCATCAGGAATGAGAATGGTCACTGGGTGAGTTTAAACAGACCCAAAACAGTTGCAGAAAGCTTGTTGAAGGAGACATCACCCAGAGAACTCCCCTCCTCCTGTTCTGTGCTGAAGTGGATCTTGGCTGTTGCACCCAATGGAGACAAAAGTGACAAATGACAACATCCCCTGTCCATAAACATCCCAAGGAGAGGAAGCTCTCTATGTCCAAGCCACATTTCCCCGCTCACAGCTGGCTTGGCTACCTGTGAGAGGACACAGAAATCCTCTCTTCCCATTCTCGGTCCTTATTCTAAAGTGGAGGGGAAGATGCTAAGCAAGAAATAAACATCTCTTTATTCCTAACTAAGACCAAAAACGAAATAAAAACCCTTGCAGAGGGGACATGGGAGTGCCCTTCAGCAGTCCCAGCTCACACTGTGATGAGTTTCCTTCCACTCAAGAACCACTTAGGCCATGTGGGATGGTGATGGTTCTTTTCTTCTTTTCTGCTGTAAGAGCATCTTGACACCCAGACCTGCAGAATACACCATGTAAAGGTGTAATTAAAGAATATGGTCAAAGAAAAAAAAAAGTATAGTTTTAAATGCCAAGAGAAAAATCTGTTTCTATCCACCTGAAAGGAAGTTCCCCTTCCTCTTTTTCCTCACACCCAAATAGCATTACCCTTCATTAACTTTCTCCCCTGTATTAATGGGAGAAACACTGCCTGTTCCCAGACTTTCTGGGCTTTCTGGAGAGGTATCTCTTCCTTCAAAGAGGATTTTTGCATAATTTAGTACAGGACATTGAGGAAGTGTCATCAGAGTCATTTCACCAGGTCTTGTACTCAGGACCTATAATTAGAAGAGGTGATGTGAGCACTGGTATCTCCCATGTTCCCCTTTCCCCCACCCTACAGGATTTCTCCAGGTGCTGCATTACTCATCTAGATCTTAAATGGCAACTCTGGGACATCATTTCTTTGAAGCCACTTTTTTTTCAGCACAGCTGCCATTGCCTTCAGCAGGACTTGGAGCACATTCAACAGCCACATTTCCCTCAGGAAAGCTGCTGCAAACCCTGCAGTGAAGCAGCCCAAAAAACTGAGAAGGTTTCACACTCAGAAGGTGTTCACCATCTTGTAGGAGTTAACCATCTTGTAGGAGGCGACTGTCCATGCAGTGCTGAATAAATATTATTTGTGCATAAGGTCTGTGCCTTACAGCTCAGCTGCTAAAGGATGAACTTCATCTCCCTCCTCCATGAAGCACAGAATCATTTTGGTTGGAAAAGCCCTTTCAGCTCATCAAGTCCAACCCTTCCCCCATCCCTGCCCAGGCTACCCCCACCCCATGTCCCTCATCCCCACATCTCCAGGGCTCTGAAACCCCTCCAGGGATGATGGGGACTCCAGCCCTGCCCTGGGCAGCCTGGGCCAGGCCCTGACAACCCTTTCCAGGCAGAAATTGTTCCCCAGCTCCAACCTAAACCTCCCCTGGCACAACTTGAGGCCAAAAGTTCCTCTTGTCCCATCCCTTGTTCCTTGGGAGCAGAGCCCAACCCCCCCTGGCTCCAACCTCCTCTCAGGGGGTTGCAGAGAGCCAGAAGGTCTCCCCTCAGCCTCCTCTGCTTCAACACCCCCAGGGCTCTCAGCTGCTTCTGGGCAAACTTGTGCTCCAGACCCTTCCCCAGCTCCATTCCCTTCTCTGGACACACTCCAACCCCTCAATGTCCTTCTGGTTGTGAGGGGCCCAGAACTGACCCCAGGACTGGAGCTGCAGCTTCACCTCTGCTGGATCAAATGGTTCTGTGGTTCTGTGAAGCATGGGGTATTTTCTAGGGAGTGGGGTGGGAAGAAGAAGGAGGAAGAAGGGAAAGCATTTCTCTAGGAGAAATTGCAGGTTGCCTCCTGTTAGCATGGCCAAGGAGTGCAGTGGCAAATTGTCCCCCTTCCCTGAGCCAGTGTGGGGAGCAGGTTCTGCTTAATTAAAAAGAAACAGGGAGACCAGGTTGTAAATCATTCTTCCACCACTCAAAGGCAAGATCTAAGGAACTGTCCTTGGAAAGGAGTCAAGGTCAAAGCCAGATGGGTTCCTCTTGTTTTTTCCGTAGGAAACAGAAAGGAAGAGCTCACCTGATAACAAACATGAGATGCTTCCTTAAAATGAGAGAAGAAAGAGGATGGAGAGTTGGGAGAAGTAGAGTATTTTGGGTGATGTGTTGAGCTCTTTCACAGCTGATGTTTGGAAGCTTTTGGCCTCACATTTCCCAGCCACATCCCAGCAAGAGCTTGAGTGTTTTCATTTCCAAGGGTAACTCATTGAGCTAAACCCTCTTCTTCCCATTTAAAGCACCTTCTTTTTTTCCCGCAAGTAAGCTTCAACTTTAATCTCACTGATTTAGTCAAGGGTAATTTCACTTCAAGAAATTGAAGAGCCTGAGAAATGCCACCTCAAAAGGAGCAGTGGGGTCCACAGGTTCATTCATGCAACTTCACTTGCAATTCACTTCATTTTGCCTCACTGTACCAGTGACCTATCCCCACCAATGACATTGCACAAACAGTTTTAGGATGAGTAGTGTAGTGAAATGAGGCAACCAGGTGCCACTAATTGCCAGGGAGTGAGCATGAGCTTGTGTCAAGCCCACCTGTGCCTAATTAGGGTGGGCCCCCACTGCGCATGAGCAGGACCAGAGGGCCAATCCTAATTAGGCACAGGTGGGCTTGACACAAGCTCGTGCTCACTCCCTGGCAACTAGTGGCACATGGTTGCCTCATTTCACTACAGAGTAGCCTGGACCAGGAGAGTGCTTTTTTATATTGTCCTGGTTCCTTCCCCTGGGAGGCAGCTGGGTACACATTCCTGAGGAAGTGGGATTGGTAGAAGGAGGATCCTGTGTGTGCTCAGTAACTTCTTTCCCACAGCCCTGATCTGGTGTCTGCTCACAGATATCCTCCTCAAAATTCCCCCTTGGGACACAAATTGTGACTCCCACTCCTCACCAGCCACTTGAGTCCTGGCAGCACTGAGCTCTTCAGTCCCTGACCACATCAATGAAAATCTCAACATAAGCACTGCTGCTTCATTAGCTGCCACCCTCTAATTACTCCTCCCTCCCCCAACATTCCCCCTGGTTCCATCACAGTCTGTCTGATGCTGTCCTGCCCAGAGCTCCACTCATGTTCTCTCCTGATGCTCTGTCAGGAGGCACACACACACACATACACACTCTCTCATTTCCTTATGAGAACCATGCTCCAAGTTGTCCCAGTCCATCTGTCAGGTCTAGCACAGCCCTTTCCCCCTCACAGGCTACCTGGGAACTCTGGCTTTGGGCATCAGCCTGAATCCCCCAAGCACAGACATAGTGGGATTGGACACATCTATCACCTCCAAGTGTATCACCACACAATGAACACCAGACTGTCAGAGACCCAACACACTGACCAATTCCTGGAGATCCTTAGGTTGGGGTCCTTGTTTTTGTCCCCAACAGAGGTGTCCAGTGCCTGGAGATCCCAGGTGACATAACTCAGCATCTCAGCAGGACCCTGGTCCCTGGAGACTTGGTTCTCCAGCCAGACTGAATGGATTACCGGCTAGCTCTGTCAGCATGGACTTGGGTAGGACATCAGAGGGATCTAGAGGGCTTGAACATTGAGATCTAAAAGTAAAGCATGGACTGAGGCCAGGGGGTAGGACTCAGCACCAGGATATAAACTACACAGCACTCAGCCATCCATGCACAGCATGCAGACAGCACTGCAGGAAGAGCAAGGACAGGAGGGATAAATCACACACCACCAACTCTGCCTGCAGAATAAGGAGAAAGGTCTCTATTACCATTTAAAAGGAAAGATTGTTTCACTCCTGCCTGCTGATGAGCAGTCTCATCCGTAGAACAACCCACACTGACACCCTGTGACGAGCCTTTGAGCTGCACCAAAGTGTTTGTAATAAAAAGAAAGCTCAGGACTCGTACATCTCTCCTTGTCAAGGTACCTCTGATCTAGGGGAGAAGGGTGAGAGAGCCTGTGTTTCCCCAAAGAGGGGCTGAGGGTACCCAGATCCCATGGGCCTTGCACACTATGGTGGTGGCCAAGACAAGGCTGGTGTGTGGGAAGAGGAGGACAAACATTTCCCCCTCTTTTCTGGAAAGACAGCCATGGAGAAACAGCCCAGGCCAAACAAAAGAGATCTGCACCATTCCCTTGGCCACGCAAAGGTTAAATGGGGGGGAGTTTACAGCTCAGGTGAGGTGCCACCAAAGCTGCTCTGTGTGGCAGGGGACAGTGATCACACAGCACCCACCTGGCCAAAGCTGCAAAACAAGCAAGATTTACACCTCTCATGATGTGAGCAGGGGAAATGGAAGAGGAAGAGCTGGATCCAGACTGGGCCCAGCACAGCACAGTGTTGCCCTACAGTCAGGAGCAAAAATCGCAAGAGCAGCAGGTGGGAAAAAGAGGGGATAAAAGAGCTGCAGAGGATGCAAGCCCATGTCCAGCACTGGAGAAGGGCCAGTCCTGCTCCCTGCCCCTCTGCTGCTGCAGCCTATCAGGGTTTAACACTGCCCAGCAATTAAACAGCTGACAGATGCTCTCTGTGAATCCCCCAAGCTAAAGAAAGGAGAGAGAATAAGGGAGGGAGACTGATGGGTTGGAAACTAAACTACACAGCTTGAATGAAGCAGTATTGATAAAATGAAAAAAAATATTAAATGTATATACATATATACAGGAAAATGATCCCCCCTTCCCCCAATAACTCTCACATCCCCACCAAGGCTGCAGGGCAGCCCTGGGAAAGTCCAGGCTGGAATCCTGGGGTCAGCAGCAGTGTGGAGCTGGAGGCAGGAACACACAGATTCAGGCTGGGATGGATCAGGAGCACAGGCAGAGGAATGGATGGAATCCCCCCAGCATGTCAAAGCAAACAGGGACAGGGGAAGCAGGGTTTGGCCCTTGCGATCCCCAAGGTGGTGGCCTTGGTTCTGCAGCCTGTTCTCCAGCTGTAACTATAAACACTGAGCAGTATCAGCTCTAGGAGCAGACACTAACTGAGAAACTTGCTGTTAATTCCAGCAAGTGCAGCTCCTTATGAGGGTCTTAGCTGAAAGCAATATTACAAGACAAAAAATTCACTCTATCCTGGCCCAAACCAGGATGCAGGCAAAAGGAGATGGGTCACCAGGGTGACCTGGTGGTCAAAACCCTTCTGGCTCACATCCCATCTCTGAAATAACCAAGAGGGTTTTGCTGGCAGAGTTTCAGAGGGGGTTTTGAAGGCACAGCCCCAGCAAGAGCCCTGCACCTTCATCCCCCTTTGCTGCTGGTGATTCAATGTCACAGCCTGAAGCCCATTGCTGGACCCTGACTCCTCACAGCCTCCAGCCTAAAATCCTTTACAACATGAAATTGCATGAGCCATTTTTCTGCCTTCAAACCAAAGTCTCCCAAGTGCACAGCAAATTGCCTTTCTCAGTCTTTGCACCCCATGGATGGGAGACTGGGGACTCTCCTGGCATCCTGTGCTAAATGGGACTGGCTGCTGGGAGCTGTGTTGGGCCATAGATCTATTCCAGTAACAAACCCTATTGTAACCTGAGCTTTATTAATTTCTGCACTGAAACATGTTTGAATAGGGCTTGGGTTACTGTGAGGCTCAGAGAGAGGAGGACACACACCTGAACTGTTTAGAAAGTCTCCAAGCATACGGGGTTCTCACAACTCTGCATTTCACACCCCATGAAAACATTGTGGCACATGTTAACAGAAATGTACTTCTCCTAATAGGGCTGCACAATAAGAATAAACTGCTCTTGGCTGGGGAAGGGGAGAGAAACTGAAATTTGCAAACATGACTGCAGCCATGAGGAGACCCTGACCACTGGGGAGGCAACGACCTTGTCACAACAGACACCCTACTTGGGGCATCCTATAGCTGAAGAAATTAAGTTTTCCCTTGAAGCAGAAGCTTCCAGACGTTGCAGGGAGCACTGCATCTCTCCAACCTGCTGAGAAAGTTTGAAACATCACTCTCAGGATGCAATCCTAAACAGCAAGAGAGGTGGGAAGACAGCAGTTTCCTTCCCACCACTGGTTTGGCATTGCTTCTTCCAAACCTCCCTCCTAGGTTTTTTCTTTTGTCCTGGGATCCTGGGGACATCTTGTGGTGGAAAGAAAAATTGTGTTTATTTGAGAAGAGTAGGAGAGGACTGGGAGGTCCAGGCTGTCAGGCTCTGTGGCTTCTTTGAAGAAACTTTAGTGACAGAAGGGAGGAGAGAAGATGCTCCAGAGCAAAGGGACTGACCCTCCCCTTGAGAAGACTGCTGAGCCAGGTAAGGTCCCTGCAGCTTTTATAGGGATGCAGTGGGTGACTCCTGAATTTCACAGAATCACAGAGTGTTCAGGTTGGAAGAGACCTCCATCATCCCAGTCCAACCTCTGACCAACACCACGGTCAACTACTAAACCTTGTCCTTAAGGACCAGCTCCAAAATGCCTTTTAAATGCCTCCAGGAATGGTGACTCCACCCCTGTTCTGGGCCATTCCAATGCCTGACAACCCTCTCAGTGACAAAATATTCCCTAACATCCAGCCTGAACCTCTCCTGGCACAGCTTCCATCCATTCCCTCTGCTCCTACCCCATCCCTAAGGAGCAGAGGCTTTTTCCCTCCTCACTCCAACCTCCCTTGAAGTGGTTGCACAGAGCCATCAGGTCTCCTCTCATCTCCTCTTCTCCAGACTAATTTACAGCACAACTTCATAACCCTGAAATCAGGAGGCTACAGAGACACTGGGTCAGTTGTCTCCAGCCTTGGATGGGCCTTGGGAACTGGGCTCATGGGTCACTTCATTGCAGACCCTGCCTGTTTATGCTTCCCTCTGCTCCATGCTGATGCTGCAACTCTCCAGCCCCAGTGCTGTCTTTGCTGGCTGTTTAATTTGAGGGAAAAATTCAAACAAGGAAGACCTGAGCTGCTCAAGGGACAGAGCAGGGACTGTCCCCACAGCCTGGCTGTCCCCACTCCTGCAGCTGGCAGCTCGGGGCAAAGGTTGTGTTGGGGGTGAGGCCAGGATGGAGACCTGAAATCAGTGATTGCTGTGTACACCACAGGCATCCTGGAGGGAAGGTAGATGCTGACCTGTGGATCTCATCACTGAATTGTTTGTTTCAAGATTATTCTTACCAAAGTGGAGAGAAACCAAAGAACAGAAAGCCAAACTATCTCAAGCTAAATAATTTCTCTGCAAAATGCCTGTGGGTTGCTAAAGAATGATGGGTGATTTGTTATCTTTGAAGGTTTTGACATTCTCTGCAATCAGCTGGTAAGATCTGCTCTGCTGGGAATGACACCCTACAGCATGTGGTGCTGGGTGTCATTGTCCCTCCTGCTCTCTCTGCAAGCAAAGGAGACTACAAAGACCAACCCAAAGCTAAACAGAGCTGCGAAGCCTTGGAGAAAACAGCCCAGTTCCTGTGCTTGCTTATCCATGAGGGCTTCGTTCTTAGTATGTGGACAATGCAGTGGAATTTTCGAAGTTGTTTTTTTTTTTCCCAATGGATGCTCCTGCTCAGCACCTTAAGGACCCTCAGGACATGCTAAGCTCCTCTTCCACACCACACCAACACAAGTGGCTCACACCAAAGAGGCCCCAGCACAGTTCATGAAGCCAAAGCCACCTCTGCCCATCCAAGTCCCTCTCTCTTCTATAAGCAGCTGAAAGACCCTTCCCTGCCATGTCAAAGATTTTTAATGTGAAACTCCACTCATACACCACTCGAGCTGCTACTGCTCACCTACCCATCTCTCTCCCATCTCCAGGTGCCCAAATAATTAACCTGCCATTGATTGCTGGCAGTACCTCTGCCAGGAGCTCTTTGGGGTCTCTCTGTTCCCATGGAACTGGGCTTTCCTTGGGCAGCAGAGCAAAGGCTTCATACTGTCCCCACCACACAACCTTGTCCCCTTTCTTCTGTGCAAGCAGAGGTTTAGATTGAACATCAGGAACAATTTCTCCCTGGAAAGGGTTGTCAGGGCCTGGCCCAGGCTGCCCAGGGCAGGGCTGGAGTCCCCATCATCCCTGGAGGGGTTTCAGAGCCCTGGAGATGTGGGGATGAGGGACATGGAGTGGGGGTGCCCTGGGCAGGGGTGGGGGAAGGGTTGGACCTGATGAGCTGAAAGGGCTTTTCCAACCAAAAGGACTCTGTGATTCTATAAATATCAAGGATGTTTTCTGGGCCAAGGCAGAGCAGAGTTGGAAGGAGGGCTGTGCCTCTGCAGCTCCACCTTGTCACCAGCCAGGTCAGGGCTCTCCTCTCTCCCTACCACCCAATTTCCCAAGAGGCCAAGCTTTCTCCTTCTCTGAATGTTTTATTCCCCACGTTGATAGCCTGATGGCCAGGACATCTGCTTTAGGTAAGGATCAGGGTTAAAACAAGACACAGACCCCCCCCATGCACACACAGAGGACATTGGGCTATGTCCTGCACCCCTCAACACTCTCCCAGGCTCAGCATCTGCCATCTGCTCCGTGGAGAGATCCGTGCTCCTGGGAGACCTCTCTGCCCAGGGAAACACCTTTCAGACACAGACACACTCAGCTTTAAAGTCACCTTCCTCTTTATTGCCACATTTATGGAGCATCCCAACTCCAGCCCTGGAGCTGCCTCCTGGTGCAGACAGATCCCTCCCCACCTCCATGCACTGCTCTTCAGCTGAGAAAATACAATTTTCAAACTTTTTTAATACATCTCTTGGTAAGGTGAGGTGGTTTGGTTTTTTGGTTTGGGGGATTTTGTTTGTTTGTTTGGGGTTTTTTTGTTTTGGGGTTTTTGGGTTTTTTGTTTGTTTGTTTGTTTGTTTTTAATTCACCCCCATTTGGGACTTGCCAGCCCCACTGCCCTGCTCCAGCATCACAGCTTTCCAGGCCTGTGTGATTTTCAGGCACAAGGTGGCACTCAGGCAGCAGCTTTCCCTGCTTGAGGCACGGTTGGGGAGCAGAACCCCCCCCATCCCCACCTGGAGCTGCACCTGGAGCAGCTCCTCAGAGAGAACACTCAAGATCTTCACCTCCCCAAGGTGCTCCTCCTGTACTTGAGATTTCCAACCCAACTGGTGGGATTTTGACTGTTTATTTTTTTAATTTATTTCTTTTTCACATGTGTGTGTGCCTCCAGTGGAGCTGTGAGAAGCAGGAAGGGCAGAGCCCTGAGCACTGCCCTTGGACAGGGGGGGAAAGCCCCCAGGGGGGTGACACCAGCCCCAAGGGCAAGCATTGAGCAGCAGCATCTGCCTGGGGCTGCCTGGGAGAGAGGAGCAGCTCCAGCTGTCAACACTGCTGGGGCAGACCAGAGGGTGGGCAATGGTGGAGGTCCCACAGGAGCCTTCCTGCAAGGGCTGTCATGGTTTGATGCTGGGCAGGCAATTAAACAAATGCTCTATATTAAGCCCCCAACCTTTCACTGCAGGGAAGAATGAGAGACAATAAGGGAGAAAGACTGATGGGTCAGAAACTGAACTGCACAGCTTTAATGAAACAGTAATGATGAAAAGGAAACTTATTAAATATATATCTAAATAGATACAAAAGCAATAATCTTGTTCCTCCTCTCTCCTCTCGTCACCCCAGTAACTCTCACATCACCACCAAGGTGTCAGAGCAGCCCTGGAAAAGTCCCAGACTGAGCTCCTGGATTCAGCAGCAGATGGGAGCTGGATGCAGGGACACAGGTGTTCATCAGGGGACAGAATAGGATCAGAGGCAGACAAACAGATGGAATCCTTCCAGGATGCCATCCAGAGACCAGGAGAGCTTGACCCTCCTGACCCCTGACGTGTATGGGATGGAATACTCTGTTTGGTCAATTTTGATCATTTGTCTTGTCCACTCCTCCCTAAAGGAGAGTTGGAGGTGTGACCTCCTTACTCCTTTTCTCTTTCCAGACCGTAAAAGCTTTGAGCAGTGCCCTTGGTTCTGCAGACCATTCCCTGCTGTAACTATAAACACTGAGCAGTATCAGCTCTAGGAGCAGACATTGGCTGAGAAACTTGCTGTTAATTCCAGCAAGTGCAGCTCCTTATGAGGGTCTTAGCTGAAAGCAATATTACAAGACAAAAAATTCACTCTATCCTGGCCCAAACCAGGATGCAGGCAAAAGGAGATGGGTCACCAAGGTGACCTGGTGGTCAAAACCCTTCTGGCTCACATCCCATCTCTGAAATAACCAAGAGGGTTTTGCTGGCAGGGTTTCAGAGTGGGGGTTGAGCTACAAACACAGAGTTATGAGTCCCAGAAGCAGACACTGACTGAGAAACTTGATGTTAATTCCAGCAAGTGCAGCTACTTTGAAGAGATTTAACTGAAAGTAAAGTTGCCAGGAAAAAGACTGATTCTACCCTGGCTTAGACCTAGACAGGGAACAGGTAGTGACTTTCCATCAAAGCGAGGAGGCAACAGCACAGAATCCCATAAAAAACCATTAAGATCATGAGTCTGATCATTAACCCAGCTCTACGGGGTCCAGTGCCAAACCACATCCCCAAGCACCACACCTCCACGTCTTAAACACCCCCAGGGCTGGGGATTCAATCCCCTCCCTGGGCAGCCTGTCCCAGATTTATCAGCAGTTTGGTGAAGCATCCCCTGATGTTGCCCACCCGAGAGGTGACATCAATGAAAACCACATGGAACACACGAAGTAACTCAGCCCAAACCCCTCTGTGATGTTTAAAGAGCCCTCTAGCAATAAATAAAATCTAGCAATAAATAAAGCTCTCTACCTCCTCTGGGGCACATGGGGTCTCTCATCATGAACTGCTGGAGCGTGTTGCTTACAGTGAAGCTGAAATATAACAGTCAGGAATTGTTAAATACTGCAGAGAGGAGCAAATACCTCCTAGGTAGTTTTCCAGGCCAATAGTTACAACAATCTCACTGTATGTTTACACACAAATAACAATAATTAAAGCAAAACCCAACAGAACAGTGAGCACTCCTAACCAGATTAAACATGAAAAAATAAAACCCTGCTTGGAAAACAATTGCAATATTTCTGCCCTGTTTAGCTGTTTGGAGTCTCAAAGGAGCCCAACCTTTTAATGAGATATATTATAGGATGCAGTTACATAGGTTAAGATCCCAAGTATTCAGCAAAAAAATTTGTCTCTGCTCTGCAGGATGGGAGTGGGAAGAGTTTTGGTCTCTAAGGCCCTCGGCACATCTCCCTTCTTGCAAAGAATAGTATTAAAGAATAGTATTAAAGAATACTATTAACATTATTGGCTGGATTCTCTGCTCACTGTAGTTTCATAGTGAAATTGCAGAGAAATGGATGAGCTGATTACTGGTGGTGATTTCACAACCGAATTTATGGTACAGGGAAAATTGTTCATTACAAGATGATGAAGAGAAGTTTGTTTCGTTTTAAGGTTTTTAGGACTCTGGTTCAAAGGCTTGTGCCATAAATATGTTTTCCCTGCCACCTTTTCTCAGGAAGGATTCAAAGCCTCATTTTGCATGCAATCAAACCTTCAGTAACATTTTAACCCGAGTTTTTCACTCCTCACCTTCCAGCTCTAAGTGTTCATACAAGACTCAGGACAAACCCCCTCTCCTCTTCCTGCAGTGGGCAGACTCCTTCACATCCCTTCTCCCCCAGGAAGAGAGAATTGCTGCTAACTGGGATCCCCGAGGGCAGGGAGGAAGATTTCAAGCTGCCTTTCCATCTCGGAGGCTGCCTCGGTAGTGAAGCACCCAGCAGCAGCTCTGGCACCCAGCCCATCAGCTCAATGCTTGCATCCTTGCAAAACATTTTTGTTTTGTTTTCAATATACATCTGCAAAAAATCATGTTTTCCCTCGCCTGCTATTGTCAGTGATCACTTGCCTCCCAGCAGTCAAGAGATAGCAGCTGATTAATATCAAATCTCTAGGAGCTGTTAGATATCCATCAGAGGCCTGAGAAGTCTCCTTTGCCCATTGAAACAGTTTAAGCACTGATGGGATTATAATTATCTCACTATCAACTGCAACAAAGCTGCTCAGCAGGAGCTGCTACACTTCAACAGAGGAGGTCAACGAAATTATCCGAGTGGGAAAGGAAATGTGAGCCTCTGACCTTGCTCTATGGATTGCCCATAATTAATTTGATTTATGGTTTATATTGAGGCCAAGCTTTCAGCCGGTGGTCCCTGGCTCGCAGGTCACCCACTCAGCAGCTGGATGGTCCCTTGCTGTCACCTCCCATCAGGGGCTTGGGGGATGTGAAGCCTCTGTGCAAGCTGGGAATGACTCCTGGCCCCAGCAGTTCGGGATGAGCAGGAGGGAGCTGCTGGCTTTGAACTGGGAAGCACGAAAGAGCCACAGCTTGCTCTTCTCTGTTTCAGAAGAAACACAACATGGAGAATACGAGCAGAAGGAAAAAAGAAATAAAATCCATCCAGCCTCTCTGCCAGGGCTGGGGCAGGCAGAGAGGCTCAGGCTTGCTGTTCAAGCAAGAAAATTAAGCCTAGATGTGTGAAAAAAATGTTTCTGACAGGGAGCAGGGTGATGCCTGAGGAACCATCAGCAGTGGTTCAGGACCAGATGGGATTAACATCTGCCTGGGTACAGCTGCCCTGGGGCATGGAGAGGCTGCTCAGTGCCTCCCAGCCCCATGTGCTGGAGCTGAGGGCTGACCTATGGGTGTTGCGCATGGCAGGGCTGAAAGGAGAGATTTAGACTAAATGTTTGGCAGAAATGTCAGCCCCTGACCCAGGTTTCCCAGAGAAGCTGTGGCTGCCCCATCCCTGGCAGTGTTGAAGGCTGGATGGGGCTTGGAGCGCCCTGGGCTGTGGGAGGTGTCCCTGACCATGGCAGAGAGGCTGGAACTCTAAATGGCCTTTAAGGTCCCTTCCAACCCAAACCAGTCTGGAATTCTATGAACAAGGGCCCATGCTGTGCTGGGAACAAGACATCCCCATCCTGGAGAAAGCAGCACAGGTATCTGCCTATTTCCCATCTCACAAACCCCACCTTCATCACTTCCACCTCCCTGTCCTGAATTTCGACCCCCCTGCCCCCTACCCCCCTGCCCCCAAATGCAGCTCTTGCCTTTTTCCCTTGATGTGCCTCATGTTTATGGTCCCACCACTGAGCCACCATGAGGCACTGGGACAGGAGGCTCTGGGCATCCATTCTGCTCTTCTTCAGCTCAGCTGAGGTAGCATAAAGAGTCATAAAGGTGTTGTCGGTTTTTTCCCTTTTTGGGGGAAAAAAAATAGAAAAAAAAAAGGCAATCTCAGCCTGCAGCTAAGATTCTTAAGCTAAGTTCCTGTGATCCTCCCATCTGCCTGTGATCTCTTCCCCTTCCCTCTGGGTGATCTGGATGCTCTCAATGCAGGACCAGAGTTTGACTTCACCACCTTGGAGAGATGTGTCCCCAAACACCAAAACTTTCTGCTCCTTGAAAACATGATCTACCACTGCCTGTAACATTTTCAAAAGAGGGAGGTCTGAGAGTCTGGAAAAAAACCCAGTTTAAGCCATGTGGTCCCCATCACCCACCCAGGGGCAGAGCACTGCAGCCCTGACAGAGGTGGGGTGAGCACCAGATGCTGCAGCCAGCAGTGCTGAGGTCTCTTTATTAGCAATTAAAGCAGGGGAAAAAACATTTGGATTATAGGCATTATGATGAAAATTTAAAGACAGAACCAACAGACTGGTTTCCAACTCAAAACACAGACATGAATAGGAAAGCAGTAGATGGGGAAGCAAAACAATGGTGTGTGAAGAAGGAAACGAGCAGGAGAGAGAACAGGAGTACAGGGAAGGATGAAGCAAGAGGGGGAAAAGTCAGAAGAGGAAACAGGAAAGAATAAGAAAGAAAGAAAGGAAAAAATCAGAAGGGGAAATAAGCAATCAAAACTGGCAAGGAAAGAGCAAGCAAACAATAGAAAACACGTGGAGAATAAAGGAACTAGAGAGGACAGAGATGGAGCAAACTAACAGAGAACAAAGAGGGGAATGTGAGGCAGCCCCAGACATAAAACCTACAACAAGGCAGCACCAAAGACAAAGGGACAGTGGAAAAAAGACAGCACCACAGCAAAAACCATGAGGTGTGCTGAGACTGGAGCCAAGAGGCGAAGCAGAGAGGCAGCACAGGAGGGCAGTGGCAGGGCAGGGGCTGATCCCCAGGTGCCCAACCTGCTCCCAGCACAGCCTCAGGGGACAGAGGGGACATGGGAGGGTGGGCACGGCAAGACGCATTGGTGGGCTTGGGTTGGAAGGACTGTTTCTACACCAGCTGCCTCCCCTCCAAACCTCTGTCCCCATCCTGGAGGGACAATGTCCTACTCTGCCAGAGAAACACCTCCAGCCCCTCCAAAGGTGGGACATCTCCTCAGGTGCTCACCAATGGCAAGGGGCAACCTTCCTTCTCACCAAAATTCATCCCTTCTTTCCACCAAAATTCATCCCTCCCTCCCACAAAGAGAGCTGTCTTGTCTCTTGCTTTATTCCAGGAGCTGCATGAGGTCCTGACTGGGCATGGCAAAGAACAGGGTTGAACCCCAGGTCAAAACCAGAGCCTCTGCTGGCCAAAGCTGAGCCCAACAAGCAAAGTTGGTGCCACTTCTGTGATAACATCTTTAAGAAAGGGTAAAAAAAAAAAATGCTGTTTGTAGCTGAATAGAGGAGTGGGAAAAAAGTGAGAGAAAACAGCCCTGCAGACACTGAGGCTGGGGAAGAAGGAAGGGAACAAGATGCTCCAGGTTCTGGATCAGAGATTCCTCTACTGGTTAAGCTGGTGGAGATGCCCATGGTGAAGCAGGTGCTACCCTGCAGCCCTCCGAGGTTCCACATCAGCAGGTGGAGATGCCCTGAAAGAAATTACAGCCCATGGACATCCCACACTGGAGCGGTTTGTGAAGGACTTTAAAACACAGAAGGAACCTCACAATGGCACAGGGGAAAAGCAGAAGGAAGGACTGACATGGACAAAGTGTCATGGAATGACCCACCCATCCCCATCCCCTTCCCTGCCCACCTGCCCCACCTGGGGAGCAGGGAGGAGGTAGGAGAATTGTGAACAAAGGAGTCAAGTTGAGCCTGGAAAATGGGGGTGGTGGGGAGTAGGTGGTTTTAATTTGGTTTTGCTTCTCACCATCTCACTCCATTTTTATTTGCAAGAAATTAAATGATTTATCCCTGAGTCCAGTCTGGTTTGCCCATGATAGTGCCTGGTGAGTGATTTCCCTGCCTTTTCTTAACCCATGAACATTTTAATTTTATTTTCTCCCCCTTCCCAGTGGGTGACAGAGAGCAGCTGGATCAGCACCTAGCCAAGGTCCAATCTACCAACATTTCTGCTCAGCTCAGCATCTGACCTGGGGAAGCTCCTGCACATGCCAGTGACCCACATGAGAACCTCTGCTCTACCTGCAACCCAGAGCTGGGACAGGTTTCCCATAATGAGACTTGGAGCTGAGGAGCACAGGAGGCAACACTCCAGTGTGCTCTGAGGAGCTGGCAAGGCTCAATGGGTGCCCATGGTACCCATTCTGCTCTCAGGATGCCAGAAACTGTTGCTGGTAGAGAACTGGGTGCCAGTTCTGCATCTCAGCACAGCAAATCACCTTGTCCCCATGCTGCTGGTTATTTTCCTTTTGGCTGTGATTTCTGCAGAGCACAATCAGAAATTAGTTCCTGCACGGGTTCTTGCCTAACTATGAAAAATTTGCCTAAACCAATAAAACCTAGAATTACAGTAGCCAGGAAAGACATTTGGAAAGCTATTACCTATCACATCTCCGAGCCAACAGATGGGAATAAAGTAAGAAACTCCTCCTCTGGAAAGCACACTGGGTTGTACAATCTTTCTTCTCGTTATTTTTCCCTTCTGTCAGAGGAACAACACTTGACACACAGGAGCAGGATGGTTGTTCTAGGTAGCAGTTCCTGCATGCTTTCAAAATTAATATTTATCAGTTTAGGAGACCCTGGAGCTAAGGCCTGGGTTATGACTTTCCCAATAAATGACACTGCCTTGAGCAGTGAGGTATCCCAGCTCTCAGTGCAACCCGAAGCACTTGAGCCCAATGCTCAGATGGGGTTTGCATGACTGACCCAAACCAGCAGCCATATAAATAGGAACTGACCCATTTTCTTCTTCCATGACTGCTTCCCTCAGCCCATAGCATGAGGACCCATGGGTGACAGTAGCTGCTGCACCCAGCTGAGCCATCAGCAGGTGTTTATCACAGTGATCCCCAGGGATGTGATCTCCTGGGTAAGCAGAGATCCCCGAGCTGCTGCTCAGTGATGCTAGGAGGTTTCCACCACTTTGTTTTTAAGCACAAGGTGCAGCTGCACACTGGTCCCACCAGCACTGACTTAGGCACAAATCTGAATGAGCTGAGGACCCTTCAGCACCTTGCATGGCTCCTGCCTGCAGGAGGATGCTGAGGCAGTAATAAATTCGGGGAATCTATGGATTTATAAGAACAGTGATTCCAGGAACCACCTCCTGGATCAATCCACCTTGTTTTTTCAGTAAGACTGCAGAAGAGCTCAGCCTCTCACCTTTCCAGCACTGGGCTGATGGGGTGGAAGGGTTTGTGTCCCTCAGCCTGGCAGAAACTGCTTCTCATATTTAAGGGACAATCTACAGATTTGGTTTGGCAGCAATGAGGAATCTGCCAAATACTTCATCCCAACATTTCTGGAAATCCAGAGAGCTCTCTGATGCTCATATAGACTTTTTCCACTCCCCAACACAATGTGAGATAGCTTCTCATCTGCAAAGGCTCTGTGAGAGCTCAATAAGCTTCATCTCATCCTGCAGAGTGGAGCACTTAAATCTGTACCTATTAGCAGAAGCAGAGTGCCCGGATTGCTCAGTGATCAAGCAGAGAAGCTTCCCTAATGGTAGCCCAGATTTCAAACTTCTAACTTCAAAATAACAGCAGTTTAACTTCATTTGAAGACTTATTGGGAACTTTCAGCAACTTTGGATCTCTGCCCTGGGCAGCACAAAGGTCCTGCAGAAGTCATCGGAAGAGTAGGAGCTCACTGCTGGCTTTGGACAGGGGCTTGAAGGGATGGGCCGAGAGGAAATGGCTTTGAACTGTCAGAGGGAAGATTGAGATCAGACATTAGGAAGAAATCCTTTGATGTGAGGAAGAGGAGGGTCCAGGAAGATCTTACAGTAGCCTTCTGGTACCTGGAGGGGCTCCAGGAAAGCTGGAGAGGGACTTTTGACAAAGGCATGGAGAGATTGGACAAGAGGCAGTGGCTTTAAACTAGAACAGGGAAGATTCAAATTAGGTATTAGGAAGAAATTCTTTCCTGGTGAGACCCTGTCCCAGGTTTCCCAGAGAAGCTGTGGCTGCCCCATCCCTGGCAGTGTTGAAGGTGGGATGGGGCTTGGAGCACCCTGGGCTGTGGGAGGTGTCCCTGACCATGGCAAGGATTGGGACTGGATGAGCTTTCAGGTCCCTTCCAACCCAAACCTGTCTGTCATTCTATGACAAAGAACATTGGATCGCACCATCCCTAATGTGGACCCTTCCCCTTGTAAAGTCTGGGTTGTGTCAGCTGTACACATGAGGGAACAGGTCTTGATTTAGGGTCATCCTTCCAGAGAGTTGTGGGTGCAAAGTGGGACACTAAGTGATGGAATTTGATTTACCCAGTTCTGCACAGATGGATTCAAGTTTGGATGCTACACTTACCTGGACTCATCCTACCAGCTTGCTGCATCCTCAGCTGCTGATCCCATCAGGAGAACTCATCAGTGCACCCTCCAGCAGGGGAATTTGCCTCCCCACACCTCCCTGTTCGTACAGGCACACCACATCACCAACCAGCCTGGCTTTTAGGGAAACAGAGATGTAGAAAAGTGGGTCTAAGGAGTGCCCCGTGCCTCAGGTGACATTGAGAAGTACCCATCCTGGTTACAGGAAGCATTTACAGGAAGCATTTACAAGTGATGCTTTTTTTACCATGCAATGTCTCTTTTCAGCTTCTTGACTGTAACTGCATTGTCCTGGTGAGTGGCAGCCAGCAGGGATGGATGAAACAGGAGGTTAATCTGCATCAGTCATCTCTCTTGATTTTTTCTTCACTTCCATTTCCTTTTAAAATGGAAGTTCCATTAAAACAGCAGCACTTTTCTATTAAGTAAGTAACAGAGAAGAATGACTGCCTCTGTATCTCATCAGCAGTGAATCTTTTAAAAATCACTCAAGAGGCAAGGCTCAAATCATAAATTTAATAAGAACCACTTTGATGTAACTTTTTAAAGCAATTAACATATTATTAGAGATAAGCGCAAGATGCAACATTTAAATTCAGATTTCTAAGACAGATTTCTACAGTTTGGGAGGGTGAGGACCTTGGGTTGTCACCTCAGCAATCATCTCTGCATGTCACAAACCAATGTCAGAACAGAACTTCAGTCACACGGACACAGCAGATTAGATTCTTGCTTTTAATCCTGATTTTACTCATGCTGCTTCTTTTTCAGTCATTCAAAAGTGTTCTAGGTGAAAATGCACCAACCACCTCGGTAAGGTCCTGGAGCCAAGTGTTTGTTTTCTTCATTCCCTTTCTTTTGACTGTTCAGGCATTTGCTTTCTACATGGACCATGAAGGAAGCACATAACTGAACCTTCATTTTTCAAAAGGCTCAAACCAGCCCATCACCAACAGGATCCCCATCCCCGGGTGCTCCTGAGCACACATCCTGCACCTCCCACAGGCAGCACAGGTATCACCAGGCAGCCAGCTGGAGATGCTCCATGGTCCTCCCTACCTCCACCTGCTGCCTCCTGAGCAGAGCCCTGGGGACATCCCAGAGTGCCTGGGGCTGACAATCCTGTGCATTATATGGAGCAAACCCCTCCTGCCTGGTGTCTGGAGTATGTCCTCAAGTGATGGTAGCTGAGATGCCACCACACATTCCCGTCTTCTGCCGGTGACAAGGACAGAAACCTCTGAAGCAGATGGAAGGCTGGGGGTGGTGACACTTCATCCCACCAGGATTAATGTGACAAAGCCCATCTGCTGGGGCCTTGAGCACCGGCAGGACTAGAGCTGAACTGGGAGCTGGGAATTACAGCACAGGCATCATCCAAGGGCTTTGTGGTTGTTTATTCCAAAACACAGAGGCTTTTCCCAAGACCACAAAATATGTGGCTTCCACTGATGACTGACAGCAAGCTGATTGCTCAATTAAAGGGCATTTTACCACTTTGACCATTAGCTGTGAAGTCTCAAATCCCCCAGACTTCCCTGGAGTCCACTTTATCAGTAAATTGCTTTTCTTAGGAGGCAGCAACAAATGCAAGGGGAAACATATCATGCAGCTAAAGACATTGTGATCACGTTGGGTTTTGTAAGTGCTAAAATTTATTACACAAGAGATGATGCAACAGCGAATAAGAGAGCAAAATTCTACATTGACTCTCTACTTTGCAATTCAGGACAACTAAGAGGTTCTACTTCATTAAGGAAGGCAATGGAAAAAAAAATCAGGGACAACCCCAGTGGATGAGGAAGTCTTGTCAAGCCTAAATGAACAATGAGTCTTATGCAATGCTCATCACTATAGAAGGAACAATGAAATATATCAGCTTCTGTTCAATAAATTACGAAAAGATCAATTATAAACCTGCTGCGTGGCATTGAAAATTAAACTCATTAAACATCCAGGTAGCTTCATCCTGATGCAAATGGAAGACAGGCATGAGTGCTCTGCAGCAAACCACTCTGTGCATGTCCCATCATTGGGAAACATATTTACACATATATCTCATATATTATTCTATTTCAGTGCACCCTAGCCAGAGGGCAGCCAGAAAGAGTATTATTCCATGAGAAGGACAGGAGATGGGCTGGCTTCTCCCCTCTAACAAGTGAAGCCTGTGTCCACCCATCAGTCTAGCAGTCATGTAAAACAACCTTGTAAGACCATGTTTCCCTTTTCCAGGTAGCCAGACATCAGGACTCAAACCAATTGTCTCCCATGACAGCTGGGCAGACCAAAACAAGGCTGTTGAGATTGCCTGAGTGTAATAACCTGCCTCAAGTGACTTCAAAGCCAAGAACTTCATCCAAGCTGCCATTTCGTGGTCTCCTGCTTTCCCTCTCCCTTCCTCACTGCACTACTGCCCTGAAGAAACATCCACTGCTCAGGGGGGACCATGGTCACACACTGACCAAGCAGGTCTGTGCCTCAGCCTCAGGAAGAGATCTACACTGCTATGAAGTTACGGAGACTGCCATCCCCCTGTCTTCACCCAGAGCAAAGATGGCTTAAAACAACCCCTGCAGCCTCCATGGGAGGGAAGCCCATGTGGGACTCTCTCGTGTTAAGTGCTCTCAGGTGTTTGCACACACCAGCACATCAGTTCCTACTTTGACAAGAGCACAAATAAAAGGATAAAGAAGGGTGTCCAAGGGGACCATGTCAGGCCAACAGCCCTAACGGGAGGCAGGTGGATCTGCACCTCCCAAAGCTCCAACTGGCCAATATCTTGCTGTGCAAAATATCCTGTGAGCCCACCTCACCATGTGTGCATCCGAGTGATATGCATTGAGCCAGCAGACATCCATGGTCTTTTCCAAGGAGAACCCACCTGAGGTGTCCACAGGAGGACCTGGAGCTGCAGGTTTGGCCAAAAGCAGCCTGTGGGTGGTGGGGGCAATGGGAGATCATTGGATTTATTCAACATGATTTTGTGTATTGATGTGTGATTAAGAGTTGGAAAGATCCAGGGGAGATACCAGCATGAACTTTGCCTCTCCCATGCTCAAGAAAGGGGCTGCTGGTTGGAGGGGCAAGAAAGGGAAGTGAGAGAGGAGCCAGGAAACATGACCATTCCTACTCAGCACATTTCAGGTTTGGCAATCTTTTCTCTGACAATCAAGTGTGTTTTCCCACCTGCCAGGCACATCCAGGGTCTCTCCACTCCAATTGGGGTGTACATCTACTTGGCTCTTTGGAAGAGCTTGGAGTCATGTGGAAAAGCAACAATTCCCCCTCAGTAAAATGGTCTTGAGACTGCATGAGCTTATTACAGTCATTCCAGGAGAAATAAGTGTTACCTTTTCGAGTGCTTGCTGGAAGATTATAGCAGTCCTGACCCAATTTCACACAGTTGGAATCAGCTGCGAGAGACTAATATACAATAAAAATAAAGACACAAATGCCCATTTCCCCTGTGTCCTCTCCTTATCTCCTTATCACATGAATAAAGCTCTGTTATGACATTTTTTCCTTTCCAAAAGAGTCCGGTTGGATCAGTTCAAGTCAGCCATGTTTTGAGTTAAACTCCTCTGACTCTTCTGCCTTTTACTTGATGAAATTTTTAATTGTCCACCTTTGTCCTGTGCAGCTGCGAAGAATCAAATCAATGCCAGCCATTCCCTTGTTCTCCACTTCCAGGCATCGCCCCGTTCCCTTGTTCAGGATGGCACCATTCTAAAAAGCAAAGGATATGGGGAAAATATTTTTAAAATTCAGACCCAGAGCAGCCGTTACCACTGAGATCCCAGACCCCTAACATGTCAGCAGCCAAAGGATGTGTGTACCCATGGAACAGCATAGCTGCATCCCGCAGGAAGAAAAGATGACACTTCCAAGCAATGCACTTTATTTACCCTCTGATCTGGGACAAAAGTGCTGTGTTTTCATCTATTTCATCACAGAAACAAAGAAATCTGGAAGTCATAAGCAAGGCAGGTCACACACACCTGAGGGTCTCAGAAAGGGAAATTTCTACTGGAAACAGTCCTAAAATACTGTCCCTGCCTCTGGTCCATCTCAACCTTCTCCCTCTACCCTGGGACCCAGCATCTGCTGTCACCCAGAACCATCCCATCTTCACCCCCACTGTCCCGTGCCAACCAAGATGTGCCACAGTCCCTGCTTTGGGGAGCAGCACCGATGGCAGAGCTGTAACAAACAAACCTGTATGAAATTCCAACGTTTATGGAGGGTGCTCTTGACCTTCTCACAATCAAGGAGCTGAGGGAAGCGGCTTTTCCCGTTATCCACCAGGCAGCGGGTATCGGGAAGAAGAGTTGTGGTCCCCAGGGCACCGAGGTGAAGGAAACCCTCCTTGGTGTAACGTGCAAGCTAGGGGCAGGGAAAAAGGGGAAGAAGACCATCAGCATCTTTGGAGCATCATGAAAAAGCAATAGAAGAAAGGACAAGCTTGCAGAGAGCCAGGCAGAAACCTGAGAGGATGACACACAGAGAAAGTAGGACTGAGAAGAGGGGAAAAAAACCTCCAAGCCTTTCTCCAGCCTTTTTTTCTTGTTGTTTTGGGTTTCTTCAGCAGATGCAGGTAAAGAAGTGGGGATGAGAATAGTTCTGAGCCTTAAAATCAATCCAGGGCAGACTGCTCCAGCCTCCTTTGGACCAGAGCACTCTGTGGGTTGGGGCAATGGAGGATTTCTCCTGGTTTTTGGTCGGAGCCAGCTAGCTTGGCTTGTTGTGATGGCCCAGCCTGTGGCTTCTCACATTCTTGGCAAGCCAGCATTGCTTTGGCCTGTGAACAATGCTGCTGGTATATCTGGCACAGCCCTCCAGATACTCCAACCACAGCTGGGCAGCACCTGTAGCGAAAGAGCACCAATATGGAATTGGACACATTTCCCAAGGATACCAGCCCAGATCTCCCTTGTGGTTCAGAACCAAAGGAAAGCCTCAGGATTGCAGCCAAACCCTGCAATATCCCCACATCTGACCTCAGAGTGTTCCCAGGGCCCTGTCTGGTGTCTCAAAAGGCTCAGGGGTGTTGGGCAGGCACCTGGCACCGAGGCAGCCCCACACTTCGGTTGCAGTGCTGGAGGAATCCCATAAAAATATTTCCCTCAGCACATTTAAATTCAGGAGTGAAAAGAGATGAATGACAGCAGCCTGACTTCCACAGTTCACAGGCAAGATATACACAGCTGCTTATTTAAATTATGAATCAATCCATTATCTGGCAGACAAATAAGAAGCATTCAGCACGTTAATTAACTGAGCATATCTGCGACCCAGATCCTTAAAAAGAGACAGTAAATCACACCAGGAGCTTGAGTTATCTCTGTTAGAATAATTAAACATTGAAAATCAAGTTAAAATGATATAATGGGGGCCAACTCCAACCAGCAATTGTGGGTCTTGAAGCCAACTTTGCTGTCCCTGGGTGAGGCTGGTGCAGGGGTGGGTGTGCTGGATCCTGGGGTGCTGCGCCCCTGACTCAGGACAGGGGCCTGACCTGCTCTTCTGTCAGCTGCTGGTGGAATTACACTTTTACCCAACTTGCTGTGTATCAAAGCAAGGTCTCCACCTCTTCCTATCTCCCAGGGATCCCTTTATCTGTGGTATTCACCCCCAGGCAGATTCCACTGCAGCAGATCACACCAGTTAATGCTGGCATGGGGAAAATCTGCTCCATCCCCTGGTGCAGGATCTGCTCCTCTGGGTCCCAAAGCCCTTGTCAGGATGGTGCAGAACAGCACACAGCTCTTCAGCTTTAGCAGTAATTTCCCCTTTAAGCTGCCATGCTGGTGCAGAGGGGTGGAAAGGAAGGGAGCTCCCAGCCATAACCATCACCCCTCCTCCTCCTCCTCCCAAACTCCATCATACCCAGCAGTGAAGTGACAAGGATCCAGTCCCCCGCCAAGCTTGGCACACACCGTGCCTGGGGAAACCTGGGAATGACCCCCTGGCACCTCCAGCCCAGCTGAAAGGTCAGGGTCACATCCTTTGGTTGGTTTTAAGAGTTTGGTGTTTCCATGAGCCAAGCCTCAGGTGAGGTGGTGCTCTCACCATGACAGAGGGTTTGTAACCACACAACTCATCTGAATTTAGCATTTGAACCCCAACACAGACACTGAGGCTGCTTGCCATGCAAACAAACAAAAAAAAGAGTTATATAGAGGAAAAGACAAAAAACAGTCCAAGCCCTCTCCATGACAGATGGAAGAAATCAGCCAGAGGTCTCAGATGGACAGTGCAATCTACTCTCCTCCTCCTGTTTCCAAAATGTTTCCTACCATGTACATATTTAGCATGCTAGACACTTTTTTTTTTTTCTGATGTTTGGCAGCTTGGGCTTAGCCAGTTGGCCCAATGCCCACAAGGCAACACAATTGCTGCATCTTATCACCTAATGTGGTGGGAGAAATAAACAGAGCAAAAAGCCAATCTTTCCTGAGGAAGGGAGTGGGTGGGGGAGGGGGGATGGAGGAAGACTAAATGAGCTGAAAAACAAACAGGGGGATTATGAAAAATGGGTTAAGTGCAGCTATTAGATGTGTCACCTCCTGTGTCCAATAGCCAGACATGTGAAGACCCCAACATGTGTCTGGATCCAGCCCAATACCTGATCCTGCCTGCCCATCCAACCCTCAAAACTTAGAGTGAGTATTCTCCAAAATTCCCATCTAACTCCTGAGTCTAAGCTCCACTGCTAGCTCCTAAGGCATTTGTGGAACTTTTGTCTTTTGGTATATTTGGTCTTTGCTTCCTCATTTCTTCTGTTTTCACTTTGTCCCCTCCAGAGAGAGCCCAGGCAGCAGCTGAGGCTCTCACAGTGACAGTGGAGGTGAAGCCCTAGGGTGAGTTGGGTCCTGTGGGCATTGGTCCTGCTGCCAATGGGTCTTCTCTTGGTGATAGAGGGGAGAAAACACAGAGCAGAGCCCAACGCTGGAGATGGAGTGGAGCTGCCCATCCAACACTTTCTGTCTGGACATAGTGAGGGGAGATGTGAAGCACCCTCTGTCTCATCTCACATAGCTCATGGACCAGCATTTTACAGAGCAGCTCCACACAGCACACTCAAGTAAGATCTGAGACTACTTTAGAAACCAAAGACGCCACACAAATGTTTTATAACATCAGTAAATGACATCTGCCAAGTGCTTATGAAACTTTTTCAGCAATCCACCAGCTCAACAACTCCCAGTTGCCTGCTTCAGCATTGCCAGTACAGCGCCCAGTGATGAGCTCTGGGAAAGGAGGTTGAGGAGAACTTCTCCTTTGGCTAAGTATGAAAGTTAATCAACTTGCAAGAAAATGTCATAGGGAGAGGTTGCTGCCTGATAAGTATTGTCAGAGCTCATGGGGGATATTCAGCATCAGTGCAAAATAACCCAAGGGTAACACAGCCCCTGGAGTCGGGGGAGTACAAGAAGGTCCTGCCAGTAAGCAGGAGCTCAATATGGTTCCTTCTCTGGGCACCATAATTGTGCATTGATGTAAAATTTGTGTAAATCCTGCTATCCTGGCCAGGAGTAAACCTGGCACAGTCCCTGCTCTTCCCTGCTTCTCCTCATCCTCATATGAGCTCTTCCTACAGGATCTGGGAAGGTTCTCCCACCAAACATTCTCCCATCAGATCACGTTGGTTTTCTCCTCTCAAATATTTCAGAAGTGTTGTCCCTCATCTTCTTGATTCTTCCATTACCAGCCACCAGGAAAATGTTGCCCATGTCACCCACCAAGTGCCTGACCAATGCCACTTCCTTGGAGATCCCAATGATTTCCTCACATGATCATCATGGCACTTAAAGATAATGAAAGTTTGTCTTTTTTCCAACACAAATTATTTCATCGGTGAAGGAGCTTTTTGCCAAAGTGCCATCCTAGGCCCAGTTAAATTCTGTGGTTTTTAATCAAACAAATCCGTTTTCTTCTGGCTTTGTGGAAAGGCATATTACTGAAGTAATCTGAGTTTAAATTCTGCTCCACTTGCCCCCCAAAGATATGTTTGTCCTTTGAAGTGATCTGTCCTGCTTCTTAACCTGGTTAATAGGTCTGGATCCAGAAACAGCAAATCAGCTGAACAAAGGATGTGGGCAATCCCACAGCAAAAGACAAAGCTGGAGGTACCAGCCTGAGGAAATGCCCAGAGGAATGACCCAGCCTGGTGTAGGAGAGGAAACAAAGGCCAAGGCCAAGAGGAAAGACCAGAGAACAACACTTTAAAAAGATTAACAAGTTAGTTATTAATATTGATGAGATCTTAAACCCCTGAATCAGTGGAAATGGCCATTTCCTCAGCAAGAAACAGACATCCATGCCCACAGCCTCCTACCAATGCCTTCCCAGGGAAAACTGCATCTTGCCACATCTCCCACCTTCTGGTACCACTCTGGGGGCTGCTTTGCCCCTGGGGGCCCATCCAGGAGCTGCTGCAGCCCCTGCATTGCCCAGATCCCTACTGGCAACTCCCCCCCCCAGTACATCTGCTCTGCTGATTGCTTCTGGTTGGCTGCATCTCAGTTAATGAGACATCTTAGCACCTGGGAAATAAAAGCCTTGATGACCTCCATTGACTCTACTGGAAAGTAATTCAGGGTTGTTTAGTTTCCTTTCTGTACGGAGCAGATCATCAATTAGCAACCAGAAGGAAAGTGTGCAGTGTTTTCTTTTTTAAGACAATTTAATGTGATGTTCTGTTTTGTCACCCTTGGTACTGCACTGTCCCTGATGCTCTCAGTATTCATGGATTTGTCCTCAAGTTCTAGTGCTTAAATGGGTAAAACATATTTTATCTCATAATTAAATGAAATGCTCTGCTGGGTGAACATTATCTTAAGTTTTATAGTATTATAGTGCTTTCTATCACCTCAATATATCAGCATAGTTCTGTCACTCCAATGAGCTATTACTATATTATTAGTGTAATACATCATTACAGCAAGGTGTTTTCATGATGTATTGCTGAAAAGATGGAGCCATCAGGAACAAAAAAAAACCAAAAAAGCCACCTATGAGCAGTCTCAATATAATTACATAAAAAAGGATGCTTCATCATGGTAATCTGATAATGATTTGACCTGGAAGTGCATGGAAGTAGGGAGAATGGGAGAAGCTAAAGGGAAAACAAGAGAAAGAACCAAATTTTTCCCCCAGTGACAGATGCTCCAAGAGTGGTTCTGTAAGAGCCAAGATTTCACCTGCATTCAGTGCTAGGTATGGAATCCACTGCACCTAACTGGACCCATCAGAATGCCACAGGCTCAGCTTGGACCAAACAGAACTCACTGGGAGAGAGCAGAAACTCAGAATATAACACAAATTTCCCTGCCTGGAATGGGACAAATCTCACTCTGCAGAGCAGGTCACTCCCCATCACTCTGGGACCCATGAACAGACCCAGGATCACCACTGCCCTTGCACCAGTCCAATGCCAGTACAGAGCCTGCACCTTCCCCTGGCTCACTGCAGAGGAGGAAGCTGCTCCTTGGTCATTAAAGATATTGAATCCCTAGGGATGGGCCCCAGCATCAAGGAAAGATGGGGAGATTTCAAGACACTCCACAAACACTGAACACAGGCACCTCTGTGTGTGCTTTGGGGTGCTGAGCAACTCCAAAGGAATTGTAGCTCCTTGTTTTTATATATATATATATTTTATATATTTATATTTATTTATATACTTATAAATATTATATATTATACAACACATATAATATATTATACAGCACATAATATATTATATACATTTATATATTTATAATTACATTTATATTTATTTATATCTTTATACATTTATTTATTTATCTATTTACATAGGATATATCTACAATGAGTGAGCTATTTGAGCAATTATATTCCCAGCAACAGATTACAACACACAGCCCATCAAGTAAACAATGGCAGCCAAAGTCCCATTGCTGTGTGCTCTGCCCATGCTACTGCAAAAGGCTTGTTTCAAAGCTTTGCTCTAATTAATAGATGCTTTTAAAAATCATTTTCCAGGGGTTAGATGAATTCCACGTATCCCTAAACTAAGGAAGAGCCAAGAACGAGCTCTCAGCTGGAGAAAGAAGGAACAACATGAATACCAAAAAGAAAATATTGTGCTGAGCTGGCACAAGGGAGGCAGCAGCACAGCAAAGGTTTGGCTTCAGAAAATCAGGTGGGGAAAGAAAATGGTGTTAAAGTCTAATGGCAAAAAAAGTTGAGGAAAAAATAAGCAACCTGCTTTTAGCCATTCATCTTCCAGCCCAGGGTTATCAGACAACGTCAGACTAATTCAGTTTCTCATATTATAATGCACTTAGAAGTTTAAATTCCCACCCAGAAAGTCCAAAAGCCAGTTTGTGTCATTTAAGAAAAACAAAAAGTGTCAATTGAAGCTACAGCTGGGTTATATTTAGCAGTGACTCCATCAGGCACAGCTGACTGATCCTGGTTTATAGGCAAGGACACACCAAGTGGGATTTGTTTCTGCCCTGCAGGAATGACTCCTGTGGCCAGTCCTGGGCTCAGGTGGCTCCTGAAGTTTGCAGCTCAGGCTCAGATGAGCTCTGGGATTACTGAACCCTGCTGAGCCTGGAAAGCCCAGGGTGACCATATTGTGGGCACAAACTCTTCATGTATTCCCACAACTTAAGCTATAATATTTTTTTTTTCAGCTGAAAACAAACTCCTTGAGCATGGAGAACCTCAGATACCCACTGCAGCTGCAGCTATTGGACCCCACTTGCTCTGTCTCAATCTCCAACTCACCCTCATGACAATGAGGCTCATTTTGCAGATGGAGAATGAAAAGAGATGTGTTTAATTCATATTTAAGGTCTGAAAAGGGAACTGACACCCTGCCTTGCTGAGCCCTGATTAATACTCAGTTTTCAGCTTCATTGAGTTAGTGATTAAGATGTGATGAAAAAAACCCAAAGCAACAAACAAACAAACAAAAAAAAACAACCCAGAGAGAGATCTTATCACAGGATCACAGAATGGTTTGGGTTGGAAGGGACCTTAAAGCTCATCCAGTTCCAAACCCCCTGCATGGGCAGGGACACCTCCCCCCAGCTCAGGTTCCATCCAACCTGGCTGTAAATCTTATCTCAGGAAAGCTACCAGGAATGGAACTGCATGTTCCTAGACCCTAGGGAACAGCTGAAAGATTTTGCTGTGAACCCTAATATTTTTGTTTCTCACCCGGAAAGCTGCAGCTAGGGAACCCTTATGAAGAAACTCTTGGGCTGCACAAGCACTGTGGGAGTTCTGGAGAGACACTGCAGTGCCCAATGAATTAAAGCAAGTTCTTTCTTTCAAGATTGAGTTTACTTATCTCTGATCTTCACATAAATCAATATTTTGGTATTTCAAAAACAGAAGACACCCAAAACCAAGATGGGTTTCAAGCCATTTTGGGCTAAAAGGCAGCTGGAACCAAGAAATGGGCTGCAGCAGCCTCTGTTTGAACTGCAAAGCTCTTATGCCTATATTAGAATCCTGCTAAAAACATTAATTACCAAAAATAGGTTGGGGAACCCTAGTGCCTGGTGGAGCACTTCTTCTTCTCCCCCTTGATGTCCTTTCTGATCTAGGGCAGAAAATTTCACAGGCATGTTTTTATTATATAAATGCCTGCAGGTCCTTAATGGGACAGTTAAATTTATGTTAAATTTCCCAGTTTTGGCCCAAGTGAATGCAACTGCAGTGCTGAGCTTTCTCCTGTAACCCAGATCCAAACATTTCCTCTCTCTGTACCTGGGGCAGAGGTGCAGGCCAGGCTTACAGAGCTCCTGGGAGCAGGAATCCAACCCCAAGTGTTGAGCACTTCTATGTAATTTCTGCACGTGTGGGTTGAGAGGAAGGTTTGATGCCTTTGCTGGCACAGTAAATCTGTCAGACACTGGAGTGGATCAGCTATGAGTCTTCACTCTCTGCTGTGTCACCTCCTGTGCTGCTGCATCCCAGCACTTCTCCCTCCTGCAGGAACTTGAAGAGGATTTAATAGCTCACAACACTTCAGCCTCCTGGTCCTGCCCATGCAGAAGTTCTCAGCCCAAACCCTGTGCCAGCTGCCAGCACTGACAGCTCTGCTTTGGGCTCCTGATGTTTAAACAAGGAGTTGGAAGGCAGGGCCAAAGCCAGAGTAACCAACATGCTGAGACAGAAACTGCTGGGATGCCAAAGCAGGGCTGCTCTCTGTGTGAGTGAAGGACACAGGGAGCACAACACCTGCAAGGAGGGGAAGGTTTGCCTAAACCAGGCAATGATTGCAAATAGAAATAAACCTCTGTCTGCAGCTGAAATACACCTAACTCAGCTGGGATGGGATTGTCTCATCTAACCTCACCCAAATGAACATTAAGCTTCCAGATTAAGGCTCTTCTTGGCAAGGGAGAGGGACAGACAGGATCTTCCCCACCACAGGTCCTGCAGCACATCCTGACTGCTTTTGAGAGAATGTGGATAACAGCTTCACTAAAAACCCAGGACAGCTTTTAGGTAGTTTTGCCCCAGTTCCTTGACAGATCTAGAGATAAAACTTCTTCAGTACAAAGGGGCCAACCCAGGTGAGGTGACAGAAATAGCTGAGTTTGGCAATGAGCATGGACTCTTCAACAAAGAGCAAAGCAAAGCAACAGCTTTGTCACAGAGGATTTTATCTCTGTTTCCCCCCTCACCACTCCACACAGTGCAAGCACAGATGGGTAGAGCCCATGACTCACTATCTCCCTGCCTTGGCTGAAGATACAGCCAGCCACAGCTCTTATATGTGAAATGTAAATAGAAGCAGGAGATTGAAATCAGATCCAGACATCAGATACTGATGATAATCACCCAATTCCCCACTGGACAGAGTTAAAACACTCAAAGAACAAGTGCTGCTACTCTGGGGCTCTAGGGAGGTCAGGAACAATTTTAGAATACCCAAAATTTAAAGAATACCAAAAAATCACACTGTAATTTTTGAAAACCCCTTGTGTAACTAGATGGTCTTCAAGGTACCTTCCAACCCAGACCAGTCTGTGATTCTGTGATTCAACAATTCTGTGATTTGCTTCCAGCATTATTTTCCCTCCTCTGGAAGATTTTTTCAAACGATGCTTTTACTTGCAGCTCTGGTGTGATTGTGGTAATCCAGACAACATGAGAGGAGCTGGGAAAGGGCACCTTTATATCTGAGATATTTTTAATAAAAAGTTTGGCCTTATACATGTGAGAGAGAAGCCAGGAGATGTGTTGCACATCTGTCCTCTCCCCATGTATCCTCTGATGGGTACCACCTGCTCCCAAAGAATAATTTGGGCTGGAAAGGGCCTCAACTACCTCCCTGGGCAACCTGTGCCATTTGCCCACTACCCTCATGGTAAAGAACTTGTTCCTAACACCCAATCTAAATCCACTTTTCTCTTAATTTAAAGCAATTGCTCCTCATCCCCAGGCCCTTGCAAGAAGTCCCTTTCCAGTCCCTGGGTGCTGGAAGGTCACTACTAGGTGTCCCCTGAAGCCACCTCTTCTCCAGGCTCAACAATCCCAGGTCCCTCAGCCTGATTTTGTAGGAGAGGTATCCCAGCCCCTGGGTAATCCTCACCTGTGGTCCCCAGCCATGGCATGGGTACAATATTGCTGTGTGGTTCTCCTGGGGGCCCTGGTCAAGGCAGACATCTTTTGCCTTGTTGTTTCGTAGCTGTAAGAAAGAAAAAGTGCAGTTATATGGCCCTGTCTCTTCAGAGATAAGCAATAAAGTGAGGCACAAAGTGTCTCCAGCCTTGCACCCTATAGAAAGAATCCATGGTGCTACATCAGGAGGCATCATCAGGCAGAGAAAGGTTTAGTGGGACATATGTTTTCCTCAAATACTGGGCCTAATGCTGACTGCTTTTATGTAATAATCACCATTCAAAGGAGCCAGCTTCCTTAAGAACAGTTTTCTTTGTATTTGGTCATGTGTGGTGGCAACAAACATATTTTTAGAGAGCTGTCAGCATGTTGCCAGGAGCCTAAAATCAATGCAGAATCGCTTGTATTTCATTGCATTCCTAAAGTGTTCAGCAGGGCAGGGGAAAAAAGCCCAGCTGGCCTAAGGAGGCCCCTGGAATCGTCACAGGGATGCAGGAAGAGACCCAGAGAGGGTAAAACAGCTCCAAAGGACACACTTTGGGGGGAGTCTGGAAGTGATTGGTTGAAGCTAAAGAGCTGCTGAGCCTCAGCCACCAGCTCTGTCCCTGCTGAAGTGTCTGTTCCCCAGTCTCCCCATGCAGGGCATCTGCAATAATGCCTTTGAAAGTATCACTTTTGGGGGAGCTTTTACCTTCAAGGCATTAAGTAACTTTGATAATAAATCTTTCCTAAAATTAATGCCCATCTGGGGTGCTGGGGCTATGTTTCAAGAAGCCTTCTCAAACTGCCACTATTCCACCAGATGGATTTGAACAGTGTTATTAGTTCCCATAAATGCCTGTTTTTATATTCCCAGTATGGTCTCAAAGCCAGCAGAGATTGAATTAAGTCTCCTTATTTTATCTTATCCTTAAGCTGCTGTGACAACGCACTGCATCCTACAGAGACCTTGTGAGGAATTAGGTTGAGTTTAAGTCAAAGGGTTTTATGAAATAACTACGTATTAAAAATACACATACAGCTGCTTAATCCAGGGAGTCAATGGGCAATATAGATAATTTTCTGTCAATTCAGTGAAGGAGGTATTAAAATATTTGACTGTATATGGTGTGCGAGATCAGAAATAAATCCTAAATTAGTTGGGCTTTTTTGAAGAAATTGGGAACTAATTTACACAAGTTTATATAGTGATACACAAATTGCTTGGTTTTGCCTCACATTCATCTCCTTTGAGGCTATTTCTCATCAGAGATTCACCAGCTGTAAATAACACAGACTGATGTAAGGGACTGCTCAGCCTTAATTACCTCGCCATAAGCAACGGTGTTGTTGTATCTTCTCATTTCTGGATAAACGTGGTCCAGGTACCACTGGAAATTTTTACACTTCAAGCTCTTCCTTAAGGCTTTTCTCTCAGAAACATCCCCAATATCAATACCCGGATTCTGAAAAATAAAGACACAGCACAACACTGCATGGTAACTCTTAAAAAAAAAGGATTAAAAAGGAGTGTATTTCATTGATGTTTGAGATCAGTTCCAAGCCACCTGGAAACTGCCAATAGCTGAGTAATTCCATGCAGAGAGCATGCCAAGGAATTTTGGCAGGTTTGTCCGAGGCTGAAATCCTCCTCACAGAGGTCAGAAGGAAGATTTGGGCTGCAGGGCCCCAGGGAGGAGCAACTGGATATTTCTCTCAGAGTTTTGAAGGCATCTTGGCCACCAACCTTGGCCACCACCAGGTTGTGGTCCTGGGAGTTAAATCAGAATAGAAAACCAAACTGGAGAAGAAAAGGTGTTGAGGGAAACACAAGAAGAGCAGTGCTAGGGATGTGAAGCTTCCCAGGGATTCCGCAGGGTGTTGGATCCATCTGAGAAAGAAACTTCTAAAGATCTCATCTCCCTTTTGGGTACTGTTGGTGTGGGCTTCCTGAAGCAAATGTGTCTCAGGATTTGCTGACTCCTGGAAATGCAAATCCCTGTCTGTGCTCTGAGCACCAAACCCTCCCCCTCAGATGCCATGGGGATGAGATTCCACCAAAACCCAAGGCAGTGGCACAAAACAAGGGAGGAAAAGAAAAAAAAAAAAAAAGGAAAGGTTTAAGATGTATGCATAATAGAGGCAGATAACTAAGAATAAATGATAAAAATTATAGGAGAAAGCAAAGCTGAGGCCAAATCTCAGAAAAACCTCTTGACAATTTGGACAATTACGTGGTGAAATAATCTCCCTGGAGACACAGAGGAACCTCACTGCCTGAGCTGATTTAAAAGCAGACAAAGCTACAGACGGTGTCTGTCCCCAGAGGAATAATCTGATAGAACCTGGGGGGTGGGGAGAGCTGCCCCCCTTCCACCTTTGATTCCACTATGGAATTTGAGGAACCAACACCTGGGCCAGGTGAAGGAAATCAAAGGCAGACTGCAGGTAGTTGGGATGCTGCTCGATTTCAGCTCCTGCTCTTGTCTTTTCCAGTGATCATTAAACATAGCTGGGAAAGCAATTTTCCATTACAATGATTGTAATGATCTTCTAATGAATTATTCACTCTGCTTTAGAGACGACAGCATTTTAATGTCTGACTGGTATCTCACAGGTAAAAATAAGATGATTCAGTGTTGATAGGTAAGATGGGCTGAAATCTGAGTGGGTGAGATGGGATGCAGAACAAAGGGCTCACAAACCAGTCAGTACCTGAAATATTCAGTTCAGGGGGTTTGGCTTGGGTTTGAATATAGTGGCATGGCAAAAGAATTGTATATCCATATTAATATCTATATATAACCCCCTGCACAATACCTGTCAAACAAGGCTTCTCTAAAATGAAATATCAGTTTTACTGGCGTGACCTAGATAAAAATCCTAAATTTTTTAGGGTAATTTGTTTGCCCAGACTCACCCCCAGTGCCAAGTCGTGTGATACTGGCACAGGACCTGCAGCTTCACATTGAATTTTAATCCCTTTTTGCTCCAAAGTTGCTCCTGAGCAGGAGCATGGTGCCTCACCTCTAAAAAGGAGAACTGAGGTTGAACCAGCAGCCTCATGACCCCCGCCCAGTGTGTTGGGAACTTGCAACCTATTTTTGAGAGACCTGAAACCACTCAGCCCTGCAGGCAGCTCTCTGCCTCTCCAAACATTTGGAGTGGTGCCTGTCCCAGCCAAGGCCCTCCTGCAGCTCCCTAGGCAAGCAGCATTTCTTCCCCTCTCTATCCATCTATTTCTCAATACTGAATTCACCCAGGACTCTCAACCACCCCCAGACAAGGAACTCATTGACACTCCCCAGGTTCCTGTTGCTCTCTAATGCAGTACAAAGCTGTGACTTGCTCTGAATGCCAGGAACATTCCCCTCATTGAACCTTTCCTGGGCAAGCAGCACCACCTCCTGCTGTCATCTTTTCCATCTTTTTCTCCTGTTGTCATCTTTTTTTTCTGCTGCCCCAGAGGCATCAGGACCACACAGCTCTTTGCAGGGGTGTGATTAAACAAACAAACAAAAAGAAATACATCATTTTTAGCACCCAAAAGGGTGGCTGGAAGGAGCAGCTCACATGGGGGCTGGCTGCTCATGGCAACGTTTTTTCCTTCCACCGTGACAGCACAGCCCATGGCACTTGTGCCAAAGTTTGCTGCAAGGAGAGGGGGTGTCAGGGGGCTCTGGAGGGCACCATGAATCCAGTGCCACCCAGTGCCTGGAGAGTGCCCCCATCCCTCTTCTTTTTGGCAGGACCAGAGGCAGGTGACAGGGATGTTGGTCCAGCCAGAGGTGCTCCAGGCAGCATTCTGAGCTGATGGACAGGAGATATTCCCAGGTTTTATGAATGGGCACAACCTGCACAGAGACCAGAGGCCAAGCAGCAGCCTTGGACCTAGAGAAAGTCCTTTTGGAGCCTACAGAGTTTTACACAGAAGTGCAGGGAATCCTCTAGAGAGCTCCATGTGCAGGATCTGTCCCCTGGACATGGTCAGCTTGTCTTGCCAGTGGGACCCCACAGTTTTCTGAAGACACACCATGTTGTCACATGGTTTTACATGAAAAAACCAGTCAGATGTAAGAAAACCAAACCATTTCTGGACAGAAATAAATATAACCACCAAAGCTATTTGAAGAGAGTGATTTTGGTGTATTTGCAAATGGTGCTGCTGAGAGGGGAGCTCCTTCTGTGAGTCATCAACCTCCAGTCCTCTGAACAGCACTGATGGCCTCAACTTCCCTGATGCTGGCAAAGCAAATGGCCACACACCTGGACCACACATCACCCACAGTCAGCTCTGGGCTGTGACATCTGCAAGCTCAGAAACCTGAGCTGTGCTGCAGGCAACATGAACCTGCTCAAGCCACAGGAGGAAACCCCCTGCACTAATGATGCTAATGATAATAATATTCTGCCAACTGACTTTCCAGGCAGGCTCCATCTGCAGAGCAGTGTAATGACATAAACTCACACTGTGTAAACACTCAGCAGGGAGATAAACACTACAATACAGGTTTAATTTTTAGAAATGAAAATAAAAAGGCTGATGTGAAATATAGGAATCCCTCCAAAGTCTGCAGGTTCTGCAGAATCTCCATCAAAGCTGCAGGGGTTGGGCTGACTTCCAAAGCTGGGGATGTGGCCTCAGGTATTCAAGGCTCTCCTTCATCCCAGGGCACCAAATGCTTCTAGAAGGTGGCTCCAAGGAGACATTATTGTAGTTTTCCAGTATCTGAAGGGGCTACAAGAAAGCTGGGGAGGGACATTTTAGGATGTCAGGGAGTGACAGGACATGGGGGAATGGACTCAAACAAGAGGAGGGGAGATTTAGATTGGATGTTAGGAAGAAGTTCTTCCCCATGAGGGTGGTAAGACCCTGGCACAGGTTGCCCAGAGAGCTGGTGGAATCCCCATCCATCCCTGGAAGTTTTTAAGGTCAGGCTGGATGGGGCTCTGAGCAACCTGAGCTTGTGGGAGGGGTCCCTGCCCATGGCAGGGGGGTTGGAACTGGGTGAGCTTAAAGGTCCCTTCCAACCCTGAAAATTCTATGATTCTATGACTATAATTTGAGTTTTTAACCCACTGAAGTGAAGACTCAGGGCAGGGTGCAGTGGCTGTACCTCCAGAGGCAGGTTCCATGCAATGTAGACGTGTGATTTGTAGTCATCCATCCAGACCTCGGCCACGCGCAGGGCATTGCGCTTGGTGTAGAACCCGATGTTGTTGTTGTAGGGCTTCTTCTTGCGCTCGATGTGAGCAACCCTGGAGCAGGGCAGGACCTCCATGCTGCCACCACACAGCCACACCTGCAAGGAAACCACAAAACACCATCAGCTCCAGGCTCTGCTGGGGTGCAAAGGGGCTGTGTGTGAATTAAAGAGAAAGAAGTGGTGAGGTATGAGTTTTCTGTAATATCCTGGCCAAGCCAGAGCATACTTGAGCACAGATCCTATGAGGAGAGGCTCAGGGAGCTGGGGGTGTTGAGGCTGGAGAAGAGGAGGCTCAGGGGAGACCTCATCACTCTCTACAACTCCCTGAAAGGAGGTTGGAGCCAGGGGGGGGGTGGGCTCTTTTCCCAGGCAACTCTCAGCAAGACAAGAGGGCAGGGTCTCAAGTTGTGCCAGGGGAGGTTTAGGTTGGATATTAGAAAGAATTTCTTTACAGAGAAGGTGATCAGACATGGAATGGGCTGCCCAGGGATGTAATGGATTCTCCATCCCTGGAGATGGAGACTGGATATGGCACTGAGTGCCATGGGCTGGGAACCACGGAGGGAGTGGATCAAGGGTTGGACTTGATCTCTGAGGTCCCTTCCAACCCAGCCAATTCTGTGATTCTATGATCATCTGGCTGGTGAGTGGAAAACCAGGGCCAGGTTTGGCCTTTGCTCCATGCTGAGTCAGTCACACAGGGAGAATTTACTGAGGACCCAGAGCAAAACACGGGTTGACTTTGGAGGGAACAGGTCTCTACCCAGCACATGGCATTAATGTGTTGTAGCATCAGGTGTGGAGTTCACAGTGATGTTGCTACTAAATAAAAAGGATTAGTGATTGGAATAGCTGAAACAATTACAAGCTCTCCTCCTGCAGAAGGGATGACTCAGTGAAACATATGGCAAGTACAGATTTGTCCCAACACAAAACATTTGTCCATTATTTTTCTTTCACATGCTGTTTAAAATTCCCTTTAAATTACAATGTATGAGTTAATGAAATCTTTTGGGATCTTCTCTTTATCACATGGAAAGAGAATCTACAGAAAGCCTCCCCATACCTGAGTTCTTCCCTTCCTGTTTCTCTTCATCAAGAAGTTATTTATCTGAAATTAAAGCCACATGTCCAGGACACCAGGCAATCATTACAAACACATATGCCAAACAGTCCTAATAATCCTGGTTTCTCCCATTTTGCAGCCTGCTCCACATTAGCATTTTGCACAGTTGTTATAACACCCATCGTTTCTGGGATCTCATCCAGGCTCACCACCTTTTATCCCATCTGTGTTCCCTACATTTTACCAGCCCCATCCAATCCACTTCCTGGCACCACAAGGAGCCTCCTGGCTCTGTGGTTTCCCTTATTAATCCCTAAGTGGTGGGTTTAGCTCTCCCAGTGCAGGGCACATGCACCTCCCAAGCCCAGATGACATTAGCAGAGGACTTAATCCTTTGGGATTATCCCAAAATCCATATTCCTCAGGATGATCTCAATACTTGTGCTCTTCTCACTTGGATTGCTGCAGAACCCAGGAGCCCACCTCATTAAATCAGAGCCCCATTTAATTAGCTGGGACATAAACATGTAGCCAAAACCATCCCATTTCACTCCCGTTCTGCTCTTTGACCTTTCTGAACACTTTTAATACAATTCCAGGCCTGCAAAGAGGATTCAGAGTTGACTCCTGGAATAAGGGCCATGTCCATCCCTCCTGTCCTGCAGCCAGCAGGGTCCACAAAGCTCTGCCCCAAGCTTTGCAACAGGCCACAGGCTGGCAAAGCTAATGAGAAGTGAAAACAGTAATTCTAAAGAAAAAAATACCTTTTTTCCAAGGAATATTCCCAGGGCAACAGTTTGACAGAAACCACCATTGCTTCTTATCTGCTCAGTTCTTTAGTTCCTCACAGTCTCAGTGAAATAACAGGAGCATCAAGCTCTGCCCTCAGGTGGCCCCAAAGCTGCTGTAATTAACTCCCAGCCCTGGAAGATCCCCAGCACCACGGGGTTGTTGTAGTTTTGGGAATTTCTTATATTTTGTCTTGATTTGAGATCAGAATAATTACTTCTAAAATGCAAACCCTCTGATGTAATTAAAACATAATTTTCCAGCAAGCTCGCCTCTAGCAGTAAAGGTGCAATATTGTCTTTGTCAACTTTAGTTAAATAATTCACGTGGCTTTTTGCTAGGTACCTTTCCCAGATTTCTGGAATATCTGTGCAAACCATCTTGAAATACACAAAATGTAATAACTTGGGAGAGAAAGAGCATTGGGCGCTGGGCAAACAGCATTGATTATTGTCCTGGTTTGGGCCAGGATAAAGGTAATTTTCTGTCGTGCAATTTTGCTTTAAGCTAAGTTTCTTGTAAGGACCTGCACTTGCTGAAATTAACAGCAAGTTTCTCAGACAGTGTCTGGGACAATTATATACATATCCACAAGCCAGCTCCAGAGACATCACTGAAAATTTAATTAATGAGAGGCACTTTGTGCAAGGAATACCATGATTTTTCTCCTAAATAATGGCAGAATTGTCCTTACAAATTTTAAAAAAACCTGTTTTTACAAGGCATTATTAATAAATTCCATTGGTATCAACAGGAGCAAGGAGAACACAAGAAACTGTCAAGTCCCACCCAGCATCGCTGTCCTTGGCATACAGAAGGGTAAAGCATGGCCCCAGGAAGATGAAGCTTGTTCCACATGGCCTGGCCATTTGTCCCACAAGAGGCCTTTACCAAATAGATGACCTTCCTATTAAGCAGATTTTTCATGTTTGTTAGCAAATAAACCCACAATCACTCAAGATACTTCATTGACTGCATCAAACTAAGAGCATCAACAGGACAATCAGTCCAGCTCGCTGTTTCTGCTTATTCCTTGAAGAATTATCTTGTAGTAGATGGGTAATCAAGAGTCAGCACAACATTAAAACCAGTAAGAAAAATAAGGTAGTGCCAAATGAATGCATGTTTAGCCTATTTAACAAGGCAGAGTCTTTTAAATTGCTCCTCACAGAGGATGGAACCATGATCACTGTTGTATTAAATCCACATGGATGGGATGTAAAGGCAAATTTAAAGCCTCAAGATGGAGACTGTAACACAGCAGGATAAATATGACAAGCAATCTCAAGTTTCTCCCTTATTTTCTGACATTCAAATTTCAACACAACTATTAGCTTGCCATTCATCCACCCATAAGGAGACGTGGAATTAAAAATAAAAGCTTTCCCCTCCAGTAAATGATGCTGACAATAACTTCTCCATCTACACACAGGAGTAATCAAACATACAGAAGGATGCTTGGATTTATAAATAAAGTTAACACTAAATTCTAGTCAAGAAATCCCAGAGAAACAAACAGAAAACACATCCATCACCCAGAGATCTTTGATGATAAACTTTCAGTGACTTTCCATGCAAAATGTGGCTGTGCTAAGAATCCAGCATGGAAAAAGCAGCAGTTCCTCTGAAATGTCTGAGTCCATCAACTTTCTAGAAGCATTTGTACATGTGGGAGGCAAACTTTGGTTTGCATGAGACTGCATCCCCTTGCTCCAGTGATGGGATGACCCAGCTTTGCTTTCTAATCACCCTCCAGAGCATGAAGTCTCAGGTGTACAAAAGCATTCACGTAACAGTCAACATCTCAGACCTGCTCCAAAATGGGGAACAGATTTTGTGTGATGCAATACAGCAGCAGAGCCACAAGGTAGATCCAGGCCTCTCCTGTGCACATGCACCTGAATGTTACGTGCTGGTGTACAAGGACATCAATAGCAACCTCCACCTCCTGGCCAAGACATCAGCACCTTACTGGTTGGACTTGATGATCTTCTAGTTCTGCCCCAGACCTAGAGCTCTTGAAGTGAGTCCAGAGGAGGCCACAAAGATGATCCAAGGGCTGGAGAAGCTCTGGACCCAGGGGGAGAGAGTTGAGGGTGTTCAGCCTGGAGAAGACGAGGCTCCAGGGAGACCTTAGAGCACCTTCCAGTGCCTGAAGGGGCTCCAGGAAAGCTGGGGAGGGACTTCTGACAAAGGCATGGAGTGACAGGACAAGGGGCAATTGCTTTAAACTAGAACAGGGGAGATTCAGGTTAGATATTAGGAAGAAATTCTTTGGGGTGAGGGTGCTGAGTCCCTGTCCCAGGTTTCCCAGAGAAGCTGTGGCTGCCCCATCCCTGGCAGTGTTGAAGGTTAGATGGGACTTGGAGCACCCTGGGCTGTGGGAGGTGTCCCTGCCCATGGAGGGGGGTGGAACTGGATGAGTTTTAAGGTCCCTTCCAACACAAACCAGTCTGGCAGTCTCTGATCTTGAAGGTCTTTTCCAACCAAAACAATTCTATATTTTTTATGATCTCCTCTGCCATCTGCCTCCCACTCTCCATTGGCAAAATCAGAGTTGTTTTCACATTGCTCTTGTGGAGCACTCTCTCTGTCATTCCTGAGGACTGCTGGGACAGGAGTGAAAAAGTAGAATGCTCTCTAGCATTTGGGAGCATTCTGAGAAGGAGTGGTTGGGTGGGACAACAAGCAAGCCAAGGGAGGAGGCACCGGGTCTGGGGAAGTGCAGGTCCCCTGGGGTTACAGCCCTCCTGGTAACCCAGGGAGAATGGAAATGCTCACAGAAGGCAGGACCACGATGGTTCCTGGTACATGCAACAGACACAGTGAGCAAATCCCAATTTTGCTTGCCCAGCTCAATTTGAAACAATTTTCAAAGTGTGAAGAGGTTCAGAACAATTATCTCCTTTGCCCTAAAAAATCTACTGCAACTACCAATTTGCTTTGCTCCCATCTGCCAGAACCAGCAACCACTCTCAAGGAGGATTATTTAAAAAAATAAAAGGGCTTTTGGCATTCTACCTAATTCCAAAGGGGCTGGCCAGGCAGAAAAGGGTGACCCACGGGAGATCCACCACCACCCAGGAGGGTGCCAAGAGCCCATCCTCTGCTACACCAGGCTCAGAGCATTGATTGAGAGGAACCAGAAATAGATGTTGGGGGCGTCAGCCAAGCTCATGCCCCAAGGCTGGTGGTGCCAGTGCTGTTTGTCCTTCAGAGCCCTGGTTTGTTTAGAGGGAGGAACCCTGGAGATGTCTTTGGATGTCACTTAGGGCAAGCCAGAGCATGTTACTGAGCATGAAGGGATGATGTCTTTTGTCACCCACCCTCTCCAGCAGGACAAAGCTGCCTCTTACACCGTGTGCCATCCCCCTCCACTCTCCCCATAGTGCAGGGACCCTTTGGGACTCCTTCCCTTGGTTGCAGGTGCAGAGCACTGAAGTCCAACCAGCACCTACGGAGCAGCAAAGGACACAGGGGAAGGCCACGGCTGCAGCTCCAGCAAGAGTGGACAAAAAAATTAACTCAAAACCCAGAAGTTTGATGTATATATATTAAGAAAAACCTTGTTCCTCACCCCAGCCTGCAGAAGCAACCAGTCTGTACTACACCATGGTGCCCACTGGCCAGGAAGCAGAAGATAAAACTCTTAACTTCAGGAGAATATTTTCATCAGAAGAATCTGAGGCAGGGGCTGCCTCCCCTGGGATGGAAGAACAGCTCATACATCATGCGTCTCTTCACATGGCTCTGAGGCCTACAAGGGAATTGGGGCTTACCATCTGTTTTTAGCACAAGGAAAGTCAACATCACAAAAAAGAAAGGACTTCTGCAAGATCAGAGGCAAAACTGGGGCTGTTCCCTCACCCCTTGCTCCCCCACAGAGTGCCAGGATGATGCCCTGGCCAGCACAGCACCTTCTCCCATCCATCAGCATTTCCAGCTGAAAAAACCAGATTATTGCAGTCCCATAGCTGCTGCCTCCTCATCCCCGGGGTATCACTGATAATAATAATACTATTAAAAAATTGGAAGGGACAGTGGCTGCTTTGGGTTCTAGCTGGAGCACAGTGTGACATCCCCGATGAACACTGACAGCTCCCATTAAAGGATCCTGACTTTAGCTGCTTATAACTTTATCAAATTTTAACTATTCCAACTGAAATACATCCTAGAACAGCTCCAGCCTGCCCGCACTTAATGCAAAGAGACATCATGTCTAACAGTGTCAAGATGAGTCTGCGAGGTAAACTTTTAATCTCTGAATGTGTTGTGACAGAAGGAAACAGGGGAGGGAAAAACCCCCACTCCTAACTTTCATTATACAAACTCCAGGCTTTTTCAGCTGATAACTTCATTTCTAAGGTGATTAGCAAAACTGAGCCTTAATTAGCAATAGATTTCTCATTTAACAGCTTGGTCTTATCTTCCCTCCCCTTCTTCTCTTTTAAAAGTAACTTTATAAGTTAAGGGAAAAACAATTACCCAGGGCAGCTAAAATATGAAGGAATGTACCAGAACAAAGACCTAAATAATAAAATTGAGAAACAGTAAAAAAGGCAAAGAAATAATATTTTCTCCACATGCTCTCTCATACAGTTTTGAGAGATGTTATCTCTCCAAATTATTCCTTTTGTCAGAAGAAACAACACTTTTACAGCCACATTTCCAGCTATGTATCTGAAGCTGTTTTGTCCTTTCTGTTCCCATTTTGGCTGTTCTCCATGCCAGCTCCCTGTAGGACATCCCAGGGCCAAACTCCATCCCACCTCCCAGGAGGACATCCCAGGAGGGAGGACATCCCAGGAGGACATTCCTAGGGACATGCTCTATCCCACCTCTCTGTAGGACATTCCAGGAGAACATTCCCAAGACCAAGTTCGATCCCACCTCCCCAAAAGACATCCCAGGAGGACATCCCCAGAGCCAAGCTTGAGCTGCTGGTCCCTGAGGTCCAGAGGGGTCAGGTTGGGATGAAGTTTCTCCCCCAAACTCCTCATGCCCAGAGCAATGGCAGGGACAGGACTGGAGCAGAAGATGCTGACGTGGGGCAGGACAGTCCCAGCTCAACTCCTCACCCCTGAGTGGTGGGGACAAGGACTCCCACAGCCACAGCTTGTGCAGGGAGAGGTTTTGGAGCAGCCACACCTTACACTTTAAAGACCTCTTGAAGAGGGGTAACATGCTGCCTGTCTGCAGTTTCACCTCCCTCAGCACCAAGCCAGGGATATGGTGGCCTTCTAAGGCTTGGTACTCAGAACAAGTGTAACTTTGCTGTAGAACCTTTGTTGCCCTGGCACAAGGTCCTTGCAAATTAATTGTAAGAGACACACACCACAGCAAGCTTCCTAAATCCAGATATTGGTAAACAAACATCACAGTGTTAGCTGATGCCTGTTAGGGGTGCCAGGAAGTTCCATGACACACACAGCAAACTGGGTAATATTTTCTATTATACATGTATATAATTTATACCATCATACTATATCTTGTATCATCATCAGGCAGGCTAAGGGAGCTGGGGTTGTTAAGCCTGGAAAAGAGGAGGCTCTGGAAAGACCTAATGGTGACCTTCCAACACCTGAAGGGGCAATGGTTTTAAGTTAGAGAAAGGTAGATTTAGATTGGATGTTAGGAACAAGTTCTGTACCATGAGGGCAGTAGACAAACAGCACAGGGTGCTCAGGGAGGGAGTAGAAGCTTCATCCCTAAAGGTATTTAAGATGAGGTTTGAGGAGGCTCTGAGCACCCTGATCTGGTTGAGGGTGTCCCTGATACTGCAGGGGGTTGGACTGGAGGACCTTTAGAGGTCCCTTCCAACCCAAATTATTCTGTGATTCTATGACCACTGCAGCACTCCTTCAATCTATCCTGTGTGAGGAGGGCAGCAAGAAATGCAGCAGCAATGTACAGCTGAGTTACATGAAGGTGAATCAAGAAGCCACGTGCAGGGGAGGGGTTGGGAGGTGGGGGTGAGGAAGAAGGAAAATCAGCTTCCTTTGGGAACTTCTTGCATCCACTGCAGTGGATATCTGCCTTCAACATCTCTGCAGGTGGACACCAGCACTTCTTGAAGAGCCTTTTATTTTAGGTATGGGGAATTTCACAGATGACAGCAAAGGGAGGACTGGTGGTGTGAGACTTTATAGCTAAAGGTGCGGTGATGTATCTAGAGCCAAGACAAACCAGACAGGGGAATATTTCTAAGTGCAAGGAGGGACAAACCCTTTGGTTATGGTGGCGTCAGAAGAAGGCAATGCCATGCAGAACTGATGGACCCAACAAAGACTGTTCCCTGTTGTTGGGAATCGGGACACAAGTTTGGCTTGATCAACCAATAAATTATCTAGGAAAGTGCTATGAAGAAGTGAGAGAGCTGAAACCAGAAAAGGGATTTTGCTGCTAAACCTGTAGATTTGTTTTCTCTCTCATGAGGCCACAGAAACCTTTTCCAAGAGAATTGGGGCAAAGCAGTGAGACCAGGTCTGGTATTCACCTCCTCTTTCCTTAAACTATGACTTCTGAATGTACATGTCCTAACCTGACCATCCCACACCAATTAAGCAGCGAATGGAAACAGGAGGAGTGGGTGACACTGCATTAAAAACAACACATGCTTTTTTTTTTTTTCAGCATTCTCTCACATTTTATCCCCATGGATGGTACCACTTTGGACAGGTTTCTGTGTTGTGCCAGACCAGTAACAGAAATGTCCAGATTATCCAGTGTCCAATCTCTTACCTTTCCTGCTGACATTACTAAATTATTTCTTTTATAATGGTCACTTAAAAAAGCCAAATCAGAACAATTCACTCCACAAATCCCAGCCTACAGCAATAATGTGTGATAGCCACAGATTTCATCCTCTTCACTCAGCAAGGCACATAAATAGCTGAACACATGGAACACTGGAGCCTTTACAATAACAGAAGCTTCAAGCCAATGCAAAGCAACATTTGCTCAGCACTGCCATGGCTGGAGAAGCATAATTTATCCCCATGGTGTTTGCTCAGACTGAAGGCTTTTCTAATGAAAAATTTATGCTGTCCTTCTTGGACAAATGCAACACAGTCTGCTGTAAATAGTGCCCAATTCCTGGCTACAGCAGCTATTGATTTGAGTTTATCACCTGGTAAGATACATAAGAGTGGCTTTGGTGTGAGGTGTGAGTTGAAGCCTCTGCTCACAAAGGGAGTCTGGGAAGGATGAGCTAGAATGACAAGTGTGTACACATCCTCTTGATGGGGAAGAACTGCTGAAAAGAAGTTGAAAGAAAAGATATTTTGCTGAAAAGACATTTTGCTTCGCAGTGCTTCAGGACTGATATTTTAATCGTTGCAAAACTAAACTGAAGCAACCAGAGGGACTGTAGCTTTCTGATTTTAGAGCTTCCAAAAGTTTTTTCTTAAAAAGAGAGAGAGAGAGACAGAAGAACAGAGTGTTTTTAAAATCCATGTCAATCCATGTCTTGGCAAATGCTCAGTGGAACTGGAGGGATGTTCTCACACCTGAACTCCCAACTTTAGCTGGAGCCAAAACATGTATCAGCAGCTCCAAGCAAAGCTGAGCCTGGCATTCTGTTGGAGCACAGAGCTCCAGTTCTGTGGGATAAAACTGGGTTTCTCCCAATAGGTATAGTGCTGAAATTCCTCAGTACACTGATGGTATCCGATCAGTGTTGGCAGCATGACAAGGACCTGATTATGCTGTAATAGAATAATGCAAAGATTATTACAGGTGCATAAAAGACAAGTGCCTTCAAAACAGCATCAACAATACCTGGAAGCCCTTTCTGAAGGAGAATAGCATGCTGGGCTTTATACACTCCTAGGACAGAAATTTCCAGCAGGATTTGACCCTGAAGTGTTTGGAGGTTGCTCTTTTTTTATTTATTATTTTTTATTGCCAGTAATGTTCCCAAACCACTTTGATGTCATTCCTCTATTGCCATTTCTGTCAAAGCTGTAAAAATAGCATAAATAGTTCAGCAGAATTTTCATCTATTTTTCATGAAAAAAAAAAAAAAAAGGCCTTTGGAGAAAGTTCTCTGCAGACTGTTCTGTTCTTCAGACTGACACAATCCCATGTGGGGAGCGGCAGGAGGAGGGGGAAGGTGCCATGAATCATTTTAACCAGAAGAGGCAGTTCTGAAAGAGAATTATTTATGCAGGGAGAGGTGGGTGTGTGACAGAGCAGTTCCTCAGCACATAGCACCTGGCTCCATCGAGCTCTTCCCAGGCCTCTCCACTCCAGCACATCTCAGCTGCATCCCTGGGATCTGTAATTATAAATCTCCTCTCATCAGATGCTGCTGGGGAAGCTCTTCTGTGGCTCTCCAGAGATGGGTAGGATGGAATGGGACTCAGCCCATCCTCTCTGCACAGGACTGCTCAAGGAACTCATCAAAAAAGGGCAGCTGATGAGTTTCAAACCAGAGCAGACAAATATAGAGGTAGGAAATGTATTTATTTCATGAGGTATTTTATGCCTCAGAGCCCAACTGATTGTTTCCAAAGTTCTCCCATGTTTGGTTTTGTTTGGTTTTTTTTTTTTTTTTGTCACTGTCTTTCTCACTCATTAAGCTTGGAACAGATTCTGAACAACAGTGCTGAAACAACCTGGAAGGTCTATCTGAGGCTCTTTAGTTTGAGATCTTCTTTGGAGGGGCTTCAAAAGGTCTTCCTGGAGCTGGTGCTCTGAGGCAGAGAGGGCTGCAGCTGCCTGAACCACAGCTATAAATGTCCCCCTCAAAAAATACTCTATACTGAATTTTATTGGTGTATTTTTGTTGCTTGTGGTTTACACAGGAGGAAAATGCTCAGAACTGATGTTCAGAGGAGTTGAAGGGAGCCAGGGCAAAACCTCTTTCCTTGGTCCTGGCAAGCCCCAGAGGATGCTACAGACACCTTCCTGGTCCCCTTTGGTGGCAGATCTAGCAGCAGAATTTCAGCAGAATTTGGGACCTGCTGTCATCTGGCCCTTCTTTTAAAAGGGAAGAATCTGCCCATGTTTCAGAGATAAGTCATCCCTGTCTCTGGGATGTCTTGTGCACTGCCCCTTCCAGCACCAAGTCTGCTACAGCTGGGCCTGGTGTGTGCAGGTCTGACATGTTCAGCTAAGGTCCAAAGCAAATGCTTAGAGACCAGGACAGTTCTGTCAGATTTTTTCATTCACTTTGTCAGCTGCTTATTTTCTCTGGCAGTGTTCGAATCCCCTCTTCATCTCCTACTTTGAAATAATGACTACTTTGCAACTCAAAGCAAGGATGAAAGTTTAAATCCTGAGCAATTGCTGTGGCTCTGAAGCAATCACCAGCAAACCCAGTGATAAGGGACTGTCACAGACAGCCTTCAGCCACTGCAGGAAAAGAGCAGAACAGTGTCAAACTTCTGGTACAATGCAGGAGATGCATTGTGCAAAGACTCTCTGAGTTCAATAACCAACTCACAGCTGCTCATCTCAACACAGTAGGCACCATCATCTGCTGAGCATGACTCCTTCAAGTCTGGCCAAATCCTGAAACATTTCTGCCATCATGACACAACAGCTGCTGAGCTGGAACTGGGATCTCAAACTTGGAAGCCCTGTCTTTGGTGCAGCATTCAGGGTCTATCCCTGAAACAGCCCAAGACCATCGAATTTACTTGGTGGCCATCCATTTGGACTCTCATCTTCAAAAGTTTCCTGAGCAAGAGGCTAGGGCTCATCCTCACCATTAGATATTGATGTTTCCTTGATGTGTGTTTGGTCACCAACTTCAGAGAACCTGAACTTGATCACAGAAGCCAGAAATTCACCCAGCACACAAAACAACAGCCAAGAGGACCAAGGCCTTGCAGTGTATGAGGACAGATTTGGAAGGGATGGAAGCAAAAATGTGTGTCTGCTGTTCCTCCAGCTTTTTTCCTCCAGTTATGTATCACACTGTTTAAAACCAGAGCTGTTTTCCTATTCCTAGTAATAATTAAATTAACACAATTTCTGTACAATCTAATCTTGACCAAGGCTTTGTTTAGGTATTAAGTCCTGCACCCCCCGCCCCAAGCTCAGAAGCCCAACTCCCAGAGCCAGGATTTCATCCTCTCTCTATCAGCTTTGTGTCAAATGCAGAGAGGATTCACATGGTTTGATGAGGATGTTGTGGACACATCTGCCTGCCTGGGTGCTTTCTCCTCCACATTACAAAGGTCCTTGTGTTGGTGACATGAAAAAGGCAGATGTATCTTGGTCAATTCATGCTTTTCTCTCTCTACAGTGAGCCTAAATGTTTGGATTATCCATGATAATTAAAAATCATAGGGCACCTGAAGGAAATCATATCAAATTGCTGGCAAAGCTGCTTGCATGAGTCTTCCCTAAACCTAATTCAAGAAAAGCCAGCTATTGCATGGTTTAGGGTGACCCAACCCATTAGAATATGAGCACCTTTGGTCACAGCTCCATTAGAAGACCTAAGAGGACACTCATGGCCAGAAGAGCAGCTGCAACACTTCCCCAGCACATCCAAATCCACCTCTGCCTCTCCCCTACTATAATTCGTGCTCATGTATCCCATTGGAATTGGAAAGTGCCCTTCATAGCTGCCCAAAAAGCACCTTGCCTTGCATTAGGTGCTCTTATAACCCACACTGCAAATTGACCCTTTGATCTGCAGCATCAAACTCCCAAGGTAGAGATCAAAGTGGTTTTGAAATTCTCCCTCTGCCCCCTTCTTAAGCCGGCACCTCGCTCCCAGGGAGCACCTCCTGATGCTCTCCCAGCCATGAAGCTTCTCCTTTGTGGCTTCCTGCTTACCCTAGGGTCTGTTCCCAGCACGGACACCACCCTGCAGAGCATCACAACTGATGGTTTGGCTGGCTGGCTGTTGTATTCATTAGCTCACACCTCTTCAGTGTAATTTAGCAGCTGCAAGGAGGATTCCATCCATTCCTCTGCTTGTGCTCCTGATCCATCTCAGCCTGAATCTGTGTGTTCCTGCCTCCAGCTCCCGACTGCTGCTGATGCCAGGATTCCAGCCTGGACTTTCCCAGGGCCGCTCTGCAGCCTTGGTGGGGATGTGAGAGTTATTGGGGGAAAACGGGGGAAGGAACGTGGTATCAATTTTCCTGTATATTTGTATATATTCAGTAATTTTTCCTACTTATCATTACTGTTTCATTAAAGCTGTGTAGCTTAGTTTCCAGCCCATATCTCTCTCTTCCTTATTCTCTCTCCTTTCTTTATCAGGGAGGAGAGAGATTAACAGAGAGAATTTGTTATTGGGTTCAATTGCTGGGCCAGTTTTAAACCCTGACAAATTTATTGGTGCTGGAGAAAGGTGGCACAAGATGCTCTATCAGGATATCCCTTTGATCAACCATCCCAGAAGGGAAAGTTAGGTGGGTTCTCATGCTGGAAGGGTGTCTGTCCACAACTCTGAACAGGGGCTGAACACACACAAAATTGCTGTAACTCAATCACACCTCAGGCTGGGTCCAATCAGGAGCTTTATGCCAAAAAAAAAACCTCACAGGGACACACACCCACTTCAATGTTATGTCATCTGTTTGTGCTTATAAAACCTCAAATATCCCAAATTCCTTACTTTTCCCCTGCAGCTGCAACCAGTATGCAGTCCTAGAAGTACCAGAGAGCAGAGGGATGGGTTAGAGAGCCCCAGCCCCCCTGGGGCAGCTGGCTGGGTGTGTGGCTGCCACCATTCCAGAACTCCTGCACCGTAGTGGGAGCTCTGGGTCTGCAAACATTTTGACTTCCTGCTCTTTATAGCCATGTGAGCAGGAGAAAAACCCTTCCCTGAGCTCAGCTCCCAAGCCAGGATGCACAATTGGACCATCCAGCACTGAAACCACAGGAGGCTGTGGAGCTTCTGTTCTCCATACTCCACCGGGCAATCTCCTGGGAAAGATGAACTGACCTCGGAGCTTGGTTAACTTCATGCTGGAAGCAGAATGCAGCCCTCCTAAAGTCTCTTCCAGCCTGAATTACCCTACAGTTCCTGAACAGAGATGCTTCAGACGGATTTTGGAGGTCACAGAGAGGACATGGCTGGGCTAGGGTAGTGTGAAATATTGTCTTGGTTCTTTCACTGAGCACCTTGACAAGTTATTTCTGTGCTATCTACCTTTGTTCTCTCCTTTTACAACTTGTGTAGTCTAAGTGAGATACAATCACATGTGGAGAGTGGCTGTCACCACAAGATTGTTCCCAGTGCCACAGCAGTCTAATTTTGGCTGACACCCCTTGAAGGTACTGGAACGTAAGGGATTATTTTGTACATCAGGACACTTAGGGATATTTTTATCTTAAATGCCTACTATGGTGTTTTTCAGATGTTTCTTATCTCTGAACCTTGTTCAATTTTCCAGTTGTGGGGAAGATCCCTTCAAAAACTTCTCCAAGTTAAATTACTGTGCTTCATGTAAGGATCGTTTTTTCTTATCTTCTTCATAAACACTGAAAATAATTCCTGGACAGGTAGTGTCCACAGGCACCAGGCTGAAATGTTTTCCAGGCTCCTTAGAGCATGAAGGCCATGAGACCATCCATCTATTGTGCGATCCTGCTAGCCTGGATAGCTCAACACCAGTGAGATGGTTTAGGGCATTTATTGGTTTTCTCCACGTAGCAAGTAGCACGCAAAGACTGGAACTGTGGCTGTGGGAACAAGAGATTGGTGGACAAGGAGGACATGGTAGGAGTCTTTCAAAGCTCTGTTTTTACTTTAGCTGATCAAAGTCCTTCAATAAAGCTTGAGAAGCTGAACCAGAAGAAACAGGCATATTGCCAAGTGTCGAGGGATAAACCTTAATTTTGACGTGCAGTAAAAGCACTTTTTTATGAATTGACAAATCTCTCAAGTGAATTAAGCTGTGCTGGAAGTTGGTGAGAACATTCATTTCCCCAGATGCTCTACAGCTTAGCTGCAGGAGCTTCATCTGAAATCTTTGGATCAAAGCAAACCAAAACACCCCTGAATGGGTCACAGACTCTGTTCATTGATTTGTTTACAAAGTTTAGGAGCTAATACAATTTTTTTTTTTTTTTTTGCATGAAATATGCAGAATAAAGATAACCATACATCTGTCACAGTTTAATGCTGGGCCAGCAATTAAATGATTAACAGATGCTTTCCCTGGTATGGATCTCCCTGGATATGCTCTCCCTGGATATGGATATGGAGCACTCCTGAGATGCTCTCCCCCTCCCTGATAAAGAAAGGAGAGAGAATAAGAGAGAAAGACTGACAGGCTAGAAACTAAATTGCACAGCTTTAATGAAACAGAAGTAATAAAAAAGAAAATTATTAAATAGATACAAATATACAGAAAAGTGATATCACATTCCCCCTCCCCCCTTCCCCAGAAACTCTCACGTCACCCCAAAGCTGCAGGGCAGCCCTGGGAATGTCCCAGACTGAGCTCCCAGAGTCAGCACTGGACAGGAGATGAAGACAGAAGCACAAGGGTTCAGGGGGGCATGGATCAGGATCACAGGCAGACAAAGGGACAGAATCTTCCCAGAACACTGACCAGAGACAAAGGAAACCCATCACCTAACACCCTGGTGTGCTGAGGAATCTGTTCATTCTGATGACACTGCTGTGTTACCACACCTCAGAGCTTCCCTTGTCCTCTCATAAAAGTCTCAGTAATTGTTTAATAGAATCAAAGAATGGTTTAGGTTGGAAGGGACATAAAAGATCATTAAGATTCAACCCCTCTGCATGGGCAGGGACATCTTCCACTTGATCAGGTTGGACAAGGGTTCATAGAACCTGGCCTTGAACACTTCCAGGGAGGAGGCAACAACAACCTCCCAAGACAACCTATTCCAGTATCTTACTACCCTCATGGGGAAGAATTTTTTCCTAATACCCAACCTACATCTCCCCTCTTTCAGTTTAAAACCATTATCCCTTGTCTTGTCACTACCCTCTTGGTGAAAAGTCCCTCCCCAGCTTTCCTGGAGCCCTTCAGGCACTGGGAGGTGCTCCAAGGTCTCCCTGGAGCCTTCTCTTCTCCAGGCTGAACACCCCCAACTCTCTCAGCCTGTCCTTGTAGCAGAGCTCCTCCATCCCTCTGATCATCTTTGTGGCCCTTCCCAGGACCTTACCAACAGGTCTGCATCTTTCCTGTGCTGGGAGCTCCAAAGCTGTAGGCTCCTCAGATGCACAGCCATTGCTTAAGTTCATCTAAACAATTATTAGGGAGTTGTAAAAAGAGCTCAGAAAGTGTTTTTTTTCAATGAAGCATGTTGATAAAAACAATTAATGGTTTCATGTACTTATATGTATACATACACATAGTCAGATATTTTATTCTAACACAGAGAAACCGATTACCACTCCCTGTGACTGAGAGCCTCAGAAAGCACCAAGAGGTAGGAAAATGGTGATAATATCCTAATCAGACATTTCCAGGGAGAATAGTTCTACTTTTTCAGCTGAAGCATGGAATAGCACAGAAACCAGACTCTTGCTGTAGAAATTTCTCTTTGTGGGAGTAAAATAAGCTCCCCCATTAGATATTATGTCCTCAGAAATCTGCAAGATGTAGATCCTTCATGATGTAACACAGCCATCTGGCCCAGTTCCTAAGTACATCTGCTTAAAAATACACAGGGCATAGCCAGGGCATGGGGTGGTCCTGGTTCGTGGAATGGACATTCCTGTTCCCAGTATCATTTGAGAGTCCCCTGTCACAACCTGCTGGCACCATGGACAGAAGGGAAAGGGGCCCTGTTGTGTAGGGACTTTTGCAAGGGGCTGGTGAAGGACAAGAGAAAGTCCCAGCAGCTCCCAGGTGGGGTGGGTGGCTGCTTCTACAGCAGCACTCTCACCAACACATTCCAAATGTTGTCTCTGGAAAAAGGTTGTGCTGCGGATAAAGCAATCCCTCTTCTTTAGCAGGAGTGCAGAAGGATGAAAGCCATCACCCATTAACAGTAAAACAATTAATTCTTAGACTGTTCTCAGTTCTTTTGGCCTGAAAAAGATGAGTGCTCCTGATGTAACTGTCACTGAGCTAATTTATTCTGCCACATTTTCCCCCCATGTAAATGAAGTATTTCCCAAGCCATTTATCTAAATGAAGTATCATGTACTAATAAACAAATAAGCACATGGTGATTACCCAGAGAAGTTCCCAATTCTGCCTTAGCTAAAGAAAAGATTCATCTTGCTCTGGAGCCCACTTCAAGCCTTCTTCCCAGCACAAGTCACATATCATGAGCCAGTTTTCATTAAATTGAGATTAAAAGGACTTTCCTCACAGACAGAATTGTAAAATGAAAAATATCTCATTTCAGCTCTTGCCTCCAAACATGAGGCTTGCCATTCAAGGGTGGCCCAGCACTAATAACTTTTCTGCTGAAACAGCTACTTCTATTTTATTCCTTTCAAATGCATGACAAAGGCTACAAAACCCAGAGCAGCAGCACAGGACACATTTTTAAGAACAGCTCCATGTATGTGTGCACTGTGATTCAGCCTGGGAGACGGATGTGTGTCTCTGTTCTCACACTTCCCCCTCACAGGTACTTGCTGTGAATTCAGCATAGAAAGGTCTGGCCACATCTAAAAACACAAATGAGTTGAAAGCATCTAAAAACTACTTTAAAAATTAAAAATATAATGATTTCACTGAAATGACACCAAAAGGAAATGCAGCACTTCATGATAATGGATCCAACCTCATTTAGAGCTCATCAGTATGGGGAGTGTCTGTAATTTTGGTTTTGCATGGAGTTCAAAATTTGTAATAAATTATAATAAAAATGAAAGCTGTGAATGGAGCACAATTTCAGTTTCAGCAAAACAAAACTGTCTCATCAAGTTGAGCAGTTTTTAATTTCAGTTCTGGAAACTCTTCTGGCTTATTTTTTTTTGAAATGCATTTCAAAACCTATGTGGAAATAATGAGTTTTGGAAACCAGAACGTATAAAACAAAGAGTGCAGAAGAATGGGGACAATGAGCAGGGCTGTGTCTTCAGGTCCTGATGACATTATGCCTCATTTCTCATTCATTTGTTTAGATTTCAACACTCATTATTATTAGTGCCTAATTCATCAGAATTCCTGAGTTTGGTGTGAGCTTAAAATGACAAATATAGCGATTGCCTGTAAACACAGGATCCCACAAGAGATGGAAACAAAGCATAATATCAGAATTGATTGCTTGATTGCTTCTACATTTTTATCAACAAACTGTTCTGAACCCTTTCTCAGAAAAAACATCCATTGCTGCATCCTCTGAGGCTTAGCAGAGGTTGTGTACTCCTGCTTTAGCAAGGTCACACAGGAGAAGTTTTGCTCCAATGTTATTCATGGTTTTGCAAGTCACAGAAGCATGCTTGATATATTATTTCACTTGTAAGTCACCAGGTAGCCTTAAAGTCACTGCAAATCTTAAAGCAATGAAAAGCCGTCAGCTGAAATCCCTCTAAAATGAAGCCTGGGCCATATTTTGGCTCCACTTTAAATTGCACTTGTAAAATGTGAGTCAAGTCCCTAAAGGAAAATGGAAACTCTTCCATCCACTTCTATAGGCTTTAAAAATCAACCTGACATGTGGTCCCACAAGCCCAACTTGGTAGTGGTTTGCTTGGGAGGCACAGTTACCCACCAGGGCTGAATTGTTTTATTTTCCTGTAAATCAGAATTTTTTTATGATGTTAAGGCTATTTTTTATTTTTTTTTAAATGAAAATGATGCATTCGGGTACAAAAGAACAGCTCCTCCAAGGACTGTGGAGATCTCTGGATCCAAGAGGAATCTCTCACCTCCACTTCACTGGTTTAACTACAAGTTGCTCATTGATCTGCCCCATAAATGAGCGAGCTCTAGCACACCATTAAACACAGTTATGCACATCAGGCTGGATGCAGCCTTTTTGCCTGCCTGGGTGCTCACAGCTTCCTTATTGCCATGGAGAGCCCAGATAAGGAAAGATTGGGGTTCCCCTCCTGACCCCTTAGCATTTCTGTAGGTTCAGGAGTGAGACTCTCCCCTTTCATCATCAAGTGGTTTCCCTCTATTTTTGAATAAGCCATTCCTGGCTGAAACCCCCACAGCAGAGCAGCTGCACATCTATTTTCATCACTGCCTGACCCAGCTCAGAAGCAACAAGGCTGCCTAAGCCTTCAGCAGGGAAAGAAAAGCTCAGGCTTGGTGTCACCATCCCTGCCCCTCAACCAGAGAAGCCCCGTGAAGGAGCATCCACACAAGGAGAACATGGGAACCAGTGTACCAGGGATAAGAGGGCTTTGTATTTGCTCACAAAGCATTTAATAACTTCCCTTGTTCTCATTTGCTAGATTCTGTCTGTCATGGTTTGGGTGCTTTTAAATGTCTTTAGAGCTATTTAGAATTACTCATCCTTCTGTGGCATGAAATGAGAATCTGAACTCAAACTGCTGGTGTACAGAGTTTGTCACTGACTGTTTCCATCTCGGTATAATCACATTTGGGATAGATGCCTTCAACAGAGAGAGATGACTGAGCTTTCCTGGAGACCAATGTGCTCTCTGGTTCTCCCACACCCTCTTGCTGTAAGATAAACTTGATGAAGGTTTTTGGCATTTTGTGCTGGCCTTTGTGCCAAGTCAGCATCCAAGCCCAGCCTGGCTTCAGCTAGGATGGGACAGGCACAAAGCCCCACAGCAGAAATTCCAGTGAGGAGTCACAACCCAGTTGGGGCAGGCTCACCCAGTACCAGGAACTCCATTTCCATTAAAAATACTGCCATTTGGAAATGCCTTTTCCTTCTTAACATTCTCTGATAAAGGCAGCAAAGCAAACACAGAGATCCTGCTCCTCTCACAGAGCCTCTCAGGTTTGACCTGCCATTGCACTGACTTACTGGGAGCACTGGGAGAACACTCAGACAGCACTTAATTACAGACACTCCTCACCAGTTGGAGGCAGGGTCAGTGGCAAGGCAGCCTAACACCAGCAGCTTTTTCTTTCTCTGAAGCTCCAGGCCTGCAGAAGGAGGGTTTCACACTACTGGGTCATATATGTGCCACACACAGCACAGCTGAAGCTTGATGCTGCCAATGGCAACTTGTGATGATGGCAGAGGGACTTGGTTTTAGTCCCAGATCTGTAAAATCTCTTAAAATGAACTAATAGCAGCTGTTAAGCAAATGTACAGTTTAAAAGTGGCAATTAATTTATGCATTGTCAGGGGCCACAGCCCACACTATCTGCAGATCAACAATTAAACAGCATTTAACTCCCTCCAAAAGGCAGTAAACAATTACTTAGGACAATGGGTTTGTACTTGCTGATTTTCTTGAAAGGACTTTGCTTTGACCAAAGCCGATTGTTGTCTTTCATTTTCATGATGGTGGGGTTTCCCTTTTTGCATTTTCTAAATGAAAATCAAAACCCAAATTTTGCACACACTGAAAACCATTTTGCTGCTGCTTTTCCCTTCCTGCTCTGGAAAGAAAGTATCGGAAAGCTTTTGACAAATCAAATAATTTCATATGCAGTTCACAGCAGTTATTTTTCTCTTATTTTTTTGGCACGGGAAAGTCCAACACTGTTCATCTTCATAAGCTGGAAGATGAGGATGCAGTGGAGGTTTGGTAGCACTGGGAGAGGGTGGCTGTAGACAACCTCACCACTTGTGCCCCTGCTCCATCAACACAGGACTTGTGGGCAAAAGAGCTCCCTACACGAGCTGTAAAGTGTCACAGCTACAAAACTAAGGCACATCCAGCTCATGGCAAGAGCCACGACTGTCACAACAGCTTTAACCTGGTGCTGGATTTGAGTTAACCTCAACAGGGAATCTTCACCCTGCAATCACAGCTGGGCAAGGCAACCTGCCTGCACACAGTGTGTCCCACTGTGTCCCATCCTTCCTGAAACCCAAGGCCAGTCTGTGCTCTTCTGATTTAGCTCCAGTTTTCATCGTGCATTTCCTTTTGCACTAAAGAAAAGTATAGGGCCCTGCATCAAAAGAGAAACCCCAAGCACCAGTACAGGTCAGGGGTGAACCTGCTGGAAAACAGTTCTGAGAAGAAGGATCTGGGGGTGCTGATAGTGAATTATCTCTGAGCCAGCAGTGTGCCCTTGCTGCCAGGAAGCCCAAAGGAATCCATAAAGAAGAGTGTGGCCAGGTTGAGGGAGCTCATTTTCCCCCTCTTCTCTGCCCTGGTGAGGCCACAGCTGGAATATTGCACCCAGTTCTGGGCTTCCCAGTTCAAGAGACAGGGAACCAATGGAGAGAGTCCAGGGGAGGGCAACAAAGATGACTGGGGGATAGGAGCATCTCTCTGATGAGGAAAGGCTGAGAGAGCTGGGACTGTTTAGTCTGGAGATCTCAATAATGCCTACAAATATCTAAAGGGTGGGTGCAAGGGAAGATGGAGAAGAACTCTACTCAGTAGTTCCCAATGGCTCCTGTTCCTGAGGGACAACAGGCACAACCTGGAACATAGGAAGTTCCATTTAACCATATGTTAACCATAACTGTGTGGGTGACAGCCCTGGCACAGGCTGCCCAGGGATTTTGTGGAATCTCCTTCTCTGGCAATATTCAAAACCTGCCTGGATTCAGTCCTGCGCAATGTGCTCAAGCTGATCCTGCTTTAGTTGGAGAGTTGGACTAGATGATCTCTAGAGGTCCCTTCCAACCTTGACAATCCTGTGATTCTGTAAAGCAGGAAAAAAGATTTTAGCAGGGAGCATCTCTTCCCCTCCCAGGCTTTTCATGGCAAGAACTCTAAGCCAACTCATCAACTATGTTCTTCCCAAATCCATACAGAAAGACACCTCCACAAAGAGTTTTTCCCACCTATGTCAGGGGAGGATGAATCATCCCTTAAAAGGCACTTTTGTCTTCTCCTGATCTGCAGAGATAGCCCAGACATGGGGCCAGACAGACAGAGACATTTCAAGATAGGCGACATGGATATTAAACAGCTCATCTACACATGGGATTAATTAGGAAGATTTCTGGTCCGGGTGTTGGCATCCCCATGTTCTTGACTCTCTGGAGACCACGACTGGCTGGAGCCCCACATTTCAGATTTAAAGCAATGGCCATCCAAAACTCAATTATAATTTCCTATGAGCCTCACCAGACATGGAGTAAGAACCAAAATATTTAGTCACTAGAAATCTGCTCAAGCTGTAATAGAACCTTATTAAGAAGAATAAGGAGATTATCTTTAAAAAAACCCCAAAACTACCAAAGGCCTTCACTTGGACAGGATGCCATGGCAGGACCACAGCCTCCCTTGGGATGCAGGCAGGAGCACACCACCTCCTCTTTGCAAATTGCTTCCAAAAGCAGTGATTTCTGGGGCTCAGGTTGAAGTGAAGCTCATTTTGGTTTGCTGTCAGCTGCTCACAGGAAAGAATTCAGCTGTGATGGTCACCCAGGGCTCCCCTGCTGTCTGTGGAGAGGGATGGACACAGCTAGAGAATGAATTAATTGCACTCTCAGGAGTACCCAGCTCCTCTCCAGCACTGGTTAAGCTAATTAGGGCTAACTACCCAGTTTCTACCCAAGTCTATTTTTTTGTAACAATCCCTCTTGCAGTGCCACTCAGTTTGCTGTCAGACTGAGGAGCTGAGCTGCAAAGGCTGCTCAGAGCATCTGGAAACTGCAGAACAAGCCCAAATGTTGCAGAAATACAGGCACAAGGACATCCACATGCTCATGGTCACTGCTGGCCAAACCACTATAGCTTTTGGATCTCATCTATACAGCAAAATAAAATAAAATTTACAAACCCGCAGGACAGGAGCTAACCCTGGAAGAAAACATCTTTGAAAAGTGAAGTGGTGACTCACCCAAGGATTGCAAGAACTGGTAGAAACTGGGATAACCAATGGATCATAAAAAAAACCAAAACAAACAAACAACCCAAACCAAACAGAATACCAAAGCCCATGTCTGAAGGGACAAATTGTTAACCCATGACTCACATCACTGGGTGGTTTCCCTTCAGTTGCTGATCCCCTTGGGGAGGTTGGCAGCTGAAGAGGGCAAACACAGGCAGGCTGGGCAATTGCTCAGACTCTCCTGTGACAAGAGCCCAGCAAAGAGAAGGAGGAATCAAAAATCTGGAGCTGGGCAATTCACATCTGGCAGCCTCTGCTCGGCCTCATGTGATTTCATTCCGACTCTTAAAATTTTCTGGCTTCCAACCATAAAAAGACATCTCCACAATGAAAGGCACATTCTTGCTGTGTTATTCTGCTGCCATCTGCAAATCATTATTTTTTCTTCACAAAAATAATTAAGTGCAAATATCTACAAGAGGGGTAAGGAATTCCTTAGGCTCCTTCCAGCAGGAATTTGTTCTGGCAGCAGAAAAGGAGGAGACAAGATGTGTGTGCAGCAAGTGTCCTTGTGTACTTTCACCAGGGTATCTCTAAAGCAGGGGGAAAAGAAGGGCAAATGAATCAAGCATCCTGCTGCACAAACACCCCCAGCCCGCCTGGCCCTTTCCCCAAGCATCATCTGCCAACACGCAGCCCCCCAGAAATGCTTTGGGTCTAAAGTCAACTTCCAAAATTAATATCTATCATTGCAAAAGGGCAAACCAGCATGGGGCAAACCCCTGGCCCTGCTGACAACCTCCTGTCCCACCCCGGGCAAGGCACTTGCTGTGTGATCAGGGACCAACGGGGCTGCTTTGCAGAGGAGAGGAGCCAGGAAGGAATCACCTTGGGAGGTGCCTGACCCACAGTTCTGGATGTCAGAGGTGGTGCTGGTGTGACAACTTGTGGCTTTGGTTTTGTTTGATCTTGGGAACGAGGGGGAGAAGCTTGGCCCAAAGAAAGAAACCGTTCAGTGGCTACCTCCTGTGATCTTTTAGACATTTTTTTCTTTCCCAATATTAGTCAGGAGACTGGGACAAGTGAGATTGTGAGCTTAAGCAAGTCAGCAGCTCTCCATCACTAGAAATATAAAGCCCCCTTTTCTCTCCAATGGCAATTAACAAGAAGCAAAACCAGACAAAACTACAGCCAGCTGCTTGCCATCTTTGCTTAATTTTCAGGTAGCAATTTTTTTAAACCTCCTCATCCTGGCTGTTCTGTGGCTGCAGCAGAGAGTTCCCTGCAGATGAAGCTGTTGAAAGCAGCAGGATGAGGACACAAAGGGGAAAAAAAAAAATAAAGAGATGGGGGAAATGTTTAGCATGCTTAAAAGCACAAAACCCTACAAAGCTCGTGCTCAGAAGCAATGCAGGAACAGAAGAAAGGGGGAAGATTAACCTCTGCTGTTCAGTCTTCTGCAGGCACAACACAGGGCTTTAGTGACCGGGGTCTTGCTGAAAATCCAACGGGGCAGAATTAGCAGTAGCTGAAGCAAAAGGGGGATCTAAGGATTAAATCTCAGTGCTATGTAAACACTCATTCACCAGTGTACTGCCAAACTGGTCTGAAGTCTTTATGGTCAAAACTCAATCTAGCTGAGCTGGGCAGTGCTGTCTGTCTGCTCCAAGGTACCCTCAGAGAAGTTATGTGCAGGTTTGTGCCCAGCAGAAGACACGGCCAAGGCAAGGGCTGGGCCATTTTCCTGTGCAATTCCATGTGTTTGCCCTCCAAAAGCCCAACACTGGAAAAAGCTCATCTATCTCATGACAATATATAACCCCTTGTCTGCTGGACTTGTGTCCCAGATAACAATCCTCTCCCCCCGCACCCCACTGTTCACTTCTCTAGTCTGTATCCCATCAGTTTGTCAGCAAGGATGTTATGGAGACGGTGGTAAAAGAGCTGCTGATGTCAATGTAAGTATTTACTGCTACCCCTCATCCACTGACCCAGCCACCTTACTGCAGAAGGCTATGGGTTGGTTATGTAGGATTTTCCCTTTGTAAATCCATGTGGACTGCTCCAAGATGCCTTTTTGTCTTTCAGATACTTGGAAATTACTTCTAGGGTTAGTTGCTCCACCACCTTCCCAGGATGGAATCTGACTTGATCTGTGATTCTCTGGATCCTTCTCGCTCTTTTTGAAGACAGGAGTGTCATTTGCTCTCTCCAAACCTTCAGGAACCCTTCCCAGCTGCCAGGAGCTTTCTGAGATAACCAAGTGGCCTCACAATGATATCAGACAGCTCCCTCAGAACTTGGATGTGTACCCCTCAGGCTTCATGGACCTGTGTATGTCCAACTTGCTTACAGGTTCCCTTCTCCACAAAGGACAAGTCTTCCTTGCTTCAGACTTTCCCACTGCTCTCAGGGGTCTGGGGTTCTTCAAGGCCAATGTGACTGGGATGAAGATGACATTGGCAACCATGACCTGTTCCAGTTCCCCTGCCCCATTTAGCAGCAGACTCACATTTTACCTGTTCTCCCTCCCTTGCAGACAGACCCAGAGAAGCTTCTATTGCTCTCCACATCTTTCACCAGATTCAGCTTTGGCTTTCCCAACTCCACACACGTAGACAGCATCTGTGTTCCTCTGGGTGACCTGACTCTGCTTTCACCCATGGCACAATTTGTTTTCTATACCTGAGTTTTGTCAGGAAGTCCTTGTTCATCTTTACAGGCCTCCTGCCACGTTTGCTTGACTTCCTGCGTGTTGCAATGAACCATGGGTAGATGATCCTTGAAAATCCACCCAGACCTCTCACTAATTTCTTCTTTTCTTTAAAGAAAGGTCAACATAAATTATCTTAGAGTATGTTCCAGTCTTTTTGGATCTCCACTCTGAGCTAATGAGCCTCAGCAAGCTCTACCAAAGCTCCACTTCGATACCACACTGATAAAATATTACAGATAAGACATCACAGATGGATGATTTTGGCTTTGTTTTTCTTGGGCATAAAAGTGCTAGAAGCAATTTTCATCTCTTTTATCCAAACCTGAAACGTATTATTGAGCTCTCTAGATTCCATTAAAGCATCAAAGGTATGTTCTACACCGTAATTCTTTAAGAATCAGTGTACTAAAAGAAAAGTCCCAAATCCAAATCCTGCTTTCAGTTTGAACTCTCAAATTATTTTCCATATGCAGTGCAGGTGCACACTTACGACTGCCAGTCACTCCAGATGTCATCCCTGGTTAAAGGACAATTTTACTTTCTTACTTGCTAATTTTTTTATCCATTTTGTGGAAACACTTCATCCTAATTGTCTATTAAAGGCAAGTAAATAAAATGTGGTTACCAGTAGGACACCCATGTAAAGCATCTGAGAAACTTAACAGCAGACAAATCAACCAGGATCACTGCTTTGACAGAAGCAAACAGAAAAATTTTGGTGAATAAATACATCCTTAGGGCTATGGCTTCTCAGCAGAACTCCAGGTATCAGGACAGCTTTAAAATACTTCCTAGTATCCTTTTGAGCCAAAAAAATCTGCTGTAGGTAGCCTAAGCAGTTACCAAGAGCCTCTCCTGTAAGCACTGGCTGCAGTGCTGCTGCTCCTTCCATCCCAGGTATCAGCATTGGCATCTCTGCTCTGTTTCCATATTTTCCTTCTTCATGGTTGGTCCCACACAGGGCTCTCCCCCACCATTTCACCCCCAAATATCATTAGATGAACAGGCTGAAGAAACCAGAAGGGTTCTTATGATACACCAGTCAAACTCCTGTAAATTGGTGGCAATGTCCCATCCCAGAATCCCAGACTGGTTTGGGCTGAAGGGTCCTTAAAGCTCATTCAGTTCCAACCCTCTTGCATTGGCAGAGACTCCTTCCACTGAACCAGGCTGCTCAAAGCCTCATCCAGCCTGGTCATGAACACTTCCAGGGATGAAGCTTTCTTCTACCTTTCAGATGACAACCTTGATCAAGACTTAAACCACTTGTGACCAGTTCCATCACTATGTCAGTTTTTTCATAGGAAAAAACATCTTGAATCATGACATCTCAACTGCTTCAAGTTCCATCTGCAGCCAGACAATCCCAACTCAGCTCACTTTGAGGAAGCTGCAGGATTACTCAAGATGTTTAAGAGATGATCTGCTGGCATCAGAGATGGCTGCATTGATTCTGGCATTGGGGAATTTTGGCAATCTGAGTTGGCATCTTCCAGGCCAGAAGATCACCTTGAAAAGAAATGTTTCATCTCTCTGAAGGATTAGTTAGGAGTTATCTGTTGTTTGAAAGGCTGTGACAGAAAAACGCAGAGAACACCCAGGCTGCCAGGTTTGCTGCCAGTGTCAGGGAACAGCAGGATTCACAGCAGTCGGCTGCCCAAAACAAAACACTGCATTGTGCTCCTCAAACAAATGCCCCACGTCCAATTCCCTTACGCCTCTTTTGCAAATTGAGCTGCTTAATTAGTCCATGATGAGTTACTGCATATATTAACAGGAAGGCTGTGAATAAGCACTGTGCTCACGCCCAGCTCAGCAAAAGAGCTCCCAGACCCAGCATGCACATCAACTCAAGTGCATGGGCTCTGCCAGAGAAAGTCAATGAGAAAACCTGATCTTCATGGGTTGGATTTTTTTATCTGGCTTCTCACTACATAAAGACTTTCCTGTCCCCCCCAGCCTCCTGGTGAAATAATACTTTGTCTTATTTCATTTAATATCAGTCTGGTACCAGTATGAATATTCAACATAAATCACAAAGAGGACAAAACAGCCCCCAGGCTGCACACACCCTGGGAGCCATCACCACTGCACAGCCATCACCATGATGGCTTTTAGTGCAGGAGAGCTCAGCACTCCAACAAACCCTCCCTCCTCTCAGCCCCAGAGGAACCTCAGCCTCACATCAATATACCCAAGGTCCTCCTGAAATAGATGCTGCCCATTTGGTTTATACAGGCCCTATGAGTTTATTACCTCGACAGCACTCTCAGCCCTTGGAACTGAACAGCTCAGGAGCAATCACCAAAGGGTTGAGGCAGGACATGTGCCTGGCCCCACCACCCTGTGGCAACCCAAACATGCTCCTGCTGGCCCTCTGCTCTCATAGGTGCTACAGAGGACTTAAACAAAGATTTTTTTAAAATTTTATTTTATTTTTTCAGGAAGCTTGACTTGGAGAGAAGCAAAAGGAGAATTAAGAGCTTGGCAGCCAGGAGCAGTGTTTAGTTTGGCAAACACCCACGGTGGCTTTCAGCTTGGGTTGTGAGCTGGGTAGCTCACTGGGTCCTTCCCACTGACCCAACCAGTAGGGCTGACAAGCCTGTAACAACACCACCACCTTCCCATAACCTTGCAGATCATCATCTGGTGGTGCTGTGGGAAGCTGGGCAGGTCAGGGTAACACAGATTTTTTATTCTTTGAATTGGAAGCTGGATTGGCTGAGAGCTGTGTCCCTGCTGCCCACCTGCTGCAGAAAAAGGCACCACAGAAAGCTTCTTATTACCATTTTAAAGATGAGGAACAACAACAAAAAAAAAAAAGTAGTTACATCACTCAAAATGATAGAAGGAGCCTGTAGCTGCTGGAGACTGAAACAACACCCAAGTCCTAATGTTCTGCAAAGACCGAACTGATGCATTGGCAATAGGTGAAATCTTCCATTTGCTGCAGGGAATAAGCAAGGATGGGACAGATTAAGGGGAAAAAAGAAAAAAAATCTTGCTCTTTGCTTATTTATAGCTCATGTTAGTGCTGCACGAGAGTGTGCCTGACACCCACCAGACTAATGAACCATGGGCAAATTCCCTACAAGGGACATGGAAATGGATCTTTTTTACTGGGGTCTCAAACCAACAACATTTCGTTTGCAGATAAGTAATTTTACAGTTTTCAGCCCTACTTTGAGGAAACATGATAAAATTCATGATGGCCCTGGAATGAAAGGCAAGCCTGGACCTGGCCAGGATATTAAACTGTATTAATTATCACTGGGAAGGACAAGAGCCTTTTGTTTCATATTTACCCTCTGAACTTATTACAGCTGTGAATGGGAAGAAAACAGGAGCAATAAGCCAAGCTGGTTCAGCATTTCTGCCTTCAGACTCTCAAGATTCAGTTTTTCTAGGTGGTTCAAGACTTGGTCCATGGAAGCAGCCACCTCCAAAGCAATGCCTGGTATTTCTGTTGCCCCCTTCTATCAGTTATTTAACACTGCCCCAATTCAGCTGCCCCCAAAACAGAGTATCCACAGCTTTTACAACAAACTACAACAGTCAGCTCCAATATGTAACCGTATATTACAACTCCAACTCCAGAGGCAGGGCTGAGGCTGTCACAGGCAACCCAGGAGCACAACTGGCCAGGGATGCTCCATCCTTCATATATGGTATCATCAGGCTTTGCATTCACAGCAGCCCAAAAGGTTCCTTGCATACAGGAATCCAATTAGAGAACTGAAAAGCAGCCTCTGATACCACTCTGCCCAGACAAGCACATCAATTTCTGCCCACAATTAATTAGAGTGGGGGAAAAAAAAACCACAACAAAATGAAATCTGAGAGCAAGCTTCATTCTCTATTGACTAAAATTCATACTTTGCTTTCAGATAAAGGCCACTGTCAATCCATCACCTTTGTCTGAACCAGTCTGTGTAAGGTGTCAAAAGGAGGGAAGGCTGCAGCTGGTATTCAGACCAGGGAAATCTTCAAAGTGCTATGAGAGAGGTAAGGAGACTGCAAGGAAGCAGAAGGATGGGAGGTTACAGAGCCACAGAGAAGGAATGGGATCAGCTGAACAAAGACGAATACTGTCATGATGGGTTACATCCAGCATTTGTGTCCTTGCTTTCAAGAAAAAAAAAAAAAAAGAAAGAAAAAAAATTAGAATTCTCTTCAGCTATTTAAATTCTCTTTGCTATTCCAGTTTTCAAGTTGTCCTTTTCTCAGATCATTATGACTTCAATGCAGACTTTGGAAACCCATTACTGATGAAAGTGAGAGGACCTGATCCTCAGTGCCACATTGCTGCTGCTCTGACAAACCCTTTCCTTTCTTTTCCTCTTCTATTTTAAGTGCCAGGACTTAAAACTTATCAACTGTGATATTAAAAGAAAAGTTAAAGCAAGGGACAGGGCTCATTTATTCTTCTTGCTGCTTCACTTAAGAGATGCCACCAGACCCAAGACCACTCATCACAATGTCCTTTCGATGTGCACTGGCTTTTTTATAATGTGGACTGTTGATTAAAGATGTAACTCGGATCATAAATCTAATTTTGTCAGTGCTTTCAAAAAGTGTTAAAAGTTTAGTGAGTCCCTCCTTCCTTATTTCAGTATTTGCTGATAACTGACTACCCTGAATAGCTCAGGCCTGGGCTCCACCCCAGGGACTTCATGCTTCATGGAATATGGTAATATACTGGAAAATACTGGAAAATTCAACCTCTATTTTTTTTAATTCCGAGACAAAACAGCAATAACCATTTTCCTTAAAAAACTTTTGGAAAATTGGTTACTCAAAAGTTAATTTCTCCATTGAGGTTTTAAGCTCAGGAAAATATTATCTTCTTCTTTTTTTTCATTTTTGTGTCATACTGATGCTCTCTCCCTGGAAGTGTTCAAGGGCAGGTTGGATGAGGCTTTGAGCATCCTCGTCTGGATGAGATATGTCCCTGCCCATGGCAGGAGGTTGGAGGAGATGAGCTCTGAGGTTTCTTCCAACCTCAGCCATCCTGTGATTCTCTGAGATTGCAATAGTTCTGAATATTGAAATGATTTCTTGAAAACTACACAAAGGATAGTCTGCCCTGGACACAAAGGTATCTTGCTCAGTGTTATTATGCACAGGAACTCTCCTGTATCATAGAAAAAACCACAAAAAGTAGAATGTAATGCAATGTAATGCAACTGTAATGCAATACTGCAATATTTGTTTCAAAAGGCATCTGCTATGACTTTCATGACCATGTAGAAGTCATAAATATAAACCTGTTAAACCCAACACAATTCAATTTGAAATTAATTTCTGAAGTGCCCAGTTTTTCAAGCTCAGACTTTAAACACACAAAATCTGCTACCCGATGGATTATCATTCAGTTTGATGAAAGTACAGGAAATACAAGCACTGAAATGGGTTTTTCCAGCAGACACCAGCTCAGATAACTCTGTCACACCCTCTTGCCACAGCAGCCACTGCCAAGTCCTTGGAGGACCAGAGCATCTCAGATCTATTGTGTGATATGTCTGACATGTAAAATAAAATAAAACAGGCATTTGCACAGCCTCCCTGCTCCTGCCATGGTCCACAGGGATTCCAACAGATTCCTCCTATGTCTCTGCCTTGTCTGCTGGCCCCGTTACAGTGAAAAACAAGTGTTGGAAGTTTTATTTGAAGGAGCTGCATTACAGGCAGAATATTTTTATAAAAGGGACATGATGGAACACCTGCTGAATCAGCCAATAACATTCCCTTTTCAAAGGTCATTATGAGGGTTTTGGGGGTTTTTTTGAGTTACAATGAAATTAAGCAATGGTTGGGCAGGGCAACCTTAGAAGCTGATGCCAAATGCTGGAGATGGCAAAGTCTCAGTTTGTACAAGAGCCACACTTAGCATTAAGTCTATCATAAAATAAAATATACCTGCAATCCATCCCTCCCCCTTCAGCCTGAAACCAGCCTGAATTAGACATAATTTCATCCATCCTGACCAAACCCTTAAGAGATGGAAGGAAGTCAGGGGCAGTCTGAGGCCAAGGCACTGATTTGCTTCTTATGTACAATTTCTAAGAAACAAAACCTGAGGGCTGAGAGCTCAGTCCCATGCTGTGATATCCTGGGGGCAAAGAGGAAGGAAGAGGAGGAAGGTGAATGAAGCATTTGGACTCTGTGGAGTCATTTGGAGCCATCACAAAAGAGTGAAGCAGCAAATTCAACCCCATCCCTGTGGCTCCAGCTGAAGGGAGAAGCTCAAGGACAGATGTGGCCTTAAGAGCACTGGGCAGTGGGGAAGGAATCGGTACTGGGACCGGTGTTGTTCAACATCTTCATCAACGACTTGGATGAGGGTATAGAATGTACCGTCAGCAAGTTTGCTGATGACACTAAGCTGGGAGGAGTGACTGACACACCAGAAGGCTGTGCTGCCATTCAGAGAGACTTAGACAGGCTGGAGAGTTGGGCAGGGAGAAACATGATGAAATTCAACAAGGGGAAGTGTAGAGTTTTGCATTTGGGGAAGAACAACACGATGTCCCAGTATAGGTTGGGGGCTGACCTGCTGGAGAGCAGTGTAGGTGAAAGAGACCTGGGGGTCCTGGTAGACAAGAAGATGACCATGAGCCAGCAATGTGCCCTTGTGGCCAAGAAGGCCAATGGCATCCTGGGGTGCATTAGAAAGGGTGTGGTTAGTAAGTCAAGAGAGGTTCTCCTCCCCCTCTATTCTGCATTGGTGAGGCCGCACCTGGAGTATTGTGTCCAGTTCTGGGCCCCTCAGTTCAAGAAGGACAGGGAAGTGCTTGAAAGAGTCCAGCGCAGAGCTACTAAGATGATTAAGGGAGTGGAACATCTCCCTTATGAGGAAAGGCTGAGGGAGCTGGGTCTCTTTAGTTTGGAGAAAAGGAGACTGAGGGGTGACCTCATCAATGTTTTCAAATATGTAAGGGGTGAGTGTCAGGGAGATGGAGTTAGGCTCTTCTCAGTGATGACCAGTGATAGGACAAGGGGTAATGGGTGTAAATTGGAGCACAGGAGGTTCAAGTTGAACCTCCTGAATTTTTTTACTGTAAGGGTGACAGAGCCCTGGAACAGGCTGCCCCGGGGGGTCGTGGAGTCTCCTTCACTGGAGACATTCAAAACCCGTCTGGACACGTTCCTATGCGAGGTACTCTAGGTGGCCCTGCTCTAGCAGGGGGGGTTGGAGTAGATGATCTTTTGAGGTCCCTTCCAACCCCAAGGATTCTATGATTCTATGATACATCTGAGCTGGGTGATCTAAACCCCTGTGGGTCCTTGGTCACACTTCAAGCACACCCACACCTCCTGCATTTCAGCAACAATGAAAGCTCAGGGGTTACAGAAAGTCAGGTTGGTCATCAAAGGGATTCCCACACCTCCTACCCCTCAACCAGTGTCCCCAGGAGCCACCCAGCCACCAGAATAATGTTTGGCCTTCCAGATGGCTCACACCTGATATCAGGCTGTAGGATCTTTATTCCATGCCAAGTCCAATTATTCCTGACAGCTGTAAAACCAGAGAGCTGTCTGCACCTTCTCTTCCATGGCAGCTTGCACCCACCTGAGAATCCACAATTTAGGCCAGGTCATTTTTTTCACTGACCATTCTCATTTGCTCAATAGCATGGGCCTGCTTTGCTGGCAAGAAAAAAGAAAAAAAGGCCTCAGAGTCCAAAGGAGTTCAGATCCATAACAAAAGAACAAACTGTAACAGGAAGAGCCAGAACACTTGCTTCTTGGACAGTAAGAAATATATGCTGGGAGACAGCTGAGCATCAGAAGTCTTCTGAACTACTTTAGACTTCATAGAGACAAAGAGGCAATAAAGAGCAATCACACTGCATAAACATTTCAGCTCTTCATGTGGATTATTTTTAAAGGGGAAAACCAAAACAAACTAAAGCAGGAAAAAAAAATTGCCTCAGTGAAACTTTAAAAGGGAAACTAACTTTGAAAAACTCAGCACAGCTAATGACACCTTTTGTTTTTGCTGGGCAAGATGCCCAGGATGCCTAAAACTCCTTTTATTTTCCCTGAGCATGCAGGCAACCATCCAAGTGCCCCCAAAGCCCAGCTACAGGAATTGGGAAGTGATTAATGCTGCACCAGCTGACCTGCTGCTGGCCTTAATGTGTTTTGCCAGCTAAAATTAGAAAACACTTTGTCCTCCCTTTAATTTGCATGAGATTCACCTGCATTTTCAACACTTATTATTGCATTTGGAAGGGAGTAACTGGGCTAAAGACTGAATGGGAAATTGAGTTTCATTTCCTAGGCTATGTATTATATTTTAATTAATTCTAGTAACTCCTCATAGCTATTAGCACGGTGCCAAGTTGAGACTTGTGTGTGTATATATACATATATATATATAAAATTTCATGAAAGCTCTTTCTGCAAGAGTATTTCTGCAGAGAAGTATTTTTCCTGGTTTTGTTTGGGATTTGGGGGCAGTGGTTGTTGGCTGCATGGGAAACCCATTGGCATCTAGGTTGGCTGATCAAGTCACACCTGAGCTGAAGGAAAAATGTGAAAGAAGGTCTTCCAGCTCTGCATTAGTGCTTTCTACAGAGGGACAGAGAGCATTCAGTATCCATGGACTTCCACAGCTAGGAGATGCTTGCAATAAATCTTCAAAGTACTTTGCTCCCATAAATCCCAGCTCAATCCTTACATCCTGATGTCAATCCTTGTCCTGATGCCTACAGGAGAAGGGAGACACCTTCAATGCTGAAGCCCTTTTTCCACAGTGGTAGTTCCTTGCCCAACTAGAACCAAATAATCCTTAAGGAAGGCAGGAGATGGAGGGATTACATGAGTGGACAAGGAAGGAGATAGAGAGGCCATCTGTCTGGACTTCTATAAGGCCTTTGACATGGTATCCCACAATATCCTTCTCTCTAAATTGGAGAAATATGGATTTGATAGGAGGACTGGTTGATGGATGAGTAATTGGATGAATGGTCACATCCAGAGGGTAGTGCTCAATGGACCAATGTGCAGATGCAGGTTGGTGACAAATAGTGTCCCTCAGGGGTCCATATTGGTATCAGTAATGTTCAGTATCCTTGCCAAGGCCATGGAGAGTTGCACTGAGTGACCGTGAGCACTTCTAGTGGGAGGTGTCCCTGCCCGTGACAGAGGAATTAGCCTTTAAAGGTCCCTTCCAACCCAAATCACTAAGATACTCATATGAGGTTGTTTTGGGGCTGTAACACAGAAAGAGGATATTTCATTACACTGGAAATTATTTGCCCTGTGGAAGGGGCCCAGCCTGGATCCCAGATGGATCCTGACCCCCACCTCCATTGGGGTGAAGCAGGGAAGGGCCACCCAGATATCCCAGTGTCTCTTGAGCTGGACAACTACCATCCAGCATTCCAGCAAAACAGAATTCAAGATCCTGTAAAAATTCTGTGCCACGTTTTCTTTTGAGGCAAAAAGCCCCATAAGCAGCACAGTTTTCCATTACCCAAGAAGCTCTGTGTAACCAAGGAGAACATTTCCACATGGAGAAAGTTTCATTGTTTTCTTCCAAGTAACTTTTCAGCCAATTCCATGAAACACAGATGGAGACAGCCCTTCCTTCCAGCCAGCCCAGAGCCTGCCTTTCTTCTTTTTAAGTAGGAAAACTGATTTTGTTTTCTAAAAATGGTTTCCATTTCATAGGCAGGAAAATAATTTTCCAAGTGTCCTCTCTCCACTGTGAAAATGTTTCTCACAATTCCTGCAGCATCTGAGTTCATTCCAGGAATTCTATGTCCGGCTTTGCTAAGCAGCAGTGATAATTAAGACAAGGGACTTGAACTATAAATGGGGAGAAGAATTAACAGTATGTTTGTTCTGACTTCTGAAAAGCTTCATTAAGGTCCAGACCATCCTTTTGGTCAGGGGGATCCCATTTCTGCTTCCAGCAGTTTCTTCATTCAGCTCAGAGAATTCAGCTCAAAGTCAGACATAGCCAAAGAATCTAAGAGCTTTGTACTTTTTTTTTCCACAGGGCCTTAGATAATTATGCCTTTTTATGTGTGGTACAATCTATATTTAAACAAGACAAGTGGGAAAGCACATGAAATTCAATGATTTGTAGACTGTGAAAAAAAAAAGATATTTTATGTAAGGTTTTAGGTTTTTACTGGGAAGGCAGCAGGGGAAAAATACAAATGA